>NC_091840.1:31607956-32915570 GCF_037783145.1 Equus przewalskii
AGATGCGCCAGCTGAGCGGGTTCCAAACTTGGTTGCCCATCACAGTCCGCTGGCCTTACCTTAAACCTACGTGATCACAATCTCCAGGAACTTGTATAATTAAAAAGGTCCCTGGGTGTCTGATGGACTGTTACACAGACAGTAGGAACCGCTGGACTAGATTCTCATGCTTCCAGCTCTACCGTTATTTGAACTCCTCCCTTCTGACTGGATGCAGCCAAGTAAATCATTGGTTCTCAACCCTCACTACAATCATCAGGCGAATTTTTAAAAATATGATGCCTGAGGCCCTCCCCAGGCAAAATAAATCCAACATTCTGGGGTGGAGCCCAGAGATTATTACGGTTTGTTTGTTTTCATCAATATGTTTTAAAATAACTCTGTTCAGTCTTGGTCACACATTAGAATCACTTGGCAAGTTTTAAAAAGATCACTGCCCAGGCTGTCCCCCAGATCAATTAAATCAGACTCTCATGAGTGGAACGGAGCAGCAGCAACTTTCAAAGTTCCCAGATGACCATAGTGTATAGCTGCATTGACTTATGTTTGCCTCATTTGCGGTAATTCCAATGCTGCCTCACCCATAACAGATTATTCAGAAAAAACGATTATTTGGAAATCTTTGATGCCATGGTACTCGAAGAAAAAAATGCATTTGAAATGGAAGATATTAAAAATTTGAAATGGAAGATACTAAAAATTAAATGGAAGTGAGTTCTATTTCTGGCAATATGGCACACTAAATAACTTGAAATCCTCCCACTATAAACCATCTATGAATACTGGTCAAAATGCAATAAACACCCACTGAAATGAGCTTACGGGACAATAAGGACAGGCCCCCAGTGCCAGAAGCAAGAGGGAGTTGACTGGTAGCATGGTGAGCAAGTCAGCAGGAGCAGAGCCGGTCTCGGGCAGGTTTGCTGGCCTTGAAAGCCCAGAGTCTGAGCATCAAAAGGGAAAGGAGACGGTGTGTAGGCCTGTTCAAAATGGGGAGACGGAACTGAGACCCCCACAAAAAGCTGGAATCTTCAAAAGGGTGAATCATTATAGAAATAATGCACCGGAAAAAAGATCTCCCCAATGGCACAGGGAGACAAGAAAATATGACTGTCTTGGCATGAGTTGAGAGTGGAGAAAAAAGTCTTCACTGAGAATTTGGGACTACAGCCCAGCCTTCAGGTAAATTGGGGGCTGGAATTTACCCTACTTGTATAGTCCAGGAACTCCAAAGCTGAAAAATAAAGATAAAAATAGAGACCCAACACCAAACTACAAAACCTACGTGGACACAGCCCACCATAACCAAGATGTGGTAGACACAAATGTCTCAAGAACCTCAGATAAGGGCACTACCAGACAGACTATGAGTAAGCTTAAATTTGTTAAAGACATAAAATAACACTTGAAACTGTGAGAAAATAATATAACTATAAAAAAAGGTAGATCTGAAAGGGAACTACACAGAACTTCTAGAAATGGCATGTGAAAAGCTTGGTGGATGAGTTCCATGGCAGATTAGCCATAGCTGAAGAAGAAACCTGCAAATGGACCTGAGGAAATGGCCCAGGAAGCAGCACAGAGTGACAAGGTGAAGGAGAGTCTGAGAGAAAGGTTCGGAGTGCGTTGCCTAGAAGGAGAAGGTGCGTTATACATTTACGCGAGTACCAGAAGGAGAGTGTGGACAGAACGCAAGGCAGACAGGATGCACATAGGCGGTGGCTGAGAGTTCTCCAGATTTGATAAAAATACATGAATCCTGAGATTTGGGATGTACAATGACTCTTGAACCAGGTAAATAAAAAGAAATTCATGCCTGCACACAGTGTGGTGAGAATGCAGGAAGCCAGAGACAAAGAGAAAAATCTTAAAAACAGAAAGAAAAGACAGATTACCTACAAAGGAGTGACATTTAGGGTGAAAGCAAATGTCTCAACAATAAATAGAGAAAGAAGAAGACTTGACATAGCTAAAAAAAGGGCTGAGGGTAAAATAACTTTCCATCTAGAATTCTACACCCAGAGAAATCGTCAGTCAAGGATGAGACTAAACTAAGACAATTTCACATCGATAGAGAAAGCATGTCACTCACATAACCTCCCTGAGAAAACCACTAAAGGATATGTTTCAAGGAAAAGGGCTGGTACCTAGAAAAAAGGAAGAGTATGCTAGAAACAAAGGTAAACAAATTAGTAGACATGGGCAAATCTAAACAATGACTGTGTAGATCTAAATGACAATGGTGATTAAATTTACGGGTACAAACACCAGATGGATCTAAAATAACACGCAACCATAACATGGAGGAGGGAGGGTGTAATTGAAATGGAATCATTCTTAGCTTATTGTACAGTTTTAGGGGAGATGGGTCAAGTGTACGCTTAAAAATTGCAGTCATTAAGAAGAGAAATAGAACTTACAACTTCTAAATGAGGTAAAGAGGAAGGAGAAACAAAGAATTCTTGATCAATTCCATAGAAGAGAAGAAAGGAAGGGAACAAAAAATTCAGAGAAAGTAGAATAAATAAAAGGTGCAAAATGAGACTAAAGACATAAATTCCAAAATGTCAGAAATCAGTAGATCAGTAGGCTCTCATACACTGTGACTGGGAGTACAAATTGGAACAGCACTTCAGAAAACGGTTTAGCATTATCTTGTCAAGTGTTACATTCACATACCTTATAACCAGTAATCACTCCAAAGAGAAATTCTTGCTCCCTTACACCAGAAGACAAGAATGTTCATTACAGCACTGCTCCCTAACAGCAAAAAATTGGAACAACTCAAAAACAACTCAAATTGGAGTAACTCAAAGGCCTATGACAAGAGAATGGACAAACTAAACTGTGTCATGGTCACACCATGGAATATTATATAGCTATGAAAAATAATGAACTACAGCCAGATGCAGCAAACTAGTTGAATCTTAATAATACCATGTTGAGGGGCTGGCCCGGTGGCGCAGTGGTTAAGTTTGCATGTTCTGCTTCTCAGCGGCCTGGCTTCGCCGGTTTGGATCCAGGTGAGGACACGGCACCGCTTGGCAAAAGCCATGCTGTGGTAGGCATCCCACGTATCAAGTAGAGGAAGATGGGCACGGATGTTAGCTCAGGGCCAGTCTTCCTCAGCAAAAAGAGGAGGATTGGCAGTAGTTAGCTCAGGGCTAATCTTCCTCAAAAAAATTAATAATAATAATAATAACATGTTAAGTAAAAAATGTAAACCTTAGAAATTTTTCATAAAATTTTAAGGTAAGTATGTGATAAAAATTTGATAAAACTTTTTAAAAAGCAAAAGAATAATATAAGTTTGAGATTTGTGGTTACTTCAAATGGGGGTACAGGAAGGGGAGGAGCATGTAGGTAGTTGTAAGTCATTATTACTATTTTAGTTCTCTAGTTGAATAGTAGGTTTACAGGTGTTCATATTATCAAAAAATAAAATAAGGCCATGAATATACCTAATGGTGACAGTATGTATACCTGAGATTGTGGTTATTATATATTTGTGACCCTAAGTTTCATTATAGATATCAGCAATCACATTAAATGTAAATGGACTAAACTTACTGGCCAATCAAATAAATAAATGAACAAGATCTAGCTATAGGCTGTTTACAAGAGACCGACCTAAAACCTAAAGACACAGAAAGGTTGCAAGTAAAAGGATGAAGAACGACATGCAAGCAAATGCTAACTAGAAGTTGGAGCAGTTGTATTTATTGCAGGCAAAGTAGACTTTAAAGCAAAAAGTCTAAAGATGTCTGGGGTTAAAGATAATCTGTGTAAATATTGAAGAAATAATTCATTAGGAAAACATAACAAATGTAAGCTTGTATGCAGCTAATAACTTCAAAATACATAAAGCAAAGAGTAAGAGAAATAAAACATAAAAAATAGAAAAGTGCACAGTCATAGTAGGAGATTTTAACAGCCCTTCTTGATGTACCTTATCACATACTTTTAAAATATAGAGAGCAAAATTTGAGAGATTTACAGGAGAAATTGGCAAATTCAGTCATATAAAGAGATTTTAATATATCATTATAAAAAGTGATAGATCAAGTGGACAAAATATTACAGAAAATCTGGATAACATAATTAATAAGCTTGATTTAATAGACCCATGTGGAATGCTACATTTAACAATCAAGTCACAGATATTCTTTTCAAAACCACATGGAATATTTATAAAAATTGACCATTTACCAAAGCAACGTTCAACAAATAACAAAGAGCTTCATACAGACCACCTTTTCTGACCCTAATTCAGTTAAACTAGACATAAATAACCAAAAAATCAAATTAAAATTATTATGTTTAGAAATATAAAAATATATGTGTATTGAACCAAAGAAGAAATCATACTTGAAATCTAAATATTCTTTGCCTGGGATGATAAAAAGTCTATATATCCTGTGGAATGTAGTTGGAGTGGTACCCAGAGTGAAATGCTTACACTCAAATGTTAAAATCAGAAAACAGAAGACTGAAAAGTGATTACTTAAGCCATCAATTCAAGAAATTTTATAAAAGGCAACAAGTAAACCCAAAGAGACAGAAGGAAGAAAATAACATAAGGTATATATCAATAATACGCAATACACATTATATCCTTACATATGATATACTTACGTATTATATATATTCTTGCATATAAGAATATAATATATAATAAGATATAAAAGCAAAAATTAATGAAACAGTGAGAAATAGTGTTAATCAGACTAAAAACTGATTCTTTGAAAACACTGGTACAAAGTAGAAAGAAACATGGTTAAAACAGAGGAGATCTCTGCCACCACTGATCCAGAAAAGAGAAGATACACACACAATAATACTTGGAATAAAAAAACAGACTTTACTGAGATGCAGCAGAGATTAAAATACACGAAGAGAAAAACTATGAAGAGCATTTTGTTAATAAATTTGAAAACCTAGATGGTATGGATAATTTCCTTGAAAAATATAATGTGTAAGAATAGATTCAAGAAGAATATAAAACCTAAAGAGATCCATAGCCATTAAAAAAATGGAATCACATCCGAAAAAATAAATAAATAAATAAATTCCTTCCTGGACACTCTAAAAAACCCACAAACAAACAAACAAAAAATGGAATCAGTAGTTAAAAATCAACCTAGGAAATGTTTATCCCAGACCCAGCCACTTTACCGGCAAGCTCTACCCAACATTCAAGGAACACATAATTCCAATTTTATACACACTGTTCCAGAAAATGGAAAAAGAAGGAACATTTACCAGTTCATTTTATGAGGCCAGTATAAAGGACAAAGGCAATACAAGAAGGGAAAATTGCAGTCACTTTGACTTATGGACATGGATAAAAAATCCTACAATGAAATTAGATGTTGACCTTCACTCATTCATTCATCCTTTCGTTCGTTCAACAAATATTCACTGAGTGCCAATCACATACCAATAGGCACTGTGCTAATACATGGAGAGCAGAAATGGACGGGAGCTTATGGCTTAGTGGAGATGAGCAATAAAGCCAATGATGACACAGGGTAAGGTACGCAGAGGACATTCTGGCAGGATAACACTGCATACCAAGGGGGATCAGACCTGGTCACAGAGGTCAGGGAAAGCTTTCCAAACACATGGAGTTAGCATGGGTGTGGGAGGAATGTTTAAGATGCTATCGCAGGAGCTCAAGAGGGAGATGTGGGATGCCGTAGCAGGAAGGATGAATTTGAGAGATATTTAGAAAGTGAAACCCACAGACCTTTATGATGAATGGCACATGGGAAGGTGTCAACCTGGAGAGGGGTCACCTTTGTCTCTAGGATGCCTGGGGTTCTGTTCACCGGTAAAGGGGAGCTTAAAAGAAGTTCAGATTTAGGGGAAAAAAGCATGCCTGTGGTGTTGGACATGTTGAGTCGGGAGTCCTTCAGGAAGGGTAGGTGGAGATATTGAATAAGAAATTATCCAGAGCCTGGAGCTCCGGGGCAGTCAGGCTGGAGACTTCAATTTGAGTGGCATCAACATGTAGGTGGTATTTAAACCTATCCTTCCGGAGAGCTCATCCAGGGAGCATGTGCAGCTGCAGAAGAGAATGAATACCAGTATGGAAAGGAAAGGCAGAGGAGGAGTCAGGGCAAAGAGACAAAAAAAAAAAAAAAATGGCTGGAGAGTTAAGAGGAAAACTAGGATGTGGGCATCAAGGATGCCAAGGGGAAAATGAATGGCAAGATGGGAGTGTCCAACAGTGTCACGGGCTGTGGAGACTTTAAGAGGGTGGAGGGGGGCCGGCTCCGTGGCCGAGTGGTTAAGTTCGTGTGCTCTGCTGCGGCGGCCCAGGGTTCGGATCCTGGGCACGGACATGGCACCGCTCATCAGGCCACGTTGAGGCGGCGTCCCACATCCCACAACTAGAAGGACCTGCAACTAAGATATACAACTGTGTACAGGCGGGGTTTGGGGAGATAAAGCAGAAAAAAAAAAAAAAGATTGGCAACAGTTGTTAGCCCAGGTGCCAATCTTTAAGGGAAAAAAAAAAAGAGGGTGGAGGACTGACACGGTGCTGCTGGAATTCTCCTGACCCAGGGGCTACATTAAGTGTGTGAGCTGGAGAAGAAATGCATAATAATAATAAACTGTCACAAATAACAGTGCAAACGGGCAGCAAAGAGCGAACTGTTAGGGACAATGAGACTCTTTTGCACCCTGGTTATGGTGGTGGTTACTTGACTCTATGCATTTGTCAAAACTCATAGAATCATAGCCCAAGAAGAGTAAATGTTCCTACGTATAAATTAAAAATAAATAAGTAAAACAATGTGGTGATGGAGCTTTAAGATCTAGCTCTCTCTGTCACCGACCTTGTACTGGCAGCGCTAGCCCCTGTCAGGGTTCAGTTCAGTTCAGTGTCAGCTTGTGTAGGTCTGCCACAGGGAACAAGGGCACCCCACTCTCACCTTGTGAAGGACAGAAGAAATATGCATGCAGCAAAGCCAAAGGGCACGGGACTGAGGGCCAGAGCCCCTCTTAGGAACTGACTGGAGCGGGTGGGGTAAGCCTGGGTCCTCCAGGGCACTGATGTAAAATGAGGCTGGATCAGCAAAGGCCTTTCTACCTGTAACGGTCTGTAGTTATAGTGTAAAAATCCCAAACACAATCCAATTAGCTCTGTTGTCTGCATTTTGTTATTGAGAATAAACACAATAAACAATTACCGTAATAACAACGGGCTCTTCAACACAGGAGACCCCAGATGATTTGGGAAGCAGCTTGGAGTGATGGAAAACGCTTGGGTTGGTGGTTCAGAGATTTAAAGTGCCTCCTAAAAATCACACGAAGTAATGACTGATAATAAGCACGCCCCATATAGGTTTGCAGTTCACTTCTATTCCTCCCCTCACCCCATCAATCCTCTCAGGGAAGAATTAGCCCAAATTAGGAGACAGGGAGATTAAGTCTGGTCACCCAAGGCTGTGGCTGGTGTTGGGATTTTCCAAATATTCCACTTTTCCAAGACCCACAGTGGATTTGGTACAGGTTTGGTGTTGAGTGTATTCCATTGTGCCCTAATCCTATGAAAATTAATGGAAAAGTGTTAATTAGGCATCAATTCATGCTTAACATTGATCTGAGTATTTGATGAACCACAACTTTATGTTGCCCCTCATGCCATATTAACACAATTTATTGTAATAATTTAAAACAATAAGGATAATTGTATCCTTATTGCTTTAAATACCCCATAAATTGAATCCAGCCTGAATCTGGCCAGCCTGGAATCTGCTGGAGAAGTGTGCCATGCCTGTGGGAAGCTACAAACACCGTCTTTTGGAGTTTTCAGTGCCTGAAGCGCTGAAACCAGCATTTATTAAGCACCTATTGTGTGCCAGGACCTGTGCTGTACCACACTGCTCCTAAGGTGGCGGGGCTGAGTGTGTCTGAAGCAGCCCGCTACCCTCACTCACCTCTCCAGATGTCGGGGGGTCTCCGCTATTTAAATCCCATGCATTTTGCTATCTCGGCATAAAATTAATAAAAATATATAACGAACGGGTTGGAGAGGGGTTTCCTGAAATAACCACCCTTCCGAGCCATCCCAGAGACGCTCCAAAACTATTTCTCGCAATATACAAAAATTTGCTCTGAACCCCAATTATTTGACCTTGACCCCTATAAACTCATTTTATTATATTTTTTAAACGCCGTACGATTAACGCGGAAACCCCTTCTTCGGCACTTTCTCACCACTGGAATCGAGTCAGTTTCTCCAAGTTCCAAAATAACCTTTCCCGGGCACGGATTCGTACCTCTGCCGGGGAAGGGCGGGGAGCGGCGCAAGACGTGCCGGTGTGGAGCGAGAGCCAGACAGAACTTCCAGCGCGAAGGGAAAATAAAACTTGTGGCTGGTGTTTGTGCGAGAGGGTCTCCGCAATCCTGAAGCCCCCCGATCCTGGGGGGGGTCTCGGGGGCCGCCCGAGGAGCGCCTGGGTTTGGGTTTGATCCCGACGTCCTTGACCTAAATTTCTGCGCGGTGGCTGGAAAAAGGGCGCAGAGCCGGGCGGGCGGCTGGTGCCATCCGCGGATCTCGGCAGCCGGGGCCGGCGAACTTGAATGGAGAGGCCGGACTAGAGCGGGTGGGGGGCGTCTTCTCCCCTGACCGAGCGAGGAGCGGCGGCGAGCTGCCCGCGCCTCCCCCTCCCTCGATCCACCCGCCCCCCGCCGCCCATGTGATCCAGGGAAGTCGGGGTGCGCTCCCCCTCGCCCGGCTCCCGGCCCGCCAGGAGGCGGGGCCCCCTCTGGCCGCGGGGTTCGCGCGCCGCCCCCGTGGGTCCGGCCGCGGGGGGCCGAGTGTACGCGCGCGGGCAGGAGGGGGCCGCACCGGGGTGCGTGACGTCACCGGCATTGGTTACACGACGTTCTAGAACTCCGCCCCACGTGCGCCGGGGAGGAGGGGGAGGAGGAGGAGGAGATGGGGGTGGGGAGGAGGAGGGGGAGAGGTGGGGATGGGCCGGGGGGGCGGGGACGGGGGGTGTGCGAGCAGCGGGGCTGAGCTAAGCCGAGCCCACGTGTGACGGCTCTCGCCGCTGCCCCGGCTCCGCCGCTCGCAGAGAGATTCGGAGGAGCCCGGGCGGGGGGGAGGAGGAGGGGGAGGAGGGAGCGGGAGATCTCGGGGCTCGGAGCCGGCCGCCGCTCCGCTCGGATCGCTGTGGGGCTCGGTTTTTTGGGGGTGGGGGGGCGGGGGGGCTCAGATATGGAGGCAAATGGGAGCCAAGGCACCTCGGGCAGCGCCAACGACTCCCAGCACGACCCCGGGTAAGTTTCCAGCCGCTGCCCACCGCGCCGCCTCGGGCTCGCTCTCCTTGCAGCGGCGGGGACGGCGGTGCGCGGAGCCGGGCATCTCCCGCGCCCCCCCCGCCCCTCCCGCGCGCCCCCCCCGTGGAAGTTACACACCTTTGGATTCCATTTCGCCGTCACCTTCTCCCCCACCCCACCTCCCGGCTCTCGCTCGCTCGCTCCCCCCCGCTTTCCTTTTAGCTTTTGTAAGTTACACGTCAAAATGGCCGATCTGACATCGGTGCTCACTTCTGTTATGTTTTCTCCCTCTAGTAAAATGTTTATCGGTGGACTGAGCTGGCAGACCTCACCAGGTAAGGGAGGGAGGGGGGGACGCCTGGGTCCCCCCCTTCTTGGCTTCTTTATTGCTCTTTGTTATCCCGGTGTAGGAGCCCCCCCCCCGCCATTGGCTCCCCACTTCTCCTGTGCAAGGTTATTTTTTTAAATAGCAAATCCTTTCTGAGCCCTCTACGCGACCTCTGTTGCCGAATTTCCCCCGCGTGTGCAAAAAATGCAAAAACAAAACAGAATAACAACAGAAAACTACTTTTGGTTTTTGTCCTTGATCAAAATTTGCATTGCTTTTTTTTTTTCTCCACACCTTCTCCCTCCCCCTCCCCCCCATCTCTCTCTTTCTCTCTCTACAGATAGCCTTAGAGACTATTTTAGCAAATTCGGAGAAATTAGAGAATGTATGGTCATGAGAGATCCCACTACGAAACGCTCCAGGTAAACCATCTCCTTCTGGATTTTGTCTTTATTTTAGAAGAAAGTTTAAGTGTTATTTTTGGAGGTGTCTTCGGAAGTAGCTAAGCGGATTTAGAATGGGGCTCAGGCATGTGGCTGGTTTCGAACGTCGCTCTATTCCACCCCCCGCCCCCATCACCCCAAAGGTTATTGTCAATTGGGGCTGAACTCTGGATACAGAGATGCCCATCTCTCCGCTTTAAGTCATTTTCCCGTCGCTTCTTTTTCTCCTGATTGAAATGACATTCAGCTTCATTCACTTTCCACTGTTTTTCTACTGTAGTTGTTTTTTTCATGTCTGCTTCCCCCACACTCCCAGCTCCCCAAACTCTTTAAGCCCCTCTTAGGAAGCTGGATGAATCTCTTCTAAGTGCCAGGTTTCCTTCGAAATAAAACAAAGCGTTAAGAAAGGGAAGGGGAGGAGGAGGAGAGGAAACTGAGGTGGCGAAAGAGTGGAGACACCAGCATTTTCCAAGTTACCTCCACCCGCCCTGCCCCCGTTCCACTTCCCCCATTAACCTTGATGTGTTTTCTGGCGAGGCGGAGGGCTCTGGGCAGGAGGGGAATTGGGGGAGGGCGGTGGGGGCTGAGGGGGCGTGGGGGCAACTTTTGCTCTCCGTTCTGCATTAGGGCGCACTCCGTGTTGCTTTCAATGGTGTCACATTTTCTTGTTTGTTTTTCTCCCTCTTTGTCTCATTTCAGAGGCTTCGGTTTCGTCACGTTCGCAGACCCAGCAAGTGTAGATAAAGTATTAGGTCAGCCTCACCATGAGTTAGATTCCAAGACGGTAGGTCGCTTTTCGTTGTTGTTGTTGTTCGCCCCTTTTCAGGAGCGATCTGGGCACTGACAGCCCTATTTAAAGGGACAGTGTCTTCTTTTGCTTCTGTGCTGAGAACCGGGTACTTTTCAGCAGAGCTTGAGGGTTGGCGCTAAAGTTTGCTGCGACGCTCGGGTTCGGGGTTTCTTTTTAGAGCCTGTCCCACTTCGGCGGCTCCAGATGCTGCCAAGCGTGGGCTTGGGGGGAGGGGTCGGCTTGGGGGGAGGCTATCTTCCGGGCTAAGGGACCATGCAGAGAAACTCAGAGAGTTTCCACCACAGAGCAAATGCAACTTTTCTTTGTCAGACGAGCACAGCATGCGTTACCGACCTTGGCTGTGGGAATTGGCTTATAGGAGGCACAGCCTGCTTCCCCGCCGGCCGAGGGGGACAGGGGGCGGGAGGGAGGCGAGGGGGCGCTCATCGCAGGTCCAGGCAACAGGTCCCTCTTGGGGAGCTTGGGATTTGGAATGCTGTTTGAAAGGGGAAGGAGACATCCCAGAGCCAGGCTGGGCATCCAGTGGGTGACTCCAGATGGCCTGAAATCTAAGGCTGATAAGGCCTTGGGTTTCCGAGTGATTTGTTTTTCCTTTTCTTTCTCAGATCCTTTCTGTTGAGTGTGGGTGCTTTTATAGCGTCAGAAGGTTTTAAAGTCCAGTCTTGAGGGGAGAAAAGTCTCTGGGTAGAGGTCACAAGAGTGTTAGTATATAATAATATGTTTAATGAGGTGTGGGGGGGGGGAGTTTGCAATGTTTTATTTAGACCCCTGTGTTGGCTTCCTGCCTCTGCTCCCTTCTCTTTATGCTTACTAGAATTTCCCCTCGGTTTTTGTAGAGTCCCTCAATCGGGGGCCCTGAGGTGACACTGGGATGCAGGGCTGGGCTGCTTGGGACTTCGTTCTGTGGGGTAATGGGACAGGCACGGGGTCAGGTTCTAGTCCCAGCTGCCTGGTACAAACCTGGGCAAGTTGTTCTCTCCCCTGGGCCTCGGTTTCCTCTTCTGTAAACTGAAGGAGTGGGACGAGGTGATCTTCCACGTCCCTTTTGGCTTTAACATTGAGTGGAAGAGAAGAAAAGAAAAGAGAAACCTGGCCACCTCTGGGACGCTTGGATTGCTTTTGCAAATTCACCCTCCTTCTCTGATCAGAGGTCAGGTGTGTGTCCCCCAGCCCCCAAGAAAAGACCCCACACACTCTAAGTTGCTTTATTAATTGTCCTGGACTTAATCATAGCTTGCAGCCCAGCCTTTTTGCACTTTCAGATAATTCCATTTCAGGGACAGCCATTTGTAGGGTGATAAAGGCTGTCTGAAGAATTTTCTTCTCCTTGATTTCTTGGCTAGACATTTCAAAAAGCTAGTAAAATTAGAGGAAAAATATTTCAAGGCAAATCTGGGAATGTATGATCCCCCCCAACTCCCCACCCTAGGTAGGAGAAATAGTATTTGATTTCTGTAGTGGCTGGTGGGTCCTCTCCTTCAGTATCAGGTGCAAAGCCTGCACTTTTCCCTCCCTAATTGTTTGTAGACGTGTTTTGGTCACTATTCTTTAGTATAACCTAGCTTTTGACTTTGTTTCAACGTTCAGTGCAGGAGGCAGAAGCGGTTGGTTTATTGACATGGAAACGAGGATCTTGTTTACCGTTACCTTAAAAGCTTTGTTTAGGTAACGGCCATTCACATCCAAAATAGTACCCTAGTCTATTCCTAGAGGATTTGTAGCTACAGTAAGTAGAGCTGTACCTAACTAACTAATGTTTTAATTTTTGGTAGTTTTCTTTTTTGTTCCTTTTTAAAAAATAGTTCACAGGGATGTGCAAAAGGTTGGGATTTGCCATACTCCTCTTGACCCATCCCCTCCTTCGGAGATCTCAGCGTGTAAACTTTACAGGCACCAACGAACGCTCATTGTGGTGTAACACGCTGTTACCGCAACACACAATACAGGAGTTCTGAATTGGCTTTGAGTTTTGGAATTTTAGATATATTTTTTTAAGCGCTCTGCTGTCTTCACTGCTCCCTACCCCCTCCCTCACCTTTTACCGCACAAACAAGATGACTTATTATTGCAATTGTGTGCTGGTCCGCTAAAAAAAATACTTTGGGGGAGTGTTTATGAAAAGACGGATCTGTCTTACTTTTGGTCAACAGAATGGAAAATCCACACCTGTTGTATTTCTCTTGTAGACAGCTCTAGTCACTGCTGGATACACCTGTAGATGTGGTAATGTTAATCTTGATGAAAGGGTAGTTTTCTAGATCAGAGATTTTTGTCTATTTTAGTTTTTGAAAAGTAATCTCTCATTTCTCAGGCGATGTTTAATGGTAGAAAACATGCTGCAGACTTTTGTTTGGTCTTTAAACTACGTTAGTAAAAGTGGTGAATTTTTGTATGCCTTACCGGCTGGGGTCCTAAAGGATGTGGGTCTGGGGACAGGAACTAACTTTGATCTCCCTTTTCTCCCCTCTGTGTTTTTTCCCAAAGCGTCACTCCCCTTTTTTTCCCTCCGTGGCAGAACTGAAAACAAAGTTCAGATTTACATTTTTAAAGGGGAGAATTTTAATATGAAAACCAAAACCTAGAAATAAATAACTTGTAGCAATATTCACGCCACTCTCCTGCTGCATTTTACCCAAAGATCTGTGACATTTAGAAATCTAATGAAAACCAACAATGGGAATTTTTTTTTATTCCTTCCCTCCCCGTATTATCTCCAACAACTTTCTCCCCCTCAGGTCAGCCTATTAGATTCAGATGTTGCTGTGGGAATTGTTTTGAGTTTCAAAGCCAATCCCTGATTGAGAATGATGTGATCTGGGCTAGAGGATGTTTTTTCCTTTCAGATTGGGTTTGGGGTAGGGGGAGTACCCTAATTGTTACATTAAATTCTGACTTCTTTTTTGCAGTATTTTTTTTTTTTTAAACTCTGTTCCTGTGATGGCCTTATTTCTAATTTGGGTTTAGGTTGCTCATAGATTTTTACCCCCTTGTGGTTTTTAAAATCCAAGTGGGTTTAGCTCATGTATTTCCTTTTATTTTAATTTTATTATTTTTTTTTAAGAAACAAGTTACGTTCCATAGTTTTGGACACCTGCTTTCTTTTGAGGTATAACTACAGAACGAACTGTCCTTTTGATTAATCTTAGGTAACTTTACTTTGGCTAAAGCGAGTGAATTAATTCAAGCAGAACGTTGTGTTGGATGCCTATGGGGAATTTTAGGATGTTCTTGATTTAAAAACTTTTGATATCTCTTTCCCCACCTGTGTGGTTTAGTTATCAAAGGGGGGGCGGGGGGAACTACCATCTAGTTACGTACGGCTGGAAGATCCTTTTTTTTTTTTTTTTGAGGAAGATTAGCCCTGAGCTAACATCTGCTGCCAATCCTCCTCTTTTTTGCTGAGAAAGACTGGCCCTGAGCTAACATCCATGCCCATCTTCCTCTGCTTTATATATGGGACGCTTACCATGGCATGGCTTGACAAGCGGTGCATAGGGCCACACCTGGGATCCCAATCCGCGAACCCTGGGCCACTGAAGTAGCATGTGCTAACTTTGCTGCGCCACTGGGCCGGCCCTGGAAGATTCTTACATTTAATTTTCAGGTTATGACTTTTTTCAATGATGATTTTTTCCCCTCTTTTCTCACAGCTATGCATCACAAATTAGATGCAAGACCATTTAATATTTAGTGTCCAGAAGAGAAGCCCTTGTCTAAATAAGAACTCATGAGATCTGGCTTATTAAGAGTATACATTGAAATACATGGTAGGCCATTTCAGAAAGGCAAGCTATATTTGTTACATTTTGGGAGGGACAGTTAAAGTTTAGATCAAAGTATAAGGAACTTTTGAATTGCCCAAGAAGTTACTAAAAGCTGGGTGATAAGCCTGAGAAATGAGTGATTAATAATTAGGTGATTAATCATATTCTTCTTCTCTCCTTAAAGTACTGCAGTTGATTCCCATTTTTCCATTTTTTCCCCCAGATTGACCCCAAAGTTGCATTTCCTCGTCGAGCGCAACCCAAGGTAAGTGGGAGAATCACTAATAGGATTTTAGCTCTCAGAGATGGTTGCCAAGGATTTCCAGTTTCAAACAGAGTGCTGGCAATGAAGCGTTGAACCTGGTGCACGCCGTTCCTTCAGGGTATCAGCGTGTGGCTGTGAGAGTCCAAGCCAGGCAAGGAGCTCTGGGAGATAACCTCGCGTCTGCAAGTTAGCCGTCCCGAGGTGGGTTCTGAGCATGCGACAGCGGGCAGGGACAAGCCTGATCCTTAGTGGGAGGACATGGCTCCGTCTGTTGTAGTATTTATGCAAGTGTTCTGTTTTTTAAGCCTTGTGGAGATCATATCATGAAAAGTTGGACATTTCCATGTGCCTTTTTTTGAAGAGTACTCTTTTGAGGCCTTACAACCTGGAGTTTATGGAGAGGAGTAGAATTTAAGTAAACAGCTCGTCCTTTCTTGAAAAAACAACTTTGTAGCCCCTTAAAGCCCTAAATCTGACAGAGGAAGCAGTGGATGTCTTGGTTTCAGGTTGGTTAGATACGTTAGGGCACGCTTGAAACCAGCAGTGCTGTTGGCTCTGTGCAAGTGCTGGTGTCTGGGCGGAGAAAGTTCAGAAAATGTTGTAACTGGGCATGAGTTGTGCTACAAGACTGACTTACAGGATTCAGATAGGCCTTCACTTTTTAAGAAGTGTGTAGCTAACATAGTTTTCACCCTGCTTGCCAGGTGTGGCTATGAGACCACAGCTGTGAGGAGCCTAAGGCGAAATGTAAAGGGCTTATGGCTTAGGTGTTGAACTTGCACTTTTTAATTATACTTTTTTCTTCCCTCTATAACGTTGGAAGAAATACTTTTTCTGCATCTTGTGGCCTTGGCCCTCTTTTAGGGAAAGAGGAAAAGGTGAAGCTTCTGATGGTAGGTCATAAAAGGAAAGGCCTGTGGTTTAAGCAAATTCCGTTTATTTCTCTATACACGGCCTCTCAGAAGTGGAAACTTTTAATTATGTCAAGGGAAGAATGGTTTTCCGTGTTAATGAAGAAAAAGTTGGCATTTGTGGGTGATATTTTGAGAATTTCAGGTCTGGAGCCTGCGATGCAATTCTTTCCTTTCTTTCTTTCTTTCAAAAGAAACATAAATCTCTTAAGTAAATATAGCAAAATACTTTAAGGCATTTTTTTCTACTGCTTAAGCAAATAATAGGAATTAATGAACCAAAGAGGTTAGATTATTTCTGTACTGAGCACAGACTTTGGGACTGTCTTAACCATTTAAAGGTTTTCCGGACTGAGTGTGATCCTTGACATTTCCGAAGCCTTCCAGAATTAGCAGTATTTCCTGGGTTTGGAAGAATTGCTGTTTCTTCCATAAGTGTGAATCTTCAAATTTCCAGGTTAGTCATTTGATCACCCAGAACTAGGATCAGATTACTCTAGAGGGAAACTGGAAAAATCCCTGACTTGGTCAAACCAGAGGTGTGACCTGTGTTCTCTTCCTCCTTGCTGCCTGCCCCCTCAACTTTTTTTGGTTTTTGTTTTTTTTTAAACCAGGAAGGCAATATTTCATTTTAATATACTCTAGCATTTTGTTTTGCAGCGATGCATTCAACTTGAAACCGAGACAGAATATTTCTTGAACTTGTCGAAGTGTGCCTTTCCTCCGCCTCTCCCCCAGTCTGGAGTCTGGAATGTTTTCGGTGAATTGTCAAACTTTTAGATATGAGCTAACGTTGAAGCAGTTGGGGAAGGACGTCTTTCCATGGAATTCTTGGGATTTCATAATAGCACCTTCCGTTTTATGACACACTTCCCAAAGTACTTTTCCTGTCCATTATTTCCGCCTGAATCCCAGGTCCTGTGACACTGAGCAAATCACCCTCGCTCAGTCTCAGTTTGCTCATCTGTAAAATGGGAGTGATGACAGTAGTTCCCTCCGAAGGTGGTTGTGAAGAATAAAAGAGCCTGGCACAGGGTGAGGGCCTCCTAACTCATCTTCATCCCCACCTTTATCATTGTTGGTTGAATCATCGTTGTTATTGTCGTTTTCAAGCTCGGCAGCCTGGCTTCAGATCCTGGCCGGGCCACTCCTTAGCTGTGTGAATTTGGGCAAATCATTTAATTTCCCTGAGCCTCAGTTTCCCCATCTCATCGAATCTTTTGCCGATTAAGTAAATTAATAAAGGTAAAGGGCTTAAGAAAATGACCTGGGGGTTGGCCTGGTGTCTCAGTGGTTAAGTGTGCACATTCTGCTTTGGAGGCCCAGGGTTCACCAGTTCGGATCCTGGGTGTGGACATGGCACTACTTGGCAAGGCATGCTGTGGTAGGTGTCCCACATATAAAGTAGAGGAAGATGGGCACGGATGTTAGCTCAGGGCCAGTCTTCCTCAGCAAAAAGAGGAGGATTGGCAGCAGATGTTAGCTCAGGGCTAATCTTCCTCAAAAAAACCCCAAAAAACCTGGCACATGGTAATACCATATGTGTTACCTGGTATTTTTGCTGTTATTCTTGTTAGGCCCTCACACCAATCCTGTGAGCGGTCTATTAATAATAATGGTATTAATTCAATTTATGTGCCAGGCAATGTTGCAGGTCATTATACGTATTCTCTTTTAGTCAGTCAGTCTTCTCCTCTGCCCTATGAAGTGGGTGCTAGTTTTATCTCCATTTTATAGGTTTATAGAAACCAAGGTGCAACTAGGTTGAGAAGTGGTACAAGGGACACACGTAGGCAACTGTGACTCCAGAACTGAGCCTTCTCCCAGTGTTGCCATCCTGTGGGGCCTCATGGAGTATCGCTTCTCTGCTATGGAAGAGGAGGTGGCTCAGAGTAGTCATCAGGCTGTGAGGAGCAGAACCACAGCCAGCATCGCAGAGCTTTGGAGTTCCATGGTTGGATGATTCACCCACCCCCTGTGATGTCATTCCATTGTGTGACACTGACTGCTGGTGTCTCTCTGTCCGACCCCTCAGGGCATCCTTTCAGATGGTTCTGGGGTTGCTCAACCCCAGTGAGGCATCTGGGGAATTGGCGAAGTGTGTGGTGGGTGGAGTTGGGGCAGGATGCAGAGAAAGCATCTTCCTTGTCAGCGATTATTTTCCGATAGAATTTGAGGCCGGCCTGGGGATTTCGGATTGAAGTTAGTGTTGGAGGCCAAAACCCAGCTGGCAGGAGTGTAGAACTTATTTATTTATTATTTGTCTCCCTTTGATAAAAAATGTGTGTGTATGAGTTAGGGTCCTGGTGGCAAGGTGAGCTGCTTCCCTCCTCGTGGACTGGGTTAGGAGCTTGTAAATGATCTGTCAGCGGGTGTTGCAGTTAAAATTCATTTCTCTGGTTTCTGGCTGTCCCTCCTCGCTAACACTCGCCAGAGAAATATTCCGTGGAGGTGTTAAAACAAGACTAGTGGAAAGAAACTGTAACTTAATAGGAAAGAAAATCTGTGGCGGTGAAGAACAGATTTCGTGTTAGTACTGTCATAATATTCTTCAATGTATCATATAAATAAACTGTTTTGGCCAGAATTTTAATGAGCCACGGAAGGAAGGGTTTTGAATCCTGCCGTTCGTTGGTTCTCCTTTGCCATGTAAATGCTCACCTCTCTGGTGACATATAATGGAGCTTTGTTAACTAGCCAAGGGGCGACTCTTTGGAGACTAGTGGCCGTTAATTAGTGAAGTACGTTTTGATCCGAAGATGATAGGTCTGTTCTGTGTCTTGCTATTTCTCCGGATGATTATTTCATTTTGTAAAATATGTAAGAGTTCCCACCCCCGTCTTTTAAAAAATTAAAATGGTCATGCTACTCTTAGAAAGATGACTTAATTTGAAACCATTGGAGAAATGGGGATGATTGGGATCAGTCATGTCATATTCTTTCATTGGTCCCTTTGGGCAGAAGTGTTGGCTGCCTGGAGGACTATTGCTCAAGCTTGTGGGTTCTTTTTCTTGTGTGGAGAAACCAAGAGACTGCCTAGCATCTTCCTGCAGGGGTGAGTGTGGGCGTAACTCACCACCTGCCCTAATTATCCTTGTGTATGAGAAAGTGTTCCTGACTCCACTCAGTTGTCGTTTTTCTCCTTAAGTTTTAGAGACCAGAACCTTATCTGTTGATAAGGGAGATCTCATTTCTCCAACCTATTTCCACTTGCCCTTCAGTCCCTTCTGGAGGATCAGGGGTGAGTCACTTAAGCCCCTCCAAGCCTCAGTTTCCTCCTGTTTAAAACAGGGATGGTGTCATGCCAAACATGGAGTTGTTTTCACGATGAGTGAAAAGTCTTTGCTGGGAGCCGGGCACTAAGTAGCGCCCAGCAAATGTCTGCTGATACGTTATTGTAGAATAAAAAAATTTGTGATGGTGAAGATGACCTCAGAAAAATCTTAATTGGACTGTAAGCCCCCTGACGGCAGGGAGTTGTTGACGGTTGACATTCAGTGACTGTTAAACATGTGAGTTGAATCCAGCCTGCCTTTTTCACATCGGAGGCAGCTGACATTCAGGGAGGTTGTGTCGGTTGCCCTAGGTCACACGGCTGAGTTGTGGCAAGGTGGAGCTGGAAGCTGGGTTTTTCTGTTGTCTAGAAGGTTCTCGGTTAAGCATGTGTCCAGATGGGTGCAGCGCAGCATGAGCGTTTTACACGCGCACCTCCTGTTCCGGGGGAGTGGTTTCTTGGCAGCTTCTCAAGGGCGAGGGGTGGTGAGTTTTTGGCATCTGGCCTCCCCTGCTGCTGTGGGTCGGGTCATCCTAGAGTCTTGCCATCTTGGATGAGCTGCAGCTGTCGTCTCGGCAGCCACGGTTAACGGACCTGCCGGTGGGTTTCTGGGTCCCAGCAGGGATGTGGTGGTGTGTCTGCAGCCCTGGTCCACAACGGCGAGGACCCGGGGGGATTAGTGGCTTAGCTGCTTTCTTGTCAGGGAGCGCGGCTCCGTGCTGTGTTCCAGTCCGCAGCAGGTGTCAGCTCGGGAGGAGGAGTCCTTTCCCTGCGTTCTGCCTTTCCTCACATGCTTTCATTTCAACATTAAGGTCAGTCTCCTGTGGTGCCAGAGCTCCTGTGTTCTGTGTCAGAGGTTTTTTGGCAGACAGGTGAGACCCCCTCTGCCTCCCCAGGAAGGAAGGAGGAGGAAGGCACTCTGAGGAACTGGCTGACCACCTTGGGTGCCCCTTGAGGCGGCAGCCATTCTTCGTGTCCTATTTTGTATTTTTAAATCTGGACATTCTCCGGCCGAGAGCCCCGAGAACATAAAAGGGGAGACATCGTTCATCATCGTGGTCCTCTTGTTTGATCTGGTGCGTTCGTTTACTAAGAGCTCGTTTAATTGTTTTTAATTGCTGGCTGTGTGTGTGCACCCACCTTTGAGGGGTTCGGGAAACCCCCCGTGTCTTCCTGATGCCCACTGAACAAAGGGTAAACTTCTTCGCCCGGGGAGTGAGGTCCTTCAATGTCTATACGGGAGAGTCTTCTTCCAGCTGATTTCTCAACTCGTCTACCTTTTGCTGCCTTGAAACCGAGAGTTCGCCCTTCTCTGAATAGCTGCCCTTTTGTGGGTCTGCACTGCCTTCCTTCTCTCTGCTGTACAAAACAGACCCTTCTTTCAGTCGTTACCTTTTCCCTGACGCCATCCCTGCTCCCTCTTGGATGTAATAGTTCTTTCTCTGGATTTCCACAGCACTTTTACCTTTTCTCTGGTTATGGCCCTTCCAACAATAATAAATTAGCAAAAACTTATTGATACATCCATTGGCCATTGTGCAAGGCACTCATGCATTCATTTATTTACCATACGTTATTGAGGACCTACTGTGTGCCAGGCACTGTGTGCGGGTGGTTCTGGGCATGGTATGGAGGGTAAGGCAAAGGCCCTGCTCTCATGGGGCTTTCACTCTAGTGAAGCAAATAAGCAACGAGCAAATGGACAAGTAGGTCACACACCGTCAGTTGTGAAAAGCTAGGTGGGCTAAGAGTGATGGTAGGTGGCGATGGACTGTGTCATTAATATATTCGGTTGCTTTCACTTTCAGTATTCAAAATTGTTTACCAAGTTTCTGCTCAGCACCAGGGACTGTGTTAGGCACTTCGTTCTGAGTTTTATGGTTATTTAGTTCATGCCTTATTGCCTCCACTGGACAGTGGGCTCTAAGGGCACAAACATATTTTACTAATTAGAAAAAAACCCTTTGGCTTTTAGTACTGTTCTTGTGCACACCATCAACCTCCATTTCGATAGAATGAATGCAGAGGAGATAGAGTTTGCAAGGGTCTTACCTCCAGGTTGGGAGGAGGGATGCTGCCTGTGATACAGGAGAGGATGCGATAAGCACAGTAAGAGAGACAGGAACAGCATTTAGAGGAAGGACGAGTGAAGACAGCTTCTTGGAGGAGGTGGTCTTTGCCCCGGATCCTGAAGAGCAGGTAGGAAGGAAGAATGGCAGGAATGCAGTTCCTCGTACCGGGGCTAGGAGAGGTCAGGACACGCGGCTGCAGCGGAGGGAGTGGGCCGCCCAGTGCTCTGGAGTGAGGCTTGGAGAGGCCATGGGGGCCAGGTTGTGGAAGGCCTTGACTGCCAGGCAAAGCAAATGAGTTTGTACTTTATTTGGCTGGTGCTGGGGAAGCTGTGGTGTGTGTGTGCAGGATCACGGAGTTGCTCCCTACGATGTTCTGAGCTCTTTTGGATCAATATAGAAGCTGGGGTCACTGATGGGACTATGGCTGATGCAGTTTCATGGAGAGCGTCCCACCCTGGACTTTGCCTCCAGTGTAACCCAGGCTGCGTTCTCCCTGGCTATAGACCCTTCTTTAGGAGTGATGCTCCTGGCAGATTCTACCCCTGCTCTTTGGGGTGTGTGGCAGCTACAAAAAGCTCTGTCATTCTCTTGTTTCCACCTTCTCCCTTCCTCTCTCCTCTTTGCCTTCCTAACAAGGGGCCGTGATACAGACAGAATTCTGAAGTTCTGTACTTTGTCCTTATCTAAGCCGTGATCTTGACCTTACCGTGTGTAGACAGTGAGATGTCATTTCTTGGTATGGAAATCACAGGTTTCCTGTATGACACCAATGTGTGTGCCCTGTGGCTCAGACCAGCCTGACCTGTGACTTTATAAGTAGTGTCTGCTTGGAGTTACCTTTGGCTGAGTGGCTGCCTGGTGTGAGGAACGTGAAGTTTTGGAATCGCGACCTGTCCCTTCTGTGCAGCGTGAGAGGTGTGAGCAAGCGTGGTAATGGGACGGAGCCCCCTGTGGTCCATTGTAGCAGCAGCCTACGACGGTTCGTCCAGTTGGGACAGGTGTCCCACTGGGCCCTGAATACAACAGGGTGTCCCTGTTCTCTCTTTCAAGTGTGGATATCATCACGCTCCCAACAACTGGGAAGTTATTCTCAGGGTGGGTGCGTGGCTGTTAGACTTCTTTATTTTAGTTTTGAGACCTTGAATAACGAAAAAGAAAAATCCTACCTCAAAATAATGATGCTTATTGTGAGTCAGCATGTGTGAGGCACCATACTGATGTACCACTGCTCTGCCTGCTTGGGGTGGTAGTGCTGTGGCGTCCGTTCTGACTCCTAGCCACCCTGTGTACAGCAGAGCGGAACCCTGCTGGTCTTTTCGTGCCATCCTCTCACTTCCGGTGCTGTACAGACAATGCTTGGCTGCTATTTGTAGCATTTTCATGGCCAGTTTTTTCGGAAGTGGGTGCCAGGTCCTTCTTCCCAGTCTCTCTCAGTCTGGAAGCTCTGGTGAAACCTGTCCACCGTGGGTGACCCTGCTGGTATTTGAAATACTGGTGGCATAGCTTTCAGCATCACAGCAACACGCAGCGCACCACACTATGACAACTGAGAGGCATGTGGTGTGGTTCCCTGACTGGGAAATAAACCCGGGCTGTGGCAGTGAGAGCACCAAATCTTAACTGCTAGACCACCAGGACTGGCTACTGTAGCTACTTAATCTCCTTTTATTTAATCCTTACAACAGTCCTTTGCAATAGTTGGTATTATCTCCATTCGACAGATGGGTAAACTGAGGCCTAGGGAGGGTAATCAGCTTTCTGAGGGCTGCAGAACTAGAGTCAGGGTTGGCCTTTGGACCAAAGTCTATCTGAATCCCAGTCCTTGCTCCCTTAGCCTCGAAGCCCTGCTGCATCCAGCGTGAGTGGGTAGATGTTAGGTTCCTGGGCTTTGCCTGACTGCTGTCAAATGCTCAGGCTGAGGAATAGAATTTGTTGTGGTCTGGCCTGGAAGCCTCAGGTTAGTTTCTATTGCGTATTTTCTGAGAACCTGTTTAGCGCAGTTAAATGCCACATACCAGCCATGGAGTTTTGAACAAATCACTTAATGGTTTTGTGCCTACCTTTCTTCATCTGTGAAATGGGGATTTTAACAGGACCTACATCCTGGAATTGTTAGGGGGATTAAATGGGTTGATGCATATGAAGGGCCTAGTGTGATACCTGCACATAGTGGGTCCATGTAAGCGTTCATTATCTGTTACTCTCCCCAAAGATGGCGTTGCCTGGATCATAGAAGGCCCTGTCTCGCGTGTGAGTTGATGGGTACTGTTGCCCCTTTCTAGGGGTGATGGATAGAACAGCGCGTTGAGATTTGGAAGATTCTGTGTCAGTGGCTTGGTCTGCTGCTGGGGTCTTGGCTCTCGAAGGGAAGATAGCATGCATCCTTTATCTTGAGGATGCTCCATGGGCATTGGGAACGCATTTCCTTTTCCGCCTCTGATGCCTATGTCTTTGCTGCCTCTGAGAGTGAGGTCCTGGGGAGCAGCGAGGGGACAGCTAAGACACCACTGTGTGAGAGGTCTCCCGTGAGCCTTCTCTCTCCCAGTTCTGGTCTTTATCTGCCTGGGGGTAGTTCCACCAATGACTGATCTGAAAGCATCACATTCATTTATTTGTCACTGGCTATGACAGGCAAGTTAATGCTAATGGATTCTTTTTTTAGCCTGTTGTCTGGGATGAGTTTCTCCCAAATGTCCTGAAATCTAAGGCATTAGGGGAATGTGTAACTTTTATGTCAGGGGAGGATTTAAAAGATAAATAGGGTTTTGTGTGAAAGGGCCTTAAATTTAGGTTAGGGGCGAGAGCAGCCAAGAGGGGATGCTGGGCCAGCCTAGAATCTTCTTTTTAAGAAATCCATTCAGAGTTTTAAATTGCTGTTTCTGTTTCAATTATGTGACAATTTCAAGGGTTTAGAAAAATCTAATAAAATGGTCTTGATGATGCATTCTGGGGAGAGAGTGCTTCAGAAGATCCAGGAGAATAAATTCCTTGGGGGTCAAGAGATTCTCATTCTTGCCACCTCAGGCCTTCTTTCTTCTGGGTTTTTTACATTTTTATTGTTTTGAAGGGCAGCATACAGTGTTGGAATGTATTCAGGGCTTCATCCATATCCTCCGCTGAAATGAATTATTCTCTTTGGGCAATTGCAAATAGACAGGCCACTGCAATCATTGGCGCTTTTTTTTTTAGCTGGCATGTTGTAAATGACTTTCAGAGTATGGTTTGTGTGTGTAGTGGTTCTGAATAAAGCACCAAAGAGAAGAAACTGGAGGAGGGGAAAGAGTGAGCGGAGAGGCCCTGTAAGAGTTTTTTCTTTTCTCCAATCAAAGCTTTTGAGAGTTTCCCAAAGAACAGAAGTTTACAATGGAAGCCAGCTTCGGGCCGCCTGCGGGAACAGAGTGCAGAAAGACCTAGCGTAGCAAAACGTGATGCTAAGTGACATTAATGAGGTGGCTGCTCTGGTGGGAGGGAGGCAAGGAACCAGCAGAGTCGCAGTTCCCATGACTCGCTCTCGGAGAAGCTTGTTTCCCTCTGCGTGTGCACGTGCATGCGTGGGCGCCTGTGTGTTTCTGCATGCACACGCACGCGTTGGTTCCTAAGTCTTCCAATGGAAGTTCTAATACGAAGCTACCATGTTCTCCGTCCTCTAGAGGCCATATGTGGCGAGTTCTCTGTTCCCACCTACTGAAAAGTAAAGTTTTAAACCGAGAGGCATTTTGTTTTACCTTCTGGTCACCTGCTGGAGCCTGGGTGGCTGGCATGTGAGGCTGACATCACCCAGCTGGGCACTGTTGGAACACCAAAGCCGAGAGTGGAAAAGCATTCTCATCTCTGAAATGGATTCCAGGGAGGCAGGAGGAGAAAACCCATTGGTGTGCAGCATTTTTTTTTTTTGTAAAGGCCCTAGCCTGATAACATTTCATATTGATGGTGTAAATGGAACATTGCAACAACTGCCTCTTAAATATTTTAGCGCCTTCGAGAGTATTCCGTATTTCCGTGTTACTTTTGGGCAAGAATTTCCAGTTAAGAAAAGCTGCCACATTTTGGGTGGGTCACCTGGTAAGGAGGTGAGAAACCTGGGTATTGCTGCTTTACTGGATGGGACCTTGGGAGTTCCTGCCTCTGTCGTCAGCCTGTTCCAGAAATGAAGCTGGCTTATCTTCTGTCTCATCCCTCATCGTCGTGTTTGGGTGAGCATTCCAAACAGGAATGGGCAAGTGTTTGAAATACTGCTGTGAGATCTTAAGGAAAAAAGCTAGATAGGACCTGGGGTGGGGTGGGTGGAAATACAGTGTGTATTTATTGATGCATGCTGGGTTTGGTTTTTTTTATCCCCTTCAACTCAATTTCCTCTGGGATAGCTCTCAAATATGTCATTTTTGTAGCTAAAGGCAAACAAACAAACAAACAAAAATGTTTAAACTTAAACACGTAACACTTAATAAAAGCAACCGGTGGCTTCACTGTTTCTTCCATCTGGGGAAAAAAGATCAAATTAGAATGCTTGAACGTGGGAAACAGTTGGGCTGTGGATCTCCCCAAGACTGCTACATGTATATATTTCCTCTTCTGTTTTCAAAGCAGATAATTGGTTTTAGTAAGAACTTCTGACTTGATTAGGGGGCCCTTAGGAAATTAAAGTGTGTTTGAATTTCACAAGTATAATTTTAATTATACAAATTTTGCGTTTTTCACTAGGGAGCCAGGTTCAGAACTTGTTTTTCTATACTAATAGGGGTAGTAAAGCTGATTATGGCAGAATGCCTTACTTAAATTGCTTTGAAAATAAAAATCCACGGATTTGATCATTGTTTTTCCCCACAGGACACAGTGTTCAGGTTAACGTCCATGCACATCCCATATCCTTGTTAAAAATGATTTTTCACTGGATCCACACAACTGTGGAACTGACTGACATAGTGTGTTGGGGGGTGGACCTCATTATGAATTTTTCTGCTGCACTTGCTGGAAGAGTTCAATTAAAGTTCTTTTGAGCACGAGTCGTGGCTGGGCAGCTCGTGGCTGGCACACTGCCGCGTTGGCATGTTGCGATCTCCTTTATCGGCGCATCGTCCTGTTTGCTCGAAGCCTGGGCGTTCACAGCGCTAGCTCTCCTGGCTGCCCCTCTTCAGCGTGATCCCAGTGGATCAGAGCAGAACGTACTGTGGAAGCAGTTACCTGAGTCCTTCCCCAAGCTGTAAAGAGACGGTGGAGTGGGGACGATCAGACCCTCTGGGCATCCTGAGAAGGACTGATTGTGTTCATGGAAATGACCATTTTCCAGGGCCATCCAGACAAACCCCCAAGTATTGGGAAGTGCTTTGTGGGTTTGAACTCAAGCATCCTCAAACCTCTGCCCCTGTGCAGGGGCTTTAAAAGTTGCCTAGAGACCAGCTCCTTAGGCCCTCTGGGCTCTTGTCTCTGATATTGACAGGAGAGCTTACATAGAACAATTGTTCATGTTACAGAAATCATGAAACCAGCTGGCGAGTGATCTGGTGTCATACAGGTTGGGGCCTGGAAATAGGGGAAAGGAAAGCTCTAGATAGATGCCTGCTCCCACCCCATGCCCCACGCCACACTTAATTACTGACCTTATTATTTTTATTACTCTCCTTGAGGTGCCATGGCTGAGTGTTTAAGAGCATGGGCTCTGGAACCAGCCTGTCTGGGTTTGAATCCTCGTTCCACCCCTTACCAGCCGTGTGACTGATCAAGTTACCTAAATGTTCTGTGCCTTAGTTTTGTCATCTGTAAAATGGAGGTAATAATAGTATCTCCTTCGCGGGCTCGTTGTGAGGATTACGTGAGTTGACATGTAAAGTGCTTAGAATGGTGTCTGGCATGTGGTGAGCACTATGGATGCCTGATTTATATACAGTCCTGTTGGCAAGAGTGATGTCCTGTGGCAAGTCTGGCAAAATGCTGACTGTCTGCCTTCCTTGGTGGTTGGAGAATGGTTTTAAGTACAGCAGTCTGCTGCCTTACATATTTTTTTCTTATGTAATATTTGAGAAGGACGAAAGAGTGTATGTACACACGTGTGGATGTGTGTGTATATGAATGTATACGATCTGAGTGGAATTGTGCTATAATTCGGATTCAGACAAGTGCATGTGCGATAACAAATGAAGTATGTGGTTGGTAGGACCTGGCCTTTGGGCTCAGAGGGACCTGCTTTGAATCTTGCTGCTGCTGCTGACTCTGTGATCTTAGGAAGGTGTCTAAACCTTTCTGAGCTTCAATTCTACGCCAAAAAAATGGGGATAATAGAGTTGTGTATATGAAATGAAACACTATAAATAAGGCACCTGGTGTATGGTAGACACTTAGAATGTATTAATTTCTTCCTCCGTAACCAGGGATTTGTGTGTGTGTGTGTGTGTCTTGAAAGTGAGAAAGATACAAAGTGTTCTGCTCTTGCTGGAGATGAGACCAGCTGATGTGAGCTGATAAGTCCTAACAGGGCCGAGTAGAGAAAAACAGACCATAAGAGGGGGGTGTTGTTATCCTTAATCTACATGCCAAAGGATCGTCACAGGGGCTTCAATTCACAAAACCCAAATTGTCAATGGCAGGGAAATAATTTTCTTTGGTCAGAACCCTCCGATGGTGTCCATATGCCTTCGAACGTGGGTTTGTTCCTTTGACACTTGGTGGTCGGTGGAAGCCCAGGGTGGGATGGTTGACGAGGTTTGGGGGATGCTTGGAAGGAGGAATCACTTCAGGCAAATGAAAGAGTCCCAGCTATGAGGGCGGACAATTGGGAGCAGGGAGAGCGGTGGGATGGGGGATGCGCGTTACCTTTTCATAGAACCTTTTTCTTGGGGACAGGGACCATTAACTTTTGATCCACAAACACCTGAGCCCCATTATGTGTGTGGGAATGAGTTTGGCAGAGCTCCAGGAAATGCCGGTAGTTCCCGGCCGTCGGCCTGGGAGATCCCTGACCCTCAGATCTACTGTTAGGGCTGGGAACGCCCCCAGATGCTGTAGGGCCTTTGCAGTTGGTGTGTCCAGATCTCCTTGCTCATTTCCAAATTAGTCTCCTCCGCCTCAAGTTCATTGCGTGTTGCCGGGACTGAGGAACAAGACTGTGATTGTGGTGGATCCTGGGCAGGGGATGGGTGTGTGCGAACGTTAGTGTGTAGAGGATGGAAGAGGGTGGCCGGGAGGAGGGAAATCGTAGTAGATTACATTGACTAATTATAGGGAAAAAGCCATATTTGCTGCTCCATTAAGTGATTGCTAGGCTATGAAGCAGTTTATTGTAATTAATGCAGAAACAGCAAATAAGTGTTGGGCTTGGAGTGGAGGGTCTCCAGGCCCCCTGCCCCCAGTTCGGCGCTCTGTGCTCACTGCCCCCGTCTTGATCCTGTGAGGTAGACGGTCTTGGGGGACACCTCCCTCTGAAGGGCTGTGGTGGAGTCTCTGAGCAGGTTTTTCTGGTTTATTTTGATGGATAAGCCGGAGCTCTTCCTGATCTCCTTAGGACTCTTCTGAAGGAGTTTTTATGTTTTCTGAGGGTGAAGGAGGAGAGACAGACCCATGCCATCATTGCTATTCTCGCCACAGTCCTTTTAATTTCGGCACACGAAAGTGGCAGGTTACACATCCAAGTCCATCGAGTGACGGGCCGTGTGGAGTTGTGATTGCTTTCCTTGATGATTTCTTGTTCAAATCAGCGGTGCTCTTAATTTTCCAGATGAAGTAAAAAGAAAATTGGAGACTCCCCTCCCGCCCCGCGTCTCTTCATCCAAGGTTTTCTGAGCATGACTCTGATTTGGAGGGTTAATATTAATTAGGAGCCAGTTTAGACCTCGGTTGCTTGATGAGGGAGCTTCAGTTGTTGAGACAAACGTTGCTCCTTTTTGCGCGTGTCTGCTTTTGGTGGAAGTTTCTGGATTTAAAAGTCAAAGGAGTAAATATGTAGAGAGAAAGAGATCAGAGAGGCTGACTCCTAAAGAAATGCAACAGATTCTCCTGGATCTTCAGAGAAGACCATGAGGAGAGAGCAGGGGCGTCTGGATTCTGAGGACGTTCTGCCTCCATCGACCTGCTCCCCCTCCCCAGCAGCGTGGGACCTCCACCAGCTTGCTGCCGCTGCTCTTTGCCTCAGTTTCCTTCCCTGTCAGCGAAGGTGGTTTCTTCAGCTTCCTGAAAGAGGACTCATGACTCATTTCCCTAGTTCCCAAATTGAGTGATGCTTGAATTTCTCTGAGGCGAGTCCCATGTTAGTGCCAGGTCACAGAGAGATGCTTCATTTTGTGCTGAGGCTCAGGTGCTGGCTTCCAAGCCTCACGCTTGCTGACTTGGTCTTTCTGGGGAGGGTGGCAGAAAGGACAAGGACAGAGAGAGAGCCAGTGAGCGCCACTGGACAGCTAGGGGACAGGAGGCCTAGAGAGGAAGTGACCTGGGCTGTGTAGGTTGGATCACATTAGAGACCTCTCTTTGGCCTGTGGGTTTGGGTTGGTTTTCTTTTGGCAGGGTGATGGGGGTCGGAGGGAGGCCAGCTGACCATGATGCGAATGTTCCAGGTGTAGCGGGAGAAACCTGCTTTCTGATTCTTTGCTCGGTGCCGATTAGCTGAATGTGACCCTCGGCCAATTGCCTTGCAACTCCGTGCCTCAGTTTCCCCCTCTGTAGACTGAGGAAGAATGAAGGAGTACGTGGTGGGAGGCAGGTGGGCTTAGGGTTAAGAGAATGGGCTTAGGAGGCAGGTGGTCTTAGAGTTTTATTTCTGAACTTCGAATTTCCTAGCTGCGTGACCTGCAAAGTTCCGTTAACTTTGCTCGTCTTCAGTTTCCCTATCTGTAAGTGGGATAATATAATACGAGTACTTGCCTTACAGGGTCGTTGCAAGGGTTGCATGCGACATTGTTCTGAAGTGCTCAGCACAGTGCCTGGGAGGTGGTTAGCACTTTATATGTGGGAGCTGCTTTTACTGTTCGCAGCTACATAGTGGTCTGACCGAAGGTCCTAAGACGGTTGCCAAGGTGAGGCCAGAAGGGGCCACATCAAGAAGACGTTTGGGCTCCACAGATTGACTTTCTGATTTGGACAGGGCTTCCCACAGAGGGAGATGTGCGGCCAAAGAGGTGAGGCCTGCTGAATGCCTGGCCTGGAGCTTAGAGGAAGAAGTGCCTCGGACGGTGATCCTGCACCGGGCTGGAGAGGGTCTTGGCATGTCTTAAGGTGTGTGCCCTGGCTGCCCTGTGAGCCCTCCAGAGCAGAGGCAGGTCTGGGCTGGGCCTGCCTGTATTCCCGAGCTACAGGCTGCAGCTGCCCTGGCACCAGACAGCTTCACGGGTCAGGGCTGGGGTCTCCCCTTGTGTGCCCTCCTAGCCACTTATGTTTTCTGTGGGAGAAGGGGAGGAGGGAGAAGAGGAGTCTCAAGTGCCGTGGAGACCCACCTTAGCTTTGGGAAACCCACGTCTGGTACTGTCTGAAATTGGAAAGCCTTGCTTGACTGAGGCAGGGCTGATCAAAGGCCATTTGCGATTTCAGAATGTTCTTAAGTGTGTTTGGCAGACGAAGTTCTGTCTTTTGATTGCCTCCTCTTCCACTGTCCTCCCCTCCTTGGGGAGATGGCTGTGAGTCGGCACCAGCACCTGTTGCTCATGCCTCGTGTGCAGCAGGCATGTCTGAAGTGGGGGCAGGTCCATGCCCTTTTTGGCCACTGCTGACGTGGAGCCGTGGACACCAGTGCTGTGTGGCCAGCTGGCTCCCAGTGGCTGCATCTTGGCTTCCTTTTCAGGGACAGGCCTGATTAGGTGCTTAAGAGGTGGTGGTGGTATACTTTTATTGTTATTCACTTGAAGGGAGGGTGGAAAGAGGGAGTGTGGTGGAAAGCGTCTTGCAGGAGGGGAGAAAGGGAATACATGCAAAGGAGCACCAGGTGCAGGCCGTGTATTGGACAAACAGAGTTGCTGGGGGCGCTGTCAGGCCCGTAGAGACATAGACTCAGACACTGGCCCTGCCCTCCGGCGGCTCCCAGGCTGGCAGGGAGGCAGGCCTATGAACTGGGCAGTGTGCTAGCGTGAGGACAGGGCCGTGCCCAGGAGGGACACAGAGGAGGGAGCGGGCGGGGCAGGCCTCGTGGAGGAGGCTCCCTGTGAGCTGAATCTTGAGAGGGGAGATCCTCGGGTGCAGGGAACTGTGGGAGCAGTGAGGGAGCCTGGCTTTTGGGGGATGTAGCAAATTGTTCCTTCTGGGCTGGAGTCACCTTGCAGAGGAGGGCGGGGTGAAAGATTGATTGGCTCACCAAGCAGCAAATGTCTGGAGCTCCGATCCTGAGCCAGACCCAGAGCTGGGGAGTGGGGGTACAGCTGTGACGAGGATGACACAGTCCCCGCGTTTGCATCTGGCAGGGGACGTATTCATTAAACAACTTATTACAGGGTCTGTTACTGGAGAACAGTTACCATAAATGCTGCAAAAACGCGTCAGGCATTTGAGGGAGCATAGTGAGGAAACCAGGTCTCCTGCAGGGTTTTGGGGAGGCTTCCTGGAGAAGTGCATTGAGCCTAGCTTGAAGGATGAACATAAGCGTGAACTTGGGGAGGGAGGGTCCGGGTGCATTCCTTGTGCTGGAATGCAGAGAGGGGAGCAGGGAGCCGTGAGGCTGGGCCATCTGTTCCGGGGTTGAGGTTTATTCTTATCCTGAGAGGGTCGAGGAACCCACTGAGGGGTTGAAGAAGGGAAGGGAGATAATCAGTTTCGACTTTTGAAAAGGTCAGTCTGGCAGTCTGTATGGAAAATGGCTTGTGGGAGCCCAGGCACATGTGGTGGCATCAGTGAGATCTGCGTGAGACGATGATGAGACGGTGGTGGTCTGGCTGGGTTCTGGGAAGTGGACGTGGAGACCAGTGGGTGGATTCACGGTGCGTTTGCAGATCGGAGCAGCAGCTTGGTGGTTTGGTTCACTGAGAAGTGGGAGGTGTTAAAGGTGAGAGGCAGGTTTGGCTTGTTGTCTGTGTGGACAGGGCCCACCCCCTGCCGTCCCTACCTCGGTGAGAATGGAAACAGTGGCCCCCATGAGAGACAGCCTGGGTGGGGGGCCTGGCACAGGGTGTGGAATTTAATCCTTTGGCTGAGAACATACACGTTCTTGGTGATGTACCCCTTTGGCAAACTTTTTTTGAGCGTGCACTTGTATGCTTATTTATAAATGACACGCATGTACTACTGTGTTAAAACATGTACCTCGTAAGTCATAGATAAGTAATTAAAAATAAAAAAGGATGAGAAAAAAAGCTACACACAAATAAATTAAGTTCTAGTCTTTCTCCCCCAAACCCTGCTTTGGGGACCATCGCTTTAGGCTATAGGGAGCCATCAGTCAGTTTTAGGGTGGGGTGGGCTGGTCGGATGGGTACTGGGGAAAGAGCACTCTGCAACCCAGGGGCCCTGGGCTGAGTTCTGTGCAGGCGAGGGGTCCATGGTGGGTACCGGTACCATCTTTCCATCATTTGTGGCCTGGTGAGTCAGGGGCGTGAGATGGCGGTGTCATGTCCCCCAGAAGTGGTCTTGGCGATGTCACAGGAGGTGTGAAGGCTCCCTGGGGCTTGGTGTTTGCTAGTCTCTGTGTGCTCATCCCACGGGAATGTGTGGCGAGGCTCATTTCCATGTGGTCCAGTGGGTGCCTTCCTGTTCGGTCCAGAGGGCTGAAGGCCGCAACTGGCCGTGAAGAGCAGAGCTTATGTAGAGAGCAACGCATGAGGATTCTGGCCCTGGCACATCCACTACCTGCAGTGGCACCCGGCCAGTTCCCAGCCCATCGGGGCCTCTCTTTCTGTTTGTCTGGTGGGTTGATAATAATACTTCCTACTGAATACTTCCAAGGCTGAAAATGACGCAGTGAATTGTTTCTATCTTTGCGATCCACGATCCACGCGTTCCTCTGAGTTTCCTCTCCTAGTCCCTTCCAGCCAGTTGGAATTGCTGCCCTCACTAGGGCTGGATTCTCAAAGGCTAATTCCGTTCCAGCCCACTCCATTGAACTCTTCCTTGGAGCAGAACCCAAGCCAGGATCTCGCCTTCCAGAGGATGCTTTAAAGAGCCTTGTTTCCCAACAGATTGCATTTCAGTCTCCCTGAGCGCAGCCGTGCTCAGCGGAGGCCTCCGAGCCGTTTTTTACATGTGAGAGGTGAGCACATCAAAGGTGAGCCCGTTCTGCCTCAGTGAGGCCTTTTGTGTAAAAAGGACCTTCTGGAGTAAAGCAGTCAGGTTGACTGACAGCCGCCAAAGCTACCCAGCGACAGACCTGCTCCGTGGGATAACTCCGAGAGAAATCAGGGCCAAGAGCACACAAAAGGATGCCCAGAACCGGAGGTGGAGAAGCCTGATGGAGATAAAACGACCAGAAAAATGTGTCTTCAGTTACGACGTAATGCGGAGCCGGGCTGAAGCGAGCGACTGAGCATCAGCGTTTACAGTTTGTCCCCACATTGAGTTCTCTGGTTTTATTTCCTTTGAGATCAAAGCAGGGAAACTAGAAGTTGCCGCTCCTGGGCTCGGTTTCAGATGATGTTGGTCTCCCTTGCTCTGTGACCTTGGGGCTTCGTGGCTTTGCTGGGGGTGACTGGGGTTCGTTTCAAACAGAAAGTGGGAGGTGTGATGCAGTGTTGTAGTCAGAAGGGGCTCTTAGAAACACCCAGAAAGGGCATTGAGAGGACTGGAAAGCAGCCTGGTGGGCCAGTCCAGTGTTTTCTGAGGCTTCCCAGATATCAGGAGTCTGGAAGTTTCTATTTGTTAGCCTTGCTGTTTCTGCAAGGGGCCATCCTGAAGGCTTTTCTGCACAGAGACAAGGGCCAGGCCTGGAGAATTCCTGCCCCCTGCTGCATAATAAATCTGATACTAAAATTAGTGCCGGCCTCCTGAGCCGTAATTCTTGCTGAGGTGATAAAGAAGCGCATATGTGGCTGGCTTGTCTTTCAGGATTGGAGGATGTCGCTTGATGTCAGATGGGTGTCCAGGTCTCAAAATCAGTTTTTGATGACCATGTCTCTGATTTCCTTGCTTCCTCTCTGTCGTGTTTTGTATGGATGGGAGTAGGTAGCGGGTGGATAGTGGGGAAATATTTTAGTTTGCATAAGTTGCTGTCACAGTAGGTAGATGTTCCTTGAGAATCTTTCTGAAGGTTTTATAATTGAGTCTTTTACCTCAGCGACAAGACATTACTCACCTTCTCTCAAGTGTTTACTTTATGCTCTGTGGAGGTGGGGAGAGGGCAAGACTCTTTTTTTTCTTCAGGAAAAATGTGTCTGTGAAAGAGGCTTGCCATCCAGGGCAGTTGGGTGACCGGCTATTAAAGTTGTAATAATTGAGGACACATCTGGGTCCCTCAGTGGAGGAAGGCAGCCCTTCTGGCCGGGATGACTTTTGCTTTTAAAATAACGTGTTCACCTTTAACTGCAAACGTCTGTGACGAGAGTTGTATTTAATTTTAAATTGCCCATGACCAGCAACCCTCTGTGACTCTTTAAACAATAAAATGTTTTTCATCTTCCTGCAGCTGTGTTCTCTGTGTGGGGGCTTGTCTTTTTTTTGAGGAGGGGGGAGAGGGAGCTCGTGTGCCCCTCCCCGCTCTCCTCCTTTCCCCTTTCTAACTCGCCAGGATTTCTAGAAAGCACTGTTCCACTAGGTGTGGGATCCCCACCGTAAACTCTCCGCAGTGAGTGGCTGGGAAGTTTATGAGCAGGGTCTGAATGGGTCGTTCAGTAATGTCAGCCCCTGGGGCTGGAGTCCTTCCTCTGTGGGCAGAACCCAGAAGTCGGTTTGTGTCCGTGACCCTTTAAAGAGCCCGTATCTTTTTCTCCCTGCTCCCACCCCCCTCAACTTCAGGGGCTTGATTTCTGTCTGTGATAATCAGAAACAGATTTTGGCTTCTGATCCATTATAGATGTGTTTGAGATGGATGCCAAGCCTTAAGCCACTTAAAGCGCATGTGAAAATATATTCAGATACAAAAGAAAGAAAGGAAGAGAGAGAAAGAGGAAAGAAATAGCCTTTTCCACATCCCCTGAGCCAAAAAAAAAAAATCCCGAAACGACAGCGCACAACAACAAAACCCTCAGTCCAGGCCCTGAAAAAACATGGGGAGAGAAGATGGGGCTCCGGGGTCAGCAAAATGGGTGAGGATGTTAAAAGGGTGCAGGACCCACGTGGCCGCCCCGGAAGTGGGGTCTTTCGGTGGTGGGAGTGCTTTCCCCCAGTTGGGGGGCCGTGCACAACCCAGGCACCCAGCGTGGGTGGCAGGTTGGCGGGGAGGCCTGGGGAGCCTTCACAGTGTGCCCAGCAGGGCTCTGTATCTATTCAGGATACCCTTGGGTCGGGAAATATTGATGGCTCTCTTGTTTGTAAACAGTCTTTAAAGGGACGTGGTGCCAACCAAAATAGCCAGCTTGAGGCGACTGAAGAGTGTTAGGGGGGCTCTCGACAGGGAAGCCCACGGATCTGATGTCCTGGGTCAGCACGGCCCAGGATTTATTTTCCTTTTTAATTCTAAAAAGAGGCCTGCAGAGTCGAACAAGGTCCGAGTATTGGTGTCTTTTCATCCTTGTCGAATTTTTTCTCTTTAATGAAAGTGCTCTGTGGGCCCCGCTGGCCTCCACCCGGTGTGGTTGTCCTGGTGATGCCTGGCTGCGGGGGTTTCAAGGTGGCCCTCACTCCAGCTGTCCTTAAGGCTCACACCTGTGTTTGTCTGCCCCCCCTCCCCCGCCCCCACGTTTACAGTTCAGCTGCTGGCCCAGAACTTGCACTCATGTGTCTCTCACTCCAAACAAAAAATAAACCTGTGTGTTCTGTATATGTATTTTGGGGGGTGTGTGTGTGTGTGTGTGTGTGTGCTTTTTCTCTCGATGAGTTTGTTGCCTACAGCTGTGCAGCCACAGCTGGCTTTGAAATCTGGAAAAAATATATTTTTTTAAGTGGGGGTAAGGCTGCAAGTAGGAGGAGATGGGGTGGTGTGGTTTGACTATAATCACACACAAGCCACTCTGACCCCAAGCTTTTAAGAAGAAAGCATTTAATTAAAATATTGTAAGAGACAGTTAATCGGGAAGAAAGTTTTTTAGGGTTGGCATTCCTGTTTATCCTAGTGTAGATTTTTCTTTTGGTCACCATAGAGACGAGAAGCATGGAGGGGCTCAACGGTACCCTCCCTACCCCCCTCCTGGGAGGCATGGCCCAAGCTGGGGGGGGATGGGAGAAGTGAGGTCAGGATGTCTCCCAGTGCCCTCAGTCAGCTGGAATGAAAACTCCCCTTTTTGCCTCGGGGAGCCAAGTTGGTAACAATTTATTGAAGCGAATGAGCTGAGCAGTGGTCAGTTTTGGATTTGCTTTTGCTGGAATCCCTCCCCTTTCTAGAAGCGTCGTAGGAGGAAAGGAGAGAAGGTTTCTGTGCATAGATTAGCTTTGGTTTCTCAGAAGTTTCTCCTTTCCAACTTTTGAAAAATGGTTTACATCCCTCAGCTGGGACTCGCCTTTTCAGATAAGGATTCCTCAACATGGTTGTTGGAGCCAAGCACAGAGCGTTGCTGAGGGACGGAACACGCTCTGTGTTCAAGGCTGGGGAGCAGTGGGCTTTCAGGGGAGGCGAGTCCAGGTTCAAGGATACCGCGTTTTCCCCTCCTAGGAAGAAAGACTGGGTTTTTGTTTTCTGTTGCTGTCTCCCTCCAACTGCTTAGAGTAAATAGATTAGCAAATCAGCTAAAACCAAAGGAATGAACAAATAAAGGAGTTTGCAGTGGACACAGACAAGGCTCTGTTTAGGGGCTAGTTTGCATTTTATGTTTTCACGTTGCCCCGTATTCTCTCACTGCTTCTCCTGGTACTTGCAAATCGGAAGCAATCGGAGGGAAAAAAGAGGGTACGACACTTTTCAGGACTGAGGCCCGTGGCGGGGTCAGGGGAGTAGGCAGTGCTGTGTGCTGTTAGCAGGCTTCAAATAAAAGTCGTTTGTGGAGACCCAGGCCCCTCAGTTGTCTGGGAAGCTTCTGTGTCCTTAGTAGTTGTTTTGAATTCTGTGATGGAGAGCTGAACTTTTGAAAACAGTACAGGAACATCTCCCCAAAGAGGTGTTCCTGAGAATTTCGGTTTAAATGGAATCCTATTTTCCCAGCAAGCCTCATTATATTTTTAGAAATGTTTTCGTTTCTCATTGGCCATCCATTAGCAAGGCTCCTAGCACTTTGTGTCTTGTTCTGATTTCCCGAATAGGTGTTTGCATGGATGAGGGGTTATATTAAAAAAAAAAAATACTGAAGGGCACTTTTTTTCACAGGAATCAATACCTTTTCGTCCTACATGGATGCAGTGCGAGTGGGCACCCAGTCTGCTTTCTCCCTGTACCTTCCTGATGACGGCAAGAAAGGGGTCACGCTGTTCCTATTAGCCAGCTAGCTCTCTCTCCCTCCTCCCGCCCTCCTTCCTTTCTTCCTTCTCCCCTTTCGTTTCTTTCTTTCGTTTTCTCTTGACTGATAACTAACTCCTTGTCCCGTTTCCAGGATTTTGAAAGAGTAATTTCATGTGGGCCAACAGAACTGGGGGCCTTCGTTTCCCTGGATTTTTGGCATTAAGGAAACAACTTACAAGTCGATTTCTCTTTAAAGACTGAGCGTGGATTTTCAATGTGTGAGGGGGAAAACTCTGAAGGTGGTTTGTGGCAGTTTTTTCCCCCTCTCCTGGAGGCTGTGTCCTGGCATTTTCCTCGAGGGTCAGTCCTGGTAAGAACTGCTGGCCTAAATCAGTGTCTCTGAGAATCATTGATTCGCTAATTGCTCATAATCGGGTCCTGGCTTCCCCGTCCTGCTGGGAGCGCTTTTGTTTCCCACTATTCTGCAAGGAATTGGACGGATTTCTGCAGTGTTTAAGAGGTACCCAATAAAAGAGTTTGGCATGCCACTGTTGCTAGTTGTGTTTCTCGGAGGTGACCACGCCGTTGGTATCCGGGCTCCATAAACAAGAGGTTGCCAGTGACCTTTCCCAAGGTCGCTTGTCTGATGGAGAGTGTATTCCCCAGCACGCTGTGGGCCTCAACTTAATTTGTTCTTTTCCTAAGGCAAAGTGACCTCCCTGTAAACCTGCCTTTTTTTTTTTTTCCAGCGAACAAACAGAATTACGAAAGGTGTGTTCTAGGAGAGAGCAGGCAGCCTTGGGAGTGGAGGAGGAGAAGCCGGTAGCCGCTCATTAAAATGTGAGGTAGGGTCAGGCTTATTATGGAGCGCAGGGTCCTGCAGGTTAGAACTGATGCCCAGGGACAGAGAGAGGCCCAGAGAGGGGCCGGCCTGGAGAGAAACAGTGCAGACATTTTTGAAGCAACGTTTCTCCTGGCATTGGGAATTAAAAAAAAAAAGCAACCCTAATGGCTCCATATTCATGGTCTATATAATAGTACTCTGCAAATAAGTGGTCTCAGAACGCTCTTTTTTCCTTTTGCTAAACCTTCATGATAAGATCCTTCCCAAGGGCCTCCGAGGAGCTGAGAATGCCTCCTTGCACTGTTAGGGGAATTCGTGCAGCCCAGAGAAAAGGAAGCACAAAGCTACTTTCCTCGGTGAACGCCCAGCCGTGGGGGTCGCCCTGACTGTCCTAGGGGCCAGTGAGTCTGGAAGCCCTGTTGTACCTGAGTTTGGGACCCTATGATTTGTTGGCTTATCATCTCTTCCACAAATCCTTTGTGTGGGCCTTGGGGAGGGGTGCAGTGAGGAGAGGCGAGCAGGTTGGGATGGTTTTCAGATGGAGACGGCCAGTGTATATACCAGTGACGTGGGCCAGTCCGCACCTGGGTCCTCATTCCCAGGGTCTTGCGTGTTGATCCTCCCGTGACTCAGTTGGCCACATGCTTCTCTCCTGAAGTTGTTGGTTTGTGTTCAGTGTTGGGGGTTCTGTTTCGCTTTGGGCGTCCAAACACAGGTGGGAGCTGGGGCTTTAGCTTAGCAAAGAGGCTCGTGGTGTTTCTTGGCCTTTCTACTCTTAAACTGAGGCATTAGAAGGCAATTCCCTTGCTTCGTTTAAACCTTCACAGTTGCATGCGGCCAGCCCGACTTCTAGCCCTCCTTCTGTGAGTTATATGCAGTCAGATGGGGCCCATCGCAGGCCCTGCCTGGAGGGGAGGCAGGCTGCAGTTTCTAGTGGGTTGTGAGGGAAATCAGAGCCCTGTGCTCACCCTGGCTCTGGAGCAGATCAGAGGGCAGCTGCTGACAGTGCCTTGTGTGAGGGGAGTGCCAGGATCGTGCTGGGCCATTTTCCGGAAGGGACCCTATAGACGATCCAGATGCCGTCAGATTATCCCCTTCCTAAAACAGCTGTAGGGTGGGGTGTGGGAAAGCAGGCCCAGGGCGGTACCAGGAGCAGCAGGAGATGCCCAGGGTAGCTTTTGGGCTTCCTCTTTTTTTATTTCTCCATCCTTCCATGATGGGATGGTTAGGAGAAGAGAGGCAAGGTAGTATAGTAGATAGGACCTATTCTTAGAGAGAGTTCTGGGATTGAATCCTGGCTGTGTGACCTGGCCAAGTTGCATAACTTCTCTGAGCCTCGTGTGTCATCTGTAAAATGAGGATAATAAGACTTGCCTGATGGCTGTGGGCACAGACGCACCTTCTGCAGAGCACCTAGCACAATGCCTGGCATCCACTGGGCGCTTACTCAGTGCTGATTGTTCAGCCAGACTGGATCCAGCTGTCGTCGCTGGGAAAGGCAGGAGGCTGTGCAGGTATTAGACCTTATACCCGTTGATTAATTTTGCTGATTTGGACCAAGGAGCCACAGCGTGAAGTTCAGGCCTCGAGGCCCTTAGTTGGGCCCCTCTCTGCAGAGTCTGCCCTCTCCCCACCCCCTCGGGGTCTGTTGAAGTGAGGTTTAACCTCCCCGTCGATTCAAGACAGTCAGAGTCCCAGCTTCTTTTGGGTCACCGTCCTTTTCGCTGGCTCCTGTTGATGGAGAGCAGCTTGCACCGAGGGAGCGGGGGCTGTGATCAGTGCAGACCCTCCAGATTATAGATCGCACCTGTTTGGTTTCTAATTTGTGCTTGATTTACTGGGGTGCTGGGAGAGGCTGGTGTTAGGAGGGGCAGAGGCCGTGGGAAGAGTGTGCGAGTGTTAATGTTTAATGACTGTCAGAGCTCTGGTCCAGGGTTTCTCAGCCTCGGCACTGTGGGCATTTGGGGCCAGATAATTCTTTGTTGCTGGAGTGGGGGTGGGGGACGGGGAGGGTGCGTTGGGGTGTGAGGTGTACACTGTAAGATGTTTAACGGCATCCCTGGCCTCTGCCCGCTAGATGCCAGTGGCACCCCCTTCCCAGTTGTGACAACTAAAAATGTCTACAGATAACGCCAGATTTCTCTGGGGGGCACAGTCAGCCCGGTTGAGAATCACGGGTCTAGCCCCACAGGTGGCTTCTGTACAGGAAAAAGGGGAAAGGTTTGTGTGTGTTCTGAGGTTCTGTTCTATGTGGGGTGGAACCTGGACAGTGAAATGAGAGCAGGAAGGCACCCAGAGAAGACCCCTGGGCCAGGCTGGGCCCCTGACAGTCCCCTCTGGGGTCAAGAGAAAGGGCAGGGAGAGTGATGTTTCCCTGGGCCAGTCCCCTGTGGAGCTTGTCATGGCGAGGGACTTTTTTTTTCCCCCCCGAAGTGGCTTCATATTCAGGGGCTCCCCGCCGGCCAGTGTTTTGGCTTCAGGTATTTGGTTACAAGCTCACGAGGTTGACCTGCCCCTCATCCTCTGTGCACACGAATTCCTCACTCAGAGGAACAGGTGCACAAGATGGACTTTTATTTGAAATGAATTCATTAAAAAAAACCCACTTTCTCTTGCCAGGCCTCTGCTGTCCTCGTCTCCCTTTTCTTCTTTTTCTGTCGTCTGTAAGACGAGCCGTCTGTGAGGTGGGTTGGCCCGGGATTTTCCTAGCCTCTGATTAAAGGCAAATTATCAAATGGAAGTTGAATGTTGCTGCTGTGCTTGTAAAAAAGTCAGTTGTGTGCCATAAAATCCATCACAGCTCCCACCGTGAGAAGGAGGAGGGCCGTGAAGTGTTTAGCGATCTTAGTGTGGTTTCCAGTGGGCTGGCTCCCACGCAGGGGAAGGCAGCCTGTCGGCACAGTGTGCCACGATCTTGTTTCTTAGCTTTTGGTGAGTGAGTGAGTGAGAATCCTGCTGAAACTGGTTGGTGGGAAGCTCAGAGAGGAGACCTGGGTGCTACCGCAAGTTGTCAAGTGGAGGCTTTAGATATTGAACTTGGAACCAGATGGCTTTATGGGCTGGAAGTGGGGGCTGTGATGTCTCAGTGACTTCAACCTCCCTTTTATTTAGAATGAAAGATGCTTGTTGTGTAGTTGGAGCTGGTGTGGGGTGTCCGGGCTTGGAGAGGCAGTGTAGCCTAGTGGTTGAACACCCAGACATAGCAACCCGGCTGCGCGGCCAGGTATAAAGATGGGGCTGTGGGCAAATTATTTAATCACTCTGCGCCTCGGTTTGGTTTTCTTGGCTGTTAAACGGGGATGAGAGGCATAGCACCTACTTCAGAGTGGTTGTGAATATTTAATGGCAGTAAAGGGCTGGGCCTAGCGCCTGGCAGGGAGTAAGGAAGTCACCCTTAGTTACATTCTTAGTGGTTATATTATTCTGGAATGGCTGGTTAGCCGTGCTCCTGAGGTTTTATGACAGTGGTTCGCATACCTCACTGCGCAGAAAAATCACGTGGGCCCTTCCCTGGATGTGTTGAAATTGGGGTCTCTGTTGAGGGGCCCAGGCATCTCCATTCAGTGTCCCAGGTGGTGCTGATGCAGGTGGTCTGCAGAGAATTCTGTGACTCCTTAAGGGCAGCGTTTATTAGATTCTTGAGGAATGAGGCTCTCTGATTTCATCACAATGTCGTTCTTCACCTCGGATTCTCTAGAAATAGTTCTGCCCGCTCCAGGTTGCCTGATGGGGAACCTGATGTGGGTGGGTGTGGATGCCTGCCAGCTGCTCAGCTCTGCCCCTGCGTCAGGTCCCACCGGCACCAGCCGCAGTGGGCCGAGGGAAAAAATCTTCTGCTCTGCCCGCAGCGCTTCCCTGTTTCAGGCTGAGCCAGCGTCCCACGCCCGGTTCTCACTTTGCGGGCGAGAGCTGTGGGCCTGTTTCGCAGGTTGTGCCGTTTCAGTGGCTAACTGGTATGTGTGTGTGCGTGCGTGCAAAAGAAAACATCAAAATGTTTGGGGAGTGTTTTAGGAAAATAGCAAGGAGCAGATTGCCAAGATTCGCTTATATGTTTCTTTTTCTTTCCTTTTTGCCATGTACATGTGTGATCCGCATCCCGGAGCATTCTGAAATGCAGCTTTGGCTTTTCCTTCTCCAACTGTTCTTCCTTACAGCGGAGAGGATACAATTCAGCACCAATAATACTGAGCAATAAATAACCCGGGGAAGATGAATAGCCTTGTGTGGTGGTAAATTAAAGTTGATTTATTGCACATAATATGTACAGGTGCTCCTAATGTAATTAAGCAGCGAGGCTTTTAATGCTGCAGAATCTGAAAGAAGACCCAAGAAAATTGGGTCTTAATAAGGCTTATTGAAATAACAGCTAAACATGCTGCTTCATAGCATTAGAGGATGCCGGAAGATGGATCGACTGCGCTGCTTTTTCCTATGTGCCGAGATGACACTCCTGACCCGTCATCAGCAGGGCGCATCCTGGGATTGTTTTCCTGCAGTAAGACTGGGTTGTGTGGCCCTGTCTGCACACCCTGGCCTCGCCCTCCCTGTGACCAGCAGTCAGGTGGCTGGCTTTTGAACAAACTTTTTGCAAGTGAAAGGCAAGGTTGCTGACAGGTATGGAACTCAAGACCCCAGCCTCATTAACACCCCATTCTAACTAACTGTGACAGGCAAGAAAGGGTTGGTTCATGGAGTAAATTCACCCCACCCCACCCCGGCCATGGGCCCAGCACTATGTGAGAGATGGGGAGACAGGGATGAAAACAAAAAGCAAAACAGCCCGCATCCTCAGGAGGGCTAGTGGGCGAGGCCGGCGTGTAAGCGCAGGGTTGCAGAGACAGTGGGAAATGTCGCAGTTGAGGCAGAGGCAGGGGAGTAGAGGAGGGGGTGAAGTCACGGAGAAGGGGCATTGGTGGAGAACGGATTGGGGGCTGGGAAGGCCCCTGGCGGCCGTGAGTACAGGACGGAGCTGTGGGTCAGTGGCCCCAGGGGAAGGGAGGTGGAGGGTGGGGTCAGAGTTTGAGTGGGAGAGGAGGCTGGACACCTGGTTTGGGGGCAAGAACAGAGGAGATTTTGCCGTTTTAAGCCAAGATATGGAGCCTGTACCTGAAGGCAGTTTGAAATCGTGAGGCTCCTGAGCGACGGCAGGACCAAGTTCATGTTTTAGAAAGAAACTTCTCAGCAACATTGTGGGTCCTGGTTTGAGGGAGACTAATTGGCTAGAACAGGACCTGGACAGGAGCTGAGTGAGTATGAAAAGGCGGGAGTGAGAGAGAAATCCTCAGGAGGCCTTAGACCTGGTTACTCGGGGGGTGGGACCTGGAGAGAGGGGCAGCCAGTGCTGAGCCAGTGCTGGTTGGTGTAAGAACCCCCCTGGGCTGCTTGTTAGAAATGAAGGTGGGGGGTTCCTCACCCTGGGATCTCCAGCTGCTGGGGTCCCTCGTGTCTGGGACCGTAAGCGGGTCCCCAAGGGATGCTGAGCCTGTGGACCTTGATCTCACCGGGGGAGGCTGCTCGAGGTTCCCTAGGAAGTGTGAGTGGGTTATTCCACAAAGAATGTTGGGAGGAGAAGGAGCCAGTGAGGGGTCAGAAAGGATGGAAGAGCTCCTACAGCCTTTTCGTGAATTGCCTTAGGAGCTCAAGACTTTAGACAGCCGAAAGAAATGCAAATGTACCCCAACGCTCTGAGAAATGGAGCCCCCCCACAGGTGTGCCCCATTGTATGAAAATCCGCTATACAAAAACCTTGACTTCTGGAACAAGCTATGTCAAGGAGAGAGAATTATTCCCAGTACCAGAGGTTTCAGAATAAGATCTTTTTAAGTAATGAGCCAATCTTTTGAACCAAAACATACGATTTGATTTTCTCTGTAGAGGGCCTCTGTTGCGAAACTGAGGACATTTGAACAATTTACTGCTTATGCTCCACAAGGTTAAAAAAAAAGTCCATCTACTTGGTCAGCGGTATTGAGTGCCTGTGGTTTTCAGAGCAACTCCTGGGTGAATCCAGAGTGGTGTTTGCTCCAGAGCCTGGGGCCGCAGATGAGGCTGGGGAGAGAGAGACCCAGGGCTCTCCTGTTCGAAAGACCTGCACAGGACATGACCTGCTTCTGGCTGGGAGTACAGGACCGCCCAGAGGTATGTGCATAGCTGGGGGAGCTCCTGGCCCCGGGGGGCTGTTGGGCCTGCTGTGAGCTCCTGGGCAGTGAGAACCCCATTGTGGCGCCCTTCATTCCGCCTCTGTCTCCCCGGCACGCTGGGACAGTGCTGGCTGTACCTTGCCATTACTTGATTATTTGCAGAATTAGAAGAGGCTCAAGTATCTGATCATAATTTTTTCCTGGATGTACAGTACATCCTCTGAATCTCTAATCAGTGCTTCTATTATGTTTGTTAAGGAATACGGGATGTTAGTGTCATCGATGGATAGGCGATGTGTGTTTCCTTTGACTGAGTGTTGTTCAGAGAAACTGGAAAAGTTCCTGTGTGTCTCTAGTGTGTTTCTGCCTGGTTCTCTCTGGTTCTGCTTCTCCCCAGTGGTGTGGGATTCGAGGTAGATGGGGCCCTACAGATGACCCCAGTGAAGGCTTCCTGGGGCGGGCTTGTTTATTTTTGATGGATAGAATGAATCCCAGACTTGGCAGCGTCCGGCTCCGACCAGCACCCAGTCGAATATTCGTTTGACCTTTTTATTCCAGTGAATGGGGAAGAGATCTGTGCCTCCCTCATTGTAAATCTTGCCTGGTCTTCTGCTCTGGTATGGCACTCTGCTTGGGTGCTGTTTGAGCATCTGGCTTTGAGTTTTAAGTGCTGGCAGGTGCAGGGGGCTGTGGCAGATGCGTGAGTCACGGCCTAGCCCTGTTGGGGTGGGTGTTGTGGGAGAAGGTGAAGATGAGTTTGTCCTTGGACAGCTCGGCTCTCCTGCTGGCATTCCTGAGTCTGCCACGCAAAGACCAGCTCCAGGGGGCTTGCTGTGTCGGGGAAGCGAACTTGATTGGCGATATCTCAGGGCACTGCCAGCTGCCGGCCGGGTGTGGCCCTCCTCCTTCCCGGCTTCTCGCACACCCCTTAAGACAGGTCGTCTTGTCTTTGAACCATGCGACCACGGTCACAGTCAGTTGATCCCTTCTTTGTGCTCCCAAAGGACTTGGCAACTTGGCTAACAAGGAGACTTTTGTTAGTTCATTTCTCATTCATTATTCATGCAACTCGTGGTAATTAGCATTTAGTAGTGTGGTTTCTGGGGGTAGCTGAGTTGTGTTCATTCACTGAACAAACATTTGTCACTCCCCTGTGCTGGGCGGGGTGCAGGGCACGGGGCTGGGGTTCCAGGGGTGAGGAAGGGCCTTGCCCTTGAGTGCGCAGTCTGTGAAGGCAGCTCATCTACAGGCGAAGGTGCTAATTCCACGGGTGGAGGATGCTGAAGGTGTTAGAGGACCACCCAGCAGGGGCAGTCAGTGTTGGGAGAGCTGGGAAGCCTTCACAGAGGAAGTGACATTTGACTTGGGCCTTGAAGAGTGAACAGGAGCGAATTAGGGTAGGCAAAGTGCTCACACTCCTGGGCAAACAGGGTTCTCGGGCTCTGTTTCCCATGATCATGGATGGTCACGTGTCTTCCTGTTCCTCCTTCCCTCCTCCAGCCTCTGTCGCTCAGGGGAATTCATCTGGTGGTCCTCCCACCCTGCTTGCTGGATTGCTGAGGGAGCCGGCTCACAGTTGGAAAAGAGGGGAGAGAGGGGGGTGCTAGGGAGTCGTCCAGATTCCCCGTGGCTAAAAAGAGAGCATACTTTAAAGTCTAGGGCATGTGACAGATGAATTGTGTCACACCCACTGAGCGTTTTACACAAGTCAGGACCCAGTTTCTGGCTGCGCAAGAGAAATCTCCTTAGGGAGATTTTCCCCTTTTACGAGTGCGGTAGGTTGGGACGTGTCATTTGGAGAAATGGGCGAAGTTGGTATTAGGATGGTGGGTGGCTGTGGGTGCCTCTCTCTCTTATTCAGGCTGTTTTGCTTTGTTCTAGCTGGTGTTTTATTAGTGATATGAATCACTGAGGGGCTTGGAGGGGGAGAGGAAAGGGTTTCTGTATAAACAGCTGTCTTGCTGATTCAATCTACAAAGTAGATTTTATAGCTAAAGTATTTGTTCTTGCTTTAAATGGCCAGAGCAGCCCCGTCATTTCCTCAGCTAAGAGAAGGGTCTTTGAGACTATGGGGGCCTTCTTCTCCCATCTCTCAGACCACTGTTACGGGGAAGGAAGATCAGAATTCCAAAGAACTTTCTTTGAACCATTTGTTTCTAAAATAATCTCATACTCAGAAGGGAAGAATTTTCTTTACAGAGTTTGAGTTACCGGTTCATCTACCTTCCTCTTTTTGCCCTACCACAAATTCTGGTTAAAAAATAATCATAATCCTCTCTGGTCATCACAGCTGACTACCTGCCTAATGTTTGTGTGTAGATATTTCATTTTCTTTTTTATGCAAGATTTCATCGTTGTGTGATCCGAGATAGTTGGCTGCCCTGAGATTATTAATAAATTGAGACGGTTAATGGGGTGTGACTCAGAACATATATTTAAAAACAAGTTGGAATAAGAAATAGGCCTTTTACAAAATTAATTTTTTGTTAGGCTCTTCTCTTGAGCTTTTTTGTTTGAAGCCAGCTTGCTTTGTAATGTTCATATATGCCCGATTGCAATTAACATAAATTACCTTTAAATACCAGTTAGCTGCCAGTGGAGAGAGGCCAGGGTTGTGGCTGCTTGTGGAGGGTTAAGAGGTTTGGTCATTGTCTGGGTTTTTATCTCACTGTAGATCAAATTCTGTTCCCTTTGGAGGCCGGCAGATCGTGTCAAAGATTGCTTTCTTTGATGGTGAAGAGAAGGACTGAATCTTTGCCCTGAGTGCCAGGACGTTTTCTTCCTGAGAGAGAATATAAATAATCATAAAATGTTTGCTTGTTTATAAACGAGCTATATTAAATGCAATGTGTTCTTCTAGATTGGATCCTGGAACAGAAAAAGGATATCAGTGGAAAAACTGGTGAAACCCCACAAGAGTCTGTAGTTTGGTTAATAGTCTTGAACCAGTGTTAATTTCTTAATTTGGTGAGTGTGTGGTGGTTATGTAAGGTATTAACATTAGGGGAAGCTGGGTGAAGGGGATAGGGCAACTCTCTAAACTGTCTTTGCATTTCTTTGTCATTCTAAAATTATTTCAAAATACGTTTTATTAGAAAGATGTATTTGCGGTGTTCCCTTTGACTTGGTTGAGATTAGATTTGACTTACGTGCGTTTAAAACGATCTGCTTCTAGGAAGGGCACGTTATTCCATTACTGCTTTGGTAAGAGGGCAGCTAAGGCCTGAGAGCATCCTGGGGGCCCCTCGCGGCCAGCTTGCCCCCTTTTTCATGCCATTCGTCCCTGCCCTTCTCCATCCAACGCCACAGAAAATCCATCCCTGCCCACACATCCTTCTGAAAGCGTGTGGGCCAGCTGCCCTGTCCCTCTAATTCCATTGGCATTCATTGCCTGAGATGGACAGCTGGCATCTTGTGATGTCCTGTCCTTCTCCTGGAAGGAGCCAGTAACTGGATTTTTTGTGCTCTCTCGTTCACTCTCCTTCCCGCTGTCTGTTACGATAGCAGCCAGGTTGGAAACTTCCTGAGAGCTGGAATTTGGTCTTGCTCTCTTTCTTTTAAAGTTTCTTTTTAAAAATTTCCCCATTACACACATAGTGCATATTCATAATAAACAAATTAAACAGAATTTATAGCATCTACAGTAAAGGTTTCCCATAGGACTGCCTCCCCACCACTGCCGTAACGATTTAAAATATATTCTTCCATATTTTTCTCTGTATATTACAATTATATATTACGATTTTCAAATATGAGATCCTATTATGCATGTCATTTTGCAGTCTGCTTTTTTCACTTAACAAAATCCCTTTGCATGGCTGTGCAGATGGGGCCAGTGTCTCTCTTTTTTGTGTACTCCCATATTGAGCAGCACACTGCTAGGTGCATTGTAAACATGCTGTAGGTATGTATTATTTTTATTGTTATTGTTTATGTTAGATCAAGTGACTTGATTCAGAAAACGTAGTAAATGTGTGCTCGGATGTGGAGAGAAGATGCGAGAGTGGTTTGTGATACAGCTTTGTTTTTGCTGGGAGGGAGACATCTTTATCTGCTTAATACCTGGGGTCAGCTTCCTTGACCAGATACAGCATTAGAATTTTAGGAGACAGAGTTGTGCCATGTGGTAGGAGAGTGAGTCGGGAGAGGAAAGAGGAGAAACTGAATCCCAGATCACTTGGTTTGGTGGGAGCAGAGTGGCAGCGTAGGGCTTGATTGTTGGGAGTTCAAGAAGACTTGAGGTGTAGGCGTGGCCAAGGTGGTGTGTGAGTCACTTACACTGGACGGGTGGAGGGCAGGGGGTGGAGATGAGATGGGGAAGGGGAGTAGTTTGAGTAGCGGCAGGACAACATCTGGCTACCCGGTAGCTTTGGGGGCTTTCTGGATTGGGGGGGGCAATAGTGATACAGAGAACATTTTTCTAGATTGAGAGGTGAATTGTGCAGAAAAGGACTGGGAATTTGTCAGTGTTAACAGGGGGCTGAGCCCTTTGAAGGGTTTCCTGATAAAGGAACGCATTTCCACTAGTGATGCCCCATGAAGAAGCTCTGAGTGCTGCCTGTAAGATGACGTGCTCACGGGGCGGGAGACAGAGTCTGTCTCTGACTTACTGGGTCCTAGGGAGGTTCAGGAAGCACCCGTTCTTCCCTGGAAGAGGCATGGCCTTGCAGAGTGCCCAGGGGTGGGGCACTTCCTGATGGGGACAAACTCTCTGTGCTGTTACAACCCCAATGAGCCATGTGCTGTGGGCGCTGAAGTTTTTCTAGAGTAGGTTTTGCTCTGCTATATGAACAGGTTCATTTCCCTTTTGGTTTTGTGTCTTCTCGAAAGAATTTTGACTTAACTCAAGGGAAAAGGGTGGTAGTAAGTACTGAGGGGCCTTAACAAGTAAATTCCTTTAGAGAGAATGGGAGGTCCCAGAGGAAACATGGTCGTAGGGAGAGGAGAGGCACTTAACTTGAGTTTAGTTTTTTCCTCCACGTGTAAAATGTTGCATATATACAAAAACATGTGAAATGCATGCGTAAGGTGTGAACAACAATAAAAGGAATACCCATGCAGTCACAGCCTAGCTTAGAAGTGGAGAATTACCAGGACCTTTCACATCCCTCTGTGTTTCTTTCACTTTGAAGCCCCCGCCCACCCACCACGTATCGCCCACCCACCACATAATCAGTTTGCCTACTTTTCCCCCTTATAAGAACACTTTGTTTTATTCCGCTTGATGTCTGCGACGTTCATTCCTGTCGATGCCGTGGTTCGTTTGTTTTCAGTGCTGTATCATGTTTATGATAGGAACGGCCACCGTTTGTCTTGTCTCCTTTTCGTGGATGTTTGAGGTCTTGATTTCCTTTTTTTGTCTGCTCAGACAGTGCTGCTGTTACTCTTGTGCATATGTCCTGGTGGATACGTGCGAGAGTTCAGCAGAGCACACGTCTAGGAGCAGAATTGCCGAGTCCTAGGGTACGTATGACTTAAGTTTCCTAGAAATTGTGTTCTAAGGAGTCCCTTCTTGCAGCAGTGGTGGTACCACCAGGGGTAAATAAGAGTTTTCATTGCTCTGCATTCTCACCAATAGTTGGTATTATCAGGCTTTTTAATTTTTGCCAATCTTGTGGTATCTCGGCATCATTTTAATTTGCACTTCCCTCAGCACTAATAAGGTTGAACATCATGCTTATTTTTTAGAGAGAGGAATCCAGACACTGAAACATACTTTTTTACTTAATAACATAAAAAACGCTGCTTTGGTGGGATGCATCTTCCCTGACCGTCTTTTCTTGCCTTGGGTCAGAGTCAGACATATTTTTTCATTTATTGTGAGATTTTGGGGAGCCTCTGTTAGCTTGCCACGCTTTTCCTGGGTTTTGTGTATTGTGTTTGGAGGACCCAGCTGAGTTTGGTCCTGTTGACCCTGTATCTTATGGAAAGCCCCTTGGTGACAGTCAGCCAGCCTTTTCCTCCTTGGAGGGGAGCCTGTTGTTCCTTTTAATGTAAATAGGCAAATGAGAGTTCAGGCAGGGTCCCCAGGGTGTTTGGTGGCAGCAGGTTCTGGGCAAGGGAGTGGCTTTGGGAGGCCCTAGGGACAGCCTCAGGCAAAAATCAGCGACAGAAGTGGTGACTGGCTGGCTCTCCTCCGGTGATGGAGAAATATCACAGTTGTAGTGTGGAGAGAAGAGAAAAAAGGGACTAGGCCCGCCGGGGGTGGTCAGGGTCTAGGAAGGACTGGGCAGGATTGCTGGAGGATGGGGGGTGGGTATTCACGGAGTGGTGCTGGGATCCGGATGAAGGACTCGCTGGCCAGGGAGGCCCCTGCCGTGGGTGAGGCTGCAGGGGAAAGGCAGGCTGTTCTCCTGCGTGTTCAGTTGAGCACTTTCAAGTGAAAATAGACCTTTGATGTTGTGGAAAATGAGAAAGAAAAGCTGCTTTAACACCTGGGGAAGAGAAGCTGCCTATGGAAAAAAATGTTCTGTTACGAAAGAATGGAATTGCACAGCTCGACATCTGCTGGGTTAGTTGTTCTGGTAACCCCGCGAGGAGCCTCGCAGGACAGAATACAGGCTTTCGGTCCCAAGTGAGCGCGTGTTTAGAGATGCGGTGTTCAGGGGGATCTCTGAGAGGCTGACATCGTATTTATATTATGAATCCAACTGTATAAATCTTACCTGTGCTTATGGACAAGGTCTGGGAGGGAGCAGAGAAAAATAATCTTAGTGGATTTTTGTGTGGTGGGATATGGGTGTTTTAAAAATTCTTGTAGTATTATTGTACAAGAAAAAGTCTTTATTCATAAAATGAGCCTGGATTCGGCAGTCTGTCCTTTGATTACACTGCTCTGAATGCCTGTCAGCACATTACTTTATTGCGTTCCTAATGTGATGGGCACTTTGAGGAGGAAGACCCTAGTTCCCATCTTCAAGAGGCTTACAAACGATTGTGGGGTTCTAGAATGAAAATATGCCAGATGTAAGTGATGCTTTACTAGAGGAATGAGTGTCATGCAAGGTGGCACCCGGGTCATTGCCAAAGCAAGTGGACCAGAGTACAGGTCTCGTGGGGGCGCTTTGGGGAGGACCTCTCAGAGGAGGAGGTCTTGAGGGAGCTCCTGAAGCATGGGAGGAGCTGAGTAAATAGGGGGAGGAGGGAAGGCAGTGGGGGAGGGAGCAGGGGCTTTATCCAGGGGAGAGGCTCCGAAGGGCTCGTTGACTGTTGGAATAAGGGGTCTCTATTATGAGTTCCCTCAGGGTTCCTGCTGAGCGCTCACCCTTTGTCAGCAGTCTTACGGTGTTTTTGGCTAGGTCTTCTTTGAGCTGTAGGATGAAACCTTTGGACCCTCTTCTAAGAAAAGCCGCTCCATACACAGGCACTTAGAACCATGGTGGCAGGGGGCGGGGGTGGGGGGGGTTGTGTGGCCCACACCCAGAAGGCTTTGCGTACAGTTTCAAAGGACTCCCTTCAGCCCATCCTTGGGGAGCCCAGTTCAGTGTAACAAACATGTATTGAGCGCCTACTGTGTGCCAGGTGTTTTGTGGGGCTTTGGGGATACAGCAGAAATCAACAAGCCAGGGGTTTGCCCTCAGGGAGCTTCCAGAAGGATGGGAAGGACAGACCCTGAATAGGCACTTCCAGGCAGGAGTGTTAGGAGGCGGGGACCGGATTCTTGGGGAGAGAGTCGCAAGTGGCCTTCGCTCTAGGAAGAGCCCCTCAGTTAGGATTCAGGGTGGGGATATGTGGGGTTGGGGGGGTGCAGAATCCCATAGGAGAGCCCAAGGGGATCTTGCGTGTGTCTAGGGTACCTTCTCATCGCTCCTTGTCTGGGGCGAACGGCTCTCCAGGGTCTCAGAGTAAGCCAGGTGTCTCTCTGGCTCCTCCAGCACCGAGGACGAGGGGGAGAGCAGTATTGTTTTCTGGGCCTTTTTCCCTTAGCAACACACGCTCACCTGGAACCGGTCGTGCATTCTTCTTCCAAACAAACAGCTTTCAGGAAGAGTTAATAAATTAATCTCTTGGGAAAAGAATTTGCTGCGGTGCCAGCACGGCCTTCGGCAGCCAGGCCCTGGGACTTGGCGAATGTGGTCAAACACACGTTGATAGTTGTGCGTTGTTGCTGACGAGGTTTTGGGCAGTCGGCTCCAGGCCTCAGACATCAGACCCTCCTTGTTGTCAGGGTGTGGCTGGGTTCAGAAAGGGAAAGGCAACCACTGGGTGTTAAAGCTGGCCCTCGTGACAACCCTGTGAGGGACAGTCCCATTTTATAGATTGGAATCTGACACCCAGCTTAACGTCAGCTTGGTGAGCCAGAGCTGTGAGTTCTTGGAGGCAGAGGTTGCATCATCTGCTCCTTTTCCACCCTTTATTGTTGTGGGTTTTTTTTTTTTTTTTTTTTTTTTTTGCTGAGGAAGACTGGCCCCGAGCTAACATCCATGCCCATCTTCCCCTACTTTATATGTTGGATGCCTGCCATAGCATGGCTTGATAAGTGGCGTGTAGGTCCACACCCGGGATCTGAACCGGCAAACCCCAGGCCACCGAAGTGGAATGTGTGAACCTACCTGCTGTGCCACTGGGCTGGCCACTTTTCCACTGTTTAGATGGCCTTCCCTTGAACTCCTCCTTCCAGCTCTCTATAAACAGATTGCACGACCCACAAGGTAGTCGGAAAGGCTCTGTGTGAGCTGCCACTTCCACCTGGAAAAGCATTTCAAAATGTCTGCTCTATCTGTATTTAAAACGAATACGATGCTGATCCTGTGTGAAGGTCTAGATACACTCGTTCAACCATGGGTATTTTTATTTTATTTTTTTCCTGCTTTTTCTCCCCAAAGCCCCCCAGTACATAGTTGCATATTTTAGTTGTAGGTCCTTCTAGTTGTGGCATGTGGGACGCCACCTCAGTGTCGCTTGATGAGTGGTGCCATGTCCGTGCCCAGGATTCGAACTGGCGAAACCCTGGGCTGCCAAAGCGGAGTGCGTGAACTTAACCACTCGGCCATGAGGTCGGCCCCAAATGTGGGTATTTCCTGAATGTCTGCTGTGTGCGTAAAGCCAACAGGGATCCTGACCTGGCGGAACTTTCTTTCCTTCCAGCCGTCCACGTGGAGCAGGGAGAGCCTGGCTCCTGCCTTCCTGCGGGGGCGGCTGGGGAAGCAGCAGTGGCCTCTGGGGAGACCGGCTCAGGTCACCCCCGACCCTCTGCCTGCCAAGGAAGAGCTGCTCCGGCTGCCTCTCGTGGTTCGCTCTACCTGTCCCTTGCTGCCCACAGGCCTTCTGGGGCTTGCAGTTCACTGCTGCCTGTGGAGAAGAGCCCTTCCTGCCTGCTAATGAGAGAGAGAGTGAGGCCCACTGAGACCTGCTTGTTAAAACGTTGGACTCATCTGCCGTTTCACCAAGCAGGGGACCTTACAGTGACTGAGTGAAACCGAGTCCTGTCCGCCTCTTTTATGTCTCCGTTGGGGACACCTTCCCCCACCGTCTCGCTCTGCCACTCCTCAGCTGTAGTTCCCGAGTTCTGGTCTGGGTTCTGCAGCTGTCTCAGATGAGGATGAGGTTGGAAGGGTCAAGTGGGACACTGTCCTGTGTCCTTAAATGGATGGGCAGGAAGGAGATTGTTGACCCTCGTGTTCCCAGGAATGGGGGGCACCTGGCGATAGAGGGATACACTCCCCCTTCTCTTTTTGCTCCTCACTTGTCCAGAAGCTCTGCTGCCAGCCTTGGTATTGTTTGGTGTACAGCAACCGTGACTCACTTTATGAAAATCTGGTGTAAGGAAACCCCCATCTCATATTAAAAAGCAGACTGCTGGACCAAGTAATTATTTGGTTCTCAAACGGAATCACTGGGGCTCCTTTGACTAGGGAGTCTCCTACGTTTATACGAGGCCTTGGTCTTTGGTAAATACATTTCCATGGTTTTTGAAGAACGTTTTGAGCTTCTGATGCCTGCGTATTCTTTAGGCCTCCCAACATTTCCTAAATCTTTGGGTTTCTTCTTTCAGTGTTTCCTGGACGCTGCATATACGCCCTGTGATGGTTAATTTTGTGTCAACTTGGTTAGGCTGTGGTGCCCAGTTGTTTGGTCAAATACTAGTCTAGATGCTGCTGTGAAGGAATTTGTAGATGTGGTTAACATATATAATCAATCGTCTTTGAGTAAAGTAGATTACCCTCCCTAATGTGGGTGGGCCTCATCCAATCAGCTGAAGGCCTTCAGAGCAAAGATTCAGATTTCCAGAGGAAGAAGCAATTCTACCTCAGAACTGCAACATAGAAACCCTCTGTGAGTTTCCAGGCTGCTGGCCTGCCTGTGAATTTCAGACTTCCCTGCTGCCATAATTGTGAGCCAATTCTTGAAATAAATATCCCTCCCTCTGTGTGTCTCTCTCTCTATAAATGTAACATAATAAATTATAATGAAATAGAATATAACATAAACCTGTTGGTTCTGCTTCTCTGGAGAATTCTGACTAATCCACCCCCTCTCATAGTAATTGCTTGTTTAATTGTCTTTATCTCCCTGTTAGACCATAAGCTACGTGAGAGTAGGGACAGTGTCTGTCTTGTCCACTGTTCTCTTCCAAGTGCCTCACATAGAGCCTGACCCTCAGAAGATGGGTAGTAAATACATGAAGGATGAGTGAAGGCATCTGGGTTCACTGAGAGGCAGTGGATTTTTGCGTCTTTGTGATAACATAGACCTGGGTTGCGGTCCTGGCTCTACCATTTATTAGCTGTTGGAGCAAAGGGAGAATAACTTCTGTGCCCCAAGTGGGTGTAAGCATTAAATGAGGTGATGTGTCTGGCACGTAGCAGTTGTAAGCCAGAGTAAACCAAGCAGTAATCGCTCCTCCTGTTACCACCACCACCGCCGCTGCCGCCGTCATCATTTTCCAAGGCTGTCTCAAGGATTCAGTGAGATGCTGACTATCTCATTGATAGAGGGGGCCACGAGTGCTGGTTCCCTTCTAAGTGCCTAGCTCTTTTATATGCATACTTTCATGAAATTTAATTTCTGTTTAAATCCGGTGAAGCAGTTTTAATTGCCCCATGTTAATGATGAGGAAACTGAATCCTGGAGCTACGTGACTTACCCAGTGTTCAATAGGCAACTTTTTATTGTGGGCCTACTTAATGGTTGGGATTCAGACCCATGTTGGTCCAGCCCCCGTTCCTGCCCCCTCTGCTCTTGGGTTGTTGCTTTAGGAGGCCTGTGTCGTTTTGACTCTGGTCCTGCCCTTGCTCTGTCTTCATCACCGTCACCTCGCTGGGATGGGTAGGTGTACACTTTCCTACAGCTCTCTGGTTGTCCTGGCTCTTCATCATCCCCAAACTGAAAATATATAGTTGTATATTCTGGTTGTGAGTGCCTCTGGTTTTGGCATGTGGGATGCCGCCTCAGCATGGCCTGATGAGCGCTTCCATGTCTGCACCCAGGATCCAAACCGGTGAAACCCTGGGCCACCGAGGTGGAGCATGCAAACTTAACCACTTGGCCACGGGGCTGGCCCCAGACAGTCCTTTTGAGGCCCGAATCTCCCTGAACCTTCAGCTGGGATGACGTAGGATTTGGGCAGTTCCAAATGGTTTCAGTGGGTGCGGGGAGGGGCGTTGGGGAGGAAAGAGCACCTCCATCCATGAGCTGCAGCACCATCAGATGGCGTGAAGATGGGCATCTCGTTGGGGTAATTCCTGGGGCCTCACCATGGAGAAGCCCGCAGGCTCCTTGGCCCTCCTCTTCTTCCTTGATGTGGCCCCCACGGACTCAGACTGCTCCCTGCTCCTCTAACACCACTGCCCCCCACTCATCCTGGAGGGTTCTTCTCTCAGACTGACATCCTCCCAGCTCCCACTTCCATATTGCCCGTGAGGATGAGCCCTTTCTTTCTGGGGGGTTTTATTGTTAAGCGTGAAGGCTCCAGTAGGAGGAAATTTCAGTGATGACAGAAGCTAGGGTACAACTGGGCTATTTTATTGGTCCCGTGGTACCATTGGGGAAACTGGAACCTAGGGCTGAGCTAAGTGACTTGTCCAAGGTCACCTGCTGTCACCTGGTAGGTTTCCCAAGTTCAGGGCTGCCTCTCTTTTCATCATGGTATGGGGGTGTCACATCCTCAGCTGTTAGCCTGTAGGACCCTACAGGCTGAGACTGAGTCTTCCTGGGAGTGTCAGCTCAGGTTTTCTGTGGATTGGAGAAAGCCTTTGAAAAGAAATGTTAATGCTCCTTAGTAAGTTAAAATGCACTGCACAGAGAGTCTTCAAACAGGAGAAAGTCTGTGGATCGTCCATTCTGCTGGGCTTAATCATCCTTGGGAATTTCAGCCTCAAGTTTGGGGCTAAGGAACTTGTAAGTGCTTCTCTCTTTCCTACAAGTTGGAAGCTGTGTTCAGAGCAGACCCCTCCTGTTCCTTGGATCATGTCCCCTGGTGCCAGTTTACTCTCAGATTGCTTTGGGCCTTCTGATGGCTCCTATTCCCCTCAGCTTCCAGCATGGGCTCGCAGAGTAAGTGGTTCAGACGTCTTGTTGGCTACTTGTTATAGAGCCCTACATTGGGGAAAAGTGTGTAATAAAACATGAGTTTATGTAGGGGGAATTTGTACCTGTGTGTGTATGTGCTTGGTATTGCAAGAAAGACGTTTGCTATAAATATTGGGAGTCATTTGCACAAATGAACGTGGATTTAGTCTCTGGGACTTGATTGTCCTTGAGGGGAATTCCTGCTCAGAAAAGCAGGTGTGGGCTCCAGATGGTCACATGTCAGTTCCCTGAGCTCTGAGCTTGGGGAGGAGCAATTGGGGAAGGGGCGGCAGGCCGGGCTTTGCGTGGGGAGTCTCGCCGATGACGGCCGGAGCAGAGGACAGGGGAAGTCAGAATGTTTCTTGAGGCCAGAGTTAAGTGCCGTTAGTCATCCATAGACTCAGGAGCAGCCTGGGCCTGCCTGGAGACACGGAGACACGGGAAGTTGGTCTCTGTTCACTGGGCTTCAGCCGCTCACCTGGCAGAGGGGCGTGTTGGAGGGGGAAGGGTTGGGCGTTAGTGAGTGAACTAATTAGCATTGGTTTGTGGTTCAGACCAGGCTGGCCTGGAAGTTAGGGTGGGAGAGGGTGAGTCAGCCCCTTCACGGCACTGTTTCCATCTTCCTTCCTGGTCCCGCAGGCCTGCCTGGACCTGCATCCCACTTCTGTGTCCTGGGCTACGTCGTGTGCTGCCTCCTGAGGAACCACTGCGGGGACGGGGGGGGGGGGGGGGGGGGGGGGGGGGGTGGGGGGGGGGGCGGTCCTGGGGCAGGTGGAGCAGAACACCTGGGAGCAATAGCAGTCCTGGGGACAGAGCTCAGGGGAGAGGTGTGGCCTCTGCAGACCTTGTCTTCTTATATTTGAAGATAGAAGAGGACTTGTCTTCTCCCCCCAAGTGAGGGCCTAGGGGCGCTCTGCTTCTTCATTAGGCCTCAGTTTACCCACCAGTGCAATGGGGATGTTAACGAGTGCCCCACCTGCCTGACTTCCCCGACTGGCTGCCGGGCAGATTAAGGCCAGACAAGCAGAAGCCCCAAAGCCTTGTGGGTGGTGTGGCACCGCTGGAGAGAGCCTTGGCGTCAGACAGACCTGAGTTCACATCCTTTCTGCCTCTTAACTATCTGGGGACCCTGGGCAAGTTGCTTGTTCTTTTTCAGCCTCCGTTTTCTTATCATTATAAAAGGAATAATACAATTTTTTGAATGGAATGGTGATACCTGCTTGACAGTGTTATGAGGATTTGTTGAGTTTCTGGGTAACATATGTCACATCCCTGTAGTGCCGGGAACACAACTGGTGCTCAGTACATGGTGGCCCCTCTTGTTGTTGTTGAGGGGGTGGTGATCTGTAGAAGACAGGGCTTGTGGGCCAGTCTCGCTGGCGGCTGGTGCCAAGGAGTTCTTGGTGCCCAGTGAAACTGAGGAAGGCTTTGGCCATTGACACCCGTCATGGATGTGTGTGAAGCATGATGTCTGCGGTGATAAAGGGGTGCCGGGCCCACGAACAGCTCGAGGGTGGATGTACTGCTTTGCCAGGAGCCAGGTTCCCTGGATTTTGAAAAATTGTTTTGCCGAAGATAAGAGATAAAAGAGGGAACTCACAGAGCTCTATGTGCAGTCAGAGGCTCGTCACTGTTCCAGGAGGTTCTAGGAGGCCCTGGAAGGGACCCAAATACTGAGGGTTGGTGGTGTAACATCCTTGGCTCAAGACAGGTGGAAAGGCCTGGGGAGAGACTTCAAGCCTGCCTAGTGTCTTTGCTACCTGCTTTCTCCAGAGACAAGCCCCCAGGCTCACCTCAGGAAGGGCGGCTGTTGAGTTCAGGTGGGAGGGGAGCAGGTGGCAGCAGCTGTACTCTTGGCCAATGTAGGGAGTGGGCCGCTGGAGGGGCCCCCAGCTTTGCTGTCAGAGAGTCAGGGACAGCGGCATGTCTGGGAGAACTGAACTACACTCTGTTATAGTTTCTTGGGGCCTGAAGGCAACTTTGCAAGGAGGAGAGGGCCTTAGATCTGAAGTCCACGTTGAGTTGTATAGCAATTCCTGCCCACCCTCTACACGCCCTTCCCAGTTTTTCTTTTTCAAACCACCAAGTGGAGGAAACCTGGTGTGGCGGTGTCCTAGGGGCCCAGGGTGGGTGCTGACCTCAGGATTCAAGGCTGCAGGCTCCCCGGGGGCCCAGGTTGGGAAGACTCCCCCCAGGGAGGCGCCTGATGTGAATGAAATGCTGTGTTGGAGTTTTAAGGCTGGCCAGCCTCATAACCTTCAAAAGAGCAAACCCTGCAGTCTCTGGAGTATAAATCGACCCCAAATAGAAAAGTGACCCTTTCGTATTTCAGGTTCCGTGTGAAAAGGAAAGAAAAAAATTCTGCGAAGATGCCCAGGCTGTACTTTACAGGCTTGGAGAGCACTGTAACTTTTAACTCGACTCTCTCCTCTCTGTTCTTTGAACGTGAAGGATTTTGGGATCTTATATTCCTGTGAATTAATGGACCTGCTTTGGATCCTTCTTCTCAAGAGCACGTTTTCTGGGGCACCATCTTAGTTCCAAAGAGGGGTTAAAATTTCCCTTTTGCGAAGGTGAGCATCCGTTTTCCGGCGTCTCAGCTCTCCTTCAAGACTGCGGCGAAGTATAAACACGTGAAAAGTGCTGGGTCACACGGCACACGTTCAAAATGTGTCTGTGTGACTTTCTTTGGTCTCCTCTCCCAGCATAAAACACGTCCCCACCCCAGGGGGATGGGGAAGCAACTCTGCCTTCGCTCCCTGCCCAGCGTTTAGTTACCACTGCCTTTTAACAAAAGAATTACTTTCTCTTCCTGGTTTTGAATTGAGGACCTTTTGTGTATTTACTGCAAATGTGATAAATGCTAGTCTGTAGAAACCAGCTGCCCCTTATGGCTGGGGGCAGCGTTTTCAACACCTGGCAGTTTGCATTTCAATATGGTGGCTTAAAAAACACACACACAATAAAAACAAAACCCAGCTCAAAACAGTGATCATTCTTGGCTGCCAGGGAGGGAAACCGGAGTAGGGGAGGCTGCACAGTGAGGCTGCAGAGTGCCTGGGCGTGGGTGAGCAGGGGACCTTGCTGGGAAGTGACTGCTCCAGAGGTGAGGTCCGTTTCCCTTCAGTTCCGTCCTGTTCACATCTATTGCCACCTTCCACGTCCCACGCATTCTGTGAGATGATGGAGCCCCAGACACAGGTGAGGCAGGGTCTCTGCCCTCGAAGGGCTTACCCATAGTTGGGAGTCAGATGAGCAGGACAGGGCACCCTGGAAGCACAAAGGATGTCCAGAGCCATGGGCCTGCTGGGGCTGGGCAGCGCAGCCTTCCGGAGGAGGCAGTGCCTGGATTGAGCGTTGGAAGATGGTGGATTAGTTTCCTAGGGCTGCTGGGTAGTTAAAACGACAGAAATGTATAGTCTGATGGCTCTGGAGGCCGGAAGTCCGTGGTCAGAGTGTTGGCTGTGTGTTGCTTCTGAGGGCCACGAGGGGAGGCTCTGATCCAGGTCTCTCTCTTCGTTGTAGATGGCTGTCTTCTCCCTGTGTCTTCATACCATCTTCCCCCTTACATGTATATGTGTACATGTGTCTGTGTCCACATTTCCTCCTCTTATAACGACACTAGTCATATTGGATCAGGGCCCACCCCAGTGACCCCATTTTAACTTAATTATCTCTTTAAAGACTCCATCTCCAAATGGTTACATTTTGAGGTGCTGGGGGTTTAGGACTTCAACTTATGAATGTTTAGAGGGACACAGTTTAGCCCATAGCAGATTGTAGTTTTCTGGGGAGACGGAGTAGTTGTGAGAAGGGCTTTCCTGCCAAAGTGAGTAGCAGGAAATCATCTACCAGAGAGAGAAATAGCACTGTGTGAGCCATATGCATGTTGGGCAGTGGCAAGAAATGGGGAAGGGAAAATAGAGGGGTCAGGTCCTATGTATTTTGTCCAAACTTTTAAAAGTCCAAACTTTTGTTCTAGAGCCTTGCAGCTCAAAGAGTGGTCTCTGAACCAGTAACGGCAGCCAGGAGCCCTTAGGAGATGAAGAATCTCAGGCCCCAGCCCAGACCTGCTCAGTCAGCGTCTGTGTTTTAACAAGAGCTCCAAGAAAGTCATGTGTTCGTTCAAGTTTAAGAAGCGCTGGTCTAGAGCAGTGGTTCTCAGCCCTGGTGGCCTGGAGCTCTTCTCTCCCCAATTCTGATTTACTTGGTTTGGGATGTGGCCTGGGCTGTTTTTTTTTTTTTTTTTAAAGTTCCCCAAGTGATTCTAATTGCAGTGAAGATTGCGAACCACTGTTTTGGGCAGTGGGTAGCCATTGAGAGTTTAAACAGGCCGGGGTGTTGGGTAGAAGGCTCAGAAACTTGTAGCTTGTCTTTCCCAAGTGCAGGAGCTCATAGTCTTTGGAGCCAAAAGGAGCCCTGTCTGCCCCAGTGCCTGTCCTGCTGTCTTTTGCCTGGGGCAGGTCAGAAGAGTGAGGGACAACACTCCGCCCAGCTCACCTGCCCATCACGGGGGGCCATGACTTGAAAGTGGCTCAGTCATCTCAAGGACCCCGGGTGGGGAGGCGTTTGACCCCACCGCTGCCAGCATTTCTGGGGGATGGAGGTCAAGTGGAGATGAGCCTCTAGTGGGGGAGGTGGGGCAGATGTGCAGGAGTAGGAGAGGAATTCCCAACCAGGTTTTCTGGAAATGGTATTCTTATTTCCCATAGCGCCAAAGGTTCCCGAAGGCTGGGCCCACTCCTCGCAAAGGATGCTTTTCATGGCTGTTGCCTGTACCAGATAAGCTCTCTAAAGCCCACTGGTGATAAAGGTGATCTAGAGAAAACAAACATCAGTGAAAAAGCAAACAAATGCAAACACCCAAACAGCCTTTATCCCGTTTAGCGGAGGCTGGGATTAGGCAGGTCACATGGCCCGCAACTTTCCTTCAATCCTTAGGAGACTTTTTCCATGGAAATCTTTTTCGGCAGCTTTGCAATTTTGATTTTCAGTTAATTAGATTTGTGCTGTTTGGGAGAGTTGGTTAATGCATTTCACCCCACAGAGCTAATTTGCCTCTGTCTAAATTAGGTCTTTGCCGTGGCAGAGGGTGTACACAGGACACGTGAATATGGACTCACAAGGGGTGTTGAGAGGCCTTTAGACGGTAAACAAGAGAGGCCTTTGAAATCACCGTTTGTCATCATCATCATCATTGTTCTGGAATATCTGAAGTCCCACCGAGTGGACAGAGGTGTTCTGTAGGGAAAGGGCGTCACATGACCACACAGTGGCCTTATTCTTGCCTCTTGAAATCCAGTCCAGTGTCCTGTTGCATTGTCAACTTCACGTTATAATATTTTTTTTTTTTTTAAAGATTTTTTTTTCTTTTTTTTTTCTCTCCAAAGCCCCCTGGTACATAGTTGTATATTCTTTGTTGTGGGTCCTTCTAGTTGTGGCATGTGGGACGCTGCCTCAGCGTGGTTTGATGAGCAGTGCCATGTCCGCGCCCAGGATTCGAACCAACGAAACACTGGGCCGCCTGCAGCGGAGCGCGCGAACCTAACCACTCGGCCACGGGGCCAGCCCCCACGTTATAATATTAATGAGAAGGGAAATCTGTTTGGCGAGTATAAAGTAGTAGATGATGCCAAGTAATAAAGTGACATTCCCCAAACTTCATAGAACTGAGGGACCTTAGGAGTTATCTTAACCGGGCCCTCATTTTATAAGCCCAGGAAACTGAGGCCTAGTGTCTTTCTTACTTTTGAGTTTGGAAAACCATAGGCTTCTCTCCCTTTTCCACGTTTACTTGTCTCCCCTCCCCCCTTATCTTTGGATGGACATGAAGCAGCAAGAGAGGTTAATCTGACCGCGTGGATGTTTGAGAACCGACTATAGAAACTGAGTGACAGCTCAGGGTTCAGTTTGATGAATTCATCATAGAGTCTGTCCTTTGTTCCTCTTCGCCTGTGTCAGAGATTATAGACTGCTTGTTAGTCATATGGTACCAGGAATCATAATTTAATAATTTACATCCTGCTGATCTTCTCCAAAGGTTTGGAGGCAGCAAAAAGGAAAGCAGACCTAGGATGATGGAATCAGGCTGTCTGTCTCCATTGTTCCTAGGAGTTCTCTGAAGCCATCTGTGTAGGTAGGCTGTTTCCAGAGTCTCTGTCAATAGTTAGGACCTGTGTGTGAGAGACCACGGGCATCATCTTTGATCAATTGTAAGTGGCTTGCCTGCTGGAGTGCTGCTGATCAGTGGGTGGAATGTGCACTCGATTAGCCATGTCTGTCAAGGCCAGGCAATGGGGGTGGCAGTGTGCATTGCTCTCTGTTGCCATCTCTTCAGCCTCTAACTGCCAACTGAGATGATGCTGTGTGGAGAATCCTATTTTAGGTATTTTGAAAAAAGAAAGAGACGTAACCTCTGTCCTTGGGGGAAATTAACGTCCCATCAGGAAGGCAGAATATACGCACAAAGAGGCCTTAATACCTAAAGATCTCAACAATCTCAATTAGCAGTATTAGCATAATGTAGTAATAACCGCCCTCTAACACTGTATCACATTTTATAGTTTTGAGGCGTGGAGTGGGTAGAACAGAATGAACTTATATGGCAAATAAAGAAGTCAGGACTCTCAGACAGGCACTGACTTCCTGAGGCCAAGCACCTGATAAACACAGTGCCCAAGGCATTCGTGCCTCTCGGGAAAGGGGCCCCAGGAGGGGTCTGAAGCAGGATGTGGAAGGTGGGCGGGGGTGAGCATGTCTGGGAACGGGGCAGGAGGACTGTGAGGATGAGGGAGGAGGTGCAGTGAGGTTTCCACTGCTGGTGGGTGGTCCCCTCCTCTGGACGTTCTTTTGTTGGAGCCCTTCTCCCATTCTAGAATCGTCACTGGTTTTATCTGAGTCTTCGTGAGACCGCCATCTGAGTGATAGCATGAGGGCTCTGGCCTTCCATTGGAGGCCACCCCTGGGCCCTGGCCGTGGGGAGCTGCTCCAGTTTCATTTTCGTCACCTATTCAGAGAGCACGGCAACGTTATCACGGAAGACCCCGAGTGGGTCATAGAATCTGGGGGTAGACTGCGGTTGGGGCGCAGGTGCTGTTCATAAGAAGCTGGAAGGGAGAGGACGTGGGGACCTCCTGTCTGAAACCCAGGTGTGAAAAGGTGCTGGTGGGGGTTTTGGGTTGCAGGGCTGGGGGGAAAAGACAGCAGATAGCCAGGCCCTTGAAGCACACCCCTGAATCGAGGTCTTAGAGAAAAGGGAGTGCCTGAGTGGCAAGTTTCTCCTTTTCTATTTTCTTGTGTTGTTTTGCCTTTTAAGTGCAGAGAAGATGCCGCACAGCGGGAACATCTGTGCTCCTTAGGATTCTGTGGCTGATTTGTTAAATGTAAATTTCCTAATGTAGGTTATGGAGCTGGTGGAGGAGAGAGGCAGGGAGGCTGGCTGGGGAAACATCTCTCCCCTCTCGGCTTCATGTGGTGCATGTGGCTCTGGGGCCAGCCTTGAAGAGGGCGAGACCAAGGCTGCAGCTCCCCACACCCCCTTCCCCAGCCTTGGCCCTCCTCCTTGGAGTGCGTGCACCCTGAATTCAAGGACAGTGCTTGTGCCCAAGGCAAAGAGGACATCAGAGCCACCATCTTCGTCTTGCCTTATTCTACGCTGATAAAAAGGAGCAGCCAGTAATTATGCAGAACAGCGGCCTCTGATTGGGTGCGGTGAGATGATTCTCTGGATGGTTGTGAAGAAGGTGTCCAGAGGTGTACAAAGCCTTTGCTGTCACTGGTGATTGGGGACCCTTGTTAGAATTTTTTTAGGGCCGAATGGTTCTCTGGTTCATCCCTTCACCTCACTCTGAGGAAAGCGAGGAAATGGAGAGGTGAAGTGACCTTCTCAAGATCACACAAGTAGTTTGGTGGCACAGCCAGTACCGGAACTTGACTATCCAGATTCCCATTGGAAATACCAGAGATTCAGTCAGATGTGGTGGAGTCTGTTTATTGAGAGCTTGCTTTATGACTGGGATTGTGCAAATTGCTTTGGACACATCTGCTCAGTTTAATCCTAAACCAAACCAAACCCTATTGAGTAGGGTTTTGTATGGCCATTTTCTGATGAGAAAGCCTTGGCTCCTCTTTCCAGCCGTACTGCTGGTCTGGGCCCGAGTGGTGCCTCTTCCTGGGACCCCTTGCAGAGGGAGAGGGGCTTGACGCGGTTCTCAGACCTGGTCGTCATTCCTCAGGGCCAGCCTGCAGCGGGTGGACGGCGCGAGTCCTCTGGCCCTCCTGCCAGTCCTTCCTTCTGCTTCGCTGGCTCTCAGCATCTCTGGAATGAGATGCTTTCTTCTTCAAGTGGTCACCAGGCTGCCGCCTGCGAGTTTTTCCGGACACTCGCTGCCGAACTGTGTCACGATCGAAAGAAACACAATTACTCTCTGAGACTGGAGGGCAATCGTGAACACTTGCAGCCTACCTTCTTGTTCAGTACTTGCTTGGAGTGTTTCTCTTGAGAGGCTTGGAAAGCCATCTTTGGGTGGAGAATTGTCTATAAGTCTTCGGCTCTCTGGCGGGGGACGGGGATGGTCAGCTTTTCGCCTCTCCTGAGGAGGAGGAGAGAGTTATTTTTACTTAGGCGTTGCTGTGGGGACTGCGATCCGGGCGGAGGTGATGTCTTGCCTCTTTCAGGTGCCAGCCAGTCTGCAGACAGGCAGCAGAGGGGATTGTTAGGTGTGCCGGGCTGTTTGGAGGGTCCTCAGGGGAGAAGACCCGAGGGGGAGGCACCTCAGATGTTCTCCCCGCTTTGCAAAGCGCTTGGAGGTAATATCTTAAGATAGTTGCGGGGGGGGGGGGGTGGGGTCAGAGGTTCCTACCCTTCGAGTCTCATCAAAGAGCTAAGCAGTGCCCAACGGGGATGAATAATTCTTCCAGAGTTCTGAGTCCCCAGCTTTCCTCTCTGCTTTCTTCTTGCTGAAACAGGCGGGTGTAGAGAGGGATGCTCTGACCCCATCTTAAGGTGCAGAGAGAAAGAAATACGAAGCCGGCTCTTGCTGTCTGTGCAGCCACTCAGGAGGTCCTGCAGAGGGTGGCCCGGGGAGGGAGAAGGAGACACGTCGGGGTATAAAGGCTTTGGCAGCTGTCTGAGCCCTGTCACCGTTCCCCAGACATGGAAAGGGACGTGTAAGCCTCCCCCTAGCCCACACTGCCCTTCTCCCAGCGGGGTCTCCTCTGCTCCCTCCTGCCCGGCTTCCAGCCCTCCTGACTCTGCACTGCCCACTTGGACCAAGGGGAGGAGGGTGGAAGGACATTCCACTGGTTCTCTTACTCTCGGCTCTTTGGGGGGCCATGGATTTGGAGTCTGGGGGGTTCTAGCTGCTTCCCGTGGACTCTGAATACCCCTGAACCCTCTGAACGTGGCTTGGCCAGACAGGCTGGGCAGAGTGACCGGCAGCCTCTTATTCTGGCTTCTGAGACTGCCGTGTTCTCGCTGAGCTCCCGCCCGTGGCTTCCAGGCCTAATCTCTCAGTTATTACTGTGCACCATCAAGCAGATAGCAGTGGTAATTATAAACACTTTGAGAGCCGCCATTCGCCTCGCTTGGCAAGGTGACTCAGAACATTAGATCAGAATGAAAGAAGGAGAAAAAGCCGATCCAGGAATCCCCTCGCCCCACCCCCGTGTGCTCTCCCAGCACTCTGTCCAAAATGTGAGTGATGGAAATATCTACAGCTTCTCTGGAGACAAGAGAGCTCCGCCACGCGAGGATTCCTTCTGCGCTTTCTCCCGGACGGGGCACACAGATTCCCCTACAGCGGAGGGGCGGCTGTGGGCGGCTCTGTCTTCTGGCTTGTGTCTGCTCCCCGGGAGCCATCGGATTTGTGCTAAGGAAGCACACAGGGAGAGGAGGTGAGGGTGGAAAGGGAGGTGTGGTCGCATGAGGAAAGGCCGTGCTGTTGGCTCTTGTTTCTTGGAATCAGCCTCTGGAGAAATCCTTTTGTGCTGGACTGAAGCGTCGCCCTAGCTTTTGATTTTAAGTTCCTTGAGGGTAGGGCGGGCTCTGTCTGGTTCACCGCTGTACCTGCAGAACGTAGACCAGAGCTCAGTACGTATTCGTGAGAGCGGAATTCAGGAATGGAGCCAGGGTGCTGTAGCCAAGGATCAGGGAGCTGATGCCAGCTCCTGCGGCCCCGAGGGCAGGAGGCAGGCGTCCCTTGTCTGTTTGGGTGTCCTCTGCACTTTCTGCTCAGGGTTTGGCCTGTGGAGTCTGATTAGAAGAATTTGAATGGAAAATTTTATTCTTGTTTCAGGAAAGGGCAAGAAAAATATTTGTTCCCATCATCAAAGTGGAAATTTCAGTCAATGACAATGGAAACTATTTCTGGCCATTCACAGACTAGGAAGAGGAGGGAGTGGGTTGACTCCAACAGGGTGGAGGAGTTCAGGCGCTGTAAATTTTAGGGGTGAAATAATAGCACTGAAATAAAAACTCCCCAAGGAAACGAACCCAACCCTTAATCAAACATGAACAGCAGATCGCGTACCATTCACTCCCGTCACCCGCAGCTGCCTTTGTGCGGGGCCGTTGGAGTGAGGTGCCGCCTGTGAGAACTTTGCACACGAAGGGAGAAGTGTTGGGTTTTCTTCCTTCTCCTGCAAAGGTCCCTGTTGACAGCAGACTGCTTTTCCGAGCACTCAGTCACTGATCTGTGCCCCGTCTCCTTCATACCCCATCCTCTGTTTTCAGGCTGAAAGTCCCAGCTGTAGGGTGCAGGTAGGTCTCTGGGTTAGTTTGACACCTGGAGGGTTTCCAGGTGAAAATGTGAGGGACACACAGCAGTGAGCAAAGCCCCTTTGGGAGCCGTGTGTCGTGTTGGTTAGAAACATGCTGGGAAAGAAGCATCGGATTAGAATAATCTAGTGGGGAGTAGGGGGCATAGATGAAGTAAGAGGGACCGTGTGCTGGTAATGGTTGATGCTGGGTGATGGGTACAGGGGCCTTCATTGTATTAATCTCTTTACTTTTGTGAGTGTTTGCAAATGTCCGTAATAAAAGGTCATAAAATAAAAGAAGCAGCTGTTGCCAAGATTTCCTCCTGGGCATCACTCTCTTGTGGCAAGCGTAGGTCTGTTTCTCACCTCTTCTACACAGCTGACTCTACAAAGACCCAGGGCCCAAATCAGGCAGGAAAGTGGAAAAGAGGAAATGTGAGGTAGACTTCCTCAGGGCTTTGACTGAGAGTGTTGCTTTTCCTTGTGAGTTTCTAGAGATCCGTGTCTGAGAAGCAGTTTGGGCTTTTCCTGCTCCCGAGGTCAGTGGAGCTCAGTAAACGTCCAGGGAGATGCAGAGGCCAGCTGGACACTCGACGGACACTCCCGAGGATCCAGGTTCCAAGTCCCACTGGAGGCCATTGTACTGCCCCAGCAGCCCCTTGGGGGGTGTGCCCCCTCCTTGTGACGGGCACCCCTTCTTCCCCGGCGTTGCCCGGTCAGGGGCTCCCAGAGGGGCTGTGATGCCTATGTCGGCGCGGATGCTGCTGCTCCGGCTGCACACTTGGAGGCACAGGTGGTTGTGCAGGCCAGTGCCGTGCTGCCTCCACAGGAGGGACTTCTCCCGGTTTCTAGGATGGGCAGAGCAAGGGGGATGGGAGTGGGCGAACCTTCTGCCACTGTGGGGGTCAGGAGAGGCCTTCGATGTGGACCGTGGGCTGTCTGTTTGTAGCATTAACCCTCGCTAATGTGAGATGATTTCTAGGCTTTGAATCCTTCCATGAATTCATCATTTACTCATCGCCCTCATTTGTTCCTGCTCGACAAGGAGCCTTCTTCCCACAGCTTCTTGTGAAATGATTTGTTTTTTGGCGATGGCTTGATTTGCCAGGTAATGATTTTGCAGCTGTTACATTCGGGGTATTGTTAGCGGACAATAAAAGGAGGAACAGGTAGTCACTGTCCTGAAGGATCTTGAGGTTGTGTAGACGGAGCCTGCAGCCTGGGGGCAGGGCTGGCTGGTGAGTCTTCTGAGTCACTAAGTGGTCCTGTTAGTTCTCCTCAGCCCCGGTCAGTCACGTTCCCCTCCGTCCTGTGACAGTGGACACTTCCTTTTTAGCCCTTGGCTTTTCAGTTCCTGGAAGAATCGGCAGGTTAAGTGGGGAAGCTTCTGTTGCAGTGTCCCAAATGGCTGCTCGCTGTGGTCCGTGCACACCCTGAAATGACTTCTCCTCTTCTGCCCTGGCTTCAGGCTGCTGTTTTGTTGTAGTTGGCTTTGTTTTCAGTAGGGGACTGGTGACCGTTTCAGAATGGATGGTTGCAGGTCATCCTCATGAGTTGGCAGAGACCAGCTCCATCCCACCCGTACCTTCTTCTCCACCAGTTTCTCCCAGTCGCCCTGCTTAGTGAATCTGGAGTCAGCCCTGTGGCTCAGAAGGATGGGTGACAGGTGCTGTCCCCACCTCTGTGACCCGCTGCTAGGTTTTCTCAGGCTTGCTTTCTGAGCTGCCAGGGCCGGGACTGACTCGGGTCACATGCACCTGACCCGTGTACTTTTGCCAACCGGCTACATCCTGGAGGAGGGAGAGCAGAGGGAGTAAGGAGGGGGCCTGCCGCGGTTTAGATTCTAGTGCTGTTAAATCGTCGCTTTGTCATTTAGTACTTCAGAAAGTGGCCTCTAGAAAGGGGGCCTCCCTGAGACCTCGACTGCAACGTGGGAGCTGTCTCTGGCACTAATTACCGTCCTCAGCGCTCTGCGAGGTCGAGTGTATGCACCACGCCAACTTGCAGTGGCTGTCTCTCTATTTTCTCCCTCCAGCGCCTGAGTTGGCATCCTCGTGTCTTCCCTGACCGCCGGCACAGTCTCCCAGCTGGGCACCTCTTCCCTCTCTTCCTCTTCCTGTCCGTCTACCAGGCAGCCACGGGGGTGCGGGGGGGCGGCGGGGGTGGATCTTTCAAAAATGCAAATCTGATCGTCTTCTCCCTGCTTCAGATTCTTAAAGGGCTCTCTGTGGCCTGGAGCACCCGGTGCGAGTTCTCGGCAGGGCTCGCCTGCTGGGTCCCATCTGACTCTGCCCTCAGTTTTTGGCCTCTCCTGCACACACATCTCAGGTTGCAGCCACCAACCTGTTGCTGTTTCTGAACATTCTCTGCTGGTTCTGACCTGCCCACTTTTACATCTGCCTGTCCCTCTGGCAGGAACCTGCCTAGTTCACTGAGGTTCCTGTTTCCCCCTCAAGCCTCAACCTCAACGCTGCCTTCTTTGTGAAGCCTCTCCTGTCACCCCCATTTGGTTGTTTGCTGTTGCTTCCTCTCTGGACCCACAATGCCTCGTCACCCTGTGGCACTGGTCTGCAGACTCTTATCTACAATTCTGATATCCAGAAAGTTCTGAGAACCAGAAGCTTACTTATAACTAATTTGGCTGCACTATCTGACCTGAGCTGCCTTGAGACTCTCTGTAGTATTTCTTGATCCTGCTTAGTGTGGCCAGGCAAGGGTTGTGTTGAAGAAATCCCAACGTGTTTGGTCACAGGCCCCACTTCCGGCCCTAGGGAGTGGGGGTGGGGGGAGAGGAGATGGATTCTTTATAATAAAGGTACACACACCTGTTACCTGTCTGAAATCGGAAACATCTAGCTCCAAACCTGTCTGGCCCAAGGGCTTTGGATGAGGGATGATGGGCCCGTTGTTACTGGTCCAAGTTGGCCTCTTCCCACTAGACAGTAAGGGTCTTGGACTACGTCCTAGTCAACATTTTTATGTTGCCTTAGAGTCTTCAAGGGTAACTGGCACGGTTAGAATAAATATGCAGTAGGAGCTGGTTGGATACACGGGTAATAATAGCTAGCATTGATTAACATTTATTAAGCACTCACCGTGCGCCAGGCTCTGTTCTAAATGCTTGACTTACTTTTGCACATTTAATCGTCACATTGACTCCATAAGAGGGTACTCATTTTATCCCAGTTTTGTAGATGGGAAAATTGAGGCAGCTGCCGGTTAAGTAATGCCCAGGATTGCGTGACCAGGAAATGGAGAGATGGCACTTGAACTCAGACAGCCTGAGTTTTAGCCACTGGACTATTCTGCCCTGAAGATGTTGTGCTGAGCAGTTCAGGCAAAGTTGTAGCAGAAGATGGAAGCAGTTTTAAGGATTCTGTCCCCTTGCACTGTTTGTGCTTTCCCGCTGTCCCAGAGTTGGCTTGGTACTGCTCATCCTCAGAGCATTTTTGATAGGGTAATAATATGATTGGATATGGGAGTTAAAAAAGAAGAAATTTCAGTGGTCATTGAGTGTTTCATTTGGCACTTACAGACCATCGAATGTGATAACTCTCTTCGCGATCATCTTGTCCAGCATCTAGAAAGATGACAAACCTGAGACCCAGAGAGGTAAAGTGACTTGTCTGAGGTAACACAGCCAGTGTGCACTGCAGGGACCCCAATGTGATACCCCTCAGTGGGTACACTTTTCTCTTTCTCCAGGGAGATCCCCAGGAATGAGGGCCGAGTGGTTGTGTGATTTTTTAGCCCAGACAGTGGAAACTCCACCCTGGGTTCGTTAGCTTGCTGGGTGACCACGTGACTTGTGAATTGCTGTCAGACAAACTTTTAGAACATAAGAGTTGTTCCATTCAGCATGTGCCTTCTCTGCGGCATCAAGGGGCATGCGGTGTTGGGGGGGCCCCATCTTTTGCTCCTGTTCTCTGAGCTTCGGGCTGAGAAAACTGAGGATTGATTGTGTCTCTTCCAACAGTTAGAGTGGTGGCTGCTTTTACAATTATGTCACAAAAACTGAGCCAATCCCAGAGTGCCCCGATGTCCCTGGCTGAGCTGGGGCAGCCCGAGTTTGTGAGTAAAGCTGGGTAAGAGGGATCTGTAGCGTGAGCTTGTCTTTCTGTTCAGCATAAGAAATCTGCCCTTGACCGCTCGTGTGCCCAGGAGTCCCCCGCCGGGCCTCTAAGCCTGTCTGATTCGACAGTTCTTTCCCTCCCCACCTGGGAGAGGTGAATGGCCTTTGCCAGGAATGGTTGGACCTTTTTTCTCCCCCCTCTTAGAATTTAGTATGGAAAGGCTCTGCAGTTGGGAGGGGGAACGGATTTTTTTTTGCTAATTTTCTCAGTTTTTTTTAACTGCCTGTTGTCCTCAGCAAAGTTCATATCTTAAAAGCAAAATACCCTGGGCTCAAAAGTAACATAACTACTTTTGATAAAAATCTCCCGAACTACCCAACTACCAATTATCAGCTCCTGTCTGTCTATCTGTCTGCCTCTGTCTCTATCTAGTCCACCCACCTAGCAACTTTTCTCCTATTTTCCTCTCTTTCTAGGCTTTGCATTGTAAATATAGACATAACTCTGCGTATATTTCTTGCTTTTAAAAATTAAAAAGAAAATTTTAAGACCTAATTTTTTGGAGCAGTTTTAGGTTTATAATAGAGAGGAAGGTATGGAGGTTTCCTATATACCCCCTGACCTCCGCACACGCACGTGGCCTCCTCCACTGTCAACATCCCTCCCCACAGGGGTGTGTTTGTTACAGTTGATGAACCTACACTGACTCGTCATTATTTCCCAAAGTCCATAGTCACATCACGGTTCCTCTTGGTGGTGTACATTCTGTGGGTTTGGACAAGCATATCCTGACATGCATCCATCATTATAGGATCGTGCAGGGTATTTTCACTGCCCTAAACACCCTCTGTGCCCCGCCTGTTCCTCCCGCTGGCAACCACGGATCTTTTTATTGTCCCTGTGGTTTTGCCTTTTCCAAAATGTCATATAGTTGGAATCACACAGTTTGTAGCCTTCTCACATTGGCTTCTTTCACTTAGTAATGTACATAAATATAGAGAGAAATATATTCTCTTTAAAAAAAATTAGATCCCGTTATACACACGGTGTTCTGACTTGCTCCAAATCCCATTTGCACCCCGTGTGCCCACCTCAGCATCAGCATTTTCACTGGCAGCAGAATGCTCCGTTGTGTGGCTGCTATAACCTCATTTAACTAATCTTCTGTGATCGGACAGCTGGGTGGCTCAGCTCTGCCTGTATAAACAGTGTGACAGTGAACAGCCTTTAATAGCCTTTTTTTTTTTTTTTTGGAACCCACTTGTTTGACTATTGCCTGAGGAGACATTCCACTCTGTGAAATTGCTGGGTCAAAGTTTGTGTTTTTTTTGGCAGGGGTTGGGTTGGGGGTGGGGAGGCATAGTGAAGGCTTTTAAGACCTTTTGCTAAATTATGTGACTGAATTTCAGTTATCTTGCTGATCCCTCACTCAGTTGGCTTCGGGGCCCTTTGATAGGAATATAGACTCCTTGAAATATTTGTGAATGATTAAAAAAACTAGATCTCTCCTAGGCAGAGAGGGAGGAGTGTACACCCAGAGGCTGTGCTGTGGGTGGTACCCCCAGTAACGAAGTACCTGGAGGATGCCGGGAACGTTAGCTCACCTGGCGAGGAGAATGCATTCCAGTGCCTGATGTGAATTTCTCCCTGCAAAACAGCTCTACATTTTGTAGAAATGGGATTATTAGAAGAGGTTTTCAGCACCTCCAACTACCGTTGGAAAAAGCTGTATTTCCTTTGGCTTGGTCGTAAAAGACAAGCAAATAAATTTTTTTCAAAAAAGGTAAATGACAATATTTTGGGTTCCCAAGAGCATGTTCTGTCCCTTAGACTCAGAGCGTTCAACAGTCAATGACTTGATTCCTTCTAACAATACCTCTATGTGGGAGGCGCGTGTAAACTTCCATTAGGGATGGACAACAGGTCAACCTGAGTTCTGAAATGTGTAATTTCTTACCCAGTCTGGGTGGGCCAGAAGCCCATAGTGGGATTTGACTGGGGAGCAAGTGTGGGTGTGTGCAGGGGTCACTGAGGGTGTAAAGAGGTGTCTCAAAGACTTATTTTCCTGAGTTAGTGAAAAAGGGTTTGTCCCACTCACCTTCTCCGTGCCTGAGTCCCTCTCGGGGAGCTAATGGGCGCAGAGCATCCTCTCAGCCAGCAGGCTTTTGAAAGCATGGTCACATCAGAGCCCTCATCATCTGAGTTACGTGATTTTGCAGACCTGACACAGAGGCTCCTGGGAGAAGCTGCCTGTCCTCCTGTTAATTTTAAGTCCATTTATAAAATGAGAAGCTGTGTTGAGCCAATGCATATGAAATGGAACTTGCCTATGAAAGGTTTCTTTTTTGGTTAGATGGCCTTATTTGACCTTTCTGTGTCTCAGAGGTTAGTGGCCTTTGCCTATGGCGCCTTCATGGAAAAAGTTCTAAAAATAGCTCCTGTTTGTTGTTGAATAATGACTTGGGAGGGCGGATGGTAGTTTCCAGGTTCTTTCAGTCAGCAAGCTGGACAGAAGGCAGCCAGTCCGGAGGAGAAGGGTCGTCTGCGCCTTCGGTCCAGCCTGGCTGCGGTTTACTGTGCTCAGGGTTCCGTGGGGGGTATGGGGAGCGTGCATGTGTCTCTTGATTGCCCTCTGCTCTGAAAAGCCTCTGATTAATTGCTGACTTGTAAACAGGTGAAGGTACCTGCATGACTCAGATCCTGATGAGACTTTTGTCTCAGATGTCCCTCATCCACCGGCCCTGGGGGTCCTTGGTCTCTGTCCTAGCAGTATTGGAGGAGTGGATGGTTCAAAACACACTTGGGTTTCATCGTATCCGTTTCAAGGGAGCATCATAATGTGGTCGAAGGAGCCCTGGCCAGGGCGGGACCTGGCAGTTCAAGTTTCTAGTGCATGTGACCTTGAATAAGACTTTGCTTTCTGTTCTTGGTAAAATGAGGAATTGGATTCTATTCCCTTCCTGACTCAAAGAGGTTTTGTTCCTTTGTGTCTCAAAGCAGTTTAAACTAATGAAACTTCTGGAAGAACTGACCCAGGACCCTACATTTCCACGAAGTTTCTTGAGGGCTCAACCAAATGCAGACACTTTCTTCTTTCAGGTCGCTGATCCGGCGAAGGGGCGGGTGGAGGGGGTAGGAACTTGGGTTTCCAGGAGCTCCTTGAGTGGGAGGGTTGAGATGTCAGGAAGGGGAATCTGTGAGATGAGTAGATGGTCACTTTACCAGGGGTAAGCCAAATCGGGACTGGTCTTTCAAAGGGCTGCTGGTCTCCTGCCGCCTCTAGGCGAGACCCAGAAGCTCTTAGAGACGTGTCTGTGCAGTGGGGACGTGAGCCTGGAAGCCAGTGACTCCTGCAGCCGCATTTCACGTGACTGCTTGGTGTGTACCTCCCTTTCTATTCACTGCCTCACTGTCCCAGGTTCCTCAAGGGCTGTCTTAGAGCAATGAAGGCATGTCAGCCACCCCAAGGATCTGCCTGTTTACAGAGAAAAGTTTTTTGTAATTCTTTCCATTTTGTAACCTTACACCAGTGAAGCATCTAGGGTGATACTGTCCCACCAGAAGGCCGCACACTCAGACAATATTACCCCACTTCTTTATAGAATTGCCTTCTCCTGAGTTGCTTTTAACTTTAAAACCTTGATTTAAAAATCATACTCAAAAAATGTCAGCGAGGATGTAGGCCATTTGTCCATCACCTTGTTGTATTCTTATTACTAAGTGAAGAAATTCTATGGAAATTTAGTAATAAAAGTTTGATTCTCTTTGAGAAGCTGCTAAGCTTTTCTCCTTTTGATACAGAAAATTCTGTAACTTATCTTGGTACCCTTTTTACCTAGGCTGCCAGGAAGCTCAAAGCCTGATGTGAAGAGACATCAGTCTTGTTTGTTATTGGTGTCTTTATAATATCTTCATTCCATGGGCATGATTTTCTTTAATTTTAATTTCATTGTTGGTTTTCTCTTTTGTTAGTCATCTGGGAGCCTTTGTGTAGAGAGATGGGTTAAGAACACTTTAAACACAAACACACACACAGCAAAAGGGAAATTATAAGGATTTCATGCTGTTAGAAAAATGCAAAAACTTTCTGAGAGAGAGAGAAAGAGAAAGAGAAAGAGATCGACTCTGATTAGTGTAATATTTAAGAGCATGATAGATTCACTAGCCAGACTGCCAAGGGTCAAATCCTGGCCGTATCACTTTACTGGCTGTGTTACCCCGTTTAAATTGTTTAATGTTTCTATTCCTCAGTTTCCTCATCTGCAAAATGGGATGATAACGTTTCCTCCTCATAGGGTTGTAGTGAGGATTAGATGAGTTAATTAATTAATGCCTAAGAACAGTGCGTAGCACATATAAATACCCTATAGGTTTTATCAATTGCTAGCAAATTACTGCTATCTGGCATTATTTTTTCCACTCTTTTGGAAATTTCACAATAGCATTTGGTCTCTTTTCTCCCATTCCTCCAACTCTGAATTTTTTAGACTAATTCTTGGTCTGCCAAGCCAACTTCTTCCTAGTGCAATTAGCCAGGGTGTGGTTTGTATCTTAAAAAATGTTTTTGAAGAATAAAGGAAAAAAAAAAAGTTTTGCCTTCTAGGTTTGGCATGCTTTTCCAGAAAGTCAACAAAAAGGTGAAGTACTTTCTCTTGTCTTGAGCTACCATGTGGCTTCCCCAGCCCAAATTTATCTGGTTCAGCAGTGAGGGCTTCACCCCAGTCTGTCACCTTGGAAGGTCACACTGCTCCTCTGTGCCTTAGTTTCCCTCTGGTACTGTGGGGATCTGTTCCACCTCACTGTTGCCTCCAGAAAAGCAAGGACTCCCCGCTCCAGCAGCCCTCCCTCCCCCCACAGTGGCCACTCAGTAGATATTTGCTGAACATGTGGGTGGATGGAGATTTCAGCCTCTGCTCTGCTGCCTTGTGCACTTCTTCTGAGTTGGAGACAGATAACCGAAGGGAGAGTGGGTTTAGAAAGTCAAAAGTACCCTTGAGTGGAAGGGTTTTTGATTCCTGTTTCTTCCCTACTCTTTGACAGTGGCAAAATGCCGATAAAATCTGAGAGTGGGATGAAATGAAACAGCCCATCAGGGTCCCCTGCCATCTGGGAAGGTGGTGATTAAAAATGGCAAGCCTCACAGCTTCCCGGGAGGGTTGTCTGGGGCGGCGCTGAAGGTGATGTGCGCAGCGGCTCGGCTTCGGGGGCTGACTGAGGACTGGCAGGGCAGCTGGGGACCGCCTTTGAAAGCAGCGCTCCCCAAGATCTCATTAAAACGCTTCCTCCAATGGGTTGAGCTGGAGCAGAAGGGTTTGGGAAGAGAAACAAGCCAAGGCTGGTAGGAGACACTGAACTATGAATTTAGCAGCAATTAAAGTAGAAAGACTTGAGCATGTGAATTTTTTTAAACAGTGCCCTGTAGTTACCTACCTTTGTTCTTGGTGGTTAATTTAAAATAAGCATAATCTTTGTCTAACAGCTGGGCTGCCAGAGTTGCATATATTTATTTTCATGACTATTCTTTGGATTGCACAGGAACCGGTCAGTGCCAGGATATTTTTCCCTGGACATATTTTGGCTCTGCTGGTGTCTTCCTGCACCCCTCACCCCACCCTCCACCCCCTTCCTTGAGACGTTGGCAAGCATGAATCCATAGATTTTTCTTCTGCGGTGGATAATGTAATAACTGGTTGATGTCATTCTAGCAACGATGGGACATGCTAGAACCCTAGACCTGTATGCGGTCCTCAAGAGACTGAAGGAACTGAGCTGGCCCAGCACCCTTAGATCAGCCATCTCCTAGACTGGGTGAAAGCTTCTAATCTGTGCTGGAAGACCCCAGAAAATGAGAGAGCCTGTTGTGCATTTGGGTTTTTGTCATCCATTTCACCATGAGAAGTTCTTGTGGAATTCTACCCGGAGCCCTCAGAGATGCATTTTCAGTCCATTCTCCCTTGTACTGTCCAGCTGGAAGATGGACAGCAGTTTTAGATTTGTGAGGCAAATATATTTTTTCAGTTAATAAGTAATCACGTGTCTCAGCTCGTCGTCACCTCCAGCCTACCGCCTGTTTTTATAAATAAAGTTTCATTGGAGCCCAGCCACACTCATTTGTTTATTGCCTACGGCTGATTTCGCGCTACGACAGCAGAGTTGGGTAGTTGCGACAGAGATTGTAAGGGAGTTGCTGTCGGGCCCTTTATAGAAAAAGTTTGCTGACTGTTCACATATGTCATGAGCACCTGTGATGTCCCAGGAGCCGTTTTAGGCACTGGGGATGTGGCAGTGAGCTTAACAAGGTCCTGACAGTGAAATGTGAACAGTTATGGATATAATATGTCAATTAGTGGTAAGTGTTGTGAAAAAGTAAAGCAGAGTAAGGGCATAGGGGCTGAGATGGGGAGGAGAGTGTTATCTTAGGTAGGATTGTCAGGCAAGGCTTTTATTGGGCGAGGCCGTTTGTTTCAAAGCCCTTCTGCGTGCTCTTTTCTTTGGAGACGGTGCTCCAGGTGGAGGCCCAGTGATGGCAGAGGCCTGGAGGCAGAAGCTTGCTTGTGTGAAGAATAGCAGGAAGATCTGTGTGGACCGAGTTTGGGGCTAGTGGAAGGAGCCAAGGCTGGACAGGCAGGGAGACCAGAACACATGAAACCCTGGTAAGGACATGGACACGTATTCTGCATGCCAGGGGAAGGCATGGTAGGGATTTGGGGAGTGACAAGAGAGGACCTACATCTTAGAAAGACAGCCAGCTGCTCTGTGGCATGGAGACTGCAGAGAGGCAACGGTGAAAGAAAGGAGGCCAGTTAGGTGGCTGCTGTAGTTGTCCAAGGACCAGGGTGGTGGTGGGGAGGTGGGGAGAAGTGGTTTGAGTCCAGATGTATTTTGAAGGTAGAGTCTATGGGATTTCTGAAGACTGGGATGTGGGAAGATCGGGAAATGAAGAGTGAGGAGTAAGGCCAAGGTTTTGTCCTGAGCAGCTAGAATCCTTTTCCTCTGATGGGGAAGACTGGCAGGAACGGGTTTGGAGGTGACAGTCAGCATTTGGAAACCTTTCCGCTTGGGGTGCCTCTTACAGTTAACGTATATATTTAATACAGTGGCATTTGTTTTTTCTTGAAAAAGCTGTTAGTAGTCAGTGTTGCATCTTCTGGTTGCTTTGACGTATAGGGATAGAGGAAATGTTGTAGGAACCATTTATTAAGCTCTTATGTGGCAGGAACCAAAATCTGAATTAGTTATCTATTGCTGGGTAACAAATTACCCCAGAAATTTAGCAGTTTAACGTAGCAAACATTTATTATCCGACAGCGTACCTGAGGGTCAGGAATCTGGAGTGAGATTAGCTGGGTGGTTCTGGCTCAAGGTCACTCACAAGGGTGAAGTCAAGCCGTCATTCAGGGCCACAGTCATCTGAAGGCTCCGCTGGGGCTGGAGGGTCCAAGTTCACTCATAGGGGTGTTGGCTGGAGGCGTCAGTTCTCTGCATGTTGGCCTCTCCAGAGGTACCTGAGAGGCCTCACAGTATTGCAGCTGGCTTCCCCCAGAGCTTAACAACCACAGATTTCTTTTATCTCTTATAATTATCTTCTCGGCTTACCATTTTAACCTAGAAATCCAGATGAGGAAACTGAGGCTCAGAAAGGTCGGGTACACAGAAACCAGTGGTTAGACCAGGACACCACCCCTGATAAGGTGGACTTTGTTGTCTTCTCTATAGCCCTGCAGGGTTGCTCATGTTTCTCCAGTGCTGTGATCTAGGGTTGATGCCAGGAATTCCTTTGGGGTTATTATGTTTGACTTAAACAGTTTGATGGCGTTGGTGTGGTCCATGCTAATAATTACAGCTTAAAAATCATCTTGTTGTCTCTGAGACTCATTTTGTCTTCAGCCCCCACTCCCCACCCCATGGCCTTCGCGTTCTTTCTTCAGTCTCCAGCCCTGATGGCTAGGGCGTCTCAGAGGCTGGGTCTGTCCTCTGGGAAAGCATTTGCCTCTGTGTCACCAGCTAGCTGTGGCGGCTGTTGCCTCTTGGCAACAAGCAGCCAGTGTTGACATCATTCTGAGTCCTTGCTGGGCGGTGGCTTGGGTCAGGGGGTCCTACTTCACATCATGAATTGGTTTGTTGCCAAGCCAAAACTGTGGCTTCTTCCTTTCCACAAGGAATAGCTATTAATATGTTTTTGCCAAATTAAAAAATGCATGCCTGCTCCTTACAGAAGATTTAAAACATATAGAAAAGTGTAAAAAACAAAAGTTCATAATCCCACTACTTAGAGAGTACAGCAGTTGAGAGTTTTGGTGTATTATAATTTTTGTGTGTACATGTGTATTTAAAAACAGAACTGGAAAAAATCATAATTGGAATCATACCGTGGTGCGCACGCGCGCGTGTGTGTGTGTGTGTGTGCGTTCTTGTATTCGGCTTTTTTCATTTAAGAGTGTTTTATAATAATTTTCTCCTGTTATTAGATGGCTGTAAAACATTTTTAATCGCTGAGTAACATTCCATCATTTTGACATAAAATACAGATATATTTGAAGTACACTTTACTGCCAAGGACAAGATGTGTTCATTTCATAACCATCAATATAGCACAGGGTAGAGCGAAAAAGGGTACCGCTTGAAGTCCGAGGGGTCTGAGTCCCAATTTTGCCACTTTGACTAATTTTTTAAATTCTGAGCTTCGATGTCCTTGTCTGTAACATGTGGATGCTACTATTTATCTAATAGTTGTGAGGATTAAGTGAGATAACGCCTGTCCACATCTTTCATAAGCTGCAAGTCGTTTTGTTTTCTTAAAGACCATGGTTCCGTTTCCTCAGGATCAGTCTTCTGCTGGACATCCCACGCTCACACCTTTGGAATGAAGGCTTGTGAATGTCCCTTTGCTCTGGGGATCGTCTTTAGAAGATCGAGATGATGTTTACGTTGGGGGGGGTGGTCAGGGAGATATCTTACTAGGTTAGATGGCAGTCCCTTTGGAAAGCAGAGAGCCGTGTGTGGTGAAGGTGGCTCCAGGAAGTTTTGATGATGGAGAGGAGCGTCAGGTCCTTGGGGCAGGCCCAGGGAGTCACTGTGTGTGGCTGGTGCTGGAAGAGGTCTCAAGCTAAACTTCACCCCCACCGTGGTTTAGGGTATTGTTAGCTGTGGGATCAACACTGTTCTGGTCAAGCAGACAGATGGGAGAATGGCCTTCCCAGGACACACCTTTGGTGGCAATGTGCAGGGAGCCCATGGCTGGCAGGATTGTGTGTGGGGCGCTTCTATAATGAGGAGCGTCCTGTAACTGTCTGTCACCTGTGTATTGTGCTGGGGCTTCTCTAGAAGGGACAATGGCAGGGGGATGCGGTTCCTGAGTTCAGAGAACCGGGGGGAATTAGAGCCTTTCTCAGCTTCCTGTTGCTGATGAGGGCGCACATGTCACCATCTGTGTACCCACGAGTGGCGACACTGGACCATTTCTCCTTATTTGGATCCTTCTGTCTATTACCACATTGAAGGTAGGCTTCACGAGAGGAAGACTCTGCTTGTCTTGTTTGTGCTGCATTCTCAGTGCCTAGAATGCCATTCTGCACGTCGTAGGTGCTCAGTAAGTGAGTGTCGGATGAGTGGCCGAGGAAAGGAAAATGTCCAAAGAAAAAATGACCTGCTAGACCTGAGGCTGTTGAAGTGATGTGCCAGGAAGGCTGAGAGCACAGACACAGGTGTTCGGAAGAGCAGTTGGGACCCTGGTCAGTCATCCTGGTCTCATTTTGCTCCTCTGACAGTGGGGATGATAAACCCACCGTGCAGGGGGTCGGGGAACAGCGATAACATATATTTGTGCTCTGTCCACGAGGCCCGGCGGGAGTAACGGGGGACGTTATCATTCTGCAAACAGAGGAGGCCCGTGGGAAAGGAAGAGAAGATGCTTCAGCCACGTTAGCACCTCTGGAGTTCACTGGCGGTGAAATATGGGGTGTGTGGCCGTTCCATGCCCATATTTCTATTCAGGTGTCCATGAGGGCGTAAATAAAGACTAAGTGTCTTGGCAGGCCCTGCGAAGACTTGTGGCGTCCCAGTTACTTGGGGACCCTGAAGACTGTGTAACTCAGAGCCAGGCCTCTGCCTTGCGGAGCGGGCTGGCCTGAATTCCCTGCCCCAGGGAAGCCGCCTGGCCTGTGGGCCTCTCCCTCCTGTTGGTGTGGAAACCTCTCTTCCTCATTTTGGTCTCTGTTATGGCTTTTTGTTCAAGGCTGCGGTTTCGGGGTGCGTAATTGAGTTCCACCACAAGGCAGATAATGTGGGATGAGCAGTTCATGTGCCGACTTCCTGCCCTCCCTCACACCTCCCTGCTGTCACCTCCAGGAGGCTGCCGATGGCAGGAGAGCCGCCCCACGGCTTCCCTTTGTCTTGTCTTTTTTGCAAAGAGAGTCCTTTATTTGTTCTTTTAATGCAACTGGCCTCTGAAGATCCTTTCCAGATCACTTTGGCTTGTCAGGGATGCCAGGCTTAAGTTCTCAGGCTTCTAAAGAAGACGGGGAATGGCTGGAGGCGGGGGCCTGGGGACCAGACTTTCTTTCTTTCTGTGGCTTTCAGAAGAAAATCATGCACGTTAAAATAAATGATGCAAATATCTGTATTTTATGTATCAAAGAGACAAATGGCATAAATGCAGATTATAGGGTACTGCTTAGAACTGTCCATCACACGAGCGCCCCCGGGAAAGGCAGGCAGGCCCAGCCGCTGCACTGAGTGGTGGCTTTGCTTTGGGGCAGCCACCAGGGGGTCAGCATATTTAGGTCATTGTCTCGTGGATTGATTGAGGATCGTCTTCAAAGCCGACTAGTTTTCCAAGTGTTTCATCTTACACGCACACTTAAAAAAATAAGAGCCGTTTCCATTTTCTTGTGTGTGATCCGCACTGACCTGCCTTCCACTTCTGCCTCCACTTGGGCGCTGGTTTCTCTTTGGCTTAGGGACTGGCGGATCTGGTGTGCTCCGCTCCTTCCTTTCTTTGGTGTGAAATCGGCTCTGCTGTCGTGGATTGTGGTCCGTGGTGGAGAGGCGTTGAGAGTGGTTTCTCAGCCTTTCTCCTTTACAACCTGCCGTGACGCCAGTGTGTCCGTTTTTTCTCTCCCAGGAAAGATCCTTTGTGTAAAGTGTTTGAGGATGTGAACTGTGGCCTTCCTGTGCTTAGAGTGATCTGTGGAGCTGCTTCTGTGTTCCACCAGTGGCCGTCCATCGCTGGTTGAGGACCTTTGGGCCTCACGACTCCTGGACCCTTTTCCAGCTTTCTGTGGTCTGTGCTCAGTGTGTGTTCCAGGCTGTGGTCTCTGAAGGTGGTTTTCCCACCTGAGAGTGCTTCCTCAAGGTCCCCTGTCCCCTGCTTGGTGGTCCTTCAAGAGTCCTTCAGGAAATGGGAATGGATTCTACTCTTTAAAGTCATGAAACGGGGCAGTCACGTGATGTCCAGCAAGCATGCTGGAACCAGCCCCCGAGGTTCAGGTGTAGGTGCCAGCCATTCCTAGTATGCTGATCTTGAGTGATAACAAGGAACATTTGTTGACCATTTGCTGTAGGCCGGCTCACCTTAACTCCGTGATGTCCCGTTTAGTCCCCACATTGTACAGCCCTATGAGAAAGGTTTTTATTCTTGCTCATTTTATGAGCTTAGCAAGGCCTAGATTCATGCAGCCAAAAGTGCTGGGCCATTCTCCAAGCCCACAGAGGCCACCTCCAGATCCGCACCCTGACAGCCACTGCACTGCGTCGCCCTCCCCGCTGTGCTGCGACTTAGCAGCACTACCGGAGCTTTGCCATCTGAGTGGCAAAGATCCAGTGTCAGCCCTGCAGGGTTCTTTTGAGGATAACATGAGATGAAATGTAGTGGTTCAGTCTCTGGCACATAGGAAGAGTCCAGCAAATGTTAGTTCCTTTCTTTTGTTCCCCTGGGACAAGGAGCGGGGCATGAGAAACAGAGGGACATTCATGCCCTGCTTGGCAGCCTCTGTTGTTAGGAGGGCAGGACCAGAAAGGGACAGCGTGGGGGATCCCCCTCATCGTAACCCGTCATTTCACTGCAGACGTCTTCCCGGCACTGGCCTGCGGCCTGGGACGTGGGGTGGGGAGCGGGAAACTTCTTCCTGGAGAGGAACGGGTAGTAGGAAGTGTCGGCAGGTGGACACTTGAGTCTCGTTGGGGTGGAGTTTGGATGCTTGTCCTTCTGACTCTGGGACGGGGCTGGAATTGGGCCCTGGAGACTGAGCGTGTGCCCCTCTACGAAGATCTCCAGGGTACCGAACGCTCTTGTCAGAGCAGGGGAGCTGGTCTGTGGTCACTAGTGCCATCTTGGGCTGCTCTCCCTCGGCTCTTGTCCCCCACCGTTGTGCCAGGAGGGAGCCTCGGCAGGAATAGGGTTCTCTCTGAACCGGATTTGCATTGCTCTCTAAGTAACCCACTCTGTCCCGGAGGGTGCTCAGGTGGAGTAAGAAACTGGTGGGTGCCTTGTACAGAAATTCAGGTGCTGCCTGGGGGGCATGTGAAGTTCCAGGCCTGGTGTGAGAAGGTTTGACTTTTTCCAGCCCTCTCCTTTGTTCTTCTAGAACGTAGATGTTGCTGGAGCTCAGAGAGGGGCTTACCACTCAGAACCGGGGCCGGGGTGGGTCAGGGGAGGAGGTCAAGTCAGGACAGAGTCTTGAAGCTCAGGTAAACCAGGAGGAGAAGCCCAGAAGGTGACTCTGTGGGGTCCCAGCATCACTGGGGGAGCCTGTGAGAACTGCCGAAGCTCAGACTCCACCCCAGGCCTGGGAGTGAGAATCTTATCAAGCTCCCCAGGTGATGTTTGTGCACGAGGAGGTCTGAGAAGCCCTGCTGTAGGCTTTCCTGGGAGCTGTGAGGAACCAGGATTATACTTTCCCACATGCCCGCGTTAGAAAAATAAAGAATCATAATGTGTTCAGAAGATGGAAATTGGTTCAGCTTAACTAAAACGAAGAAAAACAAGGAAACGAAGCACGGCTTGGTGCCTGAGGGAGAGACCGAGTCCGGTGCTTCCTTGCTCCGTCCTCACACCCTCCCCTGGCTGGGGGCCTGCCCCCTCTAAAGCCAGGACGCCGTCTGTCTGTCCGCCCTCCCTAGTCTCTCTGCCCTCCCTAGTCTCTCTCCCTGGTACGTGGTGCCAACATGACTTTCGGGAGTGTTTGGAGCACATGGGAGCTGTGCGTAAGTAGCTTTGTTGGCCCCTTTGCTTTTCCCGCTTAGATTGTAGACCTCAATGTGCTTTTTCTTTTCTTGCTTTATTTTTTTGGATAATGGCAAAATCACTGCTTGTGGGCACCGCCACAGATAATACAAAAAAGCCCTTTGAAAAGAGCTTTATCTGAGCACAAAGTACTTGGAATTGAAGACCCCCAGGGACCTGCCTCCACCGCGCATCACTTCTCTCTCCTCTCCCTCTTCTTTCTCTCCCTTTTCTGTCCTGTCTCTCCCTTCTCTTCTCGCCCTCTCCCTCCCTGTCCTCTTTCTCTTTTCTTCATTCAAACTTGCAGTGGAACTGGAGTGAGCTACATATTGCCCTATTTTCGGCTGATTTGCATGTTAGAGAGAGCAGAGTAATTGGTGTTTAACCAGAACAAAAGAGGATCTGTTTTCTAAAAGAAAAAGAATTTTTGAAGTAGACCCTATTGCATCTACTGCCTTTGTCTTTCCCCTCATTAGGAATTGAATAGGATGGCCCATAATGAGGATGTGGAAGATACTGCTTTGGTTGTGATGCTTTTTGAGCTAATTGGTTTGAAAATTATATTTGATGTGGATCTGAGGGATGTTGGCAAAACACCTCTTGTTGGGATGTGGACATCCTGTATCCCCTCATCAGTGGGGAGGGGGATTGGGCAGTGTTGAAACTCAGTTTACCTTCTTAGTTGAATGCTCTCATGGGCCACCCCTGAGGTTTTGCTCTTTCTCCAACTTTCTGGTTGGGCCACCGTCCTCTGGGATCAAAGGAAGCCTGTGAGTATTGTCAAGGGAACCTTGTAGGGTGAAGTTCAAAAGAAACTTTCTTGGCTGATGCTTGACTTCTAGTGAAGAAATGTCTAGTCATTAATTTGTACTATTTTCGCGAGGAAGTGAAGTTGGAAAGTGACTTTCTCCCTTGGTCAGAGGCAGGTCTCAATCTGGACTAGGAAATTGGCAGTGTGCCAGGTGAGAACCTCCAGATTGCCTATTCTTCATTTTATATGTAGAAATTGCGTCGTCAACTCAACAGTTATGTGGTATCATAGAGTTTTGTGAAAACTGAGTGAAATTTTGAAGACTTTCAGTAATGTTTCAGTGACCGCAAAAATATCTTTAAAAATTAAAAAGATAAAAGAACAGTGTATAAACTTTGAAACATAGAGGAGGGAATGAGTTATAATTGCGTCACTCTGAACAGCCACCATTTTAAATTTTAGTGTATGACCCGATCTTTCACCGTTCCAATTCTTACACACACATTTTGAAATGATCCTAGGGTAATACATTGATTACTTTGGGGATTGTGTTTAGGCAAATATTTATTTAATAACACCAGTTAAAGAGTTCTGTGACCTTAATTCCTTTTTTGAGGTCACCCAGATTTGCAAAAGTTCAATATTAAATCTTGCAAAATCTGATACCAGATAAGGAAGAGATACAGGTCATCACGCTCCCTCTCAGACAATGTGATTAAAGTAATTCTACTGTCTTCGTATGTTTCTTACTTTGTCTTTCTGCAAACCTGTGGGAGAGGTGAGGGTGAAGCCATCTTGACCCACTTTGCAGGTGAGGAGATGGAGCCCAGCTTAGATGGAGGGAGCAATCTAAGATGCACACGGTGCTAAGCCAGCAGGTGCAGTCCCCAGGTCTGGCCGCCACATCCCCCTCCCTCCTCTCCACCTCTCCCTTCCTTCCCCTAGCCCCTTCCCCCTCCTTTTTGTTAGCAAATAACTTAAAACTTACAGGAAAGTTTTTACGAATAAGTACGAAGAACACTCGTACATCCCCAGTCAGTCCTTTGTCAGCAGTCTAGCTCCCATGCTCCATCAGTTGCCTTTTCTTTTTCTGTCTAAACATATTTTTTCCCCTAAGTCATTTGGGAAGAATTGTAAAGATCGTGACTCTTCACTCTTAAACAATCAGTGTTCCTAAGCATGGGGATGTTCCCTTACGTAACTCCAGTAGTGTTAAAACTTGGGGAAATTTCACATCGATACAGTGCTTTTATGTAATCTACCGTCCGTGCTCCGGTTTTGTCAGTTGACCCGATATGTCCTTTGTGGAATTCTTTTTCCCTCAATACAGGATATAATGCAGGATCGGGTGTTACATTTAGTTTTTTGAATATCTCTTTAGTCTTCTTTAATCTGGAATATTTCCGAGGCCTTTCTTTGCCTTTTATGACATTGCCGTTTATAAAGACTATAATCCCATTTTGTTCTAGGAGAACATTCTGGTCTAGTATTTCTTCGTGATTGGGTTCAAGTTATGCATTCCTGGCCAGGATGCTACATAAATGTGTTGTGTCCATCTCAGGGTCTCACATCTGGAAGCACTTGATGTCCATCTGCCCCTCTTTGCTGCTGATAATGTTGATCACTTGGTCAAGGTGGAGTTTGATTTTCTCCCCTCTATGCTTATTATGTTTTCCCTCGTAACTAATAAGCAGTCTGTGGGGAGTCACTTTAAGACTATGCTCCTCATCAATATTTCCACTTAGAAGTAGCATACACTGATGATTTTTGCCTGATCTAGTCTTTACCGTGATGGTTGCAAAATCATTGTCTACCTCCTCCACTCCCTCCATGTTTACCAGTTGGCACTTGGCATTCTACTGTAAGCAAGAGCCCTTCTGTCTCTTCCATTAATCTGGTAATCTATTAATTACAGATATGGACTCATGAAGTCCTATTTTTCCAATGGCTTATCGTTCATTATGCACCTAATTACGTTGGTGCTCAAGTTATCTCAGACTTGGCCAGTGGGAGGCCTTTCATTCGGGTTCCTTAGAACATGCCCCCAACATTTTTTTGAACGCTTCTTTACTTTCTAGTGTAACAAGATGTTCCAGGATCATCTTGTGTCTACCCTGTCCCAGCCCTGGAGTTAGTCATTTCTCCAAGGAGATCGTTTCTTTTACTGGAGAATGGATTTAGAGAGCAAGATCTGAGTGCTATGTAGGTTCATTGCTACTGGATGTCTTTGCTCATTCTTATTGGGGTGTCTTTGCTTCCAGGTCATTTCAGTGGAGAGATCTAGGAAATATATGAGTATAAATATACACACGCACACGTGCACATACACACATGCACTTATGGACATATACGTGCGTAATACACGTACATATTTTAGAAATCATGAGTTCATACCGTATCTCCATTTCTAGTCCATCTGCAAAGTGTTCTTTCTTGCCTCCCCTATTCCGTATTTGTGTGGCCCTTCTTCCACAGTGAGAAGGCTGGCTTTCAACATCAGCACATTTACTAGTGTGCTCAATCCTGAAATACATCTAAAACAGAACCAGAATTGCTTGCCCATTCCACTATGAAAAAAAACGATTAAAGAGTTGAAGGTTGGTTTCTAGTTCTCTCTAGTCAGCCGCTCCCCGACTCTTCAGCTAGCGCTGAGGCTTAGCCTCAAACACTGTGTTCGTAAGTTACTTGGAGTCGCTCTCCCCCCACCCACCTACCCTTCGTTGTGGTTATGGTGTGCTTTCAGTTTCAGACTTTTTTCCTCTTCCTGTCCTTGTTAACTGAATGTTAGTTACTATATGAACAGTAATGTGTATTTGAAAGTTTGCTTAGAGAAGCGCTACTCCCGTAGTGTGTCCCTCCCACCCCATCTCCCACCCCCGGGAGGTGACCAGCTTCTTTGTTCTGTCGTTTGTCCCTTTTGTGTTCCTTTTTCTAAAGATAAAAAGAAGTTCGTATATTTTCTTATTTCCCCTTCTTCTACAAAAGGTAGCATAGTATATGTTCTTTAAGGCATCTTCTTGTTTTAAAAAATTAACTGAAGTCCATACTTTAATTTCTTCAGTTTTTCTTTCCTGCCCTTTTTCTGTTCCAGGATCCCGTCCAGGACACCACATGACATGTCATAGTCCTGTCTCCTAGGTTCCACTTGGTTGTGACGGTTGCATCTTAGTTTTTGAAAGATATAGGTGGTGGGTGGAGGAGAAGGAGAAAGAGGAAGTCCCAAGTGAGAGATGAAAGATGTTAGGTCTGTATCCTCCAGATGTTATTGATCACTTTCAGGGCTTTTATCGTATCCTCATGCTTCAGGTGTCATTATTTGCTTAATACTTTTCCATATATTGATTCATTTTTTTCACCATAAGGATGTTGTCTAAGAAAACTTTATATCACTACCACAAATTGCCTCCCTATTACTTGTCCACTTGAATTTCTTGAGAGTTGCGTAAAAATTGCAACCTTTTGAAGTTTAAAAAGTTCCAGTGAAGCAACCCCTTCTAATATTTATTCTTGACTTGAAACATGTAAATAATAATATACATTTTGGGGGGGTCTAATTTTTCTTAATGAAGATGCAAACCCACTGAGTTCATTGATCCAACCCATTGATCTAATATGTGCAGGAAACTGAGGCTGGACTTCTCAGGGGATTTGAGAAAGAGCTGTATCTTATGGGGCATAAAATAAAACATGAATAACTATAGTTTAAGCTGAATGAGAGAAATACTTTTAAGACCAAGTATTTCTTCTTTTTGTTGTTGTTGTTTGAATTGTTAATTAAACATTTTACAAAGTGTTCCATTTATAATGAAATTTAAACAATATAAAGTGTGCGTGTATACACTTTAAATTTCCTGTGGTTACCTTTAAGATAATGCCTGGAAGATTCTGGGCTCCTTCTGAGTCATATCAAATGCATACCATTTATGCTTCTATCTTTGTCATGGAATGAGTTCCAAATGGAAAATTTGCCAGCATTTTTCTGTAGCAGATTTCTTAATTAAGCAGCCAATAGTCAATAATCCAATTCACCATTGTTCCTGGAAATGAGTTATGACAGTCCTGGCCCGTCCCACTTGTTCTTACATTGCTGTAGATAATAATGATGAGATGTATTCTGGACTTGCGTTCTAGAAAGGAAGTGGGAATTGATGGAGTACTCCACAGGGTACCATCATATCAAAATTTGAATTATGAGACCTTTATTCCAGAATAGCTCTTTACAAATGATCTTAGCCATTGTTATTTTTAAATAACGAATGCAACATTATGGCAGCATTTTTCACATTCTAAGAGAAGAAAGGAAAATGTTCACCCACCGTCCTCCCAGTGGGTCCCGTTGCTTTCCAGCCCTGTCCCTGTGCACGAACCCATTGTGTGGGTGTTAGTGTAATACAGATGTACTGTCTGCCGGCCTGCTGTTCCCACGTAGCATCAGGCGTGATGCACCCCATGGCTCTTTTATTGGAGTTGTTCTGTCTTCACGATTGTGAATGGGATGTTCAGGGAGGTCACCTCCCAGGGTGCACCCCCCCACCCCTGGGAAGCAGAAGGGTGGGATTTCATCCCGGGCTCTCTCTCTTGGCAGAGTAGGCTTGTGTCTGGTGTCCCCACATCACCTGCTTCAGTGGAATTAGCTGAAACGGATGTTGTCAGTTCCTCCTCAAGTTGTCCAAGCGATCCTTCAGTCTTTTTCAGGACTTGGGGGCTCCGTATGTCCTACTGTTCCTTCCTTCCTCCATTCGCTGACCCAGCAGCATCCTAGGCCTTGCCCCTGCCAGGCCCTGGGCCAGCTGTGCGGATTCAGTGGCGAGTCAGATAAGTCGTCCTTCTTGGAGCTCGTGGTTCATTTGCAGAATGTGTGCACAGTTCACGTGCTTTGCTGCATGTCCAGCCCTTTCTCTGCTACTCGTGGACACACACATTGCAGTAGAAGGGGGAGAAGGTGACCAGTAGGAGGAATCTAGACTCTGTCCTGCCTTCTTAAATGCTAAGTTCTTTGCATGCTTCAGTACTTTACTGGTGGCACACCGGCTCGGACACACCTGTGGTATCGAGTGTGAGGACTGTTGGACGAGGGAGCTGAGTAGGCGGTTCTGGAGAGATGGGTAGGTAGTGACGGACACATGAGCTGCCCCATTGGTCTAGAGGCCACCGCTCAGACTCAGGGATTCCAATGTTTAGGGCACTTTTGTACCTAGAGAAGATGACCTGAGGGGGAGTGGTAACATTCTTACGTTGGTGCCCCTCTCCTCCCCTTGTCGCATCCCCTCACAGGGCATTCTGGCTGCTTAGCTTTCTGCTGCACCTGGATTAGAAGGGTCTGATATCGTTCACACTCGTGTGTGTAACTTTCACAGGGAAGCCTTTTACCTCAAATTATGGACCAAAAGGCTCATCTCTAGGTCAAAGGCTATGATAAGGCCTGGCCAGCAGGCAAAGGAGATATTGGAGGCACAGAGAAGCCTTCTTGAAGTTTCTGAAGTGAGAACAGTCTTGGGCTGGCCCTCCGCTTGGGTTCCTGGCTGCCATCTTTTCCTCTGCCCGGGATTGAGAAACCTGAGTTGAGGGGTCTAGGTTGTTGACTCTGAACCCTCCCTCGTCCGGCTGTTGGTCTTCTCCCCGTCCTTGTGGTCACTGCTGCCTGACTCTTGACCCAGCTGAGTCAGGCTGTGTGTGTGTGTGTTCATTTGCACATGTGCGTGCACACATGTGAGCTCCTTGGAGGGGGTATAGGAGCAGACCTGGAGAATGGAAATTCAGAGGAGGAGCGTAGGAACTCAGAGGTTCTTCGTTTGGCACAGTTGGGGAGTAACATTTAAATCGTCTTCTTAATTAACATTTATGAGCCATCCTGACAGTGATTAAAGAAATACGGGAAAGCTCTCAACGTTTGAGTCCGTTGTGTGTAGTCAGGGAAGAAGAAAGAAGAAAGAAAGAAGAGGAGAAAGGAAACATTTGAATAATCTGCTTTAGCAGTGTGAATTGTGTGCATTTGTGTCCCAGTACCATGTAGTGAATAACAGTAGCATAAATACTTAAATAGACAATAGATTACATTTTATTAGTTTTATTACAGTAGTCACTTGGTACATATGTGTTCCAACCCGTCTGCTTACAACCTGGGAACAGCAAAAAGAGTCAAAACGCGTGTCACAGTGAGCTCATCAGACAGATGGACTTTAAAAGTAATTCCACTTGAGGTCTTTTCCAGCCGATTTCAGGAATATATATACCTGGAAACCCAAAGGAAGGGTGGGAAGCCAAGAAATAATTTTTTAACTCAAGAATATTCTAGAATTCAGTATCTCTGGAATACAGCTTTCTTTGCTCTCCTTTTGGAAGAATAAAGGCACATCTAGTGACTCTAGTAGATGTCACCTGAATGGATTCCTGCTGACTGATGCCATGTGAATTATAAATGAACCATATGGAACCACTTTATATTAAGTAACTAGCGCCTTCCAATGATAGTTATTTAGGTTGTAATCTTCTCAAAATCTGTTGTTAATGACTGGTGTGTTTTCACCTGAGGTTGTAAATGCTCCAAAGCCTGTTGTTAACAGTGCGAGGGGTGTGTGTGTTTGCGTGTGTATGTGTGTGTGTGTATTCATAGAAGGCTATAACTGTGAACCCTATTTCATGGTCTGATGGCTTTTATTTTTTTGCCTTAGATTCCAGACACAGTGCTCTGGAATAGCTGTTTTAGGGATTGTTTATTTGTCCTAAACGAATGCCAATTTTCAGTTTGTCCACGGAAGGGATGTGTCTGGAAACACATGGAGTATTGGATGGAATCGCTGTGTGATTGGCACCACGAGATGCCCATTGCTTCAGGATAGAGTCCAATTGCCTTAGCGTTGCCATAAGGCACGCCCTTATCTGGTCCCCCTCCTCTCAGGCTTCATCAGTCGTGCTCTTCACGCTCGCTGTCCCGAGCGAGTTCCCTGATCCTGCTGGCTTTGATGCTTCTGTGCCTTTGCTTATGGGGCTCCTTGGCCTAGAATGCTCTTGCCTCCATCTTTCTTATTCTGCTGAAGCATCGTCTTGTCTAGGAGCTTCTTCTGATCTTCTCTGCCTTCTCCTCCTGAGCCTGGAAGGCTGTACTGATGTCGTCGGTACTCACAACACCCTTCTCTTCCCTCCTGTGTCACATCAGGTGGGGTCCCTATAGGAAACAGATGGTTCAGGAAAGGGGGTAATTGAAAAGATTGAATGAGGGGACTATTTTCAGAAGTATAGACAGAGTTAAGGATCCAGTGAGGAATGATGAAGCACCCAGGCACTATTGGCAGCACTAAGGAGTTACCACCCCTTGGGCGGAAGGGCAGGAAGAGGGAGCAGTTACTGGAATGAAGCCTTGGGAAGGGGCTCCCTAACAGGAGCTGTGGCAGAGGAAGAGGAATGTGGCCCAGCAGGCAGGGATGGGGCCGTGACTGCCCCGACTTCTCTTTCTTCCCACCTTCTCAGGACAGTGTCTTCTATTGGCCAAACCCAAGGGAGCCGAGGAGGCCCATTCTGAGATCAGTCTTGCCAGGCACTGAGCAGAGAGCAAAAGAGCGGATAATGGTTCCGGAGGGTCAGATGCAGAATAACAAGCACGCCATACATTCTCCTGTGGGAGTGTCCTCTCAGTAAGGGCAGCAGCCACGTCTTCCTCATTTCTGTATTCCCAGGGCCTGTTCTTGTGGCGTGCTGGGACTGGGGCTTTATTCCCTTCCCCAGTCTCCATTAATACCTCCCAGCCACCGCAAGTAAGTACACCGTCTAAGCAAAAACTGAGTGCTTGTGTGGCTTCAAGACAAATCCCCAGCCTCTCCCTTTTCCCACCTGGGAGGTTTTTCTGTCCATCAGTTCTGGAGACCCACCCACTTAGCCCAGTGCCTGACCCAGGGTCTGTGTTCAGCATATACTTGTTGATGGAAGGAACCAACAGGTGGCTGGACGAGTGAGTGAGACAGTAGGTGAATGAGAAGATGGGTCATGTGAAGAAACACTGAGGGGAGGGTGTGATGCGGGCCGTGTCCTCTTTGTATGTCTTTCACATCCAAATGGTGCAGGAGGCTCTGAGTGTAAGTCCCAGGAAGCTAGGGACTTCTGTGTCCCCGGCACACTGCCTGTGCAGAGTAGGCACCCAACACATATTTGTCAGGTGAACAAATCTGGATGTTAAGTCACAGACCTGATGGGTTTCTTCTTCAGCGGGCTGCCCTCTGAGGTTCACCAGTGCATGAATCTTGGGCCGCCATCTCTCTTTTGGGGCCTAGGGCCACTTTAGTATTTTCCCAAAGTGGAGAAATCAGTGGCTTCCCTTCCTATTTATTCTTTGGATTTCCGGAATTTAGAAGTCTGAAGGGAGGACTCTAAATTTGCTCCTCTTGTTTTGGAGAGGAAGGAGGGGAGCAAATAGGACTTTAAGGCTTTGGTGAAAAGAGAAGGGAGGCAGGTGCAGTGCTCCTGGTGATGGGGGACGGAGCCCTCGTTCCTGACGTGAGCACGTTCAGGTGGCCTTGCCCAGTGCTGAGCAGCAGCGTGTCTCTTCTTCCTCTTCTAGGCTCATGTGGGTCTGTAATTCTAGGAGGAAGTGAGAGGGACCCTGCATGAGAGACGAAGCTCAGGGGAATAAACATCAGCTAATTCCTGAATTCCTGTTACGTTGCCAAGGCTGCACCTGGACTAGGTTCTAGGTCTTGAAATCATTGTTCTCATGTATCAGGGTCCTTGTTCTCTCACTATGGATTTAATTTGAATGGGGTCCCTTAGGCTACCAGTTTGGCCTGGCCAGGAGGGCCCCTCCTACGCCCCTGCCTATGTGGTCGTGGGCACACAGCAATTTGACAGGGTGGCGTGGGGATCAGGGTGTGGAAAGCAGGAAATTAGTAATGACTGGACAGGGTGAGGGTGACTCGTAATTTTAACGAAATGCTTAAAAATTAATTGGTTCTCTGCTCCGCAGCGTTATTCTGCTGAAGCCAGAAAGAAAAGTCAAGATGGAGAATTTCCCACTGTGACGCCTTTTATTTCTGGAAAGTTGAGTCATTTAATGATGATTTGAGTGTCAACAGCCCACTGGCCCATCTTTCCCCAGACAGCTCCCGTCAGTATGCTCCCTTCCAGGGAAGGACACGGTGCTTTCCTTTAGTATTCTGGCACTTCAAGTCGAGTCCCGGCTCCTGTGTTTCCCAGACCATTACTGCGCTTTTGCGGGCCAAGATGGGAGTGGGTTTTAGTCTTCGCCTGCTGCTCCTGTTTAAGTGATCTTTGGACCCCCTAGGGTGGAGTTGGAGCGGGTACGGCTGTGCCTTCCATATGGGATGGAGGCATGTGCATTGATTTGACGTGGTCCCGAAGTGCTGGGTTTTCTTGGGGTTGTCCTAAGGACGTCTGTGTCCTGGAGGACCTCAAGGGGCATACGGCTAATGACAGACTCAATGCACTGATGCATAGTTCCATTAGGAGCAAATAGAGAAGCTCCTCAGAGACTCTACAGTCAAACATGGGCTGTTAATTCTTTAGTTATTTATTTAGGGGGTGGGTGGCAATGGAGGGTGGGCCAAGTGGTGCGGTCATTTCTCCTGTAGGAGTATTTGCAGAACTAGAATATCTGTTTCCTATCGAGGGTCTTTGAATCGAAGAGCTTTCAGTAGATTGGAGACTTAATCTGATTATTTTTTTTCTGGGTCCCAGGACATTAAGAACAATTTATGACCTGGTCTTGTTGTTTCCTCATTAAGAGTCAGTCCTGGTTGGTGCCGGGGTTGGACTGACCTCTTAAATCTCCTTTCCTCCCTTGATAAATAGTAAGTCTATAGCAGGGGTTGGTAAACTTTTTTTTTGGTAAAGGGGCCAGATAGTAAATATTTCAGGCTTTGCGGGTCAAGAGGCAATATCGAGGATATTATGTAAATACTTACATAACAAGAGAGAAAACAAATTTATACACATTTTTTACTGAAATTCAAAATGTGATAAAAATAACAATACAATTTTTTGTAATCCAGGTTTACTAGTGAGAAGAATGGATATTATTTTGGGGAGGGAGGGGTAACATTTTGCTGAATTGGAGTTCGAAGTTACTGTTTCCTATTATCAAATCAATTACAAATGTTCATCTGGACAAACTGTTCTTAGTTTGCAGATTGTGTAAGAACAGACGGCAGGCTGGATTCGCCTCGCACACTGTACTTTGCCAGGCCCTGGTCAGTGGCAAAACTCTCGGGATGTAAGTTTTAGGATGGAAAGCCTGGGCACATGGTGTGGCCCAGGATTCCATGCCGGCCTTGTGTGAGTGCCTGGGACATGCTGTGTGGATGCCGTAATACTGGGATTTTGTTTATTTATTCAATAAATAGTGGCAGAGAGGCTTGGCACTGGGGATACAGAAGTGAGCAAGATTATTAAGGTCACTGCCCTTGGAGGGCTTACGTTTTACCAGCCTTCTAATTGGAGAGACAATAAACACAGAAATAAGTATAAAATACAGTTTTAGGTCATGACGGTTGAAGACATGGCATAAGGGGACATAAGTAATGCCGAGAGGTGTTTGAGGGGCACCTCTCTCGGGGGTGATGTTTGGATAGAAATCTGAGTTAAGGGAGGGGACGAGCCGCCAAAGCTTTGGGTGAAGCGCCAGCAGGTGTGGATGTCTTGAGACAGGAACCAGCTTGTGAGTGGGCACCAGCAGGAATAGCAGGGTGGGTGTGATGGGGAAGGGTGGGAGATGAGTTTGAAGAGGGAGGCAGGGGCCAGAGAAGAGGAACCTTGAAGCCCGTAAAGGAGGAGATTGTGATGAGACGTCACTGGAAGGATTTGAGCTGGAGAATGATGTAATATGATTAACTCTTGAGGAAGATCACTCCAGCTGCTGGGCCGAGAGTAGATTCTTGAAGGCAAGAGTGGAAGTGGTTTTATGGGGCCACAAAACTGAGTATTGAAAATAGAGATAGTCTGAAAAATGTGGAGTCTGTGGTCAGTATATATTTAACATTGTCTTACGTATCGCAAGTCAGCATCCTTTTGGTTTCAAATCACCCTGCTCAGTCAGGTTCAGGAGGCAAGGGAATGTATTGGTCCATGTAACTGTAAAGTCCAGGAGTTTTCCTGGCTTTGTTGCAGCTGGTTCCAGGGGCTCAGAAGATGTCGTCATGGCTCCATCTGTCCCTCACCTCTCCCCTCTCCTTCCCTCTCTGGGCTGGCCTCATTCGCTCCTTTTGTGGATGAATGTTTTCCATGAGTTGGATTAGACGCCATCAGGATCCTGGATTCACATATTAGCTTGGCACTTCCAGTGGAAATCTTACTGTTTTCTTTCAGCATGTGCCTGTCACTTTTAGGGAAGTTCACTGATTGGCCTTGCTTAGGTCATAGAGCCAGCCCTTGGACCAGCCTCTGATTGACAGTCCCATTAGGACTGCAGGGGGTGAGAGAGGGTTGGCTCCCTAGAGGTAGGGGTGCTGAGCAGACAGAACACCATATGTTCATGACACACTGGTCTGTCTCCTCTGTCTCCCTTCTTTTTCTCTGCTGGGGAGCATGCCAAAACTCAAGTGAAACCTGTGTCATTACCCTCAAAGCACAGACAAATGAAGAAGCGCAGTCACATGGCACTTCTTGGTTACCGTTGTTCAGACCCAAGGGCTGATTTTCTTGCTCCAAGGGCTGTCCCCAAGCCCCTCCCTCCTTCTGGCAATGCACTGCTATTTTGAGAAGCAGTGGGGTGGGCAGGGCCTGGCTGGACTCCAGGCTCTGGTCTGTCTCTTCCTAAATGGCTCTGTGACCCCAGATAGGCCATTTAACCTTTCTGAGACTTAGTTTCCTTATCTTCATCGCTGGGTGCATCACCTAAGATAGCCACTGAGTTCTTTGTAAGATGTAAAGTCCATTTGGGTGATAGCTGTTAATTGGTCTTTTTTAATCCTTTTTTGAGGAGAGAGTGACCGAGGGACGGAAAGATGTTTTATTTTAATTCTGGACCTTGTTACCCGTACATACCAGCTCTCCTCTCGTTGAGTAACTTCTTTCTTGATGGGCAAGCTTCTTAATTTTTATCTTCTTGGTACTTTTATGCCCTGGCTGGACTTTTAAGCACACATCCTTGGGTGGGGATGCTGGCATGGGAGAACCACCCCAGATTAAGACAAGTTTTGTTTTGTCTCTCAGCAATTTGACATAGACATCATTTTAGATTTCCCGAGAAGAAAGGACAACACGTTCCGTATTGATAAGATTTCAGCAAGCCTCAAAAAAGAAAGCACACAAAACTTAATGCATTACTATGTAATGCCTTGGTTCCCAGTTCCTTAATTAGGCCTGTGGTTTAGCAGAGTGCACTGTCTCAATACACAGATGATTTTTCTGCACAAAATTTTTTTCAAACGTTAATTTCCAGTGACTGATGTTCTCTGCCTAAATCATTTTCCATTGTTTGTATTTGATAAGAACTGTATTTGAACTGCTCCTTTCTAAGTTGGAGTCTTTTGTAATGGGATTTAACTTAGTGGTTTTACAGGTGTATGAAAATGTTAAGCTGTGTATTGTACTTGAGAGTTTGAAAATTCTTAGTTGCAGCTAATTTAAGAAGAAAAAATTAAACAGGTGATTAGCAGCTGCTTTCGGTTTTGAATGTCCTCCGTTTGGGGTTTTGTGTTTGCTTATTCGTGTGCAAATTGGTGTGGTTATTTTGAAGCGGGGGAGATGGGCACCTCTGCCTGCCTGCCTGCCTGCCTGCCTGCCTGCCGTGTGTCCCTGGCCGCGGCCAGCTGCCCGCCCCATTCAGCGGACCCTGCCCCAGTTCTGCAGGCTGATTTGTTCCCTGCTCTGTGCTTGCTCTCTCCTTAATGATTCAGGCCTTCCTGAGAAAACAAAGCAGGCCTGGCCCTGTTTCTCCTTGAGGATAGCCTCCCTTGTGGCCACAAAGGCCCCTCTTTGCCCTTGCAGAGGAGCTGCCTCTTAGAGCAGCCAAGAGCTGCAGACCCAGGCAGGTTCTGGACTTCTGGTCTCCCGAGCAACAGCTTCTGCATGGCTTTGAGCTCCAGGACCCTCCAAGGCCCCCAGGGTCGGGGTCTGTGGCTGGGGGGAAAAATATTAGGAAGTGGGTGGCTTAGGAGGGGCCGATGAAGGATTTGGGGCTTCGCAGCTGGATCTGGCCACCCCAGTCTTACTGGGGCAGTGCCCGTTGACCTCGGCTCTCCGGCTCAGCCCTGAGCCCTGTGCCTCCTTGGCACCGGAGGGTCTTGCTCCCTCAGCCCTGGTCAGTGGGCTTGCCAGGGCGAGGAGAGCTTTGCTCTGGCGGCTGCTGCTTACTTATTAACGATGACGCCAGTGGGAGCTGCGCCACCAGCTCCCTTTCCAACCCTTTGTGGCCGCATCCTGTTCGCTCAAAGGTGAAATCATGACCTGCCTGACTTGATTTTTCAGTTGAGGGGCTTTTGTGTGTGTTTTCTTTATCCGGTAAGAGGGTTGTCCATTCATTCACAAAGATTTGATCAGTAAATACGGAGAGAAAAAGCTCAAGGGAGAAATACTTGCTGTCCAGATTAATAAATTAATCTTTTTGTGTGTGTGTGTGTGTGTGAGAGAACCAAAGGCACTTTGCTGTTTCTCTTCACCGAGTCTGTGTTTGGCCTTACCTTTGACCTTGGCTGACTTGGTAACTCAGCCAGGATTTCTGTCCACCCCCATCTCCTGTCTGGGGTCAGCTGGGCACACGGGTGCTTCTCTGCTTCTTTCTTGAATGGGACTTCTGCCTGCCCCACAGAAGCTGGCTTATGGGGCCCACAACTTGGCGGGCTTGGCTTCAAAGGCAGTTGGTTACAAGGCTCCCAGCTGTAGACCTTGGCAACTGTTTGCCCCCGAAGAAAAGCATCAGTGAAAAATTGAGGGCAAAGGAAAGAAGAGAAACCTTTGTGGGTTTTTCTTTGTTTGTTTTTTTCTGGACGGCATTTTGTCCCTGTAAAACCAGAATGACTCCTTCGGGCGTTTTTCTGTAGGCCGGTTCCAGTCTCGGGCCGAAGTTGGCCTTTCTGAAGATGGCAATGATGTTTAAGGTTAAGTGATTGCCAGGTAACACATTTAATGACTCAGGTCCGTAGCTGGAGCCTCATCAGGTACGGTCTGCCTTTTCTTGGAGACTTAGAGCTATTCTCTGTAGGTGGGTGTTTGTTTTTCTGATTTTTTCTTTTTTGGTGTCAGAATAAGGATGCAATGGCCCGGATCGCTTGTAGAATTTAGGAGTGGTCTAGCCTGACCTTCGAAGGTATATCTGCTGTGGAATCCTCAGAGGGAATTCTGCTGAGAGCTTCTCCCACAGGTGGGAGGTAGAATTACCCAGAATTCAGAACCAGGGTTCTGCCTTCCGACAGACCTTGACAGAGCCGGGCCTGACTGTCAGAGCCTTGGGGGCAGGCTGTGTCGCCTCGGGAATGTCGAACTTGCCTCATCACTCCAGCTCCTCCAACAGTGCCGATGACTCACAAAGTTAACAGGAAAGAGACAAGCAAGCCCGGAAGAAGACATGCACTGTGGTTCTTTTCACGTAAGTTCAAAAATATGCAAAATTGAGTAATAGGACAAAACTGTAAGGAAAAGCAGGAAGATGGCGCACACAAAACTCAGGATGATGGTTACTTCTGAGCAAAGAGGGAAGGGGGTGGGATTAGGAAAAGGCAAAGTTAATACTTGTTTTGTTTTTTAAACTGACTGATAGGTGGAGGGTGTTGGCTGTGTTGTCTTTATAGTGTCCATGTATGCTGTTAATTTGTGTGTGTGTGTGTGTGGGAGGGAGATTGTCGCTGAGCTAACATCTGTGCCAGTCTTCCTCTTTTTGCTTGAGGAAGATTGTCACTGAGCTGACATCTGTGCTAATCTTCCGCTACTTTGCGTGGGATGCCGTCCCAGCGTGGCTTGATGAGCAGTGCTAGGTCTGCGCCTGGGATCCAAACTTGTGAACCCTGGGCCACCAAAGTGGAGTGAGTGAACTCAACCCTGACACCACGGGGCTGGCCCCATTGATATTAACATTTTTGGTGTCTATTCATAGCATTTAAAGCCAGAAAGAAGTTACCACAGTGCCAGGTACATATAATACAATCAATAAATATTAATTGCTGTTTTTGTTATTATTGCTGGCGGAATTAAGTGGAAGGCTACAGTAACATTCAGTGGAAAGGTACAAGGCTGCTGTGTATGGTTGTTCAGGTGGTCCGCTGAACAAGGCTTCTGGTTGACTGTGGGCTGAAAGCCAAGTTTTGCTCCAAGGTGAGGCTGTATCCATTTGGAGGAAGTAGCATTTTTTTCTAATTCACACAAAGGCATCTTATGGAATAGCGGTCACACTGGAAAGCCATCGCTTGAGTACGAGAACCTTTTGGAAAGGTGTGATTGGATTGGGTTGAGCATCAAAGTGGTATAACAAAAGGTAATACGCGATGTGGGATCCTGATTCAATAAGAGTTTGGAGGGGACCTCAGAGATTCGTTAGGTCAAAGCTCTCATTGTGCAAATGAATGGGCCCAGAGAGGTTAAAGACTAAAGGTCACACAGTGATTCCGTGGATGCAAGAAATACAGGGCTTAAGGGAAATAGTTTTCGGGCAGATGAAAGAAGTGGTGATTTTCATAGCACTTCTAACAGTTGTGTGGAAGCTGCTATACCTGAAGAATTGTGTGTATTGAAATGTAAGCATGCTGGGGAAGAGTGTAGGTAAATTCAAGGATGATACGTCGCTAGGGGCCTGTGGGGGACGTTCCTAATACTTCGAGATTGGTTTCATGGCGGGCAGTATATGCACTCAAACCCCTCGATGCCACCAGCAGTCAGAACTCGGGAAGGAGAAGGGCAGCTCTTCTTCCTACAGGTTAACAAGTGGTCCTGCCATCCCAGTGGCAGGAGAAGAGGTTTCACTGCTTGTCCACCCTCCCCAGTTCCTGGAATCCTGGCTTCCCACTGCTTGGGGTGGGAGGTGGGGAACGTCTCTGCCAAGAGCCTCCAGTTAAAAGCTCCTCAGGGCCCCAGTGTGGCAGATCTTTGTTCTGACTCACTGTGGGTACTTTAGTATTACTGTGAATCCAGCTGCTAGGGAGATAAAATGGGCTGATAACTAAAAGCATGGGTCTCCAGGGGCTGGCCTGGTGGTACAGCGGTTAAGTTTGCATGTTCTGTTTCAGCTGCCCCAGGGTTCGCCGGTTCGGATCCTGGGTGCGGACCTACACACCACTTGTCAAGCCCATCTATGGCAGGCGGCCCACATACAAAGTAGAGGAAGATGGGCATGGATGTTAGCTCAGGGCCAGTCTTCCTCACCAAAAAAAAAAAAAGAGGAGGATTGGCAGCAGATGTTAGCTCAGGGCTAATCTTCTTCTTCAAAAAAAAGAAAGACAAGGGCTCCAAATCCAGCTACCAGCTTTTGTAATTCTGGACAGGGTCTTACCTGCCTGAGCCTCAGTTTCTTCATCTGTAAAATGGACCTCCCAGTACCGCCTCTCCCCCAGGGTTGTGTGAGAGAGCCCTCGAGAAAAGCTGGTAGTAACATTATTAATATTAAGTGATGGCAATGTAGGTGGGGGAATTGTACCTGCCAGCTTGTGGCTGTGGTCAGCCGGTGACACCCCAAGCTAAGGGCCCCGTCCCTGGGAAACCCCTATTGTCAAGGCTCCTGCTGAGGCCCTGCTGGGCCCTGTGGGACCCCTGCTGCCATTTCCTCTATAGTTGACTTACTCTGCTTTCTTTCGTGCTGAATGTAGTTTTCAGTTCCATCATTGTTATTCTTCTAGTCACTGCCTTAGCCTGTCACCCCCTCTGCTGAGCTCCCCACCCCATGTGACATCACTTGGCACTTTGTTTGTGACTTAGGGTATTTTGAGAAGCTCCTTATTGGCACCTTGAGGAGCCGGGCCCTCCATCTTACCTCTTAGGAAATCCCCTCAGCGTATCCCAGGTTTTAGCACCAGAGATGGTTTTCCAGAAAGTTCTTTGCCCTCATGCGTGAGGCGAGGAAGTGGACGCTTGAAGCAAGTGAAAAGGCGCTGGAGGTTGGACCCGTGCTTTGTTAGGATAGGGCTTCAGAAGCCGGGGGCTTGCAGCCATGTGGAGCAGGCCATGGTCTTCCCTGGACTGAGGGCTCAGGGCTTAGGGATGGCGCTGGGCTGCTGTCACATGCTGGTGCCTACAGGTTTAATTTGTGTACTGGTGGAATTTCTACCCGCCTCACTTCACAAAGGATTTGAGGCCCAAGGGTACAACAGTTGAAACTTTAACAATCTTGCTTTTTCATAGCTTGACTCTACGATAGGCCACTCAGCGGGAGGTTTAGGGTCTCCTTCCTGCTGGCGTTGGCTGCCCCGAGGACAAGGACAAGGGCCGAGCAGAGGTGGCTTGGGGATCAGCAAGAGGAATACTGCCCAGGGGCTCTGAGGACCACTTTCCAGCTGCGGAGTTGACTTGCCCGTTGTCCCCGGATCTCCGCAGCCTCTGAGGGCCACAGGACCCCAGCTAGTTCAGTCTGGGCGAACTTAGGTCGGTGCTGTTTCTGGACGTTCATTCAACCCCGTGAAGAGAGCATGTTAGAACTAAGCTTTCCGCCCAGGGAATGATTCTTCTCTGGTTTTGCAGTTCTCTTAAATTTTTAAAATTATCTTTTTGCTTCCACGGAAGAAAAATTGTAGAACATAGGGAAAGTGAATATAACACTTTGTTCCATATTAAAAGTTAATTTAAGACAGAACCAGAGGCCAAGGCAAGTGTCTTCTCTTTTCTTCATTCGGTGATGTAATTGACCCTTCCTGCCTCCATAGGACTTAATATTCATTCGACAGAGGCTAATCACAGGGTGCCAAGGTGCCACACGGTTAAGGTGAAGATGCAGATTTCTGTGTGAACTGCTTAATTCTGACGGTTTATAACTTGTCCATAAAATTCGCTACGGACTGTAACAAGTGGAATATTAACTCCTGTCTGGGGGGAGGTCCGTTCTGTCTCCCACGTTGCTTCCCATCCGAAGGGGGGCTCAGTTGCACCAAAGGGGGTGCAGGTTGTGAACAGTTAATAAACTTCCTGAACCCCAAATTGGAGCATGTGGCCTAACATAAGATCTCCCCCGTGTCAGTTTATTTATATATGGTCAGCCCTATGAGAGTGGAACAATGAAATTCCGTTTTCTTAGATAGTCTGCAAATTATCTTTGCTGAAAATAAGAAAATACATAAAATCTGAGCTCTCCTGGAAAAGCTAGAATTTATCTCTTATGTTGGGCTATTTGGCTGTTAGGAAGGAAGTATACCTCGGTGACCTGTGATCCTCACTTTCCCTTCTGGAACTGAGCAAACCCTTACCTCGACCCGGACCCCAGATCTGTGGATGACCCATGGAACCACCTGGAACCCCGTGGTGTCAGGATCTTTGTAAACGAAGTGAGGTTGGCTTTCAACAGTAAGAGAATGAATGTGCAGACTAAATTGCAGGTTGTAGCAGCAGAGGTGGACTCAGACATTTAAGTTAAATGTAAATTTCCATTTCCGTTTAAAGTTTGCTCTATAACAGCGTTCTAGGGCACTGCAATGGGAAGTCTTTGCTTGTATTTGGGGAAGCTGCAGTCTTCGTTCCCTAAACCGAATATCCTGTGACTTTCTTGAGATGAGAGCTCGCTGGATGGTCTGAAAAGGGCGGTGGTGAAGTAGCTTAAACTTGTCTCCAGTTACCCTGCCCGTTGTGAAAATTACTGTCGGACCCAGTTCTGTTTGCCCCGTGAGTTTATGGCTTGCCTAAGTGACTGTGGTAATGATCCATCTACTGTTGTGACTGCATTTCCTGAGAGCTTTATTCTATGGTTCTGAGGCCTTAGTCCATAAATCTTTTGAACTTGAGGTTTTGAGTTAGAGGAGACATATGGTTCTAAGGGGGAAAAAAAGTGCCAAGTTTGTTTTTCACACCTGTTCACTCTGCCTTCCTCACATTCTTTTCTTGCTTTACAAGCCACTCCTCTGATATTTCCTACTTGGAAAAATCCACAGTAAAGTGTTCGTCATCATGTAATACCACTCATAGGGTATTTGTATTAAAAAAAAAAAATCTGGAGAGGGCGGCGTTCAACCCAAGCGCGTGAATTGTAATTATAAAGTTTCCATTTAAAAATGGAGGCTGTTGGCGCTCTTGTGTATTGCCGGAGGGGTTGTAAAATGGTGCAGCCACAATGAAAAACAGTATGGCGCTTCCTCAAAAAATTAAACATAGAATTACTACATGATTCAGCAATTCCACATCTGGTTCTATACCCCAAAGATCAGAAAGCAAAGATTTGAACAGATTATACACCAATGTTCATAGCAGCATTATTCACAGTAGCCAGAAGGTGGAAAAAATCCAAATGTCCGTGGATGGATGAATGGATAAACAAAATGTGTATATACATACAGTGGAAGATTATTCAGCCTTAAAAAGGAAGGAAATTCTGACACATGCTGTAACATGGATGAATCTTGAAGGCATTATGCCAAGTGAAATAAACCAATCGCAAAAGGAGAAATACTGTATGATGCCTCTTATATGAGGTTCCCAGCAAAGTTGCATCCATAGAGACAGAAAGTAGAATGGTGGTTTTATGTTATGTATATTTTATTATGCACACAAAAAGTAAGTAAATGAAGGCTGATGAGAAGCCGTGTGTGGGTGGGAGTTGTCTCTCTCAAACCAGGCAGATGAGAAATTACCCTCCTATATCCTTTGAAAATACAGCATTGCCGAGCCTCGTCTATCGAGATTAGCCAGCTCGTGTGGACCCCTTGTCCCAGGCCTCCTACCAGTGTGGGGGTCCGTCCCTGTGCTGACCTGTCTTTTCCTTGTAGATGGGAAATTTGAGAGCAGAAGCAGCTCCCACCTGAAACCTGTGTTCTTGGTTGCTTTCTGTGATAATTATTGTGTTCTATTTTAAGCCGCTTTTCTGCGTTTGGTTACCGTCTGGGATTCTGTTTTGTTAACTCTCGCCATGAGACGCAATAAAAGAACAAAAAGACCTCGTGTAGGTGGCGAGGGGCCGAAGGCTGTGCTGGCTGGGTTTGGAGACGCCGGTCCCCCCTTTGCAGCAGGAGACTTGGTTCTCTTTGGGTGCAGACTGCGAAAAGGCAAGGCTTAAAAAGAAAAGAAAATACATATTTTCCCCCTGCTCTGGGAAGGCGCTTGGCTTCATCACAGCAGGTGGCCACGGAACTCAATCTGTGGAAGGCGTCAGTGCTTTCAGTGCAATCAAAGTTAAGTGCAGAAATTTAATTAAACGGCATCAAGGATGGCAGAAACTTTGTAAAGCTGCAGTGCATTGTCAAATTCAACAATTATTTCAAGGAACACAATCCACAGATGGCGTCTAATTGATAAATTAAGGCTCTGCTTTTCTAATGGGCTTGCATTTAAGGCCATTTTCCACCCATACAATAACTATCGCCTCCCTCAACCCTGCAAAAAAAAAGTCATATCGTGCCCCCAAACACAGCCCTGGGCCCCTAGGATTGAGTCTGGAGTATTTGGTGTGAAAGGCCTCCAGCTCCTTCCACGGTGAGCCCGGAGCTCCCATTTGGGATTGTCTTCCTAAAAACAGAAGCCCTAGCGTTTTTTGGGCCTGTGTGACCTCTCTGCTCTGCTAACCCGGATGTGTTGCTCAGCAATGCTTGGGCTATTTGTTTCTTTTTCACTATTTCCTTTTTAGTATTGCTGGCTTTTATCCTTCACAGCACAGGATTTTGCCCAAAACAAAAGTCTCAATTTATTTATTCTTTGCAAAGAAAAAAAACCCCGAAAATAAACAACCTCTGTTTTCAAGACCGGTGGCACTTCCTGTCTGTTAGCAGTTGATACCCAACTTATTTTTGTTTCATAAGAAAATATTTGCTGTCTCTAAAGGTTCAGCCATGTTCAGAGAAATGTATCCTGTGTTGAGACTTAATTAAAAAAAAATCTGAGGGTCTTGAATGTTTACCAGACTTCATTTTGCAGGTGAGAAAATTGAGGCACAGTGGTTTCGTATGCCTGGGGACTAGTTCCATTGAATGGTGTTTCTAGAGGTGGAGGAGAGGCCTTTGAGGACCTCTGGGTTGTTCCCATGAAGTGTTCATTCATTCATTCATTCGTTCCACCATCAGATAAGCATTAGGTACCAACTAGTGCTTTTCTAGATGCTAAGGGGAAATTCAGTGGTGAAGGAGGATGCCTGTGTGGAGCCTACAGGAAACTGTGGGGGACAGACACTAAAATAACCCCATAAATAGATGCATCAGTGCACCTTGTGATAAGTGCTGTGGAGGAAGAGTAGAGGGTGACAGGCGAGCACAGGACAAGGGCGTCTGTTGGGAGGCATCCAGGAGTGACTTAACATGAGTGGAGTGAGGTCAGGAGGGGTGGAAAGAGCCTTCCGGGCGGACGGGGGACTAGTCTGCTCAAAAGCTCACTGTTCTAGAAGGGCTGAAAGAAGGCCACGTGAGGAGGAGATGGTGCGAGAGAGGCTGGCCGAGGGGGTCGCAGTGGCAGAGTAGCTGTCATGCACGCAGCACTTTCCGTATTCGCGGTGTTGTTCGGAGCTTTATGCAGCCCATCTTGTCTAACCTTTAATTTTCTTTGTGGATGTATCTCAGCATCTTCTACAGGGCCTGGCACATAGTGGAAATGTTTGTCGAATGAATGAATGCATACCTGCAAGGATGGGTCTTATTTTCCTGACCTTATAGTTGGGAGACTGAGGGTGACAGGCTGTAAATCCGTTTGCCCAGGGTCCACAGCCTCTGGTAGGGTTGGCCTCTGTGCTGGGGTCTGCTGGCTCCTCACCTGGGCCCCCCCTTCTCCACTCTTTTCCCCTCCCCTAAAGGGATGAGGTGTGTGAACCACCTGGTGCAGGGGTCTCTAATTAATTATAACTCCAGCTTCCCCCTACTCTAAGTGTTTCCACCTCTCGAAAGAAAGAAGAAATAAGAAAAACCCTTAACTTTCATTTCCACATGTGGAGTAGTTAGTGGTGCAGGGGGCCTGATTTAAGACAGAAGCTTTGCAAAAGCAGAAGCACAGGGTCCAAGGCCTAACTGAGTAACCTTGGCCATGTTCTTGCTCGATATTCCGTTTGTCCTAGAAGGGAGAGCAGAGGGGAGGAGTGTGTACGTGGGGGGGGAAGCACAGGAACAGATATATTTCCTTATTTGTTTGTTTATTTCTAAAGAATAATTGCGGGGAATGCCGCGGCAGAACCCTTTCTAATTGCCTTTTTCTTTTTTGTGACAGCGTGGGTGGCTTTTGAAATTCTGTGTAGTTGACGGAGGCGAGGGTTCTGTGCCTGGGCCGCCAGCTGATGTCGGTGAATGGCTGTTGGCTGTTTATTTGCTAGTCTGTCGTTACCAACACAGTATTCTTGAGTTCAGTGGCACAACAGTGCTTTATCCCCCACCTCCCCCACTTCTAAATATATCCAACTAGTCAATCAGACTTGGCAGCCGTCAGGGCTGTGGCTGTCAGATCGAGTTTGCCTTGGATCCTCTGAGCTATTGGCTTGTTTTCCAAGCTCGAACGTGTATTCAAATAGTGATATCAACATTAGACTTGCAAACGCACAGCCAGGTAGGGGCCTCGCCTCGGCTCGGCTCGGGTGGGAATGAGACAGCATTTTGGGATAAAAAAGGCATATCCTTCTCCCCCACTATCAGTTGTAGAGCAGACACAAAGCCACGCCGAGAGGAATGGCTTCACGCTCGCTGAGCAAGATGCGTGGGTGTGTTTTCCTGAATCGTGATTTTTTTTAAAGTTGTGTGAGGAGAGAAACAGAGAAACCGGCAGCTGGTGGAAAATACTCCGTGTGTAGTAGATGGACGTGGCGAGTGGCTGGAGGAGGAGGACGGGCTGGTGCCGACAGAGTTCAGGGCGTTTTGGCAGGGGCGTTGCCAGGAGGACTGGGCCCTGGGATGTTGTGGCCTGGGCTGGGGATTCAAGGGGAGTCTCCGGCCTTGGAGAGGGCCTTGGTTCCACGGCCTGCCCCACCGGGCCCAAAGAGCCCCTTTCCTCACTGCTGCCTCCAGCTTCTCCTGTAACCTAGGAGCCGCAGGACCCAGCTCCCCGGTCCCTCCCCGGAGGCTTGTTACGGGGATCCGTAGAAAGCAAATCAGAAGATTTCAAATCCCTGCCTGAAAGGTATCCTGTGTTCTCCAGGGAGCAGCTTTCATAAACAAATGTCACGCGTGCTCCTCCTCTGAGTTCCTCATCTGCAGGGCAGCTTCCCTCTGCGAGAGGGTCAGGTTGCCATCGCACAGACCTGTGCGTGGAGGCTCCCCTGCCCCCACCAGACCCCCCTTCCAGCTGCACGGTCCTGGAGGCGGAGCGAGCAGCAAGTTCTCCTCCAGTGAGGGAGCCCCAGTTGCTCTTGGAGGGTTCCTGGGCCTTAGGTAGTTTCAGAGAGGGAGAGGTTGAAGGCACTTGGCCAGCTTTGGGCATCGGGAACACAGAAAGACCTAAGACACAGACCCTACCCTCAAGCAGCGCCCAGAATACAGACGACGCAGACGTGCAGAGGAATGCACTAGAACAGTGGTTCTCCAATTGTGGTTTGAGGACACCTGGACATCCCTGAGGAAACGAGTCTGTGATGTCAAAACTGTTTTCGCCACAACTAGAAGGACCCACAACTAAAATATACAACTATGTACTGGGGAGATTTGGGGAGAAAAAGCAGAAAGAAAAAAAAAGAAGAAGATTGGCAACAGTTGTTAGCTCAGGTGCCAGTCTTTCGAAAAAACAAAACAAAACTGTTTTCATAATAATTCCAAGACTTTATTTGCCTTTTTCACTCTCGTCCTTTCATGACTGTACAGTGGGATTTTCCAGAGGTTCCATGCCTTTGTTGACGTCGTCGTTCTGATGGTTAATGGGATGTGTGTATTCTTGTTTAAAAGTGTCTCCGTTTTAATGTGGTGTAAGCATTGATAGATATAACACACATAAACAAAAGCTCATGGGTGGTCCATGCTTTTTAAGGGTCTAAACATGTTGTGGCACCACAGCATTTGAGGAGCACAGAATTAGAATATAGGCAGGTGAGTGGCAGGCTGAAGTTACTGACTGGGTACTGGGGTAGCACAGCTCTAGGAGTAGATGGCAGGTGCTGGTGGGGGATCTGGGGAGAGGATTGTCAGGGAAGGCTTTCGAGAGAAGTTGTTTTCTTACCTGGGCTTTGAAGGATGAATAGGAGTTTGCCAGATAGATGAGGAAGGGAAAAACGTTCTAGAAAGGTGGAACAGCATGTTTGAAGGAACTGGGATGGAAAACATTATGGCGTGTTGGCCTTTCCTCACCAGTCTGTAGGGTAGAAACAGTTCTGTACTGGCCTCACCGTGGGACTTACTCTACCAGTAATTTCCAAGGCTACATCTCAGAATGACTTAGTGAGCTTTATGGAAATACTGGTGAGGCTGGTTCTCAGGCCTACTTTTGATCTGTTGATTGGTAGCACTGTTGGTTTCTAGTGGTGGGAATGACTGGGTGTTATTTGTACCGTTTTTAGTATTTTGTTGAGAGTCACATCACAGTTGTCCCTGCAGCAAGCCCAGGTCGTGCCACTGTGCGCTCTGTCACAGAATTGCAGTAGGTGTCTTGGGACGCATGCGTTCCCTTCCTCACCTCACCCACCAACCTACAGTGGGGAAACAGGTGAGAATGAAGTGTGATGAGAGGAACGGTCAGTCGAAGTGCAGAGGCCACGCATGCTGAGACCTGTTGCCTCTCGCTGCTGAGCAGTGTGACCTTGAGAAGAGTTTTGATGTCTCTGAGCCTGTCTGTTCCCCTGGGAAGAAAGCTGTATTGGACAGACCTTACTTAATAGACACACTTAAATCTGCCTGTGAAAAGAACTCTCCTGTTGATGAATAATTCATTCTGGTTTTGTTCTTAGAAAAGTATTAGATATTGAAATGTTAGATGAACAATTTAGACAGCTTCTGAAACACCAAGGCAGGAAAAAGAGGGACCCTGGGCGCTTCCTCTGTGTCAGGGGCTTGTCTCAGGGTTTTTGTGAGTCATCTCGTTAAATGGTCGCACTCCTCTGGTGAGTAGGTGCTGTCATCCCATTTTATAGATGAAGAAACGGACAGGTTACCTTAATTTGCCCAAGGCCACACAGAATCAAGTGTTCAGGCTTCATGCCTTCTGTCCTTACCATACATCCTGTGCCCCTGGGGAGGGTGGGGGTCACAGCCTGGAGTTGTGTAGAGGAGAAAGGAGCCCGAGTAGCTACCGCTCTTTCTTAATAAGGATGAAAGACAATAAAGGGCGCAGGAATAAAGTATCGTTAACCAGACTGGTAAATCAATAGACTAATGAAAAATCAAACACCTTAAAACACTGTTGCTGGGTTAATTGTAAACCAGCATTGAAACGTTCAGACTTGCCCGGCCCATGGGTTTGAATTATTAACCGAGCGAGTTAATTTCAGGCCATCGGTTTGGGTGGCTGTGGAAGCCGCTGTTGGAAGGGGATCCGGGTGCCCGTTCCTGCTCAGGCCTGCCTCGGTGCCCACGGTCTTGTGTTGTCGCTAATTGAAATATCTTAAACATTTAGGCACACCTCACAAATTGAGATAGATTGTGGGAAAGGACAGTTTGAATCAGGAAGGAGTTGGATTACATATTTCTTTGCAAATGGATGAAATGCCATTCTGTTTTGTAATAAAACAGAGTCCCCGGGGGAAGAAAGGGCCCTTTTTAAAAAATTCTTTCGTCTTCCAGTGTTAGACCCGAGGCTGATGACCACCTGCCGCCTCTGTTGCCCTTTGATGTTCCTTTCTGCCCAGAGACCAAGGTCCTGGGGTATGTGTCATCAGGATTTAGCCCTGAGATGGTCTGCTCTGCAGCAAGACCCATAGGAGAGTCAGTGATGGCCAATTGACCACGAGATGTTTCTGTTAAGTTTTCTTTTAAGTAGAGAGATCCCTGCTGGACCTGCTTTGATTTTAGATAAAACTCATCAGCAGCCAGCTGCATTGATTTCCCTTCTCTGAGCTGCATTTCTTACCTGTGTGGGGTCATAGATCACGAGGGGAACATGACGGACCCTTTGGCCGCAGAAATGCTGGATGCCACAGTCACAGGGAGCTTTGCATAGGGGGTTGGGACCCACGGGTTCCTTGGTGCTCGGACGTGACCTCATAAGAGTTAAGAAACCCTGTGTGAACTCAGGAAACAGCTGGACTTTGAATGATAGTAATAGTATTTCACTATTGCTTATATAGCATTTCAGTTTTTCCTGAGTTCTTTACAAGACAATCTCCTTTGACCCTCACGAGAATCCTGTAGTTGCTGTCTTATATATGACACGTGAAGTGGGCGCTGGAACTTCCTTGAGTGTTTGCAGTTTTCTTGTTAATTTGCTAAATGGGCTTTAAAAAGGGAGATAAATGTAAATTTCAGCCCCATAAAATAGTCTCATTTCAAATACTTGTGACTCAAATTAGTTAATTCAAAAACAGCATAAAACACTCCCCCAGCCACGGGCATGGCAAGTGAGGCATGTTTGTTCCCTTCAGACGGTTGATGGGGTAAAATTACGAGATTGGTCTGTGATCAAAAGCGCTTTTGACTCTAATTTGGGTGTTTACAGAAAGGAGGGACCTGGGCAGTTTGTTTGTTTGTTTAGAATATTTATTACTGCCTCTGCCCTACTCCTCCAGTTACAAAAACTTGGGAAAATTATGGAAAACTGCAAGAACTAAATCTCCCCAACTTTGTTATTTACCATTTAGAGATGACCGTTGTTAACATTTTTGTGCATTTTCCTCCGTCCTTTTTTCCTGGCAAAAAAATACACGCGCGCGCACACACACACACACACACAGACACGTTATTTCCTAACCTGATTTTATAACAGTATCATGAGTACTTTCCCTTTGTAATTTACTGTTTTTTGTGGCATGGTTTTTACTGTCTACATGTATTGTGACTTGTGAGTATACTTTATTTTACCAAAGCCTGTGGTTGAATAGTTAGCTTGTTAATGATTTATTGTAATTATAAATAATACTGTGGGGAACATGCTTGAACATGATCCCTTATCAACAGCTCTGATTGCCTTCTTACAACATATACCTGGAAGTGGAATTTTTGGGTTAAAGGCAATTATATACACACACATATGTATTTATAATTATGTGTATAATCTTCTAACGCTATACATAATGTATTATATATACTTATTCACATATATAATCTCCTTATAAAATATATTTTTGTCTTAATTGACCCTTTAAGGAGGATGGTACAACGTTATACTCTTACAGAAGTTTGAGAGATTAACTTGATTTAAAAAAATTAACTAGGGCCTGGCTCCGTGGCCGAGTGGTTAAGTTCGCGTGCTCCTCTTTGGCGGCCCAGGGTTTCGCTGGTTCGGATCCTGGGCGCAGACATGGCACTGCTCATCAGGCCATGCTGAGGTGGCGTCCTACATGCCACAACCAGAAGGACTTACAACTAGAATATACAACTGTGCACTGGGGGGCTTTGGGGGGAAGAGGAAGAATAAGAAGAAGGAGAAGAAAAAGATTGGCAACAGGTGTTAGCTCAGGGCCAATCTTTAAAAAAATTAACTAGTTTTTATAAAAATGGTATATGTTTGTGGTAAACATTTTTGTCTGTGCTGTAGAGTAAGGCTTAATTTTTAAAAGACCAGTGTTTCTTGGTTCAACTTGGATTGAATTTATTCTTTAAACTTCCCCCTTCTTCAATGCAGTTTGGCCCAGCTTTCTTTTTAGAGTTTGCTCGTTTACCGACCTCCTTATCTTCAACAGGCCGATCTACCCACCTGATGTACCCAGCTGTCTATCTGACTTGGTTAACATTTATCTAAGTTTGAGGATGGAAATATCTTTCTTCTGAATCAGAACTTGCAGCAGAAGCGTGCAGCCGCCTGCACGGACGTGGCAAGGGCTGAGAGCGAGGAGGTCCCTCTGTGTCCTTTTTACCCACCGGGTTAATAAATGCAACCAGTTTGGAAAATCCACACGTATAAAAATGAAAATAAATGTCCCTGAGATCTCACCACACAGAGCTAATCATGGTCAACAGACTGATCCATTTCTTTTTGGGGGGAAAAATAATACATACAGATAAACAAGTTTGAAAGCAAGCTATACCTGTTTTCTATTTATTTAATTATACAAAGAATCGATGAATACTTTCTGTTGTAAAAAATGTAAACAATACAGAAACCAAGACTCCCACTTCCGTTTCTAGAAGAAACTGTAAAAGAATATTATTCACCGCCCCTACCCACCTCTCCCTACCACTGCGGATCCTTCTTCAAAGGAATGTGCAGCTTCAGGTGAAAGCGGCGTTTCTTGGCCTGGAGCCCTGGTGTCCCAGAGCACGATTTGAAAGCCACCACTCTATTAAGAATGAGGAACCCAACCCCCACCCCCCACTGAGGGGCATTGATTTTATTGACTGCAAAAATAAATTCAGAATTGTGACAGTAAAGGGCATGTGGATTTAGAATCCCTGGATGTTAGGCGTGGTAGGGACCTTGGAGACCGTCTGGTTTCACCCTCTCATTTTATGGATGAGAAAACTGAGGCCCAGGAAGCCTTAGTAAGTGCCTTGTCCCAGGTCATTCAGCCAGTTGGAAACGTAACTGAAATTTCGGGGTTCTGGTTTGTGCCTTTCTTCTTTTTAAATAAAGAAGTTGATCTACTTTTAAAAACAAGAACCCAGGCGCAGTTTTGATCTGGTTTCAGTTGCAGAGAGCTGAATCCCCTCCCATATGGTTTAAGCAGAAATTTGTTTGAGAGCATTAAAATGCTTACAGAAATCATGAGGCAATCTAGAAAAACCTCTAGGTTGTACTTTCAGAAACAACTCTCAGAGCCATTCAGCAGATCTGGGTCTCCAAGTAGCTGCTGTCTCTTCAGTCATCTGGAAGCCACCTGGCATTTGGGAAGCTGATGCTACAGCTGTAGGGTTTAGAACGGTGGCCACGCTGTCCCAGTCAGGAAGTACCACCAGTGCTGCTGCCTTGCCATGATCTTCTCCAGCAAAATAGATTCTCTGTGAGAAGTCAGCCAAGATGCAGGATGTTGCTGCAGAATAGCCAAATGCCTCCCGGGTCATTCTGCCAGAGCAAACAATTGAAGTTCAGAACCCACTACTTCCTCTTTCACAGCTAGCTGCAAGGGAGTCTGAATTGTAATCTTCGATTTTCCAGTTCCTGCATAACAGGAAGGCTTGCGGGGAGGAGTTTGGCATGGATGATGGACACCAACTTGCTGTGTCTATGCAGTAATTTAGTAAACAGGTCAAATGATAAGAAATGTGCTTGAGTTCTATGTTATTGTCATGGAAGGTAGACTAACAGAGAAGCAAAAACCAAAAAACAGCTAGAGGATTGTACAAAATATGAAAGACAGATAAAGAAGCTACATGCAGAAACACATTGTCATGGGATGGCAGTACTACCTTGTATTGTTTCAGGATATGTCCCTTGAAGTCATGTTGCATTTTTGCAACTATAGGCATAAGTGCTGTGTGGTAATTTAGTACTTGACCTGAGTAACAGTAAATTCAGGCCCAGATCCAGTCTGACCATTGAAGGTGTCCCGTCTAGCCTTTGAACTTTGTATCCTGATATTTGTCACTAAAACTTTAACTTCCTAAATATTTTTTTCCCTGCTTTTTTCCTGGTGTTATTTGCTTTATACTGTTGAGGAACCCTACATTGCCTCTCAAAATCCAAAATTTAAAAAGATGTTTGTCTCTGATCTATCAAGGAAACCGCATACTCTATGCACAGTTGACGTTTGGGAAGTGCTTTAGGCAAGGTGGCAAACAGAATACGGGTCCAACATGTTGTTGGAATGATCATTTTGGTTTCTGTATCTTCAGTATTTCTACTGGGACTTCATGTCACTCCTGAAGATTCCCCATACAACTTGAACATCATTCTGTGCTATTCTGGGTCATCCTAGCTTTCTGGTGTGGCAGAAGAGTGCCTAGAACAGCCTGAATTTAGATTTGGCTGGGTTATTGTGAGGTTTATTCAGGAACATCTAGCATGATTAAATTGAAAATGATACTTCAGAGAGAAATAGATAGAGGGTCAAAAATTTGGACAGGGATGACATGAAGTATAGTGATGAGCAGATTTAAGTCCCTCGCAGCAGGTGGTCAGCAACTTTCCCAGCCTTGAGTTTGTCAGGTGGATTCGCACCTCTTACTGAGTGGCTGCTTGTAGAACATTCTGCTTGGTGGTGTACAGCAAGGAGCAGAAGAGAAGAAACCGAAGAAAGATAGGATTCTATCTCCAGAGGAGTTTGCTGTTATGTTCAGGTGGTTAAGCCCCGCTTAGAAAGCAATTTCTGAGCATGTAGAAACGGTGATGGAGTACAGGATGGTGTGCCAGGTGCCATAGGGGATTTCTGAGCAGGCTTGGAGGCCAGGAGTTCAGCGGGTGGGGAGGGGGCTGCTAAGCCAGGCAGGGCTTCCTTGAATAGCTAAGGTTTGGACGAAGGCTTGAAAGAAAGAATGGACTAGACTGGGGGTGAATCGGGCATGCTCTTAGTGTCAGTCTGTTCCCAGTCCACGTGCCTTGGGCAAGAACTTGGGAGCTCCCCTTGGCCATCAAGAAAGCATTTAGGGCTATCGTCCCTTAAGTTGGCCTCTCCTTGAGTGGCAGCGGAAGCACCTGCTGACTGCAAAGTGACATCTCATGGACAGGCCTCTCCTCATCTGGAATCTCACCTGGCCTCCTAGTTGTCTTCAGTTTTCTCCTTGCACTTCTCGCCCCCTGGGCATGGGCCCTCCTTGCTTTGTATATCTAAGGATAGATGTCTTGGTGTTAAAGGCGTCCCATGCCCTGTTCGTCCGTACATGTGGCTGGAGGACAGTGGGTACCGTGCAATTAGGGGAAGTCATGTAGATGTCAGTACTGTTTTTGGACTGGGCTGCATAGTTTTCAGCTCTGTGAGATGTCTTGCTTTGGGCAAGTGATTTAACATCTGGAAGCCTCAGTTTCTTCAGTTTTAAGATGGGGATAATGATGGACCTTAGTTCACAGAGTTGTTGGGAGGATTAAGTGAAATAATGCATCTAAGCTGCTTAGCGCAGAGCTGGACTCCTGGGTCACCCTCTGTACGTCACGCTGTTGCTGTTCCTGTTCCTCTGACCTCTGACCTTTACAGCCTCCCACTCTTGGGGAGGGGGTAGGGACTCTCGACTCCTCTTGACAGCTGCCTAAACAGGAACCCACTTCTAATCCTGATCCCGGACACCACACCCTTCTCTCTGCTCTCTCCTTTCTTTCCCTCTCTCCTTTCCTTCCTCTTTTCCGTATCCTGCACTCTCGTTCCTTTGCTTCCTTCCTGCTTCTCCATTTACCGCACCTGCAGTTTGTTTCTAAATACTTTCTGTGTGCTTGATACAAAATGACACCCAGTCATTGCCTTCTTCTTGGAGAAGTTATGACTCATCATGTACTGCCTTCAAAAGAGGTGGTGTAGACTAATAGGGTGTAGACTTTGGAACCATATTGCGTGGGCTTGTATTCCAGTTCGGCCCTTGCCTCTGCGTCTCTGTGCCTCAGTTGCTTTTATCTGTAAAATGGAGATGATGATAGTTCCCACCTTATAGGGTTGTAGGGAGAATTAAATATGTCAGTATGTGTCAAGTGCTTACAATGATCATACTGAAGATGCTGAAGATAGGATGATGTACCATTATCAAATCCTGCTACATAAGAATTCCATGGGGCTGAAGGCAGTGTACTTAAAGCACACCCAGCACGAATAAAGGCACAGAGGCCACTCTGAGTGAGTGTGTTTGGGGACCCCAGGCGTGCAGCAGCCTCATGGGAATGGGGGGCTGGTGTAGGGAACAAATGGGAGATAAATTTAGAGATGAGAATGGCTGTGCCCCCGTTCCCCCTTCCTTCTCCCTTCCACGTGGGTGGCCCTTCCAGCTGAAGGGTGCCCCGTTTGCCGATTCTTGCTCTGGCCGCCCAGGAACAGCAGGCCGAGCCAGGCTGTCCTGCCTTTGAACTTGCACTCACCTGCCTGCTTTAATTAGATGATACGTGGTTTCCCTTATCTTCCTGAGAGAAGATTCTCTTTTCAGTTGATCAGCTATTGACGCCACTGTGGATTAGAGTTCCTACTATTTCCCCTCAGGCCCTGTTACAGGATGTCTGAGAGAGAAAAATCACATGTTTGTGCAAGTGATGGGTGAGTCACTTGGCGAGTCCACGAGACTGATACCTCCAGTGCCTTTTTAGGTGTTCAAAGCGCTGTCACATATAATCTGATTTGATCCTCACAGCGATGCTATAAAATATGGGGACTGTTATCCCGTTTCATAGATGGGGAAACTAAGGCTCAAAGAGGTGGGATGTCTGGCTCAGGGTCAGACAGCCAGCAGGCAGCAGAGCTGGGAGCCAAATCCAGGTCCAGATCCAGTTCGCTGTTCTCCCTCTGGGTCATGCCAGTGTCCACTCAGACTTGCTTTTCAATAAGGCTTTACTCTTGGTTAGTTCAGTCCAACAGATGTGTTCCAGAACCTTGTGTTAGCTTCTTCAACACAACACAGCATAACAGACAGTATGACTTTTCCACCTGCCAGCACTCACATCCCTTCCCCTAGGTAGGGAGTCACTGAAAGGCACAGAGTCAAATGCGTCAAGAATGGACATGTGGGATCTTGACCTCTGCATGACCCTGTGTCTGGAGTTGGAGAAACTTCCATTAGGTGAATTCACTGGTGGTCTAGTTTTTAGTTTGTGATTTTTAATTCTCCTTAAGTCTTGGACAACAGAAATCAAAACTCGGAGGCATCTTTGTCTTCACAACCCCCTCGAAGAGTGGTCTGTCTGTCTGCGAGCAGCTGATTGATTAAAAACCAACATTTCAGAAACATTAAACATTTCAGTGTCTTTAATCTTTTGCGAAAACATGGCCTCTCAAATGCTTTCCACCGTCAAGAATTTCTGCCTTTTGCCTATGGCACGTTTGCTGCTAAAACCCTTGTGTGAATGAGATTTCATCCTCCCCTCCACGCCCCCCCCCCCCAGCCCCCATCCAGGGAGGGGAAGCATGTGGTCCTTCTGGCTGCCGTTTTGACCCATAAGTGTCTTTTTTTAAGGTGCTTAGGGTAGAGTCAGAAAAGGAAGGAGTGAACTGAGTCTGACCCCACGTATTAGTCTGATGATCTTTAACTCTGGCTTAAATCAGTGCATCCAGTTCTCCAGCGTTTTCTTAGAAACACTCCTGCCCTGTTACGTCACCCTCTCGAGTTGCGTCACTGAGGCTGGCTGCTGAGTTGGAATTCTGTGTCGGGAAAAGGGCAGGCAATCTGGAGCTGTGGCCGGGTGACCAGGCTCCCGTACAATTCAGTCCAGCAGGTGTTTGCGGAGGGCCTACTGTGCTCAGAGCTTTAGCTCGTTCATCTTGGCAGGACTTGCCCTGTGAAAGTAGTCATCTTACCACAAGTGGTTCAAATATATTTGACCACAAATCTGTTTCTCTGGAGAATGGCAGAATTTGGAAAGAAATGCATTCATTTCTTTGCCTGCTCTCCATTACTCAAAAGAACCCACAAAGCTAATTTGTTTAGATGAGCAGGGCAGAGAAAAGCCCAGAACTAGATAAAGACCTCTCAGCCTGTCACTCATCCCACCTTACAGACTGCGGCATTAGAGGAATATCTTACTGAGTTCCTTTCTTAGTTTCTTACTTAGCTTACCAAGTTTAGGGGTGTTGGCATGTCAAGCTTTGAGAGCGGGTCCCTTGGAGAGAAGGCTCCAGAGTGAGCCGGAAGCCTCCCATGAGGAAGGAAGGCCTTACCTCAAACCGAATGCCCTTCGCCCTGACTCTGAAGTGGGTTTGGAGCAAGTGGGACGGTAAAATGAGTGGAAGCTGCACTCCCACCACGTGGGCCCACGATGTTACCTGTGGTGATGGCTGGGCTTATTTCACGCGTTCCGTGTCCCTGTGACGAACTGCCAGCCACAGGTTGACATTCCTCTGATGGGGTTCAGCCACGGATGCTCCAACTTGCTTTCATCCGTTCTCACATTATCTGAAGACCCATCTAAGTAGTTATTTCACTCTTGACCTTTCTGCAGACATACCCACCCCACACACTTCAGAACAAAACCAGACACCCTCACCCATGCGTTTGTTTTCCTGGGCCGCTCTGCTCTCGGTTCACCCCACCTCTCCCAGCCTCCAGGTACCCATGTTTGGAGAACAACAAAGAACAACCACCACCCGTCTCTACTGCTGAAGCCACTCTCCCCAAACCCCCCTCTGTGTCTCAAAGTTCAGTTTCCCCTCCTGCCCGCCCCCGGCTGGGGTAGATGTTGAGTCACTCCCGGTTCCTTTACAGAAGGGCGTCTTTATTCAATTTGACTGTTACTATTATGTGGCAAAGCATTCAATAAAAGTCGTGATTTATGAGATGTGTGTGGCTGTGGTTGTTTTTTCGTTTTCTTTCTTTCTTTCTTCCTTTTTTTTTTTGCTTTGTCATCTATCAGAGAGAGAAAAGCCAGGCCTGATAATTTCTTGGCACATCCTGTGTTCACTTAAGAATGTCAGCTGTCGGCCTGTCAGGAAGTTATTTCTTGGATTGGTTTCTCCCGCCTTTTCCCTCACCCTACAGTCCCCCCTTTAAACCGGCAGAGGCTCCGCTCCGTCCTGCAGGCTGGTGATAAGGGGAAGGCTGGACGCTGTGGGGAGCGGAGCGTGGCCCCCAGCGTGGCCCGTGGCCCCTTACACTCTTCAGCGGCTTCGTGTCCAGCACTCTGTCAGCTCTTGATTGCTTAATAGGAAGAGGCAGGCAGAGTCCTTTCAGGAAGCTTCCAGAATTTTCTTTGTTCTTGAACACAGCACCCCCCCCAATCCTCTTAGTTTTTTGGCCTGGCCACTTTAGAAATCCTTTCCTTTTTCTCTTCTCTAAAGTATGTGCATGCTAGATAAAAGGCTCTTGAATAGCAGGCCTAGCATGTTGAGTATTGGCTGCTGGAAATAGGCTAATTGGAGATAGAAGCGAGTTGTCACAAAGGTGCCCGTGGCAGGGGGTGTGCAGGAGGATGAGCCCCAGTAAATGCCAGGTTGACTTTTTCCACTTCTCCTCTCCTCCTGCGTTTATCATTAGCTGTTTGCTGAAATGCGTCCGGGCCTTTGTGGAGCACCACAATAGTGTTAACCAAGTTATGCCCTGCATCTTAAGCACCTGGTTAAGGCCTCGTTCTGTGTCTGGAATTGTTCCATGCTGAGCCCCCAGAGAGTGCATAAATAAGTCTTTAACCCACAGTGGGTGGCCTGGGAGGGACCGAGGAAAGCTGGCCTGCAGAACTTGAGCGGAGTGTGGACCCCTCGGTTTGAGAGCGGCATCTTCTGCGGCCAAGCCGTCCAGATTTTCATCTCTGTTAGGAGCGGTGCTTGCCAGTGCCAGCAGGTGAGAAACTCGGGGGACCCAGGTCTTTCTGCTTCGTAACAGTGCGAGTGAAGTGGGAGCAAGCCGAGAGGCCTAGGAACGCCCACCAGGCTGGCTGACGCAGGATCTAGTTGACGTGGAGGTTTTCAGATTTTAGTGGGCGAAACATGGTGACCTGAGAGGCTTGTCTGGGAATCTCCCGCGCCCAAATGCCCAGCGGGGGTTTGCCTTCTAGTTGCTTACAATCAAAGGGGGATTCTGCTTTTATGAGCACCCTGGATCCTGTGAATTTGAGAGTTCTGTCACCCTCAAGGGTAATTGGTTGCCTGTCCACATACTGGCCACCACCATATGACTGTCCCCTCATTTCTGTTTCTGCTGCCATCATCATCATCTGTCAAGACCTCTCATCTAGTTTCCTTGTGACTTTCTCTCTGGTGGCCCATCTCTGACTTCCCCCGACTCTAGACTCACATGCACCCTGCTCCTGACTGCCTGCAGGGTGTAGCCTGGTCCTCTGCCTGGAATTCCAGCCTCGTGTCACACAGGCCCCCATGCACCTCTGCTCTCCTCTTCTTTCCCCCCGGGGGCGACAGATCTCTCAACTCTGCAGCTCTGCCGGTTCCTTTATGACTGGTTAACATGGCATTTCTCCTGGTCCTTCTTGTTTCTGTCCCATGTGCCCAGCTAGAGGGTTAGACATTGAGGGCTGAGAGACACAGAGCACTCTCTATGGCACTGCTGTCCAGTGGAACTTTGTGTGATGAAGGAAAGATGCGTTCTGTGCTGTCCAGTCTATGTAACCACTGAGCATTCGAAATGAGGCTCTTGGGACTGAAGAACTGAATTGTTAATGACGCTTAACTTTAATTAATTTAAAGTAGCCACGTGTGGCCTGTGGCTGTCATACTGGACTTTGCACATGTTATCTTGCTTATCTTGGTGTTTCCAGAGGCCCTAGATCTGGGCTCTGCACACAAGACAAGCCTCGTAGATACTGATGAAGGAAACGGGAATCTCTTAGGTACACAATTATATTAACTGTGTGGTCCCTGCCTGTTTTCCATGCAATCTGATTTTTAAGTTAGATTCCATAGATAATATACTTGAACATCGCCAATGCTTTAGGGGATACAAAGATGAATAAAGGTGGTTCCTTCCTGGAAGGAACTTAAACCTAATGCATAAATATCCAATGATAATGGGAAGCAGAATGAAATAAAGTGCAGTGTTTAGGAACAGTTTGCATCCTGTGTGGGTGTAGAGAAAGCAGTCATTTATGGTGACTGAAGGGACATGAGAGAAAGCTTTAGAATGTTCGTTCATTCATTTGGCAAATATTTGTTGACTTTCACTCTGACCCAGGCACTGGCAATATATCCGTGAACAAAACAGACAAAATTCCTGTCCTCAGGAAGCCTACTTTCTGGTGGAAGGGAGACAGACGATCAATAAAATAAGTCAATTGTAGTGTGTTAGAAGGTAAGCTGGGAGAAGGGCTGCGGGGGGCTGCGGGGGGTGTGCATGTGGGTAGGGGTTGCAGTTTTTAAATAGGTTGGTCAATAGGCCTAGTGGAGAAGTGACATTTGAGCAAAGACCTTTAGACTGAGGTCTGAGGGTTTGGAGAATCATGATAGGTTGAAAAAAAGGCAGAAGGATATTCCTGCGTAAGGGGGCAGCTCCACTGAAGGCTTGGGGGTGTGGAAGTGCATGCAGTGGTCAGAGCAGCGTGCCTGGAGCACAGAGTGTAGAGGGACGAATGGGAGGCGGGGCTGCAATGGCAGTTTGGAACCTTGTAACAAAGGTTGAAACCTTGGAAACCGTGCTGATGATTTTCAGTGCCCCTGCAGATGTCCTGTCTCCTCGATTAAAATATCAGCCCCCCGAGGACAGTGGTCCCAGCTATTGCTTCTCATTTCTCTCCCCACAAGGTTCCGTTCCAAGGAGTTGCTCAGAAATTGTGTTGATTAAGGGACAGTTAAGATGAGATTTTGCAAAGGAAAAGGTCTGATAAGATCAGGTCTCTCCTCTGGTTTAATTGTACCACTGGCGTTTACTTCATTTCTAACTCTCTCTTTGTGCAGACTGAGTATTCTGCAGCATGCCAGGTGGCTCAGTCTCTGTGTTTTAATGCATTCCTTTGACCTGGATCATCTTTGGGACACAGAGAAGGTTTGGGGGAGCCAGGGCGTGAGAGCAACAGGAACAGAATGGAAGACCAAGCAGGCCTTTAGAGGGACAGGGTTTGTGGCCAGGGAGAGGAACGCTGTATTTCCCAGTCTGGAGACCCAGCGACTTCATGGCTGGACGGAAAGTGAGTTGCCCTGAGCTGCAGCTATCACTTGGAGAACAAGTGTGCAAGATAATCATAGGTTCAGATGTATCCTGAATGGTAAGAGTCCAGATTTTGCACAGAAAGAGAGGAGGGCCTTTGGCCAAGGGCAAGAAAAGGCTTTTAAAACAGATTACTTATCAGCCTGTTTTAAGGTGGCTGCTTGGAACTGCTGATATTCACAATGATAATAGATGTAAAAAACATTTCTTTCCAGAAAAAACTGACTTTTTAGATTTTTACCTTTCTAAAGGCAGAGTTGACCACAGCAAGCATGTGGCGGTGTGCCTTGGGGCAGTTGTCGTGTTCGTGGGTAAATCTTCAGTGCCAGTTGCCATCGGCAGTAAGGTTTTCCCCCAGATGAGTACTCACAGCTAACCACAGACTGCCAAGTCACCTTGGGGCTTGGCACACCCGTGGGCCTGTCTAGGAGATGCTCATGTGGCAGCTTGGAGTTTGCTGATGAGCTGCACGTAGACTGCTGGCCCTGCAGGTGCCAAGGTCAGTCATGGAAGGTGTGGGGCTGAGGTCTGGGTCCCATGAAACTGAGAACCGATTCCTCCTTACCTTCCTGAACAGCTTAATGTTGTTGGACACCACTGACCACTCCCTTCTATTTGAAGTGCTGTACCTTCAGGGTTGCAGTTCTCATTGCGCTGTAACAGATTACCCCCAAATTTAGCAGCTTAAAGCAACCATTTTATTATCCTCAGGGACCACTGGGTCTGCAGTTCAGACAGGGCACAGCAGGGATAGCTTGTTTCTGCTTCACCGTGTTTAGGATCTCAGCTAGGAAGACTTGAAATCTTGATGGTAACTTCATGACAGTCGGCTGGAATCATGTGAAGCTTCTTCACTCATATGTCTGGTGCCTGGTCAGGGATGGCTCGAAGAATGGAGTTCCAACTTGTGGTCTTTCCGTGTGGCTGGGCTTCCTTACAACATGGCGGCTTTGGAGTAACTGGACTTCTTACTTGGTGGCTCAGGCCTCCAAGTATGTGTGTTCCAGAGAACAAGCTGGAAGCTGCAGCACCTCTTATGACCCAGCCTTAGTAGTCATATACCGTCTCTTCTGTTGGTTGAAGCCGTCACAAGCTTACTCAGATTCAAGGGGAAGGGCATAGACCAAGGGACCACATGCCTCAGCTGGTGAAGCAGTTTGCTTTTGCTCCCCTCTTGGTTCTTTGGCTGTTGCTTCGAGTCTCCAGAAGACGTTGGGATTCCTCCTGAAATGTCCTTGTCCCTCCTTTTCCTCTACCCTCTCATCTCATCCACTCCCATGATTGTAGTGGCCACCTAGACATTGCTGAATTCAGTCTGGGGCATCTGTCCTCATCTTTCTCTTGAGCTCCGGAACAGATACACAAATTGTCCTGCAGGCACTGCCAATTTAATATACCCAAACTGAACACTTTTATCGTTCCTCTGCAAACCTGCTTCTTCTGCATTTCTTATCTCACTTGGCGACACCACCGTCGACTCAGCCACCCAGTAAATTCAAAACTCCTTCCTCTCCCTCATCTCTGCATCGGGCCACTTACCAGGGCTGATAATTTTGTCTCCTACTCTGTCTCATATCTCTTCCTGCTTTGTTGTGCAAAAGATCCTGGTGGTAGTTCAGGGTCCCTCATCTTGGACTATTATGATAAGCTTCTAACTGTTCTTACGGTCTCTCATTTCAAGCCCTCCGGTCTGTCCTCTGCAGAGTGACGTATCCAGGCACAAAGCTGGTCATTTTATTCCCATGCTTAACATCGTTGACCCCTTGTCTGAAGGATGAAGTCCGGTCTCCTTGGTCAAGGCGTGCAAGTCTCTTTGTGGTCTCTATGTGCCTCTATCCTTATCTCCCATGAGACCCTCCTTTCCACTTGATTTCTAGCAATGCCAAACTTAGTGCCTGGAACCAGCAATCATGTTTCATGCCATTAAGACTCTGCCTGCCTTCTCGCTTGTTTTCCTGGAAAACTCCTGCTTATCCCTTAAAACCCTAGTCAGGCATCTCCTCTTTGAAGCCTTCTCTGATTCTCCTGACGGAGTTCATCATATGTCCCTCCACGTATTTCCATACTCCTGCCGTTGTGTGTTTTTGTCAGGCCCCTGTGAGATCTTTGAGGCCAGAGAACTAAATCTTTTCCTGTGGGCTCCTATGGCCTGGTGGGGACTAGGTAGTCATTAGTGTTTGATGTTGAATGGAATGAATCAGGGGCAGGTGATACAGACCCTGGACGTTGTCATCGAATCTGTGATTGCCAGGGGTTTCAGGCCCCTCCCTATTTCACTTGACCTTTTAAATGGTTTCTTATCAAGAGTCACCAATTATCCTTTTTATATATAAAGATGCCCCTTACCAAATCACTGGCTGTGTGTGTCCAAGTCGGAGGGGCAGGTTGAGTGACTCGATCCCACAGGACCTTTCAGGGCAGCACCCTGTCTGAGTTCTCTGTGGTTCTCAAGTAGGACTCTGGCCAGCTGTTCTTCTTAGGAAAGAAGCTTTTTATCTCCTTGGTGCTGGTGCCAGCTTAGCAACAAGGACCGCTTGGAATTACTCAAGGGGAAAGAGAGGAGACAAGGAGGATGCCCAGGGACCTTGAATCATCCACAAACTGGCTAACTCAGAGCAAGAGATATTCATTCATTCATTTGTTCAACCTATATCTATTGAGTGCCCTACTGTATGCCAGGCGTTATTCCAGTTGCTGGGAATACAGTGGTGAACACAACAGACAAGAGTCCTTAACTTTACGGAGCTTCTATTCTGGGGGTGCGTTGACCATGGCCTCCCTTATCGGCTTCCATTCTGGGGGATGTCCTGACCACGGCGGCTTTGGCTGTGCGTCCCTGGCTTGGAACCTAGCACATAGCAGGCACTGAACAAACAGTCGTGGAGGGAATGAAGGAGTGTGGTTGGGCAAATGAGGTTTAACTGGGCGGATTTTTCTTCCTTGAGGGAAGGCAACTAGATTTTATTAAGCGCTTGCCAGGTGCAGGGTAATTTCTCCATAGAAGACCCTGGTCTTCCGGGCAGAAGTGCCCTTTAGAGAGACCATGTGCCATTTGCTGGGCTGTGTGGCTGATTTGACAGCCCTCCAGAGTGAACTGCAAAATGAGCCCTCCACGTTTCGGCCGACAGCTACAGGTCCCCAGTTACCTCTTTGCCTCAATAAACAGCCAGCCCAGACCAGTTAGTTGCACTGGGCGCGTTGGGGAACACATCTTTTCTTTCTCTCTTTTCCGTTGTTTGGTTGGCCTAGTGCAAGTGTTTTAAATAGAACAGACATCACGGCTATAAAACATCTGTAACACTACACATTTAGTAATGTTCCTGGCGGACTGAGTTCTGTTTGATTGGTGAGGTTTTTGCCATGACCGTTGTTTCCTTTTTTCCCCCTGTTTGTCCCTCTGGAAAATAAAGTTTTCTTTTCTGTGAGGATTTATAGAAATATGTTCCTGGCATGAAGAGAGCACGGACATATTAAGATATTGGTGGAGCAGAGAAATATTACCTCCGAGGCATGGAGAGCTCTCTCTCTTATAGAGAATGACCTTCCTAACGTGAAACAGTCTGTTGCTCTTTGTAGGGTAAGGGGCTGCCTTGGTTAAGGCAGATGAAGATGCTGATTTGCGTTGAGATAGCATCCTTTTTGCTGGAGCATCTTCAGCCCTTGAATGCCACAGTTGCCAAGCACCACTGCTGGGGGTGGGCTGATTTAGGATGGCGTCGGAGAAGTCTGAGGGAAGTAGAACCAGTAATGATTAGTCATTAAATGTATGGGGTGTGCTTCCTGCCTTTCCAAGTGTTTTTCCTTCTGGCGTTTAGTCTGTGGGGCAGGCAGGGAAGGTCTGATCCCCATTCACAGACGAAGAGAGGGAGGTCAGGTCACTGGAGGGGAAAGGAAGGTGGTGGGGAGAGGAAAGAGGAACTTTGTGTGCCTGGCATTCGAGCGCCATGCTGAGCACGTTTCACGTATTAGCTCTTTTAATCCGATTTTGTAGAGGGAGAAACCCAGGTTCAGAGAAGACCAGTCGCTTGCCAGGGTCACCTAGTATATATGAGATAGGATTGAAATTCCTGGGGTCCTTTTCTTTCTACTGTATCACTTGGCCTGCTCAGGCTGCTGGGATTGGAGCCTGGCCCTCCCATCACCAGGATCTCCAAATCTGGTGCTCTTTTCGGTCTCCAAGATCCTCTCAGATTTAGAAATATCACCTTCCGTCTCTTGAGGGGTGAGACATTGAATAAAAGGTGGACAGACCTGCTCGTGATTATCTTGGCTTCTCTTTTTCACTGCAAACACTTCTTTGGGTTCCCCCTTTCCCTCAAAGGAAGTTACTTGTGGTTGGTGGCAGGGACCAAACCAGCACATCCTGGGGGGGAAATGTGGCTTTTTTTTCTTGACAGGTAAAATTTATGACCTAACAGATGGCTGAGCGTGTTTCCAAAGACGACCACGCCAAGGGTGCAATGTGCTTATCTCTCCTTATGCCTCCCCCACCTGCCCCCACCTTCCCTCGCTCTCCTCGGACGTTTCTGGAACAGTAGAATGGTAGAGCTGGGAGGGACCTGCTGAGGGGAGAACAGACCCCAAGCCCCACGCTAGTCAGTAGGACTTGTGTCTAGGTCCCTTCCTTCTGGTTCGTGCTTTTCTCACCATTCTTGCCCATGCCTCCTTGCCAGCATCTAAGCATTAAGATGACCCAGCCTCCCATGGCAGCCCTGCCCTTCTCTTTAACAGCCTGATTGAAGAGTCGCTGCCCTGTTTAAAGCCTTTGGAGGTTACTGTTGCCTCCCTGGCATGGCCTGCAGGGACTGGCCTGCCTGGCCCTTCTCCTCCTTGCATTCCATCGACACCTTGTCTTTTAGATCCACTCCCAGCCCTTCAGCCAACATTGAAGATGCCACAGGCTCTGCTAGGGAGGACCTTCTCCCCTTCCTTTCCTGGCTCTCCTCTGCTGACCTTCAAGCCTCAGGTCATGACCAGCCCTGTGCCCCCAAAGCCCTCCCTTGCTACAATAACACAGACTCTTACTTGACTGTAAGTACCTTCAGAGCAGACACCAGATCTCATTCTACTTGACATCCACCAAGCCTAGCACCATGCTCAGCACATAGTAGGTCCTTAAAATATGTTTGATGAGAGTATGAATAAGGGAGTATGACTTGCTACCAGAGACAGTCCTATGTGATTATCTTTTCCTCTAATACTCTCCATCTTTATTCTTGGTCTCGTGGGATTCAGCAAATGTTTTTTGAGCACCTACAGTGCTTTCACGTACTTATCTCTTGTGATGCTTATAGCAGTTCCGTGGCATACAGGTATGGCTGCCACTTTGCACATGGCTCATCTAAAATTACACAGCTAGGGAAGAGGCTGAGCTGGGGCTCAAGCCCAGCGCTCCCTGGTTCAGGTCCCAGGCTCCTTCCGCTTTTCTGTGGCGATTTTTCCTCTCATGCTCTGTATGATAATAATGAAAAAGAATCTTTGCTTTTGATGACGTCTCCATCCCCCATCTTTTCTCCCTTAAGATGGCAGAAGCAGCTTCTTGTAGAGCCCTGACTACACATTAGAATTGTCTGGGGGAACGTTTGAGAATACTGAAGCCCTGGCCTTGCCTCGCACTGATGAAGTCAGAGTCCCTGCAGGTGGGGCCCCGTGTTGTAGGTTTGAAGGACCCCTCCAGGCGATTGTAAGGTGCAGTCGGCTTTAGCACCGCTGCACTCCGGGAGTGTCAGGGAACCTGCAGCCTGGCTCAGCTCCCTGGATTAGGTAAAACTTGCTCATCAAGAACTGATTGCCATGTGCATCTAAAATATGTTAATGAAGGTAATCAAGGCTAAGGGTTAAGGCTGCCATTTGTTCTTTTCATGAAATCAACTGGAGGGTTTGGGGGATGGGGCGCCTTGGCTTCAGAGCCTGCCTGCCAGCAAAGTTGTTATCCCTTCTCTGCTAAGAGCAGTTCAGTTGTTGCTGATGGGAACAGGCCTGGTTCTTGCAGGTGGCTCCCAGTTTACCGGAGGAGTGGGTTCTAGAAGTCCTTTCTTGGGCAGTCTTCCCCAGAATGCAGTGGGACCCTCTGAAGCTTGGTTTTCCTTAACCCAGGGTCTGTCCTCCCCATTATTCTTTCTGACATGGCTTCTCAGCCTAAGCCTCAAGGTTTCCTACACGTCATGTGGAGGATGCGGGGGCCCTTCAAGATGGCGGGTAAAGGAGTGGGTGTTTGCTTCTGGTTCCGAGAAGCTTTGGAACACTCAACTTCTGAGTAGAAACCATCTCTCTAGTAGTTGCTAGCCAGGTGGCCTGAAATGCTTTACGTAAAGAACAGTTTGGGAAGTAGGAAGGGATGCTCTGAGCTCATCACGCCAGCTGTGTGTTCATAAACCCTGCGGCCTGCACATGGGCGATGGGGAGGCTCCAACCTGGGGGAGAAGCTCTGAGAAAGGCTCATGTTAGAGGCATGGGCTCCGGCAGTTGGGTTTTCCTTAGTGCATCTGCTGGAGGATACAGGAACCTCCTGTGGGCCGTGTTCTTGGAGTTAGAATTTCACGCTTGCTGTTTCAGTTTGTGTTTTCAGGCCAGAGTCTTAGGCCCATTTTATCAAAGGGGGAAAGCGAGCCCCAGAACTGTTAAGACACTTGACCTAATCTCATCTGACCAACCAGGGTCAGTTATTATGTCTCAGTGTATACCGATGCGCTTGACAATGCACACACGTGGACAGAGAGAAGGTAATTTAAACCTGTTTTTGTCTTATCTGGATCGTTTCTATAGGCACAATCACCTTGGACCTCTGCTTTAGCCCTGGGGCCTGGAGACCATCCATGTTGGCATTTCTAGGACCCTCCATGTCTTCAGAATTCCACCCTGGGTGGTGGGGGGTGAATTGGGCTTCCACGGCTGGAGTGACAGGCCCAGATGGAAGGAACCGAGCTCATACCAGCTCCTCATCCTGTCTGGTCCTCTTTCCCACCTCTCTCTCGGGTTTATTAAGAATCTGCTTTGGCTCCCTTTCCCTTGCTGGGGCTTTGGTGGCGCCTCTTTCGTATGCAAAAATCCATGGCTTCCTCGCAAATTCAGCAACAGTAAAGGATACTTATTTAATTTCGCTTAATACTGCTGCTGTAAAAGATTATGGGTTTTAATTGCATCTACGTATTGGTAATCATTTGAACACCGGAGAGAGTCTTTGGGGCCTTCCGCATAGTGAGTGCATTTCTGTGGTGAGTATCGGGTGGGGGCCGTCTGAGAAGGATAGAGTGACGGAGAAAATACCTGTGGATGCAGAGCAGCTTGGGTGCCCATGGTTGGGATGATGGCCAGCCAGCCACCTGGCTCAGCATCAGTCGACACTTGGGTCATGGTCCTTAATTTCCTGTGCTTTCCAAGGCAACACTCCATCTCTGCACCTTTTTCCGTTAACTTTCCCGGCTCCTCAGTCTGAGTGCCACTGTCTAGGATATTACTCCCTGATACCAATCTGAGGACAGGTCTCCCTTGCCGGCTACAGCTTTTCCCCCAAGGATAAGAGGAAGTAGTATTTTTTAAATTAGCCTGGGAGGGAGCCAGGCGGAGGGCTCTGAGATGAGGGTGGGGAGGCTGAGCTCCCTGCCGAAGCAGCCTGATCATTTCATTGCAAGATCACGTCTCTTAGGTGAGTTACTGTTGTTTTAATCAGAGGTAATGCTGTAACTGACTATGTCGGATAATTGTGTGTAAATCATATTCTAGCCCCATATGGATGAAGGATATTTTTTTCCTTCTAATTTTAAAGCTATTTAAAGGGAATGCCAAATTTTAGCCTGAACCCAAGTGCTCTCTGGCTAATAGCTATAGATGGGGAGCGAGAAGTCTAAAAATATTGGTTTCTCCTGAAGTTAAATTTCTTTCTGCAATTGGCAACATCAAATATTGTTACACCTTTGTCCGGTGGTCAGCCTTGGGTGAAGCGAGGCACACGGAATTAGCCGGTGGATGAAGCAGTGGGAGCATACTTTCTTGGGTACTTGGGTTTATTTTAAGCCCTTTTTGTGTTCAGATTCTTGACGTAGGGATCTTTTTGGCCTGTCATTAAAAAAAAACCCAACAGATTTATTGAAATATAATTCACATGGCACACTGTTTACTCATTTAAAGTGTATAGTTCATGAGTTTTTGGTATATTCACAGATATGTGCACCCGTCACCACAGTCAATTTTAGAGCATTTTTATCACCTCAGAATGAAACCCCATGCTCTTTAGCCATCATCCCCTTCCTCTCCCTCAACCCTAAGCAACCACTTATCTACTTTCTGTGTCTATGAATTTCCCTATTAGGAACTTTTGTATGAATGGAGTAGTATAATATATGGTCTTTTATAACTGGCTTCTTTCACTTAGCATAATGTTTTCAAGGTTCATCTGTGTTGTAGCAGGTGTGGGTACTTCCTTCCTTTTCGTGGCTGAATAATATTCCATTACATAGATATACCACATGTAATTTATCCATTCATCCGTGGATGGACGTTTGGGTTATTCCGCTTTTGACTATTATGAACAGTGCTGCTGTGAATATTTTGTGGGCAGGGTTTTGGGTAGACACACGTTTTGGTTTCTCTTGGGTAGATACTAGGCGTGGAATGTTGGGTTGTCTAGTGACTATGTTTAATTGTTTGAGGAACTGCCAGACTTTTTCCAGAGCAGCTGCACCGTTTTGCATTCCACCAGCAGTGTCTCACCTGCCATTTTGCATCTTTGCTTCGAAATTCAAAAGGGCAGAGTTGGACTCGCTCCTTGTGGTACCCTCTCGTCTCTCCTTTTCCCAGCCTTTCTGCTGGGAAGGAAGAAGATGACCTGTCGCAAATGAAGGTGTAGGAGACTTCAGTGACTAGAAAGAGCGAGATTTTGACTCTTTATTTGTGCTGTGTGACTGCATTGGTGGCATCTCTGAGCCTTACTGTGGAGGAGAGACTGAGACGTGTCCTAGGACTGATGTGAGGCCTGAGTGAGGCAGCTCGTGCCTGGGCCTGGCCCCCAGTGCGTCCACAGTGAGGGCAGAGCACTCTGAGCACGAAGGAGACACAGGTACCAGGGCTCTCTAGAGGGGAAGAGGACCTGGAACCTGCCCACGTGTAAACCACGGCTTTCCTTTTATGATGTGTTTCTCAGGAGCTTAAATCCTTGGCAGCATTTGGCTGGCTTCTCCTTACGGTTTGCTTGGCTCTCCCTACTCCTTCACCTCCTGAGCTTTTGAAGCAGAGACTTGTCCCCATGTCCCCTGCCATGTGGGTATGCAAGTGATGAGTGTGAATCTGCCTTCCTTGGGCAAATGCAGATTGTCACACACGTGAGTGTAATGCTGCCCTCCCCCATGATGGTGGAGAGCTTCCGTGTGGACTCTCGCTCCACTGTCACCAAGAAAAGGTGAGGCCAACGCCCTGGTGTCCTCTGGCCTCTCCCGAGCAGGCCTCTGTGCTGATTTCGTGGGGCTGCCTTAACAAAGTCCCACACACTGGGTAATTTAAGCTACAGAAATGTCTTCTCTTACAGTTCAGGAGTCCAGAGGTCTGAAGTCAAAGTGTCTGCAGGGCTGGTTCCTTCTGGAGGCTCTAAGGGAGAAAGTGTCCCCTGGCTCTCTCCTAGCTTCTGGTGGCTGCTGGCAGCTCTTGGCTTTCCTTGGTTTGTAGACATACCACTCCGCTCTCTGCTTCCATCTTCACGTTAGCTTCTTCTCGGTGTGCGTTTCCTCTCCTCTTCTTGTACGGACACCAGTTGTTGGATGTAGGGTGGGCCCTACATCCAAGATGATTTCATCCCAAGATCCTTTACTCAGTACGTCTGCAAAGGCCCTATTTCCAGATAAGATCACATTCTGAGGTTCTGAGTGGACGTGAATTTTGGGGGGACTCTAGTCATCCCACTACAGTCTCTTTTCCACATGAGATTCTAGAAACATTTGGAGAAGACTCCCGGTGTCTGACCTGTGTTCTGACTTTGTATGCCAAGTGAATTTTGCCACTGGATTCAGATGTGATGGGGGGAGGGGCAAGAGCATTAGTTTAGGGGGTGGAGGGAAGGATGGAAAAAAATACTGGGAGGATCAGGAATTTCAGAGGCCAGATCCTTTGGAACAAACACCCTGGGGAACGAGGCCTTGGAGTTGGGACTCCTGTGACCTCAGTCAGCCCTGCTGGAGCTTCTTGGCCATTCAGAGATTGGGCTTAATTCTCTAATGCAGAGCGACAAGGGAGAACTGATATGTCGGCAGAGAGCACGTGATTTCATCCCAGATTCTGAAGAACACAGTGCTCACCAAATTCAGAATCTAGGAGGAGATTGCGTGGTATCTGCCAGTATATTAGTTGTCCCTTGTCACTCTGCCTTGCCTTTAACTAGGACATGAGTGGTCCATCTGGGACTTCACTTTTGCATCTGCATGATGGAGGTGGTGGACGGTCAGGTTTGCAAGATCCCGCCCAGCGCTGGTGTTCTGCCGTCTTTCCTGGGCTCTCTCCACCTTGGGGTTCCCACAACAGAGGGAGCATCTGTAAACGAGCCTGTGCTCTTGGGCACTGAAGAAGCTCATATTTTTTCATGAAGGGGAATTTGAACTCTTTTCAGGAACACGATGATGGCAAGAGCTGACAATTTTTCTGGGCCTCCCTCGTACCCATTTAAGGCTCTCCAGAGCCATTTCCTGACTTCCTATGCATTTGTCAGGATTAGGAAATATTTGTTGCTGTCGTTTTCTTCTGTGACAACTACTATCTTTGGGCCAATGCCGTTGGAGCTAAGTTCCCCTTCAATCTTATTCTTAAAAGGTAATTTCTCTTTTCTAACACCCCCCCACCCTCTGCTTTCAACAAACACATGCTCAGGTGCTTTATCCTATTTTATAAAACTACAGCTGGTGGCCCCACTCTGAGTGACCATTTCAGATGGAAACACATTTTTTACAAGAAAATTTTTGAAAGTTAAACCAGCAGGAAAGCGGGCTCTCTGGTTGGAGACAGGAAGGTGGGGGTCCTTCTCGGCTCGGGTGAGCAGTTGGCTTTGGCCAGTTCTTACGTGTAAACAGCAATTTTCTGAACTGGAATGGGTGCTGGGATTTTCTTTGTGGAGCCAAGAGGTGTGTGGAGAGCAGTGGTGTTTAGTTAAATTACGGGTCTGGATGCAGACTTTGCAGCAATGCCCCACTCCCCTGTGAGTGCTACACACACGCACACGCATGCATGTACGCGCACCCTGCTTCCCATCGCGCTGCCCTAAACCATGAAGGCAGGGGCATCTGTTGGGGAGGGGGCTGTCCCCGAGGGGTGCAGGGCTCTGGGTGGGCACCTAATGTCTTTAGGAGTGGAAAGCATTCACGTAACGAAGTGTTTTCTGCAACCCCTCCACCGAAAACTCCAAGCAAAGGAAATTTAAGATCAGTTGCCCAGTGGATTTTGGACTGAGCTCTCTCTGGCATAGATGGGTGGCTCTTTCCATCTAGGTGTACTGTGGGGGCCCAGCAGGGCTGTCTGAGCATTTTAGTGAGCATTGGCCGGCTTCCCTGCACCTTGGCTGGCTAAGTACCGTATTGGGATGAAGGCTGTGGGGTAGGAAACAGTTACCTCAAGGGCCTAGCACAGGAAGAAAATGCAGCTGGCTCTCTCCATTGTGGGTGGAGAGGATTTTCTCTAACGAAATGACTGCAGAGTCAGGGGCCAGTGGGTAACTTCTGCTCAGCGTGTCCAAGGTCAGAAAATGGTTCAAGTTCTGGGGGTCCTGGATGGTTCCTGGGGCAAATGGAAGCTAGACTCAAGGATTGGGAATAGAGAGTTACCCCAAACTTGCACACACTCACACAGGCACATGTGTGCACGCGCACACATGCATGCATGTACACACGCACACTGAGAGACCTTGATCGTATTGATGGGAACTGGAGGACCTTCACTGAGTCCCCCTGCAAGCCTGGACACAACATCCTAGCCCCGCCCACTTCCTGCCATCCTCAGTAGCCATGGAGATGGAAGGGAAGTGGAGGGAAGAATGTGTTATTCTAGAATCCTCTGCCTGCCTCCTGCATCCCTCTCCAGAAGGCAAATCGTCGAGCAGTCCACAGTCCCTTTAGCGGTAACGCCACCAGGATTCCCAAATGAATCACTGCCATTTCCCCCATGCGCCCCTGGCAGGAGAGGTCACCGTGTGCAGACCTGTCACCCGAGCCATGCTCCCCTCTCTGAAGCTGAGATGTCGGCGAGCGGCTCACCAGGTGTCTCACATCTTCCCACTGGCCTTTTCAACGTTTGGAAGGTTTTGATTAAACAGTTTCCTTCTAGTGTTTGCTGAAGAGTGAGACCCAGCCCTGTATCTGAGCTGGTTCCTGGAGAGGATGTTTTCGTAACTTTGACACTTCGGCGCAATGTCTGGGGCCTGGAATTTCTCATCTTTCTTTAAAAAAAAAAAAAATGTTTTGAAAGACCTTTTTGGGACTGCGTAGATTTATGGCTGGGTGTCTGCCCCAGGTTTTAGGGCTCCGTCTTGGCAGGTTTATGGCTTTGGGGCGACGCTGGAGGGTGGAAGGGGAGACCTTTCCATTTAACAGTTACTAGGAATGAACATTCTGTTGACTTCTGTTCTTTGGAACGATGACACGTTGGTCGTTTGATTCTCTGAGTCCACGTGAACGTTTGGAATAAAATAGGGCCTGCTCCACACCCACCTGGCTCTGAACAACGTATAAACGAGACCGTGGGGTTCGTTTCATAGAATGCCTCTCCAGAGTTTCTTTAAGTCGGGAACTCCACTAGTGCATGTTTGTAGATCACATTAGTGTTTCTTTATAGAGATTTAATTACTTGGCTGGGGCAAGAAAAAGGAATGAAAAATCTAAAATGAAACTATTGGGAGTCTTTGCCCAACTGAAATCATGTAGCGATTCAGGAAAGTGTTTTTGGAAATTGTAGTGGAAGAGAATGGGGCAATAGAGTTGATTTATCAAACTTTGTGTAAGGCATCTTTCTGCCGCATGTCATTCTGAGCTTGAAGGATGAATTTAGTAATTGACTTTGGATTCAGTTACAGTGACCATCTATTTAGCGTCTATCTGGTGTCCCGCTTAGACACTTTGGCATGTGTTATTTAATTTAGTCCTAATAGGAACCTTGTGTGGTAGGCTAATTATTCTATCTCCATTTTATGGTGGATTAAATTCCACATTCTATTAGAATGTGAGCCCCAGCACCCAGCACTTAATGTGTCTGTTGAATGAATACATTAGGAAAGTTAGGTTAGTAAAATCGGGCCATTAGTGAGCGTAGGGAGAGAGTTAAATCTGGAGAGGGCCTGATGGAGTTTCACCGCGAAGGTGACCTTGATCCACCAGGGAGATGTAAGGAATGGACAAGAAGGGAGATGGTCAATAAGGAGCAGAGTAAGATGCCCACCAGTTAACGAGTGGTTCTTGGAGCTTGGTGGTGTGGACACTGGTGGGATCGTCATAGAATGTCCTCACGTACATTATCTCATCTAATCTCCCATTCTTCTGAAAAGAGATGGAAACCAGTAAATCACAGCTTTAAACACTTGTGCAAACCACTGCATGGCTCTCACAGCCAGCAGCATGAATGCAGAGTTGTGAGGATGCTGTCCTCTTAAAATAGCGCAGGAAGTCCACTACAAGGGTATTCCAGTTTGGGCTCAGTCGGTGGGCCGCCATAGCACATGTTCCCTCTGGGAGCCACTAGCTGAAGTGTGAGCTCTCTGAAGTCTGGGAACTTCCCCGTGTCGTGCCCATCACGCTTGCAGACTCATGAGGGTTCAGGGTTAGGTGGGACCTGGAGCTCTGGTCCCAGGTGTCACTGAGCTGCGGTTCTGCTGTTGGAGGGGGGTCAGTTGGTCCTTTCTCTCAGCAGATGTGTCAGGAGCCTCAGCAATAACAGTGATCCAGGCAGCCATGGCACGTGTACTTACGTATCCTACATCGAATTGTGGTAGATGTTTGTGACATTGTGAGTTTTTTAAATTTATTTTTATTTTTAATTGTTTTAATTTTTTTTTTTTTTGAGGAAGATTAGCCCTGAGCTAACTACTGCCAGTCCTCCTCTTTTTGCTGAGGAAGGCTGGCCCTGAGCTAACATCCATGCCCATCTTCCTCTACTTTCTATGTGGGATGCCTACCACAGCATGGTGTGCCAAGCGGTGCCATGTCCGCACCCAGGATCTGAACTTGTGAACCCCGGGCCACTGAGAAGTGGAACGTGTGAACTTAACTGTTGTGCCACTGGGCTGGCCCCTATTTTTATTTTTTATAAATAGTTCATTAATTTTATTTCACTTGCGACTGTTTAAATATCTCAATTATCCACTAACGAAATTACAAAACAATTGAACTTCAAAGTACTTTTGATTTAAAGAATTTTTTTCCAGTTTTATTAAAAAATAATTGACATACATCATTGTATAAATTTAAGGTGTGGAGCAAGTTTTTAAAAAATTATGTTTCAAGGTTTGTCTCGTCCCTTTATTTTGGGGTTTCAGTCTTGCCTTTCTTTGTGCATTCTCATCAAACATTTTCCCCCTATCTTTACTGAGGTATAATTGAGAGACAAAATTGTAAGATTTTAAAGTGTACAACGTTATGATTTGATACATATCATCGTGACAGGCTTCCTCCCATCGTGTTAAGACCTGTGCTTGTATTATATGCAGCCAAATGAGACCACCCCCCGTACCTACTGAGTTTCTAAATTTTTTATTTGACGTTAGAAGAAAAAACCTAAAGAAGCTTCACATAGCCTAAACTCAGTCTTTCAAGTAAATTTATCTTATTTTTTCATTTTTGCCTCCTGCATGTGAGAGTTTTGGTCCCTGCTCTGAACAGTCTATGTCATTCAGCTTCCATCACCCTTTGCTTTGAAACTGATGGAATTCTGCAATGTGGTCACACTCATTGCTTTTTGCACCCACCAAACATCTGGTGTGGGCTTCTGTGTGCCCGGCCCTATACTTGGCATTGTGGGTGTGCCTCGAGGAGTCAGAAGCTTGCTGTCTGGGGAGGAAGTAAAGAAGACAGGATTATCTGTGAGTTTAGCACCAGGTGGAAAGGAGTGAGTTCTGTGAGAGGCAGATGGGTGCAGAGTTAGGGGGTTTCAGAAGAGGGAGAAACAGCTTCTGGATGGGGCAACTAGAGAGATATTTTGAATTTTGGAGAAGGACGTTGGATCTTGGAGGATGGTTACAACTTGCCATGGGAGATGTAGGGGTGACGAGGCATCCACTCCTGCAGCTGTGTGGACGAAGGTGTGGAGACCTGGGGATTAGCTGGACTTGACTGCCTGGAGGGTGAATCAAAATGAAGCCCGAGAAGTCAAGAGGGGAAGGACTGGGGACTGAGCTTGGAGGCTGGTCCTTGCATTTGAGGCCAGCGTCAGTCTTGTTGACAGACATACCAGCACCCAGAACAGCTTGGTGTAGACAGTCCACACATATTTTTGAATTACATGTGAGTTTCTTATTGACAAATTTCATGGGTACTTTCTGGGCAGCGGATTTTTGTGCACATAGCTCTGTTTTGTTCATGTCCCTTCGGGTTAAAAACAGCTTTGACATGTGACTTTTCTCTTTTTGCTGGTAATCAGAATGAAGCTGGTCGTCATGCCCAAAGGGGTTCTGAAGTCCACTCTATGTTTTTATGAAACTCCAGCTTTTAGGTTGTGGCCTAAAAACCTAAGGTACGCAGAGTGACTGTCTCCAGCATCCTGAGACATCTAGACGGGCTGCTGCTTGCAGCTCGGCTGTACCTGAAATGGCCTTCCGAGAGACGTGTGGAGAGTGGCTTGCTTCAGCGTCTTAGCGAGCATTGCTTCAGATAACCTGGTTAACCCATGTCCTCCTCTTGTCATTTCTTGCAGATGGTCACGAGAACAAAGAAAATATTTGTAGGTGGATTATCTGCGAACACGGTGGTGGAAGACGTGAAGCAATATTTCGAGCAGTTTGGCAAGGTAAGGGGTGCATGGGGTTGGAGCAGCCCGATCAGTCCTTAGAAGTGGCTGCCGTGGCCCCTGCCTTTGCCACAACTGTGTCCTCAAGAACCTTGTCCTTGAACTTGCCTGTCAAGATTTCAGTAGAGTTCGGCAGGAGCCAGGACGGAAGAGTCCAGCTTGCGGTCGGCACGGCGCCCCACGTGCCTGCAGGAGCAGACAGAGTGGTCTTTGAGTGTGGTTTTGCTGGCATTTGCTGGCCACGTGGGGCCTGGGCTGGGAGCTGGCACTGGTAGTGGCTGAGGAGGGATGCGGGGCTATGAGTCCCAGGGCAGGCGCTCCCACAGAAGCTGCTGGAGGCCTGTGAGTCAGCCTTGGGCTTCCTTCTGTGTCTTTCTGGAAAATGCATTGAGAGAGGAGGCTCCCTGGGGCCCTTTGCAGCTGAACCCTCCCCTGTCAAATGCCCAAGGAAACTTGGGAGAGATGCTGGGCCCGTACCTGTCAGAATGTCTGTGAGACAGTAAAATTTTCCCCTGGGCTCTGCTGCGGGAGCAGGCTGGGAGCAACATGGAATGCCTCAAATCAGTCAGGAAATGGAGTGTAAGAGTCTGTGTCTGTGACAGACAGACTCAGACAGACGGACAGGGTCTGTAACCATGGGTTTTATGCTTAACTCAGCCTCGTTCTAGTTGGTAGGGGGAGCCAGGGCCTTGGAGAGTGGATTCTTCCTGAGGGTGACGCATTCCTCATAGGGCTGTGTTGCCCCAGGGCTTCAACAGGGCAGCTTCTGGGGGGCTGACCCTTACTGGATTTGTGTGGTACCCCTTCGCTGGCTCCTGTGTCTCGGGAGGCTGGCAGGTGAGTGGCTGCACCAGACCTCCGCTTCCTGCATCTCTGAGTAGTGGTGAATGTTGTCCTAGGAGCCCAGATGTAGGACAGTCTTCTTCTGCACAGTCCCTGTGTCCCCTGCCCCCGCCAAAGGGTTGACGTGGCAGAGGGCGCTGAGACATCCAGAGAAGACAGCACATCTCTTCTAAGCTCCGCCACTCCTTTCCCCCGTTAGGGCTGTCATGCTTGCCCTGGGTGGAACAAAGGCACTGCCGCCCACTGGCTGGTCTGAAAGTTCTGCGCTTTTATTTGTTTGCCCGAGGCCATGGGCAGCCATGACCCTGTCCCCAGGTGTGTCCAGTTGTGAGCTACTGTCTGGGATGAGTGCCATGACCTCTGTTTAGCCTCAAAATGGAGATTTTCCTGTCCCTGGTATTAATCAATTTCTGCATGGATGGGAGACCATGCAACAAAGAGAAGCCAGCCCCCTCCAGCCCAGCCTTGCATTCGGAATGGCACTTAACTGCCCATCCAGGTCGGTTATGAAAGACGCCTTGCCCACAGCACTGGCGGGCATTGCCAGTTGGGGGCTGATTCATTTTGGCTGCTTGTAAAGAATAGCTGAGTGTGTCGGCGATCATGGACATTATAGGACTTCTCTTCAAGGCTGATTTATAGCACCCAGGGGGATTTGTCCATCACCCAGCCCCACCCTGTGCGGGAGAGAGATTGGAAATAATTTAATGAGACAAGTCCAGCTTTTGTAATGGAAGGCTCTGGAGTGGGAGCCCTCTTTGCTACCGTTCTGCTGTTAAAACGAGGCGTGGGGGGTAGTGTTTGCGAACATGAGGTGGGACTTCTTTTTCGAGCCATAACCTGCCTTGGAATCTCATGGGCCTATTTGTGGGTGTCAGGGAAGTTGATGCTGCCCAGATGGGCTGTTAGGGTATTCCAGACAGGCTTATACTTGCCACATCTCTGCACCTTCCCAACTCTAGGTTTCTCTCTCTCTCTCTCTCCCTTTCTCTCTTTCTTTCTGTCATTTTTCATTAACGCTTTTGGTCGTGACCCAGCGTGTCAGCAGTGGGAGGCTCTGCAAACTGTGGCTGAGCCCATGGCGGGGACCATTGCTGCCCTGAGAACAGCTGTCCTCTTGTGTGAGAGGCTGTCACAGACCGTCTTCCCTGGCATGGCCCTCTCCGGGTCTGAAGCCACTCAGTTAATTTGGCAGTAACATTTGTGGATTCCAGCAGGATGCGTAAACTTATCAAGTGCTTTATTAAAGGACTAAGGAGGCTTTGGATTGTATCAGAACCAGGACACTCCGTCTGCTCATGTTTTAGTAGCTTGTTTCATACATACGCTTTGCGTCTGTCTTCAGAATACCTTATGCATCCTCTGGCTGGTGGCTAGGGCTACATTTGTGCCCCCTTGGGCAGGGCCTGCTACCTCTCAGGTTTCTGGTATCATTCATTTGAATCCAGAATGGTCAAAGGAGGGGAGACTCTGCTGCTGGACCTTAGAGGCAATGAGTAAATCTAGTGGCTGTGGAAGGAGGTAACAGACAAACTGAGTCTCCCCTTCGGTAGTTTATATTCTAGTTGAAGGAAACAGAACACACACACGCACACTCACACGCACGCACGCAAACACACACACGTATATTTATACGAAGTCTGTTCACGCACGTGGACGCATTCCTGACTGTGTTAAGTTGCTTGGGGCTATTTTCAGTTGGTAAACCGCAAGTTAGTGAGGTATAATTTTATTATTTAGTGAGTGTGTACTAAGTGTTGGATACTGGGCCAGGTCATTAACTGATATTATCCATTTAATTCTTCTCTGGGAGGGTGGTGGGGGAATGACCCATTTTGTAGATTGTTAAATGGAGTGTCGGTGGCATTGAACCCTAGACTCAAGGTCACAGCCTCCTGAAGGTTAGAGCTGGATGCAGGTTTCCCCTGCAGGCTTGTCTGGTAACAGAACCTGAACTCTGGGTCCTGTTCCAACTGCTAGTCCACCCACAGGATGGACTTAGGGTGTGGGGGATGCAAAGGAGAGGAAAACATTGTGCCCCTCCGTGTGCCCAGGGACAGTGCTGGGAACCTGGACAGGCACTACCTCATTTCATCTGCACCGTGAGTTTCAGTCTCATAGAGCCCATTTGACAAAGGTGGACAGTGAGGGTCAGGGAGGTTAGGTCTTAGTAAAGGTCACCTAAGTAAGGCAGTATGATAGCCAGAATTCACACACGACTTCCTCTTCCTCCGAGTCTAGAACTTTCCATTCTTCCATGGCCTCTATTCAGAGTTTGCCACCCTCTGTTTAGGTTTCCCTGGCTGTCATTCCTCTCTCCTCTCCCTCTTCCTGTCTTGCCTGAGGTGGCAGCTGTTTAACTGTTTATTTCAGGTGGCAGTCAAGATGGGTAGGACTGCTATCATGGGGCTGAGCGAAGGGAGTCTCAATATGTCATTACTGTAAGTGGAGTGGGTGCAGAATGACACACCGAGAGCTTTAAATAACTCAAATTGGAGGCTTGTAAACCCTTTTGTGCTTTTCTCCTACTTTCCTCCCGGAAGAGTTACCTACTCCCCGCCAGGTTAGGGATGTCGTTACTTGTTTATATTTAAGAGGAGATCATGAAGTGTGGCCATTGGCATAAAGACTCTGCTACCTTGCATGGCTGTCCTCAGTCTCTAAGTAGCTGTTTTGCTGCTGTCATTGGAGAAAGGTAAGCTAGAAGGTGTTCCAGGCCCTCATGCTGGGCCTGACTGTGCAGTGACCCCACTGTGACACCTTAACAGACCTTTTTTTTTTCCTGGCCTCAGTTTCTCATCTGAGGGAAGGTGTTGGAAAAGTCATAAAGGATCAGTTAGTAAATATTTTTGGCTCTGCAGGGCATATGGTTTCTGTCACAACTACTCAACTTCTGCTGTTGTATGGAGAAAGCAGCTATAGCTAACATGCAAACAATTGAGTGTGGTTGTGTTCTAATAAAACTTTATTTACAAATACAATTGGTGGGCCACATTTGGCCTGTGGGCTGTAGTTTACCACCCTGGACTAGATTATTCCTAAGGTTGGTTTCAAGCTTGAAAATTCAGTAATTTGGGAAGTGTTTAAATAAACATACATACGTGGATAAATAGATAGATATCTAAGATATCTATGAACTGTAACCAAAACAAGATATTATCAGTAGTAATGAGCATGATATAATAAGCAAAACTGTCATAACCATGATAGAGTTCATTTCTGGACTTCAAGATACAGAGACAGTGAAAGGATTCTCTATTTGCAAAAAGCTGCTATTTATAGACTGGAATCTTCATCCTATGAGTAAGATCCAGAAAAACCATAGAGTATTTCCGATTCCCTATTAACATGTGCTGGATCTAAATTAATGAAGACTCAGAATTTGTGAAGTTCAGATTTTACTAAAGATTCTTTTACTGTGTGTTGATGTTTCTGAATTAGAGGAACGTGTGCTTTGTGCTAAGCTTTTTAATGCATTTAAAAACTTGATTCTTAAGGATGTCAAGCGAGGTCGTCGTAATATCTTTTACGTAGGTGATGAAAGTGATGTTGAGAAAGGCCAGTACGTTGTCCAAGATTGCATAGCCTCTGTTGCGTAGAGCCCAGAGAGTCACTCATTTTTGCAAAATCTAGCCCTCGCCTCTTCTCAGTGTTTGTAGAACCTCATCTGCCACTTTACCACTGAGCAGCCCCATACTCAGAGGGAGCAGGTTTTGTTCATTTGTCAAGAATGTTGATCTACGGTCATTTATTTTACTGCTTCAGGTTTCCTAGTGGACGTTATCTATGCTCGCAATTTCATACTACAGGAATGATGTATATAGACCGTTCCAGAAAATGGCACGTAAAGGATGCTCTAGATATGCACGTACAGACCCAGACAATCAATCGACCTGTTCTCCACGTTCTCCCTGTGTAGCCGTCCGGAAGGGCCCCACTTGGTAATTAAAAAGCACTGGGATCAAAGAACCTCCCTGTGCATGGGTTTCCTTCTTCTCCCCTTTAGGCCCCTCCTTCAAGTACTGGTTTCTTAAATTCTCACTTATAGGATTTCGGAGATCAAAAAGAGGCCTTTAAACTTAATGAATTCTCGACTTCGTCCCGGATGGAGCAGTTCGGCACCTTTCAGCTGTTCACCTCGATGATAGGGCTGCTCGGTGCCGAGCTCGCTAGGTAATTCTCACTTTATATAACTCCTGTGAAGGCAGAGCAGCCCGCATCTGGAGGCTCCCAATTATACTTCACATGGTGAACTGTGTAATTAGTTTGGAAGACTTACGCTTAGTCATTGGTTTATCCTAATCGGCTTTGGCTTTCCCCAACAACAAAGTGAGCTTATTTTGCTAAGCTGAAACGACTCTGCACCCTTTGTTCCAGCCTTTTATTGTCTCATTCCTTTCATTCTGTTTTACTGCCAAAGTTCTGTTTCATTAGGCCTACAAGTCATTTCCAATTCAGTGGGCTGCTACAATCCGGCCTTTATCACTCGCCTGCCCTGGTTCCCATGTCCCTTCTGGGCCAGTGCCCGAGTTTGTGGTTCGACATGAGGGCCTTAACCCCTTCCTGGGCCAGCCCCTCATTGTGGCGGGTGGGAAGAAAAGGGCTTAAAGGAAGCGGTTTGGAAAGTTATGGCTCTTTAGGTCTCATCAAAGGGGAGCCCCGTGGAAATGAGGTGAAAAGGGTCTTTCGAGTCCCTTTGTTGGATTGGGGTTGTGTGTGGGCCTATAAAAGTTAACTTGAGCTACAGAGAATGTTGCTTGAAAGCTTTTTGGGGGGGAAAAAATGAAAACAAGAAAGAATTGGTTTTTTAATGTAATGAGATCGTCTCGTTTATTCTGCTCGTGTGGGGGATTGTTGGAGAGCACGCTCTGAGGAAGTGTTTGACGCCTATTATTTTCTAGCTCCAGGTTTGATGTCAGGTACGATGGCGGAGTCCACAGCTGCTGCTCAGATACTCCTTTTGATACTGTATATGTGAGGAGAGTAAGATGTAGAATAAGAATATTATAAAGCCTTTGACATTTGAAAGGCAAGAGATTTGTGAGGAAATAAATAAGCAAGTTACCATATTCCTGAGAGTGGACTGGGATCCTGAGTTAGAATTTGATGGCTTCCAAATGTGCGTTGTAGAGAAATGGGGCTGCGTGCGGTGTGTGGTTCTCTCAGACCAGGCCTGGAAAGCAAAAGTCCCGTCTGTCCTTTGTGGGCATTGAAGCTCCCGTGAGGCGTGTGTCTTCTGACGTCGTTTGTACGGGTGGAGTGACTGGAAAGTGGTCAGCAGGCCCTGGCCGTGCATCTGCTCCCCTTTGCTCTGGAAAACCTTCATTTTCCTCAGCCCTTCTGGAATTATAACTGTAGAGTAGACCAGGAAGGACCCCATTTGCTCTCCACTCCCTGGCCGGCCCGGCTGAAGGCTACTTTTGTGTTTAAATTTTCTTCCTGTAATAGCCCAGAACAAGACCAACACTGTCCTCATGTTTTATTAATTCTCTGTCTGGTTTGTGTCACTCTCTCCCTTCGGAAGTGTGTCATATGGAGGAGGGGACTTCATTTGCCCTCTGACCCCTGGCAGAGCTGCTCAGTCTGAAAAGTCACAGTTGGCAAACAGGGGAATCCTTCCTCGTCTGGCTGCCTCAGCCTTCTAGGCCGGGGGCAGGCGGCAGGCACCCCCAGGTACCCCCAGTAATCTGAGCCGTGGGCTTTGCAGGTCAGCTCGCCTGCCAGACAACCTTGTGTTTTCCTGGTGAACTTTTTCCTCCATAGACAATTTCCGCTACAGCCCGTGGGGGAGTTGAGTTAGAAATAGATTTTGAGTACCCCAACCTCGCTTCTTCTAAAGCCTCTTTTTTTTTCCACTTAAAAAGAGCTCATGAAATAGATTAGTGGGTTTCTAGGAAAACTCCCCATTTCCCTTGTAGTGTATAAAATATAGCCAGCTTTTGTTAGGCAAATGCATCAGACATTATTATTGCTCTGTTAACAGTGTTTTTAAAAAATACCAATAGAAAAATAGGATGCTGTCTGAGTAGCAAAATGGGAAAACTTTGAGCTTATGCTAATCAGATGCCATGTTTGTATGCAGAGTAGGTAGAGGAGCAAGGCCCCGGCTTCTGGCTTTGCTGTTAAACTGTGTTTCCCAGTATGGTTTAGCTTTCTTTAATTTTTCTAGGGGGCCAAGAAGACAGAGGCAAGGAGCCCTTGGGCGTGAAGGAGTTAATGAGCCTGGCGAGGAGTGGGGGAGAAAGGGGTGTTAACAGCACTTCCACCAGCTCACCTTCCCAGAGCCCTCCTGGCAACCTCTGAAGCCGTCACTTACAATGGAGTTGTTAGCATGAGAAAGAAAGCCTTTCTCCCCCTGGACATACTTCAGTGGGAACTGAGAGTGTCTGAGAAATCATGGTTCAAGCTTGTGCCAGTGGGTGCAAGGAGTGGTTCTTATGGAAGAGAAAGCTCAGTTCATTTAGCCTTGGCATGGAAATCGAATTCCATTGTTTTGTGGAGTGAACATTGATATGGAGATTCCTGCCTGCCCGCCCCCCACCCCATCAATAGGATACCCCATTCCATGGGTCGTGTATGCTTTTCTTTTTTCTTTCTTTTTCTTCTTCTTTTGTCCTCTGAGAATTAGTCTTTCTGTAGAATGGCCGGATTTGTCAAGTTACCACCCTCTAAATTTTTACAGCTCTGTGTATTCAGACTTGGTGTTTGTGAATTAGCTAAAAGTGGGCTGCCACTTGGCGCGTTATTTACATTCGGAGCCATAAGAGTGAGAGCCCCAGAAAAATGTTAATATGCAGGAGGAGGCAGAAGGGTTGAGATTCTGACTGTTGCTAACCTCACCACTGCCTTTAAAACCAATCATGAGGCACACGGCTGATATTTAATAGCTTTTAGCTGATTATTTTTCTTCTCCTCCTCTTTCTTTTCTATCCAAGTTGACCTGGGTGTACTTGAGCGGAAATGAAGTCATCCAAATGCTGAATTAGAATAATCACGGGCCTCCAAGAATGAAATGGAAGCAGAGATTAAATGGTAGAGGGAAAGCTGGCATTAATAAGCACCAGGAAAACTTTGCATAAAATAAATAGGAGATTTTGATAGATTGAATTTGTATATGCCGCTTCCATTTTTCTCCACTTCGTGTTGTCTTCCTAGAGTCGAGTTCCTGGCAAAGTGGGATTTGATTTGCCTCAAGTCCACATACCTTCTGCAGCCTGGGTGACGGTCCTTTGTTCTTCGTGGGACGTTTGTGTGACCAGGACGTTTCCAGGATGGAAGAATCTGGGTGGCGGGGCCATTACTGTGAAAGGTTGACGCTTACTTGTTGCAAGTGCCGGAAGGGGTCAGGGGCGGGACGTGGATGGAAGACAACACACAGCAGGCACATGATAAATATTACTGACGCATTCCTGATGGTAGGGAGAAGAGCTGGGCTCTGGATAAAGGTAGGGTGACCAGCTGTCCTGGTTGGCCTAGGACTAAAGGGTATCCAGGAACTCGGGACTTGCAAACAAGAAGGAGTTGGTCACCCTGAATAAACGGGAGGTGGGAAAAGTCAAGACGCTTGGCCTTGAAGCTCTAAAAGGGTTGAAACCTTCCTTGACCACCTCCAGGCAGGTTTAAATATCCCTTCCTATGTGTTCCAGAACACTTAGCTTCATGCCTATGTACAGTCTGCCTTCCTGATTTAACTCAGCCACTGGGGGCAGGAACCAGCGCAGCAGCTGCGTACACACAGGCCGGTAAGTGTCAAAACAAGCAGGCAGCCTGTGGAAGGCAGGGCAGACGGACCCGCAGTCCTGGGGTCAGAGGCAGCTCATCGTTGACTTGGGGTGTAGGACTCTTTCGGGCTCCCTTTCGGGCGCCTGCTTGGAGATTATTTCCACGTCTCTTGAAAATAAAAATTTCTGCACTGGGTAGCGAAAAGTGAGTTTCTTGTAGTTAAAGAGCAAAATAAGGATTTAATTAGATTAAAAAACCCAGCAGAGTGGTTTGTTTACAGGAAGTCGGTTTTAGGTGGTCTGTAGTAGAAGATGTAATTTGTGGAATCGGATTAGTTGTAAATTAGAGATTTTGGGTTGTTGAGGTCGCTAACGGCCTTTTATAATTGGCGGCAGAGGTCAGTATTTCCAAGACTAGCTTATTGTTTGTACAGTGTTGTTGGTGTTTGAAAAAAAAAAAAACAGTTTAAGGTGCTTTCTACTTCAGGAAATGTAAATAAGAGCAGGGGATGATGATGAGAGGCAGCTTTCCTGATCTGGTTCCCAGCTTTCTCAGGGAATGGCAGAGGGGGTGGGGCAAGTACCAGGCAGATAAGTGCTCCAGTGATTTGCAGGAGAGTACACCAGGGGCCAGCCTGGTGGCGCACCGGTTAAGTGCGCACGTTCCGCTTCGGCGGCCGGAGGTTTGCTGGTTCGGATCCTGGGTGCAGACATGGCCCTGCTTGGCAATCCATGTTGTGGTAGGCGTCCCACATATAAAGTAGAGAAAGATGGGCACGGATGTTAGCTCAGGGCCAGTCTTCCTCAGCAAAAAGAGGAAGATTGGACAGCAGATGTTAGCTCAGGGCTAATCTTCCTCAAAAAAAAAAAAAAAAGAAAAAAGAAAAGAAAAAAGAAGAGAGTATGCCAGTCCCCTGATATGGAAAAAAGTATTTTTGATTTTTGTCTTTTAAAAAGACCACCCCCATTTCCTTAATGATGGATGTGTTTTAATAGGAAAGAGGAAGATTTATTGAAGTCGTATTTCTCCATTCCAGCTAAGTTTGCATCTATGTTCCGATCTAGAGATTCTCGTTGCCTGGAGTTTTCATGTGTCTCTTGACTTATAGTTGTCCCAACAGTTCTATTAGGTGGGAGGATTGTCCTTATTTTACAGGTAGGAAAAGAAGGCTAGAAGAGCGTAAATGACTTGCCCGGGACACCTCCGCCAGGCAGCAGTGGGGCCAAGGTGCAGGTGCTGACCCCCTGGTGAGAAGTCCCAGGACCGCCTCCCTCAGGCGTCTGGGGTGCCATGGCCAGCACTGTGCAGCACGACAGGGTTACCGTGCACATCTTCCGGGAAGCTGACTTTGACTTTGTGGTTGTTGGTTTAAAACATTATATTAGAACAAATATTATGGCATAGAATACAAAATTGGTGTAATTGTTTTCCAAAACCATATGATTTGGAGACATTTCAGGATAGCTGCTGGCTGCATTGGCCTCTATCTTCAGTCATTCTGGGCTGTCCTGTGATTTACTCGACCATCGGGAGTACTTGGGTAGAAATGCTGAGAAATCACTACTGTTTAGCGTAGGGGTTGGCATACTTTTTCTGTAAAGGGCTGGATAATAACTGTTTCAGTTTTGTGGCCCAGATGGTCTCTTACAACCACTCAACTCTGCCGTTGTAGCATGACAGCAGCCATAGACAGTATTAAAATGAAATGTTGTGGCTGCGTTCTAATAAAACCTTATTTACAAAATGGTTGTGGCTGTTTTCCAATAAAACTTTATTTACAAGAATTGGGAGGCTGCTGGATTTGGCCCTCAGCCACGGTTTGCTGACCCCCTGGTTTGGCATGTTGCCTGGTAATAAGGGCATGGATTTTTTATACTCAGTCTGTCTGGTGTCAGATCCGGCTCATCTGTTTATTAGATCTGTAACCTTGGGCAGATCATTTAACTTCCTTCTACCTCAGTTTCTTTATCTGTAGAATGGGGATAAGGATGGTACTTAGTGCATAGGATTCTCATGAAGATTTAATGAACTAATGCATATATAGTTCTTAGCATCCTGCCAGAAAGAGAGGAAGTGCTTAAGAAATGTTAGAAGCATTGGCTGCTATTATTTTCATCCTCTGAGACCGGGGTTCAGCCTCTGGAGTTACCTCTCCAGTCCTATCCAGCAGTAACCCTGCCACACACATGCGTGCACACACACGCTCACTCACTTTAACACTCCGCAAACTCTTCTATCTTTCCCATCTCTCCTCTGGATTGGCTTATCACTCGATTCTTCCACCCACCTTGGGGGTAACACAAATTGAGGAGTCTTTCCCTGATCCTTTCAGCCTAAAGATGAAGATTCAGTTTTGTGTAATTTTTGATGGCATGTACCACGAGTTCGGTCCAGCTGCCCTGACGCTTCCAGTTTGTGGAACAGATTTCATGGTGCTCAGACTTCGATGGAAAACATTGAACTGATAAGGACCAAAAAAGAATTCTTCTGGCCGGACCCCGCTGATGAACTCTTTAAACTTATTGGAACAGTTCAACTTTTCTTTTTTGGTAGGGGATACTGTCTGGAAATTGTCCTGATATCGTTAAGAAGCACCGCGTGGAGGACTGTTGAGTGCAGGGAAACAGCCATCCTTCCTCATGAGGTCCAGCGACCATCTTGTCTGCAGCCTCGTGCACCGTCCATTGTCCATTGATTCATTCACCAGATCCTGATTATCTTCTGAACGCTAGGCTCTGAGCTAGGAACCAAGGGCACATCAATGAGCGAAACAGATAGGATCCCTGCTTACATGTAGCTTACATTTCAGGGTTGGGGGGGTGCCAACCAAGAGCAAACAAGTAAATAATAAAAATAAAGTAATTACAGACCGTGTCGTAAAGAAGACAAACCAGGGGCCGAGAGAATCTGTAATAGGAGTATGAAAGAGAGAATCTTGGTTTATCAAGAAAAAAGTCAAATAGCCTCTTTGCCCCGAGAAGACTGTAAATACCACCAAGTTGGGGCTGGGTCTGTTTACTCATCATGTAGCACCAGGACTGGCCCTGCGCCGGGGCTGTAGTTGGCGCTCAGTAAATAGTGGCGGAATGAATGGACCCTCTGTATCAGAGGGCAGGGCTGTGCCAGTCATTGGAGAAGGAGTTTCAAATGGTAAAATTATGAATTTTCTTTTTAAAAATAGGGCTTTAAGAGGATATCTTCAGTTATCTGGAGCATTTCCTTACGTGGAACCCATTGTTTCCCTGAAGCCCAGGATAAGTGAGCTATTTCCACCCTGCCGTAAAAGCTTAGTAAAACAAGGGGCTGTCTGGGCGGGCCGGAGCCGGTCAGCGCGGCCTTTTCCCCAGCAGGTAGATCCTCAGGCAGGTCTTGGCACAGACGGTGACACACAGCTGCCCCAGAGAAGGGACAGATGACAGGAGGGTAAAAATGGAGTATGTGCCTCTCATGTTTCGTCTTCTGCCCTGCTCTTCTTTCCGTCTTTGGTCTAAGAAAAGCCGTGGACCTGCTGAGTGGGAGCTATCGAGTAGGGTCTGTGGCTTTGAGAAGCTGGTGGGAGGGATTGCTGATTCGTCTCTGCTTTTAGGTGCCTGGATCTGCCCAGGGTGCCAGGCGGGCGCTGGGCAGCTTCTCCCCCAGACTTGCCCTTTTGTGATCACCTATGCTGGGGAGTGAAAATGGGTCCAACGACATTGAGCCAAAGCACAGACATCTCTGCTGTCGGGAAATCTGGCTGTGGACAGAGAGAACTCGTTTGTGGGTACATTTTTTCCTTCTCGAGAGAACAGAGGGATGCCATTGGCATTTATTGCCTGGCTCTTGGGAATTGTCTGGGTGGCGTGGGATGAAGTTCCAAGGGACTTTGGAATCAGGTAGACCTGAGTTTGAATCCAGATGCCACCATTTGCTATCAGCGTTGTGATGTTGGGCTGGCGATTTCACTGTCCTGAGCCTCGTTTCTCGTCTGTTAAGTGGGGATACAGTGTCATTTACAGGCGAGTTGTAAGAATTAAAAGAGACAGGTTTGCCAGTGTCTGCTACCTGGGTGCTCACTGATAGTCTCTCCTCCCCACATTCTCTCTCTTTCCCTCTTTCTCTCTCTCACACACACCTACCCGCCCATTCCTCATGTGTCTAAAGTCCCAAACTGCTGACTTCCACTGGGTTTACTCCCCTCCTATAAACGTCCCACCTTAATCTGCAGGACATACTTCCTATATAACAAATGGATGGTTTTGAGGGTTTTTTTTTTTTGGCAAGAAAGACTGGCCTTGAGCTAACATCTATTGTCAATCTTCCTCTTTTTGCTTGAGGAAGATTGTTCCAGAGCTACGATCTGTGCCAGTCTTCCTCTGTTTTGTATGTGGGATGATGAGTGGTGCATAGGTCCGTGCCCAGGATCCGAACCCGCGAACCCTGGGCTGCCGAAGCGGAGCACGTGAACTTGTGGATGGTTTTGAGTTTTTAAGGGACTCGTTTCTTAGCCCCTCTGGGTCTCTTCCCTCATCCTTCATCAGCTCTATGACAAGTCCCGAGCCACGGAATCGTGCATCGAAGATCCTGCTAACTTTAACCCAGCTGGAGCTACCATTGGGGGAGCCGCCGGGAGATTTGGCTTTTTTTCCTCTTATGCTAATGAAGTGAATATGGCAAGGAGTCACAATATTTTCTTTCCAGGCAAAGAAATGTTGTAGTAGGAGAAACAGCATGCAGGGGAAGCAAATGTGATCTTACTGGATTCTCTCAAGGGAGGAATAGGACAAATTGTCAGCCTCTGTTGAGAAGATAATGCTCTCACTATGATAAATGCCAAGTTTCTGTTGAAAACCACCATCTTCCCGGTGGCGTCCCCGAGAACTTGGTGCATGCCTGGCAACAGAGGCCGGTGGTGCAGGAAAGCAGGTATTTTGTAGGGGATTTATTTGTTTGCGATGAGAAATCAGTTTAGAGCAAATGAGACAGTGCATTAAAAATGTTCTGTTAAGGCGGCTTTATAGAGCTCACTGGAGTGTTCCAGCACAGCCTGCACTTAAAACACACCTATGGGGACACTTCCACCCTCAATAAATATTTCTTGCATCTGACTCAGATTAAAGGAGCAATGGGACTGGAAAGCGGCCTAAAATAATTTCCCCTCCCATAGGAAGTAGCTGCCGTAATTCACTTGCAAGTTCTTTCAAAAGGCCTGTTTGATAGAAATTTCTACCTTCTCATGGATGGGGATTTTTCTAGTGCTGTCTGTTTGTAACATCCCTTCTCAACAAGGGCACGTCTGATCGTATTTAATGGAACGCCACTCCCTCAAAGGGCTTCTCAGGTTTGGTTGCCTTTTTGGGGTGCTTTATGCTCATTCCTCTCAGCCTCTTCAATGGAGCTGGTCTGCCTCATGGGCCTGTGCTCAGGGAGACCTTTGGGGTGGTGGGGGGAGTTCCTGGAGGGCTAGACAATGGATTCAGGAGCTCTAAGGATGCGGGCCGGTCAGGACCCTGGCCGGCTGGGCGGGGGAGGTGGGGGCGGGAAGAGGTCTCCATCAGCTGTTACTGGAAGGCCCTCACGTGGTTATGCTTGTCCAGCCATCCATCCATTCAGTAACCCAACTCTTGAGTACCTGCTAGGTATAAGGTACTGTGCTGGGCTCATAGAGATCAGTGAGGCAGGGTCCCTGCCCACGAGGGGCGTACAGTCAAGGAGTGGAGATGCTGGTAAAGAGAACTGCATGCAGCAAGGAGAGGCCAGGAGCCCACCACACATCACTGATGGATGGCAATGGTGGTGGCTGCTGCTTAGCTCCTCCCCTGTGGCTCCCATGCTTTACATCTGCCATCTTGCCTGTTCCCCATGGTGGCCTTTAAAGGCAGGTCATGTCTTCATTTGACTCAGCGCCAACCTGAGTGTTGACTTGGAAAAGGTGCTTGACATTTATTCTGGGTTCCATCAGAGTTGGCATGGAGAATAGGGGGAAGCCCACAGTGTGTCTTGCTCCTGGATACAGCAGCCCTACCAGTGCCCACTTGGGAAAGAACCAAATGGATAACGCTCCCTTCAGTAGACCTTAAAATAGTGAGTTTGCCTTTGTCATCAGCTGGAGAGCAGGAAGGGAGGCAGAGTTCAAGTCGGATGTCTGCATTGACCTTGCCCAAATATATTAACCGCTGAGGATATGCCCCCGGATTTTAAAGACTCCCCTTCTTGCCAAGTTCAAAGTTTCTCTCCGAGATCTTACCCCTCAACCCCACCAGAAGCCACACCAGTTAGTTAGTTTGACCTGTGGGTGGGGCTGTGGACACTGTCTTTTCAGTGCTGGAGAACCTCAGAGACCATTAGGGTGTCTCAGTTGTGTTCAGTCTCATTATTGCTTTCCAGATGCATTTACCCTGGGCCCTGCTGGTGAATGGATTTGGCAGCCTAAGGAAATTGACGAAGATAACTTATCAGATGTGCCTAGGACAAAATGATAGTTGAAGTTAGTGGTTTTCTGCAAAACCCATAACTTGTAACCTCTGTAGTGAAAGTTTGTATAAAGTGTTCCAAAGCAAATGTGTTCATTCTAGATAACTTTTTTTTAAAAAAAGGCACCACAGATACCATTTATTTTCATATATGTTGAGTCTTCCCAGTCTCAAGGGATCATAGAGTCACACTTTCTTATTCCTATTCTCATTCCTAGCACTGTGCTCATGCAGACCAGGGGGTGACAGACTGACTCTAAAGGGCCGGTAGCAAATATTTTAGACTCTGTGGGCCATATGGTCTCGTCCCAACTACTCCGTTCCACTGTTGTAACGCAAAAGCAGCCATGGCCAATATGTAAATGAATGAGGGTGGCCGTGTTCCGATAAAACTTTATTTGTAAAAAGAGGGAGTGGGCCAGATTTGACCTGTGGGCTGTAAGTTGCTATCTCCCATTGTAGACATTCCCAGTCTCCAACTTGAGTCTCAAAGTCATGATTTCATATAACTGTGGATATTTTTAGGGTCAGTCATAAACTGATTTGGAGGGCACACCGATACTCGTTGGGAAGAATGGCCTTTTTAACGTAGACATGTATCCGAAAGGTACATTGTGTGGTCTGCCGCCCCTTCCAACTAGAGAGAGTAGAGCACAAGGGGAACATTATGATGGACAGGTGAGGAGCGATCCTGGGGTCTTGCTTCTTCTTGCGTGACCGGATGCTGCTCTTTGTGGCTGTCCGAGCCACAAGCTGGAGGAGTCCACCCGAGAACTCGTGTGCAAAGGCGTGCGGCGTACTTGTTGTGCACCACTTGTCTGACCACATTCCTGAACTTGGAAGGCCAAAATGCAAACTTGTCTGCAGCTTCATGTAACAGATCCTTTACTCTGCCAAGTCACACCCATGAGTGAGAATTTAGTTAGAAGCATTTTTCTAAAAGAAGAAGAAAACCATATCCACATGGATTAATTTGCACTCCATAGGTCTGTAAAAGCCCAATGGCATTGACTTGTTCATGAAAATGTGGAAATTAACACTTGGAAATTTTTATATAAAACCTGCATTGAAATTTCAGCTAAACATTCACACACTAAAAAAAGCTATATATTTATACCTGAAAAAACTCGATTTGGTGCAAGCTGCTTATTTCTCCATTGTGGTCACGTGGGCTGAGGTTCTTAGTATGAAATGTAATTTACACAAATTAGTCCAAGGCAGGTAGAGTGTGAAATTAAATTGATGCCTTGATTTCTGTATTCTCTAGTAAGTGTTTCTCTGAAAATTTGTCATTTCTGTCCTAGGAACTTTGAAGTATGGGTTTTTTTTTTTTTTTTTAACAGAGCAAAGAAGCTCTTATTGGCTAAGGACATGAAACAACCTTAATTACAGGCTAAAGAGGCATGTTTTATTTTGTTTTGTGGCTAAATATTAAAGTAAGCCCAAATTGGGCTGCTAGGAGATGTAGAAAACTTAAAATTTAACGTGTCTATTAAATTTTTCCACTCTCTGGACCAAGCCATCTCATTTGTTTGGCTGCGACTAGGACAGTGTTGGGCTCTTAGCCGTGTAGACCCGGAAGAGGTGTTGGATACCCTTTTACAGATTTGAAAACTGAAGCTCAAGAGTAGCATTGGACCTTGGTCACTTCTCCCAGGACACCCTGGGTCCTGGCTGGACCTGACTCTGCCACCGAGGCCCAGCTGCTGCCTCTCTCTGAGGGCGGTTGTCAGTATCTGGTGTTTTTCTCTCAGCAACTGTAGTAAGAATGAGTCAAGTATGGGGTGTCCTGGGTCAACGTTGATAAGCCAAGAGGGAGGAGAATCACCACGTGTTCAGAAATCTTCCCTGAGGCCAGCTGAGGGGCCCCATTAGAACAAGCCGACAAAGGGAGCACCATTTGACTTTACCTCATCAGCAGAGCGTCAACCCTCCGGGACCAACCCTATCAGTGGAATCCTTGGGTGACTTGGTTGACAACCCTTGGCCAAGAAGGAGTCAGGGTGCACTTCTAGGATCTAAGATGTCTTCGGTTGCATTTTATTGGTGTCTTTCTGCTGGACCACCCCTCAGCAAGGTAGACCTGGGTCAGCCCCGCTCACTTTGGAATGAATCATTTCCTCCCAAAAAGCTAGCGGCTGATGTTTGGGACGCTCTGAAAAATGAATTATGGGCTCTCATGAGTTTTATTTGTCCACGGTGGCATGGGTGGTGTTTATCTCTCTTGTCCTCGCTCTCCCCCCTTTCAGAGCGTTTGTGTCCATCTGAGTCAGCATGACATGATTTGAAAATTGCCTGTTTGCCTTTTAATGATGATTAATGTCCGTAGCCATGTTTCAAATTTAGGATCTCTTGAAGAGTCTTGGAGACCGTTACCAAGAGCAACCTGCTGAGGGAGTTGGTAGTGCAGAGCTCTGTCCTCCTCCTGCCTGAGTTAGATGCCTCCCTAATTTCTCCATCTTCCCTTCAGACCTTGTGGAGCCTTCTTGAGTCTTTGGCGCAAGGAGCTGAGTTGGAGCAGATGGGCGGGACCTTACCTGGCAAGTTTAACCTACCCTCTTTGGTCACTGCTGGTTAGTGCCTCACCATGGGGTGTCTGGAAGGGTCACTTCTTCTTGCCCCTCCCTCCCTGCCCCCAAATCAGGGAGGCCAACAAGGAGCTAAATTTCCTCCACAGCAGGTGCCTGTCATCTATCTGAAGATAGTTGCCAACATCTGGTACAATTGCCTCCGCAAACACAGTAACAAGGCGGCCTGCAGTTCAATCGCAGAGCGAGCATCGCCGCTTTAATGATAACAAGCTGTTGGCCTCCCCTCTGAGATGAATCCATCTCACAGATGTTTGTCTAGTTTTGGCAATCGTATCGCACTATAGCTTTGGTGATTATGCTCAACTGGAGACTATTACAATAAAAGAAGTTTGAACTTGTTCCATTTCTACATCCCACCCCCTTCTCCCCTGTTCTGAGGTATAATTTATATCAATGGCTGTAATATTGGTTCCATTACAGAGGTCTTATTACTTTTTATGATGTCGGTGGAGCCACAGCTTATAGCCTGGCTTGCTCTACAGGTTAATGTGTTTGAGCTACATCCACGCTTTTAATGTCCACACTTAATGGCCCCGTGGCGGTCCTTCCCACCCTCTGTCGAGGCTCGGGTGGACGGGGAGAGGTCGCATGATGCCTTTGACTTGCTGTCTCAGCTGTAGACAGTTAGGGCTTGTGCGTGTACGTAGGGAGGGAATATGGGTCGTGGTGGGGGGCTCGGTGCTTGTACAGGACAGTGAGTGGGTGGGGAGGGGGGCTTTCCCTGTACGTAGCAGTGAGAGACGGCCCGTACACATTGAACCTTCTCGACTGTTGTTGGCTTCTCTCTCCCGCCCATTCTTCTTCTGTTCCTCCTCCTGCTTCCTAAGAAGCACAATATACTTTTACTAAAACAAAATAAACAAATCACAAAATAAAGAAAAGAAAAGAAATAAAAATCCCAAGTGGGTGAAATGGTGTACAGAGGCTGGTCAGGCGGTTACTGCTGCAATGTGCAATATTTGGGGCTTTACTGTTCCACAGTGGCTTAATATTTAATATTGTGTAGTCTTAGAAACTTTTACTGTTATAGTTCTGTATATGAAAGTTGGAAGGAACTGTCAACCCATTGAAATCATATTTAGTGAGAGTAAATACTAAGTGTTTTTAGTAACGACTGTCATTAATTGGGTTTGCTGTGTCCTAGGTGCTACACTGATTGCTTCTATGAATATAGAAATGTATCATTCTCGCGGTGCCCTTGCCAGGTAGATATTCTTGCATCCATTGTCACCGATGAGGAAAATGAGGCTCAGGGACGTGAAGGTAACGTGCTTTATAGCAAAGAGTTGCCAAAGGACAGAGGAAGCTCTTAGCCCAGGGCCAGCGACCTCCAGTGCTGTGCTCATTCTCCCGTCGTCATTGTCATCGTTAAACCTGCTTGCTGCCTGGATTGATGTCATGGAAAAATCTACCCATCCGAGTTGCGGTGCATTATATAAATCAGTACAAGATAAATCACCATCATCACTTGACATTTAAGCCTTTTTTCATTTTAATTTGGATATTACTTTGTCGAAGATTAGGAAACGTACTTTTGGCAAGGTGTTATTTTTGGCTGCAGGCTTACGAATGGGTGAGTCATCCTGGCTGTGGATGTATCATTGGTGGCAGGACATCACGTGCTTCTTTCCTCGGCCAGAAATAGATATTGGTGTCTGTGCTGGTGACACCTTGGGAGGCCCTGGACAACTGCGCTGGGCACTTAGGTCGGAGCGTTCTACGAGGCACCAAAGGGGGCGGCTCATCGTGTCCTCTGGACAGGACACTATTCTGTAAGGAGTTCTGCAAATATTTGGGTTTGAGTCCGGTAGAGAGAAAACTTTCCTGGAAAATTAAAATAGAATGATCTTTTGTGATACATATCAAAATAAAAGCCATTGGGTGACTCATGAAAAATAATAGTTCTCAGAAATGGCTAAAAATGTGCAACTTGAAATCCAGCAGATTACTGAAGACTTGAGGACATTATCTTTGCCATCTTAAAAATGCTAGCTTTTAAGTATATGCTTTTAACCTGGGCCATACGAGGTAATGGAAGCAGCCCCATACAGAAATTTAAAGACCTAGCTACTAGTTCCTTTTGTGATCTGGGGAAGCGTTTACCTTCTCTGGACCTTGGCCGGTCCTTCTATCGAGTTGAACTAAATGACATTTGGTATCTGTTCCAGCCATAGAGTTGTATTCTTTTTTTTTTTTAAAGATTTTATTTTTTCCTTTTTTTCCCCAAAGCCTCCCACTGGGTACATAGTTGTATATTTTTAGTTGTGAGTCCTTCTACTTGTGGCATGTGGGATGCCGCCTCAGCATGGCCTCTTGAGCGGTGCCATGTCTGCGCCCAGGATCTGAACTGGCAAAACACTGAAGCGGAGAGCGCAAACTTAACCTGTCGGCCGCCGGGCCGGCCCCAAGAGTTGTATTCTATTGGCTGGGACCTCCTTGTGATTTTCCACGATTGAAGTGTCTGTTTTATGCGTGACCATTGCTAGCTTCCTTCTGTATCTGAACTAGAACCCAAAGTCAGGTCAAATCAAGGAGAACTGACCATTGAGGGTAGTGTGTTAATTTGGCATCTTCTCTTCCTCCACTTCCCTCCCTCCACAGCTCACCCATCCAGGAGTCAGCTGTAAAATTTTTTGTACCCACCCAATGTTCTCCATCCTCTGCTGCCTTCCTCAGGGCCCTTCCTCCTCTCCTGCCTGCCCCCCACACCAAATTAGTTCTTCCTTTGCAGCGCTACAGCCAAACCACCAAGATGCAGCAAAGACACGCCGTGTGGCTTTTTCCAGTTTTTCTCTTGCGGTAGTTACAATATTATTAAAAATCCATTAAATTTTAATGTACCCTATAAAATATGTGCTCTTGTGAAAGCAAGCACAGATAATTATTTCTGATGAATAAACCAAGAGGACAAGTATGTATGAAGTTCATGCTGTAGCATTCAATTTTTATTATATCCATCTCCTGCAGGGGCAGTCATTGTGATGTTCCAGCTGGTTGTGTCGAGGGCCGGTTCTTCTCGCAGGTCCTTCGGGGCACCGTGAACCCTGAACTCTTCGGAGTGTTCTCAGAGCTCATTTTCACTTGGATAGAAAGCCATGTGTGGTAGCTGTCTTCTGTTAAACTCTTCAGACCAAAGAATGAAGGACTAAATGATTCAGGAGGAGAAAAATACTGTCCCTCCAATACTGCAAGGTGGCCTTGCGGGACTGAAATTAGACCTGCATTTGAAGTTCTGCTCAGTGGCTCTTAGCTTCTCTGAGCATTTGTTTCCTAGATGAGGGATGATAGTTCTGTGTGCCCTGGGGCTTGGTAAGAGGACTAGGTTCTCTGACTTGTAGGTCCCCTTCTTTCATGCCCTGTCCTGCATCTGAGGATGCTCTGAAGACTTTTCTTAGAGCTGCAGAAGTTGGAAGACAGAGCTGCCTGCTGGTCTCCTGGAGGCCACGTGGTGTGAGGCTTGGGACCCGTCAACATGTCGCTTTGTGGAGAGTCACAGCCTGTGGGGTCTGGGTCTCCTGGTATGCTCCGGGGGTGGAGGCTTCCGTGTTGTTTTCCAAGGGCTGCACCTGCCGCATGGATGGAAGTACTTCTAATGGGGGACAGTGGGAGACAGCCAACCCTGCCTACCCCCTCAGGCTACCTCTGGCCTCCGAGTGTGATGACTCAGTGTCCCGCAGCAGCATCCCCATGCTTGGAGGTGAGGGGGCTTAGAACCCAGGGGGCGGGGGACCCTCTGGGATGTGTTTGAAGCTGCGCTTAGGTACTGACACCTGATTTTGCAATTGAATGAGGTTTGACTCCTGACCTTCAGCTAGGTCCCGGTTCCTTCCTGGGGCAAGGCAAGGTTAGTCATCCAGCAGGATCCGGCCCTGCAAGATTCTGGAAGCACTTGCCGTGGTTCGAAGATCACAGCTGCTGGGGCAAGTACTTCTTCCCAGGGCGGCAGTCGCCTTCTCCTCCCATCCAGTCCCACTCGGTCTCCTGAAGAGGGGAAGGCAGAGTTGGAGTTGGGTCACAAGGAGGCGTTCAGGGATGTTTCGAAACTAGAGTTGGCAGTCAGCCGCTGGGCTGAGTTGGGAGGCACATCCAACACTGTGCACAGAATTGGGTGATCTGTAAATGAGGGAAGTTTATTTTTCATAGTGTTAGGATTTTGTTTAAAAACAAAAGGCATACTAGAAAAAATTAAATAGAGAAGTAAACAGAGGACCCAAAACTCCTCTCATATTTCCTCGCCCTGAGATCACCCATAGTAACATTTTGCTGCAGCTTTCCAGAGGTCTGTCTGCACATCCATAAACACGTGGTTGGTACGTGTTTATATAAGTGGGATCCTATGTGTTGTTTGCCAGACTGCTTTTTCCATCCAGTGATGTCAAAGACATCCTTGCATGTCAGTGCACTCTCTGTGATCATACTTGATGCCCACATCATTTGTGTGGTACTGATGCAGCCTTACTGGCTTATGCAAACCCTCAGGTAGGAACGTTTGGGTTATCTTCAGTATCCTTGTCATTATTTGGTCTTATAACCAATGATGTCAGCACTGCCCTTGTGAACGCCTTGCTCTCCCGCTTGTGCTCTGCTTTTGACCCAGCGATTCCACTTCTAGGAATTTACCATAAGGAGATAATAATTTGCCATTTGTTGCCAAACCGCCTCACAGGGAGATGGTACTAATTTACGTTTCTACCAGGGAAAGGCAGCATAAATGTGAGCCTGAGCTTTGGTGTTCTGAATCCCGTACTCAGTTTGTCTAAAATTTACATGCCTCTGAAATTTGTCGTTTGAAACATTTAGAAAAAGTCTCGACGAGTGTGGAGTCTGTCCCACCGTGACTTTTCAATGCTTTGCACTGCCTGTCTGTTCCCTCGAGGTCCGTGAAGTCTGGAGTTATTTTGACCAAGTGCAATGCATCAGGAGGGTTTCAGGATGGATCCCGAGCTGAGTTTACGTTTCAGGTCGTCATCTTGAAACAAAAATGGCGGCAGATAAAATGTTTTCGAGTGGGTATGCGTAGTTGTGATTCTTAGCGGGTTTTTGATCACTGTTCCTAGCCGCCTACCAGTTTTGTCCTAGAAAGGATATAACTGAAGACGAACAGTGACTTTTTTTCCTTCGTATAACACATTTGGCAATTACATCCTGCCTCGTTGAAAGCATAACCATTGTTATTTAAATTTTGCAGTGCTCTTTTAAGAGAAAAGTTCAGCTTGTTACCTGTTTATCTTTTCCTTCCAGCTCCCCGGGGGACTGTGGACTGCTGCTTTTGTGTGTGTCCCTGTGGCCCTGGGTACAGTGCCTTGCCCTCAGTAGACACCCAGTGTGCGTCTTGTGACTTTTCTCAAATCACAAAGTTTTAGCATTGGAAGGTGTCTGAGAGTCCAGTTTTCCCCCGGTGTAGACAGGCTTGTGATCTTTTGCCCATTTTAATTTATTTCTTTCATTCAATGAATAGTTGTTGAGTGCTTTTGGTATACCAGGTGCTGGGGTGACTGTGATGTGCCAGTTAGCAGAAGGGGGTTCAGGAGGGCGTTGGGCGCCCTGAGGGCTGCAGCCCACTGCCTTTCTCATTGCTCCTTTGCCTTTCACATCTGCTTTTGATAGAAACCTTCTCTAGAGACAGGCGAGGCTCAGAGTACACAGAACCTGTATCTCATCAGAGAGCTGTGCTCTTAACTCTCCCAGTGAAGGTTTAGTTGAGCTGGCCTGGTGGATGGAGAAGTGTTTGGGGAAGGAATTAACAGGAAGCTGACTCTTTTCATCCAAAGGGAAAGCCAGCAGTGCTGGATGCCCCCAGGGCCCAGGACTCCTGAATTCTGACATCAGTGCTTCCACAGCTCAGCCACAGAGGTGGGGATCCAGGAAAGGTCACGTGATTGTTTTGCCGGATTCTGCATGAGAGAAGCTCCAAATTTCTCTTAGGTGGGACTGACATGGGGAAAAGCAGGAATGTGCTTGGGGACCTCACCAGATGTGAGGAAACCAGCCTGGCTGGAGTAGAGGGTGTGATGGGGATCCAGCTTCTCTCCAGCTGATGAGTGAAAGATGTCCCGCCACCTTGCCCATCGTGTGGCTGTAAGGTGCCAGACACCAAGTGGGGGTGATAAATGTTATGGTGTCATGAATTATTAATACATTGAATTAAAAAGTTATTTAGTCCAACCTGTCCATCTAATCCATATGGGAATCTCTTCTGCAATGTTTCTGACAAGTTTGATTTGTTAGGTATCTCTTTCAACCTTCCAAGGCATCTCTTTGCATATTTGACTGGCTTTTAATGGTTTGAGGAAGAACTTGCCAGGAGTAAAATTCTGCTTTCCTACTTGATCAGCACATAGTTCCTTATTTTGGCTTTTTGAGCTCTGCAGTGGAACAACTCTGCCCCTAATGTATTTTGAACAATTTTTAAAATATATATATAGATATGGCTATAAATATAGCTGATATGATATATCGGTGGTTTAATATGTATATGTCAGTGGTTCTCAAATTTGGCTGTGTATCAGAATTACCTAAAGAGCTTTTAAAAAAATACAAATTCATGGACTCATCTCTGGGGATTAGGTGGTAGGACCAGAGTGGAGCCCGGGCATCTATTTTTTAAAGTCTTAATGTGCAGCTATGGTTGGGAACCAGTATCCATATTACCTGTATCCACATTTAAAATAAGGGCAGTCACTCCTCTAGGGGCACACAAAATTAACTGAGTGGCAAAAAGCTAGGTCTCAAACCAAGGTCTTCTAAGTTCTTTTTTTTTTTTTTCCTGAGGAAGATTAGCCCTGAGCTAACATCTGCTGCCAATCCTCCTCTTTTTACTGAGGAAGACTGGCCCTGAGCTAACATCTGTGCCCATCTGCCTCTACTCTGTATGCCACAGTATGGCTTGACAAGCAGTGTGTAAGTCTGCACCTGGGATCCGAACCCTGGGCTGCCAAAGAGGAGCATGCAAACTTAACCGCTGTGCCACTAGGCCAGCCTCTGGGTCTTCTAATTTCGAATCTCATGTTTTACTCACTTTATCATGAAGCTGGATTGTGTAAGCACAGTTATGAGGTCATATTACCTGTTTTCCAAGGTAATATCCCCAGTTACCTTGGTTCTTCCTACTCCATGATTTTGAAGGCCTCCACTCTCCTAGGTGAGAACATATTTGCCACTCAGTATTTGTTTGTGAGTGAGTCGTGCTGCATTCTGCGAGCCAGGCACAGAGCTAGGCATGGGACATCAAGAGTGTCCAGGAGAGAAAACTCCCAACCTAATCACAGTGCCTTAGACATAGCCCTTATCTATGGTGCCATCAAGATCTTTGCCAGCATATCTGACGCTTCCTAAAGTGAGGAGTAGTCCTTCCTAGATCCAGTAAGGGTCTTCCGTCTTCCCAGGGCAGACCCCTGCAGATGGCACCTTCTAGATGACACCTGAGCTGTTGGAGTTAGCCCTGCGTTTCAGCCTGAGCCCACACGGCCACCAAAGACACAGCATTGCTCACAACAAGATCCCTGGGGAAAGAGGCTGGCCCCACTTTTGGAAGCTTTGTGTTTTGTGTCTGAGAGATTAACTTCAGTAGTTTTGCTCTCCTAATAAGAGGAAGAGAAGCTGAGAATGTGCTGTCAGACTCCGGGAACGGCGTTTCCGTAGGGCGGTCTTTGTGCTGATCATCCAGTGGCTGCTGCCGCCGCTGTCCTTCCTGGCTGGATGCTTTTGGAGCTTCCGTCCACTCATCTGGCATCCGGGGCGGCTGCGATGCAGTGAGGACCATCTGTTAGGGCCAGATAGCAAGGACGTCTGCAGCTCATTGAAGGTTGGTCCAGATGACCGTGCAAGGGTTTGTCATGCCCTGCGTGCCTGGACTGCCACCTCCCACCACTGGTTTGGCTTCTGGATAGGGAGAGTCGTAGCTGGTGGAGCTATCGTCCTTAATAAATGAACCAACATGACAGTAACCACTCCCCTCCCTGGGTAATTCATATTCATTATAGAATTTTTAAAAATTACGTAAATAGAGCTAAGCAAAAGGAAGAATTTATAGTCTCATCGCTGAGAGCTAGACACGATTAGCATTTTGGCGTGTGCCCTTCCAGACTTGTTTTCTGCACATTTGCTCTGTGGTTGTCATGTTGGTGATGAACGTGGACACTGGAGGCAGGCCGTCCTGGCTGCCAGTTCTTAGCCCCATCACTTCCCAACTGTGTGACCTTGGGCATGTTAATTTATCTGTAAAATGGTGATATAATAGAACATAGCTTATAGGATTGGGAGTTTTAAAGGAGACAGCTGCGAGTGCATCTTCAGCAGGGGACCTCACACACACTGAGGGCTCGGGACGATGGTAATTTAAATCACACATGCGTTATTATTTATAAGACTGGGACTCCCTCCAATGTCTTGAGGTTGTTAGCAGATGACAATGAATAAAAGTATCTACACATTTCCCATTCATTGGAAATTCTGTTGCCACCAAAGAAACTCACCCCAAAGTTAACATGATGTATTTTTTTTTCCGAGGAAGATTAGCCCTGAGCTAACATCTGCTGCCAATCCTCCTCCTTTTGCTGAGGAAGACTGGCCCTGAACTAACATCGTGCCCATCTTCCTCTACTTTATATGTGGGATGTCTACCACAGCATGGCTTGCCAAACGGTGCCATGTCCGCACCCGGGATCCGAACCGGCAAACCCTGGGCCGCCGAAGCAGAACGTGCAAACTTAACTGCTGCGCCACCAGGTTGGCCCCCAACGTGACGTACTTTTAATGGTAAACACCCTCCTTTTGCCACACAGTAATTAGGCATGAATGGCAAACAGTTCACATTAGTGATTATAATTAATTAGTATTGCTTTTAAATGTTTTTTCAGCCAGATCTAAGCTTGCTTTGTTCCTCTTCTCGGGTGGTTCTCCACAGTGTCAGTAATGACAGTGTTGACGCTGCCCCTGTGGGCATGCGCCTCGAGGGCGGCAATGGCGGTTTCCTCTTGTTACTCCAACTGTCTGGCACGTTGGTGCTCAAGATACGTTAGTGATCCGGGACGACTGTCCGTTCATTCATTCGCTCAGAAGTCTTCACCTAACACATATACCCCTGAAGGCAGTGGTCTCATTTCCCTTGGATTTATTTTTCTTATTCCATCTCTTTATCCCTCATCTTCCCATGTGAGGGATTTGGGGGCTGCACTCAACAGAGTCCATCTGTCCGTCTGCTCCTCAAGGTGAGCGCCCACTCACCGCCTTTCCTTGGCCTGTGTGCTGGCAGCCCTGAGGGGCAAGACTGAGGCACATGCCTCTCCAGTTGGGGCAAGTGGCGGACATGGGCCAAGGCCACCCAAGGTGGTGGTTGGCTGGAGGGGTCAGAGTAGAGAGCAGGAGGTGGCTCTGGTTCTCTGGCCGTGAAGGTGAAGGGGCCTTAGCTGTTAGAGTTTCTGGGTCGGCTCTCCTGCCTACTTCTTCTTCCTGGCTTTGGCCCTGGTTATCATTTGAGGAGTGTGGAGAAGGCTCCTCCGAGAACCACAGACAAACAGCTCCGTTTGCTCTGCCCTTGTCTGTAAAGCCTTTAACTGGGAACTATGCTCTTTATTCCACTGTTAGAGATAAAAGGCCCCCCAGTTGCTGGACCCGTTCAACATCAAATGACAATGGACAGGAGCCTGTTAGTTAACTGGAGGATGGTTAGCTGGAAGGCACAGTAGTAGAGGTCTCCCACCAAACGAGTGGGGGGAGATGACAACCCTAGCATGTCACTTTTGGCTCTCATGGGCTTTCATATCTTCATTCTACACCTCACCCCTGTTGGAACTCATGCTCTGAGGTCCACAGACATAGGTTTGGAGCCAGCACTTGTGGCATGTGGGACCTTGGGCAAGGTGCTTGATTTCTCCGAGCTCAGTTGCCTTCCTTTGAAAAGTAAGGATAAAAACCCATCTACCTCCCAGGCTTAGAAGGGAGAATTTATACAAAGTCCCCGTCACAGCTCTTGGTACCTAGTAGATGGCAATTTCTCCTCAAGCCCTCGTGGGGGTGTTTTAATCCTGATACCTTCATGGAAAGTTCCAGCTAACCTTGGCTCAACTGGAGAGTTGCCTTTCTCTGATGCTACAGTGTTAACTGACCACTCTTAGTTAACAGAAGGGCAAAAGATTGAAGGCCGTGAGCATATAAGCTCCAGGTGACATTTAAACTTGCTGACCCTGTTCCTGCTGGACCGCACCCCTGACTCTGGGCATCTGGCAGCTGCCGAGCTTCAGTTTCTGATCAGCAGGTTGTCCTGAGTGGGCTCAAGGTGGGTGCACCAAAGAGCGGTGTGGCCTTCTGCAGTCAGATCAGAAGGGGAGGCGTTTGCATGCTAATGCTCCGTGACAACTCGCTGTTTCCTCCTGGGTGGTTTGGGTGTCTCTGCCCTGTTCCTTGAAGAGGGGATCCCTGCAGGGCCTGGCTCCCTATACCTGCTATACACTCAGCCTGGGAGCCTGGGCTGCATGTCAGAGACCAGCCCTTTCTGCTCTCGTGATGCTCAGAGCCAGGCCTCCTGAGCATGGAAATCAGAGCCCTGTGGTTGGAAATGGCCACCTGTAGGATGTGGCATGGCACCAACTACGTAGGGCCGAGCTGGCGGCCGAGCTGGCAGCCAGGCTGGGGTGGCTCCTTAGATGCGAAGTGGGTCACAGATGGAAACAGCCCCTGAATACTGCGTTGTGGGTGTCACATCCTCCTTTGCATTGACAGGTGGAGACAGCGGAGGGGGCAGGGGGCCAGGCTTGGGGGCCGTGAGGCCAGGTGTGTTGTAGCAAGATCAGTGTGGCCCGTCCTTTCACACACCCTTCGCCTGCATTACTGGAGGCCCGAGGCGCCTGTGGTCTAGGAGTGAGGTCTAGGACTTGAGAGGCAGAGATACTGGCACAGCCCCCTGCTGCCCCCAGAGCAGTTTGTCAGAGCTCAGCTGTCCCTTCTCCCTGGCTGACTAGTTGCATCCCTTCTCTGACCTTTCTGCCTTTGGAAGACTTGATTGTAGTGGAAAGAAGATGGGACCACAGGTCAGAGTGGGCCTTGTTCCGGCTCTGCAGCAAGCAAGCTCTGATTTGTTGGGGAGGCTGGGAGGGACCTCACTTGGTGCTCTGCCCCCAGTAGTGTCCAGCTGCACCTGGGCAAATTTGCCAGGTAATTCTGTACGTAAGGCCCTTCCTTGGAGCACAGACTCTGCTGGACACTAGCCTGGGGTGTGGAATATGGAGAGAAAGCTCCCCCCAGTCCATGGGAATGAGTTGCCATGTCCCCTGCAGCACAGATGTGTTTCCACTAAGCCGTGCCTTTCTCCCCTCAACACGTTCAGCCTTTAATTGTAACTATTAATCACCCCGAGTTGTGTCGCACTTCATAACCCTTCCATTAAATATTAAGCTTTTTTTAAAAAAATTGAACTTTCTTAATTGAATTATTGAATTACGAGGCACTTAATGTGGCTCTGGTGGATGAGACTCACAGGGTGTCAGCGTCGGAAGGGATCTTAGTTTCCTCATCTGTGACACAGAGGGTGTGTGGGTCCCAGGGGGGTGGCAGGCTTGCTCCAGGTCAGTGCCCGGCCCCTGCCTCGGTCCCCCGCCTCATCCTGCTGTCTTCTCTCTCGGAGGCTCTGTTCCCCAGGGCATAGTCCTTCTCAGGTTTCTGCCAGATGCTGTTTTCTAGTTGTTCCCAGCTTAGAGTGGGGTTTAGATGGAGGCGGTCACATCCAGTCATTTGAGGGGCTGCTTCTGTCTGGAAGCAGGCAGTGTGTCCTTGGGGCCTCGTCCTTGCCCTTGGCCCCTTCTCTGGAAATGCTCATCCCTCAGCCCCTGTGTGCGCAGGGCCTCAGCTGCCCCCCTCTCCCTCCACAGTTCCACCTGCCGCTGTGCCTCTCCCCACCTGACCCCCCCACACCCCCTCCTGCCAGACGTTTCCGTTTGAATGTTCCAGTCCCATCTCACTCCACCCTCCTCAGACTGACCTCACCCGCTCCAATCTGGTCTCCCTCTCTGCATTCCTGTCTGGGAGAACAGTGGTGTTACTGACGGCTCTTCCTGACTCATTCCTTGAGACTGATGTTTATCTGCTAAGTGGCTCCACGTTCACCCCTTGTCTCTCCTGCCCGCTGTCCCCATCCAAGCCAGGCTGAATCACTTCTGCTTTCTGATGCCACCTTCCTTCCTGCTCTCATCTGTCACGTACTCATTTTCCTTAAACTCTTTGTTCACTGGAAAATCTCTGTTCCCCACCTTGTCGTGGCCCCCGCTTCCTGCCACTAGAAGTCTACAGTCCTCTCAACACCGCTCACGCAGACGGGCCCCTCCGACATGACAGGCGTCGTGATGCCCTCTCCCTCCGGGGGAAGGATTTGAGACCAGTGGAATGAGGGGGACCGTGAGGCTCATGTACTTTAGGTGGCTTCTCTGAGCTTGCACACTGAGTTGGTAGGTATCCCCCCAAAATTCCTGTCCACCTGGAATCTCAGAATGCAGCCTTATTTGGAAATAGGGTCTTTGCAAATATAATTAGTTAATGTGAGGTCATCCTGGATTAGGGTGGGTCCTAATGCAATGACTGGTGGTGGCCTTACAGGAAGAGGAAATTTAGATAGAAAAGGCTACACACACAGGGAAAACACCATGAGAAGATGAAGGTAGACATTGAAGTGGTGTGTCTACAACCCAGGGAACACCAAGGATCGCCGAGAGCCACCAGAGCTGAGAGAGGCAGGGGTCAGATTCTCCTCAGAGCCTTCAGAAGGAACCGACCCTGCTGACACCTTGGTTTCAGACTTCTGACCTCCAGAACTGGAGGAGGATAGATTTCTTGTGTTTTAAGCCACTCAGTTTGCAGTTCTTTGTTAGGGCAGCCCCAGAAAACTAATACAGTGGGGAGACTGTGTTTTGAAACCAGGCGCCCCAATTCTCAGTTCAGGGGTGTTTTTCAGTATCCGGCCACCCACCCCTAGCTGGCTTGGTGGTTTCCCCTAGCACGAATCCTCCCTGAGAAGTCTTAACTGCCATGATTTCCCAGCTTCTGCCTTTGGCATGGATCAGCCCCGAAGGAGCGCGTGTTCTTGACGTGTCATGCTTATTCGGACCTCCGGTCCTTTGCCTGTACTGTTGTTCACACCTGTGGTCCCCTCCTCCTCCTCTCCCAACAGATTTTTATTGAGTGTCTGTGATATGCCAGGTGCCATCTTAGGCACTGGAGGATATGAGATGACCAAGCTTCTTGCTTTCTTGGAACATACATTTCATTGGAGGGTTGAGGGGAAGACACTCAGATGGCAAGCACATAAACAAAATCATCATAGTGCCCTTTGCTCTGAAGAAAATACTATCAGATAATGTAAGAGAGAGTGCTTGGGGCTGCTTTTGATTGGCAGGGGCTGAGGGGAGGGTCAGGGAAGGCTTCTTTCAGAAACTGGCTTTGAAGCTAAGACCTGAATGAAAGGAGGGGCCAGGTGTATGCAGATCTGGGGGATGATCGTCCTGGCAGAGGGAACCAACTGGCCGTGCAAAGGCCCTGGGACGGGGCTAAACTTGGTGATTCAAGAATCAGAAGGAAGGCAAGTGTGATAGAGCCTGGAGAGTGGGAGAAGAGGCAGGTAGGTGACACAGAGCTGTTGTGGGAGCCATGGGAAGAAGTTTGAATTTTGTTCTAAGTGCCACGGAAAGCCTTGGAAAGGTTTTAAGCAGATGAACGACATGAGCAGTGCTTTTAAACTTCACCCTGACTGTTCTGTAGAGGCTAGATCGTGGGGGGCTGCGGGCACCACAGGAGATCTAGCCTTGATGCCCCAGCGTGATTCTTTCTCCATGGATCTCTAATCCACTGTCTTCCTCCTCTGGGCTGCTCTTGCACTTCAAGTCAATACGGCACGCTCACCACTTAATTAGAAAATCGTTTCCACTTGTTACAGGGGCCTCCCCAGCCAGGGAGGGCCTCAGGGCTCTGCTGTTCATGTATGGCTTCCTTGGAATGTCCCATGGCATTGGTGATGGGTTCATGGCTTTTCAGATGGGACTGAGCGATGGATTGATGTTTTCTGTGGATTTGTCTGAAGTGTAGGAGGTACCTTCATCCCTCCTAGAAACAGGTTTTTCAGTCCAGGAATTGCCACACTTGCGTGGTAACCAGGTTGTGACTTGAGACCTGGGGGATTGTTAGCTGTCCTGTACATGGGGAAACAAACTCTGAGAGGTTGTGGGACCTTGAATGAGGGTTAGAGCCCAGGTCTGCTGGACCACAAAAGCCGCCTCTGCTTCCCTGTACCACGGTGCTGCAAGCGGGGACTTAGCTCTTGGGATGAAGGTGTGTCTGAAAAATCTCTAACTGAGTAACAAAGCAATTAAAATTGGGAAGCTTCCTAATGGATTGTGGAAGCAGGCACCACTATACAATGTGGTGCTTTGAGAATCCTGGCGTGGCCTTGAGCAAGTGACTTGACCTCGTTGCATCTCAGAATGCTGATCTGTAAGGTGGGAAGGATAATAGTTAAGCTCACTACCTTATTGGGATGCGGTCAGGGTTAAATGAGAGAATTCCTGACAGGGGCTCAGTACAGTGTGTAGCACAGAATAGGCACTCAGCAAATATTTCCAGTTATGAAAAAGACTGGGAGCGGTTTGTAGAAGGCGGAATGTACACGCACAGATTTTTCTGGGAAAAACTGTTGTACCTGTCTTCTGGCTATTGGATTCCCTGAAAAGTGTGGACAAAAGAAATTGGATGCCCCAAGGCGGGGATGCAGGGAGAGAGATCCAGCCCGGGCCTTGCTCTGTTGAGACGAGTGTTGTGGGCATGTGAATGGAAGTCGAGAGACTCAAGAGACCGGGACTGAGGAACTCCTGGGTCCAGGCACCCATCCTAACTGGGAGGCAGGAGGGGAGAGCATGCAGAATTGGAAAGCTGAGTCCAAGCTTGTAGGTGGAAGTGAGAGATTACGGATTGCCATGGATGTTCCCGGAAAACCACACCTCTGAATATGACAACCGTGAATCATAAAATCATAAAAGTTTTAGAATTGGAAGGAGAGTGTCGAGTTCTGCCCAAGGTCAGACAGGGTTATTTTAGAAGCAGAGATGAGGGCTGACAGGCCCAGGTTTTAGAAGAAAACATCCCCCCACCGTTTCTGTCCCTTCTTCTGGGTTGTCTCCCTGTCTGAGAGTGTCTGACATGGGATTCGAGGACATCAGAGACGCTTCCAGCCTGGAGCCTGGTGCATGCGTTGTTGATGGATCCCCAAGACTGAGCCAAGACGCTCGGAGGGTGGAGAGAGAGTTGAATATCAGCAGAAATATTTCCCATTTGCTGTTGACGATGGAATTTGGGAACGGAGGCTTTCGGGTCTCACGTCTCGGGAATGCTTTATCAATTATGATGTATACTTTTGGGCAGTAACCTTGCTTTTGGATTTATTTTATTTCCCATCCTCACTCATTTCTTTATGTATTTTGATCATGCTGTAGGTATTTTTATAAGGTACCTCCAATCCCTGTTGGAGCAAAGTGAGGTAAAAATAAATAAATGACGTTTCTTGGCTCTTGCTCCTGGGTCATCAGAAAGATGACTTGATGAGCCAAACTTGTGAGCTGCCGATAACAGACTTGGGTCAGGTCCAAACTGGAATTCCAACTCAGGGAGGGGCTCCACAGTGGGACTGCTGCTCCTGGTGATCGTGGCACGGCAGTGGGATGGATTGGGAATTGAAATGGGGGCCGGGGGGACGTGCACAAGGGCTGGGGCGGGGAGAGGAAGGAAGGGATGTTTTCACGGGTTGCAAGGTAGAAGTCCCCTGCAATGAAGCCTTGAAACTTCTGTCCTGGGCTTTGTCTTCCCTTCGGTATGGGGCGGGGACACATTTTTCTGGTGTGTTACCTAGTCAAAAATAAGGAGAGGTATGAGGAAAGGAAAAAACGAGAACCCTGTAAGTTTGTATAGTCTATTCTCTGCATTGTGTGTAGATCAAGCAATTCCCAAAGAGGCCCAACCAAAAATAAGTTAGTATCCTATTTCTAGTAGACTGTGGTGGTGAAGTGTTTCTTTTTTTTCTCTTTTCAACTTATTTATTCAATAAATATTTATCGAGTGCTTGATACTGTGGGGAAGAAGGCAGTCATGGTCTGGCCCTCAGGGGGGCCTAATCTAGTCGGGCAGACTGACATTAAACAGATATACACACATATGCAATTACAAATCATCAGAGGGGCTTTGCAGGGAAATGCAGTGTGTTCTCTGAGAGGGAGAGGGGCCTAGTCTGTACTGGGTGGTCGTGGAAGGACCCCTGAGGATGTTTAGGCTTCATTTCTTCACCACAAACTCTGCCTCCCCTGCGTGTTCCCTAGAAGAGGCCGTTTGAGCTGGGACGCCTGGGTGGCCACACGCCGAGGAGAGGAGGATCGGCCAGGGGCAGGATGGGGTCTCACAGCAATCTTTCCGCTCCCCGGCTGGGCCACCTGTCCCAAACGGCTGGATCCTGGGGGTTCAGTAACGGGCGCCATTTCTCAGAAGGGGCTGGCCGCAGAGATAAGACCACAGTGACAAGGGGGCCATAAATTGTTACCTGTGCCCCTCGGTCACCCCCTCTTCTTCCATCACCTCCTTCCTGAGCCTGTGGGGCTCGATTTAGCAACAGGGTTCCTGTTCATGGGATGGAGCAGGACGCTGACTTTTCTGGTGGCTGGGCGTAATCACTGAGATGCAGAGCGCTGATAGGGGGAATCAATTTAATTTCTGTTGCTCTGTGACAAGGGGGTGGAGAGCAGGAAGGTCAGGACCATTTTGAAAGCCACAGTTCAGTTAAGAAAACAGAACACTCCCCTAAGGAATTAAAAATTACGCTATCTTAGGGGAAAAAGTGGAAGTGGGTCGAGGTGAGGGGTTTGATCAGAGGATCAAGGGAGATGGAGTAAGCCGCCACCATGGAAAGCCAAGTCCTTCTGGAACCTGGGGCCTGAGAAGTTGAGTTTTTCTATTAGAGAGAATTGGGTTGTAGGTCCGTGTAGTTGAGTCACTCAAGACTTGTTGAGTGTAGACAGTAGGTGTCTCTTACTTGTGAATGTCAGTTAGCTGACTTTAGGTACCAATTTCCTGACACAAGATTTGAGTCCTCCGTCCTGCTGGTGATGCTGTGGACGTCCCTGCTTTTCCGGCAGCTTATGGTGGTTCTGATCAAGCCTGTGTGGTTTATGGCATTTTACAGAATGGACACTGGGAGGGGTTTGTAGATCTGGATAAGGATTTGCACTCAATGTGGACTGTGGAATTTTCTAGTCAAACTGTGGCCCAGCCTAACTCAGAGGACATGGGAGCAGAAGTGTGCCTCTTTGGCTGCTGAGAGAGGTTGGATATTTTGGGGGAGAGAGTTGGGTCAACGTAAGCCTTCCTCATCAGGACCACAAAGACCTACCCGGAGGTGACTTTCATTCATAGATTGAGGGTGGCTATTGCAGGTCTTGCGCTAGGCGCTGGGAAGATGGTCTTTGTCATGAAGGAGCTCACAGCCTAGGAGGAGGCCAGACTTTGGGCAGATCCTGAGAATCCAATGAGTGAATAAATTTCCAGGATTCTTAGGGGATAGTCCAAAGTCTGGGTTAGTGTTTGAGGGCCCGAGAGAGGAGTTGAAACAGTGAAGAGAAATTGGAGGTTTATAACTGTCTGAGTCAGCTCGGGCCACCATAGCAAAACACCGTAGACCAGGGGCTCAAACAACAGAAATTTATTTCCCACAGTTCTGAAGGCTGGAAGCGAAGATCAGGGTGCATAGTTGGGTTCTGGTGAGGAACCTCTTCCTGGCTTGCAGACAGCCAGCTTTCTCGATGTGTCCTCACGAGGTGGAGAGAAAGCTCCAGGTCCAGTGTCTTCCTATTCTTATAAGGACACTAGTCCCATCATGGGAGCGCCACCCTCATGACCTCATCTACGCCTGATTACCTCCCGAAGGCCCCGCCTCCGAATACCATCACATTGGGGGTTAGGGCTTCAGCATATGAATTGGGGGGGAACCCGTACCTTCAGTCCATGATAATAACTCAGAAGGTAAAGGGATCCCAGCATGCCTGGCTCCCTGGAATATAAATGTTGATCATGTGTTATTGATACTGTAAATGTGCTTGAATGAAGATAACTGAATGAAGGGTGTATGCCTGTCTCCTGTAATTAAAGCCACAATGTAAACTTGTGCCTGTGCTGCTTGGAGTGGGGAGCGGAGGGAGTCTATTCTGGCTAAGATTCAATAGCAGTAGGGTCTCCTTGGTTATGGCTGGTGGCGAGCGTGAGCTGTCTGCACTGTCTGGTCTCCCCAGAGTTAGGCGGTTCTTTCAACCTCCCATCACCTCTGGGCATTCTCAACCTAGAAGTCGTGCAAGGCAGTGTGGACTGTGCTAGGAAGGGTGGGGCAGCCGGGCTTGTTCTGAACTGTGAGCTGAGGAGGTGGTGATGAGTAGCGGTGTGCTGATGGAGGTCTGAGAAGTGAGCCAGTTGGCCAGCTGGGTCCCGCTGCCCAGCGCTTGCTGGGGCACAAGAAGCCGTGCCCGTCATCCCTTTTAAACAGCTATGTGTTTGTCATTCCTGCGACTTGGAGACCTCTTTGGACCCTGTATCTCTGGGCTTAGCATCAATCAGATCCTGTTTATCAGTCTTCCTGGGATGGTTATGCATGTGTGTGCGTCCGGACGCGCGCGTGGGACGCTGTGCTTGGCTGGGTCAGAACTGGGCGAGATCTCTGTCGAGCATTTAGCTAAAAGAGGTTAAGAGGAGGCAGGACTCACACCACTGCTAAAGGCCAGGGAACTTTGCTGAAGAGCTGGTCATCTTAAAAATGAGCTGGTCTATTTATAATTTGGCCAGCTGCCACAGGCCTTTAATGAATGGCAGTCTGTGCAGGCTCACACACTTTGTGTACTGAGTCTCAGTGTGTGTTTGTTCATTTATGTGCCTCTGTGCCGTGGGTGTGGACGTGATTTCCCAGCCGCCCATGCTGAGGAGCGAGGGACGAGGGGGCGCATGCTTTGTAGGGCGGAGGCTGCAACTGGTGCCCGGAGGGTTGGCATCTCTGGTGTTGGGGAGCTGGAGGATCCTTTGTGGGCGTGGACCTGGATGATCTCTCTCTACTGCTGAGGACACAGGAGCCCGGAGAGGTGCCCAAGGCTCAGATCAGGCCCAGGTCAGGGGCCACCTAGGGCGTGGGGGGAGGGTGGCTGTGGCTTTGCCAGCTTGCTCCTGACGACACTGCCCCCTGCTGTTCTGCCAGGGCTGCGGGGACCTCACAGCCCTGAAGACAGTGTGTGCAGGCTCCATCTTCAGGCGTCTGTGCCCTTTGTAGGAGGCAATGACGCTGGTAGGCCACTAATGGGAGGCTGGAGTCTTTGTATTTTGTTTCCACTGACGGGGATGGGTTTGCAGAACCACCCACACCCTTGCCTGGTCCTGGTGATTCATGTGCATAAGATGGCTGACCAGGGAGAGGGAGGGGGTCCCATGGCCCCGCGAGGCCTCTTGCCACTCAGAGAGGATGGGCGCTCATGCATGAGCTTCTCCCCCAGTGGGTCTGCATTAAAAGAGAGCTGTCCGCCCCTCCAAGACCCAAGGCTGACACTTCTTAAGACATTTGGCACTAATTTTCTGCCCTGAGGCTCTTGAGTGTTGGTGAAGTCTGCCCTTCCTGTCTGCCTCTCCTAGACCCCAAATGCCCTTTGGGAAGTGTCTCCCCACCCTGCGTAAGCCTGTGTCCCTTGCCACTCGCCCTGCAGCCTGCACTGGCCTGGCTGGTTGTAACTGCCGGGAAGAAGGTTTTTTTTAGAGAAGAACAGAGGTGTCCTCAGCATGTGGACAGACCCCTGCAGTCGGATAGAACTGGGCTTGAATCTCAGCTTCAGGGTTGGATGCTGCATGTCTGTGAACTTCTCGGAGCCTGTTTCATCTCCAGTAAGGGGATCCTGTAAGACGAAGTCCGCATGTGATGCACAGAAGGCGCAGCCAATCAGGGTTGCCCTCTTTTTCCTTTCCTCAACCTGATTCTCTTCTCTCTTTCTTCCCTTTTGTTGTTGTTCTTTAAACTTATTCATGTAATTTCCACTTCATCAGGGGCAGTATGTTGGTTAATTGGGATATGAGAAGTACTTAGTTTGCCCGGCACGCAGTAGGTCCACCGGAGACACCAGTCATTGTTTCCATAGTTGTCTGTTTGGGGTAAAGGGGGTGCCTGCAGGGTCTCTGTTATGACTGTTTCACTGTTGCCCACGGCTGAGCAGCTTCAGGGGGAGGATGCCAGGGGAGAGGGATCTGAGTGAGGCCTCCCCTCCCTCCACCCCAGTGCGCCCCCTTGAAGTCTCCGCTTTTAAACTGGGCTCCGTGGCACATTGATGCTCTTGTACATCGGCACTGCCAATCTTGATGAACCTTCTGGAGACGTTTACCTTCTTGGTTTTCATGCATGAATGACTTTACTTCCCTAACGGGGAGTTGCTGTAAGATTCAGAACTTGGAGAGCTTTTTGTTTGGGGGTTTATTTTCCTTCAACAGCATGGGGCTCCTTGGTTTCTGTAGGGTTTTACGCAGCCTGTCCAGTTAGCCACCTTCCTTCTTCTCCCCAGAAGAATCGGGTGTTTTGTTCTCCACTGGCATCTCTGCAGTGTGTTCCTTCTTGTGGGAAGCAACCCCCAGGCCAGGTTCTGTTGCTCAAATAAGAGTGGATGAAAACCGAGAGAGGATGTTGAAAAGACCCTGGAAGGCCCAGAGCACGGGTGGGTGGGGGCGGGGAAGCGGCGCTGGCCTGGGGCCATAGTCCTCTTCCTTTCTTCCGGACAGGTACATAGAATGGCATCTCCTGTCGGCATTCAGGGAGCCTGGGATATCTCTGGCAGACGGTGCCGGAAATTTGATGCTCAGACTCTTCCCGAGGACAGGACAGCACCAGATGCTTAAAAAGTGCCCTTGTCAAAATTTGAGGGGGTGAGGCAAGGCGGAAATGGGGGAGACTCATGTTCTTTCAAACCAGCCTCGGAGAGGTTGGCGTCACCTCCTGTTTGACTGGCTCCTTCTCAGCCCTGGGAACAGAACATGGTGGCTGCGGTTTCACGGCCCCTGGAGACAGTTTGCTCCCTCCAGCAGCCTCTCTGTCCACCTGGCTGACGATGCCAGGGGCCCACCCCTGATTAGAAAATCCCATCATGCTCCTAGCTGGGGCTGAGGGACGTGCACGCTCGGGGAGCTGTGTGGCTTGAGCCGTGGATGAGGGGAGAGCCCACGCAGAGCCCTGTGGAGGTTCTGGAATCCTGCATTTCCTTGGCTGCTCCTGCTCTCCAGCCACCCCCAGGTTTAGCAGAGTCTTGGGTGCATCCCCCCTGGTGCCACGTGTTTCTGTGGCAGCAGCTGTTGGTGCTGACTAATGAGACTTCCTGGCAGCTGCGTTGGGCACACTCGGCTCCAGCAGGGACCGCCTCTCCTCACCGCCCACCCCACCCCAACCAGCCGAGGAAGGCCCGAGAAAGGTGCCTGCAGGCTGAGTGGGAGGTGGGGAAGCCCTGGAAGTCGGTGACTCATGGATCCACAGAACATCGTTGGAAGGGCCACCCTCCATTGTGCAGAGGAGAGAACTGGGTGCTAGGAGGGTGTCTAAGGTCAAAGGGCAAGTTAGGGGCTGAGCTGACACTTCAAACCACCTCTCTTCTCTGCCCTCTGAATTAAGTGGCTCCTTTGTAAGGCAGGTCTATCCCAGGGTTTGTTTTGCTCCACGTCCCGGGCTAGACACTGTCGCTCACTCACTGTGTGACCTTGGGCAAATCATTTCACCTCTATGAGCCTCAGTTTCCTCAGAGGCCCAATGAGATGATGGTTGTCCCTACCTCCTATGCTTGTTGTGAGAGCAGAAGGAGAGCCCAGGCTTAGCTGCCCAGCGCTGCCACTTTCCTTTCTTCCTCACTGAAAAACTGGGCTGATGCACGTCTTCCCCAGAAATCCAGCCGTGCCCTAGTGGACACTCCGGGAACTGCAGCTGCCCTCTGTTTAGCACTGGGGGGAGGATGGGCAAGGTGCAGAGCCAGAGAAGGAGACAGGAATAGAAACGGGAGCACCTAAGTGCTTGCGGATTCCTGCCCCTGTCCCCTCTCCCCACACCGCTCTATTTTCAAGCCACAGGAGGGACTCGAGGGCCCGAGTGACCCTACAGAATTCCTGGCAAATGGCTGGGCGCCTTTGCCTGATGGTCACAACTACCACTCGTGGACCTTCTCCAGGACACCGTGGCAGCCTTAGGAGGCAGATTCTGCTCTCACCTCCAGTTTCTAGACAAGAACGCAGAGGCTCAGGGTGGACAAGTGCACCCTGCCCAGTGGCCGCTGCTACAGAGCCATGAGATGACCCAGATCTTTCTGTCAGGCCATCCTGCCTCTGTCCTGGGAACTTTGTTCCTCGGAAGAGCAGGAAGATGATTCTGGTTGTGCGAAGACCTGGAAGCCTGGCTTGCCCTCCCGATACTACGTCTGAGTAACTGGCATTGAATGTGGCGCAGGCAGAAGAGGCTTTTCAGGGCGCCTCCAGAGTGATGAGAAAGCCCCGTGGGGGTGGGTCCCCTCCGTGGCTGTAATTAAACTTCCCGCCTGATCTCCTCTTCAAGCACCTGCTTTTCGGGGGTTTAGATAACACGGCTCTGTGCTCAGGCCTTTTCAGTGCTTGAAACAGGAGGACCCGTGTCAGCTCTGGTGTGCCCCTTTTTCTCCCCACGATGCTGAATTTTAAAAAACGAGGGGTGTGAGCATCAGACGAGTAGCTTTTTTCATAGAAATTCCATGATGGATTTTTTTCCCCCAGGATGCACAGCCAGTGTCCCTGAGAGAGATTTATCATTTAAACCTCCCTGACTCCAGAGGAGTCACCACCGACTTCCTGGTAAATACCCCGGGGCCAGGAATGCGTTTGTGAAATTTTTCAGAGATGATCCCAGAAAAGCCTCTGCTGGTCAAGTCACCAAACCGTGTGTTTGTGTCTGGAGATGATTTGTGCAAGGGAAGAGGTTTGCTTCTGAAATAAGACATTTTGTGCAATACACATAAGCCTTTAATTGGACATCGCAGTCAGCTGCCGAGCTGTCAGGCGCTGGGTTTGAAGTTGAAAGTTGACTTTCCCCCCTGTAGCTACAGAGTTCTGTGTCAGCCCGAATTTCAATTTCCTGGGATTTTTGTCTGTCTTCCACTCAACCTGGTGATCTCAGCACCCTTGTGTGTTGTTGTTGTTGTGTTGTTTGTCTTCTGTTTGTGTTTTGGTGGTGGTGGTTAGAGGAGGGATGGGTTTGCAACAGGGCAAGGGGGGCATTTAATCATTTATTCTTTTAAGTAGGTTTAATTGTATAAAGATTATAATGCATACAAACGTCTGTAATTAGGGGAGTCGGTTCTGTTAGACAGTGTTTTAGTGAAGAAAATTATAGTGTTCATAAGCTGGTTAAGGAGGAGATGGCATATATTAACATGCAACTAGTTTTTGTTAATTCACGCTGAGTGTTTACCAGGGCTCCCCGGAGGTGTGTCCCCAAATTCCAAAGTATTCCTAGTCGGACCTCCATGCTTCCTGACTTCCTCAGTGGAACCAGGGCATTTTCCAGAATTTGGAGCCTTTCTCTAGGGGCTTAGGAGACGAAACTTGGTTCTACAACCAGATGAGTTTCGAACGAGACAAATGGTTGGGGGGTGCATGCTGTGTGCCAGGCACTGTCCTGGGCATTGGGGATTTAGGTGTAAATAAGACAGCAAGCTCTTTGCGCTCATGGAATTTGTCATCTAATGGGGAGTCAGACTGTAGATGAGAATAAATGACATGATGAAATGAAATAAGTAAACCCGCTACTTATAGATGCTGATCAGTGTGAAGAGGAGATGGGACAGAGCGTTAGGTTGGAGAAGGCCTGGGGAGTTGGGTGGGGGTGTGAGGACGTTCATTTAGGCAGAGTGGGCAGAGAGACCTCTCTGAAGCCAAGGGACCGAAGAAAGAAAGGGGTTTCCAGGCAGATGGCTTGGCCCGTGTAGAGTCCAAGGTAAGAATGAGCCTTGTGAGTTCAGGCACCAGAAGGAAGGATGTTGGAGCTGGAGGACAGTGAGTGAGGGAGCGAGTGATGGGAGACGAGGGTGGACAGGTGGGCGGGGGCTCTGGGGTGTTTGGATCTGTTCTCCGTGCACTGGGAAGCCAGAAGTGAAGGGACCTGCTGCAAGGAGAGTGGAATGTTCTGTTCCTGCCCAGGTGGCCCCCTTTGGGGCTCTTTGCCACATGGTCTCAACGTCACAGTTGCCAAGTACATAAAATAGGGCTTTTCCCTGGAGGTGAGCCTTTTAGGCCCCAGCAGAGGTGCTCTCAGTTGGGGCTCCTCCTTCAAGATCCAATCAGTTAGTCGAGAGTCAACACCAGGAGGAAGCAGAATTAGAGAAGAGGTTGACCATCCGTTCAACTCAGGGAATATTCTTATAGGGTCCCCTAGGCTGTAAAAGAGATGCATCTACATGCTGTAGGATCACTGATTCTGAATGGCTCCATCTGGGGACAAAAAACATGGTCTCTGAAGGATGAGTAGGAGTTTGATAGGACAGATGAAAATGGGAGGAACTTTTCTGGCGAAGAGAACCCACTTGGGCAAACGTATGTTAGGGGAACACGAAACAGTCTGGTGTGGGGAGAAATGAGCCGTCTGGGAAGAAGAGCTGGGGTCAGGTTGCGGCAGACCTTGCAGCTTTGGACTTTATTATATAGCTGCAGTCACATATGCTTTGATGCCATGTTGACCCATAAATGCTGAATGCAAAAAATCCATTTGCTCTGAGGATACTGACCATGATCATTGATAACTCTGAAGCCAGCTGCAGCCGTTTGTTTTAATTTTTAAAATCCCCTGCTCGGGAAGGGGGTCCCCTGGATGGATGGACCAGTTGTGGCGGGCCTGGACCGTGTTTTGTCTGAACCCGGGGCTCCTGCTGTCACATGAGTAAGGCCCAGCTGATCCAGCTGCCTGGTCAAGCTCTCGGTCAGATGGCGGATATGTGGAGCGACGTAGGCCATCTCAGGTTTTATAGCCATGCTCCCAGCAGCTCCTTTACCCTTTTCCTCCAGCTCCTGGGAGGCCAGACAACCAGTCCTCTGATTGCCCGACCCCCGTGCCTGCATTCTCTGCTCTTTGTACCTCTGGAACCACACGCTTGGCTTCCAGAACATCACTTTTGGCCACCGTTGTGCTCTTCCTCGCCCCACTGATAATTTCCTTCTGGTCGAAAGCCTCAAATACCGAGAAGCCGGTCATTTGAAATATCCCTGACGTGTCTCTCCTAGTTGGTGCGGGGCAAGTTGTGAGCACTGAAGACTCTCAGTTTAGATGTCTGCCCCAAGAGAGTGGAGATAAAGTTACAAGTTACCCAATACGAGGCAGGCATGTGTGTGCCGGATCAGCAGCGGCTGGTTCCAGGGCTCTCTGGTGGGCATGCTCTTTCTGGCCTCGCTGAAAGACGATTTGCTAGGATGAAATAAATACGTCCCTAATTGTTTGTGCTGCGGGAAAGCAATCCCATAAGCATTAATTTGCCCCAGCCCAGAGTGTGTGGGAAAGAGCCCGCCTGACATGTTTCTCTTTTCCATTAACACTTCTGTGATAAACAGCTTAGGTGCACCGAGAAAAATTAATGAAACTATTGTAACAATTGTGCACATGTAGGTAATTTATTAAGGACAATTAAAAAGCTTTAAAAATCATCCATGGGGCAAAATGAACAGGAAGACGGTGTGTGGCGGCTTTTGGCAGGGAGCCTGCCTGTGGGTGTGTGGCGCAGGCTTCTCCTCCCGTCTCCCTCACCCCCGTTAGAATGACACAGCAGCGAGGAGCTTGGGTTTCTGCGGTTGAAATTGTTAACAACACAAATTCCATGCTGATTCCCCGTTTCAGAAAGCTGGGGGGACGCGTGGTGTGAGGGATGTATCTGTGAGGTCCAGGACAGCCGTCTGAGACCTGTTCGGCTTTATCGCCTTTGGGACAGAGATGTGCTTGTCCCTGGACCTCACCTCTGAGGGCTTGTGCTCCAGAAAAGGATGTTCCCGCCCTCCTGTGTACCACTTGGCTGTTTTTATAAGGACTTCAGTTTGTGTTGACTCTGGGAGCCCCCAAAGCAGGTGAGGAGCAGAAAAGGAAGCCTAGAGAGGTTCGGTGGCACTGTCATGGTGTCATTAGCCACTTACTAGCTTGGACCTTGGGCTGGCCTCTGCATACCTCCTCTGAACCTCAGTTTCCTCATCCGCAAAATGGGAATAATGGCTGGGAGTGAATGGAGAATTGGAATGTGGATCACTCAAGATCACATAAGCAAAGTGCTTTGCACAGTGTCTGGCACCTAGAGAAGATGTGCTTAGTAGATATGAAATAGTCTTTGTCATCATCAAGGGCCTCATTGGGTTGCTGATGGAAGGCCAAGCCAAGGCCGACACCCCGATGTCTTAACTCCCAGCCCAATGCCCTTTTCATAATGCGTGGATACCTACCCACCCACCCTGCACCTCCCCCCATCGTAGTTCTTGATTTACAGGCATGTGTACACAATGCCCTGTGTGAGCGCTGAAATGCACTCAGCCCACTCAAGATCTGGGTGAGGCCCCTCTTAGGGGGCTGGGGCTGCCATGCTGTCCCCTGGTCTCATCCCACCCCGACTCCTTCTTCACCCACATCCTGGCTTGTAGCCCCAGGGTAACAGACCTTCCGCATCTTGGCATTGTCTCCACGGATATGAAGGACAACGTTTGCTGGGATCTTTCTTTCAGTTGGTTGATGACCCAAGAAATCTTTGACCTTGTAGACCAGCAGTTTCAGATACATTTAATAAAGTAAACCTCTGTTACTGGATGGTGTTGACCACTCGGCGTAACTGCCTTCGTTTTACTCTGTTTTGCCCCAGGCTCGATCAGGGACGCATCCGATGTGTGTCCATTATAGACATATGCATCTATTTGCAAGGAGTAATTTTTAGTTCACTTACTGACTAGAAAGGAAAATGAAGTGTTTTAGCACAGACACGTCAGACACGACAGATTTTTTCCCTTCCCGTGCTGCAAATGAGCAATGAAAAATTACTCGCTTTTGCTATTAAAAGCTCTAGAGCCTGTAAAAAATAGTAAATTATGGAGACATTATCAAAGTTTATAGGCACTAGAATTTGACCTTCAGCAAATTTAACATGGGAGGGGAACAGGGTTTTCTTTTCCTTCTTCAAAACGAAAAATGAGAGGGAGGAAAAAGATTTATTTTCTTCTGTCTAGAGCAGCAGCTAGAAACAGCATTCCCCAGTTTAAAAAAGGAAAAAAAGCTTTGTCAAGTCACATACAGTAATACAGGAAGACAGTCTCCTTGGAAGAAAGTAAAACCTTTAGAAAAGACGAAGCCCCTTTGGACAAGTCACTCCCCCCTCCTCCCCCCGCCCCGTATTTGCTCTTACATTTTGGTGAATAGTCATTCAGAGCTTTTTCTGCACCCGTATATACTTCTCTATGTACTCAGAGGAGATAATACGGTGTTGTTTTGTCTTTGCAGACTTTCCACTTTCCCAAAACTTTCCCCCGTTTCCTGTATCCTTCCCTGAGACGCAGCTGGAGAAGAGGGAGACGGGACGGATCAGTGTAGGGGTTGGAGGCCTGGCGGCTGGCCGTGGTGTTTCCACCCTCTTAGTTCTCTTTGGGCTCCGTGAAGCTTCCTCACTTGTTCCTAGTCTGGGTTGAGGTTGAGAAGGTGGATGGTTGGAGGATACAGGTAAGCGTCCAGAAGGAGCAAAGTGGTGCTGGGGGTTAACTGAGTGCCGGTATTTAGACTTGAGCTTCCTTAGCCTTTGTTTAGATCCTGATGCTCTTCTAAACCAGGAATGCCTGACACTCTCTGCCAGACACTAGTGTCCATCGCGTAGGTTTGAGCGTGTGAGCCTGTGGGCATGTACGTGCGTGTGGGTGCACCTGTGGGGTAGGGATTTTGCAGAGAAGCATCCCCCTCTTTGGCAGATAATCTTGTTCTGGAATGCACAAATGAGATCCTTCACTAAACCAGTCCCCAGACCTGAGTGATGGTGTTTGAAGAAGATACCAGCAAAGAACGGGTTATTATTTCTGACTCAGTGAGCTGATCTGCCCATAGTGGCTTCACAAGACCTTCTGAAAGTAGTTACCTCTGTCCTGCTCGTCCTGTGACATTTCTGTGGCAGAGGCACCAGCTTGGGGCCTCGCGTCTCTGGACGGTGAGACACTTCGCCCTTTTTCCAAGAGCAGAGGCCTCATAGCTGTTGCTGGATCTTCACAGAGAACAGGTCTCTAATCTCATTCTCACCTGCGTGTGCCTCTGCTCTGAGGCTGGCAGAGAAAATTGCTTTGGTGCTTTGCTGCTCTCTGAGATTTAAGGCGGGAAGGTGAAGCTGCAGAGCCGTAGGAGGCGGATGTGTGATTCTGGAATTACGGTGAAATTGGCACAGCTGTCTGGCCTGGTCCACTTTCTTCCTCGCCTCCTTGTAAGGCTGCGGTCTTTAAAACTCTTCACAACTGCTGCCCAGCAGGGGCATGTTGGGTGTTTCAGAAAGAGGGAAGGGACGGGCTACGATCTGTCCCCTCCATCAGCTGGCTCTCTCATTCCTAAAGTGAAACCTGAGGGATCAGGGAGTTGTGGAAACAAGAAGCTGTGACTGCTCTATGCTTTGCTGACCATGACCATGAGTGATGTCCCCAAAGAATAGCTCTCCCATGTGCTCACATCCATCTGACCTAAAGATGGGCCCTTCTGACCACACTCTCGTTCATCAGGCTCCAGTTAGATGCCATGGCAAGGACTTCAACGTCAGGACCTTGTAAACCAGTTTAGCGACTTCCCCAGATGCTCAGTGAGGTTTTTCCAGCTGGTGTCCAGGACAGATGTGGCTGGAAGGTTCCAGCCATCCTCACGTTGGCTCTGGGCAATGCATCTTCCTCTTCACCAGGCGGGTAGGACCCTCTCCTCCAGAGGGGGTGCAGGTGGCACACTGTCAGCCAGCAGGGCCCCAGGGACCCGTGTCCATTCTCACAGAGGGGAAGCGACGTGCCCAGGACTGCCTCGCCTGCCAGCAGCAGAACCCAGACTAGAAGCCAGACCTCTGCCTCCTGGTTGTGTGTGCCCCACCCTAGAGCAGAGCCCCCTGACCTGTGCGGCCCGGACTCAAGGTTGCAGACAAGTTATGGTGGATTACGGTGGTCTGTCCAATCCATCTGCGTTTGTTGTACGTATATTAGGATCATTAAACATGGACTGTCTCTTCTGGACTTAGATTAAAAGAGGGAGAGGGGATGTTGTAGTTGAAGAGGCTGGTCTCCAAGAGGGTTCCAGTCTGCAGACAGAAGGCCTGATTTCCCTCATTTGTGCGGTTAGAATAGCTACTGTTTACTCCACAACATGCCAGGCACTGAGCAAACCACTACTCGGGCACCATCCTGCCTGTTTCTCCTGCTCACCCCGTGAGGGTGGTACTATCATCACCCTTGTTTTACAGATGAGGACCTGGAGAGAGGTGCACGGCCTCAGGTGACACAGCTTAGAGGTGGGGAAATGGAATTTGGATGCAGGGTGTAACCTCAGGTAGGAGGGGGCATCCCCATGGCAGATGCGGACCAGGATGGCCTGGTCAGACCTGGCCGAAGGGACGTGCACATAATCACTGAGATGCTACCCTCCTGATTTTCAGGACATCTCATGACCATCCATGAGGCTTGCTGTCTCTTCTCTTGCCATCCAGGTGGTGGGCACCACAGGCCCCATTTGTAACCGGATAATTTGGAGTTGAGCCACATCCCTGAAACTTGCTGTGTGGTGAGGAGTCAGTGGTATCGTGGGATACGTGATTTCCTTTGCTCATCTCAGCATTGTGGAGGGGCAAAGCAAAAAGCTTAATTTCCACATTGCAGAATGTGCAGAATTGCAGCAAAGCAAACATAAGCCTTCACGCTGGTGGATCACGCCCTGTGCCAGGCACTCTTCTGTATTCACTCACTTAATCCTAACTACAATCTTCGTTGTACTACTATTATTATCCCCACGTTACTCATGAGGAAATGGAGGCACAGAGAAGTTAAGTGACTTGTTCAAGGTCACCCAGCTGGGAATTGGCAGAGCCAGGATCCAAACTGTCTGACCCCAGGGCCCGTGCCTTTATTTTCTTTGTCAAACGTTACTGGTTGGGTGAGTTTCTGTGCCAGGCAGAAAGGGCTGTGGGGCCTTGTGTTCTGTTATCTAGTTGGCTGCCTGGGCCAACACCTGGAGGAGAGCCCTCATTCATAGGGCATGACTCTCATTGAAATAAACAGCCACCCAAGGGCTGAGTGGCGAGGACTGCCTTTCCCTAGGAGTTCTGTACCGATCTTGAGCACGTTCCCTAAGTGTGTCGTTGAACTGAAGGGGCCTTGGGCTGAGCAGTGATTGATATGTGTGTCTGCGGCCCCTGGCACAACTGGGAACCACGGAGAGCCAAGACACCGTCCTTGTTGTGTTGAGATGATGTTGATGGTGTGTGGTGGCCACGGGCATCCGTTTGCTGTTCTCAAGGACAGTCCTGAGTGGTTCTAGCCTGCCTCTCCCTCTCCTTAGAGCTGTCAGTGGCCAGTTTTTCGAGATCTACTTCCACCTGTGTCTGGGGCTTTGGATCACGGTCATGGAATGGAATAATTCTTCATCGCCAAGAAGTCCATGTGGCGCTTGAACTCTTTCCCGGGTTCAAGTCAGCAGAGTTAACAGTCCAGCCGCAGGGCCCGGGAAGCAGGGGTGCTAGCGTGGCTCCCTCTGGAGCTTCCATCCTCCATGCTGGCCCTGCCTGCTGATGCTCCAGCAGTGGAATCAGAAGACCTGCCTGGAACCCTGCTCCTGCCATTGTTAGTTTCCTGACCTTGAAACTGTTAGGTAGCTTCTGAGAGCCTGAGTTTCCCCGCCCCCCTTATGCAGTCCCGTGCAGCGCCTAGCACGTGCAGGTGCGTGAGGGCCGCACGGTAACTGAGCTCCCTCCTCACACCTCTTTGTGTGGCTCTGGGGCCTGTGTTAGAACTTCCTTTTCTTTTAGAGTACGGCCAGCTGTCTGTTGCCTCTCGTATAGGAAACTGTCTCTCTATGGCACCTTTGCACAAAAGACGGTTTTGTGGTCACCCCTGAATGATGCCGCAAAGCCCCTGCCCCCCACCTCATATGCAGGGAGCTGTGGTCACGGTCGGACCACTTGGCAACAATAACAAGACTTGAAATGGGGGCTTGAAGCTCTTGCTTGTAAATTAGCATGTTTTTCTCTCTTTTGCTTTTATGAAAACCAACTTCCTGTACAGCCGCTTGTGTTTAAGAACCCTAAGGAAGGGGGGTGGCCCTCAGCCCTCGTCCACTGCTTGCCCGGTTCATGGGACCGTCATGAATTAAAGATTACAGCCCTTAAAAAGAGATCATCTTTAAACCAGCACAGTTCCCTCTCCCCACGTCCCCTGAGTGTTTAAGTTTTTGTGTAGAGTGAGTCCAAAACAAACAGAGATGTTCTTGAGAGATGTGGTGAGCTGGGACCCGAGACAGCAGGGCAGCACGGGGGAGTGATGGGGAACCCAGGTGGCCGTTTTGCATGTTGGCGTCCTGTTTGTTTTCTGAGAAACAGGGCAGCATGGGGCGTGCAGCAAAACCTGCTGCCTGCTGATGTGCTGTTTGACCTTGGGAAAACTTCAGCTTTGCCCCCTCCCCCACACACCCAGGCATAAACACACACTTACTCGTTCACGTGGACATGCACACATATACCCCATCCCAGCCGATGCCCACGTGCGGGTGTTATGCACAAGCTGACGTCTGCAAAGGCTTTGGGCTCTTTGGACAAAGCTCTAACGATGAATTGGGGAGAGATGAGGAAGAAATATCACCAGGCAGCTTTTTATTCCGTGCCTTGTCATCACATGTGAAGATGGACCAACTGCCCTACAGAGATGACCCTCATGGACCCCTCACCCAAAGCAGACGCTAAGAAGTGAGAGATTTCTGGGCAGCAGAATAAAACCGTCAAACCACCCCCACCATTTAACAGTAGCAGTAATCGACATGTCCGAGCTCGTCCCTGGGGATACAAGGTTGTGAAAGAACAGTCCTGCCTTTGGCAGGGAGCTCGTGGAACATGGGAAAGACAGACAGGAAGAGATGAGTCCAGAGCACTGTTACATCTGCACCTTCTCCCAGCCTCTGATGTCCTGAGGGGGATGCAGAGCACCAGAGCTGGCTCCCCCGTTTCAGAGATGGATGTGCAGTTACACTCCTGGTCAAGGGCCGTGATCAGGAGCAGAACTGGGGCTGAACCCCAGGCCTGCTGCCAAGGGGTCAGCAAATCTTTACTGCAAAAATGTTGATGTAGTTCCCAGGGCTGCATCATCTTAGAGTTTATTTTAGGCAGATGATTACCTTCTAGGTCATTCTCAAGCATTTAAGTAACCTTGGCAGGAGACTTACCTGAACCTTCCAGGGCTCTCTGAGATGGGAACAGGCATGATGTTTCCCCACCCAATCTCCCTGCACCCTGGGCCCTGTGTTTTCCTTGGCATCTCATTTGGAAAGTTCCTGGCTTTGGAGAGGGGAGGGGAACAAGAAGTTTGGCAGCATCACGTTCCAAGGCCTCGAGTTTTAGTGTGTGGTCAGATTGACCGTTCCTGCCAAGTTCCCCACTTCTCCGGGCAGAATTGGACTCTAGGGGGAAGACTGGATATTTTCTCCTAGGACCACATTTCCCCCAAGGCCTTGTGAAATGTTAGGAGACATAAGGACTCTGTGGCCAGATAGCAACTGCTGAATAAATGTACCCTAAATGCAGGACTTCTCAGAGCCTTTATTCTGCTAACAAATGTTCTGATTTTCTGAGATCACGTTAAGGTAGACAGGGTTTCCTGAAATTGTTTGGCCATTGGACTTATTTTAAGGAGAATTTCACAGGACTAATGCCTCTTGGAGCATTCCTTGAGAAACTGTCTAAAGTCACTTCCCTCTTTAGGGCTTCAGATTCCCCAGCTGTGAAATGGTAGGAGTTATTAGAATGTTCTCTGACATCTTCACTTCTTTTAAAATTCTTAAAATTCTCTTAAAATTCTTTTTCTCTTATAGTCCTAAATCCTGAAAGAATATTTTTCTCTCTTAAAAATTAATTAATAAATATTGGGAAGTCAGATGAATTTTGACTATCTAGCTTCAAGTTAGATATATGTCAAATTGATATAGATATATCTATCAGATATATTGTATATATATAAATACATATTTAAATAAAAATATTTCAGCCTGACATTTTATATATACATACATGTTTATGAGCCTAGCTGCTCAGCCCATAACTCAGAGGGGCCACTGTGTAACTCCAGAAAGTAATGGGGCCCTTAATTAGCTTATAATCCCATGTCTCAAAGCAGGCTTGGTGTGTGGGGAGGGCACCCTTAAACAGGCCATGGAGGATAATTTGAGAATTCCCTTGCCCATCCCTGCTTGACGGTTGCTGGGCACCTGGCGAGTGTGTTGGTTGTTTACTTTGAGTAGCTATGGCAGCTCCTTTTAATTGCCACCGAATAATTTTAGCCCAGTCTCGGCACTGGTTGTTTTGCTGCATCTCTCGGGAGAATGCCTCCCTCTTTGTAAGAGCTGAGTAGAAGCTTAGCAGAGACAGGCCTAGACTATTAAAGGTTTTTCCTCCTGTTTAATGAGCATTGAGTAAAACTTGAGTTTCAGGGTCTGTATATGGTACAGAAGCTTAAGTGTTTGCAGTGTTTTGGGACTTGGGCTAAATGTTTCTCACAAACATCCTCTTGACATTTTAAAGACTGCCTTTGTGTTGAACTTGTCACTGTAACTTTCTTTTGAAGTGCTCCCTGCTTTATTTTGAGGGCGCAGAGGTGGGAAAGGGGTGAGGTAAGAGAAGGCCAGGCAGGACATGGGGCCACACGGCAGGGCCATTGCCTCGTGGTCAGATTTTCCTAGAAAAGGGCATCAAGCGGCCTAGTGATGGAAAGGGAGAGATTTGAATCATCTGCTGTGACTTTTGCTCCTCTGACGTCAGAATGATATGAGGCCCTGAACCTTTGACCCCTGGCTCCAGGCTCGTAAATCTCCCGTGGTTCCCAGGGAAAGAAGGGCTTGTTAGGCTGGAATGCTAGGACTTGATTAGAATGGTTTTTAGTAAATGCTGGCGGGTGTGTGTGTGTGTGTGTGTGTGTTCATGCGTCCGGTCAGGTCTGACCAGGGTCAGACACAGTGCTGGGTACCGGAGATGGGAGACACAGGCCGTAGCCCTGGGGACCTCTGGTCAGTTAGAGGTGTGCAGAACAAGTAATTAAAGTACAATCTGACGTGTGCCGTGATAAAAGCATGTGCAAGGCCGAGAAATCTGGCACAGGAGGGAGGGCTTCATCCAGGGAGAGCAGGGGTTGGAAAGACAAATCAGCTTGACCAGGTAGAGAGGGGGTGGCCAGGCTTTCAGACGGAAGGAGCCGCTCACACGGAGGGCGTGTGTCCTCAAGGAAGGACACCAGGTAGGAGTGTGGAGAACTACCAGCAGTTTGACACTGGGGCTGGAGGGGGCGGGCCGGGTCTCAAAGTGCACTTGGAGGCTCAAAGCTGTCTTCCATCCCCTAGGGGAGGCGAGCTGCGGAAGGAAGAGGAGGGCATCTCCATTGAGCTTGAAGAGAGGGCATTTGGGGCTGAGGGTGGGGTTGGCAGGGTGTATTCCAGGGAGGGTGACTGTCGCTGGCCAGTGCAAGGCATGTGCTTGGCCGGATGGCAGAGGGGAGGCTATAGGCCGCGTGGCTCCTGTCCCGTGCTCACTCACTGTGCTCAGTGCTGGGGCTCATTGCAGAGGCTGCACCCCTCTCTTTGGGTGCTTCGGTGAAAGTTAGATTTGAACGTCCTGTGGGCCAGGGGCAGGGCTGAAGTCTCCACTCCTCTTCGTGCCCCGTTTCCTCTGATGTGTTGGGATTGGTGGCACTCCCGAGATGCCTGAGCACGTGCCTCCAGGGCCCGCTGACGGCTCCCCGCCCTTGACCCGGCCGCGTCGTGACCTGGGTACATCCCACGGATGCACGGATGCAGAGCCATCACCCAGCCCTCTCTCAGAGCCGCACGCGGACAGCATGCCGCCCGCTCCCCGAGGGCCGCACGGTCATCCCAGGCAGCTGTTCAGCAGTAATTAGTCAACCCAAGCCTTGCAAGTTCCATGACTCATTGTCTTAAATTTTAATAAGTACAGAAAACCAGAGTGCTGATTTATTAAAAATTAATCCTCCTAAGAGGTGGCTCCGGCCAAGGGAAAGCAGAGGGGGCCGGTGCACTTGGAGGGCTTGGAAGGTAGGCAGGCGGGGGGAGGGGCAGGGAAGCAGGAGCCTTCTCCTTCTGCTGCTGGAAACGGGGTGCGGCGCCCGCCGCGCAGTCAAGATCAGATTTGAAGCAGGAGGTGGCCGAGCTGCACAGATTTCTCCTTTTATTCTTCCTTCTCCTTCTCCTCTGTGCTAGTTTCCTAGGGCTGCTGTAACTAAGTCCACAAACTGCGTGGCTTCAACAACTGACATTTATAAGGTCCCACATCACGGTGTCAGCAGGGTCGCTTCCTTCTGAGGACAGTGAAGGAGACCATTCCGCCCTCTCCCCTAGCTGCTGGTCGTTTGCTGGCGATCCTTGGCTTGTGGACACATCATCCAGCCTCCGTCTTCCTGTTCACATGGCCTTCTCCCTGTGTTCAGGTCTGAGTCCAAATCCCCCCTTTTTATAAGGACACGAGCCCTATTGGATTAGGGGCCCACCCTACTGGCATGACTTGACCTCAATGGATTATATCTGCAGTGACTCTTTTTCCAAATAAGGTCATATTCTGAGGTGCTGGGGGTTAGGACTTCAACAGAGCAATTTTAGGGGGACACAATTCAACCTATAGCACCCTTTTCCCCCTCCCCTCTCTTCCTCTTCTTCTTCGTGCCCCGATACCCTCTTGTTCTCTAGATCTCTCTGTTCTTTTGACCTCTGTCTCTTGCTCCACATCTCCCTGTTGCCGCCTCCCGTGTCTAGACCTTCATGATTCACTTTACTATTCAGGCCACACACATCTACCGGAGATGGATGGATGCTTCTGGTGTGCCTGCCCCTACCAGGACTCCGGCCCCTGCCATCTGCACGGGAGCCCAGAACATCTCACCACGCAGCCGCCAGGTTCCCCTACCGTTCTCAGACACAGCTTTTCTTCCTGAAGGTTGAAAAGTCCCCTGTCCAGGGTTCAGTTCCAAGCAGGGGATATGTGGGTGGGGGCAGGAAAAAAAAGTGTACATGTGAGCCTGCATACTGAGAGAGAATTTCCTTCTCTTGATCAAAAAATATTCCAGTGCTGGCCAGGGACATCCCCTGAATGAGCCTTATCATTTAAAGCATTTCCTCCTCTAAGGCAATCAATTTAGGTGAAGTGCAGAGCTAGCCGTGTTGAAATTCAACAAGAGGGGCGTGTTGGCCCCCAAAGCATTATGGGCCATTAAGTCTGTAATGTAGCAGAGGCCTCTGGGTAGCTGACGTTCCTTCCTGTTAATTGCACGAATGCCTCACTCTGGTCCTGGTGTACTCGGGGACGTACCCACCAGCACATGACACGTTCCCCGGCATTGCTCCCTTCCAGTGTACCTGTGTTGATAACAGAGGTGGGAGAGTAGCCAGGTGACAGCCCCTTGGGTCTTTCTCTCCCTGCATTTCTGTGGAGGCCGTTGGGTCCCTCCCACCCTGGGTCTCGGGATTAAGGAGCTGCAGTGTCACAGCAGTGGGCACCCCTTTCCCTACGTGCACTTTGGGCTCTGAGAGGTACACGGACAGACACCTGGATCACCTGCTCCCTTGCTTCTGCTGGAACCCTGGCCTGCTCAGTTCCCCAGGATGGGTTTGTTTTCTCTCTGGAGCGTCAGGCCCACATTGAGAGTGGGTGGGACGGAGCTGGATCCCCTGACGTTGTGTATGTAGGGGTGGGGTTAGCGGGCGGAGTGGGGAGACCTTTGTCTGAGTAGTGCTTGTAGTTTTGAAATGACTTGAAAAAATTTGATCTTGGGGAATTTCCAATGTGAGTAAAACCTAGAGGATTCTTAAGGTTTTGAGAAACCCTCCCGCTGTCAAGCCTGTCAACAGTTCTGTCACCAGTCTGTGACATCTCCCTCCCCTCAGCCCAGGACTCCTCCTTCCCACTGAGGCTGTCTCTGGTCCAGACCCTGATCACCCACCACCCCAGGGCTTCTGCCTCAGCCTTTCAGCTGATTTGGTCTCCTCCCCCTATAGCAATTTCTTCTCCACAAACATTGCCTTCACAGAACTTCCAGCGTATTCTCTCACCTGGCCTTCCAACCCTTTCCCAATCCAGTGCAAATACTTTTCCAGCCTCTTCTCCATCGGTTTCACAGTGTGAACTCGCTGCTTCAGCCCCCCTGGTCCACCCCGGACCCCAGATAACACATGTGATGTACCCAGCCTGGAGTGGTCCCCTCTTCCATCTAGTCAAACTTGACCCATCCCTCAATGCCAGTTCTGTTCACTCATCCGCCATATTATCCAAACAGGATGCCCTTTCTCTTTGTCATTTGTTTGAAACTTACTGGATTCTTAGAATGGAATACTCCCTATAGAATAGATTACGTCCTGAATATATTCAATTTTTGTCACCCCTAAGATATATCCACCTTGTCTCCTGGCATGTTTAGTGTGGTTCAGTTCAACAAACAGTGTTCAATAAATATTTTCTGGACTCAAAATGATTAGAACTCCTTGGTTGATATTTTGGGGGTTGGGATGGGGAGTTGAGGAAGGAAAGAAAGAAATGATCTTGAGGTAGCAAGGCAGAGTTGTCTTAGAAGTAGAAGTGGAATGGACAAACAGGCCATCTTTCTGGAAGTGGTCAGATCTGGAGCCTTTGGTCAGATAGGCGTGGAACATGGTTAAATCCATTTCCTTGAGGAAGGAAGCAAGAAAGAGCACAGCTGATTCATCCACTGGGTATGGGCCAGCCTGCTTACCTGGAAGGAGGAGATGGGGGTGGGTGGGCCACCCTCCCATACTGGTGCCCATTGGTACAACTTTTGGAGCCCTGAGAGATCCTGGTAGGGCATCCTGCTCCCATCCCTTACTCTTTTCCTGAGATTGGTCCAGCAGGCAGCCCGCAGAGCCTCCTGGCCTTGCTGAAAGGTACTGGTTCTGAGTTGAAAACAGTCCCTCTCTGTCATCGGATATGACAGAGCCCATGAACAGTGCGCACCTGGCATGAGGGACTGTATGTGAAAGCGTGATGCAGCCTCCCTGCTAAGTGTGTGGCTTCCTTGCTTGCTGCTGGTGGTATCCATCCATCACCTACCCTGGGACATGTCCCCATCTTGGACCATGGGAATGTTTCCCATAGACAGGAAAAAAAATATATTTTGATGGAACCACTTAGAATAGTTTTAAGCATGTGATATTACAAGTATCCTTTTCATTACTGTCATGTTTCTGTTTAACACGATTTGGTGACTTGTTCTGAAAACCTAAATTAGAGCACGGAGGAGCCATTTTGTTTAGACAATAGGCAGCCCTGAGCCACTTTACACACACCGCTGTCCACAGCAGCGATCTTCCTGGGCTCCTCTCCCCAAGCAGGGAAGATCTGGTGGATCCCTGCCTGGGTTTCAGCGGGAGCTGCTTTGTGTCTTTCCCATGAAATAAGTTGCTCTTGATCCAAATGACCACTGGACGTAGGGTCCTGGGGTGGGGTGGAGGTTGGGGGAAGGGAAGAAGGAGCCACTGTTTCCTGAGGGTCTGCTCTGTGCCAGGCGGTGGGCTAAGAGCTCCACACGTGTCATTTCAGCCTTATCCAAAGCCCATGGGTGGTGGGTATTGTCTGCTCCCTTTACTGGGGCCACCAGACTAGGAGACAGGAATGTCCTGTAGCAGGTGATGATGGGGCTGCACCCTGCTCTTCTTAGCCTGAGTGGCCATCCTTTCCTGCGTTCCAGCCTGTTCTCTCCCTCCGCTCTCTCTTCTCCTCGCTCTACGTTTGTGGGGTTGGAGCAGCCCAGAAACCCAGGCTGGACTTAGCAGCTCATCTTTTAAGCCCCGAGAATGTTGAAGAACGTGAGGCTCTTTGGCGATGCTTTTGGAGAGCGTTGCTCACCTCCGAATCCCAAGGTAGGTTCCAAAGTCTATTAGGCGGCAAACACTTTCATGGCTTTGGAATCATAAGGTTGATTTGAAAAATTGGCACCTAATGGCTTACAACTGGAGTAAATTTCCTGGTACTGGATCTCGGAGGAGATTTTGTTGGGGGCACGGCAGCCTCTCCCTGGCTCTGCACGCACCTGCTAAGGCCCTGCTCACCATGGCCTTCAAGAACGAGAGTCTCCCCTAATTAGGGGACAGGCCCTGTCACTCCTCATTTTTCAATTTGGACCCAACATTTAGCGGCAGCGACTATGGGGAGACTTCTTACTGGAATTTCTCCCCACTGGCCTTTAAAAGGCCAGGGCCTGAGAATTCCTGAAAAATTAATGGGGTCTCTGTGGGTTCTTTACACTTGCTGGTAACCTCCCCTCTCCCAGGCCCGCTGTGGCTTCCCAGCATAATAGCGGCTCAGCAGCTGGTCTTTTGTATGCAAATATGACCTAAAGAAATACGGGAGGCAGCGCTCCATTGTTGCCAGAGACCGTGTGATTTCAAACAGACACGCGCTTTTAAAATATTCCAGACAGATATTGAAAATGTCAGCAGCCGGTTTCTCCTACTTACTTCTTGCCCGTCTCTTTTTTCCCTCTGTTCCTCCCCTGCCACCCACCCCACCATAAAATATAATCAAAAAGCTAGTAAATAATTTAAAGAATTGCCTCAAAGGATTTTCAGACTAGAAAGAGACTCCCGTCTCTGGTTTAAGTTGGGAGAAACTGTTTTCATTTTTTTTCCCAAGATATTTAAAATATTCAGGAGTGTCCCACAGGGTCTTGAACTCATAAGTGTCTGCATTTTTTCCTCTATACTCTCATCTCCTCTTTTCTTTATTGAATCTTTTTAAGGTAGCTGTTGACAACATTTAGGTCCAACATTCAAATGAAAATCGTATTTGAGATACTGGTCCTAAGTCAGAGCAGCCTAAGGTTCGTTTTGTTCATCTAAGTTCTATGCCCTCTGCTCTTTAGTTTAACGAGAGGGTGGAGTGAATCTTGGCTGTTGTGATTTTTCATCCTATTAACTCTTCAAAGGGGTCTCTTATCTTGTGAGCAGAACGGAGTGATGGCTTACGTGTGGAGTCACTGCATATCTTCTTCCAGAAACTTAATCAGCCAGGACTGGACCTTCAGCCCCTACCTGCTCACCATGAGAAGGGAGAGAAGTGGTCAGGCCCCAGGCTGGCCAGAAGCTTAGACTGGGGTGAGGGTGCACAGGTTGGAAGAACTTTCAAGTAGGTAGGCGTTTCTGGGTCTCCCAGAATCCAACAGCCAGGAGTCTGGCTGGCCAGGTGGAGATTATTGTACCTGGGACATGGTGGGCTCTTGATAATCAGTTTTGGATGGATAGAAAGAAGAAAGAAGAGTGGATGGATGGATGGATGGAAGGAAGGAAAACAAGGAAGGATAGAAAGAAGGACACATGCGTGGATAGAAAGATAGTTGAAAGATGGATGGACGGATGAATAGAGAGATGGACAATTGATTGATAGATGCATGGATAGAGAGACGAATGGATGGAAGCGCAGATGAAAGATGGGTAGATGGAAGGACAGAGGAAGGATGGATTGGTGGGTGAAAGGACAGATAAAGGATGGATGAGTAGGTGGAAGGACAGAGGAAGGATGGATTGGTGGGTGAAAGGACAGATAAAGGATGGATGAGTAGGTGGATGGATGAAAGGAAGGAAGGACAGATGATGGATAGATGAGTGGATGGATGGACTGATGGATGGATGAAAGGAAGAATAGAGGCCTGGTAGGTACTTGGTTTCCCTGTTAGTATTTGTTCCCTCATGCTGTACTCACTAGCGCGCATTCCTTGGACCTCCTAGAAGCTGCAAGAGGTGATTGAGAACACTGGTGCCAGGGGATCCTTAGAATATCCTGTCCTCGTTTAATACTCACAGATGCCTCTGTTTACTGATCCTCCAAGAAGGCCATTCGCATAGAGTTTCTTTCCCTTTAAAAGGGTTGTGTTGTATTAACACTCCCCCCAACCTTGTCCAGCATTAGCCCCTCCCTGCAGGACCTGCACACTGACGCTCTCATGGCTAGGGTATCTGGGAGTCCCCTGCTGAAGAACCAGATGTGTCCTCTCTGGGTCCAGGCAACATATGTCACCTCCTTGGCGTTGTGATCTGTCAACTAAAGCGGTTGCTTCCATCCCAGGAGTGTAAGGCACGGTGGAGGAGAGCTCAGGCTCTAGAGCACGTGGAGCCGAGTTTGAATCCGTGGTGCCACCACCTGCTACCTGTGTGGACTTAGATGAGTAGTGTAAGCTCGTGGAGCCTCAGTTTCCTCATCTGTAAAGTGGGGGAAATCATCTCTATCTGAGCGCGTTATGAGGACGGGGTAGTGAGGTGATGCCGACACAGTCCTTAAGCGAGCGGTGCCGGGCGTGTGGTACCTGCACCAGGCAGTACATGTAGCAGGTATTGTTATTACAGAGGGTGGGGGCTCCGGAGGAGGAGAGGTGAGGGATAATCCTGGATGGCTGAGATGACAGTGCCCACAGTCAGCCCCTTGCGTCCTTTCAGGCACACAACTTACCAAGGTGCCTTGGGGTGTCCTCAAGTGCCAGGGATGCAGTTTAGCACAGGGACTGCCCAGAACACCACCTCTCAGGCCTCCTCTGGGAGTCTTCTTTGGCTCTGTTGCTGTTTCTGTAAACAGCTGGGGCTCGAGAGCTTCAGGAAGACACAGCAAGGTGGCCAGAGAGAAGTCCTCCGCTAACCTCTCTCTCCTTGAGGCCAGAGTCTTTTCCCTTCTCCTTTTGTTCTTTTAAATGACCCTCTGACAGTTTCTCCTCCCTTGAAAGCAGAAGCCCTCGTCTCTCCCCCAGCAGTCAGTCTGCTTGTCCCACTGGGGATAGACCCCAGACATGGGACCACTCTCGCCTCCATTTCTGCTTTAGAGAGAGGCTGCTTTCGGGTTGGCAGTGGCCTCAGGAGACGGTGGCCGGCTCCCATCAGAGCCCCTTGGTGCTCCAAAATCTTGAGCAACCCTGGCCTTGTCTGCTATGAGGAGCCTTCTAGAAAAACAGAAGTTCTGGACTTCCTGCCATGTCCCCTCGCTTCTGTTCTTTTCTATTTTAAAGCTCCTAAGAAGGGAGGTGCGAAGTCCGTGATCTGTAGGCATAAAGGATTTTTAAACTAAACAAGAAAACCAATTATTTTTCTAACTGCTTTACTCCTTCAGATCTTTCACTGTAATGGAGATTTAGAATCCATCACAGTTGGGCTATTATTTCTGTGTAAACAGTGTCATGCCCTATTGCACCAAGCAAACAGTCAATTTTTTCCATTGCATTTAGACACAGATGATGAGGGTGCCCAGTCAGTGGTCTCCCCGAGCGGGATTTAGTTGATGGGGAGCTCATGACCATGGTCAGAGGGGAGGAAAGGGTTAAGTCTTGCAGGGGATTTGGGCTCTCACCCAGGGGTCACCTCTTTGGCTTCAGAGCTGTATTAATCTGCAGGCCCTGGCTTGTGGCCCTCCTGTATCCAGAGCCTGGAGGCCGGCGAATAGGGAAGAGCTGATGAGATACTAGGGCTGAAGTGAGAGGGGCGAGAGCTCAAAGTTAGCTTTAAACTGGTGGGACATGGCACATTTCCAGTCTCCCTGTCTCCACCCTCTGCCTTCTTCCAGGCGGTTCTGCTCACAGATCTAAGGTCTATCTGATTTTACATCCAGCCCCTTGTAGCCCCGGGCTAAAATCTAGACACCATGGCCCATGGGCTCCTGTCCTGCAGTGCCCACCTGGATCTCTGCTCCTCCAACACCAACCCTCTTGCTGTTCTCTGACCATGCTGTGCTGCATCATGCCCTCTCCCCAGAACATTCTTCCCACCCCCCCCCCCTTCCTCCGGCCTCATGCCTTTTCATCCTCCATGACCCAGCTCAAATGCTGCCTCCCCCAGGAAGCGCACCTTCACCTCAAGGCTGGCTGTATACTTGTCCTGTGCTGCCCTGGGTTTCCTCTCTTCTCACACCTGCTACTCTGTATTGAACCCCTGGCCTGTCTTTTCCAATAAAGTATAAGCTCCTTGAGGACAGCCAATGTCTCCTTTCTATACCAGTGCCCAGCACAGCTCTTGACAGGTGGTACCTTCTCAGTGAGTATTTGTAGAATGAAGGAATGAATGAGTCCGCAAACCTGTGGAGGAGCAGGAGGAGAGGCCACCTGACTGCACGCACCATGGCGGCGTCAGTCCTGCTGGCCACAGCAAGGGTGAGGATGGCAGTGCGCCTGGCAGTCTGCAGCTCCCATGGGTGCAAGATGATAGACCAACATGGTGAAGAACATGGACATTGGAGCCAGACTGCCTGGGTTCAAATCCCAACCCCACCACTGTGACTTGGGCAAGTCATTTCAACTCTCTGTGCCTCCTTCCCTTACCTGCAAATGGGGCATCATGGTGCCCAGGTCCTAGGGCCATTATGAAGATGAAACATGTTACCACAGTCCGTGTGTGCACCCAGCACAGCGCCTGCTGCAGAGTGACCACCTCGGAGTGATGGCTGTGGTTCCTCTTCATGGGGTTTCTGCCTTGTTGGCTCTGCCCCTGCTGGCTTCAGGCCTCTCTGAGGGTCTTGCTTGGAGCAGAGGTGGGGGACTTCACATGGGATGTGTTTGCACACAGCATTGGCCGCACAGTTGACCCTCTGGGTGGTGGCTGCTCCTTTGGGCAGGTCACCCCAGGCCCCAACACCCTGCTGTCTCATTTATGCCACCTGCCTGGCCGCTGAGGAGCTGGAGCGTGTGACCTCCGTATTGACCTTTAACTCAGTGAAGGCTTCTCTAGTCAAGCTGGTTCTGCTAACAGACTCAGCCTGTGCATCGGAAGCATTTATGGAGCACCTTCTGTGTATGAGCACTGTACTCCTAGATGACCTGTTTGTCATAAATGCTTTAAAGAGTACATTTGATCTGCTCCCTAATCCCGCGAGGTAGGCCAGGCTGGTATTCTTGTTTTTTCCAGATGAAGAGCTTGAGCAACAGGCCTGCAGCTGCAGGAGGCGGTGCAGCTGTGGACTCCCGCCCCCGCCCAGGTCTGCTGGGGGGTGTTTTTGCTTCCCGAGTCCAGATGAACAGATACCCTCTCAGCCCTGGACTCTGCAGCTGTCCTCAAGGCCTGCTCATACCCAGGAGCACCGGCTTCCTGGAAAGCATCCCAAGGAGAGGAGAAGGGAGGAGAAATGGCTTGAGCCACAACATGCCTGCTACCTGGTCCCTTTCTCACGATTCCCCAGTGGCTTGTACCCTGGAGAAGCAGAGGGAGTGGGAACAGGAGAGCTGACACAGCTCCTCTCATTGTGGGTGGGCCTACCCTCACTGAAAGAAGGCTGCCTTGTGCCCCTGGGAGAGCCTGGGATGGGTGGGTAGCTCATGGCAGGGTCTCAGAATTGCTTCTTGCTCCTGCCTGTGAGTGGACCTTGCTTTAATCAAGGTTGAGAACTGAAATGATGGAGTCCCACAAGAGACAGATTAGCTGGGGATTATCATCTCACCAAAGAAGTCTTTTAAAATAAACCCACGAGTATCCACAGTCAGAACCAGTTCCCACGCAGCTTGTCGGGAGCACCCATGTTCCTTCAGGGGATGGGCTCCCTGGTGGTGGAGGTGGAGAGGGCACAGCAAGTGTGACTCCGCTGGCTTTCCCTAATAGCTGCTCTAGGGAGAAGCCCTGCAGATCCCGTTAGTGAGGGGCTGGTGACTGGGGGGGTCTCAAAAGACAGTGACTGAGCTGCAACAGGCCGGGGGAGGGGGAGGCCTTCTGACCTCTCGTTGAAGGTGATGGGAAGGAGATGGTTATGTCTTCGAGGCTAGGAACTAGCTTTGGGGCCAGCCGCATCTGGGTTGGAATCCCAGCTTGCCACCTACTAGCCTTGTGACCTTGATTTTTCAGCAAGTCCCTTAATTTTCCCCAGCCTTGTTTTACTCATCTGTAAAATGGAAATAATAATAGTAATAATAATAATAATATCTGTTCTCCTTGGGTTGTTGTGAGGTTGAAAGGAGGCAATGAGTGTGACATGCTCGGCGTGGTTCTTGGCACACAGCGGACACTATATGCCCATGGTTCTTATTGTGTACCCCGTTACAAGGTACTGCCTTGTACCTTATGGGACTCTGCTTTCATGAACCTTTTCCCCCCTCACAGGGCACAGTCCCTCATTGAGTTTTCCCATCAAGCCACTTCTGTCTGTCCTTTGAAGGTAACCAGTGTGTCGCCTTCTCTTCCCAGAGGCTCAGGGCTGCCTGGCTGGGGGTTCACCCATGTATTTTGTCGGTAATGCATACTGTTTGTGTGTGTGAGTGCGTGTGCGTAGGTCCCCCTACACAGATGTATATATAACTCATTCCCCAAAGAGAGATTTATTTCAGGGAACAAATGCTTCTGGTTAGCTTCTGTGTGGATTCAATCCAGCCCCAGGCCGTTGCCATGAGTAGAATTCATTGACGGCAAAAGGAAATGAAAACAAACCTTCCCCAACAGGGGGCATTTCCGTTGGGCGCCTCTGGGAATTTGCTCCTCTATTAAAATATTCACCAAATTGGACGGAGGAACTTGGCAGCCACGGCCTGAGCTCTTTAATTATTTCTGTGGGGAGGGTATGGGCAGAAGCTGTGCACTGGCCTCTTTTCCAGAACCTTCCTCTTGCCATTGATGCACGGGAGGACGGGGCTGTTGGAGAATGGAGCATAGCTGGGTGCTCCTGGACTCCAGCTACTACCGTCACGGCTGGGCAGGCGCCCCAGGGTGGTGAGGGAGACAGCGCCTTTTCCCTGGCCCTCTGGAAGCAGCTCTTTGTAAAGGTTTAGAGGGGGTGGTGCTGGGAGCTCACATTCCTGAGCCGATCTGAAGCCTTCTGTTTAGCCCCAGCAGACAGAATGTGAATGTGGTTTTGATCACAACCAGCTGATGGGAGCTGACCCAGACTTACTACAATGTGACCGTTTTTTGCTTTTGTTTTTTCCTTCTCTCTCCTCTTCCTTATGGAGAAGATGTTTCTCTTATGAATGAATTGGCTTCAGGGGACAGAGTTCAGGACGGAGGCAGATGATGAGGGACAGAGGCTCTCACGCAAAGCTGGAGGTTTGCTGGCAGGTAGCTTCCAGGGCAAGGCTCTTTCTTCCCTCCTGCTCCTTACAAATGGGCCAACAGGAGTGTTTCCCGAGGCCTCCAGACGTGTATTAGCAATAATAGCAGTGGGCTTATTGGTGCTAGACACGGTGCTTATTCAGCATCTTGCTTAATCCTGCTGCAGGGTAGTTGTCACTCTCGCCCTTATACGTGTCTGAACGCCAAGTCCCAGTGAGGTCGAAGTGCCAAAGCTTCTAAGTGGCAGGTCAGCTCAGGCAGGTCAGGCTGTAAGCCAGGGTTTCTTCATCTTGGCACTTCTGACATTTGGGTCATATGGTTCTTTGTTGTGGGTGCCGTTCTCTGCATTGTAGCATGTTTGGTGGCATCCCTGGCTTTTACCCAGTAGATGCCACTGGCACTCCCTCCCCCCCCAAGTCATGACAATCAAAAATGTTTCCAGACATTGCAGAGTCCTTTGGGAGGCAAAATTGCCACTGGTCGAGAACCACCACTTGAAACCCATGTTCGTTCTTCTACCCAGTGCCCGGCCCACGCCCCGTTGCTCTGTGTGGGAATGAGGACTTTGTGTACTTTTGAACTCTAAGGTGACCAGTGGGCATCTGAGGTGCCTGATCCAAATTTGCCTACATGTGCCAACAAACATACAATAACTTTTATTGAGCATCTGCTGTGTGCGAGACATGGTAAGGTACTGGGGCCAAGAGTGAAGCCATAGGCAGGAGCTTCTGACTGTCCAGAAGCTGAAGGATTTACCGGAACACTAGGAGAGGTTCCCTGTCCTCACAGTGGGTCCAGCTGAGTGGACACTCACAGGCTCGTTGGGTAACAGATGCTCACTTCCAGCCCTCGGATGGACAGATGGTGAGGAGCAGGGGTGGGTGTTGGGGGTGCCCTAAAGACACATGCACACACAGGCATGGAAAGAATGAACCTCGTGGCATCTGTGGGGCTTCCGGTCATTCCTCAACAGGACCTGATAGGCAGTATACTGTCCCCTAAAACAAGCTTCCTCCTTTGCTTTATCTGAGGACCTGCATCCGTTTTTCATTTCTGAAAACCCAAAGGCTTTTTTTTTTCTTTTTAAGTCTCTCACTGTTTGGAAATTTGCCTTTAAAACAAACACATGAGGAAAAGCTCCTGGGCCTTTGCCCTTGTAGTTTCAATTAATTGGTGCCAAAAATATCTGCTAGTGCCGCTCATAACCCCATATCTCAGGCTTTATCAGACCCCTAGAGAGACCAGGATTCCTTGGGAGTCCTTTCTGAGGACCCCCAGAGATGAGCTAGCAAGAAGGAGCATGTGTATGTCTTTGTGTGTGTGCGTGTGTGTGTAGGCGTGTACAAGGTTGTGTACACACACCCTCAAGAAAAGAACATCAAGTTGGTCATTTTTCTCCTTTAAAAACTCCAAGAATGCATTTCAAACTCTTCCTGTCTGCCAGTCTCCACTGCTCCCCCAAATATCCTTGGTTAAGTCTTAAGACTCAACGACGACAAAGAACAAAGCCACAGCCGGTCTCCCCCACCCGACAATGTCAGCTGTGAACTGAAGATCTGAATAGCCTTTAAAATTGTTTTATTGTTGTCAGCGCTGCAGAATGGTGTGTAATCTTTGTGTTCTGGAGAATCTTTAATTGGCACAAAAGGGCAGTTTAGCCGGCATCTTGTAGGAGGTTTGTCATGCAAGCCGTTAGTGCCTGCCACTCAAAACGTATAGGGCTCTCCAAGCTGGTTTGCATCAGCAGCTCCCTCTGGTTAATAGCCTTGTATGTTTCCTGGGGACCCTGAGCAGCAGCCATGGGAAGATGAGACTCCCCTCGTCTGTATCCATGCTGCATCCCAAGCCTTCAGAACCTCCCGGCACCTTCCTCTGAGCCCAGCAGGGCTGGGAGGAGGATGCAGAATGGTGGAAGCCTTCAACTCTTCAGGTATTTTGTAGGAGTTAAGTGCAGGGGATCTGGAGTCACCTACTGAGTTCAAATTCCAAAAGAGAAGCTGTCCTTCTTGCTACCTGTATTAGTCAGGGAGCCACCAGCTGCTGAGACAGCTAAACCCTCAAATTTCAGTGCGTAACACAATGAAGTGTATTTCTTACTCACTTAACAGTTAAGTAAGGAGATTCCCTGGTGGCTTTCCTTCCACGCAGTGATTCGAGGATCCAGCTTCCTTCCAACTTATGGCTTTGCCATCCCTGAGGGCCTCAGAGTTGCTGCGACAAGGAACTGAGTACTTAGGCTGTGTTATCTCACTTAATCCTCACACCAGCTCCTAGAAGATGACAGTGTTCTCGTTTTACAGGTGGGAAAACTGAAGTTCAGAGAGGTTAAGTCATTTTTCCGGGATCACATGGGAGTGGCATGGGTGCTCTGGAGCCAAGTTAAGAAAACCTTGGTTCTCCTTCCCCACTCACCCCCCACCTCCCCACAAGGCACTTTGGTAGATTTATCTGTTCTCACTCTCTTCTCCGTTTAAAGCTTGAAAAACAAGTTCTTCCTTTCCTGCAGCCTCATCCCCATGTGGCCAGCTGTCTCTTGACTGGTGTCGCAGGTCTTTGGTATGGGGGCTTTGCTAGAGGGGAGGGGCAGCGGAATGCCACCAAACTGAGGCCGGCCCTACCTTTGGAGAGGCAGGGCGGGGTTGGGAGAAGACTACCAGGCCGTCCCCATGTCCAGGCGCAGAGGTCTGCCTCCCAGCCTCAGGTGTGTGTGTGTTGGGGGTCGGGGAGCTGTCTACTTGAACTCTGGAGAGTTAAACACAGCGCGTGGGCTCCGTGGAAGGAGTTTCTGTTGACAAGCTGGGCTTTCTCCTGACACAACTGCCCGTTATTGGATTCAGAGTTTGGCAGTTCCGAGGAAAGCCGACTGCCAATGAGCTGAGCCGCTCCAAACGCTTGACGCTGCTGATCAGAAATGGGTTTCCTTTTGAGCCCTGCCCCGCTGCGGAGATGGCCTTGATGAAACAGAGAAGTGGTTAACCGCAGCCCATCCCTGGGCATCTCCTAGGATTCCCCACCCCTGCGGGGCTGTACACATTCCTGCAAAGCCACCCAAATGTCTCTGAGTGTGGCTTTTGCTCGTGCACGGATATAAACCCACCCAAGGGGAGTAGCCTTAGCCAGCGAGGGCCCCAAGAGGAGGCTCCAGTTTGTGAGCTGGGCAGCTGGAGGGTGGAGCTGGTGAAGGAACAGCCCCTGAAGACTGTAGGGCTCTGGGAGAAAACCCTCTTTCCTAAGATGTGGGGGACTTGGTGTTCCTAGCTCTCCTGGGCAATTCCTGGTCAGGAGCATATGGTGATCATAGGTGGTAGGCATTCGAAAGGCTTGAAAGTGAGAGACTATCATGGTCCTGATTTAGTCCATCTGACGAACCCTTCTGAGAGCAGCCTGGAGCATAGAGAGAGGCACAGCGCCACTCCCTTCTCTCTGCAGGGATGCTGCTGCAGCTCAGGAGGGAGGTTTAGTGCAGAGAGAGCAGGGGCTGCAGACCCTCTGCCCAGCCTGGTCCTGTGAGGACCCACCCCCCAGACACGCTTTCACTGGAGTCTCCTCTCTGGCTCTGCAGCCGCCGTGCTGGGGCGTGTTCATCATGGGCCTGTTGGCTGCAGGCCATAAGCCAGCAAAGGGCCCATCCAGATGGCCCCCTCTTGAGCTCTGGGGAGGCTGGCCTCTGCTAAAGAGAAGGTGCCATTTATCTGAATTGGCAAGTCAGCACCGACACTGCCTAGTGGGCCTCAGATTCTAGAACCCTCAGTATTCTGTTGGCACCTACTGATGTCATTGACGATGTTTTCCCAGTACAAAAGCACAGGTTCAATCTGATGGAGAAGACTTTTGTTACTTAAGTCTTGTGTTTTGTTTCAAATTACAGGATTTGAAGCTTTTAGGATGTACTGCCAAATATTTTAGCTTCTTTTCTCAAGAAAGAAAAGGCCACAGGCCTCTGAAGCATGTATTACGATACTGTCTGCCCCCCGGGACCGAGTGAGAGAGAGATGTTTCTCCTGACGTCTCTCTGTTACGTTCAAGGCCGGCGCTTATGTCACTGGCTTTCTGAATTCTCGTGAGGTCGAACCAGAGATGTGAGGAAGGCCACCGCGAGGCCGCAGACGGCCCCGGGAGAAGCAGAGGGTGCCTCTCAGAGTCGGAAGGAATTCAGGGATCTTGTATTCGGTTCTGGTGTGAGCCAGTCCTGTGTTTGACCTTGGGCAAGGGGCCAAGCCATTTGTTGCTTTCTTCCCTCTTCCCATCGCTGAAATACAGATTTCTTCTCTTTAGAAGACAATCAAGGCCTCAACTGTTTAATCCTTTCAGAGAGGGGCTACTTGGTCTTGTCGCTCCTGCTTTTGTTCGTGCATTCATCCAAATGGTCCTTGAGTGCCTGCTGTGTGCCAGTGTCCTCGGCCCTGGGGATGCTTCTCTAAACAAGAGAGACAAACCCTCACCATTCTGATGAAGGGCTGCCGGCCGAACAAGGGGAAGACCACGTGCACCTGATGGGGGTGAGGGATGTGGAGAAAAGCCCCGCAGAGGAGGAGTAGGGGGCCCACCTCCCGGCCCGGGGAGCCCTGTGAAGTGACCTGGGAGTCCTGGGCTCCCCGGGGCTGACGGCAACAGGGATAAAGGGCGCTCTGAGATTGGTCCTACAGGCTCAAGCCATTGTGTGGGGAGGGGGCTGAGGGCGAGGCCATGCCACTCCACTCGTGCCCTAGGGATCCAGAGATCGGGAAAGGGTGGCTCTGCCTGGAGCACAGGCTCCTCCCAGGCCCCAGACCCTGGCCTTTTGGTCTCAGTCCTTCTTCTCTGGACTCAGTGATCCTGATTGCGTTGTCTTTTCCAGGATGGGTTTTTTCTCATCCCTGCTTTGTGTAAAAAACTCACAGATGCTCCATTTTTACATTTAAGGTTTAATCCCTATCAGTGTTATCTTTTAATAATGGGTAGTTGAACATTTCCTCCAAGAAAGAGCAGGAAGGACAAATGAAAGAATCAGGATCAGAGGCTTTGGTTGTCCGCTGAGGGCAGAGCAGTGGTGAGACTCAGGCCCGGCTGCACTGACCGGAGCCGGTGAACTGGGCATATTTGTTCGTTCTTTGTGTGGGGTGTCGCGGGGACAGCAGTGTCCTCTGTGGCCACATCCCAGTTGCCATTCCTGAGCTCCACTGTGTGCTGCGCAGGCACCTTCAGGCCTTTTGCACACAGCGCCTATTTGACTGTTGATAGGTCTGAGGAGTAGGAATCTATTTTTTATAAACATGGGGAAACTGAGGCTTATAGCGTCAAGTCCGACCAGCATTCAAACCCAGGCCAGACGACTGAAATGCCAGTAATCCTTCCACTTCACGTTACCAATTCACTACAGTCCAGCCTCCAGGAGAAAGAGCTGTTTGAAATACTAGCCTGGTTAAGGTCAGATAGAAAGTTAATGTTAGCATCTGTCAATGTAACCAGTGAAAGCAAAAAACAAAATAACACCAAAAAAGACGTTATAACTTCCTCAGTATTTCTAAACCCGGTGAACAGGACCCATACTGACGTCAGCCGAGGTTCAGCCTCCGACCAGCAGTTTGAGGGTTTTGAAGCTGGGGAAGAGATTTCTTGTCACCTTCATCAGAGTGTCTGCTTTACCCTAGGCCCTTGAGTAATATATTCAGAATTTCGAGATTGAATCATGTGAGCAGGACTTAACAGCCTACCTCTGCCTGTGCTTGGCTGGGTTTCAGACCTCAGCTGTAGAGGTGATGCGCTATAAATAGACGAGGAGAAGAGATTTAGCACAAAAATCCTGTGTTCTCAGAACTGCCACATTCTACCTTTGGGGCCAAGCTGTCGTAGTCTTGGGGCCGTCAAGTTTACGAAAGTCACTTGCCTGAGTTCATTTTCATGCCAGCCTGCACCCCGGTCACAGAGTCATGTGGTCTCTTAATATTAGGTGAGTGTGGACCAGGACATCACTTCAGCCTCGGCTGTCAATGTCCTGAAGACCGTTACAGAATTTCTTCCTAAGCAGCGTGCTCAGAGAAAGGGAGGGTTTTATTGCCAGAGACCCTTGGGATTTGAAGGCTGGAGATGACATTGGTAGGGAAACTGAGAGCGTTTCAGGATTTCAGTGGCTCACGGTGAAGGATGGCAAAGTGCTCAGGGCCCTGGAGAATGAGAGACCTTTTTCCTCTGGGTTCATGTTAATAATACACTTTTGCAAGGATCTCCCCAGGGCTGCTCACCATTCTGGACGAAAGGAAGCTGGGTCCTCAGTGACAGGGTGTTAAGTCTGTGTCTCCCTATAGTTGGGTTGCTGCTTCTCCCACTGATTTTCCAAGGAGACTGCAGAGAAGCAGGAGGCAGGTAATGCGTTACAAAAGCATATATCCGTTCTGCTGAAAAGCACAGAACCAAAATAATCTGTAACCTATTCCACCCAAATAAATAAGTCAGCAAATAAGTCTGCTTTCATTGTATTGTCTTCTTCATAAATATCCTTTAAATTGAGGCTGAGTGACAAGATGCGCTTCTGCCACTGAAATGGTATCACTGATGATATTGAAAGAGCTTTTAAAATACCGCAATTGCCACTGAAACTATACTTTGCTTTTTTTTTTTTCTCTCCTTTGCCAGTAACTAGGTCTCTTTGGGGAATTTTTAAAGTGACAATTGGTAGATTGTAGCTGGTGATATTTCTTCCACATAATACGTCTGAATGCCACTCAACTCTGCCTCGATTGGCTCCAAATATCCCAAGGAAGAAAAACGTTTCATCTGAAAATGTAAAGTTTATTGGAGGTCATTTGCTCCCTAACTTTGACCCCTTTGCAGAAGGGCGAGGAAAAGGCAAGTCGGAGGCCTTGGCTCAGAGGAACATAACTGCCGTCAGAATCAGTCTATATCTGGTGGCTTGAGTACGGGGTTGTGTATGCTTATTAGATTCTCAAATGTTATTCAGGCTGATTGCGGCTTTTTTACGAAGGAGTTAAGACACGGGTAGGAAAGATAATAGAACTATAAATTGCAAGACAGGTTCTTATGAAATCAGTAAATTATTCATTTAACGCTCCTTGTTGATTTCATGTTGCTATGACACCTCAAGATGGAGGCGAATCAGTCGTCCGGCCCAACCAGGGGCCTTACGCAGATGCACAAATCCTGGCGGAAGGCAGATAATGCATTACGTACAACCTTCGGCCACATGATAAATTGCCTCTTTATCTGGCAAATTCCAAGGAGATCTACTGGAGAGAACTGAAAGAGATATCTCACAGCGGCTAACATTTCTTGGAAGAGGCCCAACTGTCTCAGGGTTTGAGTCAGAATCTGTTTAAGAACACATTAAGAATGCATTGTCTTGGAGTGACTTGCCCGTCTCCTGAGATGTTGAAAACACCATGGGCTCACAGTTGCTTTGGCGTCCACGCTACAGTAAATGCCTGACTTCATTTATTATTTTGATGGGCAAAGAAAACTGCCTGCCAACAGTCGTGCTCGCTCCTCAGCTCTTCCCAGCCTTACTTTTGTAGCTCTCCTCTCCCCATTTACAGTTTGGTTTCTTGCTGCTTGTTAAATTCTTGTACTTAGGAGATAGAATGCTGTGGCCAAGCCTGTCACTTGTGTTTGATGGAGTGGAAGGGAGTTTGGGTGTGAGAGAAGCTGGGGAACTTGGTGGTGGTGTTGACTGGGACATCGGTAGCCATTTGACCTTGGACAAGTCCCTTCCTCTCTGGGGTCTCAGCCTCCTCATCTGAAGCATGAGGGGTTTGGGCTGGACAATTTGGGTGGTCCCTTCCTTCTCTAACATCCTGAGACTCAGTGCCTCTCACTTGTATTGGCTCCAGTTTGTGAACAGCAGTGCTGTTCTGAGAACTTCTGAAGGCCATCTGAATGTGTCCGCATTTAGAAGTTAGGGCCAGACCCCCCAGACGCATTGGCTTGTGTGGACGTTTTGTGTGAGAGAGACTGTTAAGAATTTTGCAGTTCCGTCTGACAGCTTGGTAGATGGAGTGGTTTTACATGGCGTCCGTGTAGGAATTGACGAAGAGGAAATATTTTCTGAGAGAGTCTGGCTGTGTGTGTATGTCAGAGTGTTCTTTTTTTTCCCAATCAAATTTTAAAATTTTGCTCTGAAAGGGCAATAATAATAACCTAATCCTATATCCTTTTATATTTGATTCCCTTGACCATAACGTTTCTTAATTCTGCTTTTGGCTTCTGTGACCTAATACGCTAATGACAGTAAGTATTAGTATTATTATTATGACGTAGACACTGTTATCCCTCGTGCATAAGTTAGGGTCTAGTCAGGGGACAGAAACCACACCAGTTATTTGTGCAGAGAATTGTTGACGAGATAGGAAGTTAACTAAGTATTGAAAAGGTAAAAAAATTCTGAGGCATTGGTTCTCAAACGTTAGGGTGCGTCAGACACTTGCAGGGCTTATTAAAACACAGATTACTGGGCCCCACCCCCGAGTTTTGGAATCAGTAGGTCTGGAGTAAGGCCCCCAGATTCACATCTCTAACAAGTGTTCACGTGATGCTGGTGTTGCTTTGGGGGCCACACTTTGAGAACCAATGCTCTGAGGTACCATGCAGGTAGCAACTAGGAAGCCACCACTCCTAGTACTGACGAGGTTGGAATTATTAAACCTTGGGTGTCTGGAGGAGGAGGACCCAAGACCTCTGAGGAGGGGGTCTCGGCCACTGGTGCTGGTGTCTCCGAGGGAGGTGGAGGGTGGGCGCTGTGTTTCTAGTTCTGCAGGTGTTGGGAGAAACTGCAAACTGGATTCATCTGCTAGTACGGGATGGCATTTCTGCTCCCAGCATGAAGAAACAGTGCTGGGGTGATGCCCACAGGAACTGCATGCTGACAGGAAGCCCCCAAGAAGCCATCTGGAAGGGGCAAGTCCCTTCTTCCTTGGCCAACCTTAGTGTCTCTCTCTAGCGCCCCCTATTGGCAGAGCTTAACATGGACCCAGTGGCAAAGCAGAAATGAGCATAACGTCTATGTGTGGTTTGCAGGGTCCCAGCTCTAGCCACAAAACTGAGTATAACAAATAGGTGGGTTTGGACCTGAGAGCCAGTGTTACGGATGGGGAAAGCAAGGCACCAAGACATTCACAAACTTTCCCAAAGTCTCCCAGTTAGTAGGTGGCAGAGCTGCTAGCTCCAGAGCCTGCACTTATCCCTTCCACCAGTCTGTCTGTCAGGATGCTGGTCTCTCTGGCTCTCCTCCTTCCTCTCTCTGACTGTGCTTGGTCTCCAGCGGTGCTTGCTTCTCTTTTCCAGCCTGGAAGGTAGATGTCTTTGGGGCTCCATGCCCTGCACCCTCTCTCTGCAGCTCGACCTCCAGCATCGCTGTTCTGTGAATGGGTCCACATCTGTACCTCTGCCCTGGACTATGTTTTGGGATGCCAAACTCGGAAGTCCAGTGATCTGCTGGACATTTCCTCTGGGATGTCTTGTAGAAACCTCAAATATTTCTTCTCCTTTTTCCATCACCCTCTTCCCCAAATTAATAAAAACTGTGGTCACCTCCCCCTCTGCAATTCAGTTCTCTGTCTGACTTTGGTGCCATCCACTTCAAAAACCCCCCTCTCCTGATTCTTTCCATTTCTAAGGATGTCTTTACTTAGGCTAGCTCAGGAGCCTACTTACTGCCTTCTTTCTCTGCTTCTCCACCCGGTTCATTCAGTCAACTGTGACTGGAGAAACGTGCCTTAAAAACAACTTTGTTCATGTCACTCCTCTGCTTCAAAATGCCTGCTGTTTCCCCAGGGCCTCCTGGAGCAGGGTGTCTTTACTGTCTGGTGATTGGACCCCCAGCTCCTCTCCCTATTATAGTTCAACTTCACCAGCCCCCGTGGGCTACTAGTGGATTTTCTGACTTGTTCCAGTCTCTCCCAGGTCATCCGTGATTGTTTTTGCCACTCCCGTGTCAGAAACAGCAGCGTTTCTGCCCCATCAGAGTTCTCACCCTTACTTGAAGCCCCAGTTCTAATGCCGCCTGCTCCATGCAGCCTTCCCTGGTTTTCCCTCAGGCAGGCGTCATCTCTCCTTTCTGTGCACTCCCCTGGCATGCAGTTTGTGCCTCCCCTGCACAGGTGCCCTCTCTCTCTCACACCAGCCCACTGGAGGGGGAGCCTTTAGCTGACAGACTCACGTCTTCTCTATTTCTCGATCTCCCTGGGGCCTCATACAGGGCCTGTCCCAAAGTGGTTCCAGCTCAAGGGTGTATTTTCAATTCAAGAGCAGCCTTCCTTCCCCCCCTGAATGGGCAGGCCTGGACTATTGTAGTTTCAGGAGATGTGAAGCCACGGGCCACACCGTTGATTTCAGCACATATTCCGCCAGCAGGGGATGGGGACAGTTACCCTCAGTGGTCTCTGTTGAGCTACTTCAATAGTGACCAAATTGAGATTTTGAAATCCTTTCACTTCTGAAGATGGTCTGGTTGATACGTGAAGCTTTCTTGTGTCTGTGTTGGTCCATCATTTAGTTTCTCCCACTTTCCTGTGTATCTAGAAAAAAGCAGATTCATTTGTACAAATAGAAACAAAGGGTTTTGTATATGGGAGCCATTCATGGAAGGGGAGAAATACCGATAGCCTTCATGTGTGTGCCGAGTGAAACATGGAGCTGCTGTGGGGAGAAACGGCCTGTGGTCTAGCCAGTCTGCGAAACGTGGATTAAACGGGCTCCCTTCCTGCAGGCCTTCTCAGTGCCTTTAATATGTAATGATGAGCTTCATGAATCTCCAGCTGAGTTCTCCGAGTGAATTTGACCACAGGAGTGTAGTTTTATGGGACTAGTATTTCTTGGAACATGCGTTGAAACAAGTTGCCATAATGACTTAGTGGGTCAAAGGGATGAGGAAGCAGGAGCCCAGGCCGAGGATGGGCCAGCAGCCTTCCTCTGGCCGCAGAAGGGAGGGCATATCACAAAGTGCAGGAGGCCATCAGGGGCCATGGTGCCACAGCATGCACCCATGTTCTAGGCTCACTCCATCCTTGCAGGCTGAGAGTGCCTGGGCCACGCAAACAAAGCAGACTTGGCTACCCTCAGTCCTGGAAGGCCTTTGGGGGTCTGTTTCTTGGACGAGACTCCTTTGCTCCATCCCCTCCTGAGGATTCGGTGCCAGAAAAACAGCTTCTGCTGTCTCTGAAATAAATTTTCTCACTCACGCAGGTTATTCTCTAATGTAAACACCCATGTGGCTGGGGACCGTTCTGACTGTCCAGTTGGTGAAAGGAAGAACACTGCAATGGTGTTTTTTCTCCCAGCAAATGCAGATAATACCCTTCCTCTAATCAACAGGCTCACAAGCGTTTGAGAACCAGAAATGAGTGTATAAGTGGCTCCCCCAGCCTCCTGGAATTAGAGCAAAGATGCTGCTGTCTTTTTCCTTAACTTGATCTAAATAAGCCGGGTCTCCTTTCTTTAGCGAAGGGTAAAGCAAAGCAAAAACCCAACCCAGCGAAAAGGAGGCTTTCTTACTGCCAAAGTAGAGCTCTGAAAATAGTTTGGGTCATTGGAATCAAGAAGGAAATGGTGTTTATATAACCTTTCATTGAGAACTTGAAAGTGATCCTTATGTTATATGCAAACGATATATGGGATTTATATCACCTGCTTTCGTCGATCTTCTGTGTATGTGTGTTGGGAACGCTTATTCGCTGGTGAGCAGGCTTCCTGGTTTTCCTCTGGGTAAGTTGTCTCTTGGGCAATACATTCCAAGCTCTGTGGTTCATTCAGAATTGGGAGGATGTGAGTGGTAGCCCATCCTGAGTGTGGAAATGTGAATCAGTGTGAAGAGGCTCCTTTATCCCCACTACCTAAACTTTTTATTGTCTGCTAACATTTCAGTGTCTTGCCAGACTTAGTGAGGGCTAAGTGTGTCCACACTCCGGAGGGCTGCAAACATAAACCAAGCTCTGTCCTTGCCTGCAGGAACTTAGAGTGTTGTGGGTGAGACAGTGACAGACACTATGCTACAAGGAGAGTCCTGGGTGCATGCTTTGGGATTGTAAAAGAGGGGGATAAAGCCAACTGGGTGGGGCGGCGGGGAGCTGACCCTCGTGAGCCAGACTTGTAGGAAGCCTTGCATTTCAGCGGCAGAGGGGGCGATATGGCCCCAGGTACAGAAGGGGAAGTGCAGGAGGACTGTCGGGGCTGCTCACCGGGGATGTGAGGAGGGTGTGGTGAGAGAGAGAGAAGAGCAGGGCTCTGCTCTGTGAGCCAGCTCCTGAGACTGCAAAGCCAGATAGTTGCAGGCTTTGACACCGAGTTGGGGAGCTCTGATTGCACGACTGGGGGCCATCAGGGCTTTCTAAGCGGAGGAGGGGCGTGGTCAGATTCTATTCCTGTGTGTTCCATCTGTGTGGTACTAGGAACCTGGGAGTTGTCTGCACGCCTCCCTTTGCCCCGTCCTCCACATCTATGGTCATCAGTCTTTCCATTCCTAAAAATATTGCTTGAATATTGCCTCTCTCTTCAACCACTCTGCCATGTACTGCTGTTCCCTCATCACTCATGTATGCAATTCCTCAAGCGCTGGACCTCTTCTCTTGACCTTCAGCTCGGTCCTCTGGTCCATCCTTCACATGCTGGCGGAGGGTGGTTCTCAAAGGCTGGTCTGGCCACGTCATTCTCCTGCTCAGCACCCTTCAGTGGCCCCGTCATGCCCCAGCACCCTTCAAGACTCTTCAAGGCGTGCTTTCCCTGCCTCTGCCTTCTCACACGCTCGGCTTTAGCCACATCAAACTGGATGTCCTCTACACTTCCTCTCTCCTGTCTCTTTACGTGGGCTGTGTCCTCTGCTTGGAGCTCTCTTCCTTCTGTACACCCGCCTTGGTCCATCCTTCAGCCAGCAGACCGCTGCAGATGTGCCAGCCTCCTCCTTCCCTCCCCGGCCCCATGCATTTGGTCACATCTCTCTCCCTCCATTCCCACAGCACTTTGTGTACCTTCTGTGCACATGGCCTGGTGTTTTAGTGTTATTTTGTTGTTTGGCCATCGTTTCACTAGACTGTGAGTTCCTCCTGGCGCCTAGCTCTGTGCCTGGCCCATCTCGGCCCCCATGAAATGGGTGTGTCAGGGGCTAGAAGGAGAGAGCTGGAGAGAGGAAGACCATGTGAAGCCCGGGGCAGTAGCCCAAGCCACTTTCGTTTGTCCTGTCAATCTTGCTGGTCCCAGTTTGCCTCATTTCTTCTGAGGGTGGTACTAAGATTACCGGAGAAAACAACCAGGGGAAATCTCATTCATATAGAATGACACCACCCCCTCCTCCTTGTCCCAGGGGGAAATGATATTTCCATACATCCTAAACATCCGCCTCCTTTCAGCATCTGCGGAAGCTCAGTTGAATAATGAAAGATAATCAGCAATGGGTTGAAATTTCCTCTCCTTGGGCAGATCCATTTTTCCTACTATCATATTTAACTCTCTCCACCTACCCCTTGGGGCTCTTGGAGCTTATGTTTGTGGGCTAGGGGCTTGTTTGTTCTTCTCTTTAGTTTTTGGGGTGCAGTGATATGTACCTTGCACATTTCAGAGCCAGAAACACAGCTTAGAAATGTGCTCAGATCCTGCAAAATGACGGCACATTAGAGCTGGCGGTGTGCAAACATGGCAAGAGAGAAAATTAGATGTGCTGGCAGAGAGCTCCAGAGTGCCCTGCCCACGCGTGCCACTCTGTCTGAGAAGGAACACGCTGCCAGGAGCCAGGCAGTGGCCCGAGGCCTTCACTCTCAGTTCTTGCCCAGAGAGGCAGCCCCTTCGTGCTCATTTATGCATCATCAGAGTCATTAAGGGTCATTAAGAGCCTTGGGTCCGCATCCCAGCTCTGCTGCCAACTGGCTGAGTGGGCTTGGGCAAGCCATGTGGCTTCTGGGGCCCAGGTAGCCCTCGTCTGTCAAAGGGGAGGGAGTTGGATGAGAACTCTGAAGGCCTTTCCAGCTTCTCAATTCCACAAGTCTATGAAAAACCCAGGGTGCGGGCTTGGCAGTGGGGCCTGATGGAACTTCTCAAGGGAGAATGTGTCACCGGGAGAGGTGAACAGCAGCAAGGGGAAAGATGGGAGGTGACTGCAGGGCTCCAGGAATAGATGCGCTCAGGTGCGTGTGGAAGGGGAGGAAGGGAGAGGTGTGGAAGGGAAGAGTAGGTCTGCCAGGCAGGGAAGAAGCAGCCGCTGAGCTGGAGCCAGATGGCTCTGGGGTTCTGAGCACAAGCTTTGGAATTCCAAACAGTCTGGGGAGGCTCCTGTACCGCCAGTCGCTCAGAGCCCCTGTACGTGCCTGTCCTGTGTGGCCAGCTGGTACCACCCAGCGGCTTTCCTAGAACCGCTGTGGTTTGAGGGCCTGGCAGGACTCAGTTAGCTGTGGTCCCTCCTGTTCCATCCTCTGAACCTTCTCTCCCGTAACTCTTCCCTCATGCATGCAGCTCTCTCTCAATTATTTATCTGCAGCAGCATCAATAAAGAGCCCACTGTGTGCTAGGTGCAGTACTGGTCACTGGTGATTCTAGCCATCACGTGGTTCTTATCCTGGTTACCGCCCACACCTTGCATTCTAATTGTGTGTTTACTTTTGGGCGCCCACGGAAGGGGAGGCTGTTAACCCAGCTGGAGTGGGTACCCAGGAGCTGTTGACTTCTGCCGTGTGGCGGCTCCATTCTGCAGATCGTAAAACCTTTGCTAAGAAACAGGACTTGGGAAGGAAGGACAAAGGCAACAAATGGATCTGCTTGTAAGTTCAAGTATCTCTGGGTGTGGCAGCCCAGTGGACCCCGCAGACTTTAACACTTGATATTATTGAAGGACTGGGAGTTGGGTGAGCACGAGGGTAAAGAGAGAGGGTGGTTGGAATGTCCAGATGATGGCACGTTAGGAACAAATTGTTTCTGCTTTAAATTCCCCTGAGTTTATGTAATGGGAGACTCCAAGACATAAGAACTTTGGAAAAGCCCTCATAGCTTCCACTTCTGGCAAAAAGAATGGACCTCATGATAGCAAGTTATGGCAGAAGAATCGTGGACCTTGAAGCTCTCCCAGGACAAGGTGTTTAATCTGCCTGAGCCTTAGTTTCCTCATCTGCAAAATGGGGATCCTCAACCTTCCCTGGAATGGTTGTGGTAGAGAGGGGATGAAATAATGGATGTAAAATGCGTGGCACTCAATAAACTCTAGTTCTTTCTTTGACTTGCTTAGAATGTTTAGCAACGGCCTTTCTTTTTAGGCACCATAGGGACCCTCCTTTGTTCTCTTAAGCCTGATGTGTTTAGATCTGTTGTTGAAACCTGATGAAGTTTGCCAAGTGTCTTGGGGTGGCCACCATGCCAAGATACTTGTCCTTGGCATGTACCATATTTTCATTTCCTCAGATCTCCTCCGGCAAGAGTTCTCCAGACACCCTCTAATTAGAGCCTGGAGAATTTAGGCCGTTTAAAATCTTTCTCACACTGATGGTAGCCCTTTACCTTTGAAAGCCACCCCGAGTCATCCAGGAAGGGCTCGTGGTTGCTTTAGGACAGGCCTGTGAGCGCAGAGGGGCACGGGTTGGGTTGGATGCACACGTGTGTCCTGGTTCCAAAGTAAATGGATTCTCCTGCCAAAGGGGATGAAATGCCCTGGCTCTCGTTTCAAGATCTCATAGGCCCAGACCTGACCGTGGTCTTGGTGAACTGCCCTGATATTTTGTTTCTGTAGAGCAAAAGTGGGACACATCATGAAAGAACTTTGGGTAAGCATTTTGGTGTGTTCCATTTCTCAACTCCAGGCTTCCAGATTGTTCTAAGTGGCTGAAATGCCTTCTGGGAGGAATTTTCTAGTCCTGTTCTCTGTTGTTCTCTCCCCTCCCTCCTTTATCCCCTCTGTTTTTTTCTCCTTAGCCGGCAGCAGCAGCTTAGCCCTTGGAACCAGCGATTTAGAATGGCTCAGACTCCTTGGAGCCAAGGTGCATGCCGGCAGCATCTGCCAAGCACCTGGCCAGGGTCCGGGGGAGGGAGGGTGGGTGGATGGGAGGTGCCACATGGCGCCACAAAGTACCTTGTGGGCCTTTGCACTCTCGGCTCATGGCCCTGGCACCAGGACAAGGGACTTACCCTCAGAACCTGGGGAGTGTTCTTGCCAAGCACCCACATTGGTCACTTTATTCTGATTCCATCATGGAGTGGGTTACCCTGCTTCTTCCTCTTTCCTTTCTCTAGTGCAAGACCTGACTAGTGGCCTCTCTCAGAGCACGCCCAGGCACAGAGCCGGGCAGGGGAGTCGGAAAGACAGGTCATAGAGTGAACAGGTGAAGGAACCCTAAGGTTCTATGGAGTTAGTTTTTAGAATGCCACATGGTATGTAGCTGCAATTCAGCGGAAGTTAAACGTTTGTGGCTGATCACAGACCCTGCATGAAGGAATGGAGGTATGACACATCTCTTGATGCAGAACTCCGGCAGCCAGAAGGTCTTGGTCATCTAGGGGGCTCTTTGAGAGAGCGTGGGGGTCAGGTGGGGATGTACTTAGACGTGAGTCCATCAGAGAAAGTGTGTGTTTTGGGGGAGGGAGGAATTGAGATTACAGTTCTTGTTCTGGCAAGGGGGAAAGGGAGACCCGTGCCTGCCAACCCTCGATTCCCATTCAGGAATGTCTGAGCATCCGGCAGAGGAAGGCCGTCACCGTAATAATGACGATTTTTTCAAAGGACTGATCTAATGATGAGAATAGGAAGCCTTCTAGCCATTCACTCAGCCTTTCTAGCTTGGCAGCTTTGCCTCAGTTTTTCTCCCTGGATGATGAATTCATAACGTCAGCCAGAAGGATGATGAACATTGCTCTGAAAATCATCATTTTGCTCTTCTAAAACTTACTTTTGTTTCTCTGAGGACTGTATTAGTGTTGTAATTTGCTCCTGATACCACCTAAACCAGTTGTGATTAAAGCTTTTTCTTTTTCTTTTTTTTTAAACTAGGTTTGCTGCCTGGAGTTCACATATTAACAGAGATGAAAAAGATAGTTTCTGATTTATAATGTTCTGAATTGCTTAAGTCCTTCATTTGTATCTCTCGGCAGTATTTCTCTAGTAACATGAGACATCCGTTCTGTTGTCAGAGCCTCAGTAATCCCCTTAAAGGATGGGGGAAGGATTTGTGAGATGTTCTCTGTGAGCACTGGAGGTGATGGACAAGGAAAATCAGGACAATGAAAATTACTGGGTATCTTTCCTGCCCATGGTTGTTATCACTGTGGCATTACTATTTTAGGTAAGCCCTCTGGGACTCTTTAAGGTCAGAAATCAGGAAATAAGAACCTTGTAGCATTTGACCTAATCAATACTGAGGGTTCACAAATAGATATCTCTTTGGCAGCCCGTGCTAGATGGGCAAGGCAAAACATATTTTTTGATCGGTCTTGAAGACATCCCAGCGGCAGCCGCAGCCGAGGACACAGGGCCTCGTTCCCTTGTGTTTGACACGCCCCAGGCTGATCCCTGGATGGGAGGGGGAGTCCATGTGGATTCTTAGTCTTTTTTTGGAATATCTTTGTTCTTCCATTTTCCATCGGTCTTGCACTTTGGGGAGATGAAAATTAGTTAGAATGGGATGAGTAAGCGTTGAATGGGTTGAGAGACGAAGCCGGCTGGAGACTCTTGGTGCTGAGGAGCCTCAGGTTCCGTTTCAAAGGAGGAAATCTCAGTTGGATTTCTGGACTCTTGTCCCAACCACGCCACCAGAATGCCGAGCACCAGCCAGCGGGCCAAAGGCCACGCAGGCGCTGTGGAGACACAAGGAACCACCTTTTTCCTCCATCCTCTGCCTGTCTGTTGTTTTTCAGGAGTTTGGGGAGTAGGAGTTTTGGGGCAGTTATGTCGTTTGCTTCTCTCAGAAGAAAGGGGAGAGGAATGATCGCTGTTCTACTGGGGGTTTCTGATTTGTCTCCTGATAAAATCTGGTTGCATAGTTGATCTACAGCAGAAAAGAAGAAAGAGATGAATGAAATCGCTGTCCTCCCTTGCCACCTCCCGATTCTTTTATTCTTTGGTTGTTAAGTGCAGCAAAAATATCAGTAAAGAGGCTGGCCATTCAGATCTCAGTCAAAGTACGCCTGCTGGGGACAGTAATCTCCCAGGGGAGCTCCGACCCAGAGGGGCACCATCGCTTCACCTGCATTGCGAGTCATAACATGTTGGACAAGATTTCTGTTCCTCTGCCGTCTCAGTTCCTTCTACCCAGTGAAAGCATTCAAGATCCCAGGTTGGGCAGGAAAGTCTGGTACTGACTGAAGATCTGTCTGCCCCCGGGGAAGAAGTGTTAGCCCTGGGATCTTCCAATCTGCCTGCCGTTATTAGTTAACCCTTCCTCAGCTGCCCAAACCGCAGTGCGGACGGAGGCCCTGCTGTTCCCACCCCTGGGGGCACTTTCATGCCCTGTACTTGTGGGTGTGAAAGTGATTGGCAGGCTCAGAAGGATGTGTCCCTGCGTCACCCAGCACCATGAGGCAAGTGGAGCAGGGAAGTTGAATGCCCCCTTACACAGATGCAGAAACTGGCCCTTTGGAGAAGATAAGTGGTTTTCATGCACCTGGGAGCTGGCATGCCAGGCCAAGTCTCCCGCCGCAAATCGCATGCTCTTGGCCCCTTGCTGTCTGCCTCTGGTCTGTCTCTAAATGGCATGGTCCTCCACTAGCACAGTTGTTTTTCACCACCACCCTATGCGATACAGCGGTGAGGGTTATTGTCATCCCCCTTTTTACAGATAAGGAGACCAGGGCTGAGAGAGGTTAAGTAACAGAGAGTCATAATTTTTCTTATCAGAGTGTGTTCATTTTGTTATGTTCCATCCTCACCATCTGCAGTGAGGGAGACCCATTCACACAGTATCGTGATTTTCTAGAGATGGTAACTCTAAGGCCAAGGGGTTTATGATTCGCCCAGATTCTTTTTGGCCTTCTGGACTCCCATGCCCACAAGTCTCCACGAAGCAGCAATGCCCTGCAAGAGAATGATGCTGTTTGGTCCTTTTCTGGTGCCAGAACAGGTGCCAGACCGTGGACCTGGAGTGGGTTGGGGGCTGGAGAAGTAAAGAAGGTGGAGGTTCTAGAAGGAGGGGACGTTGTGACAGTAATGAGACCAGTGACTGAGTAAGGACCTGCCTTTGGTCTGAGCAGTGAAAATTGCATCTTTAGTCTTAGAGGGAATTTTGTTTTTCTCCAAAAAATAACATGCTTTGAGCGCCTCTGCTCTGCCAGTCGCCATGCCAGGTGCTGGTGCATCTGCTCTTCACTTGAATCTCTCAGCAGCGCTAGGAAGTAGATACCTGCCTCTTTTTGCAGTCGAGGAAACTGAGTCTCAGTGAATTGGAGGAACCTGTCCCAGGCCACATACCTGCTCTGCGGTAGTGTCACCCAGTCGTCCCACAAACGTTTATCAAGCACGTGCTATGTGCAGGGACCATCTTGGGTACCGGGGATACATTAGTGAACAGAACAGACACAAATCTCGGTCCTTCTAGACCGGAAACCGAGTGGAGAAAGACATACGATAAACGACAAGCATAGTAAATAAGTAAATCACCTCGCGTGTTAGAATATGTAAGAACGGTTGAAAAGGAGCAAGAGTAGAGCAGGGTAACCAAGGCTGGGAACACCTGGGCGGGTTGCAGTTTTATGTCAGTTGGTCCCAGTGAGCCTCAGGGAGAGGGCTTGAAGGAGGCGAGGGAGGGAGCCAGCCCAGATCCACACCTGGGTCTGACCTGATGCCCTCTTTGCAGAAAGGGAGGCCCAGGGAGTGGGAATGAGTTGGCTGGGGTCACCCACTGGCTCAGTGTCCAAACCAGGTCCAGAACCCAGGGATTCTCCTGGCTGCCTTGGAGAGCCCCACTCAGGTTCTTTGTTTCCCCTGAACATCTCTGGCTTTGTTCTCATGACAAGTCTCCAGTCTCCACGCCGAGGTCACCATGACCGCTTTCCACCGTCTTCCATAGCCTGGCCTTCAGCCTTCTGTGGCATTGGTTTCTGGTGGCCCCACACTTACCCCAAAGTCTTCCTCATCCGCAGAAGCCCCATATCGTTTCTTTCCCCATATGAACACCATCCCTTCACCCCCAGCATCTCAGCACCCTGAGTGGGGAATTAATGCTTTTTCATTGGAAGAGATGTGGTGCTGTCATTTTTGATATCGTCTGTTTTTGTATGCGGGAACGCAGAGCACAATTAGACTACAGTTATATATCCTCATCGTTATTAAAGCTTGGATTAACATGACATAAAGTTTTGTCTGGGGAGTCTTTTGCTATGGCTCAGGGAGCATTTTTTGTGACAGTAATAGGCTACAGTTAATATACTTGAATGATACTAGAATCTGTGTTATAAGGCAGAACAAAAGGGGTTTATCTGAAGCTGAATTACAAAGGTGGAATTATCACTGCGAACGATCCACAGAGATCTGGGCTTAATTATTGTCGCTTGTGTCATTTCAGCATAATATGGGTAGTTACTAGAGCAGAGTAGAAGTGCGGGAGGGCCAGCCTGTCAATCACTCAGCGGATGCCCCGACTCCCATCCTTCCCTGAGCACGGCGAGCCCACTTGTCCTCCAGATCCACAGAAAGTGAGACCTTTCATCATCCGTGGCTGTATGGTGCTTCCAGGTTTTATAATGTTTCTGCAAGATGGTTTTAATGACTCCCCTCTCCCAAGGTGGACAGCCCAGTCCCTTGTCCCCCCGTTTAGGTCCCCTGCCCTCCTGGCCCTGTCGAACCATCTGTGAGGCTGATGAACGGGCTGGTACACTGATTGCATTTTCTCGGCAGCAGTGCCACTGCCGCCTTCCAGAGCCTAATTGTTTTGACAAGCAGAGGAGCTGAGCTAATGTGCTCTGTCGGCCATTTGGTGGCAAAGTCTGGCTGTGGCTAGCCCAGATGTCTGGCTGCACGTGGGCGTGCTCAGGTAAACCACGCCCCGTCTGCTCCCGGAGGACAAAGCCTGGAGGCAGGAGCGTCTCAGGCAGCCCTTCTTCCCCATTCCCCCCCACCCCCCGTCGGCTCCAGTGCCCAGTCAGGGCATTCCTCTTCCTTGGGAGGTTGAGTCAGGCCTGAGGGGCGAGGGATGGGAACAGGACAGCTCAGCACTGAACAGGGCACGGCACCGAAAGGCTATTTATGAGGACCATAAGCCTCTTTTTTTTTTCCTTCCTCCAGCTGCCAGGTGTAGGATTACAACTCATTCTGTTGATGGCTAAATTCAGCTCTCACCCCGACCTTTACTATTACCTGAGAGCCATGTGGCTATTTCAGATGGTCAGAGAGCTGCCACTGGCCCTTTGCAGTGTAACTTTTCCTGCCCAACCTGCCTTCTGAAAGGTGACTGCGCGAGTGCTTTCTGAAAAACCGCTCTGCGGTGCCCCACTTTTAGAGCGAGAAGGGAGCAGGTCGGTGGTAGGCAGCTGTGCATGGCAGGAAGTGGACAGGGACTTCGTGTCATTTTCTCAGCAGTGCTGGGAGGCTGTGCTTCCTCGGAACAGGGAGGTTCAAGGAGGTGGAGCACCGTGCTCAAGGCTGCGTGGCTGGGATATCAAGAGGATAGCATTTGAGACTTAGTCTTTCTGAGTCCGAAGGCCATGTTTTTCAGCTAGACTTGTATTTATCCAAAATGCAGCTTCCTGGGCCCCGTCCTAGAATTCCTGAATCACGCTCTCTGGAGGAGTGGCCTGGGACTGTGTATTTAACAGAGTCACCCAGGGATCCACGTGCACGCCAATGGTTGGGAACCATTCCACTGTCGGATGAGCTGCTTATAGCTCCAGCCCTGGTGTCCCCTGGGGGCCAGTGATGAGTTTGGACACCGTGTGCTGTGACATACTCTTCAAACCAGGAGAGCTGCTCCATGTACGTTGTACCCCACTGGGCTGGGGTGACAGGAAATGGGAGTGATCACCTCACGTTACCTTAGAGCCAAAGGGAACACGTGGAACTTTCTTCACGGCTCCCATTTTATAAACGAGAGAACAGAGACTCGAGGAGTGTTCCTGCCCAAGGATACTCATTCATGGCAAAGCCCGCCCTGATAAGTGCTACCTCAACTGCCCAGTAAAAAATAAATGTCCCTCACCCTATGCCTTTCCATTGCTAGGATGCTTTAAAAGAAAGGTTGGTTTTAATTAGAATAAACACAGTATTTTTCTTGCTGCAGCAAGGCCTTCAAAGAGGAAAAAAATCTCAATACCCCAATTATGCCAAAGCATTCCCAGTCCTATCCAGGAGTAATTAAAAAATACAGCTGATGCTTGTTCTCGCACTTGTTTTTAAATGAATAGCTAAGTATCTGTCAAGCTGATGAGCGTCTAGGCTGCCGCCGGCCTTACAATCTCAATTTGCTCCAGGAACTGCCATGAAGAAAACTCGAAAGCTGTGGTTTTGGACCGGGAGGCACCTGGCCGCCCCAGCACCCTCGTTCTGTGGTTGGTGGAGAACGTCTCCCCCACCCCAGTACCAAGGAGTGGGGTGGAAGGCCAGACTCGGCCCCCACATTCCCACTTGCAAAGATTCTCCTCTCTGCCGGTGGCGGAGGAGCTGTGTTCTTCCTGCACCGCACAGAGAACCCAGCTCCTCTCCAGAACATAGGGCCGTGGGGTTTTGGGGATCTTTGTGTAGAATTAGCTTGGCTTTGTTGGAGGAAAGCCTCCTGTTGCAAGTCACTTTTTAATGAGTTCATAGAACCTTTATTTCCAAACGATGGCACCAGGTGAATTGAGATGTCATTTTGCGTATTGACACCATTCGTTTGGTGACAACTGGGTTTTTTTCTCAGCAGTTAAAGGCCAATGTGTATACATTCTCCTCACCCCATCCCCAACACATGTATTTTTCCAAAGACAAAATCAAGAGCAGACTTGAAGAGGAGATAATCATAAAACTTATTAGAGCATCAGCAGTCCTTAATATTTACCCATCAGTTTACAGCGTGGTGTTCCAGTTATCTGTTGACGCATAACAAATCATCCCAAAGCTTACTGGCTTAAAACAGTCGTTGCATTCTCTCTCATGGTTTCTGTGGATCAGGAATTTGGGAGAGGCTCGGCGGGGTGGTTCTGGCTTGGGGGTGTCTCATGAGGTTTCAGTCAGACAGTGGCCAGCCCAGCAGAGGGCTGACCAAACATCTGTCTCTCTCCATGTGGTCTCAGGACTTTTCCATGTGGTCTCTCAGCGTGAGCTGGTTTGAGCTTCCTAACGTCATGGCGGCCTCAGGGCAGTCAAACTCCATATCCAGCAGCTCAGGGCTTCAGCACGAGTGTTCTAGCAAACAAGGCAGAAGTGGCTTCACTTTTCCTAGCCTTGGAAGTCATGGAACACAAGTGAGTCGAACTCACCTAGAATAAAGGGAAGGGGATACAGACTTCACCTCTTGAATGGAGGCAGATCAAGGTCACGTTGTAGATAGCATGTGGGATGGGGGACATATTGTGGCTGTCTGTGGAAGATACAATCTGCCACACGTGGTCACCGTCCGACACACTTAGGAGGTAGAGGAGGTGTGGCTGTCACCATTTTAAAAGTTGGACAAGCAAAGCCAGAGAGGTAATTTGTCTGAGGTCTCTGAGTTACTAATTAGTCATTTGAACCGAGATCTTTAGCTGGTAAACCCTGAGTTCCTCCGACTCTCTAGGTTGCCTGAAAATGTGGGGGAGGGGAAAGAAGGCGGTACCAGTTAATTCATCCAGGTGACACTGGGAGAGGGTGGGACTAATCGGCTCCCCACCTCAGATCTCTCTTCAGCACTCTATGAGGTGCTGATGCAGTGCCTTTTTCCCCTTCCTTAGGCTCCTGTGTGCAGAGAGAGGAGCACGTGGGTGGGCTGGGAAGAGGGGTGTGCTCTGGAGGAGGAGGGTGGGCAGGTGCCCTCTTGGTAGAGCAGCCAGTGTTTGACAACCACTGTTAGGTGAGGAAGGGCTACCTGGGTATATACAGTGTGTGTGATGACCATTGATAATAATAATAACAACGATCGTAGCAGTGTCAGAAGCTAACACCTGTGTGTGTAAATGCACTATCTCATTTAATCTCATTCCGTTCCCTGTTTAAGAACATTCTATTAACCGGAGCTCAGAGAGTTAAGTAGCTTGTTCTGTTGCTTGCCCAAGGTCACTCTTTGGCTCCTGAGCGTCAGATGTGAAGACAAGACTCTGTGACTGTGGGGCCCGAGCTCTTGACCGCTCTGCTAGTGTCCAAGTTGGCTACTGCTGGGCCTTAGTCTAGAGGACCTGCTGGACTGAGGTCATTCACAGGAGTGTTTGCTGTGCTGAGCTGAGCTCTTTTGCCAGACTTGTCAAAAACAAGCATGCGTTTATGTGTTTACTGCCACATGCGCTCTGCCAGAAGCTCTTGCTTTATCATCCAGTTTAGAGTGAGCAGAGGAAGCGGCATCAAGAAGGACCTGACTCATTCTCCATCTGCCTCCTTCCCTCCCACTGCCCTAGGTCAGGCCTTCCTCAGCTCTTAGGGAGGCGGCTGCATTGGCCCTGATGGTGGCCCTGCCTCCAGGCCCCCCGCCCCCCACCGCTCCGCTCAGCCTCACGGTGCTATTACAGTGCTCTTGCAGAATCGCCCCTGTCTCTCGGTGCCTAGAACAGATTCTGGCATGCTCGGGAAATTTCTCTGGCATGACCGAATGAACAGTGTGTGCATTTGCTGATCCTCTCCCCTCACTACAGTACTGTTAGGGCGAGCCCAAGTTCAGCTTCTGACATTGAGATGGACCCCGAACGGCCACGACTCCTGGACATTTTATTGCACAGACCCTTCGAGAAAGCCTGCCGTTATAGGCACAGCCATCGCATGGCGTGGGGTTCCCAGGGAGGTTCATTGCAGACTGCAATACAGACAGGGGCCTCCATGGACTTGGAGCTGTCCAGGGGCCTCTAGGGGGACACCCCGGGAGAGAGGGTGGGCGGGGCAGCAAAGAGGATAGGACTGTAAGACTCACAGTTAACGTTTATCGAATATTCTGTGTACACCAGGCTTTGCACACTGGACACCTCGTTTCTTACCACCGTTTGGCGAAATGGGTATGACTTTTCCCATTTTACAGGCGACATGATGCTGAGTTGATGAGCGTGGCCCCGAAGTCCAGCGTGGGGTTTAAATCAAGGCTCTGCTCCTCATCAGTGGGGTGAATTTCGCCAAATTGCTCAATCCTGTAGAACTCGGTTTCCTCATTTATAAATGAAGATGATGATAATACTACCTCCCGGAAAGGGTTCACGTGAGAATTAAACCAGATCACTCTGTGAAACGCCTAGCATGGTGTTGGGTGTCCAGTAACTGTGTAATAAGGATTAACTGTTATTGTTATTGTCGTTGTTGTTATGAGCAACCTGAGGGATGGGGACAGAGAATGAAGAAGGTGGCCCTGTCGTATATTGTCACCAGTCGTTACTCTGCCATCCGGGAAGTCTGGGCTCCTGGCTTAGGCCTTCTGGCACCCAAGGATGAGTCACTGCTGTGGTCAGAGGTTCCGATGAGGCTGTGTGTGTGGCGTGTGCAGGCGTGTATGGATGGGGAGCCTGCCGCCTGTCCTCCCCGCCTCTGACCTTCGAGCCCACCCTCCGCCCTGAGGTGGCCTTGGGAGCAGATGTGCAGCTGGTGGCTTGGCTCCGCTGGCTCACCAAACCCTGAGCTCCTGTTTATGACTAATTGCTTTGTTTGTTCTCTATGAGACACTTAATTTTTCTTTCAGTGATTTACTCCTCTTTGTAATTAGGTGTAGTGATTAGAATCTTGTTCCTATTACAATGGAGTTTTCCTTTTAATTTGTGCACATTCGCCAGGCCTGTCTCTGTCTGTTCCATTGATTGTCCCCAGTTGGCTTTTCCCAAGTTGTCATGTAAATCACAGTTCAGGGGTGCCCGAGAGACTGATGTGAGTCTCAGGAACCGGAGAGAACTAACTGGGAGTTGTGCTATGTTCCACTACCAAATAGTGATACATACTTAGGGATGAAATCTCCATAATTCGGGACAGGAGGAGTTGGCAAACTGATAAGTATTCTTTACTCTATTTCCCCATTGATGCTTTTTTTTTTTTAAGTTAAAAATGTTGTTACAGGGGCCAGCCCCGTGGCCCAGTGGTTAGGTTTGCGTGCTCTGCTTCGGCCGCCCAGGGTTTTGCTAGTTCGAATCCTGGGTGCAGACATGGCACCAGTCATCAAGCCACGCTGAGGCGGCATCCTACATGTCACAACTAGAAGGACCCACAACTAAAAATACACAACTATGTACTGGGGGGGCTTTGGGAGAAAAAGGAAAAATAAAATCTTTAAAAAAAAAATGTTGTTACACACAGACATATAGACATTTTGCTAGGAAAAAGTCTGAAAGGATAAACACCAAAATGTTAACAATGGTGATGGGCATTTTCTCCTTTTTGCTCATTGGCAGTTTCTGCCATGTATATGTAATGCCTGTATTTAAAAAATCAGTTTTTTGCAAGCCCTCCTTTGTAACAGATTAGGCACGGTACATTTGTCAACTAGCCCAAGGTCACTTCACACATCAGCAAGAGTCCAGGTCTTGAAAGTCCTAGAGCAATTGCTCAGTCCCCAGAGCTGCCCTTCATCTGTCAGTCAGTCAAAAAGTAGTCATGAGCCTGTGCCCTGGGGTGAGGGGCAGAGAAGGCGTAAGGTGCAGCTTGTGTTCACAAGGTGCCAGTGGTTTGGGGAGAGGTTTCTATTGAAAGTTTCTCTTCCCTTGACCATGACTTTGACCTCTGTAATCCCGCAGGGTTTGGTTTCTCCTTCACGATGCTGTAAAGGTAGCTAGTGCCAGAGTTGTCACTCTCTTGGTCCTGCTGCTCTCAGCACAATTCCCCCCCCCCCCATCCCCTGGTCTCACATCCACCTCCTGGTCGAAGGCCCCTAAGCCTGTGTGTCCAGTCGTCATGGCCTCAGAACACAGCTCCCCAGAATCTCCTCGTGGATTTCCTCATGGTCTTTGTTTTGTGGTCCCCTCTACGGATGCTGAACAAAGGCATGTTCCCCATAAGCAAAAGGGCTTGAGGGAAGTCAGGAGAGAGTGATTAGCCAGTAGACTGGACCAAGGGGCGTGTGTTTGTGGGGGACAGAGAGATAGCTATGAGGCTGGAAGGCAGGGTCAAGGCCAGCTGGTATCGGCTGTGAGTTCTTGGACATCTCCCTGTGGGCACTCAGACACATAGACGGCTTACAGTGGTCATTCAGGAGAAGTAACCAGGGCACACTGTGTGGAACCAATGGGGAACAAGAGTGGTCAGTGATCCCAGGAAGGAGGTCATCATGGGCAGGTGCAGACTTACGGTGACCAGGTCCTGAGACTAAGAGGGATGTTGAAAAAGTAAGAAAGGGTGGGATGGAGGTCACATCAAAGGAAGAAATGACAGCATGGGGCAGGGTCGCTTGGAAGGGGAGCGGTCAACGAGGGCATAAAGCCTTCAGCCCGCGGGAGGGGTAGTCCACTGGTGGAAATGGAGTTTGGGGGGGAAGGTGTGTGCGTCCGTGTTAAAACATGTTGAGTTTTGAGGTCCCAGAATATCCACGTGGCAGGAAACCAATGCCAGGCAGAGAAGGGAGGCTGGCACTGTGGGGACAGGCCTGGGAAGAGACCCCAGAGAGGCGGGTGACTGTGGAAGCCACATTCTTGCATGGAGAAGAGCTCAGATGGAGAGAGTACAGGGTGGATGACAACCTAGAGATTGATTGGTGGGCTGGGAGAAGAAAGGGGAGCCACAGAAGGTTCTAGAGAGAGGAATAGAACATGTGCTGTCTAGAAACCCTGGAAGGAAGAGCGTGCAGGTGAGCATAATGGAAGGATGGGATTTGGCGTAAATTCTGAGTTTTCGTATTTAAAAAAAAAGGGGCTGGGGCCTTCCAGATTTATCTGAATAAATGAACAGTGTTGACCATCATTCCCTGATATATGCAGACATTCCTTGCTTTCCAAGAGAATGCCTCCTCGAGTTCCTGAAATAGGAATTGGTGCAACTTGGCAGTGTGTAGTTTCGCATGGGGAGGTAAAGCCCAGAGAGAATGTCGGGGAAAGGCTAGTTCACACCTACTTGGTATGGTTGGGTGGTGTCTTGGTTTGGGGTGAGGGTGTTGTATATTTATTCAAGAGTTAGTATGTAAGTCGGGGTCGGGTGGGGGAACAAGGTGAAAATAAGGAAATAAAAGCACTTTCTCTCGGATTCTGTGGCTGTCGGCTTCTTTCTCTGGAACCAAAGAGAAACCTTAATGAGTTTCCCTTTGCGGGGAAAGCACAGTTTTATTCTGTAGCTGAGACTTTTCTAAATAAGGCAGCTTTCCTTTTAACCTCCTCAGGCCTCGGCCCCCTCCTGCCTGGCCCCCTCCCCTCCTCCAGACTCTCTTTAAAATAGACTTTCATGCATGAGGAAACATCATAATGTAATATGCGTCTTATCTGCACGCGGACCCAGCAGGCGTTTCCAGGAGGACAGTGGGCGAGCCTCAGATATCTCTGTGGCGAGGGGAGGTTGCATGTTTTCTTTTGAGGCTTCCTCACCTGGATCTGTCCAGGGTGAGACCCTGACAGGGCAGTTAGCCGCGTTCAGAGCCCCAGCGCTCTGGTTCCTTCCCTTTGAAGGGCGTTTCGCAGGTGCTCAACTTGTCTTCCTCATATGAACAGCACGAGGCGGCCTGTCTTAAGGACTTGGGGAAAACCTGTGGGCTTGTTATGGGTCATTTGGTAGATGAGAGGAATCTGTAATTTTCCGTGGTGTATTCGTACGCACAGAGATGTGATAAAGATGCTCGTGGCGTCTCTCATTTTCCAGATGTCTCACATGCAGATCAACGTCGCTTCTTTTGCTGGCTGCGGGTCCTCTCTCTTTGGGTTGCATGTTAACGCCATGTTCCCTGGGAGTGGGAGTGGTCCTTGTCCCTGAGGAGCAGCCATTCCGCATGAGGGGGTCCCGCCTGGCCTTGGGGGGAGGGCCAGGAGGCTGCCCGCAGGAGGAGGCCGTGTGGTCGGAGGGGCTCTGCCACGCTCTCCCGAGCTGTTTGAACATCTGGATGTGTTCAGCCTGTTTGATTAGAATTGAGCAGAACTGGAGCTTGTTTTTGAGGCCTGTGCAGGGAGGACCCTCCTGCCTTGCTCCATGCGCAGGTTACGGGACTGAGGCTGGAAGGCTAGCCTGGGCGCTGGGCGGGGCAGTCAGATTTCTGAAGCTAAGAAACACAAGGAAATGGTGTTTTCGGGGGTGAGGCGGGCTCTGCAGAGTGATCTTCACGCAAGTGTGGGCCCAGCCCAGACTCACAGAGTTCCTGGTTCTTGGCAGGCGCATCCTGAGGATGCGAATGTTGTCAGACGTTGAGATGGGGAATGTTTTCTTGCAGTCAAATCCATAATTCATCTGGTAGGAGGCGATGGAAAATTCTCTCATTTCCCTTCCTTTAATTTCACCTCCAAGGTACTTTTATGATGAATCAGTCTTTCTCGGTCTGTCTACCTGTCTATCTATCTTGTCTGTCTGTATTTCTCTGTGTGTTTCTGTCTTCCTCTGTCTGTATTTCTTTCTCTCTCTACCCCGCTCCGCCTGCCTTTCTTCCCCCCTCCCCCAACAATGACTAGAAGTATTAAGACCAGGGATTTTTCCTACAAATGCAGTGTGTCCTCTTCAAAGTGGGTGTCTGTGTGCTTACTCCAAAGGTCTCCCCTTTGCTCTGAGCGTTTTCAAAGCTTTCACTGTGAACTCATATTCAGACTCTGTGGCAATTTCTTTTGAATATGCTCACTGGTGATAAATCTTTGGCCTTTGAAAGTGGATGTGATTTTTGGAAACCGTCACCAGCCTCAGCTCCAAATGACTTGTGGCCAAGATAGATTATGCTGTTTTTGGACCAAAATGCAGCAGGACTATAAAATAATAAGACTAGTTCTCTTGCATGACTTAGGAACTGACTGGAAGGGAATTCCTCCCCACGCCCCCCCCTAAAAAAAATTCTCAAAAAAGTATTCAACGTCTTGTGAATAAAAACAGGGCTTTTCATGGTGAGTTCTTTGAAGGGGACAATAACCATTTGGTGTCCATCCTGGTGTGTTCATTTCTCAAGCAACAAGGTGGAGGTTGTATTTTCCTTAATCCTTGCTGTGCCTTAGACATTGGACCAAGCCAGCCAGTGCTAGATAAAGGGCAGGGGCGTGAGTTAGTGAGGGCCCAGCGCAGGAGCAAGTAGGCAACAGAAATTGTCCTTTTGGAACTCCTGCTGCAGGTTAGCAATGGCTGTATTTGGGAGCACCAGGGGCCAGGACGGAGGAAAAGCCGCTCTGAGGACCTCCTCACCCACTCCCTCCCCCATGGGCAATCATCAGCTGGAAGCTCTGGGAAGGCCACCCTGGTGGGCTGGGCACAGCAGTTCTGCGTTGACCAGAATCCACCACCACCTGGGCCACATGCTGTGCCCCCACTTCCCCTTCATCCGCTGCCCTCAGCCACATGGACTTCTCAGACTTCTGGCCCCCAAGGTGCACACAAGTTGAGGGATCTCCACTGGCAGCCCCTTCTTGCCCATGCCGCCCCCAGGAAAATCAGCCCATTTGCTACATAAGTGACTAATAAAGTGAAGACTCAAACGACAGGAACCTTTAATGTTGTTTTGAAGTAATGAATACAGAGTCCATTGAGCGTGGAAGTTCGGGGTCCTCGATGGGGCTACAAGTCCCAGGGTTTCCTTTAGGGAGAGGAAAAAAGCCACACCGCATGACATGAGTCCCCTTTCAGAAGGCCTCTTCCGAAGCCTGTGTTTTGTCCTAGAAGGTGATGTTTTAGTTCTAAACAGTATCCGATATGTGGGATTGACATGACGAGGGGAAAAAGAATGTAGCTCACACAGATATGCTAATGAGCCCTGCGGGACTGGTTGAGGAAAGTTTGGACCCAGGAGAGGAGCCGCAGGGCACCTGCTGATGGCACCAAATGTCCTGTGGGAGGAGGCCTGCACCTGGCTGGCTCAAGTGCTGGAGGAGCCGTGTTATTGGTGTTCTCATGGATGTAACAGTGGTCAGAGGCCACAGGGCTGTCCCCTGGCCTTTAGAACAGAGCCCTAAGTCCTTGGCATAATATCTTCAACGGAACATGGCGCCCGGAGTCCAGGTGAGAGTATACCTGGGTCAGATTGCCGTGAAGTCTTTGCAGAAATCGACAGGGATCCTGGGCCATGTATGTCTCTCCTCCCCATCTGAGAGATGGGGTAAAGCATGGCTTCTCCAGGACATTGGGGAGTAAGGAGCTCCCATTTGAAATCTGCCTGGGAGGTGAACTGGGAGGGCTACATATTACCATTTCATGTAGAAGTCTGAAAATAACCTCACTGAAGCATTCTGATAAATAACTAAATCGGGCTAGCGAGGGGGAAATTTCAGCTGTCTAGAGAGAGTTTCTCTTAAATGTATTTCTCTCCAGTGGAAAGGAAGAGTGAGGGAGAGAGCTCGGCAGGAGTGTTCACCCCCGACGTTCTCCCGCCCACGGAGGGAGGGGTACTGAGTCATGGACGTGACGCCAGGAAGCCTCGACGCGCCGGGATGCCCTGTTTTCTTTAACTCCAGACCCAAGGCATCGCTGACCAATGAAATTGCACCAACACTAACTTGGTTGTGTGTGTCGTGTCCCCCCCAACATGTGAACACTTTCCCAAGGTCTTTGGTTTTTCAAAACTTTCCCATCCTTCAAGACCTGGCTTCATTCCATCTTCTGCTGGGAAGCTGTGCCTGAAGGTTTGGCCAAATGGGGATGTCTCCATTCCTCTTCTTCTCACCTCATTTGCCACGATAAGCCACTGTTTCTGTCCTTTGGTTTCAGATGTCTGTTTCGGTTTGAGTCTCCAGCCAGGGCATAGAGGGCAGAAACGGTGCCTTGGTGACATGGGCTAAGCCGGCCTCGTGTCTGCGGATCAGTCGTTCATTCTTAAATTGGGTGCTTACACCGCTGCTCTGTCCCGTGAGGCTTCTCTCTCTTCTCCCTCCTCTGTCTCAGCCCCGTGGCACTTGCGGCCTCTTGGGTGGTGGGGTTTTCTGCAGGCCTTTTTGGGGGCTGGTATGGATAGCCCTGGATGGGGAGGGTGCCTGGGCTCCTAGGGCCTCCCATATGAGATGGTGTTGGGGAACATTGGGAATGGCGGCCCCATCCCCAGACGACCCTCCCGTTTCTTCCTACCCTGCAAGCTCTGACGGCAGTTAAAGCTGACGCAGGCAGATAACTGCATCCGGAAATACCTTTTAAAAAAGTAGGTTTATGGCACATTGTGTTTTTCTCTGGCTTTAGCCCTCAGCACATAAACTGGGATTAGGAGCAGGCAGTTTAAATCCCCAGGGTCATCTCTGGTCCAGCTTCTGCCTGTCTCCATCTTGCTCTCCCAGTGCTGGGGTAGAGGTGTGTCTGCCACTGCATCCAGCAAACGGATGCTTTTGTCCCTGGAATTCCATTTTTGTTTGGTGACCGGAGACTGGCATATTGCTCAGCCTTGACCCTTTGGAGGACATCACCACCACAAACAGGGAGAGTCCCGGGAATGATCCAGAAGGTGGAGAAGACATGGGTCCTGCTCCAACAGGAGCACACCCTGGGCACGCAGACATAAGGGTACTGATCCGTGGAGCCAGGAATGCAAGTTAACAAACTCAGAACAAGAGGTGAAGATAATTAAAGGTAGAACAGTGATCCACTCACTCAGATATCTCAAGTAGGTTCCCCCCCACCCACACACACGCCCAGAGACAGGGAGACAGTCCTCTCTCCTTCCTGTGTGCCTTGAGATGGGGGCTCCTCAGTATTCCAGGCCATGGGGCTTGAGTCCTGTCCACTCTGAACGCTGTCATTTAGCCCACAAGGGATGCTCCTGGGGTCTGGTGTTGCCTTGAGGAGGCAGGTTTCTTTCTGCCATGTTGTCTTGTCCATAGTGATGCTGTGTCCTGGGGTTAATGTAAGTCCGCCCACCCTGGCTGTGCCTCTGACTCACTGTGTCACAGCAGGGGATTAGGCCCCTGACCCCTCAGCCTCAACTAACACCATCGGATCTCCCCCTAGGCCAGCTGGGGAGGTTGATTTCAGCAAAGACTGAGCGTGGCTCTCTGATTTCATTCTCTGCCTTCCAATTCCTTACTAAAAAGCCAGGGCTGCACCTTGAGGATGGAGGCCCAGCCCCTCTGTGGCTTACGTGGGCCAGGCCCTTGCTGATGGTGGCCTGGGCTTTTCACTGATTTCCCTGCTCTGTTCCTGGGCTTACACGGCGCTCTGGACCTGCTGCCCCTGCTCCAGGCCCACAATGCCCCTTCGCCTTGAATGCCTTCCTGCCGTTTCCATCACAAACTTTCTCTCCTGGCCGAGTCCGTGTCATTTGCTCTGTGAGTTTTTGGAGCCCTAGAGGGCGTGAATGACTGATTAAAGACCGCAGACTGTCTGGATGTGCCCTGCAGGGGCCTGCACTTTGCTTGGAGCACCTGTCACCTATCGTGCAGTGATGGTCCCCAACCCCTGGACCTCAAGAGCAGGAATCACGTCTTCCTCATTTTAAAATCTTTGTGCCTAATATGGTGGACATTTAGGAAATATGAGCTGATTGCATGATTTTAAAAAATGAACGGATGAATTCTAGAGGGAGTGCCACTGCCCCTGACGAACTTCTTTCTTTCTAAGTTAGAGGCCGAAGGAAAGGAGCTCATCCACCCAGTTGTTAGGGTGGTCAGTGGCCCACGGTGGAAGATTGGGCCCTGAGGCTCGTGTCACCTGTTGACATCTGGCTAACGCAACCTCTTCAGGCACAGACTGAATGCCCTTTCTGTGCAGGATGGCAGAGAAGGGTCATCACCAGCCTTGGGCTCCAGATTCAAGTCCAGAGGGTGACCTCCGAGAGTTAATTTCCCCACCACAGAACTTAGAAGCTGAAAAGTACTAGTTAGAACTTGCTCGCAAGTAGTGGAAGCCATCTCCTGCTAGCCCAGGCCTATCTGTTTCTCTCTCGGCTGATTTTCCATGCTGCCGAGCCCTCCTGGCAGAGCATGGGCACCCCATGTGTGGGCAGGGCAGGCTGGACAGATGTTGGAGAAAGTGGCTAACTCAAGCACGTCATTCCATCCTTGGTACTGCTTGCCCAGGGAAAGCCAGCCTGTCCACTATCTTTAATTTCACTTAGCGTCAACATCCTAAGGGTTGAAATAGGAAGGGCCTCAGGTACAATGAACAATATTAGACATTTCACCTGACCAGCTCACTGAGACAGTGATAATGATGGATGACAGCTAGTTAGCTCTTCATATGTGCCAGAATGTTGCACGTGAATTAACGTCTCTTAATACGCTTAATAGCACTAGGAGGTAGGTACCAACTTAGAGATGAGGTCACACAGCTAGTGAGTGGTAGAGCCCGAATCTGAGCCCAGGGAGTCTGCCTCCGAGCTTCTGGCTTTTCCCACTCCTCAGTACTGCTGAAGTGTGTCTCGTCCAGCAGTGCTGGGACCCAGGTCCGGTGCTCCAGTAAACACTGCTTGTGGACACGTGTGTCATTGGCAGAACAGTGATGCTTTTTATAAACCCTGAGTCCAGCAGTATCCACCAGCAGATGAGATTCTGCAAAAACAGTACCCCATTTACCATTCAATTTCAAATGGTTGTGGTTGGTGGTTAGGGCGTTCCATTAGTGTCTCCAAGGAGCCTGATCCCCTGGGCTCTCACAGCCTCTGGCCCACTCCTTGTGGGTCACCTGTGATGGTCAAGGGCACGTTCCTGAGTGCACACAGCACCTGCAGAGTGCAGAGGCATCTTGGCCCTGGAAATTCCTGTCATTCTCTCAGAAATCCCCAGCCCTGGAGCAAAAGAGGGAAAATTACAGATCTGAGCAGTTGAAGAGCAATTTAATTAAAAACAAAAAGAAATGTAAATGAATTAGCCAAAAATCTTCATAGGGTATCATCATTGGCGGAGGAGGACCCGAGAGGAGGAGATTAAGGCTTCCTTTTATTTATTAAGTTCTGTTGTAATGGAACCCTTAGGCTCGGTGGGCTAAGGATCTCTTCCAGTCTGGCGCGTGGCAAGCATTCGTCTTTGTTAATTTATACGGGGAAGGGTAGTAAATCTATGGGAATGTGCTGCCAGCTTCTGTGCTATTTCACAGGGGTATTTAAAGTAACAGCACCTGACAGTTTACCAGCAGCTAAGAGGTTTTTCTGCTTCAGAAAGCAAAATATTGTATGAGTTGTGCAACATGTATAAATGATTTGAAGAATTAGGGTGCAGCCAATAGTACAGATTTTAGGGAAGGACTGAAGACTTCATCAAATCATGAAGTTAGCCGGCGGAGGGGGAGCAGGGGTGGGCCCGTGGGGTGTGACACAGGTGTGCCGTGTGGCCTGTCATCCTTGTTTAATTTCCTTTTTCCCTGGTCCCAGTTTGAATTGCCAAAATATGTTAGATTGCGGTGCGTTATTTCATTTGCCTGCTTTGTAATTCCTCTTCACCTCAAACAGATGAAAACATGGCCTTAAAGCAAATTGACAGCTCTTGGAATGAGAAAGATCTTTAGCCTTCAGAGTGTTGATGTAGAAATAAATGAAAGAAAAATATGCTTGTTGGGTCTTGAAGCAGCTTGAATTGGTACTTTTTTATTTTTTTAGGGTAGATGTGGGCTTTTCCCCATCCCTTCTTTTTCCCGTTAGGGAGTTGTGGAGCTTGGGGATTAAGGAGGAGGGTTGGTTATTCTGTCGAAACTCATTTGCAAAGATCTGAGTCATGATTTGGACCTCAGGAGTCCGGCCAGAGGTTTCCCACCCAGGGGTCAGCAGAAGGAATGTGGGGTCTTCGGGTTCACCTCTTTACTTCAAAAAAATCTATCAGGCATCCTGGTCACCCCACCCCAAACAGCATGAGGGCCCCCTAAAGTGTCAGGTGTGCTTGCTTGAGACGGAGCACCCCAACTCACTCTGCCCCTGGTCACCCCGTGCTGCCAAAAGCCCCCACTTAAATGATGACGAGCGTTGATAAATACATCTCTGCATCTCAGAAGTGGGAATAAGTGCAATTTAGTGTATGAAAGATCTCAAAACCTGTACGATCTGTGTTTCAAAAATTAAACGAAAGACAGGGCCTTGATGGGTTAAAAATGGAAACCACTGGACTGGGGGCTCTTTTCTGTCTGAATTTTTTTCTTTATCCTGCCAAATCTTTCTGAAACTTGATCCGCGAGCACTTATTGTGCACTTGTTTTGGGATTAGCTCCTCCAGCGGGTGCTGTGGGTTTGCAGAGCTCTCTGTGAAACATCCTGAGGACCAGGGGAGGTGATGGGATGAGGCACTGGGGACTTCCAACACAGATATTCGTGTGACAACGTAATATTTCAGAGCACGATACGCTGTGCCAAATCTGAGACACAGGCAAGGGCTGTATCTTTCCTATATCAGGCGTACTTTATTTAGGCCCACTTTATCCAAATCAAGAGAAATTAGGGCAAAATTATTTGCATTGTAAACTGATATGCCACTGAGTTTCTTGAAATCATGAGCCTCTTGTGGGTTCTAAAAGTTATTAGTATAAATTTTTATTTTTAAATAGTTTAGGACTCACAAAGAGTTGTAAAAAGAGTACAGAGAGCTCTGATGTACCCTTCACTCAGCTTCCCACGATGGCAGCATTTCCCATAACCATAGCACACTGTTAAAACCAGGAATATGATGTTGGTCTATCATCAGGTTTTTTGGTTTGGTTTGGTTTGGTTTTGGTGAGGAAGATTGGCCCTGAGCTAACATCTGTTGCCAATCTTCCTCTTCTTCCTTGAGGGAGATTGTGACTGAGCTAACATCTGTGCCAGGCTTCTTCTACTTTGTATGTGGGATGCTGCCACAGCATGGCTTGGTGAGAGGTGTGTAGGTCCATGCCTGGGATCTAAACCCGAGAACCCCAGGCCACCAATGCTGAGTGCACAAACTTAACCACTATGCCACGTGACCGACCCCTATATATATCATCAGTTTTAACAGGCACTTGTGTGTGTGTGTGTGTGTGCACACTTGTGCATTTACTCACCTGCACTTCTTTGAAACTTCGTGGCTTTTGTAGATTGGAGTGACTATCACCACGATCAGGCAGGATGCAGACGTGTTCCATCACCACAAATAAACTCCTCGTGTAATAATCACCCTTCCCCTCTCCCAACCCCTGGCAACCGCTAATCTATTCTCCATCACTATAATTTTGTCGTTTCCAGAATATTATAGAAATGGAAACATACAGCCTAGAGCAAGCCTTGGAGACTGACGTTTTTCAGTCTGCCTAATTCCCTCGAGATCCGTCTAGGTGGTGTCCTAGTGGTTTCTTTTTATTGCCAGGAATATTCCACTGAAGGATGCACCGCGGTTTGTTCTTCGATTCCCTTGCTCTCTAAAATATGGTTTATTTGCATACGACTCATTACAGCCCAGTGCATAAAGCAGGGCACCCTTATGAGGGCAGACCTCACTCATCCATGCTGATTTCACGAAATCTGAATTTGTGGGAATCGATACAAAGTCTGTTAGGGTATTACCCAGCCCTCGTCTAACATATTTGTCGAGCGCCTGTGTGTGCTGTATACTGGCGATAGCAAAGGGCGGTCATTTACCACTGACCAAGTGCTTTCCTGAATTGTATGTCAGTCATTCCTGCTTCTCAAAGCTGGAGTGAAGGTGAACAGCGATCGTCACCCCCTTTGACACTCAAGGAAACTGAGCCACCTTGGAAAGCCTGAGATGTCCATAGGTGGAAACGGTGGGGCAGGATTTGAACCCAGGACTTCTGACGGCACACCAGGCTCTTTTTACCCCACCACTCTGGCTTTGCCTGGAGCCATGGAATTGCCCAGAGCCGGTTTGCTCCTCTGCAAAATGAGTCAGCTGGACCCGTATCTTTTTGGGCCTTTGCGGCTCAAAGATTTGATGATCCTCTCTGAACAAGAAGTAACTGCCAAGTGGCTGAATCCTTTCGCCTGTTGCTGCACTTGAACTTGGTGTTCTCAGTGGCATTTTGTTAGCCATTATTTGAAGATACTTTGGGAATTTAAAAGTAACAAAGTAGAATTCCTTTAAAAATACTCTATAGTTCAGACCTTCCTTCATTTTGCTGACATTTGATAAGGTCTTTGGGTGGAGGCTAGACCTGGCACCCCATAGGCTCCTTGACCCAGGGCTCTGGGTGTGACTTTAGCGACGAGGGGCTGAGGAGATTGGCTCTCAGGCGGTTCAGACGGGGAGGAGCAGGAACTTCTTCAGATGCCATTAAAGCTCCATTAAGCAGCTTTGGGGGGTGAGGCGTGCTTGGTGCTCTGATTCAGGTGCCCGATGCCATGCGGTTCACAGGATTCTGCCGTGTGCCAAAACTGAGCTTCAGATCAGAGGAAGCTGCCACTTCGGGCATCCGAGTACCACTGCTGCTGAATTCAGGCCTGAGCAGCTCGAGCGAGGGCGTGGGGCAGAGATGCTCCGAGCCTTTGAAGCTCCAGAAGGGGTTCAAAGCAGCCTTGGAGAAGGGATTCCTGCTCTGGGTGGGAAGTGGAGCAGTGACTCTGGGTCACTTCTCACTCCCAAGTCTGTGATTGTGAGACCAATGGAACCTCCTCTCCACTGATTTCGGACTTTCACTCCCAGACCTGGCCGAACTCCTCAGAATCACAGGCTGGTGGAGCTGGAAGGTGTTAGGGCTCAAGAGGCTGCAGGGACCCTGCCTGTCACCTCTGGCATGTCACCAGCCACCCCCACCCCCACCAGGTGCAGTCTAGGAGAGAGGTGGGCCTCTGGAATCTGATAGACCAGACTACCTCCCATCCCAGTGGCAGGGGACAGTCGGGGAGAGGGAGTCACTGTGGCATGGGGGTGTCAGAAGGCCCAAGGGTCATTCTAAACCCAGATCCTTTTTATCTGTGCTCTGCAACCAACTCTCTGTGTTGCGCAGACCGTAGAGCCTTAATAAATATTGGCTTAATGAATAAATGTGTCCCCGTAGCAGAACTCATTCTCCATCCTCACCAACCAGTCTCTTAAAGGGGGCACGGAAGAGGGATCTGAAGCCCTGTCCCAGAGGTTCATGCACCACAAGTTCCCTGGCCCAGGCCCCAGGCCCCAGGCTTTCCGAGGTGCAGACAAGCCCTCCATCCTATCAAACCGGGCCGTTTACCCTCCCTATTTTCCAGGCAGAAAGAAGCAGCAAATGGCCTAGTGGATTGAAGTCAGTATTAGAACCTAGACTTTCCAAGCCTACAAAACTCCTTTCTCCCCTCTCCCCTCCCCGAGCGTATGGCTGCAGCTACGCTTGTCACCATTCGAGATTGCATTGGCCACAGGAGATGTGGATGATTTTTCCATTTGGTCCTGATGTTTATTTCATGCCCATCAATATCAGCCCGTATTAGGACAGATGAGGTGGTTATTTACAGGCTGTGCATTTTCACACTTGGTAATTATAAACCCTTCCCCTGTTCGGTCAGAGTTGTGGAGATCTATTTTGGCAATTAGCAGTTTAGTATTTGTTTAATGGGAATGCAAGAGAGTGTTACGGCACATCAGTGCGCCACTAATGATTTGCCTGTCTCCTCCGGAGCTGGCAGGTTTGGGCCTTTTTCACGGTAGGTGAGGCCTGATGGGGAGAGGCTGGATGGGGGGGAGACAGGAGCATTAGGCAGCCTGCCTGCCTCTCCCCCCGCCCCCAGCGCACACTTGCATGCATGCATGCACGCACGCACTTACAACCAAAGCTGTAAACGGCTGTGGATTTCCAGAGCGCAGCAGCCACCACTCGAAGGCACCTCGCACAAGAGGCCGTTAGGCCAGATGCCATTTCCGTGTGACAGCTGTCAAGTCTGCCGGAACCAACTGCTTTTCCTCCAACAGCTCCTGCCTGGCCTCTCTTGGTGTCCCTCTCACCTCCCTTCCCTCGCTGCCTCGGTCTAAGCCCCGGCTCAGATATCCCCAGAGCGAACCTCCTCTTCCACCCCCCGAGGTGGTGCCGGGGCCCCAGGCTTTGCCTGCACAGCTGGAATGGAGCCCCCACCCCGACCATATGTTGCACAGGCCGACTCTTGCTTCCCTTGCTCAGTTTTGATATGGGGCCTCCTGCAATTGTTCCCCCAATGACATGCTGATTCTTTTAGTGGCTGTCCCTAGGTGTGACCCATTTGCAGTGGGAAGACAAACAGCATTGGGTGTTAGCTCCCTGCTTATCTTTGTGGGTTGTGCATGTGTGTGCATGCATACATGTATGTTCACATGCATGTATATGCCCACCAAGCCGGCTCCTGGAGGGGCTTGCCAGGGACTGTGCAGTGACTTGAGACAGTGTCTGTGTTCCATACGTTAGGCACCTTAGTCACCATTTAAGCCTCTCTAGCAACTCTAGGAAGGGGGACACACTCAGCATTCTTAGCACCCACACACAGCAGGGACTCACGTGGGCCGAGCCCTGGACTGGGTTCAGGAGCCCTCTGCAGTTTCAGCTCTGTGACCTCAGGGCAGCCAAGTGATCTCTGGGCTTTCCCAGTTCGCCCATCTGAAAGGAAGAGACCCTCCATCTTCCTCTGTCCTTTGCCTATCCAGTCATGCCCTCCTCTCCTGAGCCTACCAGAGGCTGTGTATCGCTGTGTTCTTGGGGACATCATCACCTCTCTTCACTTGTTGGTAGAGTTTTACACAGTGTTTGTTGGATCATTCAGGAGACCATGGCCCTACGCTAAGCCCTAGGGATTCAGAATAGAACACAAGGAAGAGAGAGGAGTAGAAAGACGCAGGGATGCTTCTGGTTTAAATTCTGCTCCACCACTTGCATGCAGGATCCTAGGCAAGTCACTTGATTGCACCGAGCCACAGTTCTCTCACCTGTATAATGGGTATGATAATATCTACCTCAGAGCTATTGTGATCATTAAACGAGCTTTGCAAATTGCCCATTAAGCTCAGTAAGTGGTGGCTATTACGATAATCATCATTTCGAGGGGAATAGGCATTTCGTAACTTACAGTCTGTATTTACTTGTGGAATCGGAACCTCCCAGCAGGAGGCTTTGCCTTAGGGTGAGTAACGTGTCTGAACCTCCAGGATGGAGTCTTATGGACAGCCCCACCCTTCAGCTCCCATGGACAAGTGTCCATTTGTTGAATGCATAACTGCTATCTGAGGAATGCTGGTGGTGTTTAAGTTAAACGCGAAGATGGAATGACCCCACGAGAGTGAAAAGTAGGAGAAAACAGGGCCAGTGAAGAAGAGTCTTGCCAATGGGGATAGAACTTTCTGGCCATCATAGGACTCTTCTGTGAAAAGTTTAGGAAATGCACTTCATGCACTGAACTGTGTACCAAAACATGGTTAAAATGGTAAATTTTATGTTGTGTATATTTTGCTACAATAAAAAAAGGAGTTTAGGAGAAACGAAGCAGACTGTTTCTCTTATTATTCAGTTAGAGGCATGGGTGTGAAAACAGACGAGCTTTCAGGTGGGTGCAAACTAGAATTTTTTTAACTCTTGGAGTGAAGGAAAAAGTTTCTAGCAGCAGCAGCTAGGAGAGATGCTCTGAGAGCTGCCCCACTGCTGCAGTCTTCCGGGGCTAAATGCACAGAGATGGGGGGACTGGGGAGCTCGTGTGCCCGCAGCGAGGGGGTGACTGCACCTGAGATGGGGCAGGCAGGCAGGGCTGGGCTGGGCCAGACTTGGGCCTCTCAGACCAGTGGCCGAGTCCTGGGCCCAGCCCCTTGCCAGCCCCAGGGTGACCAACGGAAACTGAGCCTCAGAGAATTTGTAATAGTTCCTGTCTCTTGGGGTTCTTGTGAGGCCCAGAGCTATGATATATGTGAAAATATTGGTGATGGTGAGAGAAAAGCTACAGATTCGCTAGTTGAAGTCCTGTGTTCAGTTTTGGGCTCTTCTGAGCTGCTTCCAATAAATAACTTTGGCCCTCTTGTCCTAAGACCAAGACAAGGTGAGGACAGCCCCCAAAAGCAGCATATGACAAAGGGCCTGCCTGATCCTGACGTCTGGCAGGAGATGAACAGCCCATCTTTAGGCGGCCGAAGGCCCACGTAACGCCCCTTTTATTTAGGGCCCCTCTACACGCACATGTGCTGCAATCAAGGCTCAGCTCGTCTGTATTCAGCCGTTTAGCCGTTTAGTTGGTGGTTCTCAGCCTTGGCTGCCCCCTGGAATCAGCGGGGAGCTCTACACCCTACTCCGCGGGCGCCCCGCTCCGCAGGACTGATTGAACAGGTCGGGGTGTGGCCTCGGCAGCAGGGATTTTTAAAAGTTCTTCGAGGGATTCTGGTGAGCACTCGAGGTTGAAAACCACTGATGTAGATTTCAGCATGAACTACTGGGATTTTCCTGGTTGCTCCCTTTGCCCCTCTATTCTTACTTTTGGGCAGTGATTAAAGATAGACCAGCCTCCCTCTTTGCAAGGCCGCAGCACACTGGAAAGTCTCATTTCAAGGAACTAGACACCGTTACTGAGCTTCAGGGCGCGCACAGATTCTGTCTTTGTCCACGCTGGCTGGGGGAGAAGCTGAGAGCTGGTGCCATCCTGCGTTCTGAGATAATCCCGGGATAAGGCAACCCCTGTCTCCAGCACGGACTCCAGGCTCCCCTGTCCTGGGCAGTCCTGCCTCATATATGAGTCTCCACTCTCGTGACTTCAGTGCCTTGAGTTTTTAGAGCATAATAAGGCCCGTTAAGCCCTACGCACTGTACTATCACGGCATTGCGTTTATGGGAGTTTATTTAAACCAACGCTCGAGGCGTTTGAGTGGGAGCAGGAAGCGAAATCCAAGGGCATTTGTTCTGGGGGCGTATGAAGAGCTGCGTTTCTTTTTTCCTTCCCTCTGCCTCCTTGTGTCTGACTGGATAATTTAAGGCTCATTTGAAGTGCCATTTCCTGCTTTGTTCTTGATACGGGTGGCGTGTGGGTGTGTGTATTTGTATCCTCAAGAGGAGTAGGAAATTTCTCAGGGTGTGTTGACCACAGCAAAGCTCTGGAACAGCCTCACAGAACAGAGGGTTTGCAAAGGACCAGTGGTGAATTCGATGCTCCCAGATGTTGTCCCAGCAGGCTCTGCGGGCCATTTCAGCATTCTAGGCAGAGTCTTTGTGAACTGATCTTCCGTGAGCATCTTGTACAGTTCCATCCTTTCACAGATGAGAAACTGAGGACAGAGAAGGGAGGTGACTTGTCCTCAGTGAGATCCTGATGGAGCTGGGGTTAGAACCTGGATCCTGCCCACAGTGTGTGCCGCACCGCCTGCCGCCCTGAGCTGCCTCCCAGCACCCGCTGAGTTATCATCAGCAACTCTTCCCTTGAGCCGTCTCCTGGGAACGAGTTTTCTGCATCCCCAAATCATCTTCACTTACCCAGTCTGTGCTTAGGGAGCCAAAACTGCCAGCAGAAGAAGCAGTGATCTGGGGGCACGCTCTAGGATCACAACCTTGGCCAACCAACTTGACAAACAGAATTTTTTTATTTTTTTTGCTTAGGAAGATTAGCCCTGAGCTCACATCTGTGCCAATCTTCCTCTATTTTATGTGGGATGCCGCCACAACGTGGCTTGATGAGTGGTGCTAGGTCTTCACCCAGGATCCAAACCTACAAAGCCTGAGCCACCGAAGCAGAGCTTGCAAACTCAACTGCTACGCCACTGGGGCAGGCCCAACAAACAGAATTTTTGACCTCTCTTTCTAGGATCTTCTTGGCTTTGTGACTTGAAGGGTTTCCTCTTCAGCTAGCATGTGGGCCACACTGGCTAAAGTCTCACCTCTGGATATGGTCAACACCATCTGGCTACTTCTAAAATCGCCCAGCAAGAATGTCTGGCTCACAATAAATCTTTTGACTCATTATAAAGAGGGCTTGCTCATTCATTAAATGAATTAGGATTAGAGAGGCAGCACCCACTGACTGGAGTGCTAATTATTGCTGATTTTCATGGTGCTCATTTAGTGAGGAACACGTTGCCAATTTCTCTTGGCGCTTCCAGGACCTCTGTCTCCAACCTTGCGGCTTCGATGAGATTTAGAAGCAGTCCCTTTGCACCCTGATATCTGTATTCTATTTGCAGTTGGGAATTTGATAGTTTAATCGTCAGCCCACGTTCTGCGTTTTACCTCCTTCCACCCCTTTTCTTGCCTTTGTTCACCGTCTGGTATTATTTGAGACTGTCTGTATATCTTCTGATAAATTGAAAGGTTTTTCTTTTGAGAACAGGGACCATAGATGAGTTACCTCTTACCAGAATGCTGTGTAACAAACAACCACTAAACCTCAGTGGCAGACAATAGCTGTTTATTTCACGTGCCTAGAGCCACTAGGAGTGATTCTCCTGATCTTGGCTGGGCTCGCTTGCATGTTTTGGGATTGACTAGCTGTCAGCCCCTCTAGGGGGGCCTCAGCTGGAGCAACTGAGGGGGCTTGGCCCTGCTCACCGGGCCTCTCATCCTCCAGCAGGCTAGCCTGGCCATGCCTTTCTCATGGTGATGGCAGAGGCGTGAGAGAGGACAAGCAGAAACATGCAGACCCTCTCAAGGCCACGCCCAAAATTAGCATACCGTTCTCTCCACCCCCTTTTATTGACCATAACAGGTTACATCCAGATCCACAGGATGGGGAGATAGGCTCACCTCTTTTGGGAGAAGAACTGCAAAATTACAGGGTTAAGGGTGCAGGGCATTAGTGCAGTCAGTCTACCACAGACCTATATAATATGTCCCTTATTTGTACTTAGGCTGAGGCTTTGCAGATGGTGAGTGCCTAATAAATATATGTTGCATAAAAGTAGGTATAATGTTACCTCGATATTCTAATCAAGACTGAGTTGGCTGAATGATGTAGACATGGCTGGAGTTTATCTGTTCGAAGGAAAGTTTGTATCCTCCTGAGAGAATCCAAATTGTCCTGCATTAGGTGTGGGGGCAGCTCGCTTGCCACGAAGAAATCTCTCTTCTTGTTATCGTTTCCATCATGTGTTCTACTGTCATCATTTTCAGCATCTTAGACCATGAACATCCAAGGGACGGGGAACAAAGAAGTAGAACTGTTGCCACACTGGAGTGTATTTGTTGCCTCTGGAAGAGAATTTTGTTCCTGGGTTGAGGACTCAGTGTGTGTAAAGAGGAAGAAGCAGTCTGTCCACTGTCTATAACCTTTGTTCTCGTTTCTCATCCTTAGAGCCGCACGTGGGAGGTGGGGTCCACAGGCCAGCAGCTACATCAGCATCACCAGGAGCTTGTTAGAAATGCAAATGCTGAGGCCCCTCAGTGGTGTAGTGGTTAAGTTCAGAGCTCTCTGCTTTGGCGACCCAGGTTCACAGGTTCAGATCCTGGGCACGGACCGAGACCACTCATCAGCCACACTGTGGTGGTGACCCACATACAAAATAGAGGAGGATTGGGGTGGATGTTAGCTCAGGGCCAGTCTTCCTCAAGCAAAAAGAGGAGGATTGGCAGCAGATGTTAGCTCAGAGCCAATCTCCCTCACCAAAAAAAAAAAGAAAGAAAGAAATGCAAATGCTACTGAATCAGACACTGGCCCTGAGGCCCAGGAGATCTGTGTTTTAACGAGTCACACAGGTGATTCTGATGTGGATGAAGTTTGAAAAGCCCTGCCCCAACCCCGTGGGCAATAGAGACTAACAGTATAGCTCCCACTATTAACTCTCGGATGTGATGTGTCATGGTACACACCTCTGAGGCTGTTACAGCCTGGTCTGAACCTTATAATAGGCAGAAACACATGTTCAGGACCTTCTGGTGTCCAGACAGAGGGGCCTCCCCAACCGTCTCACTTAAAAGTTACTTTACCCTGCTTTTTTTCATTCACAAAGATACACCACCAAGGGTGCCAGGGCTGCATTTTAAACCTGCCTGAAGTTATTAAAAGGCACATCTCAAGGTTGGAACTAGCTCCTTCTCTCAGAGCTGACCAGGCATGCTGAGGTTCAGAAGGTCCTCTCCTTGCCACTCCCACTGGGGACCCCCAAGACCACTAGGCCATGGGGCCCACCTCTGGTACAAAGAAATCTGTAAGGCTGCTGAAGGCACTGTCAACACAAAATAAATATCAGCGCTGATCTTGAGGAGGAGAGTGGGGTCCATTGAGGAGGCGCTTAACAGGGGTTGATGGTGTTTCTGCCTGAGGTCAGAAAAACTCTGTGTCCAGCCCCATGCTTTTGCCTTCTTCTGACACCCTGAGTGAGGCCTGGCCTGCATGTTGATGACTCTGCACAGCCAGCTAACTCTTTGGGTTCCGTGAGTGGAAGTGAGACAGACAGACAGACAGAGACAGAGTTCTCAGTTTGCTCGCTCCGGGGTAGAATACGGTTACCTTGACTGTAGCCCTCCGCCCCCTGTGATGGAGACCCACACAGGCCGCTTCTGTTTGCTTCACACAGAACCGTGAGAAACAGCCCCGTATGTGAGGCCGTGTTTTTCATTCTATTCAGTCTTTGTATATTCAAATTCTTCCAGTTTCAGCTCTTGCTGTTCTGCCAGATTTCCATCGCATTGATGGCTTCTCTGAATTAATAAGTGTTTTGCAATCACTGAAAAGTTTTCTCCCCTTGAGCGCCGGGACTTAGCCAGATTGATTTTTTCTCGCTTTTTCTTGCCTCTCTAGCTACTTCTTAGATGTTTTATTTTGTAAAGCGTTAATAGAATTTTTCTTTCGCCCTGACACTTTATCTATTCAGGAGGGCTTTGCGAGTCCCATTGTACAGCTGGACTGTGGAGGAGAGAGCTCTCTTCTGTGTGACAATGGTCGCCCTAAAAACATACACGGATCCTCCCCCTTGCTCAGCGGGGTGGAGTGAATGTTAGAAGGGCAGCGTCAGAGAATGTCCAGACTCAGGAAGGAAAAGTGGGAGCCAGTTAGACACTGTTGAAAGAGGGGTTTGAAATACAGTTTTTAAATTCAAAATATTTCTTTCCTAAGGGGATCTGAGTTTCAGTACCAAAACACAGCCAACACAGAAGGGAGGCTGTTTTCCTTACTGTTAGGCATTTTCGGCTCAAAATAAGGACTTGGCAAACATCTTAGAAAATATGGAGATGGGTGCGAAACAGATGTCACATTTACCTGCGTGATATCCAGCAGGCTTTGCCCCCCCCTCACCCGCACCCCAGGCACTGGAATTCTTGTCGAGGCCCGGGGTCTGAGTCTGTGATACCATATGCTCAAGTGTGACTACTCTGTGTACAAACATACCAGTTGATCTTCTGGGGGTTTTGCTGAGTGGCGCATGAGAGGCAGATGGCTGTGGTGGGTATGGCCTCAGCAGGTGCCTGGGAGACTCTTCCAGCCTGCCTTGGAGAAGGTCCCCCATCTCCAAACTAGCATCACCTACTCCCCTCAGCCTGGTGCCCGGGAGAGAGAGGACAGCTTTCCTGCCAGAGGAGCAGTCACCACGCAAGGCCATTTTCCTCCCAGTAACTGACTTCAGAAATGGGGACCAGAAGGGGAAGGCCCCAGGAGTCTGTTTGTTCAGGCCCGGTTGCTTAGCAACAAGAGGGGGCCCTGACTCCAGGAGGGATTTTTAAGCTAGGCCAGTCCCTTCGAGGTTTGTGTCTGGCTTGCCTAGCCCCTCATCCGTTCTTCCCTGACTTTGCCTTTCTCCCTATTACATTTGGTAGCATCTAGAAAAATAGATTTGATTTGTCTGGAGGTCTGGTTTTATTGCTTCACCCAGTGTCCTCTTCTCCATTGGAGATTGTAGTCTGGGAGGAGTGAGGAATGAATAGCGTATGATTCCTTTTCTCAGCTGGCTCAGCTCAGGCCTCCAAGCTCATTTGTGAGCCTTTGAGCTCCAGTGAACAGTGCTCAGTTCTTCCCAACCACGCACACACTGAAATTACTCCAAGCACAGAGCCTTCTGGCTAACAGTTTTGTCCACCCACAACCCTGTGGGTTGGGTTGTATTTTTACTGCCAACCTTGGGCACAAAATGAAGGAAGAGACCAGGCTGCTCACCTGGCCAAACTGGTCCAGTCCCCAGGTGAGTAGCTCATTGGCTAGGACAACACTTGCCCTAAAGATGTGTATTTTGAGGAACAAATAGGGGATTGGATCATAAGTAAAAGGAGTGGAATTTAAAGTCGAATCTGGTTCGATAAGTGTGAGTTTCTTGAGCTCTGCGTGGGAATTGAGTGTGGATCCTGAAATCTTACTGCTAGAAATATTAAAAGGGCAGCAGGATGCCTGGGAGGACTGAGGAAGGACTAGGAAGAGAGGCAGAGGATGGATGCCCTTGCTATTTTCTTCTCTTTGGTGCTTTTGAAAAGGTCTTAGCATCAATGTATTAGTCTGCTGGGGCTGCCATAACAAAGTACCACAGACCGAGTGGCTTAAACAGCAGAAATCTATTTCCTCACTATTCTGGAGGCCAGAAGTCCGAGATCAAGGTGTTGGCAGTGTGGGTTTCTTCAAAGGCCTCTCTCCTTGGCTCGCAGGTGGACACCGTCTCTCTGTCTTCATGTGGTCTTCCCTCTGTACCTGTGTCCAGATTTCCTCTTCTTATAAGGACACCAGTCATACTGGATCAGGGCCCACTCTAATGACCTCATTTTAACTTAATTACCTCTTTAAAGACCCTATCTCCAAAAACAGTCACATTCTGAGATACTAGGGGTTGGGATTTCAACATAAGAATTTAGTGGAGGGGACACAATTCGGCCCATAACAATCAAGATGTTCAAGCTGCACTGTTTATAACTGGAAACTGTAAATATCCATGAGAAGGATGATTAAGTAAGCTATAGCTTCTCACTCCATGAAATGCTACGCGGCAGTCAAGACAGTATCCACGATGCCTCACCCCCATTAGGATGACAACTAGCAAAATTACCCCAGGAAAAAATATGTTGGCTGGAATGTGGAGAAATTGGAACTTTGAGCACTGTTAGTGGGAATGTAAAATGGTACAGCCACTGTGGGAAACAGTGTGACAGTTCCTCAAAAATTTGAAAATAGAATTACCATAGGATTTAGCAATTTCACTTCTGAATATACCCCCAAAAGAATTGAAAGCAGGGACTCAAAGAGATATTTGTGCACCCACGTTCATAGCAGCATTGTTCACACTAGCTCAAACCCAAGTGTCCATCAATGGGTGAATGGATAAGCAAGATGTGGTGTACACATACAATGGAGCATGGATGAACCTTGAGGACGTTATGCTGTGTGAAATAAGCCAGTCACCAAAAGACAAATATCGTGTGATTGTACTTATTTTAAGGTCTTAGAGTAGTCACAGTCATAGAGACAGAAAGTAGAAGGGTGGTTGCCAGGGGCTGGGGGACGCAGGGAATGGGGCCTTAGTGTTTAAGGGGTATAGAATTTCAATTTTGCAAGATGAAAGGAGTTCTGGAGATATTTGGTGGTGATGATAGTGCAATATTATGAATATATTTAATACCCCTGAACTCTACCCTTAAAAATGGTTAAGATGGCTTTTTTTTTTGAAGAAGAAGAAGATTAGCCTTGAGCGAACATCCACCGCCAGTCCTCCTCTTTTTACCGAGGAAGATTGTCCTCAGCGAACATCTGCTGCCAAGCCTCCTCTTTTTGCTGAGGAAGACTGGCCCTGAGCTAACATCCGTGCCCATCTTCCTCTGCTTTATATGTGGGATGCTGCCACAGCATGGCTAGATGAGTGGTGTGTAGGTCCACACCTGGGATCCAAACCAGCAAACCCTGGGCCACCGAAGTGGAGTGTGCAAACATAACCACTACGCCACCAGGCCAGCCCCAAGATGACAATTTTTATGTTATGTGTTTTTTACCATAATAAAAATATTGGGAAAAAAAGATAGGGTTCAGGTGTAGTAATCTGGAAATTGTTTGCAATATTGTAATGTTATATATAAAAAAAGAACAAGGGGAAAATTCCATACTCATACAATATGATTTAAACTATATTAAAAGAGACACAAATTATTTTTTTTAAAAAAAGCAAAAACTAAGAGAAATACATCAGATGTACCTGTGGTTATGCAAGGTGGAAAGACAGTGATTTTTTTTCTTTCTAATTTTTTATATTTTCAAATAGTTTTTAATGAGCAACTATGATTTCTATAATGGACCTCCCCTGCCACTGAAATATATAATGTTTTGTCTATTTTGTTAAAGTTCCTAAAGCAGACTCTATTCTCTATTTGTTTTGCAGGTGGAGGATGCAATGCTGATGTTTGATAAGACGACCAATAGGCACAGAGGTAAGAACCCCAGTGGAAGAAGGTTACCCCTTCGTCCTCTCCTGGCCTCCATCTCTTCTTAGCCCCAGTCCCACAGACAAAAGGAATATTCCAGAATCAGGCAGGTGGAGTTGACTATCTGTTGAAGATCTGTATTAATGGAGGGCCACACTAGCACAAAGAATCCAGGTACTGGACAGTTAAAAAACCATTTCCTTTTGGCTTGGGAGCTGTCATTTAATTATGCAGCCCCGCCCAGCACCCATGCGGAGGCAGCTTTGTAATCCTCATGTTCTTAGTCCTTGCTAAACCTCAGCGTTAACTGATGGAAGTGGAAATTATTCATACACTTACACAATTGAGTTCTCAAGTTGCGTTGAAGGAGGGGGTTTAGCAGCACACTGTCAATCTAAACAACCAAAAAAAAAGCCTTGTCATTTATTCTGTGCGTACAGAGATGGCAGATTTGCAAAAGCCTTCTTGCGCCTCTGGAATGTTCAGTGGGCATCTGCGCTTTCTTGTAGTTTCTCCTGTGGTCCCATGCCCCATCTGTGTTTCAGAAAATGGGGCTCATCTTGGGGGCTGTGAAGCCCTGAAATGGCACACAGAATGTTTTATGTTTGTGCTGTTCTTGGGAGAGGATCCCTGACTTTGAACAGATTCTCAAAAGGGTCTCTGATCCCCGCCCTGGCCCCCTGGCCCCCAGAGAGAACGTGTTGAAATGGTGGCTTTAAATGGAAAATTGGGCGGATCTAGAAAGTCCTTCCCAGAGGAAGCAGTCAAAGGCTATGGTTTGGCCTTCCATTCTCCTGTTCTCCCAGAAGATCCTGGTTTCTGGGGTTCCTGTTAACGGGGCGTTAATGAGCAGAGCTTCCGAAGGTGGCAGGAAGGAGGCAGGAAGTGGTGTTTAGAGAGAAGGAGCCGAGTGAGCGGTGTTTCCTTGCCACTTGGATGGCGTTTAGTTGTTTCTCGTGTTGTTTACATTCTGGCTGTCACCTGTGATTAGAAGCAGTTATCCAGCGCTGACTGTTTGTCTCTCCGATTCGGAGCAGGCAGGCTGAGTGAAAGGGAGGACGGAGCGGAGGGGGAATCATTGGTGGGGGCAGGTGGAAGAAGGAGGGGGCCGTCCTGAGTGTGCCTGGTAATCCGGCTTCTCATGCCTCCATCTACAGCATCCTCAAAAGGGAAAATGGAAGATTGGGCAGAAAATTAGGATGTTGGTGGTGTATATTGGGAAGGGAGGGGGAAGGGTGGAGGGTGAAGAGGAGGGGGAGGCAAGGAGAGAAAAGCAGAGCTTACAGGTGTAGAATGATTGCCCTTGTCCTCTCCATGGCTCAGGAGTAGTGAGAGGGAGAGGAAGGTGGTGCTGGTGATGGGCAACTCATGGTTATCCTCCATCACCATCCACATTGTGTCCATCTGTGTGGTTTCCCAGGCAACTGCTTCCCCAGGCATCGTCTCATTTGATCTTCACAGCAGCCCCAGGAGGGTTGTTGTGACTTTGGGAAAAATCACTTAACTTCTCCTATGCTTCAGTTGATTGATCTGTAAAATGGGCGTAATATTAGTACCTGCCTATAGGATTGTTGGGAGCATGTGGTGCCAAGCACATCATCTATGCATGAATGTTACCTTTTATTGTTATCGTTATCATTATCGTCACCTTCTTTTTGTTGATGAGATAACCAAAGCTCAGAGAGGGTAACTGATACACCCAAAGTCAGAGTAGGGACCGAGGCTGCTGATTTCAAATTCTCCTCTTTCTCTGTTGTCTCCACATGGGGATGGGTTTATTCAGAAGAGTGTTTCCGTCTATTTCGTTTCGGCGTAGGCGAGGCCCGTCTGAATGTGGCCCTAGTATTCAGTGTTAGAATTCAGAATCCTGCAAGATTCCTGAGCAGCTTCCAGGCAATATTGTTGTCATATTTTTTTTGAACGTCAATGAGTGAAGGTATTTTTGGTCTCCTGCTCTGTGTTGGGCTCTGGATTGGAGGACGTGATAAACCATCTCCTTCAACCCTCAGAGCTGCACTGGGAAAGGGGGCTGTCATTTGAGGGACCTGAGAGGGCCGGTGACTCTCAGAGGTGGATTCACACTAAGGACCTTGGGATCCCGGGCATAGCCCCAGAGGAGGTGCCAGGAAGAGTTCTCTTTTATTTCTGATCCAGCTGCCTGCTGCTATGGGTGAAGCCTCTTGCCTTTTTCCAGAGGTGCTAGGTGCAGTGAGGGGGCCGCTGTCCCTCTGTAACTGGGTGAGGAAAGCGTTTCCTGTTGTGAGGTGGGGGAGATCCACTCTGACTGGCCAGTGCTCAGAGTGGCCTCAGGGACCTCACCGCTTAGTCTCCCAGGTCAGGAGCTCTGGTGGGCATCGGCAGGAAGAAGGGCGGGCGGAGACCCTGGTACGGGCACGATCCTGCCCCCAGCCAAGGCAGGACCTTCTGCCCTGCCAGAGTTTAAGATTCCTGCGGTGGATGCAGGACCCGTGACATAATTCGTGGAGCCAAAACGAGATGAAAGGCAGGACTTCTTATTCAAGAATTATTAAGAATTTCAAGAGGACAGCAGAGCATTCAACCCAGAGTGAAGCCCTTCTGAGCATGGGGCTGTGTGCGACTGCGCTAGCCACCCACCCACGAAGGCAGCCTCAGTGGATGCAGCCTGCGGGGCCGCAGTCCGATGCTGGTGGGGTGGGGAAGAGACGGCGTGAGGGAAGGTGGGCCTGGAAGCTTCAGTGATGAGCTGACACCCTGCCTCCACCTTCCTCCTGCACAGAAATCTGTGCCCCACCCCGTGTTCTTTCTGTGCAGGTGGGGGCTTTGGCCAGGACATACTTCCCAAACCTTCCAAACAGCTGTGGAGGGGTTTCTTTTTGAAATGGGTGATAAAGCTGGGGTAAGAACTTCAGTGATTCAGAGCATTTAGGGGAGGAAAGAATTTAAAAAAAAAAAAGAACACATCACAACAGAAGCACAAATCATATATATGGAGCAAGTGGGCCCCACATCCCTGGCCTGATGGAATGTGCATTTGGAATCAGGCGATAAGCACCGGAAAATAAAATCCTCTTGCAGCCACCTTGCCCCAACCTTCCCTTCACCTCCCCAGCTTCCTGTTTTCCATTATCTTATCAAGGGGAAAGTGCAGCAGTGGCAGAAGTCGGGGACACCTCTCTGGTTGGCCCTGCCTCCAGCTTTCCTCTTAAAGAGACCCAGACCATAAACCGCTCTGTGTCGTCACAGCACTTGCTAAGCTCTTCTCATCCAGCTTCTAACCTAGCCCCGCTGGGCAGCTTGGGGCGTTGACTGGTCCTCATCCCCAGGCCTTTTGAAACCCACTTGTGTGCGCTTGGAGCTATGACAGCTGCTGTTCAGGGACAACTACATGGACTGAGCCTGGCCTTGTAGGAGTCAGGTGGGCCAGGCTCATGGGATCCACTCCGGCCACATTTGCTGTTATGAGCCAGAGGTCAGGGCAGATTTTCCAGACCTTGCCCCACAGTGGCCACCTCGTGCCCCTGTCCCCTGTTGGTCCCTAGGGACAAGGGTGGCCCTCAGTTACATCTGCATGGCAGTTTGCTCCTCCTGCTCACAGAAGTACCAGCCTGTGTTTCCACCTGTTATATCTGCACTTGGACCTCACTAGCACCGTGGGAAAGAATCCAGGCGACGGGAGACAATGAGCTCTCCCAGGATGTGTGTCCTCACATCACGGAAGCAGGAAGAAGGTCATTCAGCATCTGACTCACATAGAAGCCTGGAGCCTTCCCACCCTTCCCCTTAGAGAGATCTCCTTCCAGCTTCTGCTGCCCACTTGATGCCTAGCCGGGGGCCCATCCCCTAACCTCTCTGGACCCCTCAGGCCTCCTCTGAACAGTATGTGAACTGACACTGATGAACTTCAGGACCTGAAGTATGTTCCTGGCGTTTAGCTTTTTGTCCAAGATTAATTCCTTTTTCGTTTTTTTTTTTTAACCAGGGGAGGGAGGGGGCAGTTGTTGCTGGTTGGTGGGGTTCCCTGAGATGAGGATTAGGATGCAGGAGCTTCCTTAGGGAGTGCTCCTTTTTGTGTGTTTGTTTTTGGTGAGGAAGATTGGCCCTGAGCTAACATCTGTGCCAGTCTTCCTCTGTTTTGTGTGTGGGATGTCTCCACAGCATGGCTTGATGAGTGGTCTAGGTCCATGCCTGTGATCCAACCCGTGCACCCTGGGCCACTGAAGCAGAGAATGCTGAACTTCAACCACTACACCACCAGGCCAGCCCCCCTTAGAGAGTGCTCTTGATGAGGAGTGGGCAGAGGGGGAAGCTGACCTGTGATGCCCTGGGGAATTCTGAAGATGAGGTGGTCCTTCAGCTGTCCCCAGTTGGCATGAGAGGACCAGCCTTTCTGCCTGTATGTTGTTCAGTCATTGGATGCAGCCCACGCTGGTAAGTGGATGTGATCTTGGGCTTGTACTGAGGAAATCCTGGAGGGGACCAACAGCTGGGGCCATCTTCCAGCAGCACTTCCAACAGCTGGGGAAGATGTCCTTCATTCCTGAAGGGGGATCTGGCATCCCATCCCAGCACACACCTTGGTGGTACGGTGGGTTCTGTGTTAACCAGGCCATGTTCATACTCTCCATAGAAACAGCCAACGCTTTCTGAGCGTTTCTATACCAAGTGCTTATGGAAGTGCCTGCACATACTGTTGAATCTTACGACAAACAGCCATTGATGAACAGAACCGCCCAGAGTCACGCACTAGTCACAGCAGAGCTTGGACGTAAACCCAGCCTGTCCGACCCGGAGCCCGTGCTCTTAGCCACTCTGCAAGCGCAGTGCTAGACAGTAGTTTAAAGCAAGGGCGTTGGTGACTTTAAGGGCTTCAGCACCTCTTCATTATTTATCCTTCTCCACACCAGCCCTGCTTGCTGGACTACGCTACACCTCCATTACCAGATGGAGAAACTGAGGCACCTTGAGTTTCGAAATGCCGCATAGCAGGTTCCTGCAGCCAGGCAAGGAGCTGAGCTATTGGTAGAAGCTTCCTTGGCCCTGCCCATCGCTTCATTTTATGGCCTTCCATGAGATTATTTGTGCCCAAGTGGAGAGAGAGAAAGGGTGCCTTTCCAGTCTCCTGAGTCATTTCATTTGCTCTCTAAAAGTTGTTAGAGGTGGTCTGACAAATACTGGGCGGATCATCAAAGGATTTAATCATTGGGGAAAAGTGTGTTGCTTTATCCTTGCAAAACTCAGATAAGATCTTGAATTCAGCATTAGGTATTGATTAGGTGGGGCTGGAGGTGGGAAGGGAGGGAAGCAACAAGGTGCTGTCCTTTTAATTCGCTCTTTGGTTGGCGGGAGGCTGGTTGAGAGCCAGAGGGAGGAAGGGAGGGCGGAGCGGTTCAGCTCTCTCCAGTCTCCCCTCATCAGCTGTGTTTGAGAAAGTAGAAGGTGAGGATGTTGGTTGCTGAAATACACCTCACTCTGAGCCTCATTCCACAGGACGCTCAGCTTCCCCTCACCCCCGACCCCGACCCCAGAGCTCTAGGTTTGTGAACCCTGCACTGCTGGGTCCCTCCAGGCCTGGCTCATCAGGGCTGGGTGGTTGGGGGCCCAGTGGAAAATGAGCTGGGTGTCTTTGAAGCTGATCCGATCGCCTGGTGAGGGTCAGCTGGAAAGGGAATGGTTTCTGGCTGAGTACAGAGGAGAGACTTAGAGACCCGCCTTCTCACTCCCTGTGGCTTCCATTACCCAGCAGGCCTGTTTGCTCCGGAACATTGCCAGGGGCGAAGGAACAGGATACACTGAGAGAAAAATAAAGATCAGCGTGATAGATGACTCCTCTCCCAACTGCTAGCAGTCACTTATTAAGTGCAACGCTAATGGCTTTGGAGAGGAACAGCTCTGACACAGTCCCCATCCCGACCTCAGCCCAGGATGGCGTTGTGAACCTCAGAGAGCACCATCACCAGCAGCCCCCTGAACAAAGAGTCCTTTCTCAGGGTGAATCTGGAGCTATGGAGCTAGAAGGGTGCAGTGGTGGGCCCGTGCAGCCAGAGGGAGGAGCTTTCTGCGGGCTCACCTCAAGGACATGTGACTGAGCTTGGCTTCTCCCAGGAAGCTTGTGCAGCATCTCCGTCCCAGAAAGCACTTGGCTGAAGTTGAAGGCCTCTGTAATTCGAGTAATCAGCTTATTTATTAAAATAGTGCCAGTAAGATGTAGCTGGAGCTGTGATAGAAGATAATGCTTTTCTAAGGAGAAAAAAACAGTTCTTCATGGCCTGACTACCTGCCAGACACTCACTTTTGAAACTGACCTCTGAGGCCCAGACTGACTCTTTCATCTACACTAAAGGTGATTGAGAATCTCACTGTAATAATTATTTGGTTATTGGTGCCTATTTCCCAAAAAAGACGGTGGGAGCGTAAAAAGAGTTTCACAAAGGCATAAATTAAATTAAAAATAAAAAGGCATTGCTTCATTTGTACGTGTGGGATGTCAAAGATAATGTATGCATATTTTCCCAAATGAGATTGTAACATTCTGACTTTATTTACCTAGGGAAGGGGTTGGGACTCCACAACCTGTAATGTGACTGCGGCATGGAGGAAGGAGTATGTTTGACAAAGAGGATAAGTGCCTCTGGGTGGGAAGGGGTTGTTGGATGGGGTAACAGCATGCTAAGGGTTTGTGGAATTCCGGATGGTGATGATGAGGCTTTTGCTCTTGTGACACAGGAGCGTCTTGGAAATTACCAGTGCCCACGGTGGAGGTCTGGAGCAAGATTTGCTGCCCGGGTCAGCCTTACTGGGGTCGTGCCCTTTGTGTTTGCCCCGCCTTTCAAATCTGCTCTCTCTTCTCTTGTGTTAGCTACTGGTCATACTCTACCCAAGTGTGAGATGTGTTAAGGGGTTTATTGGAAACCTGTAAACCAATAGCTGATAATTGTTGGTATTGATCTGCTCCTGAATTGGAGGCCAGTCGACGAGAAAGCTGCCAGTCTGTCATGGACCACTAACACCAACCATGGGTCTCAGCCGCACAGAGCTTTCAGTCTAGTCCCTGGTTCGATGTAGCCACCATGCATGCCAGCTGAGCTCTTGAATGCAAGCAGAGGTCTTAGATTGGGTGAGGTGATAATCGTGTTCCCACACTGGAGCGTTGTCAGTGTGGGCAACTGTTTAAGAAATACTGGTGAACCTCGTCTCTGGGATAGAATGTTCAGAAGCGGGTAGAAACTCAATATGATTGAGTCTCCTCCAGTCCACCCTGGATAGAAGAGACCTGGGGGTTGCTGAGGAGGGGCTGGCAGTGATGTGAACATTAATCTCTGCCTTTGAGCACTTGGAGAGCGTCTGCTGGAAAAGAGTTATGCACAGAGTTGAAGTTGGGCACACTTTGATGAGAACGGGGAAGAACTGCCAACAGTGGCATAAATGGATAGCCACTTGCCTCTCTGCTAGATTCTCAGAACCCAAGGTTCGGCGCTCCCAGCTGGGCTCATTCTAAAGCCGTGGCTTTATAAGGGGGTGGGTGTGCTTGTGTGCGCCCACCATGAGGGGTACACCCCGGACCTCTCCACTCCTTTGCAGAGCTTTGCCCAGAGGCAGTGCCACCTTGCCCCCCGACCCCAACCACGTCCCCAGCCCACTCCCCCAAGGCCTTGGGCCCTCCCCTGACCCATCTCAGGACCTCCTCCAGAGTCCCCTCGGCCTGTGCAGCAGTGGAGGGCGAGGGCGGGGAGTGGGGTAAAGAGCCGCAGCCCCCACCCTGAGCCATCTTTCAGAGACCAGCCCCTGGAGCTGTCTCCACATTTTATTTTCTCATTAAATAAACACCATTAGCCTTCCCGAGAAATTGGTGCAAACATGACCTCGCAAATAACCAATTAAAAGGGCAGGGTTGAAGGGGAATGTGAATTTGAAAACATGTAGAGGAGGCCATTAAAGATTCCCGGAGATCCCCCCGCCCTTGGCAACATCGATCTGAGCCCTTAATTTTATTTCTGACAGGAAAGCAAGGGCGCGCTTTAATTTTTCCCTGAGCTAACTGAATTCCGGGAGCGCCCCTTCCGCTGTCGCTGGAGATAATAACCAGCCCGGGAGCGTGGTGTCCGCTCACCTGCTCTTCCTCCTCGATGTGGGGTCATACGAGGCCCCAAACACCCTGGCACCAGGGCTGGGCAACGGGGTGCCCAGCGTGGGAGGAGCCCTGTGAGCCAGGGGAGTTTGGCACCCTGGATGCGCTGTGGTTCCTTTAGCCCAAGTGTAAATCTTAAATGTCTTTCCTTTGGGATAAAAGCCCTGGCACCAGAAGGGTGGTGAGCTAATAGGTCTTCCTGCCGCCCTCCTGGCTATGGCCCGAGGAAGCAGAAAGGGAGTGGGCCCGGGGTCAGCCGCTTCATTGACCCAGAAATGGGTTTTGTAGAGAGGGACAATGGGGCCTTTGTGGTCCCTGTTCCCACAGAGGCTCAGGCTTTGCCTCTCACGACATGCTTGAAGATCTGGGTGAGGGCAGTGTGTGGAGGCCGCAAGAGAAAGGAGTCTTTGGCTTGGTGACTTGATTAAAGCACCCCCTTTTGTAGCTTCAGGGTGCTGCTAGGGGCGGCAGAGGGCTGGCCCAGGGGTCCCCCGAAGCCTGGGCGGCTGCCTCCTGCTGGACCCTGACTTTCCCGGAGGAGCCCCGCTGCTGTGTGGCTCTGGGCTGGAGCTTCTGTGTTGAGGCTCGCAGATCGGAGGACTGACACGTGCCGTCTGTGTGTCTCTGTTGCAGCGTAGGCTGGAAGGAGCCTGAGTTTGAGCGTTGGCCATCCTTGGTTTCAAATCTCAGCTTTCCCCTGGGTGTGATCTCGGGCAGGTTACTGAAGGACCTTGAGCCCCTTTTGGTTCCCTGGTGGAGGTAACACGCCTGCTGTGCAACAGGAAGTATGTCACCGGTAAAGTGCCCATGAGGAGTGGTCACTGCCCCGCGGCCTTCGTTCTTTCCTGTCCCCTTAAAGAAGACCATCAGTTTAACTCCTTTAGGCAAAGTAAATCTTTTTGAATTTTTAAGACCTTAATATTTAAAAATAGTTTTCCCCTCCCCTTGACACACAAAATAGATGCTTGCATGTGCGTGGAATATTTCTGAAAGGATTCCCGTAAAACTGGTAACAAAGAGTTGGAAAGAGTAATGGCTAAGAGCACATGCTCTGGAGTCAGACAGCTGGTGTTTGAATCTAAGCTCTGTGACTTAATAGCTGTGTGACCTTCGGCAAGTTCCTTCGCCTCTCTGTGACTCAGATTCCTCATCTAGAAATAGGAATGATGACATCAGGTTAGCCTGAGGCTTCCATCCATTGATAAGCGTAAAGGACTTAACAGTCTCCAGCCACAGTGAGTACTCCACTATGTTTTATGCACAGGTACCTGTGCTCCTAGATGCAAATATGCATAAATAAAAAACGCCATTGGCTTCTGGGAAAGAGGGTTCACTGACCCAAGGTACAAAGATGTAGGAAAACTTTTTATTGTATACTCATTTACCTTTTGAATTTTTGTATCGTGTGCATTTATTACCTAGTCAAACATTTACTTTTTTAGTGTAAGCTTTTAAAATTCATTCCTATTTGAATTGTAAATGTAGGGATATAACAACATGAGAGAATTTTCAAAAGAAAAAAATTCACCCCATCCCACACCCTAACACAATAACCGTTGTCACTTCTGCCTTGTTCCTGACAGATATGTAAATATTTTTAAACTTGGTTGTAATTACGGGGTTGGTACAGCGCGTGGGGTCTTAGCGTTTGTTGAGCGAGGTGTGGGCCCTGCCTCATCTGAGTTTCCCCCCTGCCGGGAAGAGGGCCCGAGGAGCTCAAGCAACAGACACGATCAGTGCAGCCGAGCATCCTTTGCCTCTGAGTCGCCCTCTGTTTTTTTCTTTCCGTAAACAGCTCGTTGCATAGATAGATGAGGATTTTCTGGGTACTTTCTGCTCTTCCCAGACAACTGCTATTAACAGAACAGCCAGACGGGCCCTGGTCTGTAGAGAAGTGCAGGGTGCTTGACTTTATCCCAGACCAGAGGGGAGAGAGGTCAGGATGGTGAAACTCTTCGTTTCAGGAGTTCAAAGTGCCTTTTTTTTTTTTTTTTTTGGTGGAAGATTAGCCCTGAGCTAACATCTGCTGCCAATCCTCCTCTTTTTGCTGAGGAAGACTGGTCCTGAGCTAATATCCGTGCCCATCTTCCTCTACTTTATATGTGGGATGCCTACCACAGCATGGTGAGCCAAGTGGTGCCATGTTCGCATCTGGGATCTGAACAGGTGAACCCCGGGCCGCCGAGGCAGAACGTGTGCACTTAACTGCTGCGCCACCGGGCCGGCCCCTAAAGTGCTTTTTAATTAAATGGGGAAAAAAGCTAAGAGCATTTTCCTAAGTTATGATTAATAAACATGTGGGACCTTACACAGCATGGCAGACACAGAATCCTTTTCTGTGTCCCCATTGCTTACAGCTTACAGGCCAGGGCAAGCGCCCCAGTTAACGAAGCTCGTGAGGGATCTGGGCCATGTGACAGGGGTGAGAGCTTAGGTCTTAGAGTCACACTGCTGGGTTCAAATTCCAATGCCACCACTAATCAGCTGTGTGAGCTTGGGCAGTTGACTAAACTTCTTTCAACCCCAGTTTTCTCATCTGTTAAATGGAGCTAATGTTACTAACTCATGGATTCGTGAGGTTTAAGTGAGTTATGAGTGAAGCATCCGACGCTTAGGAGACTGTCTGTAAATGTTAACTGTATTGTCATCATAATAACTACTGTTATTTTTTTTTTAAAGATTGGCACCTGAGCTAACATCTGTTCCCAATCTTTTTTTTTTCCTTCTTCTTCTCCCCAAAGCGCCCCAGTACGTAGTTGTATATTCTAGTTGTAGGTTCTTCTGATTGTAGCATGTGGGACGCTGCCTCAGGACGGCCTGATGAGTGGTGCCATATCTGTGCCCGGGATCCGAACCCGGGAAACCCTGGGCCGCCAAAGCAGCGCGCACGAGCTTAACCACTCCGCCACTGGGCCGGCCCCATAGCTACTGCTATTTTACTAGTAATAAGCATAGTGTTACTACCATTGCTTAGAGAATAAGGCTAAGTTTTGCTGACTGGAGAAAATGTTAATGTTCTAGAGGGTTGTTGGCAGAAGCTGTACCTTTTCCAAGATGGGAGGGATTTGTAGGTTGAGTTATATCTTCCACAAAGACATATTGACATCCTGACCTTTGGTGTCTCAGAATGGGACTTTATGTGGAAATAGGGTCATTTAAATGTAATCCAGTTGAGATGAGGTCATACTGGAGCAGGTTAGTCCATTATGACTGTGTCCTCAGAAGAAGGAGGAATGTCACGTGACCACGGAGGCAGAGTGGAGTTATGCAGCCATAAGCCAAGGATTGCTGGCAACAACAGAAGCTAAGAGAAAGGCTTGGGACAGATTTTCTCATAGAATCTTCGAGAGAACATGGTCCTGCCAACACCTTGATTTTGGACTTGTAGCTTCCAGAACTGTGAGAGTATAAATTTCTGTTGTTTTAAGCCCCGCCCCAGTTTGTCGTACTTTGTTCCAGCCACCCCAGGAAACTGATACAGAGGGCAGAGCAGTGCCTTCTGGGGGACATGGCCCCTGTTGAGCGTTGTCTGCAGTCGCCTTTTCACCCTGCACGTTCCTGTCCACGTCACAGCTGCTCCCTCGGCAAAATTATGTGCAAGAGAAGTTAGAGAAGAGGCCTTTTACCTCACTGGGAACACAACCCCCAGATTCTGGCATAGTCCGTGCCTTGCCCAAATCTGATTTAGCCCAGACCCTGAAATTGACCTTAGGATGTTAAAGATGCTTTTTGGTAGCGAGAGACGCTTGAAGAACTCAGAGGTTTAATTTTTAAGTTCAGAGCTCACTCATTTCTAGGTAAGCCAAGGAATAAACTGATGTGCTTAGGAGTTCTCTGAACCCCCAACTCTAGGATTGCAAACTGGATGCATTAGATTCATGTTTCCAGCTGGTTCATTCAACTCAGCTATTTAGGAAATAAAAGGAAGGCTGAAAAAGAAGAAAGAAAGAAAGAGAAGGAAATCAGGAGAGCTCGTATGTATGACAACACAAACCTTGCCTTCCTTACATACCTGCCCCGAATTCCACCCTAGAAAAAGATGAGAAAGAAAACACCGCGAGACAGCGCTCAACTTCAAAACCTGCCAGACAGACTTCTTGATTTCTTTATGTTGTCCCAGAAACCCTTCCAGGCAGGAACATTTGCCAAATTCAACCCTAGAGTGAGATTCGGAGCTAAATTAATGCAGTGGAGGGTCAACCCCTGCAGATCTCCGGTCGCAGGAGGCCAGTGGCCCCAGCGGTAATGAACAGTTCAGCACGCACCTGACCGTGCTGCTCTCCATCCTCAGGTTTGGTCGGCCAACCAGGCAGGGCATAAAAGTATCTGCCGTGATTATACAGTGATCAAAGTTGTGCCCCTTTGAGCACTCCCTACAGATTTGAAATTTCTGCCTCAGTTTGCCACCCCCACCTTGATATCTGGAAATAATTGCAAGTGCCTCCTTCCTCCTGAACGTTTCCAGCCTTGGTTCCTGCGTCCCAGCACCCCAGGCAACGCCGGCGCCTCTGCACCAGAGCCACCGAGTGCGCAATGCTGACATCCGATTTATTATCTTGGAGCCTGGGCCGGTTCCTGGATGATTCATGACTCTGCTCTCCACTGCCGCTGGAGGTGACATCATCCATTCTGAGCCCAGAATAGACACAGAAGCAACAGTGGCCCCTGTCCTGTGTGTCTCTCGCCAGGCGGGGCTCCCTCCCATCTCACATGCGGCTGCTGAGTGGTGTGGAATGGTGGTGGACCAGAGAGCCCATCGGAGGTACCTCCTTAGCAGGAGGCCATCACTGTGTTTCGACTCTGTTATAGCTTCACAATAGGGCAGAGAAGGGAACTTTCCCACAGTTCACCTCTTCCCCTTCTGTTCCATTAGCTGGACTTTAGATTTCACTCATAACCCAAAGAGCTGCTGAACTCCTGTGGCCAACTTTGGTTTCCTTAGAGACAGAGTTGGTTGGGAAGCTCTGTGTGACATAAGTCATCCCACAGCCCAGCAGTAGACAGAGCATGAGAGGAATGATGGTTGTCGTGTCAGAGGTCTAGCCTGCATCCGTGGCTCTCCACCCTGGTTGCACATTAGAATCCCCTGGGGAGTTTTTAAAACATACCCACGTCTGGATTCCACCCCGGATCAATGAAGTGAGATTCAGAGATGGAGCCCCGGCATTGATAAGTTTCATCGTTCCCCCAGCTGAAGCTAGTGTGCATTCAGGGCTGGGAACTCCTGGGTCAGGTGATCTCCCAGGACCCTTCCAGCTTTCAGACCCACTGAGGCAGTGTGCTGACCAGATCTTGGACTCTGACCTGAGTCTGGGCAGTCTGGGCAGTGGGGTAGAGGGCCCTCCTTGGCCCGGTCCCTGGCTTATAAGCCCTGGGAGGATGAGAGTGGTTCTTTCAGGTGAGTGGCCTTTGGTGATCCATGTGGGGAGTGGGAAGTATGAATAACTACCATTCTCTTGTGCTGGTAGGAATTGGGTTCCCCCTACCAAAAATACCTTGCTGGCTTGCCGCCACAGTTACCATAAGGCCTAAAATGTTGATGCTGGTCTGCGGAGTCTTCGATGCCCGGCCCTTTTGTCCTCTCCAACCACGCTGCCTTCCTGGGCATTTCCTTAACAGGGCCACTCACACAGGCTGTTCCTTGGGCTGCCAGGAACAGTCTGTCTCTCGCTCCTGGCCAGCTCCTACTCAGCTTTCAGGCCTGGGCTTAAATGTCCTTTCCTTGGGGAAATCTTCCTGAGCCCCCAGACTAGGTCAGCTGCATTGATTATCTGTGCTACACAGCTCCTTGTAACTTTCCTTTATGGCACTTCTCAGTTCTTTCTTTCTTTTTTTCTGAGGAAGATTAGCCCTAAGCTAACATGTTGCCAATCTTTCTCTTTTTGTTTGAGGAAGATTAGCCCTGAGCTAACATCTATGCCAGTCTTCCTCTCTTTTATATGTGGGTCACCGCCACAGCATGGCTGATGAGTGGTGTAGGTCTGTGCCCGGGAACTGAACCCTGGGCTGCTGAAGTGGAGTGGGCCGAGCTTAACCACTAGCCTACCGGGCCAGCCGCATAGCACTTCTCAGTTGTTAATGATTGTGTTATTTGCTTTATTATTTGATTCTTACCTGTGTTCTCCCCCATTATGTCCCCAATGCTTGACAAGTAGTATGAAAATGACACGAGAGTGGGTGACAGATGGGCAGGCCCTCCTCACTTGGTCTCTGTTCTTATTTGGCTGAAAACTGAGCAAGGTGTCTGCTGGCTCTCCCCATCCAACTTCCTTGCTGTATGCTTCTCCCCCTGGCTGAGCCCTGCTCTAGCAGAGTGGAGGCGCATCAGCTGGTTTGGAGGATGGTGTGGGAGCTCTGGTGTTTTCTGGAGAGGGCTTCAGAGAACCGAAGAGATGCTTCAGGAAGGCTTCTGTTTTCCCAGCATCTAAGGAAGGAACAATTACCCAGCAAACTAGTGGGAGTTCCTTCTTAAGAGGAGGAAAAATGCCTTTGTTGTGATTGTAGCTGCCCTTTACAGCTGATTTGGAAGAAAGGCTGAAAATATTGGTTCCATTAAAAAAAAAAAGTCAGGGACTTGCCCAATGGTGCAGTGGTTAGGTTCACACGTTCTGCTTCAGCAGCCCGGGGTTCGCCGGTTCGGATCCCGGGTGTGGACTTATGCACTGCTTGTCAAGCCATGCTGTGGTAGGCGTCCCACATATAAAATAGAGGAAGATGGGCACGGATGTTAGCTCAGAGCCAATCTTCCTCAGCAAAAAGAGGAGGATTGGTGGCAGATGTTAGCTCAGGGCTAATCTTCCTCAGAAAACAAACGAACCAACCAAAAAATCAGTCCTGCTCTCCTCTGACCCACGATGCCTGGTTGCAGCCTGGTAGGCGGGGGGGAAGGTGCGCCTCAGCCGGAGGTCCGTACCAGGGTTTAAAACACTTAGGCGCTTTGCTCTCAGAGGCGGGTAGAAAGGCGTGTACTTACCAACAGATTTCTGAATTTCCTCCCCACTTGCAAAATCACTAGGCTTGGCATCTTAAGTCTTCTTTTAATTAAGTTGATTCACTTGCCCTGGGAAGATTTCCTGATTCAGCTAGTAGATTTATGTATAAACTTCTCTGGCAGCACCTGGCAATTTTTCTGAGTGACAATAAGGAAACGGAGCCTGAAAATTACGGTCTAATTTGCTCCCTCCCCGTGCTATGTTACCTTTTAAAAAATGGGTAAGATTTACAAAAGAAGCGTTCTATTTTGCCCATAGTACTTAATCCTGTTTCACAACAGAAATGTGTATCAACAATACCTAATAATTTCCCTTTATATATTTTTAGAACTCTGGCTTTTAATGGACAATTGAATCATTCCTTGGCGGATGGGAAATCATCTAATTGCATGTTTTTATTTATTGTGAATTTTCAGGTGTGTCCCCAGTAGAGATTGGTGAGCATATACAACATCATCAGAATAAACAACATCTTAATGAGTTTATGTTCAGGAGTTGCCACTCTTGGGTTGCATCACGACTCTGTGTGTGTGGTATGTGTTTGTGTGTGGGGGCGTACGGGGTGCACATTTGAACTGGATGTGGCTCTTGGTTAGTTTTTTAAAAAAATACACTGGAATCAAAGATGTTATAAAGGATCAAAATAGGAAAGTAGGTACCTGTATCTATTTTACTTTATTCTAGGTGCGTTGTTCCTTTATTATGGGACTAATTAAAATCCCCTAGTAAAATAAAGACTCGCGCCCTGGCCTGGTCAATTAGCAGTGTGAACGTTTCCTGGGTAGCATAAGCAGCTCCCACAAAGTGGTTTGAATCCTAAATGGCACCTCCTGGGTCCATTTCTTCTTTTCCCCTTTTAAAAGGTTCTTTAGCAAAACGTAGGGGGGTCAGACACGGCAGGTGGCCCAGCAAACCTTGCTGCTGCCAGGGCGGTAGCAGCTGGGGTGGGAAGGGGAGAGCAGCTGCGGCTGTGTTATTAGTCATTCCATGAAGAAATTGATTTGATAAATAATAAAGCAGCGAGGTTAGCAACACATGCTTGCAGGTCAGATGACTTCGATGAAAGCCCCCGCTTAAGTGTGTGTAATGGTTGGACAATATAGATGCCTTCTAAAAACATCCTGTTTTAAAATGGAAATTGGACTGTTCATGCAATTCTTAGCAAATACACCAAGACCATTACCAGAGTGAGCTTGGAAATCTAAAGGATGATCTTTCTATTTAATTTGTCCTCCACCCTCCCCCTTTCACATGATGCTTAAACTGACTTTGTTTCCCTGTTGTTCCCTTTTCATTTTGTTAACTGTTTTGGTTTGTAAAATGCTGTGCCTCGCACTGTCCTCCTTTATGATGATTTACTGCGTTGTTCTTATCTTTCACCTTAACTCCTTGATAAGAGCATTTTAAAAATGAAATTGCTACCTGACACTATTATAAAATCCTGGCTGGCAGCCAGGGGAGAAACAAGAGTTGGAGTGAGAAAAAGGAGAGACTGAGTTTAGGGAAAGGAAAGGTTTTTAAAGGAACCGTAGATGACGACGTTTTCCCCTGAATTCTGGAGGCATTTTGTGTGTGTGTGTGTTTGTGGTTTTAATGGAGCACTAATACAACTTTGCAGTGCCCCTTGCTGTTGCATAGTGGACCATGGGTGGGAAATGGGTGAATACCAGTGAGGGATTTGTTGGGCCAGGCTAACCTGCAGTGAAGGTGAAATTCACGCATATACGTTGCTGTGGATTGAAACTCGATGGGCGGACAGACAGATGGATGGATGGCATTTAACCACCTCCACATTTATATCGCACAACACATGTCCTTCCTAACTCCGGGCAACCCCATTCCTCTACCCTGCCCTACTCTGTTTAAGACAGTCACAGCAGCATCTCCTCTAGCTGCGGGCCTGTGGTGGCTGACCTGCCTACAGTAGGTGTGTGCTGCAATGGAAACTTTAGTGTTTGGCTGCATAATGTTTCTGAAGATCTCGATGTAGCCACAAAAGGCCCTGGTGATGGGGGCGCATCAGAAAATAGAGCTGTCTGAAGGAGCAGGTCGTTGAAATTCTAATACAGTGATTTAATGAACTCTCGTCTTTAATTCCTGTGACGTGGAGAAGGCAGCCTTTCTCTCCCCTAATGGAGCTTGTTAACCCATCTCTTTACTGACTGGTGCTTTTATTATTCTTATGACGACAGGAGAACTTATTATGTTAGAATAACAGGTTTCCCAAGTGCCTGGCAGAGAAGGGGAGCGTAATGATGCTGCTCTTTTCGTAAGAATCGCAGTGGCCTCTGGCTCGTCTGGCACAGGCATTATTAGATCTGAGTCTTCGGCAGTGCCATGTGTGCAGACCTGGCATTTATTGGGATCAGGGGCAGCGTGCAGCAGCGAGAGGGGCACAGATCCACCCCATCGGGGCTCAGACAGCCGAGGGGCAGCTGCTGGGTGCCGAGGCCACCGTGGGAGGCCCCTGTGTGTAGCTGGTGGTGCTGGAGCGACTATGCCCAATTTATCACACACCCCATGAGAATATAATCTGCCACCAAAATGACTGCTTTTGGAAACTGTCTTGTCTCTTTTGAGTCGAGACTGGAGACAACCAGACAAGGTTCGGTGGTAACGAATAAAGAAACATTACTTTCTGAACACAATCTTCTGTTACCAGTCACTTTTCAACAGACATTCAATCAAAATGCTAATAGCGGCGGCAACAGGGAACGCGGTTATTGTCATACTAATTGATTGGTTGGAGGGTGGGTTTTGATAAGTGCAGCTGAAGATTTCGGAAATATGATTCTCTTTAATTACAGCGACGCTAATAAAAATGAACAAATGATTTAATGATGATTTCCTGGGTAATGGCTTTAAAGATTTCGTTTGAGTTTAAAATGAGATATGGTGGAAATGCACCAGAAAAATAGGGCCCTGGTGGGTGGCCTTGCGTTTATCAAACCCAGGCATAGAGATTCAAATCTGGAATGCCTTTGGAAGGCTGTGTGGAGCCTGCCTAGACAAGAGCGATAGAGGCCTCTCCCAGTGGGCAGGGCTGGTCGGGCGATGGGTAGATTCCAGCTTGCAGTCATTGGCGTTTCCCGGGCTGGGTTGCACTGATGCAGCCGCAATGTTTGCTGTGGGTTTCCCTGGGCTGGCCAGGGCAGAGTGAACCCCACTGTACCAACAGGGGCACATCCATCCTGTGCTCTCGGGCTAAGCTGCTGTCCCACCACCGCTCTGTGCTGGGCACCCTGTGTATTCCAGGAGCTGTTCTAGTTCCAGCCGTACTGCAGGGAACCAGACAGGCCAAATTCTAGCCCTCCTGAGCCCACCTTCTTTGGAGAGAAGGAACATAGATTGTGCCATGTCAGGCACTGCTGAGTGCTCTGAAGAAGATAAAACAGGCACATATTTGGGAGGGGGCCTAGGGCTCACTTTATTCAGGTAGGTAGGTGGCAGTGGCCTTCCTGAGGAGGAGCTGTTTGAAATGGAAGGCACCTTCAGGAAAGGCAGTCCAAGACAACAGTGAGCGCAAAGGCCCTGAGGTGGGAACGAATGTGGCCTGTCTAAAGGATGGGTGGACAGCTGTGGCTGAGAGGGAGAGCGGTAGGCGATGAATGAGAGAGGTGGGTAGACAGAGGCTGCATCATGAACGGTTTGTGAGCAGGGCCAGGGGTATGGGTGCCATTGGAAGCAGGTAAGAAGGGCAGAGGCTGTGATTTCTGCTCTAGAAAGATGCCATTGGCTCCTGAATTGAGGAAGGATGACAGGGCTGCACTTCTGGAAGCAGGAAGGCCAGTGGGAGTTCATTGCCCAGGTGCAGGTGAGAGCCAATGGCACCTTGGGCAGCGGCTGTAGCAGCGGGGGAGAGAGGCAGTGGCTCTGGGATGTTCTCATAGGTTGGATGTGGGTTATGAGGGGGAAAGAAGAGAAATCAGGGCTGGCTATAGGCTCTTGGGTTGAGCAGCTGGGCGGGTGGTGGTGCTGTCCAATAACATGTGGACTACTTTGGTGCAAGTACACATTTCAGGAGGAAAAATCAACACTTCTATTTGAAATTCCCACTGGAGTCTCTTTGGTAATGTGGTCTAGATGAAAATACAAAAAGTTCACCAAAGAACAGGTCTCTGGAGAATTAAAATAACCCACCCAATTGTTTTTGCATAAACCCCACTAAGGAAGGGATTGTGTCAGGGCATCCCCGAGTAGATGTTATTGTCAGTACAGCAGACAGTGAGACTTGGCGATGGGGTCAGTGGTCCCTCAACCCTTTAGTTTTTCAGCATTAAAATTCCCCCTGTGCAGCCATGTTGGCGATTCATCCAGAGAGTTTCTGGAAAGATGCTGCATCCAAGAATCAAAGCATCATTGCCTCTGCTGCCATGGGGACAGCAGATCCTGTAGATGCTCTTTGGTACCCAGTGTCATTCTCTGAGTGCGTGCCGGGGGGTCTGGGCTTCCTGTGAATGTCATAGGAAGACAGGCTCTGGGGCGCAGCCCTGACCGCTTCCTACTTCCTCCAGCCCTCTGGATCTCTAAGATTTCAAAGACTTAGTCCATGAAGAGGGGCTCACCCTTTGTGTGCCTAACCCTGCAGATCATAGGTGCGGCTCCCTGGGGTGGGTACAGCTCTGACAAATTAATTGGTTAAAAAAAGGCAGAAATCAGATTTGCATTATTGGGGTGGGAGTGGGGGCTTAAATGGGGCGGAGAGGCCGGGCTAGCCTTCCTTTCAATTTGTCAAGCTTTCTTTCAAAAGATCTGCCAAAGAAGAAAGGGTAATTAATAGGCTTGAAGTCATTTCCGATGTGTCAGGATTTCTGCCTTGCTTCCAAGTGATAATGTTCGCCGGCTCCAGGCCTCTAGGGAGCCTTCCGTCTTATTAACTTGTCTGGGAGAAGCAGGGAGTGGGGACAGCTCGGGCCAGTGGGTGACAGGAAATAAAGATTTGTGGTGTGGTGAGCTGTAAACAGTAGGGCCAGAGAAGTTTGGTGTGGGGGGCTGGGCGGGAGAACGATGGCTCTCGCGCTCCGCTTCCACGTGAGCGAGGCCTGGAGCCTCCTGGGTCGGTGACCCCGGCTTCACCTGGAGGAGTCATCCAGAGAGACCCCAGGGAGGAAGTGCTTTTAACACGCAGATTTTGTGTGTGCCTCTTCACCCCTCTTCCTTCTCATTGTTCCTTTAAAAAAAAATACCTCTCACCAAAACAGTCTTTGGAATTCACAGTCATTATTCTCTTCAGCCCTGGAAGTTGCCTGCCCACGCATGGACCCCAAGCTCTTGACTCTTCCGAAGACAGAGTTGTTAGAGGGCATAGTTGTGAAAGGGCATGTATTAAGCACCTACTTGTGCCTGGCGCCGTCTGAGACTTGGCTGGTTATGTGGACCTGGTTCCTACCCTGGAGGGGTCTCTGCTCTGGGAAAACAAGCTCGTCTCCCTTTTTGCAGCAAATGGGTTTAGTTGCACAGTGCCCGCCATGGCCTTCCATCCGGCAAATAAAGTCTGGGTTGAGTGTGTGGGGAAGGAATCCTGTCTTCCCTTCATTTCTGGTGGGCTTCACCGCCGTGGCCCTCCTGCTGTGATAGCTCTTTGCCCTGTTTTCCACCTTGCCTTCACCCCTATCCTCAGCTGTAAAAGCATTCACCTTTCAAAATTAAGGGCTGGTAAATATTTTTTAATTGAGTAAAGGGATGAATGATGATGATAGTAACTATTAGGCACTGCTGAGGGCTCCTCATGTATTCTTGAATTTATTATTTACCACCTAGCCACTCCATTTACTTGATGAGTGGTTGATACTCAGAGAGGTTTAGTAATGTGACCAAGGTCACACAGCTGGTGTGAAGTGGAGAATGGGATTTGAACCCAGGAATCCTGTTTGACAGTAGCTCCTTGATCCCCTAGTTGTCTCCTGCGATTGTGCTTAGGAGCATGGCATCCGTAGTTGGCAAGGGTATTTTAGCTGTTGTTCAAGGCCCAGCTGAGTGGAGAAAGGAAGTTAGGCTTGGAGACTGTCCTTTGGTGGGTCAGCTAAGACCTGGGAGTGGCCTCAGAGTGGTTGGAGGCTGGCTGATGCTGGAGCAGGGGCTGCAATGTCAGTGGCCACGGTCACCCATGAGGGAGGGGGAAGCCGGCCTGCCTTCTCCCCTGCCCCACCCACAGCCGTCTGCAAACGCTGTCTTTTTGGAGCCAATTAGGAGAAATCTCAGCAGGATGGAGAATAAATGCCGAAGACAGATGCTGCTCCTAAGTGCAGCCAGCGCAGGGGAGGGGGCTTGCCTGGCTGAGTGTAGAGCTGGATTTGGTGACTCTGGGTGGCAGCTGGCAGCAGGAGCTGGCAAGGCCTGGAGGCCAGCGTGGGCAGGAGAGCGTCCGGGGACGGATGTGAGCACATATCTCCTTGATTCACACCCGTTTGGGCCTTTTCCTCTTTCTTATTTGTTGCAAAAGTGCTTAAGAAGTAAAAGTTGAGTTAGTATAGGAACCTGGGGTAAATAATGCCGGCTTCAGCTGAATACAAGCTGTTCCTCACACTCTGTGCTTTTCATTGTTTAAAATAGCAAGGTTTGGATTTTTTGGGTCATAGGGAAAGAACACGATGTCTCTTTTTCTCTTCTTTAATTTTTTTTTCTTTTGCCTCTTTTTACCTTTTCTCTTCCAAAAGGGATTTTTGGGCCAGAAACGAAAGTTAAGCAGAAGTCCAAATGCATCCTCTGTCTTTTCTTCCTAATTCCTCCCCCTTGTTCTCATCTCTCCAGATGATGTGTTTGAAGCCTGGCTGGGAAATTTTGGAAATTTTCAGCCTGGGGAAGAGAGGAGATGCGGGACCTTTTCCCTTTTCCTGGGAAACCTTGGAGTGGGATTAGGAAGTTAGCACATCCTAGATCTACACACACGCGCCCCTCTGCCTCTCACTGATTAAACCCACACTACAGACGTCTTCCACCCCGGCCTCACCTCACGAAATTATTTAAGAGCCATTTTTTCTATTAAACCAAAGAGTGGGAACTGATGGGGAAAGGGGGGTGTTCTTGGAAGATAGAATTAAAATGTGTTTATTGCACTTATTAAAGAGAAAGAATGGTTATTATTCACATGAATGACCTCCTGGTGGTTTGGGTTTTGTTTTTTTTTTTTAATATTTTTCTGTTGTTTTATTTATTTATTTATTTATTTTCCTTTTTCTCCCCAAAGCCCCCCGATACATAGTTGTATATTCTTCGTTGTGGGTCCTTCTAGTTGTGGTATGTGGGATGGACCTCAGCGTGGTTTGATGAGCAGTGGCATGTCCGCGCCCAGGATTCGAACCAACGAAACACTGGGCCGCCTGCAGCAGAGCGTGCGAACTTAACTACTCGGCCACGGGGCCAGCCCTGGTTTGGGTTTTTTGAAGGATTTTTTTGTTGGTGTATTCACAGTGGTTTATAACTCACATAGTGGCTCACCTCCGTGGAGCACCGAGGGCTTCTGCAAGCCGTGGACTCAGAAGGAATCTTGTCTGCTTATTTTGGTGCCTGTAGGTAAACCAGGAGGGGCCAAGGGGGCAGTGGTATCTCTCAGACTAAAGAAAGCCTCCTGCTTTGAGGCTGAACCTGAGTCCCAGGGTTAGCCTTTCCTGTGCGACTCTCCATCCTGAATTCTCCCTGCTCACTTGTCTGCCTATTAGAGACAGGCCCTCATCGGACTCGCCTGGGCTGCAGAAGCCGATTGGCCACAGACTCCTGACTTGGTGTGTACCTCGCTGCTTGTTGCTGGTGGGTGGAGAAGGCACACTGGCTGCAGCCCGGGACGAGGTGGCAGGTGGATTGGAAATTAGTGTTCAGCCAAGGGTAGAAATCGGGTGCGTGAAGAAAACTGGTTGCTGTGTTAAGTCTGTCGATCCCAGGATGCACCCCTGGGTCACCCGTGTGCACACAGGCGCGTTCTCCGACCCTCCCCTCCCCCACTGCCATAGCCCATCTCCCTTCCCCCACCCGCTGCTGAAATCTTAGCTTTCAAGTGCAGGTGGTGAGGTTAATAACAAGACATTTCCCAGTTGGCCCTTTGCTAGAGAGGCTTCTCCCTGGGCTCTGAAGGAAAGGAAGGGATTTAAAGGGACCACAGACATCAAAGCTGGAATCAATGGTGTCCACTGCAGGGGGCAAGGGTTGGCTGGGAGGTGGTTTTATACACTGACCGCTCCTGTGAAAAGAGTGGCTCAGGCAGGAGTTGTGCCCTGTCCCCCACAACCTTCTCACTCTCTTTGGCTGGAGTGCCTATGCCAGGCCAGCCAGCCTGACTTTCCTTAGATCCTTCAACTTCCCGAGGGACTGACTTCTCCATCCACCTGCTGCACAGGAGCTGTGCTTTGATGGAGAGAGCCTGGGACCCAGGCCATGTGACGTTCACTGTTGCCCCACGACTGGCTACACACTGGGGCGCTGTCCCCCACCCCACCTCCTCACTGGACCCTCAGACCTTCATTCATGAGGATTTATTGCTAATGCCATGGAGTAACCGCATAACCCGTGGGGGAGTTTCAGCAGTTTAATTAAAGTTCAGATCATGTTCACTGGTCTGTAATTCCTAACTGCCTTTCGGAGAGGGTCCTGGGAAGCCCGGCTTGGCTTTCTGCCTGCTTTGTGTCTCTGAGCATGGAGGCCAGCCAGCGGCACTCCCCATGCCAGCCCCCTAACTCCACACCCTGGGTCTTCTGCCTCACGTGCTCTCTACCCTAAGCCTGAAGTAATCGGGCCAGATGCTAGGTGTCGCCAATCTGGTCCTGCCTCATCTTTGGAGGTCTTAGCAGGTGGGCTTTCCTGAGCCCTGCGTGTCTGTGTAAGCCCTATTGCCCAGTGACAACTCTCTAGGTTAGAGATAGTCTTGTGTGTTTCCTTGACTTCACAGAGAAGCTTGGTGTTTCCCATGTTTCCACAGTCAGAAGCAGTTACAGGCCTGGGGCCCCTCTGGCCTTGAGCCTTGCCCTGCCTGCTCTGCACCCTGACCTGGGAGACCCTTGTTCTCAGCTGTGATGGCTCATCTCTTACAGCTTCAGTTCATGTTCGTATCGTCTAGCATTGTACATGCTTGAGCATTAGAAGGCACCGTGTGCTTGGGTACTTTTAGAAAACGTGAGGGGGACGTGGATTATAAATAACTCGGTGATCACATGACTGCTGGTCCACCTAGCATCCGTAGACTCGGGGAGCCAGGCTGTCCCACGTTCTCAGTGCTTACGCAGCTTGACCTGAGAGTCTTCTCTTTTGAGGAGCTGCTACGGGTCTTTGAATGAACTCTTTATCCCACCAAAAAAAGAGAAAGGATTGGAATGACTTGTAAAAAATTTTTTTGTTGTTTTAAGAATTTTGAGCACCCCTGGGAATAATGGCAGACGCCTGGTAGATTGAAAAGAGGGATCAGAAATTGCTGGATTGGAAACGCGGCCTTTTGTTGTCTGTCCTCCAGCCAGCACACTCCCCCCAAGGCCACGCTCTTAGTGGCTCCTGTGTTTCAGTTGAGCAGCCCTGAGTGAACTGGACGGATGGGCAGACAGAATGCTGAACTGGGGGCCGCGGAGGAAGCCAAGGCTCCGCCGGCTCAAAATTACCCATTCGAAAGCTGTTTGGGAAGCCAGAACGAATGTTGGCATCATCTTTCACTTGTGCAGTTTTTCAAAATTCAGCCACAGGTCTTCCTGGAGCCCTAGCCGGGTTTTGATTTCTAGGCTGGGATGAAAGATGAAAGAGACGTTTATTTGGTAGGAGGGGGGATTGGGGCATTGAACTGCTTTTAAATGATGTAAAGAAACCCTTTCTTCTCGCTCCTTTCTCACTCCTGCTCTGGTGCTGACTTTGAAAAACCTTCCTAGAGAGGCTGAGAGATGGGGCGCTTTCTCAAGCCGCTTTCTGAGGTTGGATTTTTGAAATACACTGGAAATCTATCTCGGCTCAGAATCATCTGTTGGTTCTCATCACGGAGGGGCCGCGGGGAGGGTGCACAGGCAGCCCAGCCGGTGGGCCTTTGTGGCCGTCCCTCCTCCTGGCCAAGAGATAAGTGTTTGAAAGTCTGTTTATCGCGAGAGAGCAGCATGTGTGGTCAGAGAGGCGGCAAGGAAAGAGCTGGAGGCCCTTCTCTGATGGATGGGTAGCAAACTTTTCTTGTGAAGCACAGGAAGCCCACAAGTTTGTCTTTTTCAAGAGGTGAGAAAATGTAAAGTGAAGCTCCAGAGAGATAAGTTTTTTCAGTCTGGTGCTTCATGGAGCCTTAACGATTCTAGGAGGGCCCTGCAAATGGCACAGACCTCAAATCCACCCCCCCCCCCCGCCGTCCCCCTTTATGGGCTCCCTAACTAGAGAGGTTTGCAAAGCTTAAGGGGATTAATGCTCTTTAAACCTCTGCACTGCTTCCTGCTCCTCATGGGATCCGGGTGCTAATAAAGATGTACCAGCTTGGAAAGGCTGGTAAACACTGCTTTGTTGCCATGGCAACAGGCGAAACAAGAACGAAGCCGAGTATTGCTAACAAGAGTCCTTATGATCAAGAGTTTAAGGAGAAAAAAAAAGGTTCTTAAAAATGCAGAGAGTCTTGGCGAGGTAATTAGACTTGGTGCTCTCAAAGTAAATTTATAGTTTTACAGAGCATTACTGGAGTGCCTTGTTGCTTGCAAAGTCACCCTCCATCGAGTACCAGGAACAGCATCACCTCTAAGAGCTGCCAGCATCTGCTGCCAGTTGCTCTGGTGAGGCTGGACCCATGTCCAGAGACACCCTTCCTCTCTCTCCTCCTTAGCAAGGAGTGGCTGTGGATGTTCTCTTGCTGGGGAATTGTTGACAAGCTCTGCTTCCTGTCTTCTTGAAAGGCAGCTCTGCACTTACCTTCTACCTGGGTCGTTATTGTTATTAACAGCGATGACAGATGAGAGCTAACGCTTACCGGAAAGTGCTCCCTGTGCCTGGGCGCTGGGCTCAGCACCTTCCTTCCTTCATCTCACTGCACCTTCCAGCCGACCCTGTGCCATGTGGGAGTTATTGTGCCCATTTTTAAGATGAGTAAACAGAGAGCTTAAGGCACTCACCCGTGGGGATGCAGCCAGCCAGGGCAGGGTTGGGGTTTGAACCCAGGAGTGGCTGTATAGTCTGGGCTCTCTGCCCTGGACCGTATCTTTATAGCCCTGCTTCCAGCCCTCCCCGCCTGCTGCCGTAATTTTCATTCCTGAGTCATGAGCAGCTCCTGCAGCCCCTGCTGAGATCTTCTGCCCAGACCTGCCAAGATTTCCCAGGGAACCTAGGACTTGCTCTCATGTTCCTTCCCTCTGTGATATTTGGGCACTGTGCTGAACTTCTTGGGGATGCTTATGATTCTCATGTGGATTTTAAAGTTCTGGGGACTGTGGGTGAGAAGTAGAGCAGTGTGGAGAGGTGAGGTCGCTAGCCTGAGATGCCCAGGCTGCCCCACTGACCACCAACCCCCCACCTCCCAGGTAATGGTGCCCAGCTGCTCAAGCCAAACCTGAGGCTTTGTCCCGGACCCTGCCTCCTGCACATGTGGCCTGTCTGTCCAGTCCACCTCTGGATTACCCTGTCCTGTGCATCCACCACCATGCCCATCACCTCTTTCCCTGGCACCTGCTCCAACTCTCAGGGAACTCCTGCCTCCAGGCCTGCCCCTCTCTGATCCATTCAGGGGGATTTTTCTGAGCTGTGATTCTGATCATTCCGAGTTTGGCTTCCCAGCCAAGCGCCTTAGCATGGCCTCCAAGGAACCATGCCTGCCTCTGCCCTCCATCGGCCTGGCTCCCTGCCTAGTCTGTCCTGAGCCCTTGCAGTTGCTTGACCACCAGGATCTCTCTCAGCTCTTGCACATGTTAATCCCAACCCGCCTTTCCTTTGGCAAACTCCTGAGGGTCTCCAGGACCCAGGCTGCAGCCCACCCCTCCTCCCAGGCTAGATCGGTGCCCCTTCCTCTCTGCTGACCCCTCTGAGCATTCCTTTGTCATCATTTGCTCATGCTGTCCCCCACCCCCGGCAAATCCCCCATGGTAGCTGTCAGGACCCTCAGGTAGGAGACCAGGTTCTGTTCCTCTTGGTGTCCCTCGTACCTGGGACATAACAGGGACTTTTGTATGCGTTTATTAACTAGAGGAACCAGAGTGTATATCCTCTCCAGGTTGCTATGGCAACAGATTCCACAGCCCTTGGGGGTCCCCAGGTGACACAACTACCCTCCTCTGACCACCTGGAGTCCCGCTCCCCCTGCAGCCAGGACAGGCTACCCAGCCTCAGAACCACCACTTCCTGTTGTGCGTGTTCCAGTGGGGCCTGGAGACCACGCCTCAGGCGCTTTACACCCTTGGCGGTAACGGTAACGCATTATCTGAGTTTTGTTGCTTGTAAATTTCTTTTATACTGATCAACTTGAAACTGGATTGGAATTGAATGTGGCTGCTGTCCAGTATCCATCAAGAACACGATGGTAAACATTTCATGTTTTTTTCCTCCTCCTTCCCCACAGTATCAGTTTTCTTATTGAATTTGGGAAGCAATAGCAATTGATGAAGTTGCAGCGGAGCTTGCCCTAAAAGGAAATGATTGATAATCCGTTTAGGTCTGCGTGGCTGGCTTCCCCCTCCTGATTTCCTTGGCCACTTTTTCAATTACCCACTGTATTTAGCTTGGTTTGCTCGCCGTAACTCATTTCCCCTTCCTCCAGGATCTGCGGGGAAGTTGTAATGTAATGTTGGAGTAGTGACATCTAATTATTTCCCTGAGAAACAGTTAGAAATGCAAGCATACATCTTCCTCGAGGTGGACAGACGAGAGCTGTGGGGCTGTGAACCAGAACACGTCTGTCCCAGCACATCAGTCCCTGGAGAATCAGGAGGGAGATCAGGGTGTCCTCCTGGTCCCTGGACCCAGAGCCCGTGTGGCCCTGTGGGGGCAAAGGTCATATGCTTGATCTCCCAAGTAGACTGATTGGCTCACCACTGGGAGTAAGGCTACTCCGAGGTGTGTGCCCTTATCTCCCAAGCTTCATTTTTGTTTCTTTAGCTCCTATCTTTCAGGTGTTTTACCATCTTCACAGTGCTTTCGCCTGTCCAGTCCTGATAGCTTGAGATCCTCCTGACAGTGCTGTGACAAAGAGGAGAAATTATTAGCTTCTACAGCTACCCTCCCAAATTAAGAGATGCACAGTGTCGTGGCCACGCTCTAGAGTGGGTGTATGGGGGCATGACTTACCTGTGTCACAGGGGAAGTGCTAAGGCTTGGAATGCTGGAGAGGCTTGTCCACGAGGGTTCGGTGGGTAGAGTATGGACGCCATGATTGGGACAGTAAGTGCCTCATAAATAAATAGCACCCTATAAATTGTCCCTGCCTTACTTACTAAGTTGAAGGGTGTGCCACTGGCCCCTAGTGGTGGGGAGACGTCCTCCCTCCGTTGTGGGCAAGGCTGGACAGACAGGGTGGCCTGCTCTGGTTTGGGGTGGGCTGACTTAAGGCGTGAGGAGCACAGGGAAGAGGCTCCCTTTGGAAAGGGAGAAAGAGTTGCTGCCCACTGTATTCATCCCTGTTTACTACGAACTGAGTCACACCGCTTCTTTCCAGACAGGATGAGGCCAGGAGTGGCCCTAAAAAAAGCAAGGAATCTCGCAGAAGCCAGAGACTGCCCAAGACGTCAGGATGGAATCTTAAGGCTCTGCCCTGGGCCCAAGCCCCATTTCCCCCCTGCTCCTGACTCTGATCATAATGTGTTTGGAATGGATTCAGTAAGGCCAGCACCACGCAGCTCACTTCTAAGTCACTTTCTGTCCCTGTGGACTCCATGAGGTCTGGTTTACCAAAGGAGAGCCCTGCCCAGGAGGGCATGGGGCCAAGGACAGGCTCAGTGGGGTGTTGGCTGGTCCCCCGCAGCCCTAAGCAGGGGTGTTCCTCTGCTGCCACTGACCACACGCCCAGCTGTCTGGGCATAAGTCTGTCTGCAGCCACTCCCTGAGTGGGGTGAGGAACAGGGGAGACCCAGAGTGTCTCTTGGGAGTGCAGAGTCCCTGATTCTGAAATGCTGTCGATGAGGAAAAAGCGGCCCCAATTTTGGTCAGTTAATGGGGTGAAACAGCAGAGCTGTTTGCCTGAACGCTGAATATTTCTTCTAAATGTTCGGCTCCATAACCAAGGCAGCTAAGTCAGCGGATTGTCAGCGTTCCAGAAAGTACTGCGTCCCTGAGTTCTGTACTGCCTGCAGGACTGCAGCCGACTTGGCCCCCCTACACCCCCCTTGTCGGTTGTCATGACTTACTTTGCTGAGGAGAATGAGGGGAGAGGAGTGGTATTTCTCATAATAACCCCCTCCCATTTTCCCAGAGTGCTCGGGCTGGAGCGTGCCTGCTGCTGGGTGGGGAGCTGACAAAATATTTAAATAAAGGCTCTGGGGAAAAGGACATGCTCAGATTACGAAGAGAAACTCCTCGCAGTTCTGGTCTCGGCGTATTAGGCGCCTCTGTAATTACACCTATTCAGCACTGCCATTTCCAGTCACCACGCAGCCATCCGAGGGAAGACGGCTGCTCTAAAAATGGCCCCGAGAACAGCCTTTCTAAAAAGGCAGTTAACGATCCAGAGCTATAAATAGTGTCTTTCTAACAAATAGCAAAGATGGTCGGCTCCCCCTTTGGGCTCTGTTGTTGGGGCCCCGTGTCCTGAGTAAGTGGGTGGGGGCCGGAGTGTTGGCGCCTCCCCCAAAGACACTGAGTTCTTGGAGACCCCAGCGTCCGGGCGGGACCCAGCCTGTGGGGCGGCGGTGGGGGTGAGCCCCTTGCTGGCCTGAGCTGCCTCCTCGCTGTATGCTTTTGGAGACGCATCTTTCCTGGTGGCATAGTAGAAAGCCACCACTTTAAGCCACTTGTCCCGTCCCCAGACCGGCCCTCCTGCCAGCACCAAACCACCAGCCCCTGCCAAGAGCAAAGGCAAGCCCACTGGATTCCACTGTCTCTGTGGAGTTCCTGAGTCACAGAACCTTCCGGGTTCTCCTTGGTTTGGCTTACATATATCAAGAACGCAGAGGCTCTTTGACGCCGTTTTAATTCGTCCCCAGTCTACACGGGTACCACAGAAGGAACATCACTTACTGTCCAAAACAGGCGCGTACAGCAACAGACCTCCAAAATGGGATGACTTCTGCTCCACCTACCTTGGAGGGAAAGTTTGGGCTAAAAGACACCCACAGAGGACAGCGTTCGGAAAGTTAAAGCTAAGGAAACAGGAAAGATGGTAGGGAAAAGATGACCGCCCAGTGTACTTTTTATTGGCGCCCCTTCCCTCCTTTCCTGTCCCACCCGCTCCTCCCTTGACGATGAGGTGATTGCTCCCAACTCATCTGTCCACACCAGCAGTGGCCCCATTGGAAGGCCAGCTTCCCTGGTTGGGGATTGGCTGGAAGGAGGAGGGAGGGCCTTGGTGGAAGATGATGCATGCGTAGCAAGGCACTCTGGCTTGTGCATCCCAGGGCTTGCCTCAGCCCTGCCCATAGCCACATGGACCCTAGTGGTAAATATGCAAAATCCTAAGGGCCACTGATGAGGCAGGTCCTGGGCTGAGGGAAACCGAAGGACCTTGTGGAACCAACTGTGCTGCTGACAGCCTGCGGTTCAAAGGACGCCTGGCCTCGCTCCACTCCTCAGGCAGCACCCCTCCGGCTTCTGCTTGGTGCCAGCCTGTGTCTACCCAAGGGCCAAGACAGATGGGAGTCTGGAGAGAGTTTGGCTGCAGGGACCCAGTCGTCAGCACCTCCCCCGACTGTCCCACGTCCCTGCAGAGGCTTCATAAAGCAGGAGCAGGGTCTCAGATCTGGGCCGGGTCCCCCTTTTCAGTGTGACTCTGGAGCCACAATTGGTCGGTGGGAAGGCGAGAAGGCGGGGTCTTAAAATCAGTTCTGCAAAACGCCAAGTGGGTTTTCTGAGGGCCCCCGGCCATCTGGACTTGTGCTCTGAACATGTCATGTTAACGGGTTTTAAAGTAGAAACACGTGTGATTCTGGAAGACGCGAGATGGGGCATTGGAGAAGACAGTTTAAAATCGCTGTTTGGCATCTCCTGGTACAGTAGCAAACGTGAAAAGCTATTACGGTACACGGAAGCGGTTCATTGCGTAATGACATCTTCCTAACTTGCCTTGCCAGCTGGCTTCTCTCAGTAGTCTTTGGGGGGGAAACTTTGCTCTTTTAAAATATTTTTAGGGATGGTGGCAGAGGGGTAGATTTCTTGTGTCCTGGGCCCCTCTGCTGAAACTCCAGGGGTGGGGGGACTTCAGTGTCCTATGCTTCTCTAGGGAGCCCCAGGGGGTGGGGCGAGGACCGCACCAGACTCTGCAGGGGTTACTGGGATTTGCACTGTCTGCTTTGTGGATGGTTTCCAGAACTCTTCTCTCTCTACTGCTTCCTCCCACCCACTTCAAACCACCATGTGTGGGGATAAGAGGGTTTGGGAAGCAGGGACTCGGCTATCAGATTGCCTGGCTTCAGAAATCCCGGCTTCTAACCAGGTGCCAGCTGAGTGACCTTAGGCAAGGTGCATAACCTCTCTGAGCCTCAGACTCTTCTCTGCAAAATGGGATAATGGTAACACCTATCTCCTAGGGTTTTGATAGGCATCGTTCAGACAACGCCTGTACAGTTCTCAGCAGGCCTAATCGCACTCAGTAAAGGAGGTGGTTGTCGCTGCTACAAGCGTGCCTTATGGTGTGTTTTCAGGGTTACCTGAATTCTGCCAAGGGACGGGTTGTGAGCACCCAGGGGGGTGTGGTGGGAGCAAAGATGTGGGAAGATGGAAAGCCCACCACTGCCCTCCCGGGCCGTGCAGGGACTGCTGCTGCCCTGCTGCGAGGGGACAGGGACTGTCCGGGGCAAATGGTGGTGAGGTCCGTACCTCGGCCCCCAATGAGATCTGCACCGAGTCGAGTATGGAAACCACTTGTTCTTCCACTGTCTGTTCTTGAGCAACAATGCAGAGACCCCATGACCCAGAAGAAACCACAGCCCTAAGGTGGGGAGACGCCAGCAGGTGCGAGGCTGGGCGTTTTGGTGAGGGCTCTGCCGAGGCGGTGGCTGGAGTGTTGGATGTTCTTATCCATCTGCCTCAAACACAATATATCTGCGGCTGCTTTGCCCATGTCTCAGTTCCCTGAGGCTGCCAGCCCGGCCAGGCCCCAGAGAGCACACGTATCTCTGCTCTTGCTCCCCGGTCTTGCTGTTGTCCATCTCCGGCGTATCCATTTCTGTGCAGTTGATTCTGGGAAATCCTGCCTGGACTGTGTGTGAACCAGTGGGTGGGACACCCCCACCTGGCCCTTCCTCCAAGCTGCAGACAAGAAGCCATAGGAGCTGTTACCGCAGTTGCTGCTTCTCTCCTCTTGAGCCCTTCTCTGGGTAGGAGGCCCTGCTCTGGGGAGGCAGGAAAGCTTTGGGGAGGATGGAAAGGCAAGAAATGCACAGCTGGCACTCGGAAGGCGTGGCCTGTGTCTCAGAGCACAGTGTCCCATCATCTAGGCAGGGGTCAACTTGCATGTTGAATCAGAATTCTAGAGGCCTGGGTGGTGCCCTCCTCAGCACCAGCTGATGGCAGTACTCTTGTTTTATAGATGAGGAAACTGGCCAGAGAGGATTGGTTCGTTCGTTATTTGAGTTTGCAGCTTTGGAGTCCAACAGGCCTGAATTCAAGTTCTGATGCTTTCCACTTATCTGTGTAAGCTGCTTAACCTCTCTGACTCAGTTTCCTCATCTGTAAAATGGAGATAAGAATACCTCTTCAGACAGATGGTGGATGCTATAGATTAAATGAGGAAGCATAAATAGCCTGATACATAGGCATATCCAACACATGGCAGCTGTTGTTCTCCATCCATCCATCCATCCATCCATCCGGTAGACAGTGAAGGAGCCCCTACTGTCTGCCAAGTGCTGTTGCATCCCACGACATTCAGAATTGGATCGTCTCTGAGGTCACACCCCGCCCCCCAGGCCTGTAGATCGCTCTTCTCACGGGTCCTTTGTACACAGAGGGAACATTCTCCCATTGGCAGAAGGCACCACTTGCTGATCCCAAGCCAGCCCACCCTGGACACTGGCATAGGGGACGCCACACATCCATGCTGGCTTCGTGTGGCCTGGAATCAGAGACCTCTATCTCCTAGGTGAGTGGAGGTACAGGGGAGGTGATGCGACCTTCCTTGGATCTGTGCTGTCACAGCAGATGACAGTGACACCAGCTTTCCCATAGAATGTTCCCAGTGCTGCAGAGGTTGGCCAGCTTTCCGGAGGGTGGAGGAGATCCATCTTTTAAAAGTATTACATTGGGAAAAAAAAACCACTCCTGTTCTTAGTTCACCAACCTAAAGACATGCAGTCACTTCAGATGGCTGGCAGGCAAACCATGGCTAACAAGTGAGATCCTCAGGCTGCGCTAGTGGAGAGAGAAGTCTTGCCATGTGAATTGCACATTCAATATTTTCGTACCAATGGCTGCAGGCCTTAGAGGCTTGTGCTCTTTAGTAAGTTAATTGTTCTTCCTGCTGGTTCCCATGGAAAGTTCTCTTCTTTTCCAGCCCTCCCACCTTAGGGACCGTTTACACTGTGCTGGTCACGTGGCAGACACAAACCAGTCGGGCTTCCCCACAGCCCCGTGAGACAGGGACCCCTTTTACAGAGAGAAGACGCTGAGAGCAGTTAGGCTGCTTGCCCAAGATTTCAGGCCAGGAGGCAGTGGAGCTGAGAAGTGAGCTCAGGGCCTCCAAATCCCGAAGCCCATTTCCTTCCCACTGCTCGCCCCGCTTTCATAAGCAGTGTGACGTTGAATAAAGCTCAACCCATGCCAGGTAGTCTCCAGTCCTTCCTAATGCAGACGGTGTTCTTCCAGAATTTAACGTATTGAGAACAGCCTCATGTTAGTGGGACACACACCTCTGTGTGCAGATGGTCCCATCCGCAAAATCGAGGTTTTGCATTTTCCTTCCATGTCCCCCCAAGGATGCTGTGGTTAAGGAATTTGCAAAGAGCCCGTTGTCTGGCCTGGTACATGCTCCACTGAACAGCCCACCAGAGCCAGAACAGGCCTGGGCGCCTCCTTCCACCCATGTGACATTGCCCACCCACAGACCAATGAATAGGACGTCCTTTATGGCCAGGCCTCCTGTGCTTGCTTCTCGCTGTACAGCTGATACGTTGTGCTCAAGACACAAAGACTCCGTGTCCCTGGCTACCCATCCTCCCCGCCTGTGCGAGGGGCGTGCCATGTGTTGGTGGATCTCATGCTGGAACAGGGCATGGCTGCTTGGGTTTGAGTGAAGCAGTAATTAAGAATTTCCCAGGTGCTAACATATTTATGGGCATTAGCCCAGGACAGCCCGGAAAGTTGCCTGTGACAGGCATCGTGTGACTCCTCCGATCTTGTCATTGGTTGGCCATGGCCTTGGCTTGCATGCTTTGCCCCTGTGCCCTTGGTGCCTTTCTTTTGAATGTGGAATTTCTGGATGTATGGGTCCTTCCATTACTTAGAGGATGTTTCTGGGCCATAGTAGGTCCAAGCAGGGTGGCCTGGAAACCACCAGTTACCCCAGGAGGCTGTATTGATGGTGGTGACAGAGGCCTGCGGTTCGAGCCTCTCAGAGGCCGTCTTCACCCACCTCGTGGGCACTGACAGCCTGTGTTGCGCCCTGAGTCCTGGGAGGGATTCTGGAGATGATGCTGCCAGGGAGCTTGTAGCTTGTACCCAGCAAGACCTATGGGGTTATGAAGTGTGGTCCTCACCTCAAGAACTAGGAGTCTCATTAAGTATGTGCTTATTGCTAAATTGCATGCCATTCCAGAAGTGGTGCCAGCACCCAGTAGGTACCGAGTAATACCCTTACACACCCCTGCTGTGCCCTCCTGCCTGCTCCCCAGAACCTGTGTACAGCCTTCTGGTCGTTGAGCAGGTATCTCCTGGTGCCAGTCATGACCCTGTGGGTTAGTTACCGTTCCACGTGTGTGTCTTGTTTCACCACCTTCATTAACGACTGCTTATGGAGTGCCTTAGATGCTGTCCAGGAGTGCCTTACATATGTTGCCTTACTTAATCTTCACAGGGTTCCTCTTTGATAGATGAGGAAACTGAGACTTGTAGAGGTGGTTACTTGCCGAAGACCACAGTGTGCACCCAAGGGGGTCTGACTCAAGAGCCAGGGCGCCTGGCATTGGGCTCTGCCGCCTTGCCCAGCATCCTAGGATTTCTTTTAGGATCCACAGTGTCTGGCACTGTGCCCAGATAGCATTTCTGGAGAAGGAAGAGATCGTGATAGATTGCCCGTTTTCTGTAGAGTAAGGGCTGAATGTTTTAGCATGACATTCGAGGCTTCTCGTAGTTTCAGCCAGTCTTCTCAACTCACCTTGCACCACTCCCTGGTTCTTGAGCCACGTTATCCTGCCTGCTGTTTCCCAACACACCACGCTCCTGCGGACCTCCCCGACCTGTACTTACCCTTCTCTTCACCTGGAATGCTCCTCTCTGCCCCTTGGCTGCCTGGAAGCCTCATCTCCCCATGCAGGACTGCACTGGGCCGGTGGACGCATGGCATCTGCCTGGAAGCCTGCCTGTGTTCCTGCAGGCCTCCTTGCTTTTCCCACCTCCATCATGGCCCTGGCAGTTTGCGTTGGGATGTTTGCCTGTCCCTCTCCTGCTAAGGGCAGGGATCTCTCTGAAGACAGGGCCCTGGTTTATTTTATACCCCGGGGCTGGCAGTGTGCCGGCGCACAGTCCAGGCTCAGCACATGGTGACTGATTTAATGGGCTTAGTTCAAGCAGCTTCGTGGAGCAGGTGATGCTGTATCGCCTGGGCTTCGAAAGCGGAGGAGGAGAAGGCGTTTCAGCATGATGTCTCCTCCTCGCCACCTCCCCTGTCTCAGGCTCCTTGGGTCTGGTGAAAATTGGCTGTAGTCGTGAGACCCCTCTGTCCCCCTAAATCACATCTGTTTACTTTCCCGGGGAGAGTAGCAATTTAGGATGAGCAAATAGAAGTGCAAACCCCTTTCCTTCTTTCGGTTGTCTGCGCATTGCCGGGGCACGTGGGCAGACCCCCAAAGACATCCTCACAGACTGGAGAAATTGGGGGCTGCGTGAAGATGTCACACTGGCAGATAGGGTTCGAGCTAGACCGGCCTTTTGGGTTTTCTTCTCGTTTGGAGAAGTTGAGAAGTGGCCCAGACCCAGAGCTTGCAGACGGCTCAGTCTTTGAAGGATGCACTCCTGTTCCCAGGGAGCAAGACCCATCTTCAGTGTGGAAACTAAGACGGCAGAGGATACATACTTGAGGCTTCGTGTAAGTTAATTCCTTTTGGCACGGCCCCAGATATCTTGATTAAATGGCCTGTGAAGTGCTGAGATATCTTGATAATGTACGTTTTACATTTGATTATATAATCAATTATGTTGCTCCTAATAAAATTTAAAATGAACTAAAAAGCCATGAGAAGGCAATACCGTCTATCAAAAGACAGTCTCCAGATGGGTGTAAAAAAGCCCTGTACACCGCGAGCTGGATGTCCGTGTCTGGAGCGACCAGCAGGGCAGCTGCTGAGTTTACCTGTGCAGAGGTCAACGTCTTTTACTGCAGCTGTGTTTTCAGAGGGCAAGCGCACATTGAAAAGGCAGCACAGCCTTGCTTTCCGGAGGAAAATGGTTTTATTCACTCAGTAACTGAGGGAGAGGGGATCAGCCCAGCTCACCAAGCTGGGGGCAGATGTGAGAAAAGAACTCAGCGGCGCCAGGCTTGCCTGTGAGGCTGCAGCCGATCGGGTTGGGGCCAGCAGTCGGTTTATGAAACAATGAAAGGAAAAGCATTCAGAGGCACACCGAGGGCTCCGTACGGCCAATTAGGAGAGTCGCCGCGTGGCTTAGTCTGCCTGTCTCGGCAGCAGCCGCGCCCCGCTGGGAAGGTGGCAGGATTTAATAGAAGGGGCATGCTCGAACCCGTTCTTCCAGGGAGCCTTGGAGAAGGACCCGAGGGGCCTTCCTTTCCATGCCCCGGAGGGTGGTGTTTCTCCAAGGACTCTTACATGTAGCAGGAAGCTAGGGAGGTTTGGGGAACAAGCGCTCATTCGTACAAACCAATGGAAGGGTCTGTTCAAAACAATCCATTCTGTCCCACCGACAAGCTGCAGCAGCGTTTTTTGTTTCCGTTGGAAACATTGCTATCAACCGGTTGGAATATAGGCCCGGAGTATCGCGGGGTGTAATCTAATTAGTATGAAGTCAATTCAGTCGCTCCTTTTGTATCTCGTGATTAAATAAGTGGGGAAAATGGCTTGAAAATTAGGTGCTAGAACGACCCAATTACATTTCTGTAGCTTTTTGTATTCAATTTCATAAACAATTTTGCTCTTCGCTGGTTAATCAGTGAATGCCTTTTTCCAGTTTGAAAAGCACTTTTGAAATTATAATGCAATTAAATTGTGTGTGGATGTTCTGGCATAGCGAGTGTGAAAGCCGGGGGCTTGGCAGGCTGCCGTGTTGTACCTTGACTGCAATGAGTCCCCAGGCTGGCAGCTTGCGAGTGTCATTCATAATATTGTCCATGCTGGGTTACTGTAAAGTGTCACCGTCTTAACCGGCAGTTAACCAGCGACCGGCAGTCCCCTCTCTCGAGCGGGGCTCGTGTGCCTCATGCGACAGCGCTGTGCCACGGAGACGCCAGAGTGGCAGGGCTCCTCTGGGGACTTGCCGAGGCATTGGAAAGTCGAGCGTCGTCCTCATCGGCGAGGCTGGTGCCTCAGATGCTCTGCTCACCTGTGCCCAGGAAAGGCTGGATGAATTGGTCCCTCTTGCTCTGCGTGGCTCTCAGTGTTCTCTGTCAACAGTTATAACAGACCATGGGAGAGGAAGGGAGGACGTAGAAGAAGTTGTGGGCACTTTACTGTGTGTCCAGCGTTACGATAAATACCTTTGCTGAATCCTTACAATGACCCTGTAAGAGCACTGTTATTGTCCCGGTTTCATAGATGATGACGCTGAGGCATAACGAGATTTGACAGCTTCCTATAAGTGACGGCTCTGAGGGTGGGACCTGACTTTATCTGACTCCAAAACCTATGATCTTTCAATGTATTTTTCGCCTGGAAGACAAACTGAAATGCAGGCAGGGGACCTTTTTGGGGCTGGGTTCAGGGGTGTGGTGTGAGCTCCCTGCTCTCTGGGAGAGAGGAGAACGCGAGTCCTCCCCGTTCTGGAGGACGCCTGTGAGTTCACAGAGGGATTCTGTATGGGAAAAGAGTGTGCTTTAGATTTTTTTTCTCCCAAATCATTATTTAGTCATGTTCCTACTCCTTTGGACGTTTAGAATGAGTCTGGATGATCTATAATGTGAGTACAGGATACAAGACAGCGACCCAAGTTTGGGGTAAAGAGAAGACTCCAGGAGGAGTGCCGGCCATGGCGTAATCCAGTGGGTAAATTCAGGAAGACCTATCCCGGCCCCCAAATCTTACCCCTGTCCATAGCAAAGACACCCTTGCCTTTAGTGACTCAGGGGATGAAGCTGGTAGGAGGCAGGCTCCCAAGGCTCACAGAAGGAGGAGGTGCTTAAATCATTCTGATTCTAGAACTTTCTTAAGAGACCTTTAATGGCTCAGCTCCTAACAGTTAACACCTAGCTCCAGCCTCTAAGCTCCCTTTTTCCCTGTTCATTCTTCTTCCTGATTGGGGCCTTCTGACTAAACCTGCTTTGCTGGAAATGAGTGAGATTAAATCCTGGAGGGTCCTTTTCAGCACATTCCTTCCTATTAAACTTGACATAGACTCTCAGCCAAAAGGGAGTACCTGTGGCCTGGTGGTTGTAATGCCTGCTGAGTGGGAATGACAAGCTTTACACCAAGGCCGGCCTCCAGGAGGCTGGAGAGCCGTGATGGTGTTTATTGGTGAGAGAAAAGGTTGGGAGCTAGAAATGAGCACACCTGGGCCTGGCTGGTAATCGAGGCGGAAGAGGGGCCGAGGGTGGTATTTACTGAGCTACCGTGGACTTGGGAAGACTGTTTCATGTTGCGGCCTCTTTTTAAAAAAACACTGTTGGCCCCGTGCCTGGGAGATCTTGGGTCAGGTGCAACATCTGTTTTGCAGTAAAGCTCAGCAAAGCTGGGATGGGGAGGTGAATGAGGTGGGAGTTGGATTAGAGAGAGGAGAGGAGATAGGGCTCCTGGGACTAAGCTTAGAATTTGCTGGAAAGCATGTTAGTAACTGCTAGCATGTGCTTCTAATCGTCGACTTGCCAGATGTTCCCGGAGTGGGGAATGGAGGGGCCTTGCCTGAGCATTCCCTGATGGGGAACACGTTGCTCGGAATTGGAAATAGACCCCCATTGCTTGCCAGGTGTTTGCTCCTTCCTAGAACATCTGGAAGGAGGATGGTAAAGAGGCATCTCTGCCCCAGCCTGGAGTCTTGGGGTCAGCTGTCTTGCCGTGGATCCTCTAAAAGCTGGACATTCTGGCCGTGAAGGGACCCGTGAGAATCCTCTGAAATGACCCCTGCTTATCCAGGACCTGCTCCATCTCGAAGTTTGAACTTCCAGGACGGACCCCAAGGCTCCAAAACAAGGCATCTTGCATGCCTGAGCTGATAAGACACCTATTTCTGGGGAGATGAAGGATTTTCAAGATGCTCAGAGGAAGAAGAAGAAAGAGAAACAGGTGTAGGAAGATAAAGAATCAGCTCCTGACCAAATTTCTCTTCCAAAAGGAAAAGATTCAAAAGGCCTTTTAAGGTGGCGACTGTCATAAACCACTGAGGCTTGTGGAAACTCCATGAGGATCTCACAAGGGGTTAATGAACACACAACCCATCCTGCCACACAGACCTTCATTCAGGGCCTTCTGGGTGGATCCTCCTGGCAGACAGCCAAGTTACCCAGTTGGTAAAGAGTTTTGGGGTGCAGTACAGGATCCCAAGATTGCCACTTGGGACCAGGGAGAAGGCAGAAGGCCAGGCCCCAGGTCCCTGAGTGTCTATGCCATCGGCCAGGCTGACTGACCAGCTTCTGGGAGCCCAGTTCTATCTGAGGAGCCAGGCGGAGAGGGAGCATGAGAGGGGTCTGCCTGGAGAGTTAGGGGGAGGTCTTCAGTCTGGACCCAAACCACTTGCCGACGCACACTCAGGAGAACACTTCCAGAAGCCAACTGAAAGGAAATGATGGGACATTCACGTGCGAGATTATTACACATCCATTAAAGTGATGTTTACAGGGAGTTGTTCAACGACATGTGGAAATGCTGATGACATAACATTGCAGGAAAAAAGCTATCAAATGTATATACACTGCGAATCACGTTCAAATCAGAATCAGCTGAGGCGTTCATCGAGCACACCAATCCCCAGGCTCCACCTCTAACTAAGTCCGTCAGAGTTTCTGATCAGCGGGTGGGGCCTGCACACGGTGTCTTCCTCAGCTCCCAGTGACTGCCATGCGCGGCCTGGGCTGACAGTTACCACAGTAAAGCAGCATTCACGGAAGGAGAGAAATTCTCCAAACTGTTAGCAGTGGTTTTCTCTGGCTGGAGGAGTCACAGCTGGGTTCTATGTCTGGGCCCTAACCGTTTCTGAATTTCCAAGGTTTTGCAGGAAGCCTGGCAGCCTTGAATAGCACGGGGGCCCCCGGCCAGCTGGAAAAAATGGATAGCGCTGGAGACCCAAGTCAGGCCCCTTCCTGCAATCCCGTTCCCCTCCTTCTTCTCCCTGGTCCTTGAGATTCTGTTCATTCGAGCGTTTATTTTAGTGTTCTTAGCGATGAGGCCGTAATGCCTATTCAGAATATTTATCAGGGAAACAACCAACCAGAAACAACCTATGTGAGACAAAAGGGGAACCCAGTAGAGTCCCACTGCCTTTGCTCAGGTGGGCGTGTCCAGGTCACCAGAGTTGGCAGCTTGGGATGGGAGCCCCCCACAAGGTGGGGGTTCCCACAGCCTAGTCTGCTGGGCAAGGAGGTGAGCTTGTCTAGCTTAGCTTTCCTCCCGTGGACTTCTGGAAGAACGACTGGGCTGGGGCAGGCGGTCAGGGCAGCAATTACGGCCTCTCCCCTGCAGATTAGGGGGACACATGAGCCACAGGGTGGGTTCGGGGCGTTTTGCCTGCAGTGGCTGGTGGGTGTCTGCTGTCTGGCTGGTGGAGACCAGGGCAGGAGCGTGCAGCCAGCCGTAATTGGCTGCCTCGTTGATGTATTGGGTCCAGCTCGGAGCTTCTGAGCAGGAGGACGGGATGTTGAGCAGTGTTTCGTTTCTGGAGCTCTGGCGGCTCTAACTAGGAGTCGAGCTTCCGCCTGGTCCTGACATCATTTTATCATTTAGCTCCGAGGAACCAGCAGCAGGGAGCGTGCCGCTAACCTTTACTGCCTGTCACTGTTGAGGAGGAGGGGCCGGCGGCCCCCCGCAACAGGAGAATCAATCCAGCACTAGCTTTTGTCGCTTGTTAAATCTTCTCCCTTGCTTTACGGGCCAGTGGCCTGACCGAGGCACTGTGAGAGGGGAGGACACAGGGAGGGAAAGAGAGTGCCTGCTCTGAGGGGACGTGGCCCTGCCACGTGGGACCTGGCAGCCTGCCCCTGCGGCCTGCCTTGTCAGGGAGGCCTGTTTCTGACCAACCTAGTGTTATTTTACCTCAGATACCTCTGCATGCTGGCTATCTGGCCAGAGGCAAGACCCGGGATGCCTCCTCTTGTCATTTGATTCAGGGTGTGGCCAACGTCAAGGGTCACCCAGTCTATGCCTCGGTTTCCTCTTGGGTTCCACATGGGGATAATAATCCCTTATGAGATACCTGATTGGATGATTGTGAGGATGAAGTGAAATAACCTCCGGGAATGGTTTTGAAAAGATAGTGGTCAAATAATAACAGTAATTATAATAATGACACATCAGGAGCGAATCCAGACACTCGTCAGTTCTTTTTCTTTCTGCTTCCAGCTGGGCAGGTGAGCGGCTCACACTGAATGGGAAAGTCGATGCCTTCTACAGCTGACTGTGTTCCTCTAGCCCCCCAGAATCGGGAGCGGGTCCCAAGCCCTCTCTGCAAGCATCCGTTTTCCTCCGTATCATCTCAGTTTATCCACCATTGCCCTTGTTTTCCTGATCCCCAAAGAAGGGTGTGGTGTATAATCAGGGCAACGAATTGTTCCTCTCTGCTGTGTTGGGTGTGGTGGAGGAGCCGGAAAGCTGATCAGTAGTTCCAGAGAGTAAATCAGTGGGTTATAGCCAGTAAAGGGCAGGTGACCCTAACAGGTGTGTGCAGCACAATGAGACCCTCAGGCCCGAGCTTGCTGGGAAGCACGAAAGGATCTGGCATCACCAGGGAGGAATGGCACAGGTTCGGGTAAGGATTCAGAGGTTTAGTCAGCAAAGCTATTTAGGTCCCTGTGAGTCTAACTGTGAGAATTATTTTGAGCTTCACCCTGTTCCAGAAATGTTGGGTTTGCTAAGCAAGATGGTATTTGGCACCAGAAACCTGAGGAAGAGTCAGGACTTGCCCTGGAAGCCTCCAGGGTTAGAGGAATTTCATTTGCCGAGCTCCAGAGCCCAAGGCTGGCTACCAGCAGTTTTCAGGGGGTGCAGTCTGAGATCTCTAGCTTCTGAGGAGCTGCCTTTCAAAAGACCAATCTCTTTACCTTTTTCCTTAGGGAAATCTGTCCTGAGTTAGAGTTGTTCTGTGCTTGCTTATCTCTGTCCATTTTGTCACCTTGAATCATGGCTGGTTCAGCCTCAGGTCCCTCCTGGCACATACACAGGTGCTGAACCCGTATTGACTGAGGCAGAGGAGGCTAGCACTTCGGACGGAACGTGGTGCCTTCTTTGTAAAGGGCCCATCTTGCCCCAGAGCTGGTGTTTCTGCCATGGAGGCTGCCACCCTCTGCACGTCAGCATGGCGCCACATTTGGGTGGCACCTGCTCCCTGCCGCCCTGATTTAGAGGAGTCTGGATTTAGGTTTGTGTTGTAAACTCTATTTTTAACTAAGCTGAGCAGAGACCTGGCTGAGATGGCTGTAACTTATGGGTATTAGGTGATCTGCATAATGATAACAGGAGGCATTCTCACTGGAATGGCTGTGCAAGTGTGGACGTGCCCAGCAGCTCAGCCCGAGGATCCCAGATGGGCACGGTGAGCTGCGACCGAGCTTGGGGAGGAGCTCCCCCTACTAGGCCCCAGATGTGCACATCCTATGGAAAGACCAGGGCAGCCTCCTGGGATGCTCTCTGCTGCCTCTACTGTATTACCCGGTACCGCTTGTCAGTGTGTGCCCTTATGGTTTGATGTTGGTTACTTACTAGTTATTGCAAAGATATTGGCTTATGTTTATAGTTTGCAAATGCACTGATTCTTATAATAACCTTGTGAAGCAGTAATAGTATTATAATAAAAGTATATAATGGTAGTATTAATAATAACCAGGGATTTCTGCTTATTGATCCCTTGCAATGTCTTGCTCTGTGCAAAGCGTTCTGTGTTATCTCATTAATAAGATGGGGAGGAAGAATGTTACTGGGATTTTCACTTTTCAGATTCATTCGACAAATTTTTATGGAGCAAAAGTTCTAGGCACAGGGAATTTAGCAGGGAACAATGCAGACTGAAATCTCAGGCCTCTGAGGAAGCTGAGCCTAGAGAGGTCACGTGAGTCACTCAAGGTGATACAGCCCATGAGGATGGGGCTGGAGATCAACCCCCATGTCACTGCAGACCCTCTGAGCATCTCAGGTACCACACTTACTTACCGGCAGGGATAACTGCTCAGTCATTTGGCCTCTGTTGTGTATATCTGGGGCTGTGTTAGCACTAAACCCCCCATTTATTCTGATTGCCCTTCCACGGGCTGATGGAGAGGAAAGGCCAAGCTTTAGGGACAGGTGAACCTGGGCTTGATCCCAGCTCAGCTGCTCACTTGTGGAGAGGCCCTGGCAAGTGACTTCACTTAGCTGAGCATCAGATTCCACTTGTGTCAAATTGGGATAATATTACCTTCCTTGAAGGCAGGTTGGAAGGATTAGAGATAATGTATATGAAAGAGTTAAGACTTAGATGCTGAATAAATGACAGTGGTTGTGATAATGACGATGACCCAATAGAAAGGACAGCCAGATGGGAAAGGAACGTGGCTCATCCTGGAGCAGAGCAAGTCAGGAGTTGGCTCTGCTCCTGCCTCAGTGGGCTGGGATCTGTCGGTCCCAAGTTGGGAAGTGACTTCCCAGCCCTAGCACTCATATCATCCGTCCTGGCCCAGCAGTGTTGCTGGTCGTCGGGGAAAGCGAATGGCCAAGGCATTCCTTAACTCCTGGCATCTCCCCAGCTTTTGCTGAGGCCTACACCACTGGCAGCTTCTTTCCTCATCATGATTTTGTTATGTCCCTTTACAAGCCAATGAAATAAAATAAGTGGGTCCATTAGACCTTTGGCTGGCAGAAAACCAGGAACAAAGAACCAGAAGGCAAGACCCTGTCTGCAGTGCAGGTCGTGGATAGGAACATCCTCCTTCACAGGGGTGGGACATGGGAAGTGGGTGGCTCTGGGCTGGGGCAGGGGAGAGAGACCAGCCCTTGGACCAGTCCACAGATCCCAGGTGAAGAAGCCTCGCTGTTCTGGGTCCTTTCCCCCCGTGCCTGAGCCTCCAGCGGCCTCTCCTGGAAGGTTGCCTTCCTGGAAGGAAAGACGGGATGCATTGTGTAGGGTATAGTATTCTAGGTGCAGCAGTAACAGATGACACTGGGCGGGGTGAGGGTCTTTCTGGGTATGAGTTCTGTCCTGGCTCCTAGCTTCTGTCTTCTACCAAGTCCAGCAGAGCTTCTGGGTAATCAGTCTTAGGAGATGAGTAGGGCAGACTTCCTCCCCCAGCCTTCACAGAGAAGTGCTGCGTTTTATTTTTCCGTCCCCTCCACAGCAGCTCATTCATGGAAGACAGTGACTGGGGGATATGGTCCAGGGCTTTGTCTGGCTTGTGGTTTCTGCGGCATCGTTTACCCCAGATGCTGAAACATCCTGTCTTGGTGGTGGAAACGGCATAACCAAATTTGACTTGGCTCCGAGTGGTGGTTCGCTGGCAGCAAAGAGTATGCTACACGTCTCCAGTTTCATCTTTCAATCACTGCACGGCTCTTCCCAGCTGCTGCTGCCTGGAGAAACGTGAACTTCTACCTAAGTCTTTGCAAATTGGCTTTCCCAGAGGAGGAAGATGGCTTTGTTCCTCCAGGCCCAGGGATCCCGGAACTGACTTTCTTCTTCCTCTTCCTTCTGACTGTTCTCTTACTCCTGTGTGCCTCAGACCTTCAGCTAAGTAGGTTCTGTCCTCTGGGACCAGGCTCTGAGTGGTAACTGGAGAAGGAGGCCCTGTGGACTGAGGAAGGGGTCCAGGGTTCCTTTTCTTTACTTAAAATTTGGTCTGGTATTGACTGCATCTGCTTGTAACTGATTTCGTCTTTGGAAAAAAAACAACTTGTATGTACAGAGAGACAGGCTGATCTGCTGGAAGGCCCTCCCCCAAAGCCATTCCTTCCTGTCACAATTATTTGCTGAGCACCTGCCCTGTGCTGGGCACAAATCAAGGGGCTGGGGATATAGTGGCAAAGAAGGCCGACAGCAGTCCTGAACTCACACTCAGGAACTCAGTTCTTTGCACGCTAGCTGTGGGGATGGTGGATTGTGTGTTTCCCCCCTTGAGGGCAGAGACTGGGTCTTATTCTCCACTGTGTCCTAAAGGCTTGGCCAAGTTCCCTCCATATAGTAGGTGTGCAATTAATGTTTATTGTAAGGATAAATGTTTGCTGTATTGTCTAAGCCTCTAAAGTGAGTACTACTTTTATAATCAGAAGGTGACAATCAAAGTTTATGGTCCAAAGGAAGGAGAACAGATGAGGTTGGGTGGGGAGAGATTTTGATAATGGTTTGCAGGCGGCCCTGGGTTTTAGCTGACCATAAACTAACTTTGAGGCGATGGGGTGGACGGAGAGCGCTCAAAGGGAAGTGTGCGGTCTCGTGTCTGGGACTCTGCGTTGCTCAGACCCTATTCTAGACTTCCCATTTTAGGAGGGAGGTTGGCAAAGTAGGCTACATCAGAGGAGGTCAGGTGGGGCCTGGAAACAGTTTTTTTGTTTTTTTAAAAAAATTTTATTTTTCCTTTTTTTCTCCCAAAGCCCCCCAGCACAAGGTTGTGTATTTTTAGTTGTGGGTCCTATTAGTTGTGGCATGTGGGACGCCGCCCCAACGTGGCTTGATGAGCGGTGCCATGTCCACGCCCGGGATTCGAACTGGCGAAACCCTGGGCCGCCGAAGCAGAGTGCACCAACCTAACCACTCGGCCATGGGGCTGGCCCCTGGAAACAGTTTGATGGGGGAAATTTAGGAGGAACTAGAGGAAACCAAATAAGGAGAAACCAGGTGGGGATGTTAGGTCTTGAAGGACCGCCCCCTGGAGGTGGGGGCAGGGCTGGTTCGCTGTCTATAGGCGGCCCTGTGTGAAGTTACTAAGAGAAAGATTGATCCTTAAGATGAAAGAGAACCTAGCAACACCTCAAGATGCCAGTCTGAAAACAAGCCATCTTTATGAAGTGGTTAGGGGCAGTGTCCCTTTCCCCAGAAGTATTCAGAGAATAGAATTGATGGAGCGAGACGGGACCATGGACCAGTGTGTTCAGTGGTCACTTTGCAAACCACAGGTGGGTCTTACTTTACGAAATGACCAAAAAAATCCTCTCATCTCCAGACCCATAGAGAGCAGCCAATAATATTGCAGAAGGATTCCTTATGAAGTTCTGTGTTGAAGCTCTGGTCTCTCTCGTGGGTATGGGTTTAGTGACCGGTTGTTTACTTCCATGCTTGCTGTGTGCCAGACAAGCAAGAGAAAAGGACAAAACTCAAACAAACAAAAACCAGCCCAAATCCTCTGAGACAGGAGGAGGAGCCCGTGCCTGCTAAAGGTAATGAAGAAATAAAGAAAAGGCCCTTCTTGGAGTCTTGATGTAAGCCCAAAGGGAAAGTAGGTTTTTATGAAAAGATTTAAGAATTTAAGCTGTTCAGGAGCACAGCAATCACATGGAGTAAGATGCCTCTTCATTCGCTTGGCCTCTTCCGTGGGTGGCTAAGTAAGTGTTCCTACATCTCGACTCCAGCCCCTTGCTTGGTGGTACCGTTGCTCTGTGCACAGCAGGTCACTGGGTACCCCTGAGACACTGCGGATGATAACATCTCTTTCCTGCCTCCTCCTCCACCCCCGTCACCCCCAACAAAGCTTTGAAAACATAGCCGGTGTTGAGCAAAGTAAAGCCCTGGACTTCCTCCCCCCAACTCCAACCCCCCCGCCCGTTGTTGAGAAATCCCATTATCCAGGAGAATGATTGTGAAACTCCAATCTGCCTGCAGCCGAGCTGTGGGCTGTTCCCTCCTCCACCGCTCCCCTAGTCCCCTGGTCTGTCCACAGGGGCAAGACGAATATCTATATATTAAAGCTTTAAGGATCTATAAATCGGAGTTGCTTCTCTGCTGGTGACAGCGCGAGCTCTTTCCCGCAACGTGTGACATGATCTGATGGGTTTACAGTTGTTTGAGTGCCTCTCTGAAGCAAAGGAAAGTGCTTAGTTAGGGGAGGCGTGAAATGGCATTGTTTGTTCTGGGCACCACCTCGAAGCCAGAGGATCCTCCTAGCGTCATCCACCTTTTGCTTCGCTCTAGGACGTGGGGCTCTGCCGAAGGAGCCCTGAAGACGGTCCCTGCCATGCCGCCTTTCTGCTCGAGAGGTGCCAGGATGCTGGGGGGCTAGGAATCATGCCCAGCTGTGTGCATTTTGCCAGGAAGCTTGGGGCTAATTGGGAACAGAAGGGATGCCCAGGGGATGAGGAGAGGGGACAAGAGAGAGGGAGGGTCTCACCAAAGTAGAGGAGTGACAAATATTTGCTTGTAGCAAAACAAGAGTGAAAACAAGAGAGACTCCTAATAAGAGCTTTGGGGCATTTTGTGCTTCCACTTCTCAGGGGCCAGCAGTGTGGGTTGGTGTGATTACTTTCCTTGCTACTTGGCACAGGACCAATCCCTCTTTTCAATATCCAGTTTCAGAAGCGTGAAACAATAACAAATCATTATAAACCCTCTGGGAACGGTGGGTGGGTGGTGGCAGAGTTTTCTCCCTTCTCTTCGATAAATCCATCTTTTCAGCTCAGGTACATTTTTCCCATTGTAAATAGAGAATGGCAAGGGACGGACTGTGTCTCGGAAACTTGCTGTATTGTTAATCTGTTATTAGGCAAAAGTCTTAACACCAGGCTGGGGCTCAGAGGCCTCATTGTGAGCTCGGGATGGAATTATGCATCATGAATAAAAACCGCTGTCAACATGCATTGGTTTCAAAACATTCGAGCATATGGTATGTGATTATCTGTATTGTCAAGTGCAATAAAGTGAATTTGGATATAATAAAGAATGTAATATTTTAGAAATTTGGTAATAAACTGAGGGAGGGATGACAGCTGAGGTTCTTTAAGGCCCCAGACACAAATAAATTGAAGTTGCTGGTCTCTGCAGCCAAGCGGCAGAATGGCCTCAGCATGGGTCTCTGCGCACTGAGATTTTCAATCTGAGGAGACCGGAGAGGCTCTGCTGCCTTCTCTGGAGAACAGAGATGCGCTGGGGCTCATGTTTGACAGCGGGAGGAGGTGGTGGCTCCTGGTGGAGATCCCAGCCTTGCCTTCTTACCTGGCCTGGAGGTGTGCCTTGTGCACGCTCCAGGCAGTGGGAGGACCCATCTCCCATCGAGGGCAGCATTGTGCCACGGGTCAGGCCACGCCATCCTGAGGACCCGTCTCCCTCGGGGGAGTCACTTCTCTGCCAGTCTCCAGCTCTCTCTGCCCCTGTTTGGTCAGTGGGAGGGGAGATGCTCAAAACTCAAGAATCCTGTGCAGCCTCCTATCGGAGGCAGCCATTCTCTGGAACCCACATCCCACAGGGTCAGATTATTAAGTCAATATGGCAGGTCTGTGTAAGTAAGAGAGTCACTTCTCCAGAGGGACGCCAATGCTTCAGCATCCGATTAGGGCCAGGAATGGGCTAAGCTTTATGCGCAGTCTCGTTTAAACTCTCAATAACCCTGAAATAGTATCTCCATTTATAGATGAGAAAACTGAGGCACAGAGAGACGTCACACAGCTGCTCAGTTGTGGAACTGGGATTGTAGCCTGTGTCTGAACCCAAAGCCCAGACTCTTCCCACTAACAACCCACAAATAGGGAGGCTGTTTCCACTCGTAGCCTTTTCCACGAATAAGGGGACTCTTTCCATTCCCAACCCACAAATAATAGCCCATGTCAGAAGGCCTCACCACAGGGAAGTTTCATTTACTAAGTTCTTAGGACCTTGAAAGAATGTTCCAGAAAAAAAAAAAATGCAACCAGTTAATTTCTCTCTATTCTTATTTGAGCCTGGCAGAGGCTGGTCTGCATTTATAATTTTTTTAATTTTCCCTGAGCTTTGAGTTTTTTGTGTGCTGGCTCCAGCCACGTGAACTAGTGACCATCACCCTGGTGGTGACCTTATCTTGGCCCTGACCTTCTCTGCCTCTGGGAAGGACCCTGCCCCAGCTCAAGTTTACTGGCGAGGCTGAGGCAGAACCTCAGCCTGTTTGCTTTTCCTGACTGCTTTCATATTTCTGACCTGGGCCTTCACCTTGACCCCTGGCTTGTGACTTCAGGACTTGCTCAGACCCCTCCGGCTTCCAGGAAACCCTGGGTGTGGCCTCCCCGCCCAGGCCTGACCTCTTCTTTCACCCCAGTCTGCTGGGGCTCTTCCAGTCCTGGCCTCACGTGCTGCCGAGCCAGGCAGACTGTTTCATTATTCTGTGTGAAGAATTGAGAGTACCACCATTGGGCCAGGCTAAAGCAGTTTGGATGGCTGGGAAAAGAGGACGTTCAGGCCATCTCACGCCTGGATACCTCTGTAATTCCCAGGACAGAGTGGGCAGAGGTTCGAATAAACCCCTCTGGCCAGGTTCCAGTGGAAATGACAGGAAGGTGAGTCCAAATTCTCTTCCAGATCACTTGGCTTTGGCGCCTCAAGGCAGACCCCACTGGAGCCCATCCCACTGCAGTCAACATTTATGATAGCTCAGTTATTTTCAAGTCTCAGCTGGTGGCCCACTTACTGTAAGCAATATTGGGTACAAAGTCTTTATATAAAAACTGCAGGGACTGGCTCCGTGGCCGAGTGGTTAAGTTCGTGCACTCTGCTTCCACAGCCCAGGGTTTCGCTGGTTCAGATCCTGGGCACAGACGTGGCAACGCTTATCAGGCCACGCTGAGGCAGCACCCCACGTGCCACAACTAGAAGGACCCACAACTAAAATATACAACTATGTACTGGGGGGATTTGGGGAGAAAAAGCAGAAAAAAAAAAAAAGATTGGCAACAGTTGTTAGCTCAGGTGCCAATCTTTAAAAAAACTGCAAACTTGGAGGGCTGGTCCCGTGGCATAGTGGTTAAGTTTGTGTGCTCTGCTTCGGCAGCCTGGGGTTCACAGGTTTGGATCCCAGGTGCAGACCTAGTGCCACTCATCAAGCCATGCTGTGGTGGCATCACACATAGAAAATAGAGGAAGATTGGCACAGATGTTAGCTCAGGGCCAATCTTCCTCACCAAAAAAAAAAAAAAAAAAAAAAGCAAAACCAAAAAAAACACTACACACTTGGGCAGGAATGATAAAGGGAGGGGGCATTATCTCAATCCTCATGCTAGCCCTGTGAGGTCAGCATCTTGATTCCTCTTTTATAGGTGAAGACACAGAGTCAGGGAGGTTAATAGCTTGCCCCACATCACACAGCCAGTAATGCAACACAACCAGGATTTCAACCACATTCTCCTGTTCAAGACTCAAACCTTCCCAGTGGTCCAGAAGCCTCACTAATCCAACTCAAAAGAATGTGTTGCTTTTCCACTTCATCCCACTCAAACCGTTCCACGTCGGCCCTTTTGAGTAGGCTGCACTGACATCGATCTTAGAATAATTTCCTTTGCACACAATAGACCTTGAGCCCCTGTCTCTTGAGTTTCTCCCAAACACCTGCAGGGGGGCTGAGGATGAACCACAAAGACCACTTCTGCCCTGGCTGTAAATTCCCAGGGTTGCCCACCGACAACCACCCCACCCGCTGAAGAGCTGGTGAAATTGAACTGAATGCTCCTAATGATCTGTGAATGTATTAATCCTACTTTCTGTTAATTAACAATATGATAAAACCAGCATTTTGTAAGTCATCGCTTAACACATGTTTTAGCAATTATGTACTTAGTGGTTCGGATTCAGAATGCTAATAGAATAAAATTTTAATGAAGATAAGATGCTATGAAAAATTTGAGAGGCGTTCAGGTATTGCTGCCATTAACATATAGGGGGCAGGGGTCTCCGTTTGAAGGGTGGACACCCCCCACCTAAATGCCTCTGTGCACTGAGCCAAGAGGACCTAGGAGATCCTGAAATCAGCTGGTTCTGGACTCCCATGAATTTCCCACCCGAAGGACCCTCCTTGGGGGTCCAGAAGGGTCCACACAGCTGGCAGTCCCTGAAGGTACCTACTCTCACCCTATCCTCTGGCTTTTAATAGTCTCTGTAACTAAGGAATGACTTCAGGACCAGAGTTCAAGACATACTCCCACCTTCTCCTTCTGGAGCAGGAGTCTCAAATTCTTTCATTGTGCAGAAAAAAAAAAATAACGTATCTCCAATATATCTTAATTTTCAATTTCTGTACATGTTCTACTCTGTTAATATAATATGTGTATTATAAAACCTATATGAATAGGAATATGATAGGATACATTTGAAATAAGCCATATTTAGAATTTTATTAATAATTAAAATAATTTGGGGGGAGAGCAATATGATTAAATATGCTTCTTTTTAAAGAATTCTTGATTTAACAGTTTGTGATCCAGCTCTAAAGAGGGGATTCTGAGTTTAGCTTATTTCAGTACTTGATTTTAATGCTCGTCATAACTGGCAAATACACCTCCTAGGATATACAGGTCCCACTGGAAGAAGCGCGTTCACTGTGCTGACTAAATCATGATACTAATTTTTCAATCCCATCCTCCAATTATGCAAAGGATTTTGTTGAAATTCAGCCTGTAAATTTCCATCTTCCCTGATGTCAATCAGTTTTTCATGCAGACTAATCAAGTGTTGCATTTTTATATTTTTAACAAATGGGTTCAGAATCCACTGAAACACTCATTTTTTAAAAATGAGTTTTACAGTTCTGTTTCCAAGTCTTTAAAGTATGCAGATATGAGAGCTTTTGCAGATGACCCAGTCATATCGTTTTTAGCCACAAAGTTGCAGAATAACAGAAATACCTTCCAAACATTCGTTTTCCAAGTGCTTTCTCTATAGCACAAGTTTCTGTTGAAAAGTGATTCTTTCTCACTTGGCTGCCACTTGTCCTATCTGATGAGAACACTTTGGGGGCGTGATGTGGCTGGTGAGGAGTCTTGCCAAGAGTCAGAGGAGGGTCAGCTCGCCATTTTCTGATCGTGGGCGCTGCTTATGTCATCAGTATTATCTCCAATCCAGGTTTTCTCCGCTGTGCGCATTTTGTGAGCCAGATCACGTAATCTCTGCATCCGTTCACTGGTTCCACCTAAACAGCACTAGGTTTCTACTGTCTTTGCAGCAGTAAAGGTTGAGTAAATGAGGTGCCGCTCTGACCCAACCCTCATTGTAGCATTTTCTTTCTGTCCTTCAGGGGTCTGTAAATTACCATCTAAGACACGTGTCCATCTGACATGGATGTGTGAGGGCACTAGGGACCGTTCAGTCCACATGTTAAGTATTAGTGAAACAAATTATTTTTAGATGAAAAAAATTTTAGACAAAAATGATACTTGTTTCCTTTTCCCAATGCTTCTTAACCCTAACTGCATCTGAATCAGCTGGAGAAATTTTAACACATAGAGATTCGGGGGTGGCACCCCAGACTTAACTCAATTCTGAGGGTGGAGCCTGGGCAGTGGTATTTTTAAAATTTTTCCTAAATGGTTCTGATGTGAGACTCACTGTTGAGAATCACTGTTCCAGACCAGTGCTTCTTAAAGTATAATTTGCATGAAAATCACCTGGGGAAATAAAATGCAGGTTCAGGTTCAGGAGGTCCAGGGTGGGGCCTGAGACTCTGCATTTCCCGCAAGTTCCCAGGTGGTGGCGATGCTGCTTGTTGGTGGAACAGCCTCCAGACTGTGCTGCCCCACCCCTGCTTCTCCCCCACTTTCCTGCCTCTCCCACCCCAGGCCATGGTCTTGGAAGCTGAGGAGGGGTCCTCCGCTCACTCCCGGCAGAGCTGCTGCCCCATCCGGGCTGCCTGGGCTGCTGGCCTCAGCTTCTTGGAGAGATTTGGCTTCCAGATGTTAAGAACAGTTCCTTTAACCACCAGAAGAATAAAATAAAATAGGTCAGCCCTTACCCTATGTTGAGTAAGCGTGTGTCTCCCGCAGAGGCACCGATGGGCAGCCACCTATGCCCCCCCCTCCTCCCCCCCCCCCACCTCCCGTCTCCAGGCAGGCCTGCTGGCAGCCCGGGCAGCAGAGTCATGGAGATGCCCACAGAAGTGGACCCTCTGCAGGGGACACGGTAGCGGGGGGAGAGTGGCGGGCGCAGTGGGCATCCAGCCAGGGCTCTGTCAGTTGGGACTATTCTGAAACCATAGCTCATAATGAGAGTCATATAATTTGTGGTGGTGCTGAAAATCTGCTTCCAAGTAGTGGTTTTTTGATGGAGTTTTGGAACCTTATCTGAGGCTAGTAGCTGTTCCCCAAGAACTTGTCGGAGAGGAGGCAGGTGAGCATCTTGAGATGGCTCCTGGGGCGGCCATGGCTTTTCCGAGGGGTCCTCTCTCCATACTGGGGTGAGTGGGGTGCAGGGCTGCTGCGACTTTTCCTTGTAGAGCAGGTTTTGTCATCTGTGTCCGCCCCACCTTCCCGTCTTTGTTTCTCCATCTCCTTCATGCTCCCTCTTCAGAGGATACCAGGGCATCCCCCCACACCCCAAGAATGGAGGCCTTTTGGCTTTTTCGTCAGCAGCCAGACTGCAGGCTCCAGCCCTGGGGCGAACACAGGGGCCACTGGCGGTGCGTCAGTGGTCAGGGCGCGGGTGATGTGGCCACACCCTGCTCAGCCAGCACAGGGCCTGGCGCTCAAGGATCAGCACAGGATTTTTGTTCTTACCCAAAAGGATGCACAGTAGGGTCTTTTTAAGTAACCAGACTGCCTGGGAATTTACCATGTAACTTCTGGCTCTCCCTGTCCTGGATCTTGTTCCCGCCGTGGTAGTTGGTAAAGCACCGTGGACGTCTCTGACACACATGTCAAATGAATTTTAATAAGTGAGACTCAAGGCAGAGGGCAAAGGTAAGCGTGTCTGGAGATAGAGGTTGGGATGGAGGAGAAGCCATAAAGTCTCATTTGATGGGGAGGAGAGGGTAGCTAACCCCTCACAGGTGCTTTCAAGCAATCCTCCTGGCTGGTAAGGTAGATTTTATTATTTCTGTCTCACAGAGGAGGACACTGAGGGTCAGACTGATTGACTAACCCGCTCAGAGTCACACAGCCAGTCGTTGCTGGAGGCAGGATTTGAGCCCAAGTCTCTCTGGCTCTAGTCTAGGCCCAGATCTTCCCACCTCAGGAGGGTCGTTAAGATAGGTCATAACCCGCTCTGACTTTCCAGGTTGCTCCCCACATGGGTGGGGCTGGAGGGTGAGTGTCAGAAAAGGTGACAGATTTGAGACCCACCCTTTGGAGGAGATCCGGAGGGTACCAACCAAAATACCCATCTTTGTAGGGAAGAGCTTCTAGTCGGTGTCCCATCCCCCCTGAGCTCAGAAAGCCCCTGGATTTAGAAGCCTTGAAGGACACGCTCGTGCCGGCGGAGCCCGCCAAAGCCGCCCCAGGCTCTGTAGTTTCCAGAGCAGCCGCGCAGGCAGCGCCTCCTCATGCCCTTGCTCCAGCTGTGTGCACGACCTCAGCCTCCTCCGCCCCGCTGGGCGCGCGCTGCAGCCCTGGCACCTTCTGCCGGGGTCCTGATCCGAGCCAGTTGTCTAGCGATTTAATTTGGTGAATTTACCACTGCGTCCCAGAGTTTATATTGGCACTTAACAGCAGTAATATGTGTCTCTCTCGCCAAGAACTGACTATTTTCCCGACCAAGATGGAACACCACGCACAAAAAATAGGTTTGTGAACTAATCTGCTGCCCTGACAAGTGTCATTCACAGAATCACTGCGATGGAGCGCACTCGGAATGAAATGAGGCTGGGGTTTTCTGGCCTGGATCACAGGTGCTTTTTCCCCCTCGGTTAACGAGAGTCTGGAATGAGACATCCTTTGCCTGCAGCCACAGGCGCTTTCAAATCACGTTCTCAGTATTCATGGCAGATTTCTCTCTTAGAAAAATGGTTTGGGGGTGGTCGGAGGTCTCTCTCTCTCCCTCCTCCTCACCCCCGCTCTGAATCTCTTTTCTCCCTCCCTTTCTCTCTCCCCCCTCTCCCTCTCTCTCCCTTTCTAACCTCCCTCTCTTCCTTCCTGGGTGTTTTTTTTTTTGGACCCCTCCCTCCTTTATAATGCTCTCTGGACACTCATATAAATTTCACAGACTCAATCAGTAAAAAAATATCTACCACTCCCATCAGTAAAAAATATCTCCCACTGCCTGAATACCTGTTTGGAATTCTAAAGTACAACTTAATTGCTTTCTCATAAGGATTTGGTTTGGATGAACCACCAATACCTCTGGGGTGGAAGCAACATCGGTCATTTACACTTTAGTAAGAATGGGTTTCCAGTTCTTTCCTGAGACTGGGAGAGAGAAGCTTCATTTTTGCCCCTGATCTCCACGTGCCTTGGATGAGGGCTGCCTGTGGGGCTGAGAGGTCCAGCTCTCCATAAAAGGGATAGCAGAGGCTTCTAAAAACAGCTTTAGTCTCCACCTTCATGTGAGAGGGGAGCCTAGAGACCCTCTTTTCTGTGGAAAGTTCTGGAATCTTTTTTTACCACATGGTCTCTACTCGGCTCATCCTGAATTGGGAAACATAGAGCAGTCAGACTTGAGTGGACATCAGGATCACCGCCGAGCTGGTAAAAATGCATATTTCTGGGCCACAGCAGAGCCTGGGGATCTATATCTTTAACACGCTCCTCCCCCATCAGAAGGCTGCTGAAGGACCACACCAAGAAGCACTGGTTTAGGAGCACACTTGACTTTCACCCCTAGCTTGGTTTATGGTCTGGGGGCCTCCGTAAATGGTCCTGAGGTTACAGTGGCCCTGTGAAAAAATCACTTGTAATGAAAGCCTTAATGAAGTGCTTGCTGGTTTACGGTTGGCGTCTGACTTTTAGAAGGTCGATGCTCACATTTCAAGGTCAGGCGTTGGCTAGAGCATCCTTGGGCTGAAAAGGAAAGAAAAGCACCTTTCCATTTGAGGAACTGGGTCCTCTCTGGCAAATGCCACCAATGTAGCTTAATTTAAGGAATTAAGTCTTGTGCAGGTCCTCTGCACTCGATTGGAAATCTGATGGTGCCATTTCTGTTATCTGATTCCCCACACACCTGAGATTGCTCCCCTTCCCACCCCCAACTCTCCCCAGCCCCCTCGGGTGGCTGGAGGGCGCAGGTGCGAGCTGGCTCACTGAGTCCCTCTCCCCCTCCTGATGAAGCGGTGTGTGGGAATAAAGGAGACCCATGTCGATTCGCACCGATCTATGCCTTGCTTGCGCGCAAGCCACTTGTAATTCCCCACAGCCTCAGCCAGCTCTGCAAGGCAGAAAGAAATATGACCAGGCAAGTTGAGAAAATAAATTAAACTAAGTGTCAACTTTTCTTGTTTCTCTCCTCATTATTAAGAGATGGAATGGGGCTCGTTTATCAAGCAGGGGGAGAAATTAATTGACACGACTTTAATATCATGATGTCTGGCGTGTCTGGTCACATTCCTTCATTTTTTGGAAAGGCATTTTATTATAGTTTACAGCAACCAGCTGCCAAACTACTGGTGTAAATGAGGAAGCAGGTGTGTGAGTGATGTCACAGTGGAAGGGCTGCAGTGCCACCCGGAAGGGTACGTGGCAGGAGGAAAGGCCAGGTCAGGAAGGGCCCCCAAAAGAGGCAGCTTTTGTTGGCTCAGGGTCAAGGAGGAAGAGGGGATATGGGGAAGAGAGAGGGATACCACAGGGGGCTGTCTGCAGCCCCCTTGAATCTATCACAAGCTTGTTGGCCAGCCGCGGGGGAGGGTGGTGGCAAGCGTGTACCTCTGATGGCCTCCTGGCCCACAAGTCTTTATTCTGACCTGCCTGAGGCTGAGTCCTGTGTCCATCACGGGTCAGCGTGCCTGCCCTTGTTCTTTGTCATGAATAAGGCCAGGGAGGCCACTGCTTCTCTGCTTGTCCCTCCAGGGCGGCTGACTCATCAGTGAGCCCGATTGCTGCCAGAAGTCTGTAGCCTCATGCTTGATAACCCAGCTCATTTCAGGCAGGTCTGTGGTTGGGATCTGGAAGTGTTCAGAGAAGTCACTCACCCGTGCCCATTCTAGGTTAGACTGGCGTAGGAGATACTCTGGTTGTTTTTCTCTATCAAAGTCGTCTTTGTCGTGTACCCTTGAAAAACCTTGGGACCCCTTAGCTGCCTTTGTGTTGAAGGACTCAGATACTTGGGCACCAGGGGGGTGAGCATCCCACTGACGTGGTGAACACGTCTTTCCCCCCTCCCCTTCCCCTTCTGCTGCTGGGTCGCTGGGATGAGGGGCTGTTGCCCATCTTGTAGAGGTGCTTGCAGGGCAGTGTGTTGCGGTGTGGGGGCAGGGTTCTAGAACCAGGTTGTGGGACGAGTTTAGAATCCGGGAGAGAGCAGGTTTAGAAAAACCCACCTTCCTATGAAGAAAGTGGGCTCCTGCCTAGGCCTCAGTTCTTCATCTGTCAAGTGGGAGCAGTCATTCCTACTCCACAGGAGGAGATGTGAAGGCTGAGTTAGAGTGGCTGCCTGATAAGTGTGGATAAGCTCTCTCTTTTTGAAGTTACTATTAGAATATGGACTGATACTAAATAACCACTTTGGGATAGAGACATCAGAGATAACTGAGGGAATCCCATCCCTGGCTTGGTGGGAGGTGACATTCCTGTCTTACCAAGGTCCACGTTATCGTTTGGGTACGAAAGCAGACACAGCCGAGACTATCGCCCCACCTCTTGCTCAGTGTCTGAAAATGCTCAGGAATCTCAAATGGCAACTCAGACTGGGTTTCACTGATGGCCGGGGAATGTGCAGTGAGTATCCCAAGTGGCAGTCAATAGTCGGAAACATTCTGGAAAGGCAGCTTCATTTTTTTCTTGGAACAGATCAATCTCCTGAGTTATGTTTGTGTAGGGAAGACCCAGGGCATGTGAAGTCCTCCGTCTCACTGTGCGTCTGTGCAGATGGCTCATCTCTGCTCTTCTTACTGGATGGGGGCCGGGGATGGGGGCCGGGGATGGGGGCCTCAGACCTTCTCCATCCAGGGTTCCAGAAAAACCCTTCCAGGCAGATGAGACCAATTTGCCAAACCTGCTGAAGTCCACAGAGGTGGCCCAGAAATGTTCTGAGTTGGGGATGGGAGGCAAACCAAGTGAAATGTCGCTAACCAATGCACAGCTAAGTGAGGGTTGACTCTGAGGGAGCACGCAGACCATCAGCCTCATGGCCCAGGCTCTCAGCCTCTCTGAGCCACAGAGCCACCAGATCCATCCTTGAACACTTACTGATCCAAGGAAGTCCCCTGATGTCCTTCACTGGCTTAGTGGCCACACGTCACCGTGGGTGGGTCATTTAACTGAACCATTGAGCAAGATGATGATGGTGGATCCTGCCCTGCCTTCACGGGATTGCCTTGGGGGCCAGGGAGGATGATGGATGAGAAGCGTCTGGAAACCAGAAAGTGCTCCCCACACCCAAACCCAAAGGATTCGTCTTTAGACTAGAAGCAGCCCACGGCTACTGCCACTTCCCCCAACGCTGGGTTATATAGCAAGAGAGGGAGGTTGCGTGAGTTATAAATATCCTTGCAAACACGTATCTTAAGTTCCTCATGGGATGCTCAGAATAAATTTGACAATCTGGGTTTTTTTCTTCCTCATTTTTTTCCCCATTAACCAAGTGTGTTAGCTCACGACTTGCATTGATTTTCGCTGAAGATGCATTAGGCCCTATGCAGTCACCTATTAGTGTTCATTGACCTATATGATAAGAGAAGAAAACCATTTTGAGGCTAGGAGGAGGCCATGCCCATCTTTCTCTCTGTGACCTAAAAAAGAATTCTTTCTAAGTTAGCTGTTAGATGCTCCTCAGCGACTGTGTTTGGAGCAGGTCATTTTAATTTTGAAGTATCTTGTTTTCAGATTTCTTTTCTCCTCTTCTCTCTCTGTGTGTTTTTTTATAACTTTGTATTCAGATGAATATTCAGTTTTGTTCATTTGAATAAAAGAGGGGAAAAAAGATTTGTTAAATGCTTATCTCTTAAATAGAGCTTACTTGTTAGTTTCCAATAATAGCTTTATTCAGGAGAATGCTGGCGAATTTCATTTTTAAATGCTCCCTGTCACCTGCTACCCTGTTTGTGTCCGTTTTTAAATCCCTTTTTTGTTTGGGGTTAACCTTCCCACCACCTCTTTGGTCCCAGTTTTGCTGACTCCTGGAACCCCTTAGAGGCGTGGGGTACAGTTAAGGTGGGGGCTCCGTGAGAGGCCGGGCAGGCGTCATTTTGCTGATGACAGGTGAGAGGGACTGTTCCGTGAACTGGCCTGCTGTCCCCCAGGTTTTGGCCCTTTGACACCTCTGCCCCCCGAGTTGTCAGTGCCTAGGGCTCCTCTCCATTCTGAGTGGCACCTTGAGTGACTTTAAATACTTAGGGAGAAATTCTCTGATTCTGGGGAGGCGCCTCCTTAGGACCAAGGGAGCTGAGGTGAGCAGGGGGTGTTCACAGGAGCACCCCGAAGGGCCCTGATGACGTGTGAGCCCTCATAGACGCACTGTGGATCCAAGTCCTTGCTGGCAGGGACCAGAGCAGGACATACCCCCTTCCATTTGTCCTCCCCCACCATCCCCCACACCCAGTCTGCCCACTTCTTTTAGAGGCCCAGAGAGGGGAAGGGACTCCCCAGGGGCACCCAGTGCATTATTTGGTCCCTGCTTTTGAGCGAGGATAATCTTGTGTTCCTCTTACCCGACTGCACGCCTCAGTTTAATGGACCTTCATGAGGCTCTGTTTCTGATTCCCTGCGGGGCTCTCTTTTGGAAAAATGGGAGGGAAATAATCCGTCCTTCATGCCCCTTCCCAGAAAGACTCAGCCTTCCTGAGTCTCATGCAGAATCTGTACAACTAGCAGATCGTTCAAAGACTATGATGCCTTGAAAACACTGTGCTAAGTGAGATAAACCAGACACGAAAGGATAAATACTGCATGACTCCGCTTACATGAGGTCCGTAGAATAGGCAAATTCATGGAGACAGAAAGTAAAATAAAGGTTACTGGGGGCCGAGGGGGGAGGAACGGGGAATTATTGTTTAATAGGCACGGAGTTTCCGTTTGGGATGGTGGAAAAGTTCTGGAAACAGATAGTGGTGATGGCGGCACAACACTCTGAATGGATTTAACACCACTGAATTGTACACTTAAAAATGGTTAAAGTGGTAACATTTATGTTCTGTGTGTTTTACCCAATAAAAAAATTTATTTCAAAAAAGAAAAAGACTTTGATACCAAAAAGGATTTTTCCCACCCACCACACTACCTGTCCCAAATTTCTGACCCAGTTGTTTCGTCCTTCACTCTAATTTATTTTGGGGTTGTTTGCCACTGAGTTACTAATTCATTGTAAATGATAATGCACCTGTGAGATAAAAATGATTATATGTTAAGGAATAGCGTTTATGCATAATTGTGTTTCATTGCTTCTTTGCTTTCTCCAAATGGAATAAATAAATATTTTAGACATCATCAAGTTTGTTTTCTCTGTTTGGGCCAAACAGATAGGAATGTTGAAACGATATAGGTCTTTAAAATACTGCAAAGGAGTCTTGATGTCTCCAAATTGTTATGCATCCAAGGTACATAGACTTGAAGTGCAGGTGCTCTCCTTTGATCAGGAAAATCATTTTTGTAATACTTGAATTTTGAGTCCTGTGGGGTTAGAGCAGGGACCAGCAGGGAGAATGTCAGAGTCAGAATTTGAAAGGATGCAGTGAGCCCTGCCTACATCCTTCCCAATGCTACAGTCGCATCTTAATTGCTGTCTCCTAGTGGTGGCAGAGAGGGAGATGGGGCAACAGTGAGCCCTGAGTGGCACTGGGCCTGGAGTTCAGGCAGTGGTTTGCACAGCGGGCCAGGAAGGAGTGGGTTGCAGCAGAAAGTCAGCTTCTGTGGTGGTGAACTCAACCTGTGGCCCCCGTGGTGACTTGACTTACCCTAGTGGCTATTCCAGGATCGAGTACCTGTGCTCAGCAACAAGATGGCTTTAATCCAGCTGCCCTTTTGGCTCATGGAGCGGGGCCCTTGACTGGCACTGACTTGATGCTCTTTCCCGATGGCTCGCATGGGTTTGACTTACTTGTCCACGCTCTCCTGCCTTCTGTCCGAAGCTCGGCCTGGCTGGAGGAGACCGAGTGTGACACCCAAGGTGGGGGCGGCTGAAACCTGTAACCTTGCTTTATCCACTTCCAGTGGCTGCCATGACAAATTACCACAAATTAGGTGGCTTTTAAGCGGAAATTTATTCTCTCACTGCTCTGGAGGTCAGAAGTCTGAAATCAAATTGTTGGCAGGGCCACACTCCCTCCCAAGGCTCTAGGGGACAATCTTTCCTCACCCCCTCCAGCTTCTGGTGGCTCCAGGCATCCCTCGTCTTGTGGCTGCATCACTGCAGTCTCTGCCACCGGCTTCACATGAACTTCTCTCCCTCTCTGCCTTCTGTGTGTCAAATCTCCCTCTCCTTTCTAAGAAAATGAGGCCCACCCTAATTCTTGAGATGCTTAACTTAGTTATATTTGCAAAAATGCTTTTTCCAAATAAGGTCATATTCATAGGTTCCAGGGGTTAGGACGGGGACTTACGTCTTCAACCCGTTACAATCGTGCTATTTAGCAGTGAGGTTCCTTCTAAGAACCAGCCTGTCCTGGCTTGTTTAGGGATTTACATCTTGCCTGGGTTTGGGTTCAGGCCTGAGGGGCCACCTTCAGAGAAGAATGAGATCCAGAGTGACCCACAGGCTGGAAGGGAGGGTCGTGAGGGAGGGGTGAGGTCTGTACAGGGAGGGGAGATGCTCTCCTTGGGTGGGAGTTTCTCATGCCTTTTAGGGAGCAAATTGCTTAAGAAGAGGGACATTGATCTCTGCATCCTCCACCATGCCCAGCACTGGGTGGGAGCCAGTAAATGCAGAAGGAAGGGCTGAATCAGTCTTGAGGGGAGGCAGTGACACAGACAGATTAGCAAGATGCTCAGACCCTCAAAGAGGAGAAATGGCTCGTTCAGTCATTCAGTCAGCCACCGGCCACTCAGCACTTTTCTGTGTGTTAGGGGCCCTGTGCATCCCAGGGACCCAGAGTGAATGAGGCCCAGCCCCGCCCTTGTCCTTGAAGCCAGTGCTAGCGGATGACCGTGTCCTCTGCTGTGCCAAGCGCCCCTCCCCTGAGGACCTTTGGAAGGGCCCTGCATCTTAATCCCTTCTCCAAAGGCCCACTAGGATCTGGGCTCTAGGAGGTGAGCGGGAAGGAGGGAATCACCCAAAACGATACAGGCCCTCCTCTTTGTGCCGTAGGGGTCCCTGCCTGGGTGAGAGGTTTAGCTGATGGTGTTCAGGCCCCTTTGGAGGGAGTATGAGGAGCCAACACACCAAAGCCCACAGGGAAATCATTTAGAGACTGCGTCTGGGTGTGGCTGTCATCCAGTTCTGCACATAATAGATGGAACCAAGAGCCAAAGAGAAGGAGACGCTCAAACAGAGGGACCCCGGGGCCAGGGTTGTAGCGCTCTCTTCAGGGACCTGGCTTTGAGGGCAGTGAATAAACCTGGTGAAAGATGTGTTGTTGGGCCTCATTTCAAACAAAATGTCCTTGTGTCCAGCCTCTCCAAGATGATGCTGGGAGAAACTTGCCAACTTGGAGCCCCTGCAGCAAATGCTTGTGTCCCCCTGATGGTGTGTCTGAGCTTCAGCCTTGCGTGTCTGTGGTGGGCTGGGCTGTGTAGACTGGGAACATTGGCCTGGTATTTAGTGCGTGGCAATAAATTACATGTCATAATAAGGAACATGATTGCCATTTCTACCCTCTGTTGTACTAGGAGTTGTGTGAGAGCAGGGAGTGGCCTTTTTCATTCTTTTCTGGAGGAATCTTCTAGACCCTGTGGGAGCTGTGATGTGGGAGCTCAGCGTATCAGCCTCCTGTTCTCTGTGTTCCTTAGAAGACGGTGGTGTTGGGGTTGGAGTTGGAGAAACAGAAGGGACTTAGATTCCCTTTCCACCTTGGGTTGCTGGGACCCAAAGTAGACACAGAAGCTTGAAAAGGGAGCATCTGTATTTTTTCTCATTGACAGGAAACACTAATAATCATAATACGAAAACAGCCGTTGTGATTTTCGTGTTCCTGGTTGGTGTGTCCATGTTTGTGTTGAGCCAGGGTCATATCCTTGGCAAGGAGAGTGTCTTGGTCAGTTCAAGCTGCTGTTACAAAGTACCGTCGGCTGTGTGGCTTTTTGATGAAGGCCCTTTTCCTGGTATGACAGCCGTGGCATTGTAGCCTCACATAGCAGAGAGAGAAAAAGCAAGCGCTCTTATGTCTTTTCCTAAGGGCATTAATCCCATTCCTGAGGCCTCCACCCTCCTGACCTAAAAGCCTGCCTAAGGCCCCACCTCCCAACACCATCACAGTAGGGGTTAGGATTCAACACATGAATCTGGGGGGACACAGACGTTCCGTCCGTAGCAGAGAGCCTTGCAAATCCAGATTTGGGTTGTGACCCAAGGTGTGAAACCTGGCGTCCAGTTTCACCACCTTAATTTGCAGGTGTAAAGTGTGAGCCTCAGAGAGCGGAGGGGGCTTCCCAGGATGACGCATAAGCTCGATGCAGAGTCAGAACTGGAACCCAGGTCTGCTGCCTCCCCGTCAGGGTGTCTGCACCCGCGGCATCTGTTCCCTCGTGGTGTTAGTACTGGCATCGCAGCCACGTTTCATCCGAGGTGGACTGCCGCCCTGTGAGTGGGTCCATGTGTTAAGGCAGTGCTTACCTAGTGGGGTCACAGATGGGACAGTATGCTGGAAACCCTGTCGGGGGCCGAGGAGAAGAAAGAGAGAGGCAGGAGGGTAACAAGAGGAACTCAGGATGCTGAGCAGCGGTTGCCTGCCAGAATTCTTCAGGGCGGCTTGTCTAGCAAAGCCAGTCTCCAGCCGAGTAAATACAGTGGATAGCTGACGGGCTGACAGCAGGCATCAAACGGTCTTAAACTGCCCCAAATCCACAGCGCTTTTGAAGCGGCAGTAGAGAAAGGATGCCTGCTCAGAACAGAGGCCCGAAACTTTTAATAGTTTCTTCCAGGCCTCAGGATGTCCTGATGAGGTATTAGAGGAAGTAATTCAGGAAGAAAAGGACAAATAACCGCCTCCATCTGGAGGCCGACCTGAGGGCTGGCCATTCTAGCGCGGAAAGGGCAAGCCAGCCCCGCTGCGGTCCCCACCGCTCTGGGGAGCCCACCCACCTGCCTCGCACTGGGGGCCTGGGGCTCTGACCCTCGTAAATAACAGAGGAGTAAATTTCTTGTTTGCTTCAGGGCAGATGAAAACCACACAGCACCGCAGCATGTGGGTGAAATCATTGACTTTTCCTCACTGTTGGAAGGGTTCTCTGGACAAATTAGAAACCATTTCCTCAACCTAGAGGCCCTTCCTGGGCATCCGTCCCCCATCCTCAGACCAGGAGCCAGAGAAAAACACGTGGGCCGGCCAGAACCAAACTCACCCTGCTCTCTGTTTTTTTCCCCCCTTTTCCCTTAGGGTTTGGCTTTGTCACATTTGAGAATGAAGACGTTGTGGAGAAAGTCTGTGAGATTCATTTCCATGAAATCAATAATAAAATGGTAAGTCTGGAGGGGTTGCACTGAAAGGCGATGCCCCCCCTTGCTCCATATACACGCCTTTGTCTTGCAGGCCCAGCCATCATGCTGGAAGGGTGGGCATGGGGAGTAGACTTGAGGGTTCAGCCCTGTGGAACACAGGAGCTGACAGACTTTGTCAGGAAAGGGCCAAATGGTAAATACTTTCAGCTGTGCAGGCCATGCAACGGACTGTAGCAAGTCCTCCACTTTGCTGTTGTAAAGCAAAAGCATCCACAGACGATACATACGTGAATGAGTGGGGCTGTGCTTCAATAAAGCTCTGTTTACAGACACTGAAATTGAAATCTCATGTGATTTTCACGTGTCGCAAAATATTTTATGTCTAACATTTAAAAGTGTAAAAACCCTGCTTAACTCTTGGGCCATACAGAAGCCAGCAGGGGGACCAGATCTGGCCTGTGGGTTGCAGTTTGCTGACCTCTGGCTTCGGATGTGTGTTTGCTGTTTGGCTTGGCTTTTTGAGGGGGTAGAAAGTTGCCCGCCCAAACTGTTTCTCTCTTTGGGCCCTGCTGGCCCTTCTAATCAGCTAGACGGTTTTACCCTCATGATCAGCTGCTTCCGTCTCCCTTTGGCTCTTGAAAGCTCCTTTTCCTAGCAGGGCACCCTCAACAGAGAGGGAGGTTGGGTCATTGGAAGTTTGGGGAGCCAGGCAGGCCTCCCAGAGAGATGGCCACCAGAGGGCACCACACCATGTGCAGAAGGTGCCCACTGGCTGGCCTGAAGTCTCAAACTCCTTTCTCAAATTGAGTAGGTGGGTGAGAAACCCCTTCCTTCTTGGTTCCAGAAATGTGGGAGCTCAGCAGGTGTTTCTGGAGCCAAAACATTTTACTTGGCCGCAAAGCCTCTGGCCCTGAGAAGAGAGGGAGGGCAAATTGGGGTTTCAAGCACAGCTGTAACTTTGATATTTTCTTCCTTTAGTCAAAACATTCCTTGCTTCTGAAACATGCATTCAGATGCGCACTGTATATTGGCCTGATACGTGTTCACCGACTTTAAATTCAATAATAGAGCTTTTAGTGTGGATAAGATCAAAGCAGTCTGCTTAGCATGTGGTGCTACGGGCCTGATTCAATATTTGACTTGCTAATTTTTTCCCAGGGCACTAAAATAATATTGTTCGTATTGTTCCTAGCCATCATATGCATCTGAAATGAAAATCTGTTTCTTTGCAGACTGCGGGTTGCAGGCGTCAGCTCAGGCGTTAAAATGGTGCAGGGGAGATGCGTGTAGGAATAGCGCAGGTCCCCTCATAGGCTTTGTCCACCCCCCAAAGTCGGTGCCTTCCAAGTGGTACTTCTCTCTTTCGGTAGGTTACTACTTGCTATTTTTAAAACTAGAGAGACAGGAGGCTTAAAAGGAAACCTGCATCCAGTGGGACGCCTTGTGTATCCTACCTGGCACGCTATTGACGCACTCGGCTGAGGGCTGCCTGGGCAGCGGGGAGTGGAAGAGGCAGCTGAGAGTGCTGGCAGACACTGTTTCTGTCCTACCAGGAATTAATGGTTCATCGGGAAGGTCCCATGGGGACTGGCAAGAGACCACGCCGTGTGCTGCCTCGAATGCATGTGTGGGACCCTCCGCTATTGACTGGCTTTGAAATGAACCTGAGACACAAGGGGGAAGGGGCTTTATTCTCCTCGCTGTTCCAGTGCGTAAACTGAGGCCCCGGGGATATGCCCTAGGGCTACACAGATAGTGAAGGAGCACAGGTCTTGAGCTTATTGGCTGCCAGATTATTTATACAGACGTTTATTGAATTTAGGGATGGGAGGGTGTAATCAGAAGGTAGAGTTTCGGCCCCAGAAAGATAACCCGTGGGCTGGCCTGAAGCCAGAGAGGTTTGTAGCCCTTGTCCCCAGTCACTTCACATTTGTCACCTTCTTTTCCACCCAGTGGAGGCTGACTATGGCAAGTGCGGGTAACTGTGATCATGGTGTGAGGGCTTCTGCTTTCTTTTGAATCTGAGGATGGTACTTGTTCTTTAAGAGAATAAGCAAAAACAGAAGTAGACAAGAGGAAGGGGTGGGGGCCGAGTGGGTAGGATCACAGGCTTTGGTGGCGTCACTGCAGGTGCCCAGCCCAGCCCCACCAGTTAGGAGCCCTAAGGGGGAATTGAGAGGTATTGGGAGAGGGCGTTGGCAGGTCACCGGGCCTCACAGAGCTCCAGTGTAACTGGCCTGTGATGACCGCCTCATGGGGTCGCTGGGCCTGGGGAGATGCCATGAGCAGAGGCTGCGCGTGGAGTCGTGCAGGGCCGGGCTTGATAAACATGAGCTCCATTTCATCGTCATCGAAAGGACTTCTCCAGCGAGCACCCCTCCTCAGCAGAAGGGCATTGGTAGAGGAGCCTGAATCCTGAATTGCTGCGGATTCTGTGATGCTGGTTTCTACTTCTGAGGCCCCAAGAAAAGGAAATGAATTTAAGCTGTGCTATGGACAGAATTCAGATGACAGATCGGGAGGGCTCTGAGAACTCAAGAGACGGCCAAGCAGGAGCACGGACGGTTGTGAGGATGTTCTTAGGAGTGTTTTGTAAGCTGGGCTGTGCTGTGAAGCTGTAAGGACCCGTCTCCTGGAACCCTCGCAATCTCTCTGTGAGGTCAGCAGGAGCAGAGAGCTGCTCCCCCGGAATGTGCCCGGAGCTGCCGTGAACTCACATTCACAGATAAGAAAGTTCTGAGCGCTGAGTAGTCAGAAAGACAGGACTTGAATCCAGGTCTTCTGATTCTTAATCCAGTCGTCCTGTGCGTGCACTCAGTGGGCCCTGTGTGAATAACTGTGGAGTGAATAAAGAATTAGATGAGGGACCACGTGACAGTGAGGCGCCTCATAATTCCCAAAGCCACTTCTCATCTAATTTGGTTGGTGAATCTCCTGGGCATTTAAAAAAGGACGGCCCTTCTCTGCTGTCCTGGAGAGCCAGCCGCAGACTCAAGTGCTCTGCTGCCCTCGGGAGGCTGGGATCCCAGGAACTCTGCCCCCCTCCCCCATATAGACTCTGCCTTAAGGAGGTCGCCTCCATGGTGGTGGTGGCAGGGGGGTGGCCAAGAAGACCCCACTTGTGCTCCCACACAGAGACCACGCAGATAATGTTTTTGAGTGCTAGCTACCTACTATGCCAAGCACTTCCTTTATGCATCTCTTCTCATTTGATTATCACACACACTCTGGGGTAGGTACTCATTATCCCCATTTTACAGATAAGCAGGGTAAGGCAGAGAGAGAAGTTAAGCAGCATGCCCAGGGCCACATGGTCAGCAAGTGGCAGCACCAGATTTGAGCCCAGAAAGCTAACATCCAGAGCTCACATTGTCCTCAGTAGGCTATGCCTCCTCTCCAGGCTGAAAGGGACTTTAAAGCCTTTCTGGCTGGGCTACAGCCTTCTAAGGCCCCTGACTGCCCCCTCCCAGGTGGCCATTGTGGCCCATGTGGTTCTGTGTTCCCCTCAGAGAAGGGCGGAGGAGATAGGCAGCTTCCCAGCTGGGGGAGGGGCCAGCTTGGGCCTGAGGGGTCCCTGTCACCACAACAAATCTCCAGGCCTCTTCCTCCACTGCCCCAGAGGCAGGTGAGTGAGGGACGTGGCAGGCAGCTGGCCGCTACCCAAGCTCAGAGCCCACCCTACGAGAGCCAAGACTCAGCCCCTTCTTCCGTCCTGGCCCGGGTCAGAGTAAAGCGGCAGACGGGGCTCCTTATCAGTAAACACACACATGCAGAGCAGAGCCGCCTGGGGACCCTCCCAAGAGGGCTCCTCTCTGGCCACGCTGTGAGCCCCGGCGTGGGTGCAGCTAATAGGGCCTCCTGCCGTGGGCCCCTGATTGAAGCGGCTGGAGCAGCAGGGACACTCGCTTGCTTAGTCGCCAGTGTGGCCTCCCGGCGAGCAAGGCAGCCACAGGGAGGGAGGGCAGGACCTGACAAAGACCTGCTCTGGGCTTCCTCGGAGGCCTAGCTCAGCCCCCACCCCAAATGGAGCCTCACCGGGGCAGAGCTCGGGGTGCGGCTGGAAAGGTACCTGGGCGAGGGCTCCTCGGGTGGGACACCTTTGCCCTCACCTGATTCAATGGAGGGATATTGGCGTTCACCGGGCACCGTGACAGCGCTTTACATGCATGCAGTCGTTGTCCTGTTTTACAGAGGGGACATTAGAGCTCAGAGCAGTGAAGGGACTTCCACAGTCCACGGTTCTAAGTGACAGAGCTGGGATTTGAACCCGTGTCCTTCTGGGTCCAACCCTGCTGCCAACTTAGGCAGACCTCCTAATCGAAAACCTGGGTTGACTTGACTGGTGAATATGGGGAAGAGTTTTGATTTGCTTCATACAAGGATTACTACAGGATTCCTTTACATAGTCCTTTTCCTTGCTCCTTTAAGGTGATCTGATTTATGAAAATTGCTAACCAGCTTGCAAGCTTGTTAGGAATGCAGAGTCTTGGGCCCCAACCCAGACCCACCAAATGAGAATCTGCATTTTGACAAATCCCCCAATGATGTGTGTGCTCAGTAAAGTCTGAGACGCGGGAATCGCTGCTGATGAGAGAGAATACGGGAGTCGTGGGTCATAAATCGTCCATCCGCTGTCCTCCCAGAAGGGAGGGACCCAGGAGCGAGGGAACTGAGGTCCATTCTAGGAGCTTGGAGCCGGATGAGCCGGCCTGGCACAAGATCTCCAGGCCTGTCTGGGGCTCCAGGCACCTCCCCACACTCCCTTGGTGGTCAGAGACCTGATCTCCTCCTGGAGGAAGCTCTTAGTGCCAGGGCCTCTCCCCGCTCCTGCACTGGTGCACCCTTCCCCTCTGAGCCGTGTCTCGGAGTGTCCACTGTAGATGTGTGAGGCGCATCCACTGGGGTGAAGGGCTGGATCTTTCCATCCAGTGACGTGCATGTGTTCTTGTCCCCAAGTCGGGACCTGCTGGGTCATTTAGAGGCATCCAGGGCTTTGGGACACATGGACCCAAGCCTGAATCCCAGATCCACCGCTGGGTATACTGTGACCGGGCGAGTACCCCATCCGTCTGCACCTGTTTCTTCCTCTGTGCGATGGGAAGGATGGTGACCACAGCCCTTTGCGGCTTATAGAAAGCCCTGATTCGGTTCTTGGCCCTGGCATCTCTGCCTGCTCTGTTGTAGGGTCTGTCATTGGTAGCCTTGGAGGAGTCAGCCCTCCCAAAAGCCCCCTTGTAACTGCAAGTTTCCTCCATTTGCCCTAAGCTGGGGACCAATGAACTTTTTGTAAAGGGCCAGATAGTAAATATTTTAGGCTTTGAGGGCCCTGTGGTCTCTGTCACAACCACTCAACTCTGCCGTGGTATCGGGTGCAGAGAGCAGCCACTGACGGTATGTAAATGAGTGGGCCCGGCTGTGTTCAAGTAAAACCTAATTTACACAAATAAGCAGCAGCTAGATTTGGCCTGCGGGCCATAGTTTCTGACTCCTGGCCCAAACGAGTGTAGCTCAGAACAGGAGCTGTCTGCTTATCTCAAGGGGCCCTAGGAAAGGCTTTTAGCCGAGTGGTCACCCAGGGTCACTGCTGAGTCAGCATTCTATGAGTCAGAGGTGGGGTGTGTGTGAAGGGGTGCCCCAAAGAGATGCTGGGGTTTGGGATAGCAGCCTGCCGAAAGTGTCAGTGCCTTCATTCTCAGGGGGCCCCCAACACTGAGCAGGTGGGGAGTGAAGGAATGGTCAGAGCAAGGTGCTGTCAACTCCAGAGGTCTTCCTGGCAGAGGGTGCCCAGACCCCTTGCTGCTGAATGTCCCACAGTGTAGCCTCTCACTGCTACACCTTGTGACCCTGGGCAAGGTACTTAGCTTCTGTGCTTCGGCTCCCCACTCTTAAGACAGGTAAGGTGGCACCTACCTCAGAGGCTGCTAGGAGTTAGGACTGGGAAAGGGTTTTTGTCAGGCCAGAGCAAGCTCTATCAAAGCGATGGGTCTTTCTACTATTATTGTCATCGTCACTATCGTTATTCTCAGAATCATTTTATTCAACAAATATGTAATCGTAAAGTAAGGCAGTCCTGGATGGATGACAAGTCAGTCCAGTGCAGGCGTGCAGACCTGGGCATGACGGGGCCCCGAGTCTCCCAGGCAGGGAGTAGGTGTGTGAGGTAGGCGTTCCCGATGCTCTGGCCAGGAGGTGGTCCTGAAGGGGAGGAGATGGCGCACATCCTGCAGAGCAGACGGGCCCGCAGATGTGATTTTCTAGGTCCCAGGGGAGCTGACTCAGGCCCTTCAGCTGAATCATCCTTTGGAGAGGTTCTGAAAACTCCACTCCCAGGAGCGAAGCCTGATGAGACCTCAGCCTGCCACATTCAGCCCAGGGCACACTTGGGGGATTAACTCCCAGAATGGGAGCTTCTGGGTGGGAGCAGGCAGGAGAACCAGAGAGCACGAGAGTCCCAGCTTGGCTTCTCAGACATGGGGCTGCAGTACTGGGCCAGGCGGTCCACGGAGGCCCCAGGCTTAGGGTCGGCATGGCGCTCTGCCACCTGGCAGGGTGCCTCAGTAACTGGGCTCACATCCCCTCCCTCAAGCTGCTCTTCCTCAGCCCAAAGACTAAGAGCTCGGCCAGGAACCAGCCCAAGAGTTGGGGGCGGGTAATGCGGGCGGAATTAACGAGGCTTCTGTGTTCACCGTCCTATTTGGAGCATCATTCTCACTCGTAAGCTAATTTTAGCCATCCATTCTGCTTCTGTTACCATTTATAAAATGAGAATGTCAAATGCAATATTAAACAAGCGGGATGAAGGCAAAAAGGAAATGCCGGAGAGGCACTTAATAAATGAATCTCGTGTTTACGTGGGAGAGGGAGGGGGCCTACGTGTGTCCCTGTCACACACGCACCCGTGTTGTCTGTGCATGACTCCAGTGTTAGAGTGAGCGGTGCTGGGTGAGGTGGGGGCGCGGTGGGGAGGGCAGGTTGGGTGGTTGGGTGGTGAAGGTTTGCCACTCTTCAGGCAAAAGTGATTTGGCCTGCACGGAGGTGGGCTCCCAGTTGCCCGAGTTCTGGCTCTTTCACCCTTCATCTGTCCTCTGGTGAGGTCATTGCAGGGGTCCCGGGAAGAGCAGGGCGTCCTTCTCAGTCTCTAGGTGACCAGCCCCTCTAGGCTTTCCCATGAGTGCTGCCCTGTACCCCCTACACACCACCCACGAGGTGCCGGGTCGGGAGGCAGCATGGAGACCACTGGAACAGGCTGCTCCCCTCTCTGCACCCCTTCTCTGGGGCCTGTTCTTCCATTGACTGCACTCAGCTGCTCTGCCCAGCCTCCCAGGGAGGTGCAAGCTACACCTTTATTTTCTTCCAAGTAGACACGTTGAGTTAGGCCCTGTGCAGGGTCTCTGGTAAAGCCCCCCCAGGCTGGGATAAGCACCCAGCCTTGTGGCAGAATTCCGGCACCTGCTGGAGGCTGAGGTTTCTTTTCACTTTGAAATGCCCTTGCAGGTTCCCAGAAATACAAAGAACAGCTGCTGCTGCCACCATCAGCTTTTTCCCAAATAGAGCGGCCTGTGAGGCTGCCTTTGCGCACCTAGCTGATGGAAGCAGGAAGGTGGGGCCCTACCTGGCTGGCAGGTGGGGGAGCTCAGGGAGAAAGTCACAGCATGAGGAGAGTCTGCCTGGCTAGGGGTGGCGACCATGTTCTCTCTTCCTCTCTGCTCCCTTGTCTTTGGGATTTATGTAAACGCAGATGTCAACTGGCTTTATCACCTTCCAAGGTGCTCACCTAGGGTTCATGGAAGAGAGTGAAGTGTGACCCAACCAGCTTCATCCAGCACGAGCACTTTTAGGGTTCACTAGCTCACTGCAGCTCTACGGCGTAGGCACTGCTGTTACTCTGTTTTACAGATGAGAAAACTGAGGCACAGAGAATTCAGGCAGCTGGTCCCAGAGCAGAGCTGGCGAGTGGAGCAGAGATTTAAAACTAGGAGCCTTAGCCTCTAGGCTAGACTGCGGTGGACCCGACAAGGCCCCGCCCTCGGATCGGGGTCCGGTGGGAGGCACAGGCACTGGGGGATGATGTCTCAGTGTTGGGGACCGCTCCTCTCCATTCCTTGCCCAGACGCTGAGCACCTCCAAGGGAGAGCCTCATCGTGTTGAATTCATCTCTGTCCACACCCAGCCCCTGCCTGCTAAATAGGAGACGCTAATAGCTTTAGTTTATGACCTCCTTTACTTTGCCCATCACTGCTTTTAATAAAACACTGAGCAGAGGAAACAGTGGATGAAATTAATTCCGGAAGTGCTAAGGAAATTAATTCTGGAACTAGGATTGGGGCTGGCCTTGTGGAAGGAATAGCATCCCAATGGGCCTTGAAGCCTGGATAGAGAGTGGTAGGGAAGGGCTGTGAGGGCAGGATCTGGGGGGCCAGAGGCCCAGAGATGGGGACAAGGGTTTTGAAATGGGGGACCTATTGTTGAATCCTGGCTGTGTCGTTACCTGGCTTTGTGACCTTGGACACATCATTCTTCAGAGCCTCAGTTTCCTTTTCTACTGTAACTATGGGATGAATCAGGCCAACTCACAGAGGAAGTGAAGAGTCAATTAATGAGGGTGTTGAGAACAGTAGGTGTTCTCTGAGGACTCCTGTGTGCCCGGCCCCGTGCTCTGCATGCATTACGTGTACATGTCATGTTTATTATTACACATTATATAGCATATATAAGTACACACACGTGGACATGCACAAGGATGTCATGACCCCACCTAGCACAGGGAGTGCTTGATAAGCATGACGTCCCTTCCTCCCGGAGTAATTCTGCTGACCTGGGAGACGGAGTCAAGACTCAGCATCTTGCGAGACTCTCAGTGCTTCTCACAAATGGATCTGGGCCGTTTATAGCAAGCACGTGTCCTCTGAAAGTAGATGTTTCTGCTGGCTGCGGTCACCTGCCTAAGCTGGCATCTCTGTTTCAGTTTGCACAGTAAACTTCTTACGTAGGTTCCAGGGGGGGCTCCTGTATCTGTGAGAACCCTTTTGCGATAGAACAAGGCGAGTTATGCTTTACAAGTGGGGTCTTCTGGTACTTGGCCACACCTGGTCTCCCTGTCTTCAAGGACATGCCTGATTGAGATGTCTGGGGAAGGGAGGAGGGCAGGACAGAACGTGGAACTCCATTCCACTCACTTCCTGGTATCGACAGTTGTTTGCAGAGGGTGGAAGGGCTGGTGCTGGCGAGGGGCAGGTGTGGCAGGATGGCCAGGCACCCTTCCCTGCTCGAGTCATGTACCAGGTCCTCCCAGTGCAGCTGCCAGGATTTCTGGAGTGTGACTGCTGTCCCTGCCCCTGATGGTGTCTCAGGCCGTGCCCTCACCCAGCCACGCAGTCATGCTGGTTATGAATCCATCCTCCCTCTGGCCCTGGACAAATGGAGCGACTTAATGGAATGGGAACCCTGGAACTGACGTCTGAACAGAGGAGAGGTGACCTGACTCTCTGAAGGTCACTCAGAGAGGGGTGCCCAGCGGGTCCATCTCGGGTGTGAGCTCCATGTAGAGGAGAACCACGGGTCCTGCCTCCCACCGCTGGCCCTCTCCGCCTCTCCTGGGTGGGATGTTTACTGTTTGTCACCCCGCCCCTTGTTACTCCATCAGCCTCTTTCTTCAGCTCTCATTCAGCAGCTGTCTCAAGCAGGGCCAGCTGCCTGGGTGTGAGCCCTGTGCAGCTGCACAGGCCCTGAGCTCAGAAGGGCCCTCGCTGGTTTAATGCTTTGCTGCTGCCATCTTGAAACTCTCAGTGATGGTTGAACAAAGGGCCCCTGTCTTCATTTTGCAGTGGCCTGCACGTTCTCTAGCATATTCTGTAGCCGCTGGGCTCTTGAGGCCGACTCCAGGCACTGTGCGTGGGGCAGGATAGGAGAGCTTCCTCCCCCGGGGAGCTCGCCGTGTGTCTGCCTTCCTTGCTCTGCAGGCTCCTTGAAGGCGGGTCCCCTCTGACTCTTGGTTATGAACCCGCAAGAGCCCCATGAAGGGCCCTGCCCTCCTGGGGTCTCCAGAAAGGCTTGTGACTGGCAGAGAGGGCAGTGGGCAGGGGGAGGAAAGGCTGTGGTCGTGAGACTGCACAGGCCGTGTGGGGAGCCCTGCGTGGTTTCCAGGTTGCGGCTCACCCCTCCTGTCTTACTTGGAGAGGTCTGAGTAGCTGCTGGGATCTAGCAGGGCCCCTGAATCTTTGCACTTGAGTGTCATCTCCCCTGCCCTTCGTCTCCTGGAAGGCCCTCGGGGCCTGACGGCCAGAGGAGATGGTCAACCTGGGGCTTCAGAGAAGCAGTGTTGACCTGGCATCCACCGCAGGCTGGCTGGGGAGGAGCTGCCATTTGAGTCAGAGAAGGAGCTGGTCTCAGGAGAGACCAGGTCAGGCCTGTGTGTCTTTCAGGAAACTCCGAGGAAGGACGGTGTCCACCATAGAAGCTGCAGGTCATCCCCTGCTGAGCACTTGCCTGCCCGGAGAGGCCTGCCCCTGCGTTCCTTGCCTTTCCTTCCAGCCAGGCAGCAGACAGTCCAGGTTGACCTCTCTGAGCAGCAGTGGGTTTATCCTCTGAAATAGGCCCCTCTCTCCCTGGGGGAGTGAGTCATTTCTAAGATGCCTCTTGGGGGTGAGAAGTGAAGCCACAAACACTGGCCTCTTGAGGCCATACAGAGTTTCCTTGTCCTGGGCGGTACATCAAGGCCACAGGCACAGGGCTTGGGTGTCCCCAGACCAAGGCCGCCCAGCTTCCCTCCCAGCCCAGGGCACGTGCTGACAAGGGCCATCTGTGTAGAGACCAGGGGAAAACAAAAGCCTTTTCACTCCCCAGACCTTGGCATCTTCCTCAGACTGCCAGCCTCTTCCAGAAGGTGCCCAGCAGAGAGCTCCCGTCAGCAAGAGCTGCGGGCCAGCTGGGCGAGGGTGGCCACTCAGAGTGGCTGCAGGGAAGCCGTCCCCACAGAAGTCCCAGCGCCTTCTCCGCAGTGCCTTCTCTGAAAGCCAATGCCAAGCGTTCCCGCTTTGGGAGAGGGTGTGGCATGGGACCCGCTCCCCTCTTCTGGGCCACAGCATCAGACAGACCCCACTTCAAACCCAGCCCTGCCACGCATACACTATCTGCAGCCACAGGTGGCATGTCTCACATCCCTGGGCCTCAGCTTCCTGTTCTATAAGACGGGTGTGTGGCTGTAAAGGACCTCACTGGGTCCACTGACAAAATAGGAATATGGAAGGTAGGTTAGGTAAAAGCATTTTATAAGTGTTAGATGTCCTGAGGTTGCTGATTGTACTGTGGTTATGTAAGAAAATGTCTTTCTCTTTAGGAAATGCGTACCATAAGGTATGCAACTTACTCTCAAACAGTTCAGGAAGAAAACACGTAGATAGGGAGTGTGCAAATGATAAATCAGAGTGACACAACGTTAGCAGTAGGTGAATCTGGGTGAGGGGTGCACAGGTGTTCTTCGTGCTATCCTTGGACTTCTCTGTAACTTTGTAATTATTTGGTATGAAGAGTTAGAAAGAACAGACCTCTTTGCCAAGTTGCTTTGGACCCTATTGGGCAGAGGCACCCCACCCCACATGCAGCCAGCATGGTGTTAGCCCACGCACGAGGGCTCCTGATTCATCCTCTGAAGGGACATGCTGCGTCCTTAACTGGCCTACCGTTAAAGAGAGTTCAGCTAGGTCATTCTTCTGAACCCACAACTGCGGGGACTCCAGGGAAGCCATACGCTCGCCTGCAGGGCTGGTTTGCTAAGCACGGCAGCGTATTTGGAGGCTGACGTTTTAAAGCAAATCCCATCTACCTTTGGGGGGTTGGCGCGTCCTCGGCGTTCAGCCTCTGGGGTGGGGTTGCTTCTTGGCTTTGCCAGCTACGAAGCTTGAAAATGGAGACCTCATCTTCCTGGTGTGAGCAGTTGATCACAAGTGACCTCTGAGGCTTCTCACAAGCACAAGCCCTCGTGGAATTTCCTGCTGAGTCTCTTGTTCCTCCAGCCACACTGCTTCTTCCAGTTGTGTTTGGAACCATAGCAGTGGCAGCTGTTGTGAGCCACTGCTAAGGTGGGGTCTGAGATGTTGATCAAGGAGACTCAAGGACCGAGACTCGCAGATGGTCCTTCCTCAGAGTCTGCCGCCTCCCAGGGCTGCCCCAGAGAGAATGCTTTGGGAACGCGCTTCTACTCTGGGTGTGGGTGGTGTGGAGCATTTACCATAAATGGGGGTCTAAGGAGGCAGTGCTGAAACAGCTGAGCAAGAGGCCTGGCCGCTGGAAAACCACTGCCATTTTGCTTCTCTTGACCATGGGGAGCCAGACAAGCTTCTCCGGGGCTGCCCCGGGAGGGGAACTCCCATGCCCAGCTTGTGCCTCATGGTGAAGGCAGCCCTCAGTGCCCACTGTCCCAAGAACCCAGCCAGCTGAGCGCCAAGGGTGGGAGGAAGGCTTCCCACTGTCCTGTGTGCCCACTGCTCTTCGCTGATGTCATGTGGTGGTCAGTCCCCAAAGATGAACTTCATGACCTCCGCTTCCCAGTATGCACACCCTTGTGTGTGCCCAGTGGAAAGTGATGGAAGTAACAGTACTAGTCCCAATGCTGGGTTGTAAGAAGGCTTGCAGCTTCTGCCTTGGTGTTTTGGAATGCTGTTTAGGACAGGACTCAGCCACCTTGCTAGGAGAAGATTAAGTGCCACAGAGGAGTCACGAGGAGGTGCCCCCTGTGGAGGATCCCAGCTGAAGCAGCATGGACACTGCCTGCTGTGTGAGTGGAGAAGCCATGCTGGGCCTCCAGGCAGGTCCAGGCTTTCCCTGGCTCCAGCCCCAGCCACCATCTGACCACAGCTACATGAGAGACCGCAAGCAAGAACCCCGCTGAGCCTGGTCAACTCACAGAACCACAAGAGGGAATGATAAATTGTTGTTCAAAGCCACTAAGTTTGGGGATAGTTTGTTGCACAGCAGTAGACAACTGGGACATAGTGTGTGGCCATATGACCTAAGTACATGACTGGAGCTGCGAGAGACACTGGTTTCCACTGATTGGGTTCTGACTGTAACTCTGGTTGCTCATGCCGGGTTCTCTGGTTTGCAGAGCGCCCAGTGGGAGGATGGAGGGGTGGGGGTAGGGGCGAGGGGTGGCCCAAATGTGGTCTGACTCAAGAGGCTCCAGACGCTGACAGGCCGAGAAGTGACAAGGGGCAGGTGACATATGAGTACTTGCCTTAATAATGTTGCCAGAACAAGAGAATCAGAACCTGTTCTTTCCAATAGAATGGGAGCTCCCGGAGATGGAGGCTGGCCTTGTTTATCTTTGCATCCTTGAATTAAGTAGACTGGATGTCCTTGACCCTCAGGAAGCATATAGGTCAATCTCTGCTCTGTATGGAACGTCACGGAGGAACCACGGAAGTAGGGGCAGACCCTGATCCCTGCACTGAGAGCTGCAGTCTAATGGGGGAGACGAGGCTCCTGCCAGTCTGATCGGGTAAGGCTGTGGTTTTCATCCTCTCAAGCCCCTGACCCACTGCGGAGACTCAGGATACAGGCAGGGAATAGCTATGCCTCCCTCTCCTTTTGTATGTTTTCTTCGGACAAGATCATCAAAGGAGCTGGGGACAGAGTGAGCAGGCCTCCTAGTCCTGAGAAATCTTGTGAGAAGCCTTGCCTGCAGGTCAGGCTGGGCCAGGCTCCCTAGTGTGACTGCTGCCTTTCCCTGTCACTCAAGTGCCCAGGACGTACCAGGGTCCCCCAGAGAGCACATATGCCGTGGCCTCTGGCCTCAGGGAGCACGCACGGTTGACACAGCCGGTGGTTGACAGAACCCACGAAGTCGGCGTTGTCCAGAACAGCACCAGCAAAGACAGAGCAGAATTAAACAGAGCTGCCAGCCCTGTTCAGTGAGAGCAAGAGTAGGTGGGTTTGTTTAAAATACTCCCATTACAGTCAGTTAACCTTTATGTTCCCTAAATGAAAATTGTATAAACCTGAAATTTTCGTTGATCAGGTTGCCTAGGAACAGGCAGCAGGTTTTCATAAGACAATGCAATAGATTGTCACTGATAGGGCTATTAGGAAGTGAGCTGGTTAGCGGCATTATTCTGGATCCTGGTGTTGGCATTAGGTAATTACGTGTATGCCTCTACAGTGCACACCCCTCCTCCCAGGCTCGGGCAGGCTCCTGCAAATGAGGTTTCTTGTCTGCTGCTCTCCAAGTCTGGGGGATGGGGTCTGGGCTCCAGGAGCACATTTCCTCCCCTGGGCTTAGGAGAAAAATCTAAAAGACCCAATTCTGATGTATTTCTTTCTTCTTAATCACCTTTCCCCCCTCCCCCCACTTCTTGCAACACTCAAACTCAAAGCAGAAAACTTGGGAAATGACAATAAAAAGTGCACAATGGAAATTAAGGAACAAAGTCACTCTACGACAACTTTAGTGTGTCTTTCTAGTATTTCTTTCCTGTATGATGTATACACTTGTTTATTTCCCACAACGCCGCTGTAATTTGCTTTTCCCCCTCCTGCAGTAAGGGGGACCAGCGTCCTGGTGTGCCTGAGACTGAGGGCTTTCCCAACACCAGTGCGTGTTATTATCACGCGTTTCCGTAGCTTTTCAATCTGATTGGGTAAACCAAACTCGGCCCAATCAACTCCCCATTCTTGGACATTTAGGCTTTTTTTTTTTCTAATTATAATTAATGCTTGCGGTGAATAGCCTCAACCACACGTCCTTGCAGGAAAAATTCCTCTAAGTGGGATTATTAGGTCCAAGGATGTGTACATTTATGGCTTTTGATGTATTGTCAAGTTAGCCTCCAGAAAAATAGGTGCCAGTTTCTCCCCTGTCCCCCATCCTCTGAGGAACTCTGACATCAGATAATCCTTTCATCATGGCCAGTGGGACAGACGACAGCCATGTCTCATGTCGGGGATGTGGGCTTCTTTATTAGCCATTTGTGTTTGTGTCCTTTACCCACGTCTCTTTCGGGATGCTTGTCTCTGTCCTTTTAATCTATAAAAACTCTTTGCATAAAGTACGTCAGTCAGGAATGTTGAACCATTTTGTCCATTTTTTAAAAGCATTTGTGGTTATCATTCTTTAAGGAGCAAGAGTAATAATACCTGTTACCTGGTATCTTTGAAGAAAGAGGAATTAACATTTGGGGTCATTAAAGCTTGCCCCTAGGCTTAAGCACTGAAATATTTTGTAAATGAAGGATTTGGGATGAGAGTCTCTCCAAAATGAGTAGGCTGCATAGGTCCTTTTTCTTTCCCCCGGAGATCCCTTTTTAAACAATGTATACTGCGCGCGATTTAACTTTTCTCCATATCTCAGACATGCCGTGAACAACAGTAATTTTCTGTGTCACCCTGAGACCCTCAGCAGCTGCTGATGGACATGGCGTTTGGGCTCCTGTACCATCTGGCCCAGACTGCTTTCTAAGTAAGAAACTTGATTGTTGTCTTTCCCCATCACCATCAGCCTGTCCTGCTGTTACTTTTCGCTGCTCTGAGCAGCCCTCCCATGCCCTCCAACCTCCCGTCTTCATCAGCAGTGGCACTGATCACTGGCTAACAGTGCTTGTTTTTTTGTTTGTTTGTTTTGAGGAAGATTAGCCCTGAGCTAACTACTGCCAATCCTCCTCTTTTTGCTGAGGAAGACTGGCTCTGAGCTAAGATCCATGCCCATCTTCCTCTACTTTATACGTGGGACATGTACCACAGCATGGCTTTTGCCAAGCTGTGCCATGTCCGCACCCGGGATCTGAACCGGCAGACCCCGGGCCACCAAGAAGCTGATGCTGCGCCACAGGGCTGGCCCCTACCAGTGCATATAAAGTAACTGCGAGTAAGTGCCGAGCAAGGGCCTAAGGAACCCTGGGAAAAGAGGGCAATTTTCCTTATTTCCTGGGTTCCATGTTATATGTAGTTCAGGTAGTAAAAGAAGTGACTTCTGGATGTGTGAGCGGAATAGGATTAAGTAGTTTTGGAGACAGAAGGGAAGCAGAAAGGAAAGATTAGGAAACGCTTGAAGACGTAACTGCAAAACGAGAAACCAATAATCCAGATGAGCAGAATCGGGGGTTAATCTTATTACTTCCCTCAGGAGTGTGCTGGGCCAGGTTTTATGGAGATAGTGGCATCGCTGACCTAGAAATTTAGTTTGAAAGTCTGGCTTCCGGGCCTGCACCTACTGGGATATGGCCACGCCCCGTTACACTGCCTTCACCACGTTACACAGCCTGCCTGCCGATGCTCAGTTTCCTCATCTGTGAAATGGAGCTAAGACTAACTGGCTTGTCTATTAATAAGAGGTAGAATCGGAGGACCCCGTGTGCAGAGTCACTGACCTGAAGGAACCTGGGAGGTGTTTTAAACATGTAAAGGGCCAGACAACCGTGAGGGACTATTGCTGTTGCTAATGTTGTTCACACACACATTAAGCAGCTATCATCTGCCTCCTTACCTCTCATGCCTTCTGCACAAGTTTCAGCCCGAGCTCCCGACCCACGCGTGTATATCCCCAGCTTCCTTCCTCGCCGCCCTTCCAAACCCAGTTGCCTCCTTGTAGGTTTTTCCCAAGTGGGATTTGCACAAGTGGCGCCTTTTCTTCAATATTTGTTTTGCAGGCCATTTACTTGGCACGGCTATTTTTACAGTGAGTAAGGAGCAAGCCTAAAAATAACTTGGCTCTCGTAACCAGACCAGTTCTGCGTTTGACATTTACGTGGAATTCATTTGCATCTCATCTGTTCGCCTTTCTGTTTAACAGGTAGAATGTAAGAAAGCTCAGCCGAAAGAAGTCATGTTCCCACCTGGGACAAGAGGCCGGGCCCGGGGACTGCCTTACACCATGGACGCGTTCATGCTTGGCATGGGGATGCTGGGTGAGTCTGGGTGGGACCGAGGGGACACAGCAGAGTCACCGTGGACTGGGGGCCTATACAACCAACGGGACCACCTACCAGTTGGGCAAACTGCTTAAGCTGTCTGAGCCTCAGTTTCCTCGTCTGTCAATTAGTTGATAATCCCCCTTGCAAGACAGTTGTAACATTAAATGAATAGGTATATGTATAGATTTATACAGATATATCATATCTCATGCCTGGCTCCTAGGAGGTACTTGATTATTATTTTCTCTCCTTTTCACTCCCTTCTCTGAAAAAAGGAAGTCACTCCCTCTGCCTCAGCCCTCTCCACCCGGTGGGAGTTCTTAAAGACCTAAGTAATCCCGGCTGCCTTAACTTGTGTGGGCCAAGGCTACATTTTCTAAAACTTGGGAGAAGAGGGAAATGGGGCGGGTGGGCGATAATCCTGTCTATTTAAATGATTAACATTTTTCTCTTGGGATATCAAAATTTGCATTTAAATGGATGTTTTAAATAGCCTGTTTTACTCTTTATTTGCAAAAAAAAAAATGATGAAAGACAAAGTGTGTTTGTTCTGACAAAAAATGATCTCTCCTGGCTTTTAGAGAAATTGAGTTGCATATTATGCCCCTTCCTTAAAGGTATCTCTGTCCGTCCTGCGTAGATAATTGAAAATCTTGCCGCTTAAATGGCATGAAAGATGGAGAAAGCAGTGGAGAAGCGTAATGGTGTGGGTCGCAACAATAATTAGAAATTTCAAGGCGAGAGAACGGTATTTTACTGCAAGTTATTGTGTGTCGGGAAAATACTAATTAAATGGGATAAATGGTAGTTAATAGTAAAATTCCATTCAGGCACATGATCTGTCTAGTTTTAATGGGTTTTCATTTGGTTTGGCTAAGAGTCCCTCTTCTATATTGTTTGATAAGCTCTTTATGTGTTTTCAGATTTGCTGCTGTTTAAATCATTCCTGCTCAGTTTTAAATTGATAAAACTTTTCTTGGTTTTGTAAATTCTTAAAAAGAATTCTATCTATTTGTCTGAGGAAATAACCAGGGCAGGTAAAGTTATTTTGAGGAACTGAAAACATGGAAAGAGATGCCTTGAGAACACTAAACATGGCGAGATGTTCGTTCTTCTCAAGTTAATTTTTTAGGTTTCACAGAATTTCAAAGAACATTCCTATTGTAATTCTTTAAAAATTGGCCAAATGATTCTAAAACTTATCTGGAAGAAGAAACACCTGAGAATAAATAAGAAAATGTTTTGAAATGAGAAAAAACTAGTTTGACCAAATGTCAGAACATAGCACAAAGCTACAGTAATTAAAGTAGTGTGGTGTATATAAGAAGGCACCTGTTGATAGAAAAAGCCAAATAGCCTAAACTAAATATTTTTCTATGTAAGAGTGTAATTATTGTTTGTCACATACATACGTTTGTTGTATCCCAAAAGAAACTCCGACTGGATTAATAGTTTTAAATTTTAAAAATCAAACCTTAAAGAAAAAAAGGTGAGCCCGTTGCCACCTGCAGGCTTTTGGGGTCTTGACTTTTAAATGATGAGTTTAAAGGCCCCAGGGCATAAAATGGGAGACTTTTTAGGATCCACATCTTCAGGAAGTGCCCCCACCTTTCTGAGTCTAACTTGGTACCCGTTACATGCTGGGAAGAATGAACTGGTTTTTCTTCAAGGAAGCAGAGGTGTGGAGCAAAGCCAGCTCACTTGTGACAGTTGCCAAAGAGCAAAGATGTGGCAGCTCTGTTCACCCCAGACCCAGGCGAGGGCTCGGGGCCCATGTCTCCACAGACAGTCAAGATGAGGTGCCTGAACAGAGGGCACCCTGTGGCTTTGTAATGGAGCCCAAGCAGGAAGGCCTTGTTGAGTGCAGGAGGCATTCAATAACCATTAGCCTTTGAGCACCTACTGTGTGCCAGGCCCTGGGCTAGCACTGAGAGGTAGTGCTTAAACGTGGTCCCTGCCCTCATGAAGCTTGTGGTCTAGTGAGGGAGACAACACTTAACAGCTAAGCACACAGATACGTAATTAGTCATAATAGAGTTCTGGGGTGCTTTACGAGCACATAATGAGGAATAGAAATTAGTCTGAGGAATCAGGGAATACCTCCCTGTGGAGGTGACATTTCAGCTGCAGTGAGAAGGGTGAGTAAGCCAAGGGCGATCCAGACAGGAGGAATAGCCTTGAAATGCAAAGGTCCTAGTGTGGAACCCCAGGAGCCCCCCTGCCTGGCTGGGTGGGGCACGTCCAGGCAGGGCCTGTGTGAGGAGGAGGAGTGGCGGGCCAGCAGGCCACGTGGCCCTGAGATTGGCTTTGACCGCAGCTGGTGGTGGGCCAACCCGCGTGGTCCCTGTGCTTCTCCAGATGCCGTCTGATTGGCTCCTCTCGCTGAGGGATGGGTGTGTGATGAATGCCAGGGGCTTCTTCATCTGCCCCGACTTTTCCCTGTCCTCTCGCATCTCAAGTTCTGGCTTCCCTGAGCCTCAGTAAAGAAGTAATGATTAGTTGAAAATCTTGTCCTGGTTGAGTCTGTTTGTTCTTGAGTTTTAACCTCCCCTGGCCCACCCAACCCGCCGCACCCCTGCTGCTTAAGGCTTTTGCCTTTTTCCTGCATAGCTCTGCCTGTGGCTGTCACCAGGCAGAACCCCCAGACCTCAGCCAAACCCCGTCAGGGCACAGAGGCTCTCCCCTTCCCCTAACCAAGCAGAGAGCCCTTGGGATGGAATGGATGGTGTCGGCCCAGCCTCCACCCAGGGGGGCTGTGTGGACGAGCGGGAAGAGCTGCTGACATCGGGATCAGGAGATCTGGACTCCTCGCCTGGTCAGCTGTGTGACTTGGGGCAAGGGACAGCCTCTCTCCCCTTCAGTTACCCCATCCATAGGTAAGGATATAGGAGCGCTCACTTCATGGGGTTGTTGAGGATAAATGAAACCATATCGTGCCCAGCCAGTGCTTGTATTTCGTCAAATCTGAGCTGCCACGGGTGGTAAAATGCACCTTTGTGTACCGTTCAGAAAGAAGAAAATATATGCCGTCAATTAAACTGCACTGATGTTTTCTTAATCACATTGACTGTGAGATAGATCCCACTTTCAGAGATGTTAAAATGTGAAAAAAAATGTGTGTCTTCCGATCAACAAAGTACAGTAGTATGTGCTCAACCTGAGAGCTGTTACTAACAAGGTACTGGGAGCCTTGGGCAAACTGTCGCCCAAGTAGGCGCCCGACACCCTTCCCCTCGGGGCCTCTTCCTACCAGTGGCCAAGAACATAGCTAGACCTGCAGGTGTGCCGTGGCACCTGCGGCCGCCTCCTCAGTTCCAACCCCCAGCCCAAGGAGTTGGATTATCTTTGAGTTTCTCCCTCTCAATAAAGATCCACGTACTGGACTCCAGACCTCATCAGCCCCCGGCCCTCCTGAATTCCCCAGCCACTATGGTGAGGCCATCTAGACACCTGCTGAGACACTGCCTCCCGGGATGTCCCAAAATGTGCCTCTAGCCTGGAACCAGCTCAGCCTGAGGTCCAGGCAGAAGAGGTGAATCAGACTCCGCTCCCAAAGAACAAACTCGCAGTCTCACAGTCTGGCTGGCCTGTTGCCTCCCCAGCCAGGCGGAGTCTCCGCCAAGCTTTCTCCGATAGACTCCCAGGCTGCCCTCCGTTTTGCCCGTTGGCACAGTTGGCGCCCTGGGCCTCTGGACTCTCTGGGCGAGCAGAGTAGCATCTACTGTGCTGTGACTGAAGCCGTTTCTTCTTGCTTCTTCCCTCTAAAGTGGTGACATTGGGCGGAGTCTAATCCTTTGGTAAGACGGCCTGACGTGTCCCTGTCAGTCACCCAGGGCACTACCTCTGTGCACTAGGCCTGCATATCAGTCCCGGAATCACTACCATCACCACAAACGACAATCTGGCTGATGAACTCGACTCACAGAGAAAAGCATTTCTTGAAAGTTCAATAATAAGAGAAAGTTTCAGTGATTTAATCTGTTGTTGAAGGAGCGGAAAAATATATAACACTTATAGGGATTTTTACAAGTGAGACTAAAACCCATTCAAGCTTTTAAATCCATTCATTCAGCAAGTATTTATTGAGTACCTGCTAACTGCCAGCCGCTGTGCTAGATGGCCGCCGATGCCGCAGAGAATGGAGTCTCTGATCTCGGGGAGCTGATATTCTAATGAGACAACAGACACACTGGTCTATAAATGACCTGGAAACTGTGGAACTAATTTTTAAATAGCCTTTAAGATTTTCTCCATACTTCGGCAGGCCTCATCAAAGGGAGGCTGATGAGCATGAAGAAGCACACTTCTTTCTTGATCTCTCCTGATAGGGCTGCGAAGTCCTTGGGAGGAAACTGAACAGCTGGTTTGGTTTGGCCCTTCATAGCCTTTGACAGAATCAGAGACTAATCGGCCCCATGGGAATTCCGTAAAAAGAATGTAGGAAAGAAGAGGGGGAGTCAGCCTTAGGCCAGGTCTCCCTGTTTTTGTGCCAGACAAAACCAAAATCAACTGAGACCCTTAGGAAGGGCCTTTTTGCAGCCCTGAGACTTTGTCCCACTGCCTGCAGCAGCCAAGAGGTGCCCACGGTTATCCAGCTCAATGCACAAGAATCTCTTTGCTTTTTATTAATGAAAGTGGTTTAATAAAAGCAAACATGATTATTGTAGGTATATTTGATTCCTCTTGGCCTTCTCTGCCTTCAGCCTCATAATCCTACTGCCTCTCACTCTCTTGACCTCGTTGGGCATGCGCTGTTTAACATGTTTGATACCAGTGGTGGAAAAACACTCATTTCTGAGGCCTCAAGGAGAAGGTTCACCCTGGCAAGCCCAGAAATGGAGAGACGCTGTTGGCCAGCTGAAGAAAGCCAGAGACATTCTTACCAACGCTCATACTGAGAAGCCCCTGTGAAATCCTGACCCGATGATCCCCGACATTAAGCCCTTCTGAAATGAAAAAAAAAAACCCATCATCTGGAAGGGATGAGGAGCTGTAATCTGTGGGCATTCACCAACAGATCAGAGGAGATTGGCTGGAACTTAGAGCCGCGTGTCTAGACTCATTTGTAATTTCAGTTGGGATTTGTCTTTCCCAAAAATATCTGTTGAGGTCATTCGTAAGGTCTCCATTTGTTCGCCTGTTTCCTGGTAGACAGAGAAGACTCAAATTCCAGCTCTTCATTTCCCTTCCAGAGCAGCACAGTCCACTAGAACTTTCTGTAGTGGTGGAAGGGTCCTTTATCTGCACTGCCCAAGATGGTAGCCACTAGCTAGGTGTATCTGTTGAGCACTCAAGACGTGGAAGTGGAGTTTTCCTTATAATTTAAATTAAATTTAGTTTAAATTGGACAGCACAGGCCGAGAGGAGCTGCTGTGACGCAGGGTGATTCTGGGGTCCGAGCATCTTGGTAGACCTTGGCCTTTCCATCCTTGCCTGGGAAGGGCTCATGGCATTTGGTGTTGTATCTGTATGCAGACCTCATGGAGCCAGCGTGGTGCCCCAGGCAATGCTCTGCACGCTATGCGTCAGATGTGTCACACTCTGGCAGTTCCCTCGTCTCTGTCTCTTTCAAGTCAGGGGACCTGGTGGGAGCAGTTTTCTGTGACTCTGAGTAGCTGAGTAACAGAGCGTGGGAGAGGATGAGTCATATACCCATCCTGAATGCCAACATCTTCCAGGGCTGGTGCAAAGATCTAGAACCACAGTTCTGAGAACTCTGCCGGCATCCCCAAAACGAGACCCTGAAATGAGCTAACTGACTGGCAAATTCAAATTCTGTTGTTGATTTCTGAATTTTTTTTTTCCACCGTGGAAAGCCCATCTGTAAAAAAGGTGGTCATCCAGGCAGAAGGCTTGGTTTTTTTCTTTAGTGACAAGAGATAATTACTGTGGGATTGATCAGGCGTCCAGAGTACTGGAGCAGATAAATTGTGCAGTGGCCAGTGCAGGAGGGGCCCAGCTGCTAATGGAAGTGGTGGCTGGGTCATCTCTCGGTAATGTGGCTTGATGGAGCGTCCGCACGGGTCTGCTGTAATGTGCTATTGATATGCAGCCAGCCAATTTCCCCTGTGTGACTGGGGCTGCGAGGCGTTGGAGCAGAGCTGGGCTGCACAGCAGTAAATGAAGAGGAAAATTGAAGTAATGTTGTATTATAAATTTATGATTTCGTCTGCCTGACCCAGAGGATGTTCGGTGATCGGGGTTGGAGATGAGATCCCCCACTCTGGCAGATGCCAAATTCTCATCTTCATGTTCCGGAGACAATATTGACATGTCCGGGAAGATTGGGGTGAGGCCAAAAATTGGGGTGAACTTGACCACACTTTTCCTCGTTCTTGTTGAAGACTTTGGAGTATGCCAGGAAGAAAGCAGATATAATCAAATGGTCCTGGTGGTCCCCAAGTCAGGGAGGGACTGGGCCTTCCACCATTGTCATCCACCCTGAGTCTTAAAGGTAACGAATGAGCTTAAGCTTCTGCTGTCGGGTTAACATTAAAATATTTAAGACCCCGGCGCTCAAGTTAAAAGCAAAGAAGTCATTTCTCATCAGGAAAGCCCCTAGGCAGGAGTGATTTGCTTATTTGCGTATAATCTGTTTATCAATGTTGAAATAATGGTATAAGAAATGTAGTGCTAAAAGATCTGATTTGCTAGCAGGTGAGTAATTTGGAGGAGAATTGAGCTGGCCGGCCGTGCAAGGCGGGGGCCAGTGTGTGTGTGTGTCCTCTTAAGTCATCCGAATCTTGGTTTCTGTCCCTCTTCCTCCCCGTCTTTCCCTCTCGGGTGCCAGTGTTCTGTGTCTCTCTTGGGTCCTGCTCCTCAGCAGTCGGTGCAGAGCTGCCAGGTCATCTTGTCTTGTCTGGGCAGCCGTCTACCAATGAGACACCAAGTGCTGGGAAACATTCACACAGGGAAGGAGCAGGAGGCCAGATCCTTTTGAGGTAGAAATGGTTCAACGGGCCCGTGAGTTGTGTCTGCAGATTTAGAAAGGCTCTGGTTGAAGCGGGGGAAAGGAGCCACGGCTCGGTTGGGAATTTGGGCACATCAGTGCTGCAAGGAACCTGCAAGGCTTTCTATGGGTCGCAAGACTCAAGCCCCCAGAGGAAAGGGAAGACCCCAAGGGCATGGCCCTGGGCCAGAGGCAGGTCTGGAACCCAAGTCTCCTGACGTCCGGTCCAGCAAGCTTCTGTTCTGGGACTGATGATAGATCCACTGGTCAAGGCAGAAGCTACACCACAGGCCAGTGAGGGAGGGTAGGACCTGTCTCTGGACCTCTGAGGCACAAAAGCCCTGTGAACAGGCAGCAGGAAGACCAGCCTCTCTCCAAGACGCAAACACACAAAAGGGGGTCAGGTGCTGGGCAGCCGGAAAACAACCACAGACGTCCACCTCTGGTCAAAGCAAAAGGCAGGCTGGTGGTAAAGGTATGGGTAGAGGTGGAGGTGGTGGTGGAGGCGGTGGTGGAGGTGGTCAGACGGCAGAGGGAGTGGTAGGGTAGGTGGCAGCATGGCCAGGGAGTATTTTAAGGGCATGAATATACTGAGATTCCCATACACTGAGTGGAGCAAGGCAGAGTGAGGCTGACGGGATGGGACCAGGGGTAGTCATGGGTCCCCTCTGGCCGGTGGAATTTCAGGTCAAGACGTCTACACCAGCCTTCCATGTCTCCTGAATCGAGAGGCACAGACACAAAGAGTGAAGTGGCCTGCCTGGACATGATGAAGGGTAGAAGTGACTTTTACTGGGGCTTTTGTAACAGATTGGAGAAGGCCCCACTAGTACCAGAACTTGCCAGTGGTTTCCACTGCACCCCAAGCACAGCCCAGCAGCAGTTTCCACGAACACCCCTCAGTTAACTGATTGCCCCCTTGGTTCCCTGCTGAGACCGGTGTCTGGAAAACATGTTTGCTGTGAAATGCCCATCAAAACAGAGGGCACGCTGGGGCTGGCCAGTGGTGTAGTTGTTGAGTTTGCACACTCTGCTTTGGCAGCCCAGGGTTCATGGGTTTGGATCCTGGGCATGGACCTACACACCACTCATCAAGCCGTGCTGTGGCAGCATCCTACATACACACACAAAAAAAACAGGGAAAATTGGCATAGATGTTGGCTCAGGGCCAATCTTCCTCACCAAAAAATAAAAATAAATAAACACAGGGCGTGAGTCTTCCGGGTTTGCTTCGTGGTGCAGGTTTCGACATAGCAGTCCCCCACTGTTCTCCAAGGGCCTTGGGAAGGTACTGGCACCCTGTGGAGTATCTGTGCTTGGACATGGGACCCCAGGACCCCGCCTCCCCTGGGATTCTTGAAGGCCAGGCTCTTGAAGCCCAGCATTTCTCCAGAGGCAGGGATCAGCCTGAGTTTCACTCTAAACCGTGACCCCCTTGTCCTCATGCTCAGTCTGGTGCTGGCGCTGCTGTCCGCTGCCTTGGGAGGAGGCCTTACAAGGACTTTAATCTCCTCCTGTCAATAGCTTTAAGGTCCTAAGTACATTCAGGGTAAGCTCTCCAAATGTCAGAGCCAGGCGCGGGCCCTGTGTTTGGTGCTAATGCGTGGCATTTACTCTGCAGGTTCAGGAAAGCGCGTGGGTTTGGGGGTCTCTCTGCCCAAATACGAGTTAATTACCAGCAGGCTGACGGCAGCACCCCCAGCCACGGGGGAGAGGTGACTAGGCCCTGGGTAGAGACCCTCCCGGGAGACAGATCATTCTGTGGAGGAAAATGACCCGGGCTCTTTCGTTCCCACCCTCCCTGAGGTTTCACCCCAGAGCCGAGGCAGCTGTACTAACAGAACTGTGGTCTTTCTCTCTGTGTTCAAGGCTACCCCAACTTTGTGGCAACCTATGGCCGCGGCTACCCCGGATTTGCTCCTAGCTATGGCTATCAGTTCCCAGGTGAGTGTCTTTGCTCCCGGGGCTTTGGAAGCGTGGGAGGTGGGCTGCATTTGGGTCAGGGGTACCCCTAAGGACAACACAGCTCATACATACGTCCATTCAAGAAATGGTTCAAGTCCACCTAACTCCAGGTCAGGATGCAGCTCCGTTTCTGATTAACTGGAGTACATCACTGGTGCCGCGTGTTTGAGGGCGGCAGCCTTTAGGGGGAAAGAGAAAGAACTGTGGCGGGAGCCCTCCCTCTGCTCACCCTCCTTCGTATGAAGCCCATTACCGGTTCCTTCTCTCCGGGGGCTGAGCTGTCAGCCCAGGGTTTTCCTCCACCCTCTGCCTCCCCGCCGTCCGAGTGCCTGCTGTCTCAGTCTCCCACCTTCCTGCCCTGCGCCCTCCTCCGGCTCGGCCTGACGGCTCTGGCTTCGGCGCCCTTCTGCTGTATGTTGGGTGTGCCGTTGGGGTTTAGGTTTGCTCTCTGTCCTGGTGAGACGTTTAGATTCTCCCTCCCCTCTGTGGGTGTCAGAGACGTGAGGCAGAACCCTGGGGGATGGCTGCTCCAGCTCCCGTGTAGCGGAGGCCTGGGACCCGCACCTGCGGGGGAGGCAGCAAGGGTAGGCATGGTCTTGAAGGAAGCAATGTATTATGGGGCTTTGCTTTTCCCCTGAAGGAGTCAGCCAGCCTTTCCCAGACCTGGAGTACAGATGAGAATATATTGGGGTGCTTGGGGGTATCTATGTGCAGAGGACAGCTGGGGTTTCTAGAGAAGGCATTAGGAATGGAGTTTTGTCCTCTTGGATTCCCTACAGGGGGAGGAGGCTCGGTAGGGAGCTGGGGTTTCACTCCCTGTTGGCTAGGTTGCTTATCTGCCTAGACCCGGCAGCCTGGGCAGCAGAGGGAGCGAAGATGTGGCCCTGGGCGGGTGGCGTTCTGAAACCAATGAGGAGGGCAGCGTCAGGGTGCGTGTGGGGTTCGAGCTGGCCTTTGCCTTAGACTGAGTTTTGGGGTGGGGAAAGTCGTGTGGGGGCAGGTTAGGAGGCATTTGGGGTACTTCAAGCCATGCCCTGGGTGGGACAGATCCTGGGCCAGCGATAGAAGCCCTGACTCTTATCCAGTTTGCCCGTGGCCACAGGCAGGTCACCCCATGTCTCCCATAAACCAAGGGTTTGGGCGAGATGGTCCCTGAGGTCTGTGCACCTCCCTGATTGTACAGGTGAGGGAAGAGGGGGGAGGCAGGTACAGTAGCGGAACTTCCAGATGGACCAGTGTGAGTGTGGGGACCACCCCAAATGTGTCCCCTGGGGCTGGGCAGTTTCCCCCTCAGGGTGGGGCCCTCAGCAAGCATCCTCGGCTGCCCTAAGGGAGCCCCCCCCCCCACCGCTTCTCTACAGCTGATGGCGGCTTTGGGGGCCATGGACCTCTCAGTGCAGGACAGCAGGCCCCTGGACCAGATCAGCCAGCACTGGGCCAGGCATGGTCCAGAGTTCACTCCATCTGCTCCTCCAGTATATTCCCTCCCTTTACTGATGGGGACCCCGAGGCCCAGAGAGGGAGAAATCCCTGTTTGAGGGGTCATAACCAGCAAGGGGCAGGGCCAGGATTTGGACCCAGGTGGTCTGGGTCTTAATTGCCACACTCCACCATCTCTCTAGCATCCATCTGTCCAGTACCATCACACTAGCCATGTATAGCCACTGCACTTTAGATTTAAATTAATTAAAATTAAGTAAAATGAAGAATTCAGTCCCTCAGTCCCAGTAGCCTGAGGTTGCAGTTACTCAGAAGCTACGTGTGGTTAGTGGCGACAGTCAGTGCAGAGCACAGAACATTTCCATCACCACAGAAAGTTCTGTTGGATGGCGCTGCTCTGGAACATAAAGGAAAGGATGTGTTACGGTGGGGGTTGCGTGGTCCACACACATACATGCATGCGTGCACTGCCACTCCTGGGGAGCCCTGGTGTGTCACTGTCCCTGTTCCCCGTTCCTTGCCTGTCCTGTTCAGCACAGAAACTGGTGGCAATTTGGGGGAAGCCTTTCCTCTCCCTCCCTCCCCTGGCTTCCTCCCCAGGGGAAGAGAAGATACACAGGCTCACACTTCTCAGCTCGTTGAGAGCATGGCGCTGCTCTGTGTGCTTGGGCCAACCTGCTTCCCTTCATAATCAGGTTGCCATTGCCCCCTCAGTGCAGCACTAGTCCCAGGTGGGGAGGGTTGGGGGATCGTAACGTGGGATAATTTGGGGGTGACAAAGTGGACTCCATGCCCTGTCTCATCTGAGAGCCTGTCCTCGGGGCCCCGTGACCTCACTCGGGAAACATCTAGTAGAACGCTGTCTCAGGGACCTGCATCCTTGGGTCTGCCCTGGGCAGACAGAGATGCAAGAATGACCAAGCGAGGCTAGGTGGAATGAGATGGGGTCTCGGCTACCCAGCCCTTCACCATAAGCCAGGCCTTTGGGAATGGAGCAGGGGGGCAAAGGGACGTGGGAGGGGCTTGGAGTGACCGTGCCCAGGGCCCAGCTGTTTACCACTGTCACCAGCTCCCACAGCTCGGCGCAATCAGCTGGGTTGGAATGGGACAGAAATCAGGCATGAAAATGTGCAGACCGAGGCTCCCTGACCTTTGGGACTAAGCTGTTCTGTTCTCTCAACCGTCAAACTCCCATTTCCCCATCCTTCCCACTCACCCCTGGAAGCCTCCTGTTAGTCCTCGCTGATGGCCAGAAAGAGGCCATCAGTGGCCACAAGAATAAGGCCGCCTGCTCTCAGGGAGGGTCAGGGTGTAGAGTGGCCCTGGGCCGGGAAGGGGTGCTCTAATGGTTGGACCTAGCCACCGCCGCCCCTGGATGAGGAGCCAGGCTACTTTCAGAGCCCATCGCTGACCCAGCCCCTGGAGGAGCTGCCTCCTGTGGAGGACAGCCACGTCTGCTGTCCAGGCACCTCCTCGAGCAGCCCAGTTGTTCTAGACCAGAAAGCCTGGGTCGCCCCTGTGGTTTTCCAGACAAGAGCTCGTGGAGTGGTGGCTCAAGAACCACACTTGACCCCTCCTGGAGCCTGGGCCTCAGGAGCAGGACCCCTGGGTCAGGGAAGCTCTAGAATGTTCTGAGATCCATCTCTTGCTTCCTGCCTGTAAAGATGTTTCTAGTGGATCTGGCCGAGGGGGCCGGGGTGCAGAGGGGCAACCCAGAGGAGGAGCAGGCCAACTCTCTGCCCTCTCCTCATCCCTGTCAGCCTGATTCTGTTGACCCCTCCCCAGGCATCCTGTGAGTCAGTGACATCAGCACAGCTGTCAACATCACCACCAAACTGTCCTAATATTTTTTCTTTGTGGTCTTTCTTTTCTGTGTCCTCACTGTGTGCCCGCTTCACCCACCTCCCGTCCCTCTTATGATGTGTGTGGATCCCGTACCCCTCCCCACCCCTTTCTGAATCCGTCCTATTGGGGCAACACGAGGTAGCCAGCTAAGAGAAATGAAAGGACACCTGGGCCCTCGAGAGCTGCTAAGGTCCTTCATCCTGTGTGTTGTCACTCACATACGCGTGCATCCTGGGTCGCCTGTCAGGACAGCGCAACCTGACCCTTTACGAAGGGTTCTCCTTTCACCTGAATCGGCCCTTTCTATGAATACCCATCTCATTGGGTTGGGTGTCCAGGGTCCCTCTCAGTGGGGCCTCATTTAACCTGTGTGACCTGGGGTTGCCACAGACGTTCCTGGGCCACACAGGTGTTAAGCAATGCCTGCCCCTGCCCACCATTAGGATTCTATAGAATAAATGAGGTGCTCCAAGAAAGGGGGCTGGACTCCTCTGGATAATTATTAGAGTGGGGAGTAGTTCTTTTCTAGAAAGGTTGAGTGGGGACCAACCACTGTGGAAATGGCTCCTCCTTCCCACATCCCAGACCACTAGGGTTCGATTTATTACCATGCTGATCAGTGGTCTCCCGTTTCCTCTCTTTTTCCCCCTCTGGACTCTCATTTCAGTTTCATGTGTTAATTTCTGTTCTTATTTCACTTTGCAGACTATTTGCCGATTTCACAAGACATAATTTTTATCAACTAGCTCTTAAGAGAGGCATAACAAATTGGGGTTTGCTACCATTACTAGAGAGAGGACACAGTCCCGACCGGGGCCACCCCAGCTGCTGTCAGTGCCCACTGACACTGTCCTAGGCTGCCTGTTTGAACGAATGTTCTTTTTCTCATTTGTAATTCTTGGAAAAGACTCATGTCCTCATTGCTTCACTCAGTTGTTTTTTTTTTTTTCTTAATGTCATTCTCCAGTCCCTTCCCATTTTGCTCTGTGTGCACCCTGTGAACATCCCCCGCCCACCCCACCTGCCACCCCCCCTGAATGTAACAGGGCCGGAGGGGAACTTCTCACAAACTTTGTAGAGCCTCCTCGAGGGAACCCAGGAAGAAGCGTCAAATTACTTGAAATAATGACCAGACGGGGTTGTTGGGACATTTCAAGGGGTGAGCCTTTAAGTTCTGGTGGCCCATAGGGGTTGGGGATATGTGACTTGGAGCACCTTTGTCCTGTTCTGGACAGTACCAAAAGTGAACGCATACACAGAGACTGTGCTATAAATACTAACGTGAAAAACTTAATCTGGAAGAAAAACTATGTAAATATTACCTGGTTGTCTTTGTTTTGCGGGGGCTAGTCCCTCAGTGGCGGTTGCCAAAATAATAAGCACAGCTGTCTTTGAGAAGGGACAGTGGAGTCACCGGGCACTGCCACATCTCTGGCACTGTGGACACTGATCCACACCCTGCCCCCTCCTTCTGTCCCCAGCACCCACACCCCCACCTCCCTGCCCACGCTGGCCTTGCATTCCCTGCTGGCATCAGGGAGCTCTTGGCCCGCTGGGGTAGGAGGGGATGGAACACAGAGGGTCCATCCTGCTCCGGTTGGCACCCCTTCTGGTCACCCCCTGAGAGCTCTCTTCTCCTGCAATCTTGACCCCCATACTCTCCATCTGAGATACCCCACTCCCCTGGATTGCTGAAGTACCGCTCAGTTGGAGTCTGCTTTGTTGACGCTCCTAGTTTGTGAGAAGTGACCCGCGTGCTCCATCGGATGCCTTTGATGTGAGCGGGTCCATCCATTGGACTGTCAGTGTCCTTGAGACCCAGCCTGTGCAGTTTTGCTCATCTCATTAAAGATGCTTGATGTAATAATTGGTTAGTTTCCTTTTATTTTCCCGCAGGCTTTTTCATGAGTGCTATTTTTTTAAATCTGTATGGCTTTTTTTCCCCCGCCTTGATTCTGTTCTGCTCCGAATTGCTTTGCTTTGGTGAACTTGTCCTGGTATGCTTGCCTCACAGACGTTTCAGCCATTGTGAATTTTCTTCATCTCTGTAAATAGTTCATCTGTGCTTCTCCCTAATGACGTTTTATTTTTTCCCCCTGTAAGCAACTGAGGTAGAAAAATAAATTGTTTACCACGGACATGCTGTGTGCTGCCGTCTCTTAGCCTGACAGTGTCCTGATCTCGCTCCAGGGGAGGTGAATGCTCTAAATAGCTGGTACCAGTGACAGCCTAGTGCGGCTTCTGAAAGCATGCGAACTCCCCCTGGCTGCTGCCTGTCCCCAGCCCTCCCTGCTTCATCGTGCCCCCTGCACTTGCTCGAGGTGGTCCTGTCCTTGAGCAGAGTGGCAGGGCATCTGCATGCAGCAGCTGCACCGGTCGCGCCCTTGCCCCTCCTCTGCCATCACTGCTGCCCTCAAGTGAAAATGCCACCGAACATCTGGACCCCTCACATCTGAGCACCAGGTGTGTGAGAGCCCGTGCACGTGCTTCTGCACACCAGCCTCCACGTGGTTTGCACGACGTGGCTTGCTTTCCTAACTCCTCTAAACAGGGCAGGATGGAGGAGCTGCCTGCGTTGCTGGACTTGGTGAAGGTAGAAGACCTCATTTCCAGCTCCCATTTGGCCACACAGTAGCCATGTGACCTTGAGCAAGTGACTTAGGCCTCTAAGCCCTGTGGATAATAGTAGTGCCTAGTCAGTTAGGTTGTTAGGATTAAGTAGGATGATGTGTACATGTGAATGTGCCTTGAAAATTGGTAAATGCTGTACAACTGGAAGTTGTAGAAATAGCGGGATTTGATGTTCCTGTTACATCATTCTCCAGAGTTGTTTTCTCCTCCTTGTCACCCGCACTGAAGTTGCCTGCTGGTGCATCTGCTTATCAGTGAAAAGAATGATCTAGGATCCCCAAATGAAGCCAGAGAGTTGATGGGACTCCTTGCCCACCCTCACACCCCATCCTTCCTCTTCCCTCCCTCCCTGTTTACTGATCACCAGGCACTGGATTAGGTACCAGTTATCTGGATGTGAATAAGACTCGCTCCCTCAAGATGCTCATAGTCCAGCTGAGGGTGACAGAACCAACAGTCAGACCCACCACTCATCATGGGACAGGTGCTTAGCGAGAGAGAGGGAATCGCTCTCAGCTGTGAGGGGACAAAGGCGGGCTGCTTGTCTTACCTGGGGGCCAGTCAAGAATGGCTCCCTAAAGAAGACGACACCAGAACTGAGTCTCGCAAAGTTAAATAGAATTAGCTAGGTAAAGAAGAGAAGGAAGTATTTCCCAGGCAGAGAAATGCACACTTAGACACTGAATCAGGTAGTTTTAAGAAAGAAAGAAAATACAACAGTAAGTAAGAAAACACAAAATAATAATGGCCTAAACAAAATAAGAATTTGTTTCTCTCACCCATGTAAAAGAAGCCTGGATATGACTCTGTAGTATTAGGGGTCTGGGTTTCTTCTGTCTTCTTGTTCTATCCTCTTCAACATGAGACTCCACTTCCTAGTCTAAGAAGGCTGCTCAAGCTCCAGCCATTAGATACTCATCCCGGAAGAGCACATCTCTTCCATTTAATAACACTTCTTAGAAGTCACGCTTAACACCCTGCTTAGATCACCCTAAGGTCAGACCTTAGTCACATTTCCTGTTTTAGCTGCAAAGGAACCTCAGAAATGTCTTTATTCCAGGTAATGCTGTGCCCAGCTAAAAACGGGGGATTATTGTACTAAGGAAGAAGAGTGGAATAGATACTGGGGGACACTTAGCAACCTCTGCCACAAACCTGAGAGGAAGCATTGCAGGTCCCAGGATTATGAGCAGTTCAGTGTTTGGGGAGCTTGCCAGCAGCATCTTGGGTGGGAGAGACAAGGCTAAAGAGGGAGGCCCGGCTGAGTCAGGTTTGGGAAGTCAGATTTGATCCCCAAAGCACATGAAAAGCCCTTAGAGGATTTTGGGTAGAGGAGTGATGTGGCCGGATTTCCAAAGTGAGTCAGAAGGGGTGCTTGGAGAGGTGGGGGCCAGTGAAGAAACTAGAGGGATGGGTTGAGAAGGATGTTCCCTTCGGTCTGCACCCCCACCTCCTCTCCTCTCCTCCTCACCCTCTCTTGGCTCCATTCCTCTCCCCCTGCCTCCGGCTGACTGGTGGCCCTTTGGGGGTCTTTCGGCACTGCCCATACACAGGGTTCATACGGCCCCAACTGCCAGAAAGTTTCTGGGCTGAAGTCTTGGCTACTGAGTTGTCCTCAGATCCGAGCGCTTGGGGCAGCCCGGAGAGCCAGGGGTCCCAGGGCTCAGTGCTTACACCTCCCTGTTAGGACACCGTTTGGGTGCGAACAGGTGGGCAGCACAGGTCCCAGGCCAGGAGACCCTGGGACTCTCATTCTGGAAATGCCAGTTTGTGCTCCTGCCTCTTCAGTGACCAAAAGCAGGTTTCATCTCAGGTGCTGACGTTGACTGATGGGTCCTGGCTTCCTGGACCACTGACTTAAGACTGGTTTTGAGGCCAGGCTATAGCTCAGCAGAAAGGGGACTGTGGTTGACTAGCGATGACTATCAAGGCCGGTACTGCTGCTGGATCGAGGACTCCCGCCGGCTCCCCCCACGTTTTGCCTTCCGTATTCCAGTCTAACGGTGGTGCTTGGGTACCAGGTGATTTTCCCTCCATCTAAGAGATGACCATCCTTTTTTACAAGGAGGGACGGGGCGTGGTCTGAGGAGAGGCCCCATAGGGCAGGGATAGCCTGCTCCCTCTGCAGGAGAAGCCATAGGGACTGCTGCAGGGTAAGCTTGGTCAAATCTCTCTGGTCTTGGAGCAAAGATGAAAGCTTGGTGGTCTGTCTCTCCTGAGGGCCGGCTTGACTGTGGAAAGCAGAGTGAAAGGAACCTGAGTTCTCGAGAGGGGAAGGAGTTTGCCTTATAGGGTGACTAGGAAAAGCAACCTTGGCCTGGGGAAGCTTCCTGAACCAGCTCACGCCCATCTGTCAGCTCTGTGCAGTTTACGACATTTTGTAAAGTGTTCGGAAATGCTGATAGCTGCCACGCCAAAGGCCCAGGATCCTGCCTGGATGGGTAACCTGGGCCACCGTGGGGAGCGACTCCAGGGCCCTGTGGCCACCTGCTCCTCCAGCCCACCCAAGTAGCAGAGACCCCTGTGGTCGGCCTCCACTCAGGAGAGGCGAGACCTGGACTTGCACCCCTGCGTTCTGGTCTCTCTGGAGTTCTGCTTTTTCTGGCCTGGTTCTCGGAGGGAGAGGAGCCTCGCTCCCCAGCCCCTGCACCCTTGTCAAGGGCGGCAATCCAGGGCCGCTGCAATAGTCCTGGAACCAGTGGCTTAGGATGACCCCTCCTTTGGGTGTAAATTTAAATGCCAGGACTGTTTCCTCCTGCTGAAGTTGGTCAGGGCTCTTTCCTCATTCCTCTGCCCTAGAAATGCCCTCACGGGGAACCCTGGTGGACCCCCAACATGGTAGACCCTTAGGCTCTGCCAGCGCTGCCTGTCTCTTTCCTTCCAGTTGGGTTCCAGAATGGAGCCCACCCAGTGAGCGACGGCTGGTTCCTCACTAGTAGGGGAGCTGATCTTGAAATGCCACGTTAGGGTGGTTGGCTTCCCAGGTACATTGACATAACCACGGGCCCATCCCCCCAGGCACCCATAGCTGGGTGTTTCAGCACTTTAAACAGAATCACCCCCTTGCAAAGGAAAGCCGCTCCCGACACAGCAGCCCTGCACATCTGCTTCATCCCCAGCCCTCTAGGCTGCACCTCCCTTCAGCCCTGAGCTTCTCTCTAGGGATTACTCCTTCCCAGATGGGGTCCACAGCTGGATTTCAGATCACAAGCTAGCTCCTCCTGCAGTCAGCCCACTCTGTGCCACCGGGCCCAGTGTGCGCTGGGGGCTTATCCTCTCATTTGAATATGAAAGGCAAGCTAGTTAGGAAGGTATATCTGCTGCTTTAAAAGGGAACGGGAAAGCACGGTTGAGCAGCACACCCCAGATCCCGGGTGAGGATGGTCAGGGCTGTGGATGGGCCGTGCTGCCGTGCTCCTGCCTCCGCCTGGAAAATCAGGAGCTGACGCTATTCCCAGATGAAAGGAGAGCACGGTGCCTAATAGGCACTTAATAAATGTTCACGGAAATGAGTTGGAGGAATCTGAATTGACAGGAATTGCGGGTTTCACTTTCGATCAGTTTTCCGTGCCTCTTGACACTCCTCTGCATAAATAAAGGGAAATATGACTAAAATGAGTGCTCAGCTCTGCCCTCCTTACTGCCCCTCTTCCCTGTGCTAAAGCCCAGAGCTCTGGGTTCTCAGGCAGGAAGTCACGAGACTGAATTCCTGCCCCCGGCTTGCTGGGAGAGTAAGGCTACCTCTGGGCCTCAGTTTCCCCATCTGTCAAATGGGGCTGTTGATCCTTGTCCAGTCCCCCTTCCTCACAGGTTGTTGAGAGGGTCCCTGGGGCCAAGCATGATTCAGTGCTTTGGAAGGGGGTGGTGTCTTGTCCAAGGAGGAGGCCCTTTGGGGAGCAGAGGGCCCAGCCAGCTCCGTCAGGGGTGCAGTGAGGGAGGTGTGGGCGCGGCTTCACTCCTCGTTCTCCGTGGGCTGAGTACGGTTCCCGCCAGCTCCGATCTCCACCAGCAGTGCTGTCCTTGCTCTCCCATTGCGCATTCTAGGTCCCTGTGCCACCAGCTTCATGAAGTCCCCGGTAAGCCTGCCAGCAGGAACGTGATCACCTTTCTTCAGGCCCTTTGGTTTTAATTTCCATCAGCAAAAGCATGTGAAAGGCCACAGCTTAAAAAACAAAACAACAATAATAAAAACATAAATTACTTACAGGGTATGAAATTATAGGCAGACGGCAGTGCCAGGCCTGAGGGATGGGCACTCGTGTCCTCCAACACAGCCAAGGACAAACGAGAAGGCAAAAGTGTGGCCCCACTCCCTCCTCCTCCCTGGGCTGAGGAGCTGGAGCCGAGTCCCACCCCAAGACGCTTTCCCTGAGTCCAGGGCATCTTGGATCCCGTGCCCGCAAGAGACCTCAACCAATGGGGTCACCGCCTCCGCTTCCTGTCCCCTCAGTCAAGGGGGCAAGAGTGCATTCTCTGCAGAGTGCTGGAAAGGGTCATCAGGACCTGCCTCAGGCTGGGTCCTCCCAGGGCACAGGATGCTGAGCAAGTGAGCAAGGAGGTCAGCGCCTGCACGGGCATCCCACGTATAGCCAGGTGTGTTTTTATAAGGTCTGACTGGTGTGCAAAGTGAGTGCAGGGGATGGAGTCGCTGACTCTGCCTGGAAAGCTTTGTGGAAGGAGTGACATCTGAATTGGGTTTTGAAATAGAAGTTCACCAGGTAGCTGATGAAGAAAGTGTATTCCACGTCAAGGGACCGGCAGGTGTAAAGGCACTAAAATTTACAAGTCTTCTCTCCCTTGCATTCCTGCCTCCACTGATTCTCTGGCCCTCATCTGGGCAGATGCTGTCCCATTACTTGGGCCAGGTCAGCTGGACAGTAGACTTTGGCATTGGGAAACCAACGCTTCTTCTCAGACCCAGGGAATCCCAGGCAGACACTTTGTGGACCAGGGATGCTGACTCACCCTTGCCGTAGGAGGCCATCCCCTGTTGGGGCCTTTCTGGATACTGCTGAGCTGGCCCAGTGGGCTCTGGGTCTCTGCTCCTTCATGGTGGCGAGGCTGGCACAGACACACTCACTCATAGAGGGAGATGAATGCACAGCCTGCTTTTCCCCTGGTATAGGCCCTGCTGCTCTGTTGTGAGTCTGGGGGTGTTTTGCTGGCCCCTGGACACCTCTGGTTTGCAGGGGAGTGTCCGGGGCCAGCCCTGCAGCTTTCTTAGTGGTACCTGCTTCGGACCTCTCCAGGCCTTCTTCATCTGACCTCTGGTACCAGCCTTGAACTTGCTAGGATTCAGGTAAGGCTGGGAGCAAGAAGAGGCACCTGCTCCCCCTTCCCCTCGCGTCTGTCCATCCCCCCTCCGCCCATCCATTCTTTACACATGGAGCACGTAGTTATTAAGCACCTGCTGTGTCATAGGCCCTGCCCTAGATGCTGGGAACACAGTGGTGAGCCAGAGAAACATGCCCCTGCCTTTATAGGGCACCTGTTGGAGGCAGAGGAACAAACAGGATTCCACTTGGATGGAGGGACCCAGAAAGACTCCACTAGCTGGACCCTTTCTGGAGGAGCTGGGAGGAACTGGATGAGCCTGAGGGCAAGAGGGCAGCAGACACCAGCCCGGCACAATCACCCAGGCTTGGGATCCACGTCCACACCTGTAGTCACCACTTCATGGGGCCGTGGCCACCCCAGCCAGGCCCTCCCTGAGCCCCCGTGAGCCCCTTGCCCCCTGTTGTCACACTACCCACCAAAGTTAGACCTTGCACTTCAGATAAAATGTACCCTTATCACTCACAAGCAAATTATAAATGTTATCTACTAAAGCCCTTTGGATGTGAAATGTCATGTAAATTAATAGGATTTTAGAATAGGAAGGCACCAAAGGGAGTTCTCAGCTCCATTTCTGTTATTACCTTGGGCAATAATAATAAAAATAGAAATAAAAGTTATTATTCTACTTACTGAGCGCTTACTGAGCGCCAGATACCGTGCAGAGCGCCTGGTGCTGTCATCTCATTGAATTCACAGCAGTCCTACAAGGAGGCGGCTTTAACACGCTCACAGAGGGGCAGAGTGAGGCCCAGAGGGAAGTTATGTCACCAGTCTTGGGTCACACAACCAGTAAGTGTGGGAGATGGGATTTTTACCACCTTGCTTTAACCACGTCGTGTGCTGGTTCCTTTGACCTCTCTGCACCCAGAGTCCGTCATCCCTTACATGGGACTGGCAGTGTCTTCCTTATGGGTTGAGGTGAGGGTGCATTGAGATGACGCAGGAAAGCTTCTTGGCCATGGAAAGCGCTCCAGAGCCAGCTGCTGCTATCATCATCAGTGTGGTGATGATTTCCTCCTCACCTAGGCCAACCTCCTTTATTTATAGGCGAGGAAGCAAAAGCACACAGAAGGTTCTACCACTCACCCCGTCAACTAGGGCTGGTATGCAGTGGTACGGTCCACTGGCTGTTAAAAATTTTAAATATTTTGCTACTATCTGGTAAATAGCCAATGGTCCAGATCCCTCAGAGCACCTCCCCAGCCACCCTGGGATCTCCCCTGAGACTCCCTGACCATCCCATGGTCCACCGCTCGAGGATGCCCGGTACAGCAGTGGTCCTTCATTCAGCGCTGAAACATCTTATCTCAGGAGACAGAAAGCGGTGGAGTCTACATTTTACATTTAGGGGAGGGCGCTTGAGATCACTGATGTTAGTTTACTCACTGAGCTAGCGATGGGGCCGAGATCGGGCTTTGAGTCTTTCAGCAAAGTCTTGGGTGCTCCAGACTTGAGCATTTCCTGTCCTGGTCCCCAGAGGTGGATGCCATAGGGCTGGTGTTTGGAATCATGCTGGGCAGAGCCATTGTAAAGGCCCATCCAGAATGAAGCTGGGAGGAAAGCCGGCATGTGAGGAGACCCAAGGAGCGTTTAGGCTGTTTAGATTTAAATGGTTCAGCAAGAGACCCTATGGGGTGGAAGCAAAATGTTGACTCTTTCTCTGGCCATTCAGCATCTGAAATTTTGGGGACAGGAAGAAGTGTAAAAAGCCTCCTGAACAGAGCTCTGAAAGTTATCCATGGTTAGACCAGTGGTTTTTCCTGACACCTGTGTCACCCTGGCGGTAGGTAGGACAGTGTCTCAAAAGCAGAAATGGCAGTTTTGGCGGGGGGGGGGGGGGGGGGTGGGAGGGTGCAGAAGGAGAAACTCTCGAAATAGTTTGCTGATGTCTCTTTAGAAACTGCGGTCTGGAAGCCCTTCACCATGAATATCTTGGTCTTGGTCTCAGAGACACAGGTAGATATTCGTCCCGTGGGCGAGCGGGCGTGCCTGAGCCATGCAGGGCTGCAAACTGCTGGCACGGGGCCGCGAGGGCCGGCAGCGAGGGCTGGTTTTGGAATGAACCCCCTGTGGCCGTTCTCACCCTGGAGGTCTTGATGGGAGAGAGAATGGTCCTGGCCAGAGCGTCCTCGTAGGGCCAGGAGCCAGTGCCAGGGCACTGTGATGTGTCAGCCAGGCCTGATGCTGGCCCTCTGGCTAGCACTGCAGAGAAACCTTGCCTCATCCCCAGGTTCCTATGGTCCAGCCAAGGAAGAAAGAAGCTGGAACTCTCTAGGGTCCCTGCCCCCAACTTGGTGGGTAGTAAGTGAAAAGAATGTTGAGGGAACCTGTGTCTTGGTTGTGTGTCCCAGGACCCAGCTGGGTAATTTTTCACTGAAGTGAATTGTAGTGGTGAGAGCTTTGGGGGCTAAGTCAAGATCATAGCCACAGGAACACCTCCGTTCCCTTTCCTTTTGTTTCCTTGATCTTGGAGAAAATAATTAGTTGGAATGGCCACCCCATCCATCCCACTGTGCCTGCGGACTAATCTTCTGATTGCTGTCTGCATCTTCAAGCCGGATTTGAAGTAGCCACACCCAGGTGTTGAGCTCAGCCTTGAGAAGAGTTGAAAGCAGAGATGAGCCAGGGGCCTGGCTCCCAGCTAGGTGGGTCCAAGGCAGATCTCCCTTCACCCTGACAGTGAACCCCAGCTCCCTTTTAGTCCAAGGCCCAGCGTATCACTAGCCAGTTTTCTCTCCTTCCCAGGCGTTTGGTTTGTGTGCAGACTGGTCCTGCAGTCACGCAGATGGAACCCCTGTTCCCTTCAGGAGCTAGTGACTGTACGCTCCCTGAGGGCAGGCTCTGTGTGTGGAGTTCACGGCTATGATCCCAGCGCCGGGCATGTGGTAGGAGCTCAGCAAATATTTATTGGGAAGGCAGGACTGAGGAAGGGTCTGGAATTAGAGAGTTCCCTGCAGAGGTTTGAGGTCAGTGAGGGTAGCGTGGGCTCCAGCTCTCTGTCGGAAGGGATTAAATGGTTCAGAGGTAGAAGAACCCAGGGAGAAGGCAGACAGAGCGTTCTGCCTCCTGCCTCCTGGAAGAGCCCCAGGACCTGAGCAAGCAGAGCAGAGCCTAAAGCTGTGTTCTCAACTTTGGCATCCCCTGGGGAGCTTTGAAAGTTTCCATTGTCTGGGCTGTACCTAGACAGAACAGTCATGTGTGTCACTTAATGACAGGGATACGTTCTGAGAAACGCGTCATTAGGCAGTTTCGTCATTGAGTGAACATTATAGAGTGTACTTACACGCTGGATGGTATAGCCTACTACACAGCTAGGCTGTATGGTACTAATCTTAGGGGACGAGCATCCATCATTGACCAAAATGTCGTTACTTGGCACTTGATTGTATTTCAGAACCTCTGGGGGTAGGGCCCAGGCATCAGTATTTTTCTAAGCTCCCCAGGGGACTCCAGTGTGCAGCCTGCATTGAGAATGATGCCTCCGGAAGAGGGAGGCTGGGGGAATTGCTGTGGAATGCCAGCTGTGAGCCTAGAGCTGCTACAGGTAGATGAAAGTCCCCACTCCAGAGGGCCCATGGGCACATCTGAGCACCTGCTGCTCTCGTTCCTCAGCCCTCGACTCCATGCTCTGAGCTGGAGCCCGGTCGGGCTTGAGACCAGGGGCAACTCCCTAGCTGCAGAATCATTCCCAAAGGAGAAGGGCAGAAGCTGCAAAGTGTCAAGGGGGTGAGTGGGGGGTGGCAGACCTCCTCCTGGTCTTTGGGGCACGGTGGCGGCAGGCACTCTGTTTTGCTCCCTGAGCACCTCCAAGTTAGAAGGAATTGGCAGGCAAATGCACATCCACTCCCCTCGGGGCACCCTGGGTCTGCGCTTGTCTCTCCTGGGAATTTTCTCGTTGTTTCCAAAGGATGCTCCCTGACTTCCTGTTTTATGCTTCCCCTGTCCCTTTCCCCGGAGCAGAGACTCTCTGGCAACAGAGCCTTATAGAAGCTCACCAAGGGTCAGTATGGCAACACACCTTCCCTCGTCTCCATTGAAACGTCTGATGAGTTAAATAGATTTTAAAAATTAAGCTAAACAGCAATTGCATTAAAAGTTATTTGGGGCAGTTTTTGTGCCTTCCCTCTGCTGTGAGTACCAACACCCTTGGGGCTCATGACCCCAGAGCCTGTCACCTCCCTTTGGCAACGAGGATAATCCAGGCCCAGGCGCAGGCTGTGGCCCCCTCACCAGGCAGGCCTGGCCTTCTCATTTGGCCCCTTTGCCTTCCTCTCCGGAGGGACATTAGCCAGGTTCCAAGTGACTGTCGTTTTCCTGGCAGAGGGCAAGGGGTTTCCAGCCCATACTCTCTCTAGCACCCCTGCCCCCAGCAGAAGCTCCCAGCCCTGTCCTTTGTCCAGGGGCCTCTGTGGGAATGATGCTGTTGGTATCCTCGGGGAATGTCAGCCTTGCTCCTAAAAAGGCTTGTGTAAATCAGATTCCTATTTTGAATGCCAGAGACTTGGGGTTTTTCAAACAGACGTGGATCAGCTTCCTTCAAAGCACTGTTTTACTGTGTCTCTTTGGTTATCAACTGTCCCTCCCCTTCAGGCCCTCTGTTTTGAACCCCTGGGTCCTCCCACTCCAAAAATGCATCAGCCTCATTTTTTCCCCCTCACTCCCTTGTAAGCCGCCACTCTCTCCCTGTCCAGAAGACATAGATGCCCAGAAGAAAAAGCTATGGATTTTCTGTAAAAGCACTAGCCCTGTCACACCAGGCAGGCCTGCCAGGAGGTGGAGAGAGTCCTGGGCCAGCCAGATGACAGATGGTGGCATTTCTAAACTCTTTTAGGACACGTTTCCTACATTCTGGGTGACAGTTTCTCCTTTTGGATGCTTATTTTTTAGTGTTTGATTCAGTAAAGCAATGTTGGGTTTAGCCAAGAATGTTGGACCATCATGGAAATTGCTGGTGGGGGCGATGCAGGCGTGCTGGGCAAGGAGTGGAGAGTGCTTTAAACAAGCACAACAGAGGGAAAACGGTCTTTCCTAATGGACCATTCGGGATGGTAATGCACATTACAAAGAGTGTTTTGTAAAGATTCCCCTCAAAATCACAGCCTGTTGGAGCCATAAGGAACCGCAGAATTCTCTCATCTCTTCTTTTTGTGAGAGGCACAGAGGGGCCCACTGACTCATCCAAGGTCACAGAAATAAGTGGTGACTGAGCCAGCACCGTGTCCCAGACAGTGCACTCCCGGGCCAGCATCTGCTCATCCTGGGAAGGAGAAAGGACGCAGAGAAGGAGGCGCGGGACATAATACCCTGCAGCAGACAAGACTGCAGTGCCCTTCAGTGTCTGCTAAAAGCTAAGGACACCCCAAGGTTTCCTCTAAATCAGGGGTTCTCTGCCTCCAGCATGCATCGGAATCATCTGCAAGGCCTTTCAAAGATAGAGACGTGGGCCCCCACCTGACTCTGTAGTGTGTTGTTGCTTAAACTCCCCCAAGCCAGGATCGAGACCCACTGGTCTGGATGGAGACCCTGCAGTGGATCTCACAGGAGGTGATCCCAAGAATGAGATCCACCACCATGTTCTCAGGAGGGCCTTTCTTTCCTCAAGGTATTGGGTGACAGGCTGTACAGATGTGCGCTGCAATTTCACTTTTTAAAAATTCTGAAAGCCTTTAAACCGAAGGTTCGAGCCCTGGGCTGCACACTGGGACCACCTGGGAAGCGTTTAAGGGCCCCACTGTCCAGACTGCACCCCAGACTGGATAAATCAGAATCTCCAGGGGGGGGACCCAGGCCTCAGCATTTGTTGAAGCTCCCCCGGTGGTTCCAGTGGGCAACCAGCGGTGAGGGTCAGTGCGTTAGGGCAGGGCGCTCCCATTGGCCATAGCCTGGCGCCCTCTGCTGGGTCGACTGTGCTCCTGGCCCACTCCTCTGGGCATTTGAGTGTGCTGCCCCCGGGGGTGGAGGATCGTGGGTGTGGAGAGACAGCGAAAGTGCAGGCGGCACTGCCTCCCAGCTGCAGGGTGCCAGAGCGGTGGCTCCAGCACTGGCTCTCACGCCACATCAGAGCATCCTGACCATCGCCAGCTGATGCTCCACAACAATCTTCTGTGGGGCAGACTCTGGGCTGGGTCCTAAGTGGAACATGTGACTTAGTCCTGCCCTAGAAAAATTTGTCATCCAGCAAGAAAAATAAGACGTGCATGTAAAAATAATTGCTTAGATAAGGCAGAAACTAGTCAATGCCACAAAAGCAGTAAAAAGTAGGTGTGGTGTCATATAATTCTCAAAAAGGAAAAGTGCCATTGACTTCTAATTTGCAATAAAGTCTCACAGCCCCGAAAAGTCCAAAAAAGCATCTCATTCACTGTCAGTGGGATGGCGACAGCTTTTGTTTAGATGAGTTACTAACCCCAGAAAGTGTTAGTGCCAACCCCAGTGGCACTGCTTTCCAGGGACGGAAGGCCTGGGGTGTGTTGTCCTCTTACTCAGGAAGACAGGCTTAGGTCAGGTCAGAGGTGACGGACTTCCGAGATCATCTGGTCTGACATGGAGAGGAGCTGTTTACCCCTGGCCCAGAAAAGGGAAGCACTGTGCCCAAGTTACACAGCAAGGCAGGGGCGGCCAGGGCTGGAGGCCGGGCTTTGACACCAAGCCCAGTGGGCTGAGGAGCTCCGGACGAGCGAGATTGGGTCTTTGGGTCTGGTGGCTATTAAACTGTGGCAGTTCCTACCTGCCCATGCCTGGAATTCCACCATTAGTGCTTCATTCTTCTGTGCCCCGGCGTCCTCGCTCTGAATGCAGAGGTCTCTAACAGGAAGAGCACACCACATCCTTAATACAATTCCCAGGTAGGTCACCTGTCGCTCTCAGGCCCAGAGATTTTATCTCAAAATGGTTTTCTCCTTTCTGCTGGATTTACTACCAAGAAGTGGGAAGTATTAGAAGGCTGGGGTCGTGTCTGCCCGCGAGGCCAAGTAGTTGTTAGAGCTGAACAGAATGCATGTTCTAATTTGAGCTATGGAAATTTAGCTCACTAAAATGACACCGTGAAGTGGGGGCGTTAGGAAGGATTACAAACCACTGTTATCAGGAATTCAGACTCCCTGTGTGCTGACGACCATCTAACCGTGTAGCCCACCATGGAGAAAGTGGCACAGCCCTGTGCGGGGGAGAGTCAAAAGGCAGGGCTACTGGCTGGACAGAGACCTGATAGGCCTCATCAGCATGACAGCTAACACCCATTTAAGCTTACTCCCTGGCAGGCATTCATCTAAGCACTTTGCATATATTAATCCCACACGAATACCGTCCGTCCGTGGTTGTCTTTACAGATGGAGACATTAAGGCACAGACAGATTAAGTAACTTTTCCAAAGTCACAGAGCTAGTAAGTGCCTCAGGTAGGATTTAAACCCACACAGACTCCAGGTCTGTATGCTTAGCTATTGTGCTAACCTTCTCACAAGGAGAAGCCTGGTTGCCCCCTGCATGCGTTGGCCAGGCAGGCTGTGTCAAGGAGGGACCCCTTCTCCACATTCCCAGCAGCACGGGGAGGGTGTCCTCTCCCACTCTGGGCAGTGGGTGCTAGGGCAGCCATGGGCGCTCATGACCCAGGGGGCTCTGCCACAGCTGTGTTTGAGCCTCAGCCCCAGCGAGAAGCCCTGAGCCCTCCCAGAGCTTCTGCCTAATCCCCCTCGGTCTTCCCGTGAACACCCCCTGCCTGGGCAGTTCTCTCCTTGGCATCCCAGACCTCCTGTCCCTTCCAAAATAAGATAAGAGAGGTTCCCCAAGGAGGCAGCCTGCCACAGGTGACCCCTGGCTCCTCAGGGCCTGGAGAGAAGTGCTGAAAACAGGACCAGGAGCCTGCAAGGCTTCTCCTCCCTGCACTTGCAGCTCCTCCAGTTCCTGCCCCAAGAAGGCTCCTTGTCACCATGGTCTGCATACTGGAGCCTCTTGGTCTTCAGGTCTCTCCTGCTGTCCTGAAGACAGGCTGCTCTCCATCAGGACAGCTTTAGGCCAGGGTCATGATGCTTCTCTGGCCTCTGACAGCCTCACCCAGGCCACCCCCAACAAACACACAGACATGCACACGCACGTGCGCTTTTCCTGGATCTGTGCGTGCCCATCCCCCACAAGCCCAGACACCAACGAGAGCCTGTTGTCCCTGGAAATAGCATCGGGGGTTTATCCACCAGGTCATCTGGAGAACGTATTTGGGGTGACTCGTGAGGCTGGACAGCCTAACAGGACAGGAGTGGGTGGCAGGGAACTGGGGAAGTGGGCCAAGAGGGTAGGCCTGTGCAGGATGCTAGTGCGGCGCAGCCTCCTCCCCTCCTGGAGATTCCCAAGGAGGCGAGGGTGGGTTGTGGGGGCCGTGGCCCTGGTGTCTCGGATGCAGTGTGGGGGTGGCAACCATGGAGCTATGCCGTGAGGGCTGTCAGCTGGCCCATGCCTTGTGAGGGGCAGACTGGGTGGCTCTCCTCCCCCGGCCCCTCTTCTCACACCTGTCACTCTGCTTGGCCCCGTTTTGATGGTTGAGATTAAATTCCAGTCCTTAGCAGTGTTTGATGCTCAGTCTCCAGCAGGAGCCTTTATCTAAGATTAAGGATAATGGATTTCCTTTCTTGGATAAGTTTTTTTTCTTTCTCTTTCTCTTGGACTTTTTGTCCAAAATGTGCTCAACTCCAGAAAATAGACCTTTTGTTAAAAATCTTTTTATTGACTAAACTTCCCTCCCCCAGTTCTATCTCCCTACCTTTCCCACCATGCACCTTTTTGTGCTTCCAAGGAAACCTTCTGTTTCAAGTACAGGGTGAGAGAGTACAAAAGAATAACTTGACCTCGCTTTCCTCCTCGCCCACTTGCAGCTCCTTCAGGTGCCCTGAGCCCTGCTCTGGGCCTGCAGCCGGAGGCTAGTGTACTGAGCCTGGGACAGGGAGAAATAACTTGACTTCTTCCTTATTTTCCTTCAGCACTTTGCGCCAGCACCACATCTTCAGAAATCTAGATCCTGCCTGGAAGAAATGGGGAGAGGACTTGGTGGGGAAGTCCCTTCCTTGGTCTCCGGCAGGGTCCATTGCCCCCTCCGGGGGGAGGGAACAGCCTCCAGGCGTGCGCTGGGAGACCCATCCCAGCAGCCAGGGAAGACCGTGTACATTTATTTCACCTGGATCTTTCTTTTTCCCCCTTCAACAGCCCTATTACCATATTTAAATGCAAGTATGTCTCTTTTCATTGGCATTTTAAGTAGCTTAGCCTGACCTTTTTAGAATAGCTTGTTCCCTTTTGAACTTCTCCTCGCCACCTCCTCCCCAGTAGTTCCGTGTAGCTAGGACAATAGTCTTAGAGTTTAGTGAGCTTCTAGTTCGCTGTGTTTGGGGATGGCTCTCTCTGTCCTTTCTTTCCTCCTCCGCTCCCTGCCCACCACGGTGCATGAGTCCCCCCTCTGTCCTGTAGCATTTCCTTATTTGGAAGGCTCGATGGCTAAAGCTGAGCAGCTCTGTTGGGCTGTTTGTTGTTTGCTGCTGGCTTCTGGCACATCATTTAAAACCACAGTCATTGGAAATGGGTCTTGGGATCAGGTCTCCCAGTGTCTGGCCGAATGGCAGAGGGAGGTCGTTTCACGTGCGTGGGAGAGTGTCTGTGTGTGTGTGTGTCCCAGTGCGTGGCTGTGTGTGCACATGCTAGTGGCCAAGAAAAGTCCAGAGGAGGGGACTCGCCTACCTCTTCCTTCACCTGGACATTCTGCAGCCACCTTGGGTCACCTTGTCCTTCTGACTTTTAGTCCCATAGCTGGGACAGCCTTGCTGCCATGTGCCTTATTGGACAGCACAAGCCTTGATCAGGAAGTTTTTAGATAGCACAAGGGCTGGATCAAGACCCTTAGGAGACCTTCACTGCCGGCTTGAGCGGGACAATGGAGCTCAGGCAGAGGAGGCAGAGCTGAATGCCCCTGATTGTGCCTCAGGAAGTTGAAACGCTGAGAGAGATCAAAGCAAGCCACAGGGCTCCCCCACGTAGGTCCCACATGCCCTCCCACAGCTGGCTTCACGCGGATGCAGTCAGCGGGCCCTGCAGAATGCTTCGCCCTTAGGCCTGGGGCTATGACACTGCTGACGTGAAGTTTGGACAAAGTCTGGAGTTAGGGTGGTCAAGCAAACCTGCAGAGCCTTCGGGGAATGGCAGGAGTTAAGCCGTCACCTGGCCAAGGTGCCTGTTCTGTTAAGAGGCCGTCCCAAGGGCCTCCTGCCTGTGGCGCAGGGCTGCCCACTCCGCCAGGATCCCTGCAGGCGAGCCAGCCGTTCTTGGTCCTGCTCTGGACAGGCGCTGGGGAATCACGGGGTGTCAGTGCAGGGTGCAGGTGCATCAGGGAGCTCGCCCTGGTTCTCCAGGGACGTTCCTCCTAATCCTCTGGAATTATCTTGATGTGCCTTCTAGAAGTAGTTTCCGGGGTGACAAATGTGTGAGAATCAAACACACCTAAAGATGCTGTGCCTTCCAGGAGTCTGAGAGCCACTGACCTGTGTCCCTCCCAAAGCTGCCCGGTGGGGATGCCTTTCCACTCCTGTCTTTTTGTGGAGGGGTAGGGGGAGTGAGGCTGGTGAGACAGGTCTGTCCGTGGCCCTTTCCAGGGTCCCTCCTTGACTCCAGCTTCTCTCTCTCTCTGCCAGGCTTCCCAGCAGCGGCATACGGACCAGTGGCGGCAGCAGCGGTGGCGGCAGCAAGAGGATCAGGTAGGAAGGTGTACGGGACAGGCGGCTCCCAGGCATGCCCCAGTGTGCAGGGGAAGGTAAAGGCCCTGTTGGATCTGTGTGGCTGCGTCTGTCCACTCCTCTCACCACAGCCCGGAGAGGGGGGCAGGAAGGCACGGGCGATGCCCTGCCACCCAGGGCAGCTCCCAGGGGGGTCAGTCCCAGGACCACAAACCAAACAGATTGTTATTCCCTCATTGAAAAAAGAAACATGAATTTCTTTTTGACTTTGGTTGGCCCCTTCACCTGATGGCCGGCTTCAGGGCGCCTGTGGTCATTTCCCTCCTTGGCTTGGGCTGGTTAACCGGCCTCCCTCCCTCGGGTCTCTGAGCCAGCCAGAGAAGGTCTCGACTGTGAGAGGGAAGCTCAGAACCCATCCACGCACTACCGCCCTCGGAGCAGCCAGCCCTCTCGGTTCCTGCTGCACCTGGCAGGTCGGCTTGCCGATCGGCTAAACCCCCAGAGCTTGTGAAGGCCAGAAGTGGGGCCAACCCTGACCTCAGTGGAGGGAGCTGCTGCCTCCCAAAACCCCTATTGCATCCCAGACACTCTCTTCTTAGCAAAGAGCAGAGCATTCCTGGGCTCCAGCCACCAAGGGAATCGGGATGTTCTGTCCCATGAGGTGGCCCCTGTCGTTTGGTTTCCAAATCCAACCTTTTAGGAGGTCTGGAACCCCTCCAGGGAGGTGGGAACACTTTCCCAGCAGCACTATGGGGTCAGGCTGGCACTGGGGCCTTCTGTCCCTCTCCTGCAGATGCTCACAGGCTTCCTAACAAGGAGGGCTTCTGCTGTGTGCTGGGCTCCCCTCACCCCCTGGCCAGGAGAGGCCCCTGCTCTTCCTAAACTGAGTGACCATGGTTTGCGGCTCTCCTGCCACACCCTGTGCACAGGGTGCTGGTGCACCCAGAAAAGAGATTAGTTTAATGTACCGGGACTCGGGCGGGGGGGAGGGAGGTGTCTACGAGGCACCAGGAAATGGGGCATTAAAAGCCCAGAGGGTGATTGCCAAAAACCCAAACCCTCGGTGATAAGAAACTGGCACTGTGAGGCCCATTAGAAACGTCAGTAAAAATCCGTTCCATGCAAACTGGCACTGCCTCGAGCTACAAAGGATCCTCTCCTCGGAATCACCCCTGAGAATTGGTTTGGAGGGGCCCAGGGAGTTCTCCGGGGGCTGCTGAGGGGCAGTTTGCCAGAGAGCTGGGCGGACCGGCAGGCAGGTCTGGAGAGCTGGGCGCCCATCCTCAGTGGGATTCTGCCTGTCCTGGCCGGCCTCCAAGGCCTCATCTGCCCTCTGGCCAGTGTCCCTTGGTCCCCCCTGCCCAGGGCGGGGTGCACAACTGCCTCGTGTCTCCCCGTTCCATTTGGTTTTTTAACTTGAGCGCTGTTTGGTATCATTATAAACGAGCCTCTGCCCTACCTGTGCCTGGTGCGGGGACGACAGAAAGGAAACTCTTGAGATTTTTGAGTGTTATTGGTTGTTGTTTTCTCCGTTCAGTTTTTTTCCTATGATAACTTGGATTATGAAACTAAACTTTAACCCAAAATTAACCCTGCCTCTCTCCCCACCCCACTCTCCTTGACTCCATGGCAAGTTTAAAGGGCAGCATGGGGTTCTTTGCGAGTCTGAGAGTGGTCTCCCCATGGTCTGTGCCCCCTTCCACCACCCCCACTCTCTCACAGATCCCCAGAGCCAGGCGGGAGCCCCACCCATTCCCTCTAACTCCTAACCCCGAAGATCAGAGCCATCTCCAACCACGCTTTTTGTTTCAGGCTCAGTAGCCATTTCCATCGGGAGCCAAGTCTCCCACAGGCCGTTCTGGGTCAGCCATGTTCATCGCTGCACTGTTAGTGAATTCTATTCAGGAGTGTGCTCCCTGACCACCTGCCCCACACCAGCCTGGGTTAGTGCAAGGAGTAAATCCTCACCTCCGAGGTGCCCGTCCCCTGGGGTGCAAGCTTGGTCAGGAAGCTAGAGGGCAACCCGCAGTGCTGCCTGGGGACAGGGCTGGGGTGTGCCCAAGGGCGATGGCTAGACTGGGCTGCTGCAGTCTGAACTCCGCTGGGGCTGGCAGACACCTGCCCGCCTGTAGACAGGGTAACCCGGCCCACACCCCCTAAGCCCACTTTGGACCTGCAGCAGGGTACAAGGCTGGGGAAAGAGGATCTCTGCCTGTCTTCCTTTTAGTGCGTTTTGGCCTGTAAAGACTATCCCCTCCCTTCCTCTAGAAAATGACCTGGATTCTGAGCCTGGCAGGATGGCTAATTATTTGCCTGTTGCAGTGGCCCCTCGGTGGCATCTGGCATGTATGTGAGAGGGCCACACAGATATGTTTGGGTTTGTACATCCGCCCAGGCCAGCAGTAGCTCATTGGAGGGCTCATTGCCCTGTTCTACCTTCACCCACTCCTGCAACCCTGCGCCCCCATCCCAGCTCCTCCCAGGGGACGAGGATACTCCTTCAGCCTCCCGAACAAGAGCAAGCAGCCTCGGCTATTGGAGGGCATCACTAGTTCAAATCGCATTCCCTTATAGGGAGAAGCTGGTTCAGGGAGATGCTGTGGTGTACCAGCCTTGAGCTTGGTACCGTGCTGAGCCTGGCAGGGAGTCAGAACAATGGGAAAGGAAGCCTCTGCTCTCAGGGCTCTCAGGCTTGGTTTAGGCAGTAGGCATCCTATGGAAGGCCCTTTTTTGGTCTTTCATTTTTGTCTAGCTCCACAGTTTTGTTTGGTTTTTTCCTTCCATTATGATGCACTGGGGGAGCTTCCGGAGGCAGAAGCACCTGCTGAGGGCCGTGGGGTCGGAAGCAGCTTCGATTTTGCTCAGGTTGGCAAGTTGTATCATCAGGGCTATGGTGTCAGGTAGGAGGTCCGGGGGGCCTTGAGCTCTGCGCCCACCTCAGCCGACTCCTCTGGGCCAGCCTGCCCACCTTTTCCTAATTCGCCCAGGTCCTGAGGGGAGCAGGGCTCAGGGGACCCGCCAGGGGAGGTCCCTGCCGACTCCTAGATAACTTCACTATCAGTGGTCACTTTTCTTTCACCTCCACCCGGTAGTTTGAAATGTCATCTTTTCTTGTGCTCAGTCAAGACTCTGTTTGTTTATTTTGATCGTATTCATTGAGTTCCAGTGGCCCCATCATGTCCCACCCAAACCTAAGTCCAGTTTGGCAAATGACTCCCCCAACAGGTGAGGGGAATGGTTCGAATTTTCAGGCTACTTTATTTCCAGGTGACATTACGGGGGGGTCCGTGTATCACTCTTAGAGCTTCTGAGCCCCCTGCCCCCCCTCACCCCCGCCCATCTCCGGCCCCAGCCAGGACCCCTTACTGAACTTTATACTTGCCAGCTTTATTCCAATCTAGTAACGTGAGCTCCTGACATGGTGGTGAGTGTGAGAGTTATGTTTCTGTTGTCTTTTCTCTTGCTTGGTTGGGGCTGCGGTGAGAGAGTGTCTCTGAGGCATCCTTTCCCGCCTCTCTTACACTAGGATCTGCACACCTCCTCTCAAACACTCTTCTGAGCACGCTCAGCGGGAAGGTTTGTCCACACCTATTAATCCTCTCTCAGTGTCCAGCTTCCTGTTAGTACCAGCTGGTTTGCATGTTTTTGCTTGTTCAGATCAAACAGTTCAAGAAACAAACTCATATCCAACTCTCGAGAAATGTCTTTTTTTTGTACACTTTCGTTTTCAATTTTTTTTTTATTAGTTACGACTCCAAAACACCTGTTGTCCAGTAAAACATTTCACACCTCCCCTGCCTGTTCTTAGATTGTATGTATCTGTGGGACTGAACTAAATGCATGCACTGTGGTAGATGTCCTGGTAGCTGTAGCTGTAGTTGTGGAACATGCATTGTTGAGTTGATATTACAGGGCCTCCGACAGCTCGGCACAGCGCGGCTGTCTGAAGGATAGCCTGGGGCACCAGGAAGAGAGGGGGCTCCATGTTTTCAATGTTGCAGAGGGGCTTGGATCCATGTTCTCGCCATCAGCCACCACCACCTCCCCTCACACTCCCTGCTCCCCCGGTCCAGAACTGGGTCACCACCCTCAGCTCTAGCCTTCTTCCCAGCTGAGATCTCTGTCCATAGTGTCCAGCGATAGCGAAAGAGAACAGAACCAGGACGGGAGGGAGTCTTAAAGTTCTTCTCTGTTTTTGTCGTCCTCATGTGATTCTTGAACAGAGCAGTTCATTCCTTATTTCTTGAGGCCTGCCAGCAAGGCCCCTCCGAGGCTCCTCTGCTCCTTGAGCCCTTTGCCAGCTCACATCCAGCCCTTCAAGGATACAGCCCTGGCAGCCCTGTCTGCGTGGTCTCCTCCTTGGGGCGGAGGGGAAATGAGATCCGGTAGGGAAGGGGATTAAGATCTTAAGACCTCAGTCTGCAGGCTGGGGACGCAGTTGGTCCTAGTGCAGGTCAGCATTTGTTCTCACAGTTGGTGGAGGTGGGAGATGCCTTTAGATGAGCTCTCCACGGAGTGGGGGGCAGTCGGGTGAGAGTGGTGACATTCCCAGTAAGGAGATTATTGGCGTAGCTTTCCCATGGGAGGGGCATGAAAGGATGTGGGGAGGGTTGAAACATTCAGAGAGGAGGCCACAGTGTTCCTCCCTCTCCCCAGGAAGACTCCCCAGTCCTGCTGCCTTTGCCCTCTGCTCAGGGGCATGTGCAGTCAGTCGTCTCTCGACGCACTGTCTGCCCTGCAATTAGGATGACAAGCCATAAGGGAGTCCAAGAGGTCTCAGATCTTTACAAGTTGATGGCAAGTGAAGTAGCACTTGTCCCTGGGACCTGCTCCTTAAGTCAGGCTGGTTGGTGGCTCTGGCCCACTGCTGCTGGAGGACACAGGCAGGATCTGAACCTTGAGGGTGCAAGTTACCTATTATGGGAGACAGAAGCCCAGGAAGTCACAGAGTCCATGAAGCCCCCAAAAGAGTGTGAAGTAACAGAGCGAAATGGTAGCTCCATGGAGAGAAGCGGTGCTGTGGAAGTCAGTGGCACAGTTGGGGTGCAAGGATTGAATGTGAGCAGGCTAGTCAGCCACCAGACAGAATGAGGGCCCCAAGGCCCAGGAAGGGAAGTCTGGGAGGAGCTGTCATTCAGACTTGGCCTTCTTGGGGAGCGTGGGGGAGTGGCAGAGGGAAGTGGCTGGAACTCTCAGGCTTTGGGGCTCTTGAAGCTGCAGATTGACCCAGGCCAGGGAGCAGGAGAGGAGGGTGGGACAGAAGGCAGAGAGAACAGAAGATCCTAAATCCTACATGTGGCTCTGCTGGGGAAATGGCTTTGCGCCCTGTGGCTGGATGTCCTATGAGTTTCTTCAGTTCTAGTAGGTAAAACGAGCAAAAGTAAAATTCAGGTCGCGGGATAGAATAAATAGTTTAACTTGAACCATAAAAGAAAATGCTTTGCAGAGGAGAGTAGATCTCATGAAGCAGCCGTGTCCACCCCACCCAGGTTGGGATATTTTCCCTGGACCCAGTGACATTCTTTGCCTCACATGTGTTCGGGGCTGAGGGGCATTAACGATAGTGTCCCCCACACTGTCTTCCAGCTGCTGGAGGGATCTGGCAATTGCTTGCCTCAGTTGTGGCTCAAGCTTTAGGGTTCCCGGTATTGCTTTCAACAAGACGTACTGAAGGTTTGCTCTGTGCCAGGCACCAAGGGATGGAAAGGCACTAACACTTCTTGCCTTCAGTGGCCTGAGAATCTGGATTCCTGCCCCCTGTTTCCTACGAAGCATTGTTTCTGGTGCCGTCAGCTTCATTAAAGAAGGAAAATAGATCAGTGTGGTGCCTTCATTTCTGAAGACGGCTTTTCCTGCGCCTCCATCAGCAGCATCCGATGTGGAGAAAGGGCAGCTGCCGTGTGGTCGTCTCTGCTTTCCCACCCAGCCTCCCTGTGCTAGCCGCAAGCGTCCTCTGGGGGCTGTGACCCCAAGATGGCCCCTCTGTGGGTAGGGTCATGGGGACACCCCCTCGCTGGGATAGAGCCAGGGCAGCAGCCCAGAAGGAGAGCAAATCTGTGACCCGTTAGGACCAGCCAGATTTACCCAAAAGACCTTCCCCAAACACATATATCCCAGTCCACAGCACTGTGTTCTGGGGATGGGCACCTCGTTTCTCAGTTTGTCATTAAAATCTTCATTTCTGGGAGAGCCCAGACTCTCACCGTAAACAGTCCAGCATCGGATTTCAATAACCCCAGTGAATTTATAATAATGTGCAGAGCCGCCTGCCGCTGACCTCAGCTTCATTCATTTTCCAAGGGCTTTTGGACCAACCCTGTTGAGGATAAAATGCATCAACTCTGATCAATAATTTTGTAATAGAAATACCATGCACTTGATAAATCAACTCTAGTGCAATTAGTGACTAGCCTTGAAGCCCAGACCTAAGTAGAAGTTAATCCTGAAGTGAAAGGCGTGGGGGAATGTTAATGGTCTTTTAAATCAGTGGAATTCTTTTCAGCGGGTGGCACCTTGGGCCCCCTGAGCTGGTTGGCCCACGCTCTGCGCTGGCCCAGGAGCCCAGGCCCTGCGGTCTGGAGGAGCGACGGAAAGTGTGCTGACACCCTTGGGAGTTCCATAAGAGCATGTAGGGCACAGCAGAGAGGGGCAGAGGGACTCCCCCTTGCACCCTGGGCTGGGTGGGGGCACTTCAGGGTCTGGGGGGCCCCGAATGCTGGTGAACTCACATGTTGGTGAGGCTCATCAAAGGAGCACACGCCTAGGTGCATTGTGGTTCCTTGTGTCCTGTCTACCCCATGAGACAGGCAGGAAGACAGACGTTTTGGCCTTGTTTTACATGTTTGTTTGTTTTTATGGGAAAGCTGGGCTGCAGAATGGTTATGTGACTTATCTGAAGTCACACAGCTGGTTATCTGGGGAGCAAGGCTTTGGTCAAGGAGACTTGACCTTAGACTTGAACCCTAGTCTTTGGCCACCTTAAAATAGCTCTGTAGAAGAGCTGTGTTTGTTCATGAAGGACTCACCTGCCGCCCAAATGCCCTGCACGTGCAGGATGCTCTGTGAGAGCCCAGCAGCCTCAGCTGCCAGCTCTATGTCAAACAAGAACTCAGGCTCCAAGACCTCACAGTCTGACCTTTCAGATGTAGATTTCAGAACTGGGCCCAGGGCACATCTGCCATGGAGTTTAATTCAGCAGATATTTATTAAGTGTATAACAAGACTAATAATCATTTTATATGGCAGGCACTGTCCTAAGCCTTGAATCAGGATGCTTTGGACTGTATCTGAAAACCCAACTCAGCATGGTTAAATAGCAAAGGAGATTTATTGCCTGACTTCCTGGAACCTCTGTAGAAGAGTGGGCTTCAGGTGTGGACTGTTCAGGGCTCTCTTCCTGCTGTTCTCTGAGCTTTGCCCTCCTCGTTTCCATATTGCCTTTATGTTGGTTTTCCTATGGTGGCAAAATGGCTGTAGCAGTTCCCTGCTTCGCACCACCCTGTCTGGAAGAAGAGGGGATCAGATGGTCCAGAATTCTAGCGAGAGTCCAGAGCTTTGTGCTGCTTGGCTAAGGCTTAGGTTAGAGAGCCAATCACTGAGGGTAGGATCCATCCCCCTCTAAACTGGTGGGAGAAGGATGGATTTCCAAAGGAAAATCTGGGTGCTGCTAAGAGGGGGAATGGGAGACTGATGCTGGATAGACAAGCAGTGAATGCCACCACAGCCCTGGATGTTCATAGTGAAAACAGAGCACCGTCCCTGCCCTCGAGGACCTCCCAGCCTAGCATGGAGGCTCACAGGTACTTACAATATGATGCCATAAGCCCACTACCAGAAGGAGCACAGGAGGATGTGATTAGCTTTGTCTGGGAAGTCAGGGAAGGTTTCCACTTTTCAAGGACAAAAAGGAGCTCCCCAGGAAGCCAAAGGGAACAGCATGTGCAAAGCTACTGGAGCCCAGTTCAGTAGACTGAATCTGAAACCCTGCCAATGGGTCACTCCGGCTGGAGAATAAAATGCAGTGGCAGGGCAGCAGCAGATAAAGGTGGAGAGCGGGGCAGAGCCAGAGCAGGGGCCCTTGGTGCCAAGCTGAAGAGGCTGGATTCACACAAGCAACTGGGAGCCTCGGAGAGGCCTGACACCAGGACCTGACACCAGAGTTGTATGTTAGACAAGACAGGACTGAAGGCAGGGGGACAAGTGACAACTCGTGTACACTGTAAACACTCCATAGCCCAGTAAGAAGTGCTGCGGACTTGTTGCTCTTCCCCATTAGCTGATTAACTCTGGGCTCAAGGTCACGCTGGGGCCTGGGGTAGGAGGCAGAAGTTCAGGCGTGGTCTCTGCCTTCTGTGAGCTCCCAGTCTTTGCAGGAGGATGCAGCACACAATCAGCGAAAGAGGGGGTCTTCAGTAAGACTAGATTCCTGCATGGTCAGAGCACTCAGCAGGCAGGAAGCTTGGACAGGAGGCAAGACCTGAAGTGGGCCTTGAAGGATTTGATTGGGAGGGGAGAGGACATTTCAGGTGAGAGAATTTGGATAAAAGGTTGGCAGTGGGATGAGCAGTGGTTGGGGAACAGCAGGAGGCTCTCTAATGGGCAGTGCGGGTATGAAGAGGTAGAGAGGCTTAAAGAGGTAGAGACAGGCTAGATTCCGGAGGCCTGAGAAGCCGCGTTGATAGAGTCATATTGGTGGGAGAAAGGTTCATATTCTTTTTGGCAGTGGAGCTCAGTAAGGACAGAACCAACTAAGGAAGATGGACCTGGCAGCCACCAGGTCACGGAGCACAGCCTGACCCCTAATCTCCAGGTCCAGGGCTCAGTTTGTGACCTGGAGCAAGGCAGCCAAAAGGCAGACACCGGAGGGCAGGGCGCTCCTTCACGGGGACTCCGCCTTAGTTTCCTGTGACTCACCTTTGCTTCTGCCAACAAATTGTTATTCATTCCCTGCTTGGGGCTATTGGTTGCCATTCCTGTGCCCTTGTGGCAGCCACTACCTCCATCCTTTCTGCCAGCCCATTTCCCTTGGTCCTTGTCTTCTCTCCCTCCATCAAAATCCAGCTCAGACTACCGGGAAGCCACATCTGATTAACCCGACCTGGGCTGCCCCTTCCTTTGCTCTAGCTCCTCAGCAAGATCTTGTGTCCTCAGTCTCCTTCCTGATTGGTGAGTTCTGCTGAATGAAAGGCGGGGTTTTGAGTCCTTGGAAGATGTTTTGCATGTATCTGAGTGGTGCCTGCCTGCCTTCCCCAACAATGTAAACCATCAGTCCTCCTGGAGGCAAAGTCAGCCTCATTCTTAGTATAGTTGAGTAATTACTATGCAATTAAAGCAGAAAATAAAGGGGTCCTTTGTTCCCGGATGCTTATTAATATTAATAAGAAGGTCTCCCCTTTCCAGCTTGGGATCCTGCAGAACAGGAGGTGAGCAAATAATGCTTTTGAACAGCTCTGATGGGCTGTTGGAATTGGATCTGCCAGGATGAGAGCCACGATGACGTCCCCTCTCTGGCATGAATAGGAGGGTTCCATCCAGCATCTCAAAATTCACACCCACCTGGGAGGCCCCTTAAGGGAAGGATATCTTGCAAGTGGTGGATAGAATGCTAGAGACGCTTCCCAGCCAATTTTAATAAAATAATGATAATAGTAATATGTTAATAATGATTCACGTGTGTTATGAGTGAGCCAGCTACAGTGCCAATAGGCCCACCTGCCTTATCCCGTTTAATTCTCATAACCCTATAAAGTAAACACTGTCGTTCCCATTCCCATTTTAAAGATTTAAAAACTGTGGCTTCGATGGCTTGTCTCAGGTGGCAGAGACAGGATTTGTGCCCAGTTCTGTCCTGTCGGATCTCTGCTCTCAGCCACGGTCAGGGGATGCTCCATCGTACCAGCCCTCCGTGCCCCAGGAAAGCTCTGTACCTTTAAAACATACAGTCAACCAAAACCCACAGCTGCTGTCAGCTCCGTTCTCCATGTCCTTCGGGAAGGAAAGAACCCAAAATCATTTACAAGAGGCCTCAGGAGGCATTCTATGTATTTTTTGCTTCTGCTGTTGCAGACTTAACGTCATGGTTCTGTCTGGCTTTGGCTGACATTTCTGATCTGGTTTCTGGTCCCTGAATCCTTTCAGACCAAAGGCAGACAAAGGAGGCCCCAAGGAGGTGGGGTTGGGTAAAAGAGAGCCATTCTGAAGGTAATTATTTGAAAGCAGCCTTCAGCTAAAACAAGACTGAAAGAAGTTAGCCACTGCCCTAAAGAAACTAGGCGTTGGAGCAAGGGAGGGCCTCTTCAGGCAAGACAGACGTTCTCCATTGGGATGAGTAAACATCCCTTCCGGGGAGGTGTGAGGACTGAATCTGGAAGGTTGCTGGGCCACGCAGCCGGGCCACGCAGCCAGGCCGTAGGGCTGGGACGGGATTGGCCGCCCAGTTGCTGGGGCTTTGCTTTGGGCCAATAGCTGTGGTGGGGCGGGGCCGGAGGCGGGAGCAGCAGGCTCCTCGGCCAATCGTCCTGCAAGGAGGCTGGGCTCCTGGTACCATGGCAACCGCGAGCAGGGTCTCATTTGTTTTGTAGATGAGTAATTACTACGCAATTAGAGAAAGCTAAAAATAAAGGGGCCCTTTGTTCCTGGTTACTTATTAATATTAATAAAATGGTCTGTCCAGGTCTGTGGTAAACAATTAGTGCAAACCTGTGTGCCTGTGGTCGAGCCTACTGTAGGAGGCAAAGGCTGCCCAGTCCGGCTTTCCCCTCTTTGTGGAAGTTGTTTCTATCTATGACCTGCAAAGGGTTGGCTTTCCTGGCTGGGGAAGATGAGGCTCAGCCTCAGACACACCGGACCCAGGATGCCCTGGAGTGGGGGTCACTTAGGCACTGAGCCAGGTGGAAGGGTCTGGCAGCATCATCCCAGTCTCCAGAGAAAAGACCAGACAGAAACACAGCAAAACCCAGAAGCACGGACCAGTGTTGGAGGAAACCCCGCATCCAGTTTTGCTGTGTGTCCTTGGCCACGTTGTTTGAGTTTTCTGGGTCTAGATTGTTCAGCTCCGGGTGCATAAATCTTTTAAATCCACTGAGGCAGCCCCCAAGATTTCAGTGTCTCCCTCCTACCTGGGCTTGAAGAGAAATAAATCAGGCTTGGAAATGACTTGCTGGAAGGTTATGCAGTGTTCAGGGATTGGCCCGCCCCCCACCCCGCTTCCTGTGCCCTGGCCTTGGGGCCAGAAACAGCTCAGAAGCTTCCCTTAAATCCCTTCCCCTTCATAAGGGGAGGAGTTGCCTTATGGATTAATCAGATAAGGATGATAAGCAGTTTTAAAAAAAACAAAAAGGGGCATGAGAGCATAGAAGGAAGAGTAGGGAATCGGAAGACCTGGTTCCAGTCTGGCTTCTGCCACAGACAGGCTGAGTGATATTGGGCAAAAGATTTCAGACTGCAGGGTTCTTGGGGACCACTCAGCTCTGTAGCTCTGTATTGCTGCTGTTTCCAGAGTTCTCCATCCCTGTTCATTGGGGACGAAAGGGGTGACAGTGACAGTACCTTAAGATCAGAGAGGAGTTGACTGGAGAGAAAGCCAGGGGCTTCCGAGGCAACTTGGTGGGGATGCATTTGAGAACAGTCCTGCATTTTTTTAATGCATGAGGGCCATGAGAGGGACAGAAATATTTCCAGAATTGTGTATCATTAAAGGAGCCTATAGTCAAATTTGCATCCTTGGGTGGGGTTGACTAAACTAGGGTTTGGTTCTCTGGATGGTATTTATTAATAAAGCCGGACCTGTTGGTAGCTGCTGCCCATGAGCAAATCAGCTGTGAGACTGGGGCCAACACAGTGGTTCTTGAACTTTGCTGAGTGTTAGAATCACCGGGGGAGTTTTAAAAACTGCTAACATCCAGGCCATATCGCAGACCCATCAAATCAGAATATACGAGGGTGCGCCCCAGGCCTCAGTAGTAGTTAAAGTTCCCAGGCAAGTCCAATGTGTAACCGTGGACTCAAGTTCCACCAGGTTCTTGACAGATGTAGAGCCGCACACCATCTCTGTGACTGTCCTAGCACCCCTACTTCAGAAACAGATAAATAGAGCCAAGCCAGGCAGCTGGCCTCAGCCTCCTCCAAGGAGCAGGAGAGCTGGTCCGGGAGCCCAGGGCTCTCCTGCCCGCCATTGTTCCTCCCAGGAGGGCCAGGAAGTCCACCCCTCCAGGGCGGGCTGAAGGGGTCTTTGTCCTCAAGGACAGGCCTGTCCTGGCTGAGATTAAGAGCGTGTACACATAGAACCAGCAGCCCGGAGCAACCATAAACAGGGAAGCAGCCGCCTTCCTGACTGTCTGACGAATGGGGGCCTTTTGGTAAGGTGGGAGTTTGTTATTAAAGACCTAATTAGAAACATGAGAGGGAGCTGAATGGCTCCGTGCTTGGCTAATTAGTGACATGGATGCGCCAGCTTTGAACTTCAAGGACACAGAGCTATTAGCACTTACATCGAAAATGGATTAAACTCCTGTGCCTTTATAATCATTAAAGACAGGCTGCTCAAGTGGAAAGCCTTTTGTACAGGTCCTCAAGGGGCTGCCCCTTGGGCGTCCTCCCCATCCCACCCCGCCCCCTGGCTGCCAGAGCCGCAGGCAGTGTTTCCATTAAATGTGATTGGGCAGTAAATACTGATGGTCCTCGGGCATTCCAGCTCCCGAAGGAGGGCCTCGCAGAATGGAGTGGTCTTTCCAGACGGAGCCCAGCCCTCTGGTTGCATTTTCTGGAGGGGTCCCTGTGAGGGCCCAGGCATGGGAAGGGTTCCTTTCTCTCTGGCAATGCCCCCTCCACCCCACCCTGACTCCAGCAGTACTGCATTCCTGCTTTGTGCCCAGCCTTGTTCTGGGGTGTGGCACAGAGGAGCGTGGTCCAGTCCTTTGGAGAGAGGCAGTGCCCGACCTCAGGGAGTCCCCACTCTGATGGGGAAGACACCTCTACCACCAAAGAGCTCCCAATGTGGAGAGGCCAACAGGGCCCACGCCCAGCTGGCACTCTAGCACTGGAGGTTTGATTGCTTCTCCTTGAATTTGCAACCTCTCTGAGGCAAAGAAAGATCCAAGTAAACAGAAGAAACCTCATCAAACTATGATGCAGGGAAGGACGACTGAGCAGCATGACTCAGTTTAAAAAGCAGCCTGGGGGCTGGCCCAGGGGCCGAGTGGTTAAAGTTCTGCTTCCGCTTTGACGGCCTGGGTTCACGAGTTCTGATCCTGGGCACAGACCTACTCCACTCATCAGGCAGGCTGTGGAGGTATCCCACATGCAAAATGGAGGAAGATTGACATGGATGTTAGCTCAGGGCAAATCTTTCTCACCAAAAAAAAAAAAGCAGGGGCTGGCCCCGTGGCCAAGTGGTTAAGTTCACGCGCTCTGCTGCAGGCGGCCCAGTGTTTCCTTAGTTCGAATCCTGGGCGCGGACATGGTACTGCTCATCAGACCACGCTGAGGCAGCGTCCCACATGCCACAACTAGAAGAACCCACAACGAAGAATACACAACTATGTATCCGGGGGCTTTGGGGAGAAAAAGGAAAAAATAAAATCTTTAAAAAAAAAAAAAAAAAAGCAGCGGGGGCTGTCCTGGTGGCACAGCGGTTAAGTGTGCACATTCTGCTTTGGCGGCCCGGGATTCGCTGGTTCGGATCCCAGGTACAGACATGGCACCACTTGGCAAGCCATGCTGTGGTAGGTGTCTCATATATAAAGTGGAGGAATGGCAGCAGATGTTAGCTCAGGGCTAATCTTCCAAAAAAAAAGCAACCGGAGTTGCCATCATGTCCCAGTTAGAGCCGGGTTCAATCCTGTCTGAGACGCTTCTGAGATCCTGGGATGGTGGACAGGTCTCCTCATCTGTAACCCAGGGGTAATAAAGCCCATCTTATGAGTTGTTAGCATGAAAAAAGATGGTGTGAAACACCTACCAGTGCGCCCGGCACACAGTAGGTGCTCAGTAGATATTAGTTCTGTTTCCAGCTTGGCACCTCAGAAGCCACAGCTTCTAGAACTTTGTGTCTCTTGCCTCCAGACCCTGTTGTGCCCCTACTCGAATGAGGCTTTCCACGGCCCCCTTTCCTAACCGGACAGTTGGAGTGTGATCCAGTTATTACCAAAGCTTTCGTCCTGACCGAGCTCCTACACGTCTATAGTTCTGGCCTTGAATTTCCAAGTCGTGGCTAGTGACACAAGGGAAAAAGCCACACTGGTTTCTTTTTTAAGAAGATAGAAAGATGGATGTGCCTCAAGGACATAGACAGTCACGGGATCAGAACAAAGCAACAGGCATTCTCAGGATTAAACTGGGAGACACTTGGAGCAATCACCCTGTTTGGGGGGAGGTGTGGAGTCATCCCAGGCACCACCCTCCCTGTCTTTATTCCCTTTGGATTCTCCGGTTGAGAGAGAGCTGGAACAGAAGCAAAGCCCCTGGCATTGCCCCATGGCGGCCACCTCCCCGCCTTTGCCCAGCCGAGTGACGATGGAGGCAGCAGCCTGCCTCCCCCGGGGCTGCTGATCAGCTCAGCACAGCGTGTCATGGGTGCTGGTGGTTTCTGCTGGGTCTGCCGTCTGCGGCTCCTTGCAAGTTCCAACCTATGTGGGCCTGGAGTCTGAAACCAGTTAATTTAGGGAAGAGGCAGCAGGATGTGAGACTGAAAACACCGTCTGCTTAAGCCAAACCATAAACATTTGTCTCCTGGGTTGATTTCCCCTGTCTTCCAAAGCACTTTAGAGGCTCAGGGCGGAGGTGCTGTTGAAACGCCCGTTGGCGACTGAGAGGGATCAGGAACCCCGTGGCCGGATCTGGGGCAGCCTGCTGAGGTCCCTTCATGGGTGAAGCCGTGGCAGCCTGGCAGGCAGTTCACACAGGCAGAGCCAGCGCCAGTGACTCACGCCATGGCCCTGCCTTTCCTGGGGCCCCTCTCCTCTTCGTTCCTTAGACACGTGCAAACGAGGTCTGTCCCTCAGGACCCTGGGGTCTGGGAGAAACAGGAACCTGACCATGGCTCCAGAAGTTCCTTCTTCGCCCTCATGACAAAAGCCTGGTTTCTTTGGCCACCAGGCCCAGGCCCACTCAAGGCTGCTCCATCCCCAGAATTGACACCATAAGCAGATGGCAGTCAACCACTAACGTCCCCCCTCCCATCACCCCCGTTCCCAACCAGCCTGACTCGGTCCTTTGTGAGGGGGAGACACACGCACACACCCAAATCAGGACCCACAATAAAAGAACATCAAGATGGAAAGAGGATGAGCTGTTTCCTGTTGAGATTGTGTTTCTACGTAAAGTATATCACCCCAGCTGCAGAGCCCGCCTCGGATGGGTCTGTGTGCGGGGTATGTGTGGCTCTCTCCCTCACACTGAGCTGAGTGCGAGTGTGGGTCTCCAGGTTCACCACTAACACGTGGTGTGAGGGCTTTAGAAGCGGCCAGAAGGGAAGTGATCGCTTTAGGGGAATGTGATTTGACCAGAAGCTTAGACCATTCTACAAAATAATTAGTCCCAAGTCTTAGATTCTGCTGCCCATCAGCTCCCTACTTGAGACATGTCAGCATTAACTGGCAGACACAGCCCCAACCCCAGCGGTCAGGTTGTGAGAGAACCAGCAGAAACTACTATCTTAAAAGACTGGCGCCACTGTAACCGACATTTGGAGTGCTTGTCACCCTGACGTCCCTGGCAGCCCAGTGAATGAGCCAAGGCTCTCCACGTGTCCTGTGCAGTATTTCAGATGGGCCAGCCATCCCTGGATACGTCAAAACTTGTCAATACCAGGCTAAGTTTGTACATCTCAGTTGTGTATTTGTTTCTATGTGGAGGCAGTGAAAAAGAAATACCATCATGTTACTCTCTTAATCCTCCCCTAGTTTTAAAGTATTTCTTCTCCTTTCCTTCTGAGATAGCCTGAGTTTCAGCAGAGCTTAAAAAATATATATTATATATGAAAATGGTGTCCCTGCATCTGAGTCCCTGGACTGATTGGATTTTGACTTAGTGTGTCATACAGTTATCCCAGGTTGGATGTAATTACTGGCCCTCTCTAACTCTCTCTCACACCTTCAGGCCAAGCTCTAGGAGGACGGTTTGAGCCAAGGATCCGTGGGACATAGCTGGCTGGGCAGACTTCAGGAGTGTCATCCCCGCTTGCTCAGCTCAAGACATGCCATGATAATTCACAACTGGGCATTTCTTCCTCCTTTATCAGAAACAGGCCTATCTTTTCATGCTGACCTCTCCCATTTGACTGTTTGCATTAATTTATAGTGGGCACTGCCTTCAGAGGGCACAGAGAGGCGACTGAAAGGTGGGATCCCTAACTTGGTTCCCTGGAGGCCGTTGGCTGCCCAGCTGCCTTTCCTCAGAGTCTCTGAGCAAGGAGTGGCTGGCTGTTGAGAGGGACCCATGCAGGTTGGGAATGGGGGCCGTGCCACCAGTCAGCCCAAACTCCCTGACCCTGAAGCGTGCGGTGTAGTGAACTCTGTCCTATCAGCACACCACCTTCCGAATCGGACCTGGTGAGGATGGCCCGCCGTTGTGCTTACCTCACCCTGAGCAGCACACGCTGCTGGGCAGGGAAGAGGCCCTGTCCTGGAAATGTGCCAGGGGCCACTAGGGCCTCCTGGCAACAGCAGCTAGTTTGCAAAGTGGGTGATTGAAATTGTCTTGAGGGGCGGCCCTGCCCTTGGGGGAAACTCGAGACCCACCAAACCAGGACCCAGGTCTAAGGCTGGGACTTGACCCAGCCCTGGCTTGTCCCAGATATGTGGGCTGAGCTCATCTGGAAAGGATCTTGTAAACAGTTCCTTTCTCTGGGTCCATATAATCTGATTTTCATGCCTTAGAGCCAGCAGTGCCCTCCAAGGGGGTCCCCCTCCCAGTCCTGGGCTCTAGCATTTTGCCTCAGGTCCAGTAGCATCACGTAGGGATCATTGAGAAATATCTGGACTTCCATACCTTTCCTAGCCCTCCAGTGAGGCTGTTCTGGTTCTCACTGTCCTCTCCCACCACTTCCGTACCTCCAGTTCTGATTCCACTCTCAGCCCACCCTCTTCTGACCACAGCTGGGCAGAGCCACAGGTGGACAGTGTGCCAGCCGGAAGGCAGTCATCCCCCTAGGCTGGCTTTAGGACCCCAAGGACAAAGGTGCCCACAAAGCGTCTGGTCCAGCTTCCCCAGGTGAGGGTCTAAGCCTGCCGGACAGAACTCTGTTAAGGTCTCCATTCCCTGGCTTTGCTGGGTCAGCCATCGAGGTGTTTTATTCCCTTGATGGGCAGGAATTCTTCCTTTTATCCAGTGCAGAATGCCTCCAACTTTAGTTCAAGTGTGTTTCCTCTTGCTGGCCTCAGTGAGGTAGAACATCCAGGCTTTCCTCCCCTTCATTCCCACAGTCCTTTCTTCAGGTCCCTGATGATTAAAGGCACTAGGTGGATGAATTGGATCCTTTTGTAAATCACCTCCTGATTTGTACGGCAAGTGAATAGTATTTCCCTCTATCAGATTTTCCTAAGTCTGCATATGCTACCTGCCTTGTTGGGCTCTGCATACACAGCTATTTCAAAAATCGGTGTATTTGTTTGAAACTTGACAAGTGACAGAGCGCTTTCTCTTTTTCATTCTTGCCGCAGCCCACGGAAAGTCAGACTAAAGCAGACAGCACTCACATGTCACAGATGAGGACTCCGGCGGCTGAGGGGCTGAGGGCTGAGGCACACAGCTGAGGTCAGGGCTGGGGTCACACTCAGGTCTTCTGACTCCAAGTCCAGTGCTCCCTTTCTCTGCACCATAGCTGCCTCCCTGAACATCCCCACTGCCTGGACCCAGAAAGCCTAGAGGATGCTGGGGGAACTGCCCAGGATTAACCCGTTGCTGTGGACGCTGCCCAGAGCAGCTGATGGAAAAGTGGCCCTGCTCCCCGCAATGAGCTCCCAGGCCACTTAACGCTCACAGCTTCTGCTGCAAAAATGCCAAGTGTTTGCAGGACATTGTCCTCTTCTGAGACAGGAATCCTAATGTTCAATTTATAAATCATCTCAGCAGATCCCTCCCTACACACACACACACACACACACACACACACACACACACACACCCCCTCCTCTGGCTGAGCAGTAGATGGGGGTACCCATGTCCATTAAGAGTGGTGTCCCATCTCCTCTTCCTGACCTGATGCTGGCACGTAGGACCATTTCAGTCCCCTCAAAATGAGCCTTAGAGCCTGGGGAAAGGTGACCTCCCTCAAGACAGATCATGGGGAACTGACTGGAGGGTGACTTGCACAGAAGGCACCCTCAGGTCAGGAAGGTGGTGTCACACTTTCTCCCCCGGCCTCTCCTCTCGATGTCACAGCGTGGAGGGTGCGGGGGTCCTCAGATGACTTGGTTTACCTGTAGCCAGCCAGTATTCAGTATGAACTTCCCAAAAGATGAAAGTTACTTTGTTCATAGTGGCCTCCCAGCGCCAGTCCGCAGGAACAGCTACCGACAAGGGTGCACGTGCAGAGAGGCATTCCCCACTCTTTCCCAAGCAGCCAGCACCCTGTGTTATGAGCCTTCCCAAAGATGCTGGTTTTGCATGAGGTTTGCTCGGGGACTTTAACATACGTTCTAGAGCCTCGGTCCTCTGCCTACAGAAAGACAAAGAGGCAATGGTTGACTGTGGAGTACGGAGGCCGTCTCCTGCATGCTCCTAGCCCTTGAGGGTGCAGGTTTTACTGCCCAGAAGCCTAGAGAAAGGGGACCAGCCCAGAGCTGGGTGCTCATTGCCTGCCGACTGCCCCCTGGCAGGGACTCCCAGCCCTCTCTTTTGCCCCTTCCTGGGGGAATAGCTGCAAGGCGACTTTGTGTTGGGCGCACGCATTGTGAGGGCAAGTGTATAATAGTACGGGGCTTCGGGTTTTAGAGCTGCAGTCTTTTTTGGGGGTGCAGAGGGAGCAGGGGGAAGATTAGCCCTGAGCTAACATCTGCTGCCAATCCTCCTCTTTTTGCTGAGGAAGACTGGCCCTGAGCTAACATCCATGCCCATCTTCCTCTACTTATATGTGGGACACCTAGCACAGCGTGGCTTGCCAAGCAGTGTCGTGTCCGCACCCAGGATCCGAACCGGCAAAGTCAGGTCCACCGAAGCAGAATGTTCACACTTAACCACTGTGCCACCGGGCCAGCCCCATAGAGCTGCGTTCTAATAGGGTGCCATCTTGATGGAAGATGACTGAGCCAGGAGGGGCGATATAGGCCTAAGAAGAGCTGCTTATTGTGAAACTCCCTTCAGGCCAACTCCTAAGCTACAGGTTTTTTGGACACAAGACTGGGAGAGGCAACCAGGGATGGGCAGGATACCACCAGCCCTCTTGTCTTCTGAGCCTATGGAGGGGGTTGTTTCTGGACAGCATCCTTCCATGGGCCTGCTACATCCTGTCTCCAAGGCTGCTGCTGCTGGCTGGATTAGTCTCTGGGTGGCTCTCCGTGCTGGAAGGAGCCAAGACCAAAACTTCCCTTCTCCCCAGCCCCTAAATAGGTGGGCCTGCCTACCGTCTTCCTGGATCTTTGTCTGACCAGAGGAGAAAGAAGCCAAAAAAGATTTCTATCTTTCCCTGCAGCGCCCCCACTACCACCCCTACTCTTTACCCTCCGACAGAACAGGCTAGTTACTTGTTAGTTGCTTTGCATGGGAGGGGTCAGCTGCCTGGGTAAACCAGGAGGCTCCTGTCTGAGCGCTCTCCCTTTTCCCTACTCCAGAGGAAAAGAGTGTGTTCGACCAAGATAGTGCTGCCTTCTGAATATCTCAGCTTGATATTTGCCTCCATGAGTGAACAGGGCCAAATGTTATCTGCAGGTTTAATCTTCTGTTTTCAAATCCCATCCCCTTTGTCTGCCAGTACATTCCCCAATCAGCCGCTCACTTCCTCTGAGCCTCTGGTTTTTTTCTCTTTAGCCTATTCTTTCCATTGGCTGGTTTATTCATTTCTCAGGTACAGCTTCCGAGGGGTCTCACCTTAGGGCCTCCTGCCCTGAAGGGCATCCTCAGGGAGGGGTTTCCCTCTTCACTGCTGAGTCAGGAGCCAGGCCCAGCTTGGACTGGTCTCCTTGGCATCTTCCTGTCCTCATCTCATTCTCCTGTCAGCCTGGCTTGGGTGCGTCATCATTCTCTTCCCATCCCTGTGACAGGCGGGTAAAAATCAATCTCTATCTGGTTCTTCAAGCCCCACCATAAGTGGGGGGCTCCAGCCATAGGCCCCCAGGGCAAGGCCGTGGCCAAGAGTGGAGTTGTAGATTTTCTTTCCTTCTGCCATTGAAGGCAGCTGGTCACCGAGCAGAGAGGGAAACGCCAAAGGAAGCAGAGAGATTGTTCTGAGGAGCAGCCCCTTGGAGCCTAAGTCATGGAAACGTGTGGAGCCCAGACTGTCTGGTTCTTTGACGTGGGTTAGCTGCAGCCCAGAAGCGGCTGGCCCCAGACTCACCTTGAGCTTTCAAAATCAATGAGAAGTTACTTTTGCAATTAAAAAAAATTTTTTTCCGTTTTGGAAAACAAAAAGTTTAATCGACTGAGGGGAAATGGAAATGAAACAAAATTAACCTGGTTGACAGGCTGTGGCGTCACTGGGGAGAGAATAATGGCATTTGGGGGAGGCTAAGGGAGGGAGCCCGAGGCCGTGTCTCCTCCCACTGCCCCCTCCCCCCACCAGTCTCGGGACCTGTGGGTGTGAAGTCTCATCCCTGTAGCAAAGGTGCGTTCCTAGCTCTTTTTCTCAGTCTGGAGTTTATATCCGAGGATGACTAACAGAAAGAAAGCATTTCCATCAGATATGCTTTAGCTGTAAGTTGGTTCAGTCCGTATGCTCTGCATTCATACTTCTTTGTCTTTTTTTTTTAAAACGAAAGGAAAAAAAAGTTTAAATTCCCCCTTTCCTTCTACTGCAGGAGGTGAGTGTGTGGGTGTCCTGTAGAATCATTGGCATTCACCAGCTTCAGCCCCAGCTTCCAGATTCGCCATCCCCCCACCCCATCCCCGCCCTCCATCCCCTGCGCTCCACCCCAAAGGGGAACCTCTGCCACCATCATTACGGTTCTGTTAAGATGCCCAGATTTTCCATGACATATCCCATCCTCCGACCACGTTCAGTATTGACGACTTTCATGCAGGGATATGAATGGGAGGGTTGGGGGGGGGAGGGCGTAGCCAGTGGGGAGGGGGTAAGTGGCTTGAGGGGTGGGGCTGGAGAAGGGAGATATTTTTTGTCTTTCTTTTTTTTTTTCAAAAACAAGTTTGTCATTGAATGGATCCAAAAACAAAAAAAAGAAAAAGTGAAACAAACAAAAAATCAAAAATCCCCTCCCCAAAGAGTTTTTATTTTTCCTGGACACAAATTGCTTTGTTTCCTGTCATGTTTTAATATCAATATTAACACAATGTGTAGTCTAAAACTAGTTCCTTTGTAGTTTGCATGGGATGTGAATGCTGTCTCGACGTGCCCAGATCTAGACAAGACTGCATGAGCATCAATTCAGATGTGAAAAAAAATCTCTCTCTCTTTCTCTCTCTTCCATATATATCTCTATTTCTATTGTGATAATTTGGTCGGCAGTGAAGCACCTCCGGTTGGTTGCCGTAGTGTGTTGAATGATTGTTTTTTTATTCTCTATATTTTGGAGCTCCAAGCTTCTTGGTAGTAGCCTGGGCTGAGTATCTTGAGTCCCTGCTGATGTTTTCGCATGGCCTTGGTTGAGTGTTAGAAGTTGGGCCTCAGCTGTTTCTCTCGAGTGTTTGGCTTGTGATGACCGGTGCATGCCTGGCTTCTGGCCTCATACCCAGCTCTATTCTCTGCACACCAGTCCTGAATAGCTACAGTGCTCAACCGAATTTTGGCGCGCCCGCTTCCCCGGCAGGCTCCAACCCGGCGCGGCCCGGAGGCTTCCCGGGGGCCAACAGCCCAGGACCTGTCGCCGATCTCTACGGCCCTGCCAGCCAGGACTCCGGAGTGGGGAATTACATAAGTGCGGCCAGCCCACAGCCGGGCTCCGGCTTCGGCCACGGCATAGCTGTAAGTACCTGCCTCCCACTGTCTCCTCCTTCCTGCCCATCTCCTGTGGCCCATGGGGCGGGTGTACCAGGGAGCTCAGAGTTGGGAGGCGAGGAGAGGGTCCCCATCCACATCATGTCAGCCACCTAGGGCTGAAGCTCCTCCGTTTAGGCGTTTCCTGAGCCGCCACAGGCCAGGCACAGTGTGCGGCCGTGTGATAGTGGAAGGAGCATGGGCAGGGCAGATCAGATCACCACTCCATCACTTTCAGTCCATGCAACCACATATATGACCCATTGCTTCCCTGGCTGCAAAATGAAAATAAGTATGCCTCCCTCAAAAGATTGTCTGAAAATTAGTAGGATATGTCACCTGCTGGCACATCGTAGGTCCTCAGTATCAGACCCTTGATCCTTGATCCCTGCCCTCTGGAGACTGTCATATGGGCTGGGACCTCAGAGCTGCAGCTCTCCCACCTCAGGGTAGCAGCCTGTAGTCAGTAGTCTCCCAGGCTAAGGTCCAGTGGTGGTGCTGGTACCTGGGACGTAGTGTGGGGTGTCCCCTCCCAGGAGGTTTCCTATGCTAATGTTTCTTAGTTTCCAGGTTCCCAGTAAGTTCCCAATTGCATTCTTTAGCTGCGCCCCCTCCCCGAAGGCCAGATGCATTTGGTATTTGTAATGCTCTGTGGTTCTATAATCTGACTAATCCAGGCAATGGAAATTTGCTTCACAGATTTGCATGCTGTTTTCAGATCGTATCGTTCTTCCCCTCCCAGTGTGTGTGAGCATGAATGTGCCTGAGCCCACTTGCTCGCTGTCCCTTCCATTTGGAAACAGAAAATTGGCCACCCTCTGCCCTAGCCAACCTCAGCATTTCGAAGACAGTTTGGTTTTGAGCTAAGATGGCAGTGTCTGCTGTCCCAGGTCACGTCCCTGTCAAGAGAGCCCTGCCTCAGGGGCTGCCCTGGGGAGAACAAAGCAAGTGCAGTCCAGGGTACCAGGGCAGCCTGAGCCCTGCCTGTGGAGTTGGAACACACACACACACACAAGCATGCACACTTTCTCAGACAGGCATAGTCTCTCACACATTCACACACACATTTTCTCATACACAAATGCATGCACATGCTCACACATTCACACACACGCTTTCTCTCTGACACAAACACGAATGCACACTTTCTCACACATTCTTAGGCATTTTCGCACTCTCTTAAGCATTTACACATGTGCACACACACATTTACACACACTTTCTCTAACACACCAATGTGCACTTTCTTACACAGGCACATTCTTACACATTTACACACACTTTCTCTCACAGGCATGCACACACATTCACACGTTCACCCACACTTTCTCTCTGACACACACAAATGCACACTTTCTCACACAGGCATACTCTCTTACACATTCACACACACAGTCTCTCTCTGACACACACGAACACATACTTTCTCACACAGGCACATTCTCACACACACACACACACTTGTGCCAGCCCTGGCCTCTGCAGTCGAGGTCCTTGTTTAGTTTCACTCCCAAGCCAATATCACTTAAGTCACTAGTTTGCCGAGTCAACTCCCCTCGGATCAGCTGTAGTACCAAGTTCAGAGTATCATTATTCAGCTTAGAGCTGCATCACTTTGGGAGACCATCTGACCACGTAGAACACCACTTATTTCCATTTTCAGCACCCAGAAACACAGACCTTATTTGTTCTTGAAAACCTGGGTCTTTTGACCTGTGTGCCGCCGTGGTTTTCTGAAATAACCACATGGCGTCACGTTTCATCTGCACGGGGCTGGCTTTCTCCCCAGCTGGAGCTGTTGGGACTGTGGACAGAGACACTGGTCTCTTTGCCCTCCAGCATTCAGGACAACGGCGCCCATCATTTTGGGTGTGAACCTCCTTTCCCATCACCTCCCACCCCGTGAATCTGGCTCTCGATTTTCCCCTGGGTAAGCTGACAGGCATGGGGTGGGGAGTGGGGGCTGGAGGACTGGGGGAAGTCATCCTGGCCCCTCACGGCACAGTGTCTCAGAGTTACATATTCATGCTGGCAACCACAGTCTAGTCCTAGAGATAACTTCCTTTCCTAGAATATGACAATCTGTTCCCATGTATAGCGTGCTGATGACCTTAACAATTGTGCAATTTTAGGGACCTTTGATTGCAACGGCCTTTACAAATGGATACCATTGAGCAGGTGCTTTCGTTGCCATCTCACTCTGAGGTATTACCTTCTCTGCCACGTGTCTCCGTCCTGCCGGGCGTGTCCGTACATGTATGTGCACTGGGCATGCAAGTACGCACGGGCCCTGGGCTCATCGCGTCCACATCTCTCTCTCCTCTTTTCTGGACCCCTTTTCGGAGGGTGGGGGCGAAAAGAATCCAGTCTTTTAATCTCTCATCACTTTCTCCAGCTTTAATCATGACCCCCACTTCTTTTTTTTTCCCCCTGATTTGGTTCTTTTGACTCCTTTTCTTTATATTCCCCACCCTTCATCTTTCTCTGTCTTGAAATACAATCAAGAGTGTGGGAAACTGGAAGGAGATCTGATGCTGTGCCCGTCCCAGGGGGATGGAGGCAGGAAATCACTGGGCTTCTGCCAGGCCCCGGGGGCGGGGGCCAGCACAGCCCCTGGGTCCTGCAAGCTGGCCTTGTAGGTTGCTGAGCCCGTTCAGCTCCCAGAGCTCGCTGGGCTCAGGCAATGGGCTTCGTGCACTCAAACAGCCAGACTCCATCTTTTAGTGAAAAGAAAACATTTTTGCCAGTAACTACTGAGTAATTATCCAGATTACCGCACGAAAAGCAAATTAAATTAATGACATCACCTGCGTACCGTGGGATTTGGATCCCTGCCAGTTTCCTAACCTTTTAAACTGAGCTCAAGTTAATTAAACATTTTTAAAATCACTCTTGATGGGGATATGGAAGGGGTGGAGGAGAGGGGAGGTTGGGGCAGTTGGTGAGGGAACCTCTTGCCACATTCTTGTTTGAAGATGAGTATCTTTCATTCTGGGGAGGAACACCAAGAAGGGAGAGGAGTTCTCTTGTGAAGCTGAATGCGTCCATTAGTTTGGGGGGGGGGGGAGGTTGAAACATGGGTCTGTCTCTTTGGAAGAGGGAGAGTGACAGCTCAGGCCTGAGAATGAGACCCCCTCGGAAAATCCCAGCTGGGGCATGAGCGCCTTTCACTCTGGGAGCTGGCACATAGAAGAAGCAAGGCTGGGGGTGGATTTGCCTCGTTGGGTCGTAGTCAGTAGGATGCCTCTCTTGGAGAGGGAGTTGCTCCAGGCCCCCGAGCCAGCCAGGACTCTGTAGGGTGGGCCCAGCTGGGAGACCAGGTTGAGTTGAGCTCCATCAATCTCTTTTGGATTTCTCTAATGTTGCTGCTAAGGAATCACATGAACTAACGCAATTGCCTCTCTTAACCAAATAAACCCCGTGTGTGAATTCTCCCCACCCCTCGCCTCCACTACTCCTTGAGCACTGACCCAGCCATCGCTGGCCAGAGCCAGAGGCCACTAACAGTTTGAAGGAGAGCTACTCACTACTAATGAAGCTGGGTTTGGGGGCCCGGGGGAAGGAAGGTTCCTCTGAGAGCAAGGCGGGTTGGTACATCCAAGAACTTCGGGGGTGGAAGGTGACTCCGGCCCTATGTGGAGTCCCTTGATGAGGGCATTAATCAACTACCAGGACGGCAGGTCCCTGGAGGGCCAGACACTGGGACTGCCAGTGTTTCCTCCCTCCCTTCCCTGGAAAATGAGGGTAGTCTAGGGCTTCTGCTCCCAGCCCATCCTCCCCCATCCAACTCTGGGACTCAATTTCCAGAGAAGGATGAAATAACCAAGAGAGTAGAGGTAACAACCCACCCCTCTCCAAAATGGATTAAGGGAGCCAACTGAGTCACATGGCTGCACCAAAACACACTTTGTCCCCAGCAGAGGTGACCCTCAGACATTTAGTGCCATGCACAAAGGAGGGGCCCAGACTCCTAGTCAACTCAGGGAGCCTCAGTTAGCAAGTCTGTGAATCCTGGGCCTGTCTTTATGTCCTTAACCAAAGCTGGTTGTTTCTGTGTATTTTTATAAATGTCCTGAGCTTGAGTCTCTGATATGTAATATGATTTTTTTTAGTTAGAAATTTGCACTTTCAGTTATTGACTGTCATTGATGGGTATCTAAAAAAGGCAGAAGTTTTTGAAACATTTAGCTTTGAAAACAGAAGTTTAACCAGAGAAAGAGTTGCTGGTCAATGCGCAATTCACCAGGCTAGCTGAAAACCCAGCGTGACCACATTTCCTGCCCTCACCTCAAGAATTCTACAGAACTGTGTCAGATCAGCAAAATAGCAAACCAGCAAAATGAGGTGTAGAGCCGCCCTCTCCCCAGCATCTAGCGTGGTCAGACTTCCCAAGCTGTGATCCAGCGAGCTGCTAGCCAGGGCGCTTTCAAACATACTCAGTAGCCATCCTTTGAAAGCAGTAGTTAAAAAGTTGGAATAAATCCTATACTTGCCTGACACTTCTTCTTTCTCCTCCCACCCCGACTTTGTGTTCTTTTCCGGGCATCTTTGACCTTCTGGACGCTGCAGAGCATACCTGGATGTCCAGGCAAGACTGGGCGAAGTTTCTGAGTGGCCCCTTGTTCAGGTGATGTCATCAGACCTGGACCCCCCACCAGCCTCACTCCCCATCCCAACCAGAGATGGCTCACTTCGGACAGAGGGTTGACTACATCTCATCATCTCACAAATCTGCTGTAATATAAGACAACAGCTTTTAAATGTGTATATAACCCATGGTTTTGGTTTTGTTTTGTTTTGTTTTTCTTGATGGTTTCCCTTCCACCTCCTCTCTTCTCCCTCCTCCTTTTAAATCTCTTTGAATCACATTTGGTAGTGATTTTGACTTAGTCCAGTAGTCATATAGCTTTAATATCTAGTTAAAAGCTAACCATAGTATAATTGTTATATTAAGGTATTATTTTTTTCGTAAAAAAATTTTTTTTTGCTTGTTTTGATTCTGTTCTCACTTTGAAAGGATGCTGAGATGGTAATATTACTCTCAATATTTTGGTACCGATTCTGAGACTGTATGAAATTTCAGGTGGAGCTTGAGCACACACAGAAGGGACGTTGTGAGTGTGGAGCAGGAGGTGGGCGTAAACTTTCTACTTTGCGTTGTATACCAAGTGAGATGTAGTAGGCTAATTAACAGACTTGATAGCAGTTCTTTTTGTGACGTCTCTTTGTTAACCTAAGTATATCTATTTTCGGCAATAAGGTAAGGACGACAATGTTTTCAGTGTCCTCCTTTTCTATAAGTGCTTTTTTTCTGTTGAAAGAGGTGATATTATAAGGTTTTTTGAAATTGTGAATTCTAAAAAAGAAATGTTGTAAATACAATTCCATTAACTACATAGAAACTATTAAGAAAGAGAGAATCAAAAATATTTTTGTGAGGGAGTCGGTCCCAGGCAGTTTGATGCTCTGTGGAAGGAGGGAAAGGAACAATAAACCAAGTCAGTTACTGAGACGGAAGAGCACCCAGCTGCCGGGACGACCCCGGGAAAAGTTCGAACACTGTTCAGCTCCTTTTGTCTGTGTGATAGACCTAAGAACTGTATTCGTGTCATACCAGCATATTAACCTCTCGTTTGTGCACAGCTTCAAATGTTACCGTCTAGTTAGATTTTTATTTAAAATATGAAAAACTGCTTTTCCCAAGACGTTTTTTAAAAACAAAGCTACAATTTTAATATTTAACATATTTAAAGTTTCAAAGCACACCTGTTTGGCTTGGGTGGGGAGGGGTGGGGGACATACTTTTTCAGTCTTAATTTTTAAATATATGATCATTTTCTATCGTCCAATCATTTCAGCACCTCCAAAGGTCCCTAGGACACTTTGCCTCTCTTCTCGCCCTGTCCCCCATCCACCCCCAGCTCGGGGGGCCCACGGGCCAGGAGTGGAAAAGCCTGCATTCATGAAACTTTTTCTCCATTCACTTTCTATTTCCAAATTAGGAAAGCAACCTTTTGGGTTATATATTTTTTTTTAATACCTCAGTGCTGCAAGTATCACCAGAGAGGCTATGGAAGAATTTTTTTTTTAATTTATTATAGATGTAAACAGAATTTTAAAAATAAAAAGTATAAACATCGCTGCACTGTGACTGGTGGGAAAAACTGACAGTTTCCTCTTTGCACATGTTTAACATTTGGCTGTTATAATATATGGTCCTCGGTTGGGGAAAGATACTTATGATGAAGGATATTTTTTAATTTAACTTTTTTTTAATATTGGTAATAGGTCGGCAACAGCGATTATAGAAATACAGCTCAATAGATGGCATTAAAACATATTGTAGTGTGGAGATATATTTTTTCTTTTTTAAAATGTGATATTGACGTTTTATTAATATTTTTTAAATTGTTACGTTTATAAATTTGGTACTTAAGGCACAGCCAGTATGAGACACTGAATGCGACATTTATTATAAAGAGCTGCTGCACTCCTATTTTTATAAATTTTACTAACAAAGTAGACTAATGTAGACATTCACAGACATGGTAGGGCAAAAATATGTTCAATCAAAAGGCTCCAAAATGCTAACTCAGAAAGAAAGAAAAAAAGCCTTTTTCAATTCTAATTAAACAGCAACACATTAAAAAAAAAAAAATCATGTTCTTTGTTTTTCCAATAAAATGTTAGGTTGTTTGGTGAGGGTTTTTTTGGTTTTTCTTTCTTTCTCTTTTAATTTCCAAACAACCAGGTTAAAAGTAAAATGCTGGGCGCTTTTAAAGTATCAAAACTTGTTCAAGTAAATAAAATAACAAAATAGAAGTTTTATTTAAAAAAAAAAAACAAAGAAAAAAAAAGAGACAATAAATTCCCAGAAATTCAGTGTCTAGCCTAGGGAATTTAATTACTATTTTGTCCATGTTGGTGATGTACTGTACGACCCTTCCTTTCTCTGCATCCCCCATCACCTCATTGACTCCTTATTGATCACTGTCTGTTAATAATGTATAAAATGGCTATCTTGTAAGCGTGCTGTCCTGGTACTAGTGTAGTGACTTTTTTTCTCCTCTTTCTTCTAGTACATATTGATAGGTATAACGTAATTAAGGTTTAAAAAAACTAGACATAGTTATTCAGATTTAGGACCAGTAAGGATAGAACTTTCTCTTATTTATGAAAAAAAATGTTAATAATTTTGGGGCAGTTTTTTCCTTTCAATTTTTTTTTTTTCCAATTTCAAGTTTTCATTTTACTTTTGCTGATCTGATGTGGTTTCAACTAACCCAAGGTCTCACGATGTTCAAATGCCGGCAGACTCTACGGCGTTTTGTAGATTCCCACCCCCCCCAACTGTGAAGGGGTGTGCCATACTACCTTAAATGCTAATGCTAGATATGCAAAACTGGATTTTTTTAATTTATTTTTTAAAAGAGGGAGGCATGGTATATTAAAATGATTTTACTAAGAGAAAAAAAATATTTTTTTAAGAATGCTCAGAAGAAATTGATAATCTGTGTGAATATGTTTTAGATGTTTATAATACCTTTTGAAGAGACCCAGTAGCCCATAGCACAAATCTCGTGGAAATCTGATATGTTTTAATGTGGCTACCTAGGTTAAGGTTCACGTTAGTCCCCCCACTCATCTAGAAGTCCATTTTGAAAGATTTTTGTAAATTATTTTAGCACTGATGTTCAGCCTTGTCTTTGTTTCGGTTAAGCTCAGTGGCGAATTTGGGAACCACCTTCCGCCTTCCCTGGGGGAGAAACCCTCTTGGCTGATGGCTTTTCCCGGAATCATAAAATAGCCACCGGGTGACTTTCTGGTTTCCAGATCCATCTGCCTGGGACCCCCAAACTCCTCTCCTCCCCAGCAGAGGAGAGAGAGTGGCATTAGCTCCTGGCCCCCTCCCTGGTTCTTCCCGGACGTGGCGCTGATGGGGACGACCAGGCTTTTGGTCCCTCCTCTCCAGGAGCTTTCAGACCTACTTTGTGGCCTTCCTTACACCCACTGGGAAAAGCAAACAGCCTCGTGTTCCATCCCAGTCGCTCACGGGCTTGATGCCAACAAAGCCCCAACAGGCCTTTGCGTTTCTATCCTTCATCACCTTCATCTTAATTTGAACTCGTAGCTTGGACTTTAAGGTAGCATGGCTCTATTGCTGTCAATTTAATGTTTCACTGCACAGCAATTCACAGCCAGTGAATGTTACACACATCTTGCTAGACTAGTATAAAAATCATTGGGTAATTGTTGGTTCTAATGACCTGAAAGGTGTTCAGTTTTTGTTTTGGTTTTTTTGGGGTTTTCTTTTTTTTTTTTTTTTTTTTGGTTCTTTTTCATTTGGGGATTTTGGAAAAAAAAAAATGATTTTGATTTCAAATAGAAAAACAAAACTTATTTTGATCTTTAGTGCAAACGAGGGCTAGGGACTTAGCCACCACCACAACACTGCTTCATTCTGCCATTCACTCACTGCAGCATAATCAAGAATAAAGCAATATAGTTTACTACATTTTTTATTGAAGGTCAGCCATGCTTTCTGTATTATATTGCATATGAAATTGTTTACAAAAGAAACACTAACTCATACTTCTCTTTATCGGTTGGGAGTGGCACGCAGGGACAGAGGGAGACTGGGGGTGGGTGGGGGAGGGGAGAATTTTTTTTTTCTTGAATGTGCTTCACAAGCCAGGCTATCTTCCAAGGAAGGCATAAGCAAGAGGGGGCCGCGGGGGGAGCAGAGGGACAGGTGCAAGCGAGCACCTTGAAGAGAGACACTGGTGGGCTCCCCCGCCTTCACCCTCAGCGAAAAAGAAGCAGAAGTGAGCTCAGCCCAGTCTTGGGCACAGACACTACACAAGGAGACGCTATACGTTAAGCAATACTTTAATAATGTAATGTGTTTGTTTTCTTTTTCTTTCTCTTTTTTTTTTTACCAAAAAAATAAATAAACTAAAACACAAAAAAAATAGAACTGAAACCCACCCCTCTGGGGAAGCAAACTTAATCCAAATACTTGGCTATCAAATAATCAGAATGTATTGTCTCGGACAGGATTTCATTTCCGGGAGGCAGGGGCGTCCAGAGGGGGATGGGGACTGAGAGGAAGAAGTCGCAGAGCCCCCAGAAGGCTCTCTGCTACTGTATTCTGTACATACTGTACCATCCTGTGTGGAATCTGTGAGTGTCCTTGAGTAGCGTGGGCTAGCCAATCTGCCGTTCATGGTGTCTTGTAAACTCGGAATTCCATATGTAATAGGATGCAAGTCTAAACGTTTCACGTGGACATAAATGTATCTAAATGAAACTTTCCCTAGCACTGTGGCTGACCTCACCCTTACTTTTATACTTTAGTATGAAACTGATGACAACTTTGGTAGTGAGTATTTTTTTTATATATATACATATATATGTATCTATATATATATATATCTCAAGCATCTTTCAGGTCTTTGTGTGTGGCTTTCTTAAAGCCCTGTTGTAAAAAATTACTATGTGGATGGCAGTCTCTCACATCACAGATGTGGAAAGTATAATTTTATATTTGTATTTTCAGATAAATAAGTTTGTGAAAGGTTTCCATCCTCTACTGTGGTCCAGAAATCAATGTGTTTGTCTGACAAAAAAAAAATAAAATAAAATAAACTGTTTTGAACAGAGTTGTTTGGTGTTCTTTCCCCCGCAGAGGAGGGCTGGCGTGGGGAAGGGCTGTTTGGTTTTGGGGGGGGGTATCACCAGTCACACCTGCCTCCCCTCACCCCTCAGCGTGACCTCAGCAGGTCACAGGACCTCCAGCAGAGAAGAGGCCCTTTCCCTGTCCCCAGGGAGCTTGTGGAACTATTCTTATGAAGTCACAAGAGAGTATCGTGTTGGAAGAGCAGGCTGAAGAGCAGCCTCAGAGCCCATGGGTGGGCAGGGAACAAACCCCAAAGGTCCCGTGAGATCGTAGGACCCAGACAGTAGAAATGTGCCGGAGGAGCTAAGTGGCTCAGCTAGTTAGGAGCAGCCTGCAGAAGAAGGCATGGAACTGACTTCCATGACCCTTGAGTAGGAGGAAGCCCGGCCTTGGCCCTCAAGGAGTTTAAAGTTTTGCCTAATGGGAAGAATTTTATAGAATCACAAAATTAAAGGTGTAGAAGTAGATCATCTATGATACTTCCACTTTCTGTTGATCAGGTAATTGAGAGAAAAGAAAAGAACTGAGACAGAGTTCATTGAGGGTGAGTCCCGAGTCCTGGTGGTAGCAGGCAAGGCAGGATGTGAACCAGAAGGATTCCTAAGCTTTTAAGCCCTGGAGATGAAGAGCCAGGCTGAGAGGTTGGTCAGGGCTGAAGCTGGGCCAGAGAGTGTCCTGTACCTTCTGCCTCCAGGCCTCAGGTAAAGCCCCCGTCCCCAGGGCATGGCCTTCTTGGGTCCCTCCTCCAATTTCCTGTCTCCTGCTTATTCCAGCTTGATCTTACGGGTATTTCTGCTACACGAAAGGCCAAGAGGAGAAGGTGGAAGATGCCCCTCTTTATCTGAGCCTGGGGACAGGAGAAGTGGGTTCCAGGCCCACCTCGTGTGTGTCCACAGGTGAAGCATCCGTGCTCTGCACTGTCTTGTTGTGTTGTTTGAGGACAAGGAAGTGTAATCCTGGCTGGCCCGTGAAGTGAAAGACCAATTAGAGCCAAGGTGAGAAATTCCTTCCAGGAATTCTGAGAGGAGTAGGCCACAGACGTGACACAGGTCATTTCTCCATCCTCCTCATCCTGATTGCTCAGCTCCGAGGAAGGCGAAACCCAAATCCATCCCAGAAGCCTAAGGAGCGAGTGGGAACAGGAGGGCTAGATGCTAGATGAGTCACACACACGGTCTGTTAGTCCTAGATGTGCCATGTGACTCTACATTTTAACATTCAAGGAGGATAGATAATTTGCCTATGGTCATACAACTGCTGAATGGCAGAATTGAGATCTCATCTCCAGGACATCCTGTCCTTGGGTTCAAGCCCAGTTACAAATGTCAGCATCACTGTTGAGTATGCCTGGTTGAGGGGAAGGACTCTAATCTAAGTGTCCAGCTGAGCAACAAAATGTTCCCAAAAAGAGGCAGAAAAGTGTTATCAAGGGAAACCTAACTTTCAGAGAGAAACACTAAAAAAAAAAAATCAAAAACTGGGAAAAGGAAAAGAAGAAACAATGTTAAGATAAACATAAGTGTAATAGACAAAGCAGGATGGATGAAATGCTATCAGGGGACCCCATCATTATCTAGCTAGGAATGGATTGAATTTTCTACCATTACAAAACAGATGTGTTTAGAAAACAGCAAAACCCAGTTGTGTGTTGTTATAGAGACACACTTAAATGATAAAGAAGGATGAAAATAAAGGGGCGGCAAAGAGAAACAGGCAAACGCAAACAAAAAAGGGCAGGAATTGAAATGTCAGTATCAGACAGGGTGGGATTTAACATTAAAAGCTCTCAGTAGGATATTCTGTAATGACAAAAGACAATCTATTGTGATACAGATCAATAGAGGTGATAAACTTTATGCCTCACTTACCAGAAGGACTAAATACTTTAATCAGAAACTATTAGAATTGCAAAGAGAACTTGATAAAAATTAAAGTACAATTATAGAGACTTTAATACCGCTCTCTCAGAACTAGACATGTTTAATGGACGAAAATAATGACATAGAGGATTTGAATAATGCAATTAGTAAATGATCATCAGACTACATATAGAATCTTTAAATAGAGAATGTACATTTTTTTACTGTTTATCCATGGAACATATACAAAAATCAATCTAATACTTGGCAGAAATAATATTATTTATTACTTAAATATTAATTATTTAATTATTAATGAGTATTATTAGTATTAATATTAATTAATTTAAACAAGTAGCGATTTTGTGATCCACACTTCATATAATCCAATAAAATCAGAAGCAATTAGAACGTGGCTATAACCATTATAACTGCACAGGAATTAAGAAATACAATTCTATACGTCTTTGGATCAAAGAGGAAAGTCAAAGAAAATGCAAGCTATCTAGAAAGGAACAAAAAGCACACGTTATACTCAAAACCTGTAACATACAGCAAAACCTGTACTCAGAGGAAAATGCATAGCTTTAAGTGCGTTCATTGGAAAAAATATATATTTTTCAGTGAAGGAGCTTGTCATCTTAAGGTAGCAAACAGCACCTAAAAAACTACAAAGGAGAAATTGATAGAAGCTGAAAGCAATAAATTAGAAAACAATAAAGTCATAGAAGGGATAAATATAAATCCAAAAGCTGGATTTTTGTAAAGACTAATAAAATAGGCAAATCACCCTGAATAAGGAGGAAAAGAGCAGAAATATACCATATAAGAAACAAAAAAGAAGACATAACCACAGATAACAGAGAGAAAAGAATTAATACTCAATGGCAACAAATCTAAAAATTTAGAAGAATCAGAATAATTTCCTAGCAAATATAAATTACCAAAACTGGTAAGAAATGGAAAACCAGAGTAAGCTTATTACCACAAAAGATATTGAAAGGGTTATTAAAGGTCTAATATTGAAAAATTGGGTACAAATGGGTTTACAAATGAGTTTTATCTAATTGATAATTCCAATGCTATTTAAACTATTCCAGATGATAGAAAAATATGGAGAACTCTATCTGTTTTATAAAATTAATATAGCTTTGATGTCAAAACCTAATACAGAAAAAGACAAAAAATACATCTATATGACTTATGGGCTCAGATGCAAAAATTCTGAATACAATTTTAGCGAAAAGAATCCAGCAATGTATTAAGAGTATAGTATAGTATGACCAAGATTTATTCCAAAAATTCCAGATATTTCAATATCAGGAAATCTATCAACATGATCTGTTATATTAGCAAACTAAAGAAGAACAAAACCATATGATCGTAATAGTAGGTGCTCACAAAGTATTTGAAAATACAGCAGCTATTCCTAATGAAACCATGGAAAGTTGAAACAGAAAGCAATTACATATAACATAATAAAGACTATTTACCAAACCCAATGACACTTATCCTAAATGGTGAAACAAAACCTATTGCAATTAAAATAAGGAACTTGTAGAGATGCTGCTATCACTATTAATAGTTAATATTGTCTTAGAGGTTCTCAAGAAAGCAATAAGATAGTAAAATAAATCACATAACATTGGGAGGAAAAAACCGAGATATGATTTTATTTCTAGAAATTTCAAGACACTCCAGTAGAAAAAAACACACAAAAAACCATAAAACTTACTGCTGAAATTGATGCAAAACTTTGGTAATGTGGCTAGATACAAGCTAAATATACAAAAATAAGTAGAACTCCTCCTATCTAGTGATAAGCACCTAGTAATGGAAATAGGAAAAAAAAATATTCAGGGATAAATTTTATGAGAAAGGTGTATGATCTACAATAAAATTATGAAATATTATTAAAACCCATGAAACAAGATCTGAAAAAATGAAAAGATCACATTTTTTAATGGAAAGATCTAATCACAAAATGCCAGTGCTCCCAAATTTTATATATACTGTATAACAACACAATTCCAATAAAAATCCTCACAGGGTTTTTTTAATTGTTTAAATAAATATTCAAGTTATAGAAAAGAATAAATGCTCCCAAAATAGCAAGAAAAGTATTTAAAAGGATAATGAGGGTTATCTGTATTACTAGATATCAAGATTCACCGAGTCACTTTGTTCTCATCAGTGTGGCACAGGTATAGAAAGAGTCAAATAGATCAGTGGAACAGAATAAATAATCTAGAAATAGATCTTGGTATATATAAGAATTTAATACTATATGATAAATGTAATGAGTAGTTTCATTCTGTTGAAAAAGGATGAATCACTTAATATATGATATAAGCACAACTGGCTTTCCAACTAGAGAAAAATAAAAGTTGACTTCCAATTTACATTATTCATAAAAATAAATTCCAGATGGATTAAGGATTTAGACGTAAAACTTAACAAACTCTTGCAAGAAAATCTACACCATTCATGTATAGTCTAGGGGCTTTTCAGCTAAAATCAGAAATCCAGAAGCCATAAAAGAAAATATCTAACGTTATAAAAACATTTTCACACTAAAAAAATAAACTTTGCCTATAGAAAAGAAATCTACAATAGACCAATGATAGTTTTAGTGAAAAAATATTTGTAATGCAGAGGACAAAGGTCCTATTATATACAGAGCTCTTATGAATTGACAAGAGAACCCAATAGATAAATGGGTAAAGGATAGGAATAGGTAATTTATGGAAGAGCCAAACCAAAGGGCTCAACATAAGAAACATTTAAAAATATGCTCCAAATCACAAAGTGGGGAATAAAAATTAAAGAAGAGCTGTATTACCTGTTGCTGTGAGGAAAAGGGTGCTCATATGTGGCTGCTAAAAATGTGGCATTTCGGTCTCTTTAGAAAGCTTGTTCAGCCGTCACTGGGATCTTGGCAGCCATTCCCCACCTCTTGCTCATCAGGATCATTGGAGATGGCCCATTCAGAAATGCATTTGTAAGAGCTTTCCCACCTTCCCACATCACCCTCCATTTCAGTGTCTTGTAATATGAAGAAATGACCATATATTATTTTCTAAATGTTTTGTACTCTGCCTTCTCAAGTCTGAGGGATACTTCCATGTGCTAATCCTTCTCCGCCTCTGCTCTTCCGGCCTACAATATTATAAAGACCCTTTCTCCAAGATTCTTACCACTTCCAGTTTGACAGTCAATTTTTCTTTGATGGTCAGAATTAATTTCAGAGTGCCTGGACCACTGGACATTTCCTCTGCCCACTGGGAGATTAAATTGTTGGGCGAGTAAAAAGCAATGGCTGGAATAGATGCTTCCTTGAGGGCATCTCTTGTCTGCAGATGCAACTGTCTAAAGGTGGACAGGGGCTAGGGAGTCCACCGTCTGGAGCAGGGGAAGGGGTTCGTGGCTGCACAAGGCAGCCTGACTCTTCTGCTGCCCTCGCCACCCCTCCCACGGGTCTCTCTGGTTAATTGCTGTGACATATCAGTGGGCACTCACCGAGGAGAGAGCAGGCGAGCCAGCCCGCAGCATCCCAGCTCAGCAATCATTGCTGATTAAAAACTAGTTACAAAGCAATGAAGATGGAATCCTGCATTAACCAAATGACCCTGTCCACGGCCAAGCCCGGATAGATGGTCGTGGTTATGAGAGCATCACTTACAACGTCGGCAAACGTTAATGGCTGTTTGAATTTCCGGGAGATTTATGGGGTAGTGACAGCATTTGGCTGGCTGGGACTTCGGCTCTGCTTCTTGCCCAGATGTGCCTGTGTGTCTGTGGGTTCCTGTGGATGCACAGCCTAGTCGGAGTGGCCTAGCTCAGCTGAGCTTTTGGGTGGGTCTAATCTGAATACTCTAGCAATTTATTATATTGCCAGTTTGCAGAGAATCTGAATTAGCTCAGCTACACTTAATGCTGAAACTATCCTGAACATAATTTAATCTTTCTTTAATGATTCAAAAGGCACTTTGAAATCTTGCACTAATCAGAGTCATGGCTATGAATATCAGAATTGGATACTGAAGAAGAGTAAAAGTGCCCATAAAAGAATTAGGTGAAGGAGATTATGGCAAACAGCTCATGAGAGTGTTTCTGTGAGAGCTGTGTGTTGGGAGGCACATGCAAGGGTGGTGTGACAGGAAGTCTAACCAGACTGATGTTAACATCGCCACGTTCGATGAACGACCCTATGAAAAAGTCAGCCTTTCTCCCTAGCTCCCACCTGCTCCTGCACTCCCCACACCCCCCAAGGAAAAGTTGCTCTTTGCTGGTTTGATCTCACTTGTGCAGATTTGGAGTGAGGGGGAGAATTGTCCTGGCCAGTGAACGATCCCAAGACAGGATCCCCTTTAATAGGTAAACGAGATGTGAACAGATGTGTAAGGGGAGCAGGGAAGGGAGAGACAAGAGCCCCAAGAGCTGGGTCTGGAAGGAGAAAGTGGAGAATGTTAGGATGCAGCCGCCGTGATTGTAAAGCGTGCGTATATGTCCGTGCTTATGCCTACATGTGTCTGTGTGTGTGCATGTGTGTGCACACGTGCGTGTGTGTGTGTGTATGAAATAGAGGTAGCAGCACCTCCCTCATTAGGTTGTTATAAGACTGAGAAGACCGCCATGCTCTCTCTCTTTCTGGTGAAAGAAAATTCAAATAGAATCACCATTTGGAATTTTTTGAAACACTTCAGGAAAGATTTAAATTGCCTTTCAATCGTTTTTGCCTGTAGGTATGTCTTTGAATACACCCCCGCGTGGAAACGGGCAACCAGTCAGGAGCAAGAAGGACTGGCTTTTCAGGAGTTTTATAACAGTGCCATTTAGGGCCATAGACCCTCCTCTGAGTGCCCCCAGAAATGATACCCAGCAGCAGAGTCAAGCTGATGGTGCTAGGCCCGCCTGGGAAGTCAGCTGGAGAACCGCTGGAGGCCATCACCTCTCCCGTACCCCTCGCTAACCAGGACACGGGAGGAAATGGAGGTGCCCACTGGTTGGGGCAGGAATAGGACAATGTGGGGCTCCTGCAGCCCTACAGAATGAAAAACAAATTGCTCTCAGTCAATCAGAGGTGCAGCTGCATTTACGTCCCCAGGATCCAGGCCTGGGAAGTGAGGCTGTGCCTCCGAGCTGGGGTGGAGGGCAGCTGGGGGCAGGAGATGACTAAAGTTTCCATTAGCAAAGGACCCAGCTCTGTGGAATTGTGGGCCCCAGCAGTTTGCCAGATCTTTGCCAAAGCCCAAATCCTACCCCTGCTCCACCCCTGCCTGCCCCACCCTCACAGTACCTGTCAATGGTCCATGTGTCTGAGGATTTGAGGAGCCCACTGCGTATACTAGATTCTGCTGCAGATTGGGGACCCACCCCCAATTAACCTCTCACCTAGATTACTGCAATGGCCACCAATGTCCTCCCCTGCCCCATGCATCCCCCAACAGCTGCCAGAGTGGGCGTGCTGCACTACAAGCCTGACCGTGTCACTGCCCCTTAAACCTTAATTGGCCCCCTCATACCCACAAAGAGGTTCTTAACGTGGGTATTTAGCAGACAGGGCCAGAGCTGTGGACGCTGCAATGTGTGGGGCAGTCCCTCACGAGGATGACTTGTCTTGGGTCCCACAAGGCCTTCAAGTTCTCACATGACGATCAAGTAGACGAGAAACCAATCTATAATTATCTGGGCCTTTTGTCTCCTTTTATTCGACAGTCAACTCAAAGTGTTTGTTGCTCAATTTCATTATACGATAACTTTTGCAGGAGGGTAACTATCATGTAAATGAAGAAAAGAGCACACTTTGTCTCATTCAGAACTTTACCGTGTTATTCACCAATTCAGAAATCAAGTCATCAATGGCAACGGCCCTCGGTCAGTCTGCATCTACAGAGTCACATTCACGGTGACTGCACACATAGGAGCATTTGACTACTTTGTTATGCCGGTTAGCATGGTCATTCCCAAATATTTACATATTAAAATACATACTATTTTATTTTAAATTACTTACCTTACATTCTCCTTTGTGTTATAGATTGAGCATTTTATTGAAGTTTTTTGAAAGTATATGTGTACATAAGTTATATTATTTGTAGATTTTCTTTCAGGTTAGGAAAGGGGGCATTACAATGTGTTTTTATATAGAGCGGGGTTGTGTCTGATAGAGGTGAGAAACACAGACTCATAGACTACTGCTCAAACCTCCTACAAAGGCTTCCAGATCCTTCTAACATGGCCCTTGTCTGCAGCTCCAGTTCATCATCTACCAACCCTCCAGCCTGGAATCCTGGACTGCAGTTACTACAATACAAATGGTGCCGTGGAAACACAGAGCAGGTCCCACCTTCCCTGCAATTGACCGCCACCCCACCCCACGCTGCCCAGAGTCACCATACTCACCCTTTCTTATGCCTCACGACAGAACAGGCTGGCATCTACCTGCCCGACTCACTCGTCCTTGGGAGCTGTAACTCCACTGCCAGGAGAGCCTATGGAGAAGCATGTTCCGGGAAGGTCTTGAATGCATGATATGTATAGTGTATAATAATACATTGGTAGCCGAACCCTTCTTGGTAACAAATTGCCTTACAACTGGAGTCACCCCCAAGAGTCACGCTCTGCGTTTGAGTCCGGTGGGCTGGAGATAGAGGTGCCCCTCCTCCTTCAGCTCTGGGCTGCCTCTATGCCCTGTGTCCATCCAGGGCTTGTCAGCTTGGTGTGGAAGCAGTCCAATACGCCAAATGACCAACTGGCCAAGTGTCCGATCTGCTGAGTTTAACAAGTTAACTAGACACTTGCTTCTCTTAACTATTTAGAAAGTTTTCAGTGATCTGTGTGGAATGAAACCATTTTAACAGCTTTTGAAGATCTCTGTGGAGCTGTAATCACCCGCTGTTTGTTTATTTTAGCCTCATCACAACAATAGATGGAGGTTGCTGGGACAGAGAGTGGGGACTTTTCTGGGGAACGACAGCTTCAAGTCAGCACACAGCTCAGCCTGGCGGTCAAGCCTGGATGGAGACTAAAAGGCAAACCTATGGGAGATTAGGGGGTGAGCGGGGAGACTCAGGGCAGAAAGTGGGGAGAATGACGACTAGAGGAGCATCTGAAGGCCCCAGAGCCACGGAGCCCGGCTCCCCCAGCCCTGCTGAGCCTGCTAATCCACCCAGCAGATGAGAAAGCAACGTCTCAGATGAGTTGGTTGCAGCCAGTTTCAGTTTTATTTCAAACTTGCAACAAAGAAGCTACTTCTGTGAAAGCCAGTTCTGCGATTTCGTCTGTAGTGGGGACATTTGTAGCAGAGGAAGGGCACCTCAGCCCCTGTTAGAGGAGGTACGATGAAGGACCGGGGCGGAGGGGGTCACAGGGCTGAGGGAAAGCTGAGTGGGTCCGTCTAAATTCTCCAAGGGGCTGGAGAGCATGTCATGCAAAATCGTTCTCAGCTGTCGAAGACTAGGTGTGGAACAATTTTCTTTCATGAAGACTCTCAGTCAAGACCATATCTAAAAGAAACAAGGGATGTGTGTGAATGGGTAAATCTGGTAAATTTGATGAAGTCAGTCATTTGATGAATTGGTTATAGGGCATGTTGATATGATGATGAATTACTGTAAGGCTTTCCTGAAGTGCTTGCAAATGAGGGAATCCGGATCTCTCTAGAGGGGGTAACCTAGAAGATGGGAGGTGGGCAAAGAGATGCATTGTTTAGCCATGGAATCATAGAACAAAGGAGAGTCCTGGGGCCACCGTTCACCTCATGGGGAGAGGAAGTCCTAAACGATAAACTTCAGGGTTTTTATTGCAGCCACGGTGGGCATCAGCAAAGTGGTAGCGGATGCAGGGCTCGAGCCACTGGATTTCTAGTGTTCTCGTCCTACGCTCACACCCTCCCTGCTGAGAGACAAGTGCGTCGACCTCTCTTAGTTGACGCAGTGAAACATTTGCTGCATCCAGCCCCACCTTGTTCTGATTGAAAACGTGCCAAGCAACCTTCTGGTTAGAATCTGGCCTCCCAGGTAGTCCTGGATGATGTCAATGAGCTGGCGCGCTGGAGCTGTCCTTCCATTTTGTGCTCAGTGTGCAAGCAGAAAAAGGTCCACTCTCAGGGTGCTGAGGAAACCAAGTGTGTGACCGTGCAAGTGGATGGGAGTAAACTCCACAAGGTGATGCATGCTTGCCTGAGAGGCCTGCCCGCATCCCTTTGAGGAGCCCCCTCTCTCATGTCAGTGCAGTGCTCACTTCTATCCCTGCATTTGGGGGTTACACGTCCATTTCCCACCCAGCCTCAAGGCAAGTACCACAACGTACTCGAGTTTGTGTCCCCAGCATCTGGAACCCTGCAAGTGTGCAAACCAGCTGGGAACAGTTCCTGACACCTGGTAGGCCCTAAATAAAAATGTGCAGAGTGAACGGATGGATGGACCATCTGGCCTTGTAGCCCCCTCCTGGAGGCGGAGCTCAAACGCACCCTCTCTGCAGCATCTCCTGATGCCATCAGGGCCCAGTGATGGCTTTCAGGATTCTGGGGCCCCTTCTCTTGGTTCTACTCAGTTGGGGGAATCTTCGAGTCTGTCCTGTCATATATCCTGCACCATGCGGGCTTCAAAACCAGCCTCTCCTATGTCTAAAGCCAGCTGTGTGACCTTAGGCAAGTTACTTAACCTCTCTGTACTGCCTCAGCAGCTCCTTCTGAGACATGAGAATCGTGCCACCAACTACACAGGAGATGGGGTAGGTTTTTCTGTAGCCCCAGAGGCTTTCGTGTGAGTAAGAAGGGGCATAGGAAGATAAATATTTTTCAGAACCTCCCACTGAGTGGTCCCGAGATACAAATTCCTGCCCCACGGCACCCTCCCTCTCCTGACTCCTGACCTGGACACTTTCAGCCCGCTCCTGCAAAGAATCCACGGGGCCTTTAATTGCCTCCCTTCTCCAGCCCTCACCCTCCCAGGATCCTCCAAGGTGAGCCCCCATGGACTGACAGCTTGGGAGCCCATCTTTGGTCCAGGGAGGGGGCTGGCGCCTCCATCTGGAGCAGGGAGAGGGACGCGAGCTCCACGGTGAAGAGCTGTCCCTGCAGCCCTGCTCTCCCCCCGCCTTCCGCCCACACAGCAGCTGGCTTCCAGGGGAATCAAGTGACAGCCAGACTCCAGGGAACCGAGCTGGCGAGACCAATTCTGCATAGTGATCCATAGTGACAGAGAAGCGTTAAGGTCTGGGAGGCCAGCAGGGGGCCAGTTAACCCATAGAGGGATAGACAGTCTAGGGGGCTGTGGCCTGCTCCTTTGCTCCAATGGGCACCATCAATTGTCTTCTAATTCCCTGCTCCCACTAGCATTCTGGAAGCTGCAAATGACCTTCTCTGGTTGTCTTCCTGCGCACAAGGTGGATTCTGCCCACTGAGGGCCTGCCTTTACCTTGGCACACATGGCCTCCATTCTGGGCGCCTGCCCACGCCTCCCACCAAACGCACCATGCCATGCCTGGCCTCTGTCTTCTGGCTCGCCTGGCTTCCTCTGCCTGCAGTCTCCTTTCCCTGCAATATCCTCTTGCACCTGACTCACCCCTCCTCAGCCCTCGCCACTCAGCTCTAAGTCACGGCTTCCAGGGAACCCTTCTAGGAGGCCTGGAAGGAGTCCCCTCTCCTGGGCTCGCATAGCCACAGTGCTCCCTTCTGCGACAGCGTGATCCAACAGTGCTGCAACCGCTCACCTGTCAGGTCTCCTGGAGGGCGGGGATGGCGTGTGTCTCCTATTTCTGCATCTCACGCTCCTAGCACAGAGCCTGGCTACCTTTTACCTTTTTTAAACTCTACTTTTTACTAGGCGCTCAATAAATGTGTGTTGAATTTAACTGAATTTGGTAAAAGGTTCATTTTTTTCCCAAACAAACCTCACCAGATTGGGATTACACTGGAATTTATATATTGGTGAATCATGCACACGCAGTTTTCTTTTTTCTTGGTAACAGTTTTATTGAGATATAATTCATATACCATACAATTCACCCATTTAATTTAAAGTGTAGAATTCAATGGCTTTTAATATCTTCATATAGTTGTGCAACTGTTACCACAATCAATTTTAGAACATTTTCATCATTCCGGAAAGAAAGCCAATACCCACTAGCAGCCACTCCCCGTTTAACCCCTCTGTCTCTGGCAACGAGTAATTTGTTTTCTGTCTCAATAGATTTGCCTATTCTGGACTTTTCATATAAATGGTATCATGAAATATAAGGTCTTTTGTGACTGGCTTCTTTCACTTGGCATAATGTTTTCAAGGTTCCTTCAAGTAACATGTCTCAGTACTTCATTCCTTTTTATCGCCAAATGATATTCCATTGTATGGACACACCACATTTTATTTATTCATGCATCTGTTGATGGCCATCTGGGTTGCTTCCACTTTTGGGCTATTATGAACAGCCTGCCTTTTTTGAATGCTAAAGATTTTTGTTTTTTACTGCATTCTCTGAAATTCTGTTAATAGTAATTTTGGGTGAAAGCAGAAAAGGATATTTGTACTATTAAATTTTTTTTTAGTTTATTTTTTATTGAGGCAACTTTAGTTTATAGCATTATATCAATTTCAGGTGTACCTCATTATATTTTTACTTCTTTTACATTATATTTTACAACTGTATCGTGTTCGCTGCCAATAGTCTGGTTTTTATGTGTCACCATACACATGTGCTCCCTTACTCCTTTTGCCCTCCCCTCTGGCCCTTCCCCGCTGGTAACCACAATCTGTTCTCTCTATCTATGTGTTTGTTTGTTTACCTTTCACATATGAGTGAAATCATGTGGTATTTGGCTCTCTCCATCTGACCTATTTCACTTAGCATGATACCCTCAAGTTTCATCCATGTTGTCACAAATGGGAAGACTTCATCTTTTTTCATGGCTGAGTAGTATTCCATTGTGTATCTATACCACATCTTCTTGATCCATTCGTCTGTTGATGGGCACTTACATTGTTTCCAAGTCTTAGCTATTGTGAATAATGCTGCCATGAGTATAGGGGTGCATCTGTCTCTTTGAATCAGTGTTTTTGTGTTCTTTGGATATACCCAGAAGTGGAATAGCTGGATCATACAGTAGTTCTATTTTTAGTTTTTTGAGGAATCTCCATATTGTTTAGTGGCTGCGCCAGTTTGTGTTCCCATCAGCAGTGTACAAGGGTTCCCTTTTCTCCACATGCTCTCCAACATTTGTTATTTCTTGTCTTGTTAATAATAGCCATTCTGATGAGCATGAGGTGATATCTCATTGTGGTTTTGATTTGCATTTTCCTAGTAATTAGTGATGTTGAACATATTTTCATGTGCCTATTGGCCATCTGTATACCTTCTTTGGAAAGTCTGTTCAGATCCTTTGCCCCCCCCCCTTTTTTTTGCTGAGGAAGATTCTCCCTGAACTAACATCTGTGCCAATCTTCCTCTATTTTTTAGTATGTGGGCCTCCAGCACAGCATGGCTGCTAACAGAGCCATGTAGGTCCACACCCAGGAACCAAACCTGGACTGCCAAAGCGGAGCACACTGAACTTAACCACTAGGCTGCTAGGACTGGCCCTCTCTGCCCATTTTTAATCAGATTGTTTGGTTTTTTTGTTGTTGAGTTGTATGAGTTTTTTATATATTTTGGATATTAACCCCTTACTGGATATGTAATTTGCAAATATCCTCTCCCAATTGGTAAGTCATCCTTTTGTTTTGTTGATGGTTTCCTTTGCCATGTAGAAGCTTTTTAGCTTGATGCAGTCCCATCTGTTTATTTTTCTTTTGTCTGCCTTGCCTGAGAAGACATGATATTTAAAAAGATACTGTTAAGACCAACATCAAAAAGCATACTTCCTATGTTTTCTTCTAGGAGTTTTATGGTTTCAGGTCTTACATTCAATTCTTTAATCCATTTGAATTAATTTTTTGTGTATGTTGAAAGATAATGGTCTACCTTCATTCTTTTACATGTGGCTGTCCAGTTTTCCCAACACTATTTATTGAACAGGCTTTCCTTTCTCCGTTGTATGTTCTTGGCTCCTTTGTCGAAAATTAGCTGTCCAAAGATATTTTTTAATTATTAATTTTTTTGGTGAGGAAGATTGATCCTGAGCTAAAATCTGTTGCCAATCTTCCTCTTTTTCCTTGAGGAAGATTGTTGCTGAGCTAACATCTGTGGCAATCTTCCTCTGTTTTGTGTTTGGGATGCCGCCACAGCATGGCTTGATGAACGGTGTGTAGGTCCACACCCAAGATCCGAACCCATGAACCCCAGGCTGCCAAAGTGGAATACGTGAACTTAACCACTACGCCACTGGGCCAGCCCTGATATTTTTTATTTTGAAATAATTTCAAACGTACAAAGACATTTTGCAAGTGTAATACAAAGAGGTTTTTTTCTTTAGCCATTTGAGAATGAATGGCTGACATGATGTCCCATCACCACTGGTAACCCCCCTGTGCACACACACATACATATAATTCTTTAGGGTATATTTCCTACAACAATGACACTCTCCTACATATCACAATATATTCATCAAAATTAGGAAAAATTCAGAAATTAACAATGATTCATTCTGACTGGACAATCCAAGTTTCACCAGTTGTCCCAATAATGTCCTTTATTGCAAAAGATGCAATCTAGGATCACGCATTGAATTTAATTTCCATGTCTCATTAGTCTCCCTCGTTCTGGAACGGTTCCTCAATCTCTCACTGACTCTCATGACCTTGACACTTCAGAAGATTATGAGCAAGTTATTTTGCAGTGTCCCTCAATCTGGGTTTTCCAACGTTTCTTTGTGATTAGTTTCAGGCAATGCCTTTTAACTAGAATATCACGTTAGTGGCACTGTGTCCTTCTCAGGTGGCACACAATTTCTGTTTGTCCTGTTACCAGTGATATTAGCTTCGATCACTTGATTAGGTTGGATCTGCCAGGTTATTCCACAGTAAATTTACTCTTTTTTCTTTGTAAATAGTAAATATTTTAGATGGGAGATGCTTTGAGACTATGTACACATCCATTCCTCATCAAACTTTCACTCACTAAGTTAGGCATCAACTAATGCTTCTTGGCTGAAATAATTATTACTATGAAGGTAGCCAAATGATGATTTTCTAATCCCCATCTTTCCTTCTGTATCTATTAGTTGGTATTTTACTCTAAAGGAAATTTGTTTGTTTATCAATATGGATATAGGGATTCTTTTTTTTTCTTTTTTTCTTTTTTTTTTTGTTGCAGTAACACCAGTTTATAACATTATATTGGGACTCTTATTTAAAGGATTATAATTGGTTATCATTATTCGTTTTTATGCTCAAATTTTCCCTGATTTGGGCTCCAGTGGGAGCCCCTCAAGTTGGCGTCTGTGCCCTTTTGGCATGTCCTCATCAGTCTTTAAGTGCTTTCTTGTTTTCCGGTACAAGATATTCTAATGTCATCTTATACTGTCTCTGCCCCAGCCTGAGACTCATCCATGTCTCCAGAGCTCTGGCTCCTTTTTAGTGAAGGATGGTATTTAGAAATCAAGATACGGTCACTAGGTGTGCTCATTGGTATCAGGGTATCACTTCTCTTAGGCCCTCTCAATGGACAGAGCTAAAGAGTACACACGCACACACTCACAAATACGCCCACATGTATATGTATTTATATACATTCATACCCACATTTACATCTGTATTTATATCCGTATTTATCTAGATATATATTGAAAAACATGAACTCACCCTAACACCTCTAATTCTAATCCAGTACCAGAGTTCATTCTCGTTTTCTCCTTTTCAGTATTTGTAACTCCCTTCTCTGACAGTGAGATACCTCACTTTCGTTTTCCTCACCGCATTTACTTACTGAAGGAACCCACGTGTGTGACCAATCTCCCATCACTCTTGTGGCTCCGTGAATGGATATCTTCCTTACCCTGGTTTAGCTTTAAAATCCCACATGAGGCCACTGCTGTCCCTTCCCCCACCGTGTAGATGCCCTCGTCAGCCCTCTCAGGCTCCAACACTCCATACCCCACATGCCCCCATCCCTGCTACCAGGATGTCCCTGCCACGGGGACACTCTCCTCCTCCTGATTAGGCTCTGACATCCCATCCTGGGCCACCACTGTTGCCACCTCCCACCCTCACCCAAGTTCTGAAAACCCACCACTCACCAATGAACACACCCCCCTCACTTAGACTGCCCCCCTCTGCCGTGCCACATAGACGCTCTCTTCACCCTGCTTGGGCTCCGACACCCCCTACAGGGACACCATTCTTACCCACTCAGTCTCTGACACCGTGGGCTGGACTGATGCCACCAGCACCACCCCGCCCACCCCACCCCAACGCAGACACCTACTTTGCTTATTGAAAAGATTGAGTTCTTGGTTCTGCAGACTTTTCACAGCTCGGATTTCGCTGAGTGCATCCCCATAGTGTCCTTAATATGTTTTCCCTTCTCCTTCACAAGAAATTGATAGTTAGATCTAGAGGTTTGATGAAATTCAGGCCCAGTTTTCCGGCAATAACACTTCATAGGTAGTGCTGTGTTATTCCATCAGATAATACATGATATCTGGTTGTCCGTAATTTCATTAAGTTGCAAAATGATATTATTCTAATTCTATTTCTCACTTTCCATATGAAAAGATACTTCTCACCAACCATTTGCTTACCCTGTGATTTATATAGGAAGGGCGGGTAAATGCTTGATTCTTTCTCTTCATTTGCCAGTTTTCAAAAAAATTAGTAGGTTCCCTAACATCCTCCAAGAGTGATTTCTTTCCTCCAATGTTTGGTTTCTCTTTTTCTTTTTTTTGAGGAAGATTAGCCCTGAGCTAACTTCTGCCACCAATCCTTCTCTTTTTGCTGAGGAAGACTGGCCCTGAGCTCACATCTGTGCCCATCTTCCTCTACTTCATATGTGGGATGCCTGCCACAGCATGGCTTGATAAGCGGTACATAGGTCTGCACCCAGGATCCGAACCGGCAAACCCCAGGCCACCGAAGAGGAGCATGCAAACTTAACCACTGTGCCACTGGGCTGGACCCTCTTTTTCTTTTCTTTTTAGACTTTATTATAAACTCATGGATTGAAATATATCATGTATGTTTATTATGAACTCACGGATTGAAACATATCTTAAATTTTTTTCCAACTTGCCAATCAGTAGGGTCAGAGGTGGGACAGATGGCATTGCACAGAGTGCCCATATGACCAAATATGATATGTTTCTACCCATTGCAGTTATTATTCTTATTGATGATCAAATTGTCCCATCTTGGCCTGTGGGAGCCTCTCCAAGTTGTTACTACCTTTGATGTGTAATCTTTGATGTGACAAGACATTCCAGGGTCACTTTGTACATTTTGTGCCCCAGAACTGGAATCCATCATTTCTCCAAAAGGCCTAGTTCCCCATTTGGGGGCTAATACTATTTAGAGGCCATAATCTGGTCTTGTAGGGGTGTTCACTGTTACTGGGTTGGCTGTTGTTCCCAGGGCTTTGTGATGGATGGAAAATGGACAGAGCTGGGAAATAATGATGTACCTCCTTAACTCCTATTGATATTTCCAATCCAGACTCAGGATTACAGGGCTTTTACTTAGCCTTATTAGTCTTAGATCCATATAATCCTTTCTTTCACATTGAACATCCCAATTCCCAATAAGACCAACATAATTACTCACTTCGTTATCTCACAATATATACCCAACAGTTTCAGATGAAGAATACCAAACTCTCACCAATATATGCATACTGATACACCGTTTAAGAATTTTTTGCAGTTATTTTGTTAGGGTATACCCCACCCCCACCTTGGGATGATAATCAAACTAATTTGTCTTTAAGGCACTTGAAATAGTTCCCCTTTGCGTAATTATGCTACCATACCAATCAATACACAGGTTCTTTCTTTCATTTTGTTTTCACAATTTAGATTTTTTTTCAATTTTTATAGATGAGCTTTTTTAAAAATTATTTTTTTATAATTGTATAAACTATTTACAAAGTTCGAAAGTCACATCTCCAAAACAAGTTATCCTAAAAGGAGTCCTCAAATTCCCATCTATTAAAATTTGAGCAGCTCCTAGAGGTGCTCAGGATAGCGTTGGCACCAGAATCTTGAGGTTCTTTGATATCAACACTCTGGCCAATTCTCAGTTATTCACACCAGTGTTGTATAATCAGAATACAGGCTTGATGCTGTAACAAAGACCCTAAAAAATCACTATTCTAGACTTCTCATTTAGTGGTTCCTGTAAGCTCTCTAGGGCTGATGTGATGGCTCCATGGTGCTCCTTTCACACTCTTACTCCACTACTCTCGACATAGGGCTTTCATCTGGTAGTCTAGACGGCTGCCCCAGCTCCTGTCTCACGTCAGCCAGCAAGAAGGGGAAAGGGCCGAGGAGGCCAATTCTCATTAAGGGCAGGACCCAGAAGTTGCACACACAACCAGTTAGCTGCATGGAAAACTGGGAAGTGTAGTATTTTGCTAGAAAGCAGATGCGCAGCTAAAATTTTGGGGTTCCACTACTAAGGGAAGAAAGAGAGAGTAAAATATTGAGGGACCTGCCTGTGCTACATCCTCCAGATGATAAGCCAAAGCATCATGTGATCCAAGCATTTCTGCCAGTAAATTTTTCACCCTGATGATATTTTTTTAAGTTTGGGATGAAATCAAGTGGTTGACCAGGAATACATGCAGACACGATATGGGAAAGGAACCTACACTTAGCCTATGGGAAAAATCTGCATTTTCACATGGTCAAATCTATGTTTTATGAATTCTGCCTTTGTTTCTACAGTTGAGATACACGGTCACCTTTTTTTCTGTGGTTCTTTTCTATATTAATATTTTCTTTTACATCTACAATTTTTGTTGGCTAGTATCAGGAAACTACGGCTATTTTTTCCAAATTGTCAATCAGTAGGGTCCAGACATGGGACAGACGGCAGAGCATAAAGTGCCCATATGACCAAGATTATCCAGAACAATTTCAAGTCTTTGTCGATGTTGGTTGAGTACTTAGCACAGACCAGGCTGTCTGCCAGGGTCGCAGGACATGAAGATAAAGAGACTTAGTTCTTGCTTTGAAGGGGCAATCAAATAACAGGGGCAAATCATAGGCAAATCAGCAGCGTAGAGTGAAATCAGTGCTGGAGACAGTGCGGAGGGAGGAGTGTGACAGAAGCTTCACAAAGGAGGCAACACGTGAGTTCAATCAGGAAAGACCAGGGATATTTTCCAGGTAGACAACGGGGGCGGGGTGGGGTTGGGGGCGCATTTCAGGGCAAGTTGCTTACATTCTCTGAGACCTGGTTTCTTTATCAAGAAAACACAGGAGGTAGGGCCTCCTTCCTGGGCCGTTGTTGGAATTCAGGGATAGGACCCTGTGCTGGGTTTGTTGTGCAGCAGGAGATCAATATAAGGGGCAATCTTTGCCTCCCCCGGCAGGAGATGCCAGCAGCCCTGCTTAAATATGCCTCTACCCTCCATTCTTTGATCCTGGGGAGGTGGGATTCCAAGTGGCATAAGGCTTCCTGGGAAGAGTGCTAAGATGGAGCCCCACATACCAGGCTAGCAGTGAGGGGTCAGAGTGTCCCTGGAGTTGCACTTGGTCACCTTCGCAGTTTCCACCAGAGGCAGATCCAGCATCTTGCTGCAAAACTGATTTTGAAGTGGAAGATCCAGGTGGCAGAGCTGTAGAGGCCGTGTGGCTAATTCACTGCATGACTTTGGGCAGGTCATTTCCCCCAATTTGAGAAATGATGCTTCCGGCTCCGGGACATCTAGAACATTCCCTGTGGAATGGTTGAAGACAGGGAAATGGGGATTATACCTTTAAGGCTGTCATGCCACCCTCAGTGGAGTCTACACACCAGCTGTCCCATTGCCAGGTCCTCACCCAGCAGTTGGAAGGCATCTCGTTACAATAAGATGTGTTTATTTGAATACGAAGGTCAGGGAGTTAAGTAGTTGGTATTCCAGTCGTATAGAGTCGTTTGCACAGTGTCACTAATAATTAAAGGGGGTTTTGACTAATCTAGTTGCTCTTCCTAAATATACTCTGCTCAAGAAACTCATCAAAGCAGCAAAGTAATCTTTGAGGTTATTAATCTCCTCTGCTTCACAGCTGGGGCAAATTTATTTGCTTGAATTAGCATGTAATAAACTTATAATAAAGCTGCCAGAGCCCCAGCTTGGTAGAGAGCGGCTCCGTGTAATGGGTAGTCATATCTAGGAAAGGAGGCGCTGGTCCCGAGGCAGCCACTGCAGGCCTGGTGAGCCAGGGGGCTGCCCCCGGAGGCCATGCAGAGAGGCACAGAAGACCCCAAGATGGAGCTGAAGGCAGCTTTGCAGATGGGCAGGTCCACCCTCATCTCTGCCCCTCTCCAATGCAAAGGGGAGGGAACCGAGGCTCAGAGAAAGGAAGGGTGTGCCGAAGTCATGTACAGGGCAACTGGCAGAGCCCAGGTGAGACTCCAGGAGGAGCTGCGGGTTCCCATCCACCCCTCCGTGTTGGCAGCCCCCATGGTCAGAAGTTTTCCACCCTCGTTCTACTACAGACCTCTGTCTGTGTCCCCTCCTTCCCTTTCCTCTGCCCCTTCTCCCCGCTTCTTCCCTACATCACGGCCCCACCAAGACCTATTGGCCTGCCATACTTCTCCATTGTCCAAGAAAATGCTGCCTTCCCATCCTATCTGGGAGCCATCTGGACAGCCCCAGGCACCACCAGGAAGAACACTGTCTCCTTGGTAACTGATCTGTGAACACACTGAGAGTCTGCAGGAGGGTGCAAAGTGGCTCCTTCCTGAGCCCCAGGGCCTGCGGGACCCTCAAGTGGGGGTCTGAGAGGCTCTGCTACTTCTGCCTTCCCTCTCCTTTCTTCCCTCTGCCTTCCCCTAGGGAACTAGCTCCATCTGGTCTTTGTTTCTTGAAACTGAAGCTGGGGAGATATTCCCCTGTGTCCCATGGGAGTGGGGGGATGCTGGGGAACCCTCATATTCTTAAAGGGAAACAGCTACAAGGCAACCACCTTTCTGGTGCCAACACTGACCACCTCACATAGCATTACTTTGATGAATTATACCAAAAATAATCTACCCTGTGCATGAAGGTGGGAAAACAGGAGGAGAGTAAAGAGGACAGCGACACCATTCTACCACATACATAGCTGAACTCCTCATCCCCAACCCTCATCCCTCATCCCCCAACCATTCCCCCAATCCTCTCATTCCCATCCCCCATCCCCCTCATCCCATCCCCTCATCCCCATCCCCCAGTCCCTCATCCCATCCCCTCACCCCATCCCCCATTCTCTCATCCCCATTCCCTCATCCCTATTCCCTCAACCTCAGCCCCTCAGCCCATATCCCCTCATCCTCATCCCCCCTCCCCCCTTCCCCATTCCCTGTGCTCTCATTGCCCAACCCTCATCCCCATTCTCCATGCCCTCATCCTCCAACTCCATTCCTTATCCCCTATTCCCCTGCTCTTACCCCCTTCTATCCCCTCATCTCCCTATCCTCTTATCCCTTTTTCTTACAGTCTTTGGGGGAGAATAGAAGGGGAAGCAGGAGAGGAGAGGCTTTCTAGAGTTCCCCCAGACCCGGGAACCTGAATCTTTCCATCAGATACTTCCAGGGGGTTGACATGAGTGATAGCCTTCCAGCAAAGCTCACACCTGCCCATTCCCAAAGTCACAGTCATTCTTTCTCAAGCAATGAATAATAGAAATACAATGAGCAATCACTGGGAGTCTTGAAACTCTAAAAGATTGAGAGTCACATATCTAGGCCAAGTCCCTTTTTTTGAAGGCCAGAGAGAAGAAGTGACTTGCCTCATGTCACATAGCTATTGAGCTCAGGGCCAACACTATACCCCAGATGTTCTGGTCCCCTCTCCGGAAGCTCCTTCCACTATGCCAAGCTGCCCTAGACAGGGACATGTGGTGAGAGTCCCCTCTTTGCTAACCAACAGATTAACCTCTGTCCTGGGACCTGGATGACTCCCTAGTTTTCCAGATTACTTACTCAAGGCTCCCCAAAACCCTACTTTCCACCCAATCCCCCTACCTCTCCTCATAAGCGACAGTCTAGGAGGTGCCTTTTCTTAGAACTTTTGAGCCTGGCACAGCCAACAGAAGCTGAGCTTAGACTCTTGGGTGAGAGAACTAGACCTGCCCTCTGGAGGCATCTGGTGCTGGAAGGACAAACCCAACTGTAGGTGCTGTTGGAGGAAGAACAGTCTGGGAGGCAGAACCCCAAACCTGGCAGAGGTTAGCACAGACAACATCCCAACAGCGGTCAGCACTGCGGAGCCCGATGCATCTGGGACAAGGCTGTCCCAGCTCACAGACAGACTCTCGCTCCATACCTGCCACACAGAGCCCAGCTGAGCTACATCTTCTCCATTGTCACGGTGGTCTGGATCAGCTCTGCCAGGAGGGTTCCCCCCACTGCTCTTCACAATTCTATGATTCTACCCTGAAGCTGAGGAGCAAATAACTTCAGCCCTTTCATTTTTTTTCCTCTGGCTTTATTGAGATATAGTTGACATATAACATTGCATAAGTTTAAGGTGTATAATGTGTTGATTTGACACACTTATGTGTTGCAATACGATTACCACCACGGTGTTCGCTAACACCTCCATCACATCATGTAATTACCATTTCTCTTTGGTGGTGAGAACATTTAAGATTTGCTCTCTGAGCAACTTTCAAGTGTATAGTACAGTACTGTGAATCATAGTCCCCCTGCTGCACGGTAGATCCCCAGAACTTATTCACCTTTTAACTCGAAGTTGGTACTCTTTGACCAACTTCTCTCACATTTCCCTCACCCTCCAATAAAGAAGACGTGAGATAGGTAGATAGATAGATAGATAGATAGATAGATAGATAGATAGATAGATGATAGATAGAAAGAAAATGGAATATTATTCAGCTATAAGAAAGAAGGAAATCTTGTCGTTTACAACAACATGGATGGACTTTGAGGCCATTATGCCAAGTGAAATAAGTCAGAGAGAGAAAGACAAATACTGTATGATATCACATATGTGGAATCTAAAAACGCCAAACTCACAGAAAAAGAGAGTAGAACTTCAGCCCTTTCTTGGTGGAGCTGGAGGGGGCGCCTAGCCGAGACTGTCAGAGGTGTCAGCTGTGAGGGAGCTGGAATTACGGAAAGGCAGCAATCTACCCTCAGGGGAGAAAGTCATGAGAGAAGGTGGAGCTAGAGAGGCCTCCCATTACTTTTCATCTCTCCAAGCTTGCTCTGGAAACCTTCAGTGAGATTTTTGTTTTCCTTTGAAAATTTCCTTAGAAATTCCTTTGGCAAAGGAATTTTGGGAACGAACAGGAAAGGGATGGAGTCTGCCTGCGTAAGACCTATTTAAACAGGTCTTCCTGGAGGATGAAATCAGCAGGATGAGGGGGGACCTAGACTTGAATTGAGAATGCTTGAAAACACGCAAAACCATGGTGTCCACCACCCAAAGGACTTCTGAGCTCCATCGGGAGCAAGAAGAATCCACTGCTCGGAGCAGAGCTGTAATGGGACTGGTTGGTAGGGAGAAAGCAGAACACCTTGACTCTTTATTTTGCTCCAAATGTCTCTGTCATAGAGGACGATTTTCAGACCCAAAAGGGTAAAACAAACACCGTTAAGAGAGAACTGATCCATTCCTGGAATTCTGTACAAAGAAAGTAACCAAAAATAGAGAAAAGGGGTATGCCCAGAGATGCTCATTTCAGCATTGTTTAATGAAAAACTAGAAACGAGTTACAGGAGGCCCCGAACAGGAGACTATGTAAGCAGATAGGGAGCATCTAACATACGGACTCTATCAAAGTCACTGAAACCCCTCCAGAGTTTGTAAGAGCCTGGAAAATGCATGCTGACAAGTTAATTAAAAAACAAAATAACAGTACTCAAACTTGCTCACTCAGTTCACACTTTTTCTACTAGGGGTACATACTACTTTTTCATGTATTACCTTTACATTAGAAAGTCTGTGGCATATGATATTTTAAAACACTTGTAAGATACATTTGAATTCTATTATCGTATTTTTATAGCTATCTAAAACAGACAGACTACGCCTAGACAATGGGAAGAGAGAACCCTAAATGGTAAATTGTGTGATGTCTCAGAGGTGGATATTTTCCAAATTTCCTACAAAGAATATTATTTATTATGTTATAATGGAAAAAATCCAAACATTTTTATTTCAAGAAATAAAGAGAGCGAGAAGGAAGGAGGGAGGGAAGAGGAAAAGGGAAGGGAAAGAAAAGAAAGAAAATTGGATTCAACATTCGAAAAGCCAGAGTGACTCTGGCCTTAGGGAGCTTAGCTCTCCAGACACGTGGTCCCAAGGCAAGAACCTCAGAGGTAAGTACAGAACCTCTGGCAGGCATCCTTGACGGATCACACAGAGTGAAGAAATGCTGGTCTATTGACAGCCCATGTCCTAATTCTTAGAACAAAACAAAGCACTAAATCCCAGTAACAGGCTGGCAAGTTTGATAACAATCTCTGGCAAATTTCTGTGTGGAAGGTCTTACAGAAGAGAAAGCAACAATCCCTAGGAGCCGGCTTGAGTTCACCCAGGACGAGCCAGACCCGACTGAATTCCTGTCCCGAAGGCACCACAAGGACAGGAGGGATGAGGGCTGGCTTTGACAAAGGGCATGATATGGCGATTTGGGTAAGACATTCATCCAAGCCTCTGAGGCCCTGGATGAGAAGCCAGTGCGGCCTTTCTGATGGCACAGGCGCTGGAAGCAGTGCTGGGCCGGTGTCAGCCTGGCAGCATCTCCAACAATACCCCAAGGCTCAGCCCTTGACCTTGTCTGCCTCAATCCTTTCTCAGCAACGTGGATGAAGCAGAACAGAAGAGGTGCTTATCAAATTTGCAGTTGACACAAAGCCGGAGGGATTGTTAATAGAAAGGATGGCAGAATCGAGATTCAAAAATACCTTGACAGGTTGAAATAATGGGTTGAAAACACGTAAAAGGGATAAATGTAAATTCCTGCATTCAGGTTTAAAAAAAAAAGTTTCCATCAACATCAGACGTGAGAAACATTGCTTAAAGGCAGAAAAGACAGCAAGGTAGGAACCAGCGTGGCATGGTTAGTGGTCAGATCAAGGGAAGGAAGAAAGAAAAGACAGTAACATTTATTAGTGTACCAGGAACCGTCCCAGATTCTTTAAATGATCGCACGTCATTTCTATGGGGCAGGCATTGCCACTGAGCCCATTGTACAGATGAGAGAGCTGAGGATCAGTAATGTTGCTAAGTGATTAAATGATTCCTATCAAGCTGCTAAGTGATTCCTATTAAGCCACCGGAGTTAAGCTACTAGGGGATGAAGACACAACTTGAATTCATGTCTTCCTAGGTCCTCGTTAATGCTTTATCCGTCCCCTGCCCCGGAGGGTAAATCTTGATTAATCTAATTAAGTTAACCACAGTGATTCCTTTCTCCTGGCCAGTAATGGTTTTGAAGATGGCACATCATCCAACTTTGGCCAAGGAGACATGGAGGCAAGGACGCTGGCGGAGTTTTTGGTAAAGTTTTCCTCTTTCATAAAAAGAAGTCCTAGAAACAGCTGCCCCTGCCCCTCTTCCACCTCTCAGCCTTGTCAGCATGTGAGGTCTGGAACTGAAGCCGCCATCTGGGCACCTTGAGGAATCTTGAATTAGACCAGCCAAATGCGGAGGACATGGGGTGGAGAAATGGAAATGCTCGGGTCGCTGCTGGCTGTATGAGGCACTGAAGCAACCCGAACCACCCCACCTTGGGACTTCTCCTTGGGAGAGAATCTATTTGCCTAACTATTCGAGTCCCTTCTGCTTGGGTTTTCTGTCACAGTCTAACTGTAAGCATCCCAACTAATGCACGAGTCCGAGTCAGTCCCCTCTACCAGCCCTGGCAAGAGCACATCTGGAGTGCCATGCTTACAAACTAGATGTTACCTGACCAGGATGATGAGTCTGTCACCCACGTCCCCTTCCATTCCTTACCCACCGGCCGCCACTAAGTGACAGTGACTCGGGGAGTTTGCCTGGAGAGAAGATATGGGAGGAAAATAACATGATAACGTTCTTCAAATATTTCAAAGCCTGTAATTTAGAAGAGCAGCTGGATTTTTTGTGAGATCCTCCAGGATCCAGAGCTAGAACCAGTGAGGAGAGATTACCAGGAGGCACATATTGGTTTGGCGGAATCAGAATTGTCCTCCATGGGACACGCATCTGCTAAAGGAGAGAATCTGCCATTGTTGGTGGTGCCCAAATAGCGTCAAAGCAACCACCAGACAGTGAAGTCAGAGAGACGTCCTCATTGGATGGCTGGTCAAACTAGTTGACAAGGGTTGCTTCCAAATCCAAAATTCTGGGATTCTGTGTTATGTACGTGGGTAGTGCTAGAGCCTTCCAGGAAAACGAACACGTAGAAGATCGAGCGTCTGCTGTCTTCTCTCTCCAGCCAGACTGAAACCCTGACACAGAAAGCCTGGCAGGAATGGTAAGTACCGAATGGGGAAAAAGAGCCAGTGAGCCATGGGAGGTCAGAGGTGGAGGACAGCCCTTCCAGGAGGGAATGTCAGAGAGGACGGGCTGGAGGGAGGAGGTGTGAGCGGGGCTTGATAAATGGGCAGGATCCGCCTGTTCCTGGGCCTGGCCTGGCTCCCTACCACACCAACCCGCACACACCCCTACACACACATTCAGCTGGGCCCACTGGTTCTTTCCGCCTTGTGGGCTCAGACGTCTCTGTTCCCAGGGCCAATCCTAACTGGATTGATTTAAACAACTCCAAAGCTAGATTCTAGGACTCAGCAACATCATATGAAGCTCATCTTGTGCCCTGGTTTGCTGGCAGGGCTTCCGGTTGCTTCTGCAACCCTCCCTCCCTCCCTTGGTGCCCCAGCTCTGCAGGCAGGTCTCTGCATCATTTGCTGGGTGCTGCTCCCGGCTGATGGACGTCCGTTCTGCTCTCCCCTTGCTTGCACCAGCCCCCGTCCTTAGGGTAATAGACCCCACCCACAGGTCAAGGGTGACCAGGTGACCCAAGTCTGGCCAATCAGAGTACTCAAGCCCCCTTGCTACAGAGATTGGCCCAGGGATGGGCACACTGGTAGCAGTCTGACCCATCAGAGTCCTTCCCCAAGACTGTCCCAACTGGAGTTTACGGGGGAGGCCCCTGGGCCTTGGGTTACAAAGCAGAAAAGCTGGAATCTGGGCCTGGTGATGGCGCCACATGGAGCAAACCGATCTGCCAAAGGAGGGAAGGAGGCAGGTAGAGTCCAGAGCAGAGATGAAGGAGAGACGGGTGAGGGAAAGGGAGCCACCTTCGCTCCTGGATTTGCCCGGCTTCCTCAGAGCTGGAAACTGCCCTCTCTTCCCCATGGACAAACCCCCCTGTTTGATGGGGCTTCTGTCAGTTGTAACTCAGAGTCCTGACGATACCCCCGCCTTTCCCATCACCACACAGCTGCCCTGGCCCCGGAACCTGCCATTAGCAACCACATCTGAGTGAAGTCCCTGGATCTATCTGTCCTGGCCCCATGAATGGGGGTGGGTGTGTTGGGGGGTGGGGCCTGCCCTTCTGCTGTGTGACAGCAGCACACAGGGCAGGGCGTCAGCCCAAAGGCAGGGGGAACATGTGAGGGTGAGTGCGCTCCTGAAACTAGTCCTTCACTCATTTATTCATTCATTGAGCAACCAGGTATTGAGCATCTATATTCAAGGTGCTAGGTCCAAAGGTGTTTGCACACTTTTTCTGTAAAGGGTCAAATAGTAAATATTTTCAGCTTTGCAGGCCCTAAGGTCTCTGTTGCAGCTGCTCAGCTCTGCCTCAGAAGGAAAGCAGCCACAGACAATACATAAACCAATGGTGGGGGAGAGACTGTGTTCCAATAAAAATTATTCGCGGAAACAGGTGGTGGGCCAGGTTTGGCCGGCTGTCCACAGTTTGCCCACTCCTGACTTAGAACCTTGGAGAAGGAGAAGATAGATTAAGTAAAGCCTTGAGTCCCAGCTGGAGAGAGATGAATTTTATTGGAGGGCTGATGGGAGTCTTGGAAGATGTTTACGCTGGAGAATAGCGAGATCCAGGCGGGGTGGCAGAGGGGTTGATTTGGCATCAGCCTCCTGGCCACTCACGATTCCTTCATTTGTTCAGTGAATATTTGCTGAAGGTCTCCATGTGCAGGCATGTTCCAGGCGCAGAGGATACAGTGCGGAACAAGGCAGGTGAGCTGCTGCCTTCACGAAGCTTCTAGTCTACCAGGTTTATGAGGCTCTTCAGGATGGAGCCCTAGCCTACCTCCCCAGCCTTATCGCCTCCCACTCCCCGCCTATTCAACCACTCCGAATCCGACTGTTCCTTCCCACTGCTGAAACTCTGCTGTTAGCTCTTCCTGGAATGTCCCCATCCTCCTGCGGAAGTCCTTGGAGCCCAAGGAGCTGTTCCTCCTCGTGAAGCCTTGCTCTCCCCCGCCCCCCCCCCCCCCCCCGGGGAGAGTTGCCCACTCCTCCTGGGTTTCCGCAGCCTTATCTCTACCTCAGCTCAAGTGCTTCTCACGTGGATTTGGAATTCTTCACTTAGAAGCCTCTCTCCTCTATAGGACAGTCCCCAGCACCGGCAGAGGCCTGGTGCATGGCAGGGCTCAGTGAATGTTTGTTGATTGAATGAATGAAACTGGCTTTGGGGAAGACGAGGAGAGTTATGCCGGAAGAGAAACGGGAGAGGCACAAACCTGCGAGAAAGGCGGTCCGCTGCCTCAGGGATCTAAATGCATGAAAGATACAAGGAATCTTATTTGCAGGCTTAAAACTCCTGTCCAAGATTATTTGTTGAGTGCGCACACTAATACAGCCTCCCTCTCTGAAACAGCGTGGCGAGGGCTCCTTTGTCTGATTAAGGGCTGTCTGAAGAGATTGATGGGCTCCACCGGACAGCTGAAACCTCGCTCCTCCTGACAGCGCGAGTGATAGCCGAGTGGAAACTGACCCCAGCTGACACACTCATCTTAAAATATCTCTGTTTCCCTGCGGCCTAGATAAAATAGCTGTCGCACTAAAAGTAAGGGCTCCACTCGGGGGGATGCTGGCTCCTCCAAGGACTGTGATGGAGGAGCCTGTGATGTCAGGGTTCAGCTGAAGTCCAAATCGAAGCGCCCGGAGAAACTGGCCATGGACGGCTTGTATTCTGGGAGCAGCTCGGTGTTCAGCCTCTCAAGGCTGGGCCGGGATGAAGGAGAGACGTTGTCAACAACATCAAGAAGCATTTATTCAGTATGTCTTTGCCGGTGGCTCTAGGTTCAGTTTGGATCAAAGAGAACAGTCTAGACACAGCCCTTTCCCAACTGTACTTGGCAACACACAAAGGATGATAATGATCCCAGTCAGGGCTGTGGCCTTTTTGGTTTACAGAGAGCTCTCAGCAACACGGTGAAGTAGGTAGAGCAGGTATGAAAATTAGTTCTACTTTAGAGGTGAAGAAACCAAGGCTCCAAGAGGTTAAGTGTCTTGCCCAAGGTCACATGGCTGGTAAGGGTCAGAGCAGAGAGCCATTTCAAAGCAGGAAACAAACAGCAAACTCAAAGGGGCAATTGGAGAGGGTTCAATGAAAGGATTCTTTAACGAGCGAGGGGTGGGGCTAAGGGAACCCACAGTGGACTAGGAAGCACCAAGAGTTTTACAGGTTGAACTGTGTCTGCCAAAGATGATATGTCGAAGTCCTAACCCCCAATCCTCCGAATGTGACCTTATTTGGAAATAGAGTCATTGCAGGTGTAATTAATTAGTAAAGATGAGGTTATACAGGAGAAGGGTGACCTTTAGTCCAATATGAATGGTGTCCTTATGAAAAGGAAAGAGACACAGAGACACGAGGGGAGAACGCCATGTGACGACAGAGTCAGAGACTGAAGTGCTTCACCGCGAGCCAAGGGACATGCGGATTGCCACCAGGCCACCAGAACAAGGAAGAGGGAAGGGTGCGTTCTCCTCTCCAGGTTTCAGAGGGAACTCGAGCCTGTTGTCACTTTGATTTCGGACTTCTAGCCTCCAGAACTGGGAGAGATTAGATTTCTACTGTTTTAAGCCACCTGCTTGTGGTATTTTGTTACAGTAGCCCTAGGAAACTGATACGCTGGGGCGGGGGACAGTGGGCACCCCGGGTCTCTGGGGCCCATGTTACAGGAGTCGAGGGAGAATAGGGTCCTGCCTGAGAGGAGCGGCGCCCCAGCCACTGACCCTCACTGTCTCTCAAGGAGGGAGCCAGGCAAATAAGTGCCCTGACCCTGTCTCCTTCCCTCCCTCAAGGCTCTCCGGTGTCTCCCCGCAGTGAAGCCACGGAGGAGCCACTGGGCAGGAGAGCGAGGTGATGCCACTGCAGAGGTCAGCTCCCGGGCGGGGAGGAGGACGAGGGGGCGCCGTGAGGACCTAGAAGAGCTGGGGACCGCCAGCACAGACCCGACCCAGGCTCGTCTCCTGCCCACGTGCTGGCTCAGGAAGGGACCCTAAAGAAGTAGAAGGAACAGTTTCTGCTCCTTGGGGACCCTCTGGTTTCATGAGGTGACCACAAATGCGTGAAAAAGGACAAGAGTATTAACACATGCAACAATCACTAAGTGTGCAGGAAAGGAATATGCTTGTGATTAGCCAAAGGCACTGTGGCCAGGGACACCTGCCCACCCATTCCTCACGTGACACCCCATTGTCCCCAGTGTAAAATAAGACCATTGCTTCCTTGCCAAGGAATAGCTAGAGAGATATGGCTGGCAGAAACAGGCCAGCGGTCAAGAAGGCCTGGGCAGGAGGACGTGGATGGGATGGTGACCCATTGTCCTCAGGCAGTCTGGCTGTCGCTGGAGAGAGAGAAGACGCTTCTGTCTCCATGGTGGGAGGTGGGGGTTTCCGTAGGTGGGACCTGGAGCAGACGAGTGCCTGCAGAGCAGGACACCTGAGTTGGGAGGAGGCAGTTCCCTGCTCCCTCGACAAGCAGGCTCAGGGGGCCTGGGTTTGTGTGGGGCTTCTGTGTGGCCCTGAGCTGCCCTTCTCTATCCACTAACAGCTGCCTCCCCTCTGGAAGCTGGGGGAAACTTCTGTCTTGTTCACACTATATTTCTGGGGCATAGCACGGGTCCCTAATAAATATTTGTTGAATGAATGAAAGAGTGAGACCCCAGAGAGAGAGAGAGAAACGCTACCAAGGGGGAGAGACTTGGGAAAAAGAAATCTCGGGCCAGGCGTGCACCTGGGGGCAGACAGGGCCAGGTGGGCAGGAGGCCCCAATTTGCAGGGGTTTGTGGGTAGAGCAAGGGACCCTCTGTCTAGTGGCACCTCTACCCCCTACAGGCATGCCCCTGAGCTACAGGCAGTCTGGAACAGAGACAGCAACCCTGTGCCAGATCCAGGCCTCACCGCCCCCCTGCAGGTTGCCTGAGCTCCCGCGGGTGCAATCTGCCGCTGTACCCTTTCCCCAGGCAGGGGGCCTCCCGGAACCTCGACACAAAGGCCCCCACAGGGTCCAGAGCAGGTCCACACAGCTCCACAGGCTTCTCAGGGAACCGGGCAGATGGGTTGAAGCCTGAGAATGTGGGGGACTCCTGCCAGGTCAGGAAAGGTCACTAGGCCAGGGGCAGCCTGCTCCAGCAGACAGACAGCAACCGGAGAGAGGGCCCCCAAAGACATGCAGATGGAAAGATCTGTCCTCGCCAGCCTGCTTGCCTGAAAGACTGCCCTTCTCTGACTTGGACTTACGCGGAGGCTTTAATTATAGCTTGTCACTCACGCGCCTTCCCCAGGAGATGGCCGAGCAGGACGGCCGCGGAAATGAAACTCTTGCTTCAGATGGCTCATTCTGTCTGTCAGGAAATTTCAAACTGGCAAACAATAAAATCTAGAATTGTGGCAGCGCAGTGCCTCCCGAGGGCTCAGCTGGCTCGCCTGCCCCCTCCAGGCCTCGCCAATATGCTCGTTCTGTGACGGGTGGGACAGCCACCACAAGAGGCCATCCCCGACTCAACAGATGGAGAAAATTGATCCCAGCAAGATGAAGTGACTGGCTCAAGGTCACCCTGCAGGGGCAACAGGAAGATCCGTGAGCATGGCTTTATTGTGGATTCTTTTCTGTCTACTTGAAGATGCCCCCAGAAAGAAGGCTCCCCGCCGTAATAATAGTAACAGTTGTTTATCACCTCCTGGTGCCGGGAGCTAAGGCCCTGGATAAACCATCCCACTCAATCCTCACAGCAGCCGCTGTGGGTTGGCTATCATTACTAGCCTCACTTTTCATAAGGAAAAACCAAGACCAGAGAGCTTGGAGTTGAAGGTCACACAGCTGCAATGGGGACTTGAACCCTGATCACCCAGTGGCAGAGCCTGTGCTCTGAACTCCCTGCTCTCTCCTTATGCTCATCCCTGGATAAGGAGATGCAGGACCTGGAGTCCTCTCCCTTCACATCTGCCAGGAAACACAAATTGTTTCTGGAAGCGTTCAACAAAGGGCATCCCCCACATCACAGAGACAGGCTGTCCTTGAGCCCCGGCAGGGCCAGCTGTGAGCCTTGCGGTCTCGGGGAGGGGTGTCCTTGCATCTGCCCCTCCACGTCGGCCTGATGGGGTGCCGACAGCAGGGAGGGGGGACTGTGGGCTCAGACCTGGCTCCAGGGGGCTCAGCCATGAGACCTGGTGTTCTCTTTGGGCGTCTTCATGTCCCTCAGCCCCTGGATCTAGGGCTGGATGTCCAGACTGGAGTAGGGTTAGGCTCTTAAGGCACTTGGAACAGGACACCAGCTCCCTGGGATAGATGTGACCCAGAGGAGCTTAGGGTGAGACATGCCACACAGACCCCTTCCCAACAGTAGTGCCCAAAGCCCACTAGAAGCTCCACTGGTGGCTTCTCAGAGCCCCGCAGGAACAACCTGCTTTGGATTGCCTGGTGGCCAAGGTGTCCACCTGGTTTGGAGAGGGAGCAGAGTTTCAGCCTCAAGACGCTCCAGGGCAGGAGGAATCAAGTACAGCGCTGAAGGGGAAGGGCAGGCGCATCCTTGTCACCTGTGGTCTGGGAGTAAGAAGACCTGATCCAACTCCTGCCTCCCATTTTGCTAGTTACAGGCCCTTGGCAGGTCCTTAACACCTGTGAGCCTCAGCATCCTCATCTGTGCACGGAGATGACAGCCCCTGCTTCAGGATGCTGAAGAGGACTGAGCCAATCCATGCAGCTCGACCATTAGTGGTGTGGATGGCGGTAGGGGGCGTGTTCCACAGCCCTAGGATCAGGTCTCTGTCTCAGTGAGCCTGGGCCCCTGGGCTGTGACCCTCACAAGTGCTTCTCAGTTTTTCACCCCGTTAGGTGGGACGGAGAGTCTAGAGGGGGCTGGAGTTGGGTATTTCCCTTCCCCAAGGTCAGTCAGCTCTGATAAAACCCCAGCAGTTTAGGCTCTGGTTAACTAGTTTCTCTTGAGGGCGGGACTTGTTAAGAAGAACAAGGTCCCCCAGAGTATTTCTAAATGGTTCCTTTTCCCCTTCCCTGCAGGAGCCAGAGGGGAAGATGTCTTTACTAGAAGAACCGGTAAGCTCCTAGAGGCGGAACTCACAGGCGGGCCCTGTAACTGAGTCCCTCCGGAGTTTTTATCTCTCAAGCTTGTCCACACCGATCCTCCAACTGTCCGTCAATTGACAGCTCACGTTGGCCTGCCCACACGGGTTCCTGCAGTGGTTTCTGCTCTGTCTCTGCAGTTCAGGGACAGCAGTTTGCCCAGCTACCTCAATTCTGTGACAGATTTAAGAAGAGTTGTTGATTTTCAGTTTGTTCAGCTTCTTTCTTGTTCTGAGGGACAGTTTCCAACCTCCTTCTCAGTCCGTGTTTACAGAAAGGCCTTGTATGGTGTGCTGGCTCCAGTTCACTCAGCTCTTTCTTGGCCTCCCTCTCTGTGCCAGACGTTGGCTCAAGGTTTCATGTTCTTCACTGGCTTATTACTCACCTCCCGGAAAGAAAGGTGTTACAAACTCCATTTTACAGACAGGGAAACCGAGGACCAGAGCAGTTAGGTCACACAACTGCTGGAGACCAAGGTTTGCCAAAGCCCATGTGTTCCCATGGTGACTGTGTGCTGCCACCCACTCCTGATTCTCGCCCCACCCCCAAATGCCCTCTGAGACGCGGAGCACAGAGACACTCCATCTGCATTGGGGTTGAAGGGTTAAGCCAGAGCCCCTAATGGGAAGGAAGGCCCTGGAAGCCCTCTTTCTGCAGGGTCGAGTTACTGGGAAATATGCTCAAATGGTGCATTGTAGTTTTATGAATCCAGCTCCTTCTGTTGTCCCAATTGAAGTGCAGAATGCCCGGGGCAGGCTGCCCTCCTTAGCAGACCCACTTGTCATGGGAATTGATTAAGAAAAAAAAAAGACAGACTGATGGCTTGATTGCGTCTGTTTGAGGCAGGAGGGGGGCTGCCACCTGTCTCAGTCGTCCTCAGCTGGGCCAGACCAAAGGAACTGCTGGCTCTTTGTCCCAAAAGCAGAAGCTCTCCAGGGAGCACGGGGGGATGCTAGGAGGAGCTGGGTGGGGTCAGGATGGTAGGAAATCTGAGTCTCCCCAGCCTGGGGTCTTAGGGCAGTGATGTGGCCTGTCGTGTGCAACCATCAGCCTTGGGGGAGGAGGTGGAGACCCTGTGAGACATTCCACTCTGATTCAACTCACCAGGGGCTGCAGACCAGGGCTGCTCTGCCTTCAGGGTCAGAGGCAAAAAAAGAGTATAGCTTTGTCCATTTCTGAGCAGAACCCTCCCACCCCAAGTGGCAATGGAGCAAACCACAGGAAACAGAGAGTGGTGTGGGAGAGGGGTTCACCTGACCCCCATCAAGATTGTCCCATTGTGGGAACAGAGCTTGGCCACCCTGCTCCTCTGCCACATGAGTCACTGCAGAGGTGTAACTTAGACCCTGAGCAAGGCAGCTGTGGTGCCATCTGCGGAGAGAGGGGGTCATGCTTACCCCAGTACCCAGGAGAGTCACAGAGTCTCAAACCATTGTTTGACAGAGAAGGGACTTGCCCAAGGGCACACAATGACAGTGGTAGAGCCAAGATGCAACCTGCCTCTTGACCCCCAGGAGAGGCGGTAAGAGACAGTGGTAAGTATCAGTCACTGTCCTTGGCCATCAAACAGTGAGAAAATGGACACCATCCCCCTGCCAGGGCGAGCAGCTGGATCAACCTGTCCTTCAGCAGGGAGAGCGAGGCCTCTGACAGTCCATCCTCTCAGCCACCTGACATCCAGCCCGGGTTTCAGGTTCTCATATGTCCAGACCCCGACCACTGCTGCTTTTGGGTTGAGGGATGCCGGAAGGAAGGAAGGAGGAGGGGAGGACAGGAGGAGGGCAGCTGGGATGGAAGAGCAGGCTTGTTCACACAGTGCACCTGGGATGGATTACCATATTCAGCATGTAGCTGGGAGACTCACTGAGATGCCACATTGCTTTCCAGGCATCCCAAGGGGCACAGAGCTGGAGGCCTAAACAAAGCCCGGGCTGTTACTCTGTCCTGGGCAGAGGCAAGAGGCCCCACAGCGCCCAGCAGCCCCAGACACACACAGTCCCCACAGCTGTCCCCAAGGCCCATTAGAGATGCCTCTGGAGCCAAGCCCCTCTCTCACGTGCAGAGAGTGTGCAAGCACAGGATGGAGAGAGGGAAGCAGTGGGAAAAACGAACAGCATCTTCCATCCCAAGGTGTGCGGCTTGTGTGCCTCGTCACAAATTTAACCGAGTGCCTACAGGTACCAGGTCCAGGGATACCAGGATATAAGCACAACCCAGAAACTTCTTCCAAAGGGCTTATAGACTGATGATTGCAACACCAATCAACTTAGAAGGCTGAGAGGCAGGGAAGCAGAGGTGCTGTGGAAGCACACGGGCTCTGAGCCAGGAAGGAGAGGTGGTGCAGGAGGGCTTCCTGCAAGAATGAGTCTGAGAGGATAAGAGGTGTTAGCAGGCCTGAGGGCTGCGACCTGAGGGAAGGGACAAGGGCAGGGGAAGCAGTGCAGAGGTGGGAAACAGCACAGTGTGCTGGGAGGACTGAGGGAGTGCAGTGTCGCTAAGCTTAGAAGGTGACGCCAGGAATGGCGGGAAGTGAGGCGGGGAGGTAGGTGGGGCCACAGCTGAGGAGCTGGTGCGAACTTCCAGGAAGACAGGCAGCGTGGTGAGCAGGGCCCCCTGCTGGCTCCACCCTCTGTGGTTCTTTCCAGCCATGTGCTGCCCAAGGGACCCCAGGGCTTGAGCTCTATGTGGCCCTGCTCAAGGTCACCCTCAGGCCCAGGAAGCCATCCATGCCACTCATCTGCTCCCACCTACCGCATCTCAGCCAATCAGGTTGCAAAGTCCCCCTCACTTAAGGACACAGGACTCCCAGGGGTGGGGTGAGTCTGTAGCTGGCGTCTGCTCTGTGGATCCCTTGGATCCAGGGGAGGGTTACATGGACAAGACACTGTCAAAAGTTAGACCAAAAAATAACAGGGCCTTGATGGAGTTGACTACCGTAAGCCAATATTTGTCTACACTGGGAGCTCTAGACCCTGACTACACATTACAATTACCAGGGTTGCTCTCCCAAATATAACGCCTGGGCCCTCCTCAGACCAGTTATGGGTTCTCAGGGTGGAGCCTGGAAATGGGCATTTTGAAAGGTTCCCTGGGTGATTCCAGCAGGCAGCCAAAGCTGAGAACCACCAGGCTATTCCAGCCAACTCAGGCTCCATTTCTCTCGTGCCATCTCCCTCTCCTCCACCTCATAACTTCTCTGCTTCCTTGCTCTCTCCTTCCCACCTGTTCCTCTGCTCCCTCTCCAAGGCTGAACCCTCCAGTGAGCTTTGGGTCTCATCCTCTCCCATCACATGGGTAACCAGACTCCAAAGAAAATGATAATGATACTCATAATAATAAGGGCAGCTAATATTCATGGAGTGCTTAATGTCTACCAGGCCTATGGGTCGTCTCACTTAGAACAACCCTTTACTGTAAGTCCTATTATTGTCTCTCTTATCAGATGAGAAAACCGTGGTCCAGGGAGGTTAAGTAAAGCACAAGGCCCCAGCACTACTCAGTGGCAGGGCCAGGACTCACACTCAGGTCCCTCTGCTGCCACAGCCAAGTCCTTGGCTGTCATGGGGCCCACCTCTCTGTCTTCAGCTCCCATGAGCTTGCACTTCCCTAGCAGGTTGGTGCGCCTGTGCTCTCAGTCTTTACATCCTGGCTCCTGAGCTAGTCTGCAAGTCCCAGGAGAGACGCAGGTCACTCTGTGTCTCCACGAGGTCTGCCCAGGAAGATGCTCATGGCTGGCAAGCCCTGGGCCCCAGAGCTCTGGAAAGGCTTTGTCATAACCCATTTACCTGTCAGTCACCTCGATTGTACAATGACCCTTTCTAGGAAGCACCTACGGCCTTACTTTTCAGGGCGGAGAAAAGGATCATCCTGACCTAAATAAACTAAAGTTTCAAAAAATCCACTTGTTCATAAAATGTTCCATTGTACCCAGATGACTGTTTGGTGCCAAAAGGTGTACAACTGCCTACATGCATTCACTCCACCCATTTCCTCCTCGCCTGCTGGGTCTTCCTGCCGTGGAGATAACCATAGACATGCCTTTAGGTTTCTGCCCTGGTTAGAATGAGAAGGAAAGCAGGTGGGTGGGTGTGGTGTGGGGTACAGTGGGCAGTGTGTGCTATGGGGCAAAGAGGGGAGAGAGACGTGAGTGTGGGTGTGGTGCATGGGGGGAGGGGTGTACAGTATGTGCATGGGGTGCAGTGTGTGTTTGGGGAGTGTGATGGGTGTGTCTCGTAGGCGGTACGTATATGGGAGTAATTTGAGTGCCGTGTGTGTGGTTTGTGGGTGATGTGATGTGTATTTGGTATATGCTGTGTGGTGTGTATGTGTAGCGTGTGCTCTGATGTGGTATATAATTTGTGGGGTGTGTGTGGTACATGGTATGTATGTGGCCTGTAATACAATATGTACCATGATATATGTATGCGATCTGGTGTGACGTATGGGTGAGTGATGTGTGTATGGTGTTGGGTACAAGGTGAGCAGTATGTGATGTGATAATGAGGAAACAGGAAGTCCTTTCTATTCCCACTTCTGACTTCTCTTCTCAGCCTGGGTTCTGCATCAACATTCCCCCATGCTGACAAGAGTCAGAGACTAAGACCAGGGGAGCACCATCCTGAAAGTGATGCAGCAGCCACCCCACGAAGGGAGACCTTGGGCTCAGTCTTCTCCGTCAGGGAGAACCAGATTCTCCCAGCTTCCTCAGCTGCTAAGAGCCCTGTGAGGTGGGATCTCAGCGTCAAGAGTGCCAGTGAGGAGAGGACGGAGGCCCGTGAATGGCAGAGCCCACTGACTATCAGGGGGCGGTGGGAAGATATTTTTTCTGTTTTTAAGTCTCTCTTCAAATCCAGTGGCCAGGATGATGGTGAAAATATGAATTGGAGATAGAATTCCCATTTATCATTCCCAGTTCATAGTAGACTCTGCCCCACGCCTGATGTGACCCTTATAAAGTGCGGGTTCATGTGGCTCAGTCTCAGAGGATTGTCATGACCGAGAGCACAGTCCAATGCCATTCCTTACTCATTAAAGGACACTCAGATCCACGGGCCCGAGAGCGCTTATCAAAATCCCATTCATTCTCCTATCTGCTTCCTTCTTACCCTGCAACTCAGTGTGACCCTCCTCACCCGCATGCAGTGAAACCCTCCCCTCTCTCCCCCGCCCAGCACTTGGTTATGTGGATCAGCTTGGCCTCTCCTCCTGCAAGAAAGAATCACTTTTTCTAGGGTTGGGGTAAACTGATAATTTCAGGATTCTTTGTATGAGAAGGATGTCAGGGAGTAGCACCGCACTAACCATCTTGGTCCTGGCACAGTAAACCGTGTGGCCTGTACGAGCTGCATGTTCTCCCTGGGACTCTGTTTCCAGGGCTCTTAAGGTAACTGTCATCCTAGCAACTCACTGCTTCCCAACATAACGTCCCCTAAAGGGCCATGGTAACGCTGGGCGACGCTTCAGGAGCGAAGAATAGCACAGACAAGTTAGCTTTCCTACTTTCCTGCCAGCAAGGAGGTGCCCGTGGTAGTGCAGGGCAGGACAGCAACCGTGCCAAAACTGACGGGAAGCTGCAGAGTTACCACTTGAAACACAAATTGACAACCAATGCCAGCATTTCAATATCCCCCCGTGATGTCAGGCTGGGGTTTGGGGGAGGCTGGGAGGGTTTGCAGGCAACATTCCGGTACCAAGGACAGGGAGAGATGACTCTCATCCCACCCCCACAGTGATGCTCCCGTTCCCACTCTCTCTGTATCTGCCCTCAACCTGTCTGAGTCTCAGTCTCTTCCCTTGTAAAATGAAGGTGACAATCGAGTAAACGGTGCCTTCAGAACAAGTCTTTGGAACGAGTTCTACCTTTTCTCACTAGCTGTGAAACCTCAGGCAAGTTTTGCAGCCTCTCTGTGTTGCTTAGCTATTACTGTAAAACAAGCCACTTCTAATGGCTTAAACCAACAATCCATTATTATTTCTCATGAATCTACGAGTCATCTGGGCAGTTCTGCTGATGTGAACCAGGCTTGGCTGATCTTGGCTGAGGTCGCCCGTGCATCTGCAGGCAGCTGGCAGGTCGGCTGGGGGCTGGCTGGTGTCGGATGGCCTTGGCTGGCACAACTTGGCTCTGCTCTGCGTGGTCTCTCATCCTCCAGAAGGCCGGTCCAGGCTTGTTCTCATGGCGGTGTTTACGTCCAAGAAAGTGAGTGGAAATACGTGTTGGCTTTTTCAGGCTTCTCCGTTAAGTTTGCTGCTGTCCCATTGGCCAAGGAGTCATCTGGCTGAGCCTAGAGTCAGAATGGAAGAAGCCTATAAAGTTACAGGGCAAATGATGGGGACACAGGACGGAGAGTAATTGGGGCTACCAGCGTAATTGAGCTACCATGCCCTCTAAGCTCAGCTTCCCTTTTTTTTTTTGAATTGAGGTGAAAGTCACATAACATAAAATTAACCATTTTAAAGTGAACAATTCAGTTGTATTTAGTACATTCACGGGCAACCGTCATCTCTTTCCCTTCTAAAACATTTTAATTACCCCCAAATAAACCCCATATCCATTAAGGAGTTACTGCCCACCCACCCCACCTCTAGCCCCTGGCAACCACTCATCTGTTTTCTGTCTCGATGGGCTTACCTTTTCTGGACATTTCATATAAATGCAATATGTGACCTCTCATATCTGGCTTCTTTGACTTGCAATGTTTTTGAGGTCCATCCCCGTTGTGGCCTGTATCGGCACTTCACTCCTTTTTACAGTTAAGATTCCGCGGTATGGATAAACCACACTTCGTCAGTCCATTCATCCGCTGCTGGCCGTGTGCCATGTGTCCCCCTTTCGGTTACGGTGAACAGTGCTGCTGTAACATTCACATACAAGTATTTATTTGAGGACCTGTTTTTAATTCCTTTGGGTATGTACCCAAAAAAGGAGTGGAATTGCTGGGTCATATGACAATTCTATGTTTAACTTTCATAGGAGCCCACTTTCCTTTATTTTTAAACTGGAGAAATGAAATTACTTTGCGGGGATGCTGGGAGGGTTAGAGAGTGCTTGTGAAGTGACTCGCACAGAGCACACCTCAATAAACGGTTTGTGTAACTATTCTTTTGTTCCTTAATTCAATAACCATTTATTGAGCCCGGGATCAGGAATTATGCAGGGTGCTGCATAGATAGATGGATATATAAGATATAAAATATCTATAAAACACATGTCTATATTTTTATAGACACATAAATATATCCCCAGGGTCCCTTCCAGCTCAGACTCACAATGGTTCCCTCCTTGCTTCTTGCCTGGTGTGTCCTTCACAAACAGAAGACAAAAGGCTCTCTCTCCCTCCCGCCCTGAACTGATTCCCCAGGAGGCTGCTGGCTTCATCGCTCCCCACCTGAATCAGTTCAGACCACCTATTTCAGATCTGTCGGCTCTTATAAATGTAGCCACACACCCACAAAGTGAGATAAAATGGCAATGTGATTAGTGTGTGTGTGAGTGCGAATGCTTATGTGTCCCTGTCTCATTCCCCTTGTAAAGATTAATACATCAGAGCGAGCACTTACGAAAGGAAGAATAAAAAAACAACAACCGGGTCCAATTCTCCAGCCATTCAATAACCAAATGTCACCCGCATGGTAAGCAATAAAATAAAAATATATGCTTAGCAGAAGCAATATAAATATGATGTATATTTTGAAGTTGGATAACAGAACAGTGGTATAAAAATAATACCCGGTGGCAAATTCAGGGAAGCGACCTTTTTCAAACGTGGCATTCCTCTGGGCTGCCATTCCTAAAATATCACGGCGTCTTACGCAGTAAAGCAGAGGTTGGTTGGAATCTGACAGGAACACCTAGGGTAATGAGGGCATGGAAATTCTTGCCAGGGTCTTGATGCCAAGGCAGCATCTTATCCTCCCCCACCACCCTCCCCAACACCCTACTCCTGAGAACCTCGTCTCAGGCCCCAGCTCCGACCCCTTCCCCTGTCGCAGTGAGCTCTTTTCAAAACTCCCTCCCAGATGTCATTCCATTTGACCTTTACGATCTGCCTCTGAAGCTGGGAGGGCAAGTGTCATCATCGCCATTTTATGGGTGAGGAAATGGAGGCCACAAAAGTCACGTTAAATCTAGGACGGGCCCTCCACCCTGGGGAGAACACTTCTCCCCTGTCTTAGACATTATCATTCCCTGCTCACACGTGTCTACCAAAAAACCATTGAAAAGATGTCCGCACAAAACGGACACCTGGCTATGGCCTGGCACAAATCTACGTTCCCAGTTACTATTTGTTTAGAGAATGCAAACCAATTTTTGCATCAGCCAACCAAAATATTATTAGAAGGGTGATGAGGATGCATATGTAAACATCAAAATACGTCAAAAATTGATGCTGTATATTTCCTAATGCACATGTTTTGCAACTCTTAAGCACCAAGATTCTAACCAAAAAATGGAAGTCCAAACATTTGAGTGATTTGTCCAAGGCCTCAAAATGAGAGCTCTGGGATTGGAATGCATATTATTGGTGTTGAGAAAAGAGCAACCAGCTATGCGTCTTTAGGCAAGTTACTTGGCCTCTCTGAGTTTGAATTTCCTCATGATGGAACGAGTAGAACCACATGGTCTCTAAGCTGCTTTCTAGCTCTGAAAGTCCATCATTTTATCTCTAGAATAAAGTATTCAATGTCACTCAAGGAAAGCCCCGTGTTGCTCACAAAGAGGTCAGTGAAAGGACTCCTGATGGAACCCAAGCTCGATCTCATTCATGTGGGGGAAAAAGTCTGTCTTAGGACCAAGAAGACTTGGGCCCTGGCCCTAGATTAGCCACTAACTCGCTGTGTAACCTTGAGCTTCTCCTCTGTTGAGTGGAGACTTTGGACTGGATGAGGCTGGGAAATATTTCACACCAGGCGCCCTCTGACTGACAGATGGTGGCTGCCTAGAATGCGATGTTGAGAAAAAAATGAGTCTGCGCCCGGCTCAAGAGGAAAGAGGCCTGGGATTGATTAGTGATGTCTGCCGCAGGTGAGGGTGGAGTTTGCCATCCTTGGAGTAGACGCTGTCACAGTAGACAGTCTCTTCCAACTTGACACGAACCCTCTGTGAGTAACACACAGAAAACTGGAGGATTCAGCATCTCCGATGCACAGGAAGCCGAACTAGGCTTGTTCAACTGTTTTTATATTATCCACTGCTTGGGTTTGAATAATCTGTCCCCTGATACCACTGTATTTCAGAAATTGCTACCTAAGGCAAATTCTCCACTTTTAAACTCATTTCCTGAGTCGGTCTTTTTAAACCCCACATTAAATATTGATCTGCCCTGGAGAGATCTAATTTATTTAGTAGAGACAGGTTTGACTCCACCAGAACTGTCAAACCCAGAAATGGGGCCATGCCCCTCCTGGAGCGATAACCATCCAGGATGGTGACAGACAAGCCAAGGACACCGGAACCTGCTTCTTTCCTCTCCCTGAGTCTCCGGGATGGGCCTGCCTTCCTGGTCTCCCTCTCACTGGATGTCAGAGCGTCTTTGAGAACCTTTCCCACAAGGATGGATGTCTGGAAGTCAAGGTGTCCGCTCTGCGCTAGCTGGACACCCCCACCCCCTGCTGCCTCAAGTGCCGCAGGCCCACAGGGGTGAGCCTCAGAAACCCTCCACTTGCTCCCAACATGCTCTGTTTCTGGGGCTATCACTACCAAGCCCTGACCTTTGGACTCTGCAACCTCTCCCTCAAGGCCTGATTCTATTCAGAAAGGTGGCATTTCCACTGGACCTTGGTGTTAAACCTCAGCCCTGGTGAGTTTTGACTTGATTTGCTTTTCTGGATGACAACACGCTGGCTGACTCCTGCAGGAAACTGCTGTTTGCACTTATTAGTGTGACTCTAATGGAGAGAGAGGGACTTGAGCTGCCCCAGCCTGAAGACAGGAGCCCCAAGTCCCCACACAGCCAGCCCAGCACACCAGGGTGGATCGGAGATCCAGGCTCCTGGTCTGGCCTCTCCCGTGGAGCTGGCCTCCTCCACCTTCCACACTCAGAAGCACGTGCTTCCATCACTTGCTCTCTGGGTCGATCCAGCATAGGTTCTCTCTATGACCTACACTTCCAAGCACAAATGCCAAGTTCCCTTCTGGGTTTCTGGCAACATCTGTTTGGGGCCCCACAAACATGAGCCCCTGCAGCAGAGAACACAGCCTATCTGTGGCTGAGGGAACCAAATTTTAATTAAAATCTCTGTCCATTATCCTGCCATACCTGCATTTCTTCTGTGAATTCACCCAACGATCGTATGAGGTAGGTAGCGTCATTATCCCATTAGGAGATACAGGGAAACTGAGGCTCTGAGGCTGTAGCCCCTGGTCATACATGACTAATTAAAAATTTTAAAACTTTCAGGACTGGCCTAGTGGTGTAGTGGTTAAGTTTGCACGCTCCGCTTCGGCAGTCTGGGTATCGCAGGTTCTGATCCCGGGCACAGACCTACACTCTGCTCATCAGGCCATACTGTGGCGGCGTCACACGTACAAAAAGTAGAGGAAGATTGGCACAGATGTTAGCTCAGAGACAATCTTCCTCACCAAAAAAAGAAAATTTAAATTTCAAACTCAGTTCCTAAATCCCACTAGTCACATTTCAAGTGCTCGATAGCGAAAGGGGTAAGCGATGACAATATCGACAGCACAGAATTTTAGGACGTTTCCATCAGCACAGTAAGTTCTATTGGACAACGCTTCGAGGGGTGAAGTAACATCCCTACACCATACAGAAAGTGAGCGGTAGAGTTGGTAGTTAAAGCAGGCCCATTTGTCTGCAGAGCCTAAATGCCTGTCCACTACTCTCTCCTGCTGGTGGAAGGAATTCAAAAGGAAAGAGGAGAGATAAGCAAGAGGGCAACCAAGAGATCTCATCAGAGTGAAGCCTCTTGGAGTGTATGCCAGAGACAAGACATCTGAAAAGCAGAAGACCTCTTTACTGCCTCCTCGTCACATGACAGCACCTTGTGCAACATGGTCCTGATGCTGCCCTTCACCCCATCACAGATGTCTTCCAGGCTGGAAGGGAGGCGTGGGGCCTGATCTCGCTCTAGCAGTTCCATCTTCTGTGCCCCGGGAGAGGGGAGGCAAGCACACAGCTGGAAACAAAAGAATGCCTTACATATGCCGCCACGCCCCTGAGACTTCTTGGAGATGGTGAAGGTCAACCAAGGTCATTGATCAAGACATATTGTGACTTACCTGCAGTTCTGATTCAGTTATCATTTTTGATATACCTATAATGTGTTAGTCTCTGAATCAAGCACTTTATATATGTATAACCCAAATAAATTCTGGAGCCCATGTTGCTTCAGAATGTCCATAAACCAAAAACAATTTAAGATAATCCCAATTTTGATTTGCATCCATCAATATTAAAGGGGATTTGAATTATAAATCATAGCATCATTTCTTTTTTTTCACTGTATATTTGAACTTACACCTTATTTTTTAAACAACTTTATTGAGATATAATTCATATTCCACACAATTCACCTATGTAAAGTACACGGTAATTTTCAAACACTTTTGTCACTTCAAAAAGAAACTTTGTACCCATTAGCAGCCACTCTCCCTGCTCCTCCAACCCCACAGCCCCAGGCTCCCACTGATCTGCTTTCTGTCTCTATAGATTTGTCTGTCCTGGACATTTCATATAATTGGTATCATACAATATGTGGCCTTCTGTGACTGGCTTCTTTCACTTAGCATAATATTATAGCATAATTAGTATTTCATTCTTTTTATTGCCAAATACCACTCTGTTGTATGGATATACCACAATTTATTTATCCCTTCATCAGGTGAAAGACATTTGAGTTGTTCCACTTTGGGGCTATTCTGAACAATACCATGAGTATTCATGTAAGAGTTTTGTGCAGACATATCTTTTCATTTCTCCTGGGTATATACTCAGGAGTGGAATTGCTGGGTCACATGGTAACTCTATGTTCAACATGTTGACACACTGCCAAACTGTTTTTCCAGGGGAAAACAAGGAAAGATCGACAACTGGCGAATGTCAGGAAAGATGCCCGAGGCTTGCTCTTAGCACTCCAGGAATTACTAAGTGGATTGGATCAGATCAGGAGGCAAAGCTCTGTGCCAGGAGCGAAGCCAACGCCCAGACCAAAACCCTTGCTTCCCACCCACGCTGGCCAACTCTGCCAGCTGTGCGTCCCCCAGGGCTCTCTTCCTCCTGGCCCTGGGTACCAGGTGAGTGGAGGAGATGAGAGTGAGGTGGGGGCAGCTGAGGTTCGTTACCTCCCCACGCTGAGCCCCGTGTGTCAGGCTTTCCTGCACCTCAGCCATCTTGCCGCTTACCCAAGTGTCCCAACTTGCAGCAGACACAGGCCTTGGGGTCCTGGGGAGGACCCCCTCGGCTGCCATGGGTTTTCCTAAGATGGAGCCGCGTGTCTAAGATCTCAGCAGCCCGCTGACTGCTGGGAGTGCTTAGGAAGAGCAAGCGGAGCACGGCAGCTTGTAGAAAACCTTTGAGAACTGTGGCTACTGGCAGGGAGAAAGCCATCTGTTATTGTCTTCTATTTGTTTGTTTTAGAATTTCAAAGAAAATGAGCAGTTGGGCTGCTCAACTTTATTGTTCACAGTCTGGAGGAGAAGAGTGGGAGGAACTCCATCTCCCAAAGGCGCAAAAAGCTGTCTCTCCCTGGGACGACTCACAGGTCCTGAGCTCCTTACTCTGCATGCAGTCCGCTCTCCTCCAGGACTAGGGTCTCAGCTGTGAGGTGTGACCTGATCAGGAGCCTCAACCGTCCACACAAGGATCTCAAAAGTTGCTCAGAAAACACCTCGCTCTCCAATCCCCTTGCCGACTTGAGGTGGTGGACAAGGACCTGAGGGTGGGGAGGAGACGTGAAGTCAAGGAGAAGCCCCTCCTGCCGCAGAATGGGCCGGCCAGCCACCTCTGCTTAAAATGAAAGCAAAGATGCACCAACCCAGCAGAGACGGCCACCACCATCCTTATTTCTTGTCCTGACCTCCTGTGACCCGCCCCACTCATGCAAGGTGACCAGCCATCCCAGTTTGCCCAGGACTGACAGCGTTCCTGGTATGTGGGACTTTTAGTTTTCAAACAGAGACAATCCCAGTTAAACCAGGACTAGTTGGTCCCCCTAGATGGTGACACATGGATTACATCTCTAAGAGTGGCTGCCTATTTTAAGGACTGAAGGGTCCGAAGTCTCCCTGGCACCCTTTGGGTCATCTTAAGCCTCTGACTTCAGGGGTGAAGGCTGGGTATGGGACAGGTGAGGGTGGAGCAAGCGAGGGTAATGGGTTTGCGCCCACAGCACTGAAGTGTCGCTCCACACCTCCATTTAGCCCATCTCCCCAATTCCCAGACCCAAATCTATGCTTCCCGCAGCCATGTGACAGCCACTCACACTGCCCTGCTCTGCCCAGCCACGCCATCCCTCAGAGTGCTCTTCTTCTCGGCCCTCGATATGAGTTAAGAAGAAAAGGTAAGACTGAGGTTGTGGCCGCTGGGGTTGGTTGCCTCCCAACAGCCAGCCTTCCTAATGGAACTTCGATTTTGTTCAGATCTTGGGTAAGTGGGGTGCCCAGTCCCAGGGCCTGAGTTGTGGCAATTGCTTTCTGCTTTGCTCATGATTGGGTTAGGTGGGCAAGCAACCCAGGAATGGCCGAAGAGATGTCAAAGAAAATCTGCTGGGGGATCCTGGAAAAGGGTTTCTTCTCTGATAAGACGGAGGCTTGCAAGGAAAGTTCTGCCACTTCTTTCTTGCTTTGGAAGTTGTCAAGCAATGACACAATTTTGGAACTCCTGCTGCCATCATCATGTGACCATGGGTGAGGAGGTGGCAGTGAGGGAAAGAGGAAAGGGGACCACAGACATTCCAACCCAGAGCCCTGTCATTGCTGAGTTACTGAACCAACCATCAACTTCAGATGTCTTGTTATGTGAAAAAGTAGACTCTTCTTAAAGAAATCAGCATAATGGGCATCCTGTGGCTTGCAGCTGAAAGCTCTTGAGAGAGGAGAGGAAAGCTTGCAGCCATGCGGCAGAGAAGACTTTCATCCTGTCTCCACGATCCCAACCTGGACAGAGGTGCACCTGAGCTCTCCAAGACAGGAAATTCACGAGCTTCCTGCCTCTTCCTCCAGCACTTGGTCATCATCATCCCTCCAGGATGACTGACCGCCTTGAAGCTGGAGGGCCTTGGGGCCACTCCATGGGACCTTCTAGCAAAGGGGGCCAGCCTGTCACTCCAAGTCCCTTCCTTTGGTGATTGGGGGGGGGGGGTGGTCAAGAGAGGGAGCTCTGAAGTCTTGCTGTGTACTCCCAGGCAAGTTACTTAACCTTTCTATCCCTCAGTTTCTTCATCAGTCATGGGAATAACAGTGCCTCGCTCACAAGGTTATTGTGAGGATAATAAGGACCAAATGTCAAGTGCATCTAACACTGCGTCATGGGTCCCTAAGACCACCGTGAGGTTCAATGATTCACTAGAACGACTCACAAAGAAAAGCTGTTATACACATGCTTACAGCTTGTTACACCTAAAGGACGCAGGTGAAGGCCAGCAAAAGTAAAAGGAACGCAGGGCGGGGTCCAGGAGGGACGAGGCACAAGCTTCCAGTTGCCTCTCCCAGTGGAGCTGCAGGGGCAATGCTTACTTTCCCCAGAGATGCTGTGTGACAACACATATGAAGTATTGTCAGCTGGGGAAGCTCACCTGAGTCTTGGTGTCCAGGGTTTTTATTGGTGGTTTATCACCAGGCGTGGAGCACCTCTGTGGCTGATCTGAGTTACTCAGCCTCTCCAGAGGTCAAGCTGGTCCAGGGCCCCCACCATAAATCATATTGTTAGAACCAACTCTCAGGTGTGACCCAAGGCCCCAGGCAGACAAAGACGCTCTTATCAGGAGCATATTACAAGGCCTCCTCCCAGGAGTTGGTCAAGGGCCAGACCTTTCTCTGAAATGTGTGCAATTTGACCATCCCACACCTGCTGAGTCAGCCCTTCACTGCACAGACACATAAGCAGCACCCAAAGTTTTGTTTCCTCTGTAGGGCTGAAATCTGCCTCCCACTGGCATCCCCACTTTGTCACTAGTACTACCCTGTAGAATTACATGGCTTCAGCCTACCCTTTTCCTAATTGTTATGGGGGACCCTTTTTTCCCATTCCTCTTTGAATATGGAGGGACCACCACTCAAGTAGCATTCCTGGCTCTCCTTCCCCTCACTCACTCCTCTCCCCAGGAAAGGAGAGTGACTTTTGGTGGGTGGGTTTGGGAGAGAGATCAACGCCTGCACCAAGGACCCCTTCCTCTCTCTTGAGCTGTCCCTCTGTAGAGACGTCACACTCTCCCGTTTACAGTGGCAGCTGTCCACCACCGCCAGCACCTGTGCTGGGGACCATGCGAGGTTCAGGGACGAGGTCTTAGCAAGCCCACCTGGCTCAGACCCTAACCCACCTTCTCAAGCAGCTTTATCGGCAATAAAGGTGATCTTTTTTTTTGTCTCCATTTTCCTGGCTTCTCTATCCGTCAACTGGTTCCTAAAGGAGGCAAGGAAAAGAGGGGTGACATTTATCAGCCCCCTCAAACTCCAAATATAGCCAGGCCTTCCAGTGTTTGGGAGGTCCGGATCTGGTCTCCCCTCCAAACATCTGCAGCCAAGGCCCCAGGTCCTCCAACCACGCCCCCTCCTCAGGATTCCTGGGTTTGCCCCCGTCCTCTGGGAGCACTCCAGGCTGTCTAGGACCCTCCAGAACGTTACACCAGAACTAAGCACTGGCTGCTCAAGGTATGTTCTGGTGAGCACCAATCCCAGGGCAGCATCTCTGGATCTCTTCTCAGAATGCCCGCGACACCATCATCTCCGAGCAGTCACATTCCATGCCGGACCTGCAGCAGACTCAAATCCTTTTCCGTATGAATTAGTGTTAGATCCAGTTTCCTCTGCATAGGGCAACTGATTTTTTAAACATCTTCTTATAGTTGGCCCATCAAGTTCTCCTGCTCAGCTACATTTGTAAACATACACAGAGGCATCTCCTACCAGGTTTAGGGCACAGGAATCCCCCCACAAAGCAATCTTTTCTCCCAGAGCTCACCTCACCAATTTCACTATGCTCATATTTTATCTCCTCAAGAAGTATTTAGCAGATATTCATAAGGCTTCCAAAAACACTGCATAGCGGTTAAGAGCACAGCCTCTGAAGTTAGACTTTACTAAGTTCAAACCTCAACTCCACCATTTATCAGCTGTGTGAACTTAGGTGAATTACTTAGCCTCTCTGAGCTTTGGTTTCCTCGGAATCCTAAAGTGAAGGTTATACTAGTACCTACCTCCAAAGAGCCAAGCCTGGCGCCTAGACTATATCATGTTCTTGATAACTGCAAGCTACTGGTAGTAGCAGTAATATTACCAGTATTAACATTATTATTACCACTTCAGCTAAACCTTCTAAAGTAGAATCTGCCTAAAGTTGGAATGGGATGCAGCCCTCCAGGGCAGATGGCTGATGGCTGGCTATTGCAATTAACAAGGGGTCACAGGATCCTTTTGTGAAGTTCAGCTTGGGGGGTCCAGGTGTTCCAATCTTGTTTGGAGGGATTCTGTGAGATGGGGAGGGGGGAGGGTGGGGCTGAGCTGAGCTATCAGAGGGCCTGGCAGAGGCTGCAAGTCCTGAGCTGGGACAGAGGCCCGACTCGGCTCAGGAGCTGACTCTGGCCTCCAGCACCTTGTTTCTGCTGTTTAGGGGAGAGTCTCTGCTGCATGGCAGCGTTTGGGGGACCAGAGGGAGGAGATGTGACTCGATGAAACAGAAAGGCTCATCGGAAATACAAGGCACAGTGACAGCCAAGGAACCGCCAAGTCACCTGTGGGACAAGCTCCACCCCCGAGAAGGATGGGTCCATGAACAGCCTGACGCGGTTCCAAAGGGACAGCAGGATGGCAAATGAGCACAGATGACCAGGACTTGAACCACAGTCCTACCACCTTCTGGCATGGGAACCTCCCTGAGGTCAGCTTCCCCCTGCGCGCCATGGGGAACGCGGCTCGCTTCCAGAGGCTTCTGGGGAAGTGAGTGGGATGGTGTGTGTACCTTGCCTGGTGAATGGCCAGGCACCGTAACAATTCCTGCTCCAGACGTGAAAGTTAGTGTCCCCACTTCACAGCCCCACCTTGTAGGTGTCGCATCCTCAGGGCACTAAGCTCATATGACTCTACCCATCAGAGCCCTGATAAGGTCTGTTGCTAGGATGGGCTGGTCTGCAGGTAAAGGGAGAGGAAGTAGAGGTGGGCAGAGGCAGCAAAGCAAAGTGAGATATGACAGTCCAGCAGCGACAGTCGGCAGCACAGCCAACGAGGGGAGGATGGGAATGCGAGAGCAGACCAAGGTGGGGCCATCAGCACCTGGGGGGACGGTCCACCCCTCTCGGTGGACCGTGCATTCAGCAACGAATCAGGAGAGCCTTGAGTCATTACAAGAAAGATAAATCTGTTGAACACAGTCAGTTTAAGAAGACAAAAAAAACCATGTTATACATTTGAGCACTATTACCACCACAAACAGGAAAACAGTTAAAGGTGGAAGTTACAGGCATCTGAAAGACTATTGGGGTGCCTCCTTCTTTGATGGTGCCACATAAGTGGAGCTTCACCCAAAGAACATACTGGGGTCTTTTCGCCTCTCAGCAAGCAAAGTGTTATTTAGGGACAAAGAAAGCAATGGAAATGGGGAAAGGGAAGCCAACGCGGAGGGACTTAGGGTTTGTCCTTCCATTAAAAACAATCTACTTGGCGGCTGGGCTAGAAGCTTGGCTTCTGCTCGAGGAGGCCTCAGTTGGCCTGGATCTTCCTGGGGATGCCCAGCGCCTCTCGGCCCCTGCCCAGCAGCATGCCCTCCAGCCGTTTGCAGTGCTCGCGGAGTTGCTTCTCCCGGGGCAGCAGGAAGGTGAGGACTTTATTTCGGACGACGCCGCGGTCTTCCTCCTCCCTCAGCCGCTGCTTCACGCGGGCCGCCTGCTCCTCCTGCTGTGCCAGAGCCCCATTCATCTCGCAGAAGGCACCTTCCAGGTGATGGATGGCCTTCAACGCCTCATTCTTAAAGTCCTCCAGCTCCCGTTGCATGCCGGCCACCTTCTGCTGCAGGATCTCCAGGTCAGCCAGCGGCAGGAGGCAGGACTGGGGGAGGGAAAAGTCTCCAGACTGGAGGCCGCTCTCCACCATCTTCTTCCCTTGTAAGGTATTCACCTTCATGAGAATGGACCCAGCCTGACAGAGGGGTTCCATGGTCTTTCTTCCCTTTTGGACAGAGAGAAGGCACTAAGAGACCAGCAGGGTGGGGAGTTTCCCTTGGCTAGAGACACGATTATTGGAGTGGAGAAACCCCACCCACTGTGACATCAGGGCCCTTCAGCCAATCAGGAGGAAGGCCACAATCCCTTCATTTGCATAATGTAGCCTCCTTGGTTGCTTTGTCTCTCCTCTACCCAAGCCGTCGCTCCTGAGATGTGGAGTCCCGTCAACTCATCTCCCTTCCAGAACCAGAGTTCGAGCTCTCCTCTAACCTGAGGGACAAACTGAGGCCCAGAGCAGGGAAGTAAACCAGCCAGAGCAAGGCAGGCCACGCCGGGCTCACGAGCTGCCAAGTCTGGGTGGTCTCGGAATGGTCTCCAGGCTTCAGCATCTCACCAGTGAAACAAGGACATCGTAAGAGATGATGCCTATTTGTAGCTCTAAAATGCTAAAAAAGAAAAAAAAAGGTAATTTCTGATTCCAAATCCATACTCCTGTAATGATGCGAGAATTCTAGATGATCGTGGAAGCTGTGAGAAATGTGCTGAGGTTTTGCTGGATGGTCCACAGCAGTGCCGATTCAGTATGTGCAGGGCAAAATCGGTCCCTCATTCACTTATTCACGTCCTTATGGAGCACTCACTATGCCCCAGGACCAGGGAACAAGCGTGAGCCAGATCTCGCCCTGCCGGATCATGCCTGCATGTTGACAGAGAGGAGAAAAACATACAGAAGGGTGAACCTCGCACCTCTGACCTGATCACTATAGGAAAGGTCAGTGTTTCCAGCTAAGCTCCATCTGGCTTAGTCAAGGACAAACCTCCCTCTCGCAGATCACCGTCTCTTGCCCAGACTTCTCTCCTGGCCTCCAGATCTAAATGCGTCTCTCCAACAACGGGCCTCATGTTCAATTCACCCAAAACGGGACTAGTTCTCATTTCGCCCAATGAACAATTCCTGTTCCAGTGTCGCTGGCAGGTTAATGACGCCACCACAGGGTAGCGCTCATGTCACTACCCACATGAGAAACCCAGGATCAACCTGGACCCTTCCACATCCAAGCGACTAAGTCCTACTGACTCTGGGCCCTCTAGCCCCAGACCCCCTGAGCTGGGGTCTCAGCTCCACCACCTAAAAGCTGTGTCTCTTTGGCAGATTAGCTCACCTCCCTGAGCCTCAGTCTGTGTATCTATAAAGTAGGGACACTAATTCAGTGGTGGGCAGCTCTCTGGGAGAAAAGAAAAAAAACCAAACCCTTGATTTACAGCTGTTGCTGATTTCCATGGTGTCAACACCCCCACTGTGGCTGATTTCAAGCTACCAATATGATGTCTCTGGGAAGAGATGCGCACAGTCAGCCCTCATGAGCCTGTGCGACTCCAGCTCCACAGGACCCGTGATGAGGGCGGCTGCCTGCTCCCAGATGCAGGTTGACTTATCTAGAGTCTCTTGCAGTAGGCATCAGAGAGGGCATTTTGCAGGGAGGTTCATTGCTAAACCAAGGTGGGACTTTGAATCTCAAGATGGGGCAGCAGTTCCAGTTATTGAAACAGAATATTTGGTGGGAAGAGCACTGCTCTAGGAGTCAGGAGATCTGGAGTCTGGAATTGCTGTGTGACTACAGGTTAATGACCTCCCCTCTCTGAGTCTAGTCCCTCTGCTGTAATATGAGAAGGTCGAAGAGAGCTTCTCTGAGGTCTCTGATGTTCCAGGATCCACACAGTCCTTCCTTTAACCGTCTCTCAAGGCATTTACCACCTTCTCCCCTTTTTGGTGACCTAGCACCTTGTTCTTCCAGGTCCCCGATGGCTCAGTAAATTCCATGAGGACAAGAACTGTGCATTTCCCATCCTATGTGCCCTCAAGTGTCCTGCCTGGTGCCCTGCACATAATGGCACTCTGAAAACTGATGAAATAGAATTTATATTCTCAGGTGGCTATCAACTCCCGCAGTTCCCCTTAGCTTTCCCTCTGAAACGATGACACCTACTGGTCTGAGCGGAAACAGCACCCTCTGAATCCCCCTGCCTAAGGCCCAGATGGGGTTGGGGGAGATGGTGCAAACAGCCTGCGGTCTTGCAGTGTATTAACGGGGAGGGTGTATGCAGGTCGGGCACACAGCAGTTCTCAACAAACATGTCTTGAATCAGCCAAAGGAAGAACGTGTCTCTGTCTTCTGGTTTCTGTTGTTCTTTGCGTGTTTTTGTGTCTCTCTGACTTGATTCTCTGCCTCTTTGTCTCTGTCTCCCACAGGGAATGGTGGCAGTCATAACCAGAACTATAGAAGAAAAGTAGCAAAAGTTAAGAAGGAATAGCAATTTCTCAATTTCCCTGGTGCCCTTTTAACGAGGTTTCAGTTCATTTCTCCTTAGAACCTACCGGGGGGCCCCTGTTTCCACATGAGCCCCCGCAGAGGCTGAGAGCAAATGAGCGCTCTGTCAGCGGAAGACCTCGGGCTTGGTGGCTTCCCGGACCTTCCGTGCATCCTCAGCCGGGGCAACTCCACGTGCACATGCTCTGAATGTTCCCCTCCTAGAAGTTTTATCGTCCAGGCCTGTGCTTTCCTCACAGATTTCCTTCCACATATCCTGAGAAAGTAAGAAGGCGCACACCCATTCGTCGCCTTGAAGGTGTCAAGAGAAAAGAATTCTAACATCTCCTGACACGGCATCTCCAGGCCGCGGTCAGGAGGGCGTCCCTGTCCCTGGTCTGTTTCAGCAGCTCAGAGGCTCTCCTGTGTCTCAGAATAATGGGTATCAGCCCCACAGAAATCCAAACTCTACGCCCTGAGGATCAGATTCGACCTTGATGACAAGGGGCTCAGGAGGGGGCGTGTTTTAGAAGGTCCCGGGTTGGGCTCTGCTGGGTGGGAGCCGTTCCTGCTGGGTACGTGGATCCACCTCCCTCCCCAACCCTGTCCCGTACCCCCTACCCATGCGTCTGCCTCTGCATGCAAAATGAACCTCAATCCTTCTTAGGATCAGGAAAAGGGACATGACACGGATGCAGTCCATCATGTACCTCTTTAAAAGTGAGGGAAACCCTCCGAAGCTGCTCACATCTGTTAGTTAGAATCACATCCACAGCCGCATTTCTATCCCCAGCACTGGCTGGGGGTGGAGTTCCTATGGTTGGCTCGGACTAATCACGGGCCCCCCTGGATCTGGGGCTGGGCCAGGCCTCCTGAAAGCAGAGGCCTGCCAATACAAGCACCAAACTGGGCTTCTGTTCCCAAGCGAGAAAGGGGAAGATAGGCAACCAACTGTGGCTTCCACAAAGAATAGTTATAGTTGGAGAGAAAACAATAAAGGACCATGCTTACCCTCTAAATGCACTACTAACGTCAGCCTTCAGGCAGAGTAGGGAAGCAACCTTCTGGGAGTCCCTTACAACTGGGCCATCTCTCTCCATCCCCAAGAAAAAATTATGGGGAAAAAAACAATTGAGAAACATCAAAGAGCATGTGGGCGAACATTTCCAAAGCAGAGAGGGCAGTGGCTGGCTCCACCTAGCACACCCTTTTCCCAGAATCCCCTGGGTCTGGGCCTCCCATGGTGGCTGCTGGCCTGGGTAAGGATGTGGCTACACAGTGTCTCCCCAGATGTGCCTCTACCAACAACAGCAACCTTGACGCACTGCATCTTAACATCCAAGCCCATGGAGGGTCTTCCCTCCAGCCTTCCACCCATCCATTCACCTAGCCAGCTTTCCACCCATCCATCCATCCACCCATCCATCCACCCATCCATCCCATCCATCCCATCCATCCATCCACCCATCCACACATCCATCCACCCATCCACACATCCATCTACCCATCCATCCATCCATCCATCCACCCATCCATCCATCCATGTATCCAGTCACATATTCAGACACACTGAGTTCCTGCCCTGTGTACACTGAGTGAGGCTGCAGGGATTTAAGATAGCAAACACGATAGACAAGATCCCTGTTCTCAAGCCAGTGGCATTTCAATGGAAGGAGACAGACAATAAAGTGAAGCAAGCAACGAATAAGGTGATTTTGGCTGATGCTAAGTGCTCTGATGGAAACAAACAGAACCCAGTGGCAGAGAGCCTGTTGGGGGAGGGGAGCTCAGGGAGCGTGTCTGTGAGGCGAGGGTGTTTGGGATGAGACAGAGGGATGAGGATACCTGGGGGTAATGTTCAAAAGGCAATGGAGCAGGTGGGAAGGCTGTGAGGCAGGAATGGGCTTGAGGAACTTAAAAGAGGCCCAGGTGACTGGAGGTAAGGGGGGCGTGGGAATGGGATGGTTCCCCCAGGGCATCGCCAGTGCCCTGTGAAGCCTGTCACGGGCCACATTAGCTGTGCAGGACTTCCATCTCTGCAGCTAGTGTTCCAGTCTGGGGAATGGGGACACGGCTGGGGTGGGGGTGGGAACCAGGACCAGAAACCAAACTCGGTGCTGTTCACCATGATTAATTAAGCTGGAGCCAGAGCCCAAGGCCAGGGCTAAAAATACCTGCTTCCCTCTGAGATGCGGCAGCTGCCACCCAGCGACTTCTACCCATCGCCATTTGTCATCATTTGACACTGATAAGGAGTGTCCACGAGGCTGTGTGTCTGCAAGAATCGGATTCATCCACAGCAGACCAGCCAGCTGGTCCTCGGAAACCGTCCATGGCGTGTTCCTAGCTGCACTCTTCTCCCATCCCTGAGCCCCGCCTTGGCCATCCCTGGATGTGCCGGCCCCCTGCTCACCGCCCGCCTGCCTGCCTGCCGGCTTGCCTCCCTTCCTGGAACCCGAGTGGACCCGCCTCCAGGGGTGGAAGCCAAAGCATCCTCGAGAGCAGGAGTGCGTCGTGGGATGCCATGTTTCACACCACCGCAACCCTGCAATTCGGAGCAGAGCCATCTATCAGAGTCCCTGCCAGCCCAGGGCGGCACTTTAATTAAAATATGTAAAACATCCTGGAGGGAGGGGATCTGAAGACACAGGAGCAGTCCTTGGACACAGGCAGTGCAGGCGGGCCCAGCCGGTGCAGCTGGCTCTCCTCCATCCCCATAGGGCCAGGACTGCACCAGGAGGGCCCTCGGAAGCAGCCTGGGCATGGTGACGTCTGCCTGGCACCATGCACCTGCTCCACCGGGCACAGAACTTAGCTGGGGCAGAACGTCTGCTGGAAAGATAGCCTCACAGAGTCCCCGGGCCAGCAGGGTGACCCCGACGGCGGGCCGGGAAGAGCCTGGCATCATCCCAGTTGGAATATTCTATCCCCGGTCTCAACACTAATTTTCTTAAACAATTCATCGTGAAGCGGGTACCCGGACATTTATATAAACTCTTCAGCAAAGCCATTTCCATTTGCCAGACTAATGAGCTCCCAAGTTTAATCTTCGTTCACACTGCTTTGTGTGTTGACAGGAAGCGTGATCTGAGCTGTCTAGGACAGGAGCGAGCAATCGTTTTTGCACAAAGGTCACATCGGAAAAAATCATAGGCCAAAATTTTTAATTCCAATCTTTTCTTAACATTGGAAAATGCAATTGTTTCAAACATCCTTTTCTCCCCCGCCATCATTGAAGGAATTTGTGATTCTTACTGAAATGTCGGAACCTGCGCAAATATCATGGCTACAATCTGACTCTGGGCTTGGGCCTGTGACACATTTTCTGTGCAATGACGTAGACTGTGGGGAGTGCTGGAGGGTTTGGGGAGGCAGGTTGGACCCTGAGCCCAGTCAGAGACCAGGGACCAAAGACAGCCCCATGAGGAGCTCCTGTTCTGGAGAAGCAAGGGGCAGGGGCACAGTTTGGAGCGAGTCTCTGGGGAGAATAGACAGAGCTGCTGGAGGGGTGATGGTCTTCCCACTCACAACCCTCCCCAGGGGAGCGGGGCAGGGAGGGCCCCCCCCGACCCGGCTCTAAAATAAGCTTGGGCTGAGATGAGCTGCCCTCCCTGCAGCACCCACCCCCCAACACACTCTGTCTCACCGGGACAACGTCCTCATGCAGAGCCAGAGCCACTGCCTGCCTGTCGGGGTGTCAAGCTGAATTATGTGAGCTTAAAAACCAAATCTCCTCCTTCCTGGGTTACTTAACTGTCTGCCTGGCGAGGCCGGGGGATTACTGGTGACAGACACCAGGGCCTGCCTGGCTGCTCCAGACAGAGAAGCTTTGATCACCTGGAAAACTCCAGACACCAGGACTCCTAATGATGAGTAATGAGCTCAAGCCATCGGAAAGTTACCCGGGGCTGTGCAGTGGGGACACACGCCGCTCCCACGGAGGCCTGGGAGGCTGGGCCTGGGGAGACAAGGTGCAGTCATCTCAGGTCCTGGGGAAGAGCTTGACCCCACTCCCACCCCCACCCAGGGTCCTGCCTGCTCACTGACGAGGCAGGAGGTTTCCAGGCTCCAGGCACTTGGCTGTTACAAGAGATGGCTTGGGGTTGAGGGGCCAGAGTTTATCTTTTATTCAAGAGTGCAGCCTCCTCATTCATTCATTCATTCACTCATGTCTTCAATGCTCACTTATCAAATGACTAAGATGAGCTAGGCATGGTGCTGGAAGCTCAGAATAGAAGATGGCTAAGATGGGGTTTCTGTCCTAAGAGAACTTGGGATCTACTGTGGAGACAGCCCAGCAAGTCCAGCATCACAGGCTCTGTGATCAGGGGCCGACAGAGGTGGCCGAGGGCTCAAGACCACCCAGAGCAGGGGCTCTAAGTTAGACAGTCCCTTCTCATGATGGGGACAGGCAGCAGGCCGGGGATGGAATTCAAAGATTCCAGGCCCCTCTAGGTTTGAGGTTCAGTTTAATCCTTGAGAGTTCCCCGTCTCAAGTCACACCCACGTCAGGAATTTCCTCCTGCTCTGAGGTTAGCTGGGACTACGTCAACCTTGCGTCCCCTGATTTGGCTTCATGGAAACTTAAGCCCAGTGATCCTGAAACTGTGGCATGCATTATAATCACCTTGGAAGGTTAAAAGTCATTTTTAAGGCTTGGATTTCACCCTCAAGAGACTCTAATTCAGAAGGTCTTGAGAGTCTAGAGTTAGGTGACCAACCCTCCTGGTTTTCCCCAAACCAAGGGGATTCCTGGGACATGAGACTTTCAGTTTTAAAACCAGGACGGTCCAGGAAAACCCAGGACAAGTCACCCTAGCTGAGGCAGACACGGTTTGTCTCTGCCTAATAGCACTCCTTTCTTCCTTGGGTCACAGAGCCCTATTTTGATCAGGCAGTAACATGCTCAGGGAAGGTGAGCCTCACCCAGCCCCAGGTGGGGAACCCGGATGCGTTCAGTAATTCCATTCCCCGCTGCTATCTCTTTATTTAAGGTGGGCCTGTGACCCACTCCCACCAATGAGTTGTAAAAAGAAGACTTATGAAAAGGTATTATATCTGACGTAAAAGAGTGAGACAAACAGAAAGATGTCTGCCCCTTCTTCTGCCTTGGACATAGTTGCATGAGAACACCATGGTTGGAACTGTGGCAGCCATTCTGCAATCACGAGGCAACAAAACTAAGGATTAAAATTCAGCTGTGCTGAGGATGAACAATTAGATAAAAAGAGCCTCCATGTTTCATAACATCATGGAGTCACTATACCAAACCCCAGATTACCTACCTCCAGTCTGAGTGATATGTGGTTAAACGTCTTTCTTGCTCAAACAACTGTCATCTGGCATTCTGTTAATTGGGGCGAAAGACATCATGACTGTTAGAAAGGGCCTAGAAATTGGTATTTTTAAGAAGATTCCCAAATCATTCTGATGCTCCCACCTGTCTAGCTAATCCAGTGGTTCTCAAAGTGTGGCCTTCGAACCAGCAGCATCAGCATCACCTGGGGACTTGAGAGACGTGCAGATTCTCAGGTCCCACCCAGACCTTCTGAATCAGACACTCTGGGAGGTGGGGCCCAGCAGTCTGTGTTTTAACAAGCCCTCCAGATGATTCTGACTATTGCTAAAGTTTAAGAATCATGGAGCTAGTCAGTACCTGAGCCCCCCTGACTATGGCCAGCTCCCAAAAACTCTGGAGGAGACTTTAAACTTAACCCACAGCACACCTGCTTCCTTTTATCGCTTGAAAAATAAAGCGGTGCGTCTTCCCACCTTCCGTGATCCTTCTCCCTCCTCCCTGGTCCCTTCCCCGGGGGATCTTGCAGGAGTTGAGTGCTTTGGTCAGACCTACTGGCCTGTGTTATTAAAGAGCCATGTGGGGATAGGGGAGGGAGGGGGTTCTTTGCGGCCAGGACTGGCCAGGGCAGGAGGAAACTCAGTAGGCCTGAAGTTAAGGAGCGAGGGTGGATCTCAATGTCCCTGACCCAGCAATCGTGGGTGAGTGTTTCAGCCTCCGTGAGCGTCCACTCACCAGCCATCGCATTGCGCGGCAGCCGGCCTGGGAGAAGCGGGCAGGGGAGGCGCAGGCAGCTCCATCTTCTCCTCGCTCCCCAGGGAAGCTCTCCTTCGGCTGGCCTTTTATGGTCCAGGTCATCCCCTCCTCTCCACACAGGGAATTACTCAGACCCGGTGAGAACTCGACAGGCCAAAACTGGACAATAGACTTTGTGTTGCGAGGGGGATCCTTCTCAGTTAGCTAAAAAAGAAATGACAAAATCCCTGATTACACTTCCTCTCTGGGAGACTTTTTCAGCATTGCCCGTATGCTTCTGAATTTTATTATTTTTCTCAACTGAGTACACTGTTAAATAATTATCCGCTAAGCATCACATTACTAATAATTTACTAAAAATAAAAAATAATAACAATAATTCCTACCATTAATGTAGTGCTTTCCACATCCCAGGCCCAGGGACTTCGCATGCAGCTTTTAGGCTGAAGAGCCACTGGCCTCGTGATGTCTACCAAGGTTGGATTAGGTGTATGAGTCCTCTAGCAGGGGCTTCCCTTGTCCACACATGCAGGCAGGCACACTTCCATCTCACAGGGGGTCGTTGGCCTGACACTCCTCATTTGATCTCGTGGTTAACACTTTTCTTGGCTATAATCAGTTGGGCATTATTACAACTGAGGCAGACACCCCATGGTCCTTCCCAGTAGGACAACGATATGGGGGTGCTACTAAGGACATGAGAGGTGGGGAAGCAGCGAAGCCAGGAAAGGCCAATAATCAGAAAGAAACATTTCAGGCTGTCTTACAGCCATCCTATTAAAGGAAACAATTTGGAAAGTGAGCCAGGAGAACTGAGCAAAGACGACCCAACAACCGCAAGCTGGAGGTTGTGCTTGCAGCCAAGCCACTGAAGCCAAGCCAGCTGTCTCCTCCACGCCCCAAATGTCCACTGAGAGCCAGGTAGATGCCCACCTCACGCAGCGCCTCCTTTCCTTCTGGTTCCAGTCCTGGGGCATCCCAGCTGCTCCCTGCCAGCCACAGAAACACTTTCTTGCTGTAAGCCCGGTAGCCCAAGCCACTCTATGCCCAGGGATACAGTAGAAAGCCCCAGGAGGCTTCCAGGCCGGGCTTTTCCGGCCTCCTTGGTTTGATTCATAGCACTCGGGTTGGGGAAAGGTCCAAATGATCTTATGGGTTGGGGATGACAGGTCAGCAGAGGTTGGCCCAGGCTTCAGAGGGAAGTGCTTCTGAGACACAGCGTTCTGGGGGCAATTGAAAGGTTCATCTCCGGGAGAGGTGCTAATGGGAAACCCTGCCAGGCCAGTGCGCTGGCCAAAGCCCAGGAGCGGGCGGCGAGGGTGTCTGGGCCTCCCCCCAACCCCACACGCCTCCTCAGAAAACAAGGCCCTCAGGAATCAATCACCTTCTGCAGGACGCACCATCCTGTCTGAGCAGCTCCCTCTGCTCCCTCTGTTCTTGCCGGGGGAGGTCAGAGTTCACATCAAATGTCATTAATCATCTTCCTGGGGGCTGGGGGCTCATCGGACAGTCCTATTAATCAGAGGACTATCACACGCACAGCCTGGCTGGGTCGCCATTGTGCTGTTCCTCACCTATCATAGAAAGATTAGATTATCAGTGACAACTGAGACACCCTTTGAGTCACAGGGAAGCCAGAGAATAGGGTTGCTTCTATTTTTTTATTTATCCTCCTGATTTGAGGATGAGCTGTTTCTTGTCTTGTCACACGGCATCCTTTTCTTCAGAGAATCAGCTTTAAGAATCCAATTTGTCAAACCGGACAATCATTGGAAAATCCATAAAAAAAAAAAAACCCCAAACCTCAGCGACTTTATCAGAAAAGGTAAACTAAAGCAGAAGGTTTTAAATGGAGCCTGAAAGGATTAGAAAATAAGTTGCGTTTGACAACAATTAATCTCTGAAAAGCAGGGGCTTTGTAAAAAGGAACAGCCAGAGATGTGTCCAAAAGGGCTTCTGGCGATCCGAGCTGGAGTCAGTCCATGACACAGGCCTCCATCCCTCTCCCAGAGCAGGGCCCAGTTGAGACCTGGTGCTGAAACAGAAGGTCTTGCAAGCTTTCTCCTAACTTCCCACCTACCCACAGCAACCGCAGCAACAGCACAACACGCAACAACACAGCACACAGCTCCCCATCCTCCCAGCTCTGGGACAGTCTCGGTCACTCACCGTTACTAAGCCCCCATGTAGTGGGTCCCTGTAAGGGGTCATAAGGGAAGGGGGCGCTTCCCAGCCCTTTTGAAATGTAGAGACCAGGTGAGCACGTGAAACACCTAAATCAAGTTAGAGGACAGGGTCTTGGTGGTGTGGAGCCCACAGGCTACAAACCTACACAGCTTGAGGGACCACGAAGAAATGCGAACCAGGGAAGCAGCTGAGTGCACGCCCGTGCAGAGGGACCACGGGCCTGCCCAAAGGGTAGCGAGGCCCCATCCCTTCTCGTTCTTGCCCCTAGGGAAGGGGAGCTCAAATACGTTAGAGCCTCCCGTATTTCATGAGATTCTGGAGACCTAGGTTTTTATGGGAACAGTTCCTATTTTAAGTGTTGGCAATTCATTCATATAAAAAGAAAACCAGGGCTCCTAATTAACAAAACTTATCACTGTGTCCAATTTGGCCCCCAGGCCTGGGGTTTGTGACACTGATGTAATCCAGCTTCCTTAGTGCAAATAAGCACCAAAAGGCCCAGAGAGGCTGGTAACTGCGGGGGTCACTTAGCTGGTTAGAGGTGGAGCCAGTTGCAGGGCCTGGTTCTTCAGACTTCCAGCCCAGTGCTCTCTGTTCCAGATCAGAGTACAGTCACGTCGCATAAGGACACGTCAGTCAACGACGGACCACATATATTACGGTGGTCCCGTAGGATTAGTACCATATAGCCTGGGTGTGTAGCAGGCTATACCATGTAGGTTTGGGTACATACCTTCTATGAGGTTCGCACAATGATGAAATCACCTAATGACGCATTTCTCAGAACATATCCTGTTGTCAAGTGACGCATTACTGTGTATGAACACGTGTGACCAATTAGCAGATACATTCATTCAAGGGCAATAAAGTGATTAGAATTAAGAGGAGAATCTAGAACCCACAACTTCACCTTGAAATCAGAGAGGGGACTGAATTAGACAAGTCCCAAGTGACTATGGTTGTACTTTTGATACTGTATTCATTTAATTTTTCTACCTGACAAACTCATTCTGAAGGATTCTCTGTGTGGGTGCTGTAGAGATCTGGGGCGGGGGGCCAGGAGGACCTGTGCGGTCTGAGGGGGTGTGTTACCCACTAGACCACAGCACAAAACTGGGCCTCGGGAGCCAAGCTACTCAGTTCAAATTCAAAACATTGACTGTGTGGCCTCGGGCAAGTTACTCAACTTCTCTGGGCCTCAGTTTCCTCATTTTAAAAATGGGAAATGATAATAATATCTACTTCAAGAGATTGTTGTGAGGACTAAAAGTGGCGTGGCACAGAGCCTTCCACATGGCAAGTAGTCAATAAATTATTGTGGTTGTTATCATGTGTAATCATATTTTATTTTCATCCTCAGTGGTGTCTGGCAGTGAGACACAACATTGTAGGACAATGAGTCTGGAAGGAACCTTAGAAACCGTTCTAGTGCGACTGTCTAATCTTAGAGAGAAAAACTTGAGGTCCTGAGAGGAAAAAGCGTTTATTTTCTGCAGCAGGCACATGTGAAAATCTGTGCACTCCTACAGACGCGATCCACTTCTGACCACTTCCGTAGGCCCGTGCCAACCATTTTGTTTTTCTACTGTGACCTCATTGGAAATAAGAACAGTCTCTGTTATGCATGGATTTAAAAGCAAAGCCATCCCAGGCTTCAAGCTCCCAGATGCTTCATCCATGTCAGCATCGTCACCACCGTATCTCGTCTCCACTCCTATGCTCATTCAAGAAAGATTTGTGAGGCGACTCGGGGCCATATTTGTCCACCGCGAGTTTGCAAGCAGCTTCATTTTTAAAAAGGATGGTTCCCCGAGGCCGTGTGTGATCATCAGTGAGATGCTGGGCCTCAGGGTCAGTTTGGTGTTTGGGGAAAGACGCTGTCGCGTTGTGGTCAAGCCAGCGGATCGTTTGTGAAAATCAAACACGTGAAGGCGTTAACTGCCGACAAAATGTGACAGGTGCCATGTCCACCTTTATGAGGTGATTAATTAAAGGCTGCTGCAGGTACTGGTTGGTGTGGAAGGCCCGGACTTGGTACAAGATAGCTCTGGGGACAGATTTTGTCTCCTCGCTTGCCTCTAAAGCCATGGGCTCGTTTCGTAAACTCTTGGAGTCTCCAGCTATTCGAGTGTGAAACGTGGGAAATACATGTCCTTCATAGGACTTTGCGAGAATTAAAGAGAAAACGTATGAGATCAGGAGCTGTGAGCTCCCTTCCCGTCTCTCTGCCTTCCCTTGGGAAATGGAGCCTCTGCTTACGGGAAGGAGGGCCGGGTGTGACCCGGGGATGGGCAATCCCCGAGTGACTGGTGTAGAGACTCTGGTTAAGGGCTGGGGTGAGTCAGCCCAGAGCCACATTCAGGTTAATGTCAGAGGAGAGGCGAGAACAATGAACACATTCATGCTTTTGCTTCTATTTAGGCTTCTGATCTAAAGACCGATTGTTGACTTGTTCAAATAAGAGTTTATATCCTCCTCCTTGGAGCTGATATGGGATCTGAAGGATCCAGAGACCTAGCTGAGTTTCGGTTTAGGCAGGCTATTTTCGGTTTATTGACCTTCCTGCAACCTCCCGCCATTAAGAGCAATCTGCAGAGCGGAGGGAGTGTGAGGTGCCTCCCTAAGCGGCCAGCGTGGGGCGCGGCGCTGGCCCTGAGAGTACATTCCAGATGGCACAGACCCTGCAGCCCCTCGGGACCTCTGGCCCCTTCTTCCCGCTCTGGGAAAGAGTTCCCACAAGTGACCGTCTGCCTCAGGAGCACAAAGACAAACGATACCATCACCAAGTAGGAGTCAAGGGAGGATGGGCCTGGAGTCCGGAGCCTGAACCAGAGATCAATCGTGGCAGTCAGTCCTAGCTGAGCGTTGACTATGGGCCAAGCACAAGGACTCAAGCTTCACGCCAGCATCTCATTCAGTCTTCCCGTCAGTCCCATGAGGTATTAACGATTATTTTCATAGCTGACAACACTGAGAAGTTGGACCTGTTGCCCAAGGCCACGTGGCTCCCACGGGGCAGAGCCCACATGTGAAAGTGTGGTGCCCAACTCTTACCTACTGGCCACACGGCTGCCCCAAACACATCCAATGCCTTCGATGCTCTGAAAGGAGCATCCGCCTGGGTTCTAACCCTGTGATACCAACACACGCATCCTAAAGAGCAAATGGAGTTTCTGGTGCCCCGCCTCACCTGAGGGAGGGGCAGTGGTCTCTCATCTCACCGCCCCCACAACCACCCCCCTCCCCCTCCCCGGGGCCCCCCACGCAGATCTGCCCCCTGCTGGGCTGTTGAAGCCAAGGAGAGATGAGTTTATGCACCAACTGCTCCTGTGCTGTGTCCTTGGCCACCACATCCTTACAAAGCCTCTTGCCTAAAGTGCTATTTAGGTTTGGGGCCAAGAAGAAAGGAAAAGAGGAATAGCTGAGGCCTAAAATAAGTATATTAGCAACCAGGAGAGAAACTCTGGCTCATAGAAGCAAATGAAGAATCTGTAAGCTTTCAGCCTCCTGAATTTGTGGCGCTTTCCCCTGCGTGCTTAATACGAGCTGACAGCCCGCATTGTTCTGCCAAGACAAGGTAGCCGAATCCCGGTGATAGGGTGAGGGGAGCAGAGGGACAAAAGCACCAGAGCTGTGGAGGGGGTGGAGGCAGGGGGGGAAATAAAGAGAGAGGGCCAGTGGGGGGTGACTCTTAATCGGGGGCCTGGCAGGAGACCCTGGGAACAGCAGCCCACTGACAGTGGAGACCAGGAGCTCCAGATGGCTTTTTGTCTCGATGCAATAAAAAATGTAATCTGACAGGCCCTGGGATGGGACTCGGGGAACAAAAGTCTGCAGGGCGGGGGAGCAAGAGTGGGAGTGGGCTGGGTTAAAGGTATCGGAGTCTGAGGAAGACAAAAAGAAGCGACTGTCTCTTCAAGCAATTACGGGCTTTGCAAATGACATTTAATTCCAGAGGTGTGCGAGAGGGACAAAGCCAGTTGTTTTCTGGTCTTGGCAAGGGGAGAGGAATGGGAAAGGCACTGGACATTTGACCTCTGAAGAGAGGTCACTCTCTTTGCCCAATAACCGCGGATGTGGGCTCCACACACCCGCCCCCAGCCCCCGTCATTAGGGGATGATGGAAAGATGCAGGGCTTCCTGGGACAATTTAATTGCTCATAGATGGAGAAGTGATGAGCTCCGCCATCCTGTGCAGACGTCCTCTAGGAGCCCAGCTGCTGTATGAATGCGGCTTCTCAGAGGGGGACACACCCCCACCTGCTTCACCGGGAACACACAGACGCCCAGGGAGGCAGTGGCGCCTCTGAGGCCTCTGATGGGCCTGTCGCTTTTTATTAAGTAATCTCTGCCTTCCAAATCACTGCATGTTTTCCTCCCAAAGGTCTTGGTTGCTGTGTGGGCCCAGCACACAGCAGGCCCCGATAAATATTAAACAGTGGATGCTGGTGATGTCTCCAGATTTCATTGTAGGGGACAACTTGGCCCCAGGGGATGGACCCCACTCTAGGACTACGGCGTGGTCACCATGGCTAGACAACAGGATATTTAAGGGGTGAAGTTTTAAGGGTTCTAAGACAGGAAAATGGGGCAGGAGAGTTAGTGGCTATTAAAAAGAGCCTATTATAGAGACGAAAATGACAAAGATGGAAGCTGCACAGTGCTGGTGAAGATGTGGAGAAACCGGCACTGCCACATGATGGGAGGGAGGCTTTTTCAAAAACAGTGTGTCAACGTTGATCAAAATGTTAACATCCACACTCTGACCCAGCGATCCCACGACCCTACCCCAGGACAAGACAACAGATGTACACGAGGTGGGAGGCACAGGGTGTTCATGGCAACAGCGCTCATTACAAAATAGAAAGAACCCTAAATAGTGATCATCAGGGAAATCGATGGTACATCCATACAGGGGAATACTGTGCCGTTATTAAAAAATAGCGAAGGGAGTGTACATCTACTGATATGGAAAGACCTTTAAGACATAGTGTTGGGGCGAGCCAGGTGGCGCAGTGGTTCGCCGGTTTGGATCCTGGGTGCAGACATGGCACTGCTTGGCACACCATGCTGGGGCAGATGTCCTACATATAAAGTAGAGGAGGATGGGCACAGATGTTAGCTCAAGGCCAGTCTTCCTCAGCAAAAAGAGGAGGATTGGCAGCAGATGTTAGCTCAGGGCTAATCTTCTTCAAAAAAAAAAAAAAAAAAAGACATAGTGTTAAGAGGAAAAAAATACTGGTCAGAAAACAATACATACAGCATGATAGCATGTAGGTTAAAAAAAACCCAAACCTTAAATATCTAAATATGGGTGCGTGAGCAGATACATGTCCATAAGTGCACAGACGGTGGTTCCCTCTGGAGGCTTTAAGCAAAAGGTATGGTGGGGGAGGGTTGTGAACGAGCTCTAACATTTACTTTTTCTAAAGCAAATATCTGTGCATTACTCACATAATTTAAAAATTAAAATATACATTTGACAAACATCCATGTTGTTTAAGCATGTTTTAGAGTCTGTTCAGGACTTGAGTCCCAGCAATGCCCCTCTCTGGGTTTATGACTCCATTTCCCTGAGCTTCAGTTTCCTCCCCTGTGAACTAGGGGTGCAAATAGTACCTACCCCTCGGGGTTGTTGAAAGATTTAGATGAGATATGCACAGAAGAGCTCAGTCCTCAGTAAACAGTAGCGGTCAGTACCATTCCAACCAAGTGTCTTTCAGGAGTGCTGAAGGGCAGGAGAGCAACAGACGAGCCCAAATTACCCCGTGAACAAAAGTCTCGAAATCTCTGAGGTGCTGGGGACATCTGTCAGCTGAGACAACCAAGGACTCACTGACTTCCTCTTTGTCTCACGGCTGAATAGATCTGGGTGGCTTCTCCCTCGCTCCTTGTCTTCTGAGTTCAGGTGACGCAGCAGGAGTTGGAGTGCTGGGCCCCAAGCCAGTGTTAGATGACGGGTGTCCCCACCCTTCAGCAAGGATGAAGTAGGTGACGGCCAGGATTCCTCTCTGCAGGGGACCCTACCTGGGCAAGGGCTTTTTAGGGCAACATAGGTCCTTGGTCATCAGGGGTTTCACTCTCATTTGGCGTGACTTCCTGTCCCCAGAAGAATATGTTGGAAAAGCCACCACCAGAGCTATCAACAGAGCAGACAGAGGGGTGGACTCGCATGGTTTGTGCTTATTAAATATATGTTGAAGGTTTGCATGAAAATTAGAAAGAGGGAGGGAAAAAACTCAGATTAACGCCTAAGAAAGCGAGGTGTGTCCTTGGCTCTCCTCACAGCACGGGCCCTCAGAGGGCACTGGGAGAGATGTGCACCATGGTACCTTGGATTTCTATCTTATTCTGATGAAATGGCCCAGAAAAGGCAACAGCTCTTCTAGAGATGCACAGCAAGTGAGCGGTCCAGGCAGAATAGGATTCTGGGTCTCTAGACCAGTGCTGTCCAACAGAAGTACAATGATTACCTGAGACGTAATTTAAAATCATTTAGCAGCAATATTAAAAAGGAAAAAGAGACAAGTGAAATTAATTTTAATAATGTATTTTGTTTAGCCCAATATATCTAAAATACTATTTCAGCATATAATTTATATATGGTGACTATAGTTAACAAAACTGTATTGTATATTCAAAAGTTGCTAAGAGAGTAGATCTGAAAAGGCCTCATCATGAGAAAAAAAGTTTGTAACCATGCGTGGTGATGGATGTTAACTAAACTTATTCCAGTAATCATTTCGTAGTATATACACATATCAAATCATTATGTTGTACACCTAAAACTAATACAACGTTATGTGTCAATTATATCTCAATTAAAAAATTTTAAAAACGATTGAGATAGTTTACATTCTTCTTTTTCATACTAAGCCTTCAAAAATCGGCTGCGTGCTTTACCTTACAGCACATCTCAACTAGGCCTAGGCACATTTTAAGTGCTCGATAGCTAATGGCTAGTGGCCACTATATTGGTCAGCGCAGCTCCAAGCTCATGGCCAGTTCAGTTTCCTTCAAGTGTCTGGCTGCAATCCCGGGGCGTGCATGTGTAGGAGTTGGGGTGGGTGTGTGTGGACCAAGGAGCTCAGAAAAAAATCCGTGATTTGGTGGGTGGAAGGCGCATTTGTGAAAGGGCAGCCAGCAGCAGCGGGCCAGGCCAGGCCCTGGGAGGGGCCACAGCTTTAGAAACCAATGTGAATGAGCCGCAAAGGGCTGCAGCCACACCACGGGACAGAGAGAACCCAGGGAAGAAGCAGAGAAACAACCCAGGGGGTTTCAGGCTGCTCGAGCCCTAGGAAGGCCTGGCCAGCTGGCTGGGCAAGAGCAGCTCTCAAACACCAGCAATGGGCCTCTTCCTTAACTCAGAGGACCCAGCTCTGTGGGTCCCATGAGCCTTGCCAGGAAGGACACCGCTGCGCTTGCTGCTTCTCCTGTGTCTAGGCCACCACCTACAGCATGAGCCTTTATTTTTCTTCCAGAGCCAAAGTGAACAATACGAGCTCGACACAGCGATGCAAGGTGACATGGCATTAGGAGATGCCACCTTATCATGGTCTGGGGTCAGGGAGCCTGGGTACAAATCCACTTACTAGCTCGTGACTTGGTGAAAGTCACTTCTGAGCCTCCATTTCCCAAGCTGCAAATTGGGGAGGCTAATTGTGCCAACCCCATTGCCGACCTCATAGGGCAGTTGGGAGCATAGCTGGAAACGGTGCCTGTCCAGCCCTTCACCACAGGCCTGGCCCACAGGACGTCCTCCCCAAATGGCTGCTAGCTGCCGGCAATCGGCAATTGCCCGCATCCTCTCCCTTGACCTTGGATTTGCAGGCTTTGCAGTCTTCTGGCTGAGAAATAGGAAGACGGGAGGCCCGGGGACTTGTCTGAGGTCCCACAGCTACACCCTGGCTTCCTGACTCCCACCCAGCGCTCTTTCCACGACTAGTTAGAGGACATTTCTGTCTAGTGAGTAAGGTAGGATTCTTTTTGTTTTCTCTTTAGTTTTTTACTTTTGGTTATTGTTGTTTGTTTTGGCTTCTAATGAAGAGGCAGGGCAGAGCTTTAAGAAGCTGACCTCTCCCTATCACTTCTGTTGGTCAAGGTCATCCTCTGAGGGACCCAGACTTCAGAGGGAAGCCTGAAGGGGCTCAGGGTGCTGGCTGAGCAGCTCAAAAGCCAAGACTGTATGAAGAGTACAGGGTGGGGAGGGTCAGGTGTGTGGAGAGTGAGTTCTCACCCGACGGAATGGGGACAGAGGAGCTGTGATAGGAATGTTTTCGGGACGCCGCACTGGGCTGAGCTGAGCCGCCCCGGGTCCAGAAGGCCTTGGGGACCGCTGCTTGTTCAGAGGACTCTGCATGAGAGTCCAGAAGCCTCACCTCTTCGTCCATCCTACCCAGATGAGGGCAGGGTACTTATTTCCAGGGGCAAGGCGCAGGAGGCCATAGAGAGTGAGGCCACTACAACAGACTCTTGTAGGGCTGGGACAAGTGTTATCTTACCTCTTAATCTGTGTCCTGGAAGCAACCTTGGAGGTCACCTTGTCCAAACATGTTGTTTTGCAGGAGGCAAAACCAAGGCAGAAGGAAGCTAAGAAATAGGCTCAAAGGCACACAGGGAGTGGCTGAGCCAGGTTTTTCATGCAACTGATTAAAGCAGGCGGTGGGTGGAGGTGAAGGAAGAAAGAGACTCTGCACAAGGGGAAGGGAGGAAGGGACTGGAAGAGAATGCTTCTGCAGGGAAAGGGCTGCGGCCGGCTCATGCCATCTGCAGAAAGTGGCCCGAGCCCTTGTCTGTCTCATTCAGAAAAGCGGAATTGTCCTCAAGATGAATGACCAAGTAGAGAGGATTGTGGAGCTGATCTGACACAGGCGAGACCCCCCCGGGAGGCCAGCTCACATGGGGCAGACTCCAAAGGTCCATCTTCAATAAACAACAATCTGATGATTGCTAATTATATAGCAGCGAACTATGGGGAAAGGACAGTGCAAAGTGTTAACACAACTCCCCTCCCTGGCTGGAGGACTTACAGCCCCAAGCCAGCTGGGGAGGAGGCACTAAGACGAAATAAGATTGCAGTGGGTGGGACTCAGATTGGAAGAGGGGAGGACAGTCTCAGATGTCACACTGAGAAGCCCAGGGGACCCAAAGAATCTGCAATCTGTTTCTCCAGGGCTTGAGGGACGGGGCAGGCAAGAGTCTTTGGAGAAAGTTTGACCTTGAGATAGATCTGATGGCCGCTTAGGGTTTCTCTAACCTGAAGAGTGTTTGTTGAATGGCTGAATGATGCAGTTACTGGAAGACTATCAGTGAGCTATTCTTCTCACCCAAGCATCACAGAACCAAGGCCATCGCATGCCACAAGGCTAGCAGGTCCTTTCCAGCTTGGAGCTTGCCTGGGCACAGGAGGCAGGGAAGCGAGGTGGGGAGTGGCATTCTGCACCCGCTTCCAAGCTCTGACATCCTTCTCTCCACCTGAGGGGTGAGGGGGTAATGGTTTTGAGCAACCCTCACAGCCGTACAGTGAGAGGAGTAATTAACATGGCTAACATGCTCAGAGATCCCTAAATGAGGGCGTTAGCCAGGGGCCAACAATATTAGAGTGATGATGGCTATTAGGATTACGCTATTGTTATTATGTTTGCTCTCTCAACCCTTAAATCACACTCCATCTAGCGATCGCTTGCATTTTATGTAATTATAGCTTATATAGGTAACAAATGGATATTTCTGCCAGCCTGGGAGAGAGCCTTCTGCATATATTAATTTGCTTGATTAGTTCTGTATTTGGTCTGCTTTGTTCCCCCAGATTCCCCTTTCCTGCCCAGCTTCCACGGAAAATTAATGAGTTTTAACACCTTGCAAAAGTGGGTTGCGCCATGGGAGTACCTCGAGTGTACTCTGGCCTCTAAATCCACACATTCAGAGGCTTCCTAAAGGTTATGCAAAGGTTAACAAACAATTAATATGTTGAATCAGTGTGCTAAATCTGTTTACCCAGTTTTTGCAATCTAAAGGCCATTAGCCATCAGCTTCAACATTTTAGATTGATCTCTCTTTTTCCCAACCCACCCCCACTCTGTCCCCTGGATAATTTGGGTAAAAAAGAGGAAGAAAAAAATCTGAATTAAGAGCACTAAATACCTCTGGAAAGTTGGGGTTTTGTTGCTACCTAAGGCTCAAAGCTTTGGGAGTCCTGATAGACTTGATCCAGTGGGTTGAAAATTTTGAGAAGACAGTGCAAAATGGGAGGCATTTCTGCCTTTCTAATGACCAGCAAAATGTAGCTAGTCTTAAGAGTGGATGCCATATTGAGTTCTCATGCTGGTTTTCTCTCTTGTGTACAGGGGGAAGGAATGGAGAAGAGGTGTGGGTAACTCCCACCTTTGGGGACTAACAGGAAAGAGGCCTTCTGCCACTCTGTCCTCCAAGGAGAAAACACCGCAGAGTACTTGGGGCCCAGAATGCTCCTTTCCTTAGGAGGCAGGAGGAAGAGATTAAGGAATAGCCAAATGTAATCCAGCTGCTCCCCCCAGGGGCCTTCTAATTCCACAAAGAATCTCATCATTCCCCACGTTTTATGATGCTGTTGATGAGGATAATGATAATGATAATGATAATGATAGTCATGACAACAGTGACGACAATGGCCTTGATGAGATGGGCAAGATTTATCCTTAGAGTCTAGGGTCCACGAGAAAAGCAACCCACTGTCCATCCCATTTGGCCCCTTTAAAAGAAGCTGTCCTGCCCACACCACCCACCTCTAGCCCGGGCTCAACAGAAACAGCCTCCCATGTTGACCTGGACCCTCTCTCCTTTACCTGTTTCCTGTTTCTCTTGCTTGCCAATGACCTTGTCTCGATACCTAAGACCCCCTTTCTGGATGACCCTTCCTGCACACAGACTGCCAGCTTTGGCCCTTGGGGTGCCTTCTTAGACAAGATTTGACATTTGCTCTTGGACTCTGGTCTCTGGGGAGCTGGTGTCTCCAAAGGACCCAAAAGAGAAACACACCCAGAGGACACCAGATGACAACTGTCCCAGTCAGCCAAGACTGAGCTGGCCCTTCACCCTCTCCCCATCCTTCTCCCACACTGGCTGAGGCCCAGGCTGCCTATCAGTGGGGAAGGAGAAAAACGGAGGAGGAGCTGACCCTGCACCCACAGGCCAAGCTTATGGAGGGGAGAAGTCACACTTGCATGAGAGTTTGAGATGAGACTGGACTGACATTTTATTACCTAAAGAAATGAGACTCTTCATTAATACCTGGGAGCAACCAAAAAGCAAGAAAAAGGGAAGTGAACTCCCAGGACCAGTGTGCGGGGCCATGGGGAGGAGAAGAAAGCTGCTTTCTGCCTGCGCCCTACCAAGCCGGGCTCATCCAGTCATCTGGTTACCCCACAGTTTCCACTTCTATATTGAACTCGTGGGACTTACAGAGAGAGTGAAAATAAACTCTATGTTTTAAAAAGAAAGAAAAGAGCTTTGTCCTCTAAATTTCAGTGTTAAGATTGATGAGAAAGCATCCTAATGGGAGCCTGGACTGACCAGGTGAGGAAGGAGATGAGGCGTACTCTTGGGACTTGGGAAGTAGGCTTCTTCAAGGTTTTATGTCTAAATAAAACTACAGATTTCAGCAAAAACAAGTGATGTGGCAAGCTCTGAGTATACAGCAGCCACCGTGAGCTGTGGGACCCAGGTGCATAGTCGGGGTAGCCGGCATTTTTAGAATATTAAAGTATTCTTGTAGCATAAACACATTCTTTCTTGAAAATTCCTGAGAAATACCCACTCAGCCTCCCCCCAGCTTACGTAGGAGAGAGTCGAGGAGAGAACTGTTTGCAGCCAGGATGAGTTCTTCGTGGAGACCCCAAGAGAGCCAGGTCCTCTGACGGCAAGTCAAGGTCTCTGAGGCCATGTTTCACTTAAAAGAAAGAATATAGTTTCATTGTTTAAAGAAATGCCAAGCTGATGACATGAAGGAAAAAGTGGATAAGCTATATCATGCCCTCTGAATCATGTGAGTGTTTTATGCATTGATTTTATCCTTAAAAATAGAGGGGGGCATTAGGTTATGTTTGGGGTGGGCTGAAACTGTCGGCTCTGGCTTGCCCAGCGGCCAGCTCCTGATGAAGTGTGCATGTTGACTGCAGGGGTGGCAGCAGTGGGGAAATATGCTGTGCAAACCGATCCACTGGCTCTGCAGAGGTGGCCAATGGCGCACGATCAGCACACACGTGACCCATCGACAGGCCCATCTATGCAGCAACAGCCCTGGGGAAGAGCAGGCTGGTTCCGAGCCAACTGGGGCCCAGTGATGGAACCCAGGCACCCCCACTCCTGCCTGTGAGGGACATCTCCCTTGCTGCTGACTGCAAGTAGTGGTCTGTGCTCCGTGGACGGTTACTCCCTTCCTGAGCCTGGCAGCCCCGTTTAGGAGGTACATTCCCCCTGTATGATGTTTCCTTTTCATAATAAGTGTGAAAGAGCATTTCAGCCTCTTGCAGCCCACGTTGGTGCAAGGATGGGGGTGGATGGGGGCCATCACTTACAAGGAGGTGGGGAAAGATGCCACCACACTCTTGCTCAGAGTGCTTCTGCCGTCAGCCCCTTCTCGTGCTAAGAGAGGAATAGACTCAGCTCGTCCACTGTATCACACCGGCCAGAAAGTAGTCCAGGCCCCACACTCATGGTGCAGCTCTCAGCAGAGACTCCGTCCACCTGCACCCCAACCCCTCCTGAGGGGTGCCACATTGAAGCCTGAGCCTCAGGGCACGTGGGTGTGCCTTCTCTATGCTCCCTTTTCCTTTCCTGGGGCTGGAGCCATGGCAGCCCAGCCTCAACCCTGTAAGACAAAACCAAGGCCTAGTGGCAGGAACTCGGGTCCCTCTGACTCACCTCAAACTGTGACGAGTAAACACCTATCTCATGTAAGCTGCTCAATTACGACTGGGTCTCTTGGTTACAGCAGCCAAGCATTGCTTCCAAGCAATACACCCCTCATGCCTACCAACCAAGACGCTGCAGCTCTCGCCTCCCTCACAGATCCTGAGAGGAAGGGCAGGACAAAGGCCTCTTGGAGGCAGAAACCACAACACAAGGAAGCGTTCTCTCTGAGACATAACCTAAGCGAGACCAGAGGCGAGGAATCAAACCCAAAAGCCCTCTTATTTCTCCGTCTCTCTTAATTATAATCTCATTTGTAAGCTAAACCTTGTCATTGCATCTCCCTTAATGGCTACGTTCTATTCTGGGACTTTCTCCACCCTATTATCTTTTGCAATATTCAGGAGCTCAGGCGATGAAGGGGTGAGGCTGCTCCCTTAAACTGCTCATCCTTCTCTCTCTTTTTAAATATTTCAGTTGCTCCCAATCCTTATTTCTGCATTTCGATTTCCTGCGGTACAGTCCATTTATCTTGGTCACTCAATCAAGTTTTCCCCGGCTCTCCTCCCTTATCTTCCCTGCTCCGGGCTGACTGAAAATACCTACATTAGCTTTGCAGCCAACATGTCGACTGGAGGGAAATCTACAGATTGTCTTGATAGGAGACGTCCGTGGGAGAAGGGGGAGGCGCTGCACTTGTCAGAGGACAAGGGTGAGTGTGCGACCTTGCTCAGTGACTTTCCTGCAAGGTCAACCACACCATGCAGGCCTCTCTCAAAGGCATCTGTAAGGCTTCTCTTCCTCTTTGTTTCAGTTCAGAACTCAGCCTTCCCCTGTGTCTCTGCCCCCTGTAGGACCGGTTTACTGATGGCCTCATGCCCTCCCCTGGCCTCAGATGGCCTGCACCACGGAGTCCCTGAGCCTCAGACTTCCCACTTAGGATGCCACCATTAGATTAATGGGAGATAAGTAGACATCTCCCAATGGAATCCTAAAACCACAATTTGAGAGAAAAGTCCTATCTTTACTGCCTGGAATCCTGAGGATCTTGAATTGGGGCATCTCTCCTTCAACTATGCTATTTCCCCTCACGAGACCAGAGCATGGAGATGATGGCTAGTCTTTTCAAGGTGACAGCTAGATCCTGCACGAAATCTCGGAGTGGCAGACCATACTGAATAACCCTAAGCGCCCGCAGGCTTGGTGACAGATGGACTTCACACTTTGCTCATGTAATGGGCAAGCACGTGGAGATGCCCCAATTGGGCCTCAGGCTGGGTCGACTTGGGCTTAATTTTCACCAAACTGTCACCTCACTATTAGTGCACTGGACAGAGGAATGGAGGGAGGGGGCAGGTCACTGATGGTCGGTCAACACACAAGGATCCGGAACACACAAACCACAGCCCTTGGTTTCAGTTCATGGTGTATCATGGAATCCGTTCAGGATCCACAGATAGTTTGGGGTCCAACTCCTCAAAGGACACAGGCCTTCAAGCTCAGCTCTTGGCCTTGTGTGGCCACCCTTCTCAAAGTCACTAAGAAAACCCTTCCCTCCTCCCGGGGTCCCTTTCTTCTCCTTTTAGCCCATTTCCTCCCCTCCCTCTGGATTCTACTTCTGTCAATTCCTGGCACATATTTCAATCATTTCTTTCCATTGCATCTGATGATTCTGGAATTGGGGGACGGAGTAAGAGAGGTGTGTTTGAGCCCGCTGGATGGACTCGTTTTAGCCAATCTCTTGTGTGTCATGAGATGTGCAAACTACAGACCTTCTCTGAGCCTTCAACACTTGGGAATTGCATTTATCTTTCTGTAAGAGGGACCTGATCAATGTGGCCTAAACAAGATAAAGATTCATATCTTTCTCACGTTATATTAAAAAAAAACAGAATAAGGCAGCTCAGAGATGATCTGGTAGCTTCCCGTCTCCTTCCATGCTTCTGTTCCACTAGCCTCAGCTTGTGCTTCCTCTGTGAGGTGGCTTCATTGTGGCTGCTGGAGCTCCAGTCATCATGTTTGTATTCCAAGCATCAGGAAAGAGAAATAGCCAAAGAGCTTCCACTTTCATCTCATGGACCACACACAGCTGCCAAGGGAGACTGGAAACTAGTTTGTCAGCTGAATGTCTAACCTCACCTGACTCTAAGGAAGAAGAGTAGAATGGATACCGAGTAGGCAAATAGGAGAGCCTGCCACAGAGGAGGTCAGAGCAGTGGTCAAGAGAGGGGGCGCTGGAATCAGATGCCATATGTTCAGATCCTTTGCTCCACTAATCACCAGCTGTGAGAGCCTCAGCAAGTTACCTAATCTCTCTGTCCTTCTCTGTTCTCATCTGTATAGGAGGAGTAGCCACTGCTGACCTCATCTTTGGCAATATTATTATTGTTTGATTACTGGGAATCTACAGTGCTCTGGGGCATGATAAGCGCTGGCCAAATGCTGGTTATTGTTATTCCTCTGCCGGTAGTTGCATTATTGACGCCCCAACTGTCACCCTGCCTGGTATGCACTTTGCCCGTCCATTATGGAGGGAGAATTAGGCTTGCGATCAGCTGAAGGAGAGGAGGGTAGAGAAAGAGTTCAGTGCATGTCTTTAATTTCCCACTCCCAGGGCCAAAGGAACTCAAGTCACTTTGGAATGTCTCTTCCTTTTCTTCTCCCTCGTCCTACAAGAAGGACCAAGGTGCAGAGAGTACAGAGGAGGTCATGCAGAATGAAGCCCCCCATCTTTTCTACCCCTCTCAAGACCCAGGTTCAGTATTGAAAATGTCAGCCCTCCCACCTAGTCATCCTAATGCCCTTAATTGTGCATAACCCTGTTCCGGGGCTCAGGGCATCCACTTGACCTTTGTTCCAAAGAATTTACAGTCTAGAACAGGGGTCAGCAAACTACAGCCTGCGGGCCAAATCCAGCCCATTGTCTGTTTTAGCAACTAAAGTTTTATCGACAGACAGCCACGATCATTGGCTTACACCTTGTCTGTGGCTGCTTTTGCACTACAGCAGAAGACACACGGTGGCCCACAAACCTAAAACACTTACTATCTGCTCCTTCAAAGAACAAGTTTGCCAACCTCTGCTCTAGAAGGAGAAAAGGAAGATATTTTTGAAGATACCAGCTGGTGTACATAATCAAATAGTACATTGAATTGGTGTATGTAAAGATACAGCAAAGGGCCTGGCAGAACTTAGAGCTGACAGCTAGCACTGAGTATCTACATAGACATGAGGAGAAGAACAGAATGAGGACGCAGTCAAACAGCATTAGCCTGCACTGTAACATTTTGTTTTACAAGGAGAAAAGACTTGGGTAGTTAAAAGCTAATTTTTAACAGAGTATATTGATTGCTGGAAAGAGTGTGACATGTTTAACATTTTTATAGACTCCTAATAAAGCATAAATTAATATAACCCTCTTGGAAAGCAATTTGGAAAAATATATCAAGAGCCTTAAACATGTTCGTATTCTTGGCCTCATAATTCCACTTCTGGGAATCCATCCTAAGGCTATAAACTAAAATGTCGAAAATCTTTATGCACAAATATGTCCTTTGTGACATGACTTGTAGTAGCGAAAAGCTAGAGCCATTTAGATAGTCAGTCCTATCAGAGTTAAATAAATTATGATACATCCATATGATAGAATATTATATAGTAATTAAAATGATGTTCACAAAAAGTTTATAAATAACTTGGGAAAAATCTAAGTGAATGAAGAGGATACCAAGTTGAGTTTCATCAAAGCTGTATGAAATAAATTTAACACCCTCAGCTGGGCACACCCAGATGTCACAGCAGCTATCCTTGAAGGAGTGGATGATTCATGCTTCTCTTTTCTGTGCTCGTGTATATGTCTTTTTTCTGGAACATGTTGGTTTTAGTTTCATAACAGAGAACATGTATATCGTCTTAAACTACACAGGCTTTTGAAAGGTTCATCGTGAGCCAAGAAGATGAGAGATTCCGTGGGAGCAGAGAGGAGGAGGCGGGAGTTAATCACCTCTTTTCTGTAGAGTCAGGAAAGCAAAGCAGAGGGAGGGGAGAGAGTTACACTCCACTCCAGCAGACTGACAGGTCAGAAGCAAGCTCTGTGTCTGCACCTCGACCAGGTGCTGCCTGCCCCCGCCTCATCTTCTGCTGCTGAGGACCTGGTGGGTGGGGGCTTCAAGCGCTGGTCTCTCCTCATTCCATGGGCTGGGGTTTCAGTTTCCTCAGAAGCTGGAGTTGAGCTCATCAGCATCACCTCGGGGAGTATCAACAGAGAGGGACGGAAGGGAGTGTCAGTGATGGACAGGAAGCCTGGGGGTGGGGGGTGTCCATTCATTTTCACTGAGAGGCCTCCAAGGCACAGACACCCCTGCCTTCTGAATGTTCTCCTCTGGCTCAGACCCTCTGCCTCGTTCTGAAACCTCCAGGCCCGCTCCTCCCTAGTGTTTTGATGTCTCTTAGCAGTAACAATATCTGTTTGGGTTTCTCTTCCCTTATCCTAAAAAAAGACAAGAAAATAATATCAAAGCTGAGTCTCCCATCTATGCAGGGTTTTAGGAGGGCTCCAAGAGGCCAGGTCTTCTTGAAGGCAGGAAATTAGGCACTCGTATGAGAAACTCCTCAGAAAAAAGCTACCGACTGGGTCCCTTATGCAAATCGAAGCCCCTAGGCTTTGGAATCAGATAGAACAGGCCTCAAATCCTGGCTTCTCTCTGACTTCGCTCCATGACCTTGGGCAAGAAATCTGCACTCTCTGAGCCCCATTTGCTTCATCTGTAGATTAGGGTAGGGATGATCTTCCAATGAGTGTTGTTGTAAATATCAGAAATAATTTTTCAGTGTGCCCCCTGCAATGATGGGTACTTGGTAGGTGCTCAAAAAAGGTCATTCTTATTTATCAAATTACATTTTCTGGGCACCCTGAAGATGTCAGGGGCAGTGGCCCAGAATCAGGCACTAATCTAGAAAGGAGGGTTAGTCCTGTATCTTTTCCAAAGCAAAAAAAATCTTGAATCCTTTTAATAATATCTGATGTACTTAGCCTTCAAATCCAGCCTCCCTCCCACCTCTCGCTGCCCATCTCCCACCATGGCCCCGTGTGGCCTTTCCTGACCACACGGATCTGAAGCACTCCCTCTCTGCTCCGACCAGGAGAGCAATTACTGTCGGAGCCATTCATTTGGTAATTAATCACGTAGGGACCTGTGACATCTCTCTCCTATGGCGGAGACTCTTCCTCTCACGCTCCCTCCCTCGTACTCCCCGCCCCTGCTTTGCATCTCATCCCTTCTACTAGATTACAAGCCCCTCCAGGGCGAGGCTGCTGCCTCTATTTCTTGCTCTATTTCTCTCTTCAGTAGGGATTGATACTTGTCACATACTGGATTTCTGTTTCTTTAGGTTTAGTTCACAGAAAACACAGCTATGCTTGGCTGGCTCAGGGTAGAATGTTTGTAGCTCTAAACACATCAGAACAGCTCCAGGATGGGCTACTTCCAAAGGGGAAGAGCAAAGACTCTGCAGCAGAAGGGTGCTTCCCATGGCCCTCAAAGTGCGGCTCCTCTGATTCTGAACAGATGGGGGTGGAGCAGGGTGCCAAGCCAGGGCTGCCAGATCAACGGCTAGATTTGTGTCTGGGGCGATGCCAGGACACTGGTTGCTTCCTGCCACCCACAGCTGCTTCTGGGAGTCCCAGAGTGGCCGCCTTGGGGAAGCTGGACTTAATCAGTAGGCACGGGGGCGAAGGGGCCACGCAGCCATGCCAAATCTGGAATCATTTAGAAAGGGGGAGCATCGGTTCCCCTCCTCCCTCTCCTCTTTGCTCCCTGGTCTGGGCTTGTGGGTCCCAGACAGGGCTAAGGAGTGCACACTCCCAGTGGGAGCAGCTGTGTCCCCGCCATCCCTCTATGGTCTGGGGCGCCCCTGGTCAGGGCAGGAGCAGTCACATGCAGCTGACAGCTGTGGTGGCGCCAGGGCTCTGGCGCCCACCACATGGCTTCCTTTTTGATTCTGGCCCTCCCCTGGGCTGGCTGCTCCTCCCCTGCCACCAGAGCAGCAAATGGCCAGTGGGGTCCTTGGAGAAGGGACAGAGGAGGGTGAGGAAGGGTTATCAGCACCTGCTCCCTCTCCACCCTTCTTCCTGTGACATTCACTTCAAAGTCACAGGATGTGCTTCCCTGTCTTTGTTGCATCCCTGCAGATATGGGAATCTGCTTGTCCCAGCTAGGAATTCGTATTTCAGCAGTTCTGGCGGTTGGGATCTCAGAAAGGGACTTGGGAAAGACAGCCGATATTTGTTGAGCCCCTGACAAGCATGAGACGCACACGGCCCCAGGGGCTGGGCTAGACGCCTATTAGCTGGACTCCGGGGCAGAGCTGAGGCCTCGGCGTGTTGGCCCCCTCCACTCCGCCCCCACTATTTTAACATCCCGCTAGCCAGGGGCCAGCACCTCCCACCTCCGTCCCAACCCCTACCCCGGGGCCCTTCACCAGGGCAGAGGTTTTCCCCGAATCTCCACGGAGAGGCTCTTCCTGATCCTGTGAAATAGCTTTCCCAGCAGCAGCAGCAATAAGCTCTGATGGGGAAGGAGCAGCGGAGGGGGAAGCCCTGCTGGCTGGGGCGGTGTGTGAGGGAGCCCTGGCTTCCTCTCCGCGTCTCCAGTCTGGAGCTGTGGCCCGTGTTATCCGCCTCTCGTGACAGGAGAGCGCCCCCTGCTGTCCGAACGCAGCCGGTGTCTCCCAGCCGGACTCTAGGAGCACATCTGCACCGAGGAGGCTGCGTCCGGCAGAGCCGGTCACCCGGGGAGCTGCACGCGGACCGGGCAGGACCCACTTGGCCGCTCAGCGTGGCAGAAGGAGGATGCAACCTCTTTGTACTGACATCTGCCTGTAACTCCCAAGGGCTTGAACCAGCTGCTCCTGGAGGTCAGTTCTCAAGGGTGGCGTGATTAAGAGCGTGGGGTCTGGTTCAGAACCTGGCTCCACCAGACCCTGGGCATATGGTTTAACCTCTGAAGCTTCATTTTCTTCATCATTAAACTGAGATAATCAATAGTACGTATATCACAAAGATGCTTTAAGGACATTGTTCATGTAAAGCACATAGTAAGTTTTCAACAAAAGTAACTATTATTATTGATTCCCCTGACAGCTCCACAACTAAGTGATAAGATGACTACCGATAAGATCTCGTGGACAAAAGTCAGGGGGGTTGTTTTTCAAAGCATTTTCATCATTAAATGGATCTGATCCAGTTCCATGGGCATATCCGAGGGAAGCAACTTTGCCTAAAGGGGAGATTTATGCCAGAGATGTTCACAGAAACATCAACCACAAACAATTACTAAACACATTGATCAACGCTCCAAGCTGTGCAATAAAGAAAAGGGAGAAAACTTATGTTTGGGGAGGCTCTGCCTGCATTATAAATTTTTCCCACTTTGCTGGATTATATCCATTTATTACAAAGATGCTGAAACATCTCCCATAAAAATAAAAAATAAAAATAAATTTAAAAACCCACTTGACTCCACATCCCCCTCCAGCTAGCCCTCCACCCCAAATTTCTTTCCTTCCCTATATGGCCAAACTTCTTGAAATATGCTCAGTGGTTCCATTTCCTCTCCTTCTGTGAGCTCTTGAACCCACTTAATCAGCTGTTTGTGCCCACCACTCACTCCACTTTACCTGCCCTTGTCATGGTCACCAGTGACCTCTGCATGGCTCTTCAGTGCTCGTTCTCAGGCCTCATCCCTCCACCGGTTAGCCACACTGACATAGCTGATGGACCACTCCCTCCCCCTGGGAACACTTTCCACTGTTTGCTCACCCCTGGCTCTCGTCCTACCTCTCTGGCCAGTCCTGCGCAGTCATACTTGGCTAGATGCTCTGTGTCCAGGCCTCTTTATTTCCACTCGCTCTCTAGATGGCTTCGCCAGTGCCATGCTCTAACTCCTATCCACAGACACCTGGCCACACTTATGTCTCTAGCTCCCCTTTCCCGAATTCCAGACTTGCGCAGCCAGCAGCCTCACCACCACCTCCACTTGGAGGTACTATAGTCAGCTAACTCAGCACATCCAAATGGAACTCTTGTTCCTTCTTCTCCCGCTTTCCCATCTGAATAAATGGCAATGTCATACTTCCAGTTGCCCAGGTCAAACGCCGTGGTCGTCCTTACTGCCTCTCTTTCCTTCACACCCCACATCAATCATCAACAAATCCAGTTAGTGTTACCTTCAAGATGTAGCCAGAATCTGACTGCTTCTTGAATTCTCCACTGCTACCTCCAGTCCAAGCCATGATCTTCTCCCGGTTGATCTCCCAGTTTCTACTTATGTTCCCTGCAGAAATTTCCGGAGTGACTGATAGAGTCAAATTTTGTCACCCCTTTGCTGAAAATGCTCCAAAACAAACTTTCCCTTCTCCCTAAGAATACAATACAGTGGTCTACGGGGCCACACATGATCTTGCCCGGCTTCTCCTCCAACTTCATCTCCTACCCCCATGTTCACTTCACTTGGGACACACTGGCCTCCTTCCTATTGCTGGAATGAGCTGAGCATGATTCTGCCTCAGGGCCTTTGAACTTACTGTTCTCTCTTTCTGGAATGCTCTGACCCCAGGAAACCACAGAGCTCCTTCCCTCACTTCATTCAGTCCCTCTTCCTCTTAGCAAAGAGGCCTTCCCTGACCACTCTATATAGGACAGAAACTACACCTAACCCCTTCCTCCTTACCATAATGTGTGCATGGCATTTATCACCACTTGACATATAAATTTAATCGTTATTTTCTGTATAGTACCCAGCAATAGTAGCTGCTCAGTAAATATGTGTCGACTGCAGGAATGAATTCGTCCACACCAGCTATCCCTCCAGATGACAGAGGTAGAAGACCCCAAGCTCACTCAGCACTGATGTCAGAGATGTGTTCCCGGCTCCGGGCCTCGCCTGTCACCAGTAACCTATTGACAGGGCTCTATATAGAACAGGCGCCATAAAGCCTCAGTCTTCTGTCTCAAAAATATTGACTACGTAAGGCTTGAAGATTCTGAGTTAATATGGCCTCTTCCACTTCTGGGTTGGCCAATTAGATTTCTTTCTTTCTTTTTTTTTTTTTCCCCATCATAAGAGCAGAGAAAAACTTGTGACCTAATCCATCGCAGATTTTCTCTCTGCTCTATCATGTCATCAGTCTCTAGCCTTCATTGTTCCAAGGATACATTCAAAGAAATGAATATCTAGGGTAGTGCCAGCTGGTTTACCCTCTCTGGCTTCCAATGTAAATTCCTCCCATTGGCTGTGACCCGCTTCTTTCATTCAACAAACATTTGGCCAGATAGACAACTACATAAGCTCACAATTACCATTAGTGTGTGATGCACTAAATACAGGTATTTACAAGGTGCAAGGAAGCCTAGAGGAGGATGACTCTGTCGGGGAGGTGATACAATAGACAGATCGGCCCAGGGGCTGAAGGTGGTTTATCAGTTGGGAAGTTAATGCAATAGTCCAGGCAAGACACGGGTAGAGCAGTGGTGGGTAGAGGGGCTTGTGCTGTGGGGAGGGCTGGATGGAAGAGAGGTGAGAGGAGTAACGGGAGGGAGGAAGGGAGAGGTGTGGGTCCAGGGAGACTCCCAGATTTGAGGCCTAGATGACCGGACACCCAGAAAAAAGGAATCGTTTGCTCTCCCTTCCTCCTTTCTCTCCCATACCTTCAGGCTCCACTTCATCTAACTGTCCCCAGTTTACTCACGAACCCAATCTCTCTGCTCATCACATACCCTCTCTGTGCCTCACTTTCCTCATCCATAAATGGGGGCAAAAATAGTCATTTCCATGTAAGTTTCCAGTGAGGAATAAACAGTTAATTCATGCAAAGTGTTTTGGACAGTATCTGGGACATAATAAGCACTCAAGAAATATTAGCTCTGGTCAGCATCATTGGCATCATCGTTGTCACCGTCACCGTCATTGTCGTCCTTACCATCATTTATTTCCCAACCTCCTACCCTGACCCGCTGTCCCCCTTTCCGTCTCAAGGAGCCATGGCTATGCTCTTGGCCCTTCTTCTCCCGGCCTATGCACTTGTAACAGCTTTTCCAGCTTCTCTCTTCTGGCATTTTCCAGACCCCCAAATTTCTGCTCTGGAGGAACTTTTTGCCACAAGACTTTAACTCACTCTCAAAGCAAATCAAATTAAATTGAGGATCGTTCCCTCAGTCCCACAGCATTCTCCTCCCTCTGCACCCACAGCCACGCTCCGTCTCCCGAGGGCAGAACAAAACAACACAATCAGGACAGAAACTCCATCCCAGGCCGGTGCTGCCAACCACCTGACAGGCTCCGGGTGAAATCTGTTTGGTTTTTCTTCCACTCTCTAACTGCTCACAGACGTTTGTCTGCTTTCCTCTATTGTGCGCCTTCCAAAAGAGGGGGAAGATCAAATACTTGTAAACATTTTAATCTCTCTTTTTCTTTCTGTCTTGTATCAAAAGAAACAGGGGGTGGATGAGGGGATGTTTTTCTCCTTCCGGGTGGAGTTGAAGTTGGCAAAACCTGAAAACAACTTCATTTCCTATCCTTAGGGGATAGGAATGGCAAATTAGCTGACCGGGGAACTAGAATGAGCTCTTAACCTCTTACTCAGTTCTAATCCCTCTCGCTCCATCAGACTCAGAAACGTTAGAAAAAACCCCAGCCAGGGAGTCGCCACTGTGGCCACAGACAGAAGGGAGGACCAGGCAAACCAGTGAGGGCAGTTGGTTTCTGAATGGCTGCAGGACCTCTGGATAAGATGACTGATTGCCCCCAGGAGAAAGGGCAGGAGTAACCGCTGGCAGCCTAAGACAAAACTGGGAGAAGAACAAGGACAGAATGCAAGCATAGACTGCAGCACGAGCCTGCTTCACAGCATCTTTCAGAAAGAACCAGAAGGCTTAAAATAGGAGGGGATATTGTCGCAGGTGTCAGAACCTTTAAAGTTTAAATCTGAGCAGGAAAATATTTACTCTAGAAGGTGTGGTGCGTGGGACAACATCACTCAAAATTTAGAGACTCAAATCAGGACTCCTCCGGGAACATAAATTCATGCCAAATCTTTGAAAAGCAAATTGGCTAAAAGAGTCAAGAGCCATAAAAATATTCATCATCTTTGACTCAGAAATCCCATTTCTGGGGTTGAATCCTAAGGAAATCGCTCCAAATACAGAAAAAGATGTTTGCTCTGGTGTCATTTATAATAGCAAAAATGTGAACATGCCATCTGCCCGTTTCCAGGGGAAGAATGAGAGAAGTCAGGTGTGTCTCCTGAGGGAAGCACCTGGCACCATGAAGAGCATGCGAGAACACGGAGGCATTTTACAACCATGTGGGAAACGACAGATACGTAGAAATTTGTGTACACCAGACTTTCAACCATGGGCGTGACAAGATGGGGACAATGCATTTTAAAAACTAATGGAATAACATAGACAAAAATGTATTTATGTTTGTGTTTGGGTGATGAGATCATGGCTAGGTTTTGGGTTTTTTTCCTTTTTTAAATGTTTCCAAGAGTTTTTAAGTGGAGCGTTTCATTTTTAAAGTGGAAAATGATTATTGGTCTTCAAACTATAAAACCCATAAGAGTTTTTGCTTTAACATCTAAATGAAAAGTCTTACATAGAAGTCACTTTTCCAGAATTTTTTTCATTCCATTGTATAGTCGTTCAGTGTTCAAACTCTGCCACTCCAAGCATGTTGACGCATCTTTGTTCTCTCAAAATGCCCACGTCCCCTTCGCTTTCACCTCCAAGCAAGGAGGACATTGGGTGGGCAGGAGCAGTTATGGTGTCCAAGGCTAGATACAGAGCACCGTGTTCACTGGAACACCCAGAGGCAGTTAAGGTAACATCTTCCACTGGATGACCTAATTTGCCTAAAACACCCCCTTCTCCTGGTCAGATCCTACAGAAGTACCTGCCTTCTGTGTTCTGGGCCAGCAGCCTGCAGAATGTAGATGTGGGAGGACTGCAGAAATGGAGAAGGAGGACGGTATGAGTATGAGAAGTCATTCCCTTCAGCCCTGCAGAAACAGTCTGAGACCTGCGTGCTCACAACACCGCTCAGAAGTCCACCCGCATCGGCCCCTGCCAAAAGGAGAAACACCAGTCAGAAAGGCCTGGCGCTCACCACCTTGAGTCCTAAAGACCCCCAGCTGCTGTCAGAGAGTGACTGGATGCGTGTGAGGCAGGAAGCCCCAGCGGTGCCACCTGCGCCCCTGCTCCGAGCTCCTGTTTCAAAGGGCTGACGCCCTCTGTCAAGGAAGAATCAGCGAGTCGCCCGTCGCCCCGGAGCCCAGGGCCAGTGAGCTCCTAGTGGGGGAATTGCTGCTTAAAGGGCACTGTTTTGCATCCTGCTTTAGATAGCTTGTAAGTCTCCCCTTATGACTGTTCTGTTTATGCAAATGAAAGGGACTGGTTGATAAATACATAAGGAAACAAACAAATAAAAAGGGGGCCGCCCTCAGAAGCCCCTCACTTTGTCAGAGACACCCCTGGTGTGGCAGCCTCCAGGTGGCTTGGAGGGTCCTGGGTCTTTGAACCCTCTGACTTGCTCCCCACCCACAGCCCTCCCATCCTGAACACTCACCCCACCTCTGCCCATGTACCTTTTTCCAGCCAATCAAAAAGCTGAAATTAAAAACAAAACTTTTATAAGAAACATTTCAGAGTATAATAAACCCTATACGCATTTTCCTAGATTCAATAATTGTCAACTCATGGCCAATCTTGTTTCATCTGTGCTCCCACTGTTTCCTCCTTCTCTGTTAATTATTTTGAAGCAAATGCCAAACATTACATCATTTCATCCATAAAGAGTTCAGCATAGATATCTAAAAGATAGAGTTTTTAAAAAATCAGTCACCATACCATGCTCAACCTAAAGATGTTAATAATAGTTCTTCAATATCATCAAATATCCAGGCAGTGTTTAGTTTTTCCTGATTATCTCATACATTTTTTTTGTTTATTTGAATCAGGATCCAAATAAGGTCCTTATATTTGTGATTGATTGTCATGTCTTAAGACAAAGAGCTGAATTCTGAATTCTGAAACGACAAAATCCAAATTTGGAGCACAGAGTAGAGTGGCAGTCTTAACAGGTGCTGATCATCAAAGTCAAGCATTCATTCATTCATTCAGTCATTCAACAAATATTTATCAAGGAGCTCTGGTGAAGCAGGCCTGTGCCCTGCACTGGGATGTAATGGTGGCAATGATCATTCCTGGAGCCTACACCACCGAGGCAGTCTGGAGGAGGGCAGACACGAGTCAAATGATGACACGAGGAATGTGGCACTTAAAAGGTTGAGAAGTGCTATGAAGGAGGGTGCTGCAGGCACCAATAACATGAGTTTACATAACTCTAAGGGACAGAATTAGGGTCAACAGGTGGAAGTGCTGGGGAATCAGATTTGGGGACAGGAGAGGGAAGAATTCAAAAATTACCAAGCATGAAAAGAAGCAGAAACATATGATCCATAATGAAGAGAAAAACCAAGCACCAGAAAGAGATCCAGAAATGACACAGATGAGAGGATTAGTAGACAGAGTGTTAAAATAGCTATTACCCCACGTGTTCAAGAAGGTAGAGGAGTACCAATCATGATAAGGATGGACACGGAACACAATAGCACAAAGGCCAGAAGGGGAGAAATGGAAGCTGAATGTTGCAAGGTTCTCACACTGTATGTCAAGTGGTGTTCTATTTCTCGAAGGCAGACTGTGGTAAGTTAAAGGTGCACATTATAAATCCTAAAACAACCACTGAAAGAACAAAGCAAAGAGGCCCAGCTAACAAGCCAATAAAGGTGATAAAATGAAATCATAAAAAGAATACTCACTTAATACAAAAGAAAGCAGTAAAAGAGGGGAAAAGGAACACAAATTAGATGGCACAAATAGAAAACAAATAGCAAGATGGCATATTTAAATCCAACACATCAATAAACTCCCTCAATTAAAAGGCAGAGATTGTCAGATTGGATAAGAAAGCAAGACACAACAATATGCTCTCTACAAGGAACTCACTTTAAATATAAAGAACAAAAAGGTTAAAAGTAAAAGGATGGAAAAAGATATATCATGCTAACACTAAGCAAAAGAAAGCAGGAGTTGCCATAAAATATCAGACAAAGTAGATTTCAGAGCAGGAATATTACCAGGAATAAGAGAAGGGTCATTTCATAATAATAAAGGAGTCAATTCATCAAGAGGACATAATAATCATAAATATTTATACACCTAATAACAGAGCTTCAAAATATATGAAGCATAATGCCATTATTCACAGACAGCATAACTGGGTACATGGAAAATCCAAAAGAATATAGACAAGAACTATTAGAATTTGTAAGTAATTTACCAAAGTCTCTGGATACAGGGTCCGTGGACAATCTCTTCCATTTTAGCCATCCTGGAGGGTGAACGGTGGTATCACACTGTAGTGTTAATTTGCATTTCCAGGATGATATTTTAATGTATTTATTGACTATTTAGAAGTTTTCTTTTGTAATGTGCCTGTACAAGGCACATTTTTTCTATCGGGGTGTGTGTCTTTTTTCTCTGTTGATTTGTAGGAGTTCCCTATATATTCTGGATATGAGTCCTCTGACAGATACACACACAGCAGATGTTTTCTTCCACTCTCTGTGGTCAGCCTTCCCACTTGTTCTGCTTGTAAATTTACTACCTCTCTTTGCCTTGCTTCTGATTCTGGAACTGGACTTGGGAGATGCTATTTCTCCTTTGCCAGCTGGCCAGATGATATTATTTGTCAGTGGAACATACCGGAGCCTCATTGCAAGGCTGGAAGAGGAAGAGGGACTTCTGTTTCTGCTGTTTTCTATTTTTGCATGGAGCAGAGTACGGGAGCCCGGCTCTGTTTACCACAGCGGTGGGCTGCCCTTGCAGTCCAAGGCTGGTACTCTCCCCTATGTCCTTTGTGACTGCAGTGGCAGACAGGGTGTTCTTGTGGCAGCCATGTGCCCTCCTCAGGGATCTGCATCGCAGCCTGCAGCCCCGCAGGGTCCCGTTCTAAGTTTTTAAGCTCCTTTCTTGTTCACTTTCCCCTCAGCCCTGGGGCAGTAGCTGCTTCCTGCCCTTACTTCCTTTACTGTATCTTAGCATTCTCTTTTACCTTTGTAAACAATGAATCCCATTTTTCCTTTTCTTTGTATTAAATTTCCCTGTTCATATTATTGGTATAATTTCTGTCTCCTGACTGGATGCTGGCTTACACTCTCTTGATCGTGCTATTTGGTGAATAAAAGTTCTTAATCTTAACGTGCTTTGGCCGCTTCGTTGAGAATTAATTGGCCCAATATGTGTTACTCTAGCTCTGGGCTTTCTCTAAGTTCCATTGATCTATTTAGCTGTCTGGACACCAGTACCACACTGTCTTGATTACTGTGGCTGCACAATCAGGTCTTGAAACCAAAGTTTTCCAGCTTTGTTCTTTTTCAAAGTTGTTTTGGCTATTCTAGGTCCTTTGAATTTTCATACAAATTTTAGAAACACCTTGCCAATGTCTTCTGGGATTTTAATTGGAATTGTGTTGAAACTACAGATCAATCTGGGTTGAAGTGACGTCTTAGTCATATTGAGTCTTCTGATCCATGAACGTTGTATTCTGTCTGCTAGGGCTGCCATAACAAAATACCATAGACCAGGTGGCTTCAACAACAGAAATTTATTTCTCACAGGCTGGGAAGCCCAAGATAAGGTGCCAGCTAGGTAGGTTTCATTCAGTGACCTTTTCTCTTAGCTTGTAGACAGCGGCCGTCTCGCTGTGTGCTCACATGACTTCTTTGTACGCACACCAGAGAGAGAGAGAGAGATCTGGTGTCTCTTCTCAGATGGACACTACTTCTATTGCATCAGGGCTCCACCCTTATGACCTCATCTAATCTTACCTACCTCCTAGGAAGCCCCATCCTCAAATACAGTCACCCTGGGGGTTAGGACCCCAACGTCTGAACTCAGGAGGGGCACAGTTTAGTCCGCAGCAAACATCCTATATCCCCTATGTATTTAAGTCTTCTTTGATCTCTCTCAACAATTTTTTTAAATTTTTAGTTTCTTGCACACCTTTTGTCAAATAGATCCCTATGTATTTAATATTTTTGATGACATTTTTAAAGATTTCAGTTTCCAATTGTTTGTTGCTAGTGTATAGACCTACAATTTCTTTTTTGTAGATAATAGACCTTGTATCCAGAAACCTTTCCAAACTCACTTACTAGTTCTCATAGCTTTCCTTGGGATTTTCTGCATAAAAAATCATGTCATCTGTGAATAGAGATGGCTTTATTTCTACCTTTCCATCTGTATGAATGTTTTTCTTTTTGTTTATTTGTTTTGCCTTATTGCATCGGCAAGAACCTCCAGCACGATGCTGAATAGATAGGGTGAGAGCATTCATCCTTGCCTTTTTCCCAATCTTAGGGAGAAAGTACTCAATATTTCACCATTAAGTGTGATGTTAGCTATGGTTTTTCTTAGGTGCCTTTTACCAGGTTGAGGAAGTTTCATTCTATTCATAATCTCCTGAGATTATCTATCATAAATGAGGAAAGTTTGTCAAATACATTTTTCTATTGAGATAACCATGTAGTTTTTCTCCTTTACTCTGTTAATAAAGTTAATTACATTAATTGATTTTCAAATATTAAAGCAATCATGGATTCCTAGAATAAACCCCACTAAGTCATAATGTATTATCCTTTTTATATATTTCGGGATTTGATTTCTCAATATTTTGTTAAGAATTTTTGCATCTGTGTTCATGAGGGGCATTGTTCTATAGTTTTCTTTCATTATAGTGTCTGGTTTGGGTATCAGGCAACACTATCTTCATAAACCGAGTTGCAAAGTTGTAATAGCTAGATCTTTAGTTAACATGAGGGATGCCAACTTAGAGAAAGGAAGCAATATTGTAACCATGACCCTGACTCACTAGTTTCTGTGAATACATTCTAGCCTGAACATAGCCTAGATGATTAAGCACCTCTTGCTTTTACATAATACACGAGCTGCTAGTTCTATCACTCTTGCTTACGTACATCTCCCAGCTGTGATAAGACACCTCTGTTCTTTGAGTTCCCCAGGAACATGACGACCTCCAGAAAGAAAAATTCTGCATTGATACCCATCATGAATGACAGAAGAAAGAGATAATGTGGTGCCTTGAAGTTTGTCACACCGGATAGTCAAGATCCCTAACCCCGCTCCTTCCCTGCCCATTTCCCCTGTGAGCTCCCTCAAGATTCTGCATGATTTTAAGATGGTTCCTTAGGACACTAGTCCGCCAGCTTCTGATTATGCCAGTTAATAGTATAAATTTTCCTTTCTCAACCACCAGCTTGTTTGCAATTGATTGGCACCAGATTGTGGTGAGAAGAATGAACTCCTTTTCGCTGGGTTACAAAGTCTTTTCAATTTTTGGAAAAAAATTTGTATAAGATTGATGTTATTTCTTCCTTACTATTTGATATAATTCACCAACAAGGCTGTGTGAGCCTTGAGTTTTCTTTACAGGAAGGTTTTTCAAACTATAAATTTAACTCCTTTAATAGAAATAAGGTTATTCGGATTTCCTATTTCTTCTTAAGTCAGTTTTGGTAATTTGTGTCTTTGAAGAAATTTGTAAATCTCTCTTATGTTGTTGGATTTATTGACATAGAGTTGTTTGTGTTATTTCCTTATTATCCTTTTAACATCTGTCGGCTGTATAGTGATGACCCCTCTTTCATTCTTGGTTTTGGTAATTTGTGTCTTCTCAATTTTTTTCTTGATCATTCTAGCTAGAAGTTCATCGCTTTTATCCATTATTTTTTAAAATAACTTTTGTTTCCATTAATTTCACTTACCATTTGTTTTCTACTGCATTTACTTTTGCACTCATCTTTGTGTTTTTTCCTTCTACTTATTTTCACTTTATTTTGCTTTTCTTTTTCATCTTAAAGCAGAGGCTTAAGTCATTCATTTTAAACCTTTCTTATTTTCTCATATAAGCATTTAAAGCTCTAAATTTTTCTCTAAGCTTTATTTTAGCTGCATCCCAGATAGTCTGCATTGCTTTCATTATCAACCACGTCAAAATATTTGTGATTTCTTCTTTGATCCAAGTATTATCTAATTGTTGTTTAATTATCAAACGTTGGGGAGATATTTTAGATACCTCTTTATTATTGAAATCTATTTCAACTCCATGTGGTCAGAGAACATACTCTATATTATGTCAGTCCCTTTAAAGTAATTGATTCTTGTTTTATTTCTGTTGGTGAAGTATATAGTCTCTGTGGGTGAAGATCCCTGTGCACTTGAAAAGATGATCTACTCTGTCATTGCTCAAGATAATGTGCTACAAATATCAATTAGGTTGATTAGCTTGACAGTGTTGTTCAAGTCTCCAGAGCCTTACTGATTTTCTGTCTATTTTTTCTATCAACTACTGATCACTGCCAATTTCAGTTCTGTAAGTTTTTGGCTCATGTATTTTTGAAATTCTGTTACTGGATGCATTCGGATTTAGAATTGTTAATATCTTTTGTTTTTAAGCTATGTTTTCCCCATACAGTTGAAGCAAAAAACAAAAGACTATAACCAAAAATACCTGTTACTGCATTTTTTCATAAATTCCAATTTTTGAATAAATAATAGAGATGAGCAAAGACAGAGAAGAATAAAAATCAAGCACGATCCCACCTCTAGAGAGGGAAACAGCATCACCATTTTAGAACATCTTTCAAAAGGTCTTTCATGAATAGCGTAACGTCCTTTTCTAACCAAGTAATCATGAACATTTTTCTATGTTATTATTATTATTCAACACTATTTTTAGTGGCCATGTAGTATTCCATTGTACGGATAACCATGATGAAATTAACCTTACATTACATTTGCATTTATCTCTTTAACTTTAATCTTATAGACGTCCGTTCATTGGAATCTCCTTTTCAACTTTTTTCCCTTTGTTCTATTACCTTGCCTCTCAGTTTAGGGTAATCCACAGATTTACTTGGCTGAGTTCTCCATCTGCCCCTAAGATGTAGACACAAATGTTTCACAATCTGGGCCCCAGGTGGAGCCCTGTGGTCCACTCCTAGAGCCATTCCTCCATGCAACAGCCATTCATTCCATACTCTTCAGAAATGTTTGCTTAACCAACTCTGCATCCATTTTACTGATTTTGTGTTAAAGTTGAGCCCTTAAAGAGCTGTTTGTATACCATACTTGGTATCTGTAATGGACTCCCTTGAAACCCCTCCTGGATCCCCTCGGGTCCCTTTCACCAGCTCCGCATGCCCACTGCCCACTCTGTGGACTCTGCTGCCAATGGCTTACACTTATGACTTCCAGAGGATTGGCCTTGGGCACCAAAGCTGCTCCACTCTGGGAATCTTACATTTTCCCCTGGACAGCCAGCCTACAGCCGGTAACTGACTGATTTGGGAGCATAAAGCGCAGCTCTTTGAATTCAAGGTGGCAAGCTCTGAGGTGTAAGTTATGCTCCAGAGCTCCCCATGGGATCAGTCTGGGACCTGAAATCTGCCCTTCTCTTGGTTTCTTCCTCTTTCCTCTCCTGCCTCTCCCACTGCCCTGCAGCTTTCTTCTGAGAGCAGGTCCTTTATAAATCACTTGGCCCAGGCTCTTCTTTTGGTAGACCTTAACCTTAAGGCAGCATCCAAAACCACCCAAAGCAGTACTTAGAGTAGGTTCTTCCCAGGTCTCACCCACACTACTGTCCTCCACCTTGCAAACCCAAAACCACTGGTGTGCCCAACTTTAAAACAACTTGACATCTGAACATCTATGCTTGCACCAAAAGAAGAATAGGAGTTTTTATTCCCTCTATAAAAGAATTCACAACAGGGTTCTAAATGTAGGGAACTCCACTTGTGTGTTTAAAATCAAATTATAAAATTTTACCCCCAAAAATTGACCTATAGCAACTTTTCCAGAAATAACGTATCCTATATAAAGCAGTGCCCTGTATAGCAACCCAGTAATTGAGACTTTGAAATCCCTTTCCATGAAAGTGGCATTCTCCTGGGGCCCCCTGGTAAGTTTCTGACTCTTTTCCTCAGCCCCCTCAGTCATACCCTGAAGGGAGTTGCCATGGTGACCGTGGGACGGTGACCTCCGGAGCAGCTCAGGCTCAGGAGAAACGGTTTCCACCAGTGTGACTAAGAAGCAGGGAGCTGAGATGTAAATGGCATTCTCCTTGGTCAGTTGGGCAGATATTTAACTGGTTTAGCGTTGGCGACGTGCAGAAGTGCTCAAACAACTTCAGATGCACAGGGGCTGATGCTGGGCTCACCCTGCTTCTCAGGAGCAGAAGCGTTAACAATATGCCTCGCCCTGAGCCTGGCTCCGACAGAGGCGTGCATCCAGAGAAAGGCCATCCTCAGGGAGGCAGGTTGGGACCGCACAGATCTAATTAATTTATTATTGGAGTTCAGTGATAGAAAGAGAGGGTCACTACATATGTAAATGATGCTGTGTTTAATCCCAGGATCTAAATGCACTTAACCAAGGAAATGAAAGCTCTCTCACGCCTATTTAATTAGCTCATTTGAATAGAAGAGAAGCCAGGGGGAGACAAACAGGCCTGAACTCAGGCACCTGCCCACACGAATCACTCCTCACCCCCTTGACACCGAGACGCTGCTGAACTCTTTCCTCAGTACTTTTTTTTAAATGTTATTAATATTTGCAATTACAAAAATAGTTTGTGCTCATTGTAACAAGTCAAACAATATAAAATTTTGAAGTTACTGTATCCCAATTCCAGTCCATTGAGGTAATCAGTGTTAACACCCTGGAGTATATAGCCTTCTGGACCTTTCTTTGCGATCATTTAAACATGCACAGCCACTCCCCATTATGTCTCTCCTCCTCCTCCCACACTATAACCTTGCTCCTGCTACTTAACATGATATTGCGGTATCCTGGGGGTTCCTCCAGGTCAACACATATGTATCTAATTCGTTCTTTAATATCTCAATGGTATTCTATAATACCATTATATATTCTATAATATTCTTCTATAATATTCTATAAGTACTACGATTTATTCAACATTCCTATTGATGGACAATCCCAATTCTATCCAGCTTTTCCTACTATAAATAGGGTCAGTCTTGTATATAGATATATATTTTTATTGTATATATACAATATTGTATATGTTACATATATCATTTTTATATAGATACTGATGTTATTATTTCTATAGGATGCATTCTCAAAATTAGAATCAAAGAATGTGTTCATTTTCACTTCTAACAGTCACGTTGAAATTACTTTCCCAAAAGGGTTTAGCAATTCACATACCCATTAGCAATGGATGAGAGTCCCTGTTTACCCACATACTTGACAATACTAGATGTTATCTGTCTTTAATTTTTGCTAATCTGATGAGTGAAAATGGTATTAATTGTTGTTTTATTTTGCCACCCCTGACTGCAAATAGAGTTGAGTGTCTTTTCATCTGCTTATGGGCCATTTGTATTCTCTCATTGGTAAAATCTTGGTTCATATCCTTTGTCCATTTTTTTTTTAAGTTTATCTTTTCCTTATCAGGTTATATATTAAGGGTATTATTTATTGTCTGTCCTAGGCATTATCGTTAGTCTTTTGACTTAGTGGGACTTGATCATTTTTGCCCCTTCTCTGTCAGTTTCACTTGTGAATGTCAGCTTTCACCATTTTTTCCAAGTTAATAGGCAAAGGTGTGGGACTGGGAAGAGATGTTGCGACTGTAGAACAGAGAGGAGACTCAAGTGACCGGAGCAGCGAGTTTGCACTGGGAGGCTGGCAACACCAAGTGGGACAGCATCAGCATCTCTAATACTCATACCTGGTAGGGAGAGAGGTGAGCAGCTTTTCCAGAATTCACTCAGTCTGTGTTCTGCTTTGGAGGATCCTCCTCCTCTTGGCATAGAACCCTTCTCCCATATCCCTTTATCTAGCTCACTCTGACTCATCCTTCAAAACTCAGCTCAAGCATCACCTCCTCTGAAAAGCCTTCCTTGATCCACCCAGCAGCTGATCTAGATGACCCTCCTGTGTATAATTCTATTCTAGCTCTTGTCACATCATATCGTAACCCACTGGTTTGTTTGTCAGTAACCGCCCCCCCCCCCCAGACTGATTGCTCCTTTAGAGGAGGGCTCCCTTTGGGGCACATGTCCATTCCCAGGGTCTAGCAACTTTGGGAGCAGTCCGTTTGTTCAAAGAATGGCTTGAACAAATTTAGCAAACTTTTCATCAGCACCACTGTGCCAGGTGCTATGGAGGTGACAGAAGAACTATAACACATGATGCCTGATATCAGAGTGATTGAAATCTAGCCGAGGGGCTGGCCCCGTGGCCAAGTGGTTAAGTTCACACACTCCGCTGCAGGCGGCCCAGTATTTCGTTGGTTCAAATCCCGGGCGCAGACATGGCACTGCTCATCAAACCACGCTGAGGCAGCGTCCCACATGCCACAACTAGAAGGACCCACGACGAAGAATATACAACCATGTACTGGGGGGCTTTGGAGAGAAAAAAGGAAGAAATAAAATCTTTAAAGAAAACAAATCTAGCCAAGACATAAGAGCGCACTGAAATGGAGACAATAGCACATGAGAGCAATTACACTTCAGTAGACTATCATGTAATTGAGAATATAAGTGTTATAGAAGCCCTGGGTGAGGGGGCACAGGGAAGAGCCACGGAGGTCATGCACTTGATCTAGATTTTGACGGGTGGGGGGCATTCGGGCAGGGAGTAAGAAGAAACAAGGGCAGCCAGGTAAGGACAGCAATGGAGAAAGGCGTGGGCCTGGGAAAGAGCACGTGGTGATCATGAAACAAGGGGGAGGCTAAGTGACCGGAGCAGAGAGTTTTTGCTGGGAGGAGGGGCAAAACCGAGTGGGACAGCATCTAACTTCCCAGCAAGGAATTTCTGGATTATTCTGAATCCACGTACTGCCTCCTCAGATCTTGCTGGCTAATTCTGGCATTCTGCCATGTACTCTAAAGATGTGTTCATGTGTCTCTTTCACTAAATTGTAAGCTTCTGGTCTGGAGAGTGGTGTGCAGAATAATGCCCACACGCACACAAAAAGATGTCCGCCTCCAATCCCCGGAACCTCTGACTATGTTGCATTACAGGACAAAGGGGCATTAAGGCAGCAGATGGAATTAAGGTTGCTCATCATCCCTTAAAACAGGGAGAATAGGCTGCATTATCTTGGTGGGCCCAATGCAATCATGTGGAGCCTTGAAAGTGGAACAGGGAGGCAGAAGAGGGGAGTTAGAGGGAGCTGGGACTATGGAGGAAGGTCAGAGTGGGAAGGATTCGGCTCACTGTTGCTGGCTTTGAAGATGGAGGAAGCAGGCAATGAGCCAAGGAAGGTGGGCAGGCTCTAGAAGCTGGAAAAGGCAAGGAAACTGATTTTCCCCTGGAGCCTCCTGAAGGAGCCAAGCCTTGTCGACACCTTGATTCCAACCCAGCGAGACGTGTCCTAGATGCCTGACCCCGAGAACTGTAAGGTAATAAATATGTACTGGTAATAAATAAGTTGGAGGCAGTTTGATGCAGCAGCAATAAGAAACTCAGCAGGGACCATGTCTCACCCGTATTTACATACACACATAACCCAGCTCTGTTTATTGCGGTGCTCAATAAATGCTCACTTAATGTAATGGTGCGAAGAATTCCTCATGACCCAACATCCCTCCCAGGAAACACAGATTGAACTCTATCAGTATCCATGTGCTCTAAGTCAGTTTGCTCTCAGTCCAGATTTTGAGTTTGCGCTTATAAACAACACCGGAGCAAACATCTTTCTTCTGTTTTTGAAGCAATTTGCTTATCCTAAGCAGAACTCCCAGGTCAAAGACGATGGACATTTTTATGGCTGTTGACCCATTTAGCCAACTTACGTTCCAGAGACTTGGAGCTAATTTACACGCCCACTTACAGTCAAGCACCACCCTCTGCCACCACCAGCCAGCAGGGACCTCCTCCCTGCCCCTCCCTGCACATTAGACTTTTTCCTGCTGTGGTATCAACTGTAGAAGTTCTGGCCCCGGAGACTGAGTGGGGCTCCACAGCCATGAGGATCACTCCTTAGGGATAACACCGGTCCAGGAGGGAGGAACCTGACTCATCTCCAGTTTATTTTTAGTCAGTAATTACAATGAGAGATTCTTTTTTTTTTAAGAGTTGCAAGAAATGATCTGCCTGTGTTCAGGAAGCTGGTAGTTTTCCAGTGTCCCCAAATTGGTAGGCTGAGAATTGTAGCTGACTGACCCAGAGGGAAAAGCCTTGATTTAAAGGTCTGGTTCTTTTTTCCCCTTTGCAATATAGCGGTCATTGTGTTTGGGTTTTGTTTTCGTTTTTGACAAGCCTTTTGTTGACTAGGCTAATAAGAGCATCCTGGAGGCAAGAACAAGATTAGTTATTTTTCCACCTGCTTCCAGCCCACAGAACAGAAACAGACCTGCAGGCTTCATCCTCCCTTAGGAATAACTATCTTCCCACTTCAGGGAAGGAAAAAATCATGGGAATCAGACTTTGCTTGTCTCTGCTTCCTCACTCGTGGAAGTCTTACTGGGCTCGGGTCTGCAGGAGGCAACTAGGTCTGGGTGGGGCTCACAGGGCCTCCTGGAGAGTCGGAATCAGAGGCTCCTGGGAAGGTGGGCAGTGCCCATCTCAGCCTCCTATTACGGGCAGGCGGCCCAGTGGCTCTTCCCTCCCCTTTTCCTCTCTTGGCCCTCTGCTCCTTCCCCGCCCCCATCACAGCCCCTATTACTGATGTGTCCATGTGAAATAAGGCCGATGAAGTTTAGCCCTTAGGAGGGCGGCAGACGACACAGTTTGGGACTCTCAGGCTCAAAGGTACCTTGGTTCTGCCTGCACGTGTTTGATCCAAAGAATGGAAAAAGCCCTTGGACTCGAGAGATCTTCATCGTCATCCTGGCTCTTCCCCAGGTTTCCTTCATGACTTTGGGCCTTCAGTTTCCAGGCCCTCAGGCTCCCTCTCTGTGAAATGGCCAAACAATCCTGCTTCCCAGGGAGCGAGCACACAGCACGCCTCGGGAGAAAAGAGCAACAAATATTTACAAATCCATCACTGAAGTGGCAGCTGAAACAGCTGACAGAGCAAAGCACGCCCTGTCAGGTCCCGGACCCTCCATGGGGCCTGCTCCCTCCCATGCCTCCCACCCACACCCTGACAGAGCAGGGCCGACCTCCAGCCTCCCCGGGGGGCGGGGGGGGGAGGGGGTGCCCAGGCGACTTCCCAGCTCTGAATTTCTTTTGGCACTTTGATGCTCCCCCAGGAGGATTCATGAGACCGCAGCAGGAAATGAGGAACATATTTTTAAATCAGAAGGGGAAGCAATGTCTTTGTGTCAGCTAAGTGGCCTGGATCCAGGGCTGAGAGACTGTGGCGCATTTCTCCTCGCAGACAGCAGGTGCTCTTCTAGATGTGGTTATGGCAACAAAATAAATGATGGATAATTGCTTTTGTGACAACTTGCCAATTAAATTAGACTCAGCAGAATAACATAATGACAATTTGTTATGCTCCGGTGGGCACTAACATACCAATCATAATTAAATGCTATGACTGAAATAGAATACCGCTCGACGCAGGAATATATAACCCCAATTCCCTCTCCCTGAAACATTATAGGTTGAGGCTTGATTTTAATTTCTGGAAGATAATGGCATTAGTGCATATCTGAGTGGGTCTGTGGAGAGGCCTGTGGTGAGGGGAGATGGGCCTGAGTGGGAAGGCTAGGCCTGTGAGGAAGGGCCCCGGGGGCTGAACTCCAAGGTCACTGGGAAGAGTACAGGAGCCCCTGGTGGTGAAGACAGTGCTGCATGGGCTGGGGACATGCGTGGTCCTGTCGGCCCACAGGAGGGGCAAAGGGGAGGCCTTCCAATGGCTCCTACTTTAACAAGGCCTGTGCTGCATCAGCTCCAAGGCCCCAATGCCAGGGTGTTCCAGGACACGTCCTTGAACGAGAAGCCCAAGCTCACACTTCATGATAAAGGGGCACTGAAGGCCTGCTTCGTGCCAGGCGTGTACTTGGTACTCTTCATCCGTAAAGCATTTTCTCCTCACCACTCTTAGCTAAAGTGAGGAGCCAGCCTCACAGATGAGGAACCCACTCAAGATCACAGTTAGTCAATTCAAACCCAGACTGTCTGCTTTCAAAGCCCCTTCCTCTATGTTCCCACCATGCTCTTCTCTTCACACTCCTGCCAGCTGCACGAGGCAGTTACGTCAATAAACATGAGGGAAGGAAATACCAGGGAGAAGCACAGAAAAAGCCCTAGTGAAGGAGAAATGTGTGCCCAGTGCACAGCCACCCCGCCTTATACAACCCTCCCCTCCCCGGTCACAGCTGACTGGGCCACGAGTGAACAGCTGACCCAAGGTGGGCCAACCCAGTTCTCCTCTGGGAACTTTGCCTTGAGCTACCTCAATTGCATTGAAGGATCCTTAATGTACACAGCTGTCTCGGTCCATTTGAGCTGCTACAACAGAATCCCATAGACTGGGTGGCTTATAAACAACAGAAATTTATTTCTCACAGTTCTGGAGTCTGGGAAATCCAAGATCAAGGTGCCCATAGATCTGGTGTCTGGTAAGACCAGCTTCCTGGATCACAGATGGCCGTCTTCACTCTTCCCCTCACATGGCAGAAGAGGTAGGGGGGCACACTGGGGTCTCTTGTAAGAGCACTAATCCCATTCATGAGGGCTCCACCCTCATGACCTAATCACCTCCCAAAGGCCCCACCTCCAAATACAATCACATTGAGGAGCAAGATTTCAACACATGACTTTGGGGAGGACACAGGCCTTCGGTCCACAGCAACATCAATTTTATGAGAGCTTCTCTATATCCTAATATACTTGCAGTACACACAGCTCATAAAGGCTACAACTCAGCTTTCAAAACCTTGACCTAAACTGTATATTCTGATGATAAGACGTATTAATTGTGTATTCAAGTTTTACTATCTTTATTGATGTATTAATTCCAAACCATCCTATAAAAGATTGGAGCTGGCTTTTTTTTCTATATTTTTTTTTTGGTGAGGAAGATCTTCCTCTTTTTTTGCTTGAGGAAGATTATCACTTAGTTAACATCTGTGCCAATCTTCCTCTATGTGGGATGCTGCCACAGCATGGCCTGACCAGTGGTGCTAGGTCCATGCCGGGATCTGAACCTGTGAACCCTGGGCTGCCAAAGCAGAGCATGCAAACTTAAACACTATGCCACCGGGCTGGCCCCTGGAGGTGGCTTTTTAAAAAATCAAGTAACAATTATTTTGCTTGCTTTTTTAAAGTTTAGAAGGGGGTTCTGTAGAGATAAATAGGATGACTGAGGTTCTCTCTTTCTCTGTTAAAAATAATTACTGGGTTTTTTTAATGTAATAATGCAAAAACAAATCACATAATACTGAAATGTTTAAAATAAAACCCACCCTCATGAATTCCACTCCCCAACGATGACCAGTGACATCAACATAGCATGTATTCTTTGAGCCCTTCTTTCCTGCCCACACCATCTTTTGAATGTGAATGTGGACCTGATGTATTTATGGATACGATGATAGGATATTTGGGATTTGCTTCAAATAATCCATGGTTGGGGGAAGCCAGTGAATGGGATGGAAAAACAATAGCCAAGAGTTGAAAAGTGTTGCAACAAGGTGATGGGACCAGAAGAGTTCATTACACTATACTCTGCTTTTTATGTGCTTGAAAATTTCTACAATAATAGCTTAAATTTTTAAATCCTATTTTATTTTTTAACTATTTAAAAAGTGGACTCACACTTTATGTAATATTCTTCAATTTGCTGTCTTCTTTAACTAACAGCTTATTGTGGACGTTGTTCCATGTCAGTGCAGCACGGAACAGCGCTACTCCTTCTGGTAGTTTTCCATGGTACAGATATTCTACCATCGCCCCACCTCTCTGACGCAGCTAGGTTATTTGTAGTGCTTTTCCATAACAAATAATGCTAGGTTAATAAAACTCTGCATATGTCTCTTCCTCTTGAAGGAGGGTTTCTGTATGATCAATTCCTTAAAGTACAATTTCTGGGTCAAAAGGCAATGGTATTTTAAATTTGACTGATATTGCCAAATGCTTCTTCAAAAATGTCCTAGCAAGTTTCAGTTTCATCAGCTATGTATGCCTTTTTATCTGCATCCTTCCACACACTGAGTACTAGCAATCTGGTTAACTTTTGCCAAATTTTGACAGAGAAGACACATCTCACTTTGTTTCATGTTGTTTTGGTTGTTGCTGAGGTTGCACATCTTTTCCTGCTTCGTCTGCTGCATGCATTTCTACCTCAGTGAATTCCAAGTTCATCACCCTTGCTCATTCGTCCACAGTATTTCTCTTTCTTATTGATTTGTAGCAGCTCTTTGTATATTATAGATGTTAACCTTTTGTCTGGTGTATATGTTTAAAACATTGTCTTCCGTTCTTTAACTTTTGTTTATGGTGTTTTTCACCATGCAGAAGTCGTTGTCATTGTTTGTTTGCTCTATGTAGTCAGACGGTCACTCTCCCTGCTGTCTTCTGGGCTTCATGTCACGCTCAAAAAGGCCCTACATTTTCTTCCACTACTTTCATAGTTCTAATTTTTATTTTTAGATCTTTAATCCATTTGGGATTTATTTTGGGCATGATACCAGATAAAGAATGAAATTTAAATTTTCCTTGAAATTCACAACCTATTCCCAACACTATTTGTTTAATAATCCATCCTTAACTCACCAATGTGAAATGCTATCTTTGTCACATATTTAATAGTTATACTTACACAGATTTTTCTAGATTTCCTGTTTTACTCCCCTGGTCTAATTGCCTATTCCTATACCTGAATGATGCTGTTTTAATTATTGTTGCTTTATAATACATTTAATAGCTAGTAGATAATATCACATTCTAATATTTCAGAATTGTATTGGCTGTTCTCATGCATTTATCCTTCCAGGTGAACTTTTGTTAAGCTAAAAATAAAAACTGCAGTGGGATCTGATTAAAATTGCTTTAACTATATATATTAAGTTGGGAAGCACGACCCAAGACTCTTTGGGTAGAACAGAAATATAAAAACTATCCATGGATGCCTGCACATGCCCATGGTGCCATGCCAGAAGCCAGTAGGCTCAGGATCAGTCCTGGAATGGTCCTACCCCATGCCCATGGCCCCCTCCTCTCAGCCTGCTCTGTATTCAACTCCTGATTTTTCCTCTTATTGGGCTGCAACTCTGATTCCTCCTTATGTGTTTCTCTGGCATTCCAACCACCTTCTGTTCTCCTACCGTGGCACAGCTGGTCTTCTCTCTTGACTATTCTGGAATCTTCTCCCTCTTGCAGGTGAGGCCTGGCACTTCCAGACTGGTCCAACCCACTGAAGCTGGTCAGTAGGGTCAGGATTGGACAACGTCTTCAATGCCATAATAACAGAAGGAAACAGGAACCTTCTAGCTTGAACTCCCTCTTTTGACTGCATTTCCATAATATGGAGATCATGGGGAAATGACCACGGGCTTAGACAAATAAAGTCATAGAATAACTGGCTGATTAGGAAAGTGTTTTGAGTTTCTTTTGGCAGTAGTAACAAGTAACACCTTTCCCTAGTGTCCGTCTTTCCCTGTCCCCTACAGAGAAGTGGAAAGGAAAGATTCTAGGACTATGCTGTCCAAGATTCCACCAGTTCCAGAAAGAGACTGACTTCATGGTGACTGGGAAGTTTATCCTGGTCAACCTGAAACTTCTATCATTTCCCGATACTAGATTCCCACAGGTGTTTGACAGGGCCAGGACTAGGGTGAGGCAAGTGTCAATGCACTTGTATGACCTTGAGAGTGACAGATTGACCTTGAGAGACTCCTTAAACTTGGGTCGTAGGTACTTCACTGGCCTCACCCTAGTCTCAGCCCAGGAGTTTGATCCCTTGTGGTGGATACAGTGGTCCTCGGCTCAGACCCCCTCTGCACCCATTCCAGCTGCTGGGACCATCAGCTGATGATGGCTCATAACTACATCTGTCACTGGGAATTACTCTGGCGACAGGGAATTGCCTTGACCAAAATTACACCCCTTCCAAGGGGCAGCCTATGGCCAAGGACTGGCTGAGGTGGGGATGCAAATGCTCAGCCTCCTTGTCTCCATCTGGAACAGCTCTGCAGAGCCATCCCAGCTTCGGAGCATCAGTTCCCAACACCAACCAAGAAGCACAATGCTTGGTAGGCCTCATTGGGCTCTGGACGTACCATAGTCCACACTTTGGAATACTACTCTAAGGAACCTTACAGGTATAGCTCCCGAGAACACTCCTAATTAAAGTTTTGCATTCAGCTCTTCATCCCAGAGTCTGCTTCCAGGGGACCCAACATAAGACATCCCCCAAGCTCGGGCAGAGATATGGGGAAACTCAAATGATGCTGACTTGGTTCCTTGACACGAGGAACCCAAACAATTGCACAATGACTTACGAATCAATAGTGAGGCCTTAGACTGATCTTCATGTTGGTTGTCTCCAACCTGTCCCCTCCGACCAGGGTTCAAAGAAATTACTCAAAGAAAGGATAATGCAACCTAAACCACAATTCATTGGTGACTTCCACTCATGTGTCCTTCTTCCTCACTTGAAATCACATGACTCGGGGAAAACTTTAAATAATAATAGGAAAGTCTTCAGCAAGACAAGGACAAATCTAGGGACATCTGCTAGGGAACACAACCAAGCTTGTCCTTCTGAAGGCAAGGGAAGGGAGATTAGCGTTTATGATGTCTACAGGGGGTTCAGTGTTATTCAGGAATATTTTCAGTAAATGACAGAGAAAAATGTAGAAAATAGGCTGATTGATTGACAGCCAACCCAATTTTTAATCTGGACATCTTTAATAAATTCTGTGATGCAGGATTATCAATCTTATCTCACCTGGATTTCTACCCTTCACAAGGAGATGGCCTTGATTTTAGAGGCCAGAATAAGCAGCTTTTTTATCAAAAGGTTCACTGTAAATGGCCAGGCCTGAGCAGCCCTGAGCCGGTCCCCGAAGGCCAAGTCTCATCAACTTTTCCTGGTGAGAGAGTTTTTCTGACGAGTCACGCAGAGGGAATCAGTCTCTTTTCATAAAGCCTTCCTGGATTTAAATGCAAGCAAAATGCAAATGCCGACTTCACCTGGATGCAGCAGTGCTGTTCCAAGAAGCTAAAGTTACACTGGCAAGTTTCACTTGTGGACAGAATGCAACACTCTTTCCATCCAGGATCGCGTTAGACTCTTACACCCCCTCAAAGCAGGTGCAGTCCTAATATTATCCCCATTTTGCAGATGAGCAAATGGAGGCTCAGAGAAGTTAAGTAATTTGCCCAAGATCACAAAATCTAAGCATCAGAGCTGGACCCTCAACCCAGTGTGTCTGAGGGAGAGCCCGTGTTTTTAACTCTGATGTTCTACTCCAATATCCAGAGGATTTTTGGCAATGTCATCTACACATCATAGGCGCTTACATTTCAGATTTTAACACTTACGTATCAAATTTAATATTATATTTTCTGTGACGATTTAAAAATGTAAGGTTGTATACCCCCTTCTCTTGTGGGATACGTGTGTGGTATATTGTTTGTTGTCTGTTTTCGTGATTTTTCGGTCAATTTGTCTAAAGGTATTTCTGACTTCCATATTAATAATAAAATTCAAATTATATTTTTTTAAAGTCACAAATAAAAGCCAAAAGGAAGTTCTGTGTTTGACGTTCTTTGTAGAAAATGAACATATTGAAGATAGGACAATGTCTTTTCTAGTTTGCCTAATACCAAGCCAAGTGAATTTTTTTTTGTTGTTTTTTTTTAAAGCTTGGCACCTGAGCTAACATCTGTTGCCAATCTTTTTTTTTTCTTCTTTTCCCCAAATCCCCTTGGTACATAGTTGTATATTCTAGTTGTGAGTGCCTCCAGTTGTGCTATATGAGATGCCACCTCAGCGTGGCCTGATGAGTGGTGCCATGTCCGTGCCCAGGATCTGAACCTGTGAAACCCTGGGCCGGCAAAGCAGAGCGCGTGAACTTAACCACTCAGCCATGGGGCCAGCCTCCAAGTGAGTTCTCCATACTGAATTCTGCCCAGAATCTCTTTCTTCTTTGGGTGGAGGGAGAGGGGAGAACTCCGGATAGATAGCTTCATATTTGTCCTATAACAACTTTTTTATTGTTTTCTGTTCTCTGAAGATATCTTCAAGCTTGCCTTTTATTTATTTAAACATAATAAGGAAGAAAAGTTACTTATTGTCTGTAGTCTGATGGTTTCCATAACTAAAGTCTCTCTAGATCTGCTTCTATTGGCTGTTTTTGCTGGTTCTCACTCATGGAGTCAGGTTTCCTTGTGCACCTGGTTATTATGGCCCATAGTCCAGTATTCTAAAAATTACTTATAGGAATAATGTGAGGCCTAATGTAAAGGTACCTATGCCCCAAGATCTGCTTCTCTAATGTGTTGGAGCCATACCAATCTGAGCTCACCTAACCAAGTCCAAGGCTGAGATTTCCTGGACCTGGACAATCTGGGTAATTGGAACCTGGGTTGTAATTCTGCATGCAGGCTGCTCCACTTCCAGGTCACCCTCACCCAAGGGTGTAGCCCTGGGGCTCCCAGCTTACTGTGGAGAGGGCCTCATCTCCTTGGGCTGCCTCCTGGCTTCCATCCTGCCCTCTCTGCCCAGTGCGCTGCAAGGCCATCCAGGATCGGTAACTCTCAGGACAAAAGCAGCCTCCATCCTCATTCACCTTTCTGGTTCCCATTCTTCCCGCTCTGTTGACCTAGTCATTTCTTGCTGTCTTGCCAGCAATTTAATACTATTTAAGAAGGTTTCAAAAAATATTTTATGCAGCTTTCATAGTTGTCTCCAGTGGGAATGTTGGTCCAAATAGTCTAGCCCACCATTGCTAGGAAGTCTCATCCTCAAAGCTTCTCAAGAAATAACCGACTCAGATCAAATTTGGGAAATTTGATGTATGTGTCTTAAAACAAAATCATCAATTTTTCAACACACACATCTTTAATTGTGCTCACTGAGTCTGCAGCTCACAGAAGCACTGCAGCTCAAAGAAGGAAGTCTGGAGGCAGGAAAGGAAGATGGTAAGAGGCACCTGCTGTACCAGGCTCGCTAGCTCTGCCACTGAGCCACTGTGCGACCTTGGCCAATAATGCCAGCTCTGGGCTGGTTTTCTCATCTGGAAAATGAGAAGAAGAAGAAGAAGAACGCCTGTCGCACAATGTTGTCACAATGTTGTCACATGGATTAAATGAGACGGAGTAATACACACAAAGCCTTTAGCACAATAAGTGACTGATAAACGTGATTATTGTTTTTATCCCTAAGATGCTGATGTCCTCAGACACACGTACACATACTCACTAGATTGCCTGTCTTCCCCACAGTGTACGCAGATCTGGTCAACCACTGCCTTAGTTAGCGATGATTTGAATAAATCACTCAATTCCAGTGGTCTGTTTGCTAAGGCTCTCATTCCGAAGGCCTTCGAGGCAGGCCTCTGGATTTTATCTCCCTAACTCATTCTGTGACCTACAAATTGAAAGGATGACAATAATTCAGATGTGGAAAGGGAAGGAGATCCCCCCTTGATAAAAGGTACCCCTGCAGCCACGTGGCAAGTTGTGCTGTTGTGATAAAGAGGAAGGCTGTTTGAAAATAATCAAAAATTCTCTCGGGAAGCCCAATTATATTTTTACATCAAGAATCAAAATGCTGGTGCTGCTGACTTCAGCCTATCATTCACAAACCTTTTATCCTGTAATTAAGCCAGATCTGCTGCTGGGCTAATTCTTCCCTGAATGACACCACCCTTTGAGCCAGCCCGTATGTCGGCAGAAGACTTCACTCTGATGATCTATTACACCAATACATCACCGCAGTGAGCTGCCTCCTTAATGATTTATCCATAACACATCATCAGAGCGAGGCACACTCATAATATATTGCTCAATAAGTCCGCGGTGGCCAAGGGGGAAAGCCACGGACTGCGGCCGAGTCCGTGCCCTTACATGGTTGGTGTCAGCGCCCAGGGTCCATGCTGGGCTCTTCCTTCCTAAACAAAGGTTTATATAGCTGGGAGGGCTCTCATGCCAATAGGCTTTTAAAACATGAAGAACCAGGACCTTAAGAAAGTCCTATAAATCCCAAGCAGAAAAGCCCCTCAGTGGGTAGTGGGGTCTACCCTTCTAAGCCTGTCAAAGAGGTAGGAAGCCTTTTCTTTAAGCCCTAACTTAGTAGAAGGCCGGGGCCACTGCACTGCTCAACTCCAAGGGGGTGCCATTCACATGTAGTCTGCACAGACAGTGCCCCCTAGAGTTGTGCAACGAGCAGCCCGAGTCACCTCAATGGCAGCCCTGTAAGAGACCCTGGTTAGGAGCGCAGACTCTGGTCTCAGGCAGCCTCGTTGAACTCCAGGTTCCAGGAATAATGGTCCTATTTCATGGGGCTGCTGTGAGACAAAACAAGAAAATGTATGGAGAGCACCTATCACATTGTAAACACTCTTCAGGTGTCAGCCACCCTGAGAGCAACCTTAGCAAACCCTGAGAGCCAGGAAATCCAGAGTCCAGGGCTGGGGGAGCAGGTGGCCCCTGTGTACTGTGTTCTTCGTTCTGTGGGGCCTAATTTTTATGTATTTGTACCCTGCTTCATTAAAAAAAAAGGGAGGACAGTGGATTAAAGAATGTTTACAGAAATATATACTAGGATAAAAATAAAGAGATGGGGCATTTGGCAAAAGGAAAGAAAGATTAAACAAGTTGAAACAAAAGTGGTGCATAAAACACCACCAAGAATGGGCCAGGGTGGGAGTGGTGGGCACACTCACCACCCAGGCGGGAGTGTGGATCTGCACACTCGTTCTGGAGGGCAACTTGGCATCACTGAGAAAGCTGAAGGTGGGCACACCCTACAGCCCAGCTATCCCACCTCTAGCTGCCTGCCGTGGCTCAGAGGAACTCTTGCACACATGCACAAAGAAACAGATATAACAATGTTGCCCCACAACATCCTGGAGGCAGCAAAAAACAAGAAACCACTGAAATGTCCACCAAGAGGAAAATAAATGTATAAGAGTGATAGCCAGCTCTTAAACAGTACACACTATGTAGCAGGCTTATTTTAAACGCTCCACATCTACAGTCATGCACCGCAGAACGATGCTTCAGTCAGTGACCGACTATATATACGATGGTGGCCCAATAAGATTAGTACCTTGTAGCCTAAGTGTGTAGTAGGCTACACCATCTAAGTCTGTGTAAGTACCCTGTATGATGTTCACACAATGACGAAGTCGCCTAACGATGCATTTCTCAGAACGTATCCCCGTCTTTAAGCAACACTTGACTGTATTACATTATTTAATCTTCACATCAAGTCTATGAAGTGGGTGCTATCATTAGCCCTATTTTACAGCTGAGGAAACTGACGCATTAAGAGGTTAATTTGCCCAAAGTCACAGAACCAGTAAGTGGCAGAGGTAGGATTTGAACCCTACCATTCTGGCCCCAGGGCCATGCTCTTAAAAACTACATAATCATTTGTCTAGTCTGATAGTGGTACACTATACAGCAGTGAAAAATGAATGAACTAGAGCTGCATGCATCAACACAGATAAGTTTCAAAACAAAATTCTCGAGCAAAAAGAAAAAAATTACAGAGGGTTACATATACTATGAAACCACTTACACAATGTTTTGAAATATGCTAAACAATACTATATTTTGTTACAGATGCATACATTTGTAGAAAAAGTATTATTTTTTAAATAGAAAGGATAAACACCCAGTCCACAAAGATATTCGCCCCAGGGATGGGGAAGAGGAGGGCTGGGGTCGGGACTGTGCGCGCAGAGCCTTCATTTGTCTTTGTTATGCTTTACATCTGAAGCTGGGTGGTGGGTATGTGAATGTTTGTTATACATTCTCTATAATTTTTGTATGCCTGAAATATTTCAGAATAATCAGAGCGAATGCCATCATAAGCTCCTATATCAGAGCTGCATGTGATTGTCAAGTTAACTCTGAATTTCCTCACAGCCAAAGCTAAGAGGGAAACTAAGATACCAAATTGGACAAGATCACAAAAGTAAGCCATCCCAGTTGTGCAGAAGAAGCACAGGTTTCCTTTGAATCAAGGTGTGAAAGAAACTTTTCCCATGGGTCTTCAGAGTGGAAAAGACGGTTAATAACATTCCTACAGAAAAAAAACAAAGGGAGCATCAGACAACCATTTCCTAGTGTCCCCCAAGGCCTGCCAAAGGCTTACTGTCAAAGCAGGACTCAGAAGAAGCTGATCTAGGAGAGACCCATGTCTCCAGCCAACATCTGGCACATTTCCAGAGAAACAGGCCTGTGTGGACCAAGAGGGAAGCAGGCAGACCCTGGGGACTGGTGCCTGGAGAGGCCTGAGATCAACTTCACTTGGGGCAGGACTGTCCCTCAAATTCCTTCTCCTGGCCCTGGGACACAGCTGTGGACGCACTGTCAAGGTACCCCCACAGGCTTCGAAGATGGAGAAGTTGCGGCCCTGGGACCAGAAGGCATCCACCCTTTGTCTAGAGCTGCTCAGCATCAGTCTGACTTCTCGGATGCTGGGCCCATCCAGCCATCTACTTAAACCTAAAGGTTTAAAGGTTTAATCCTAAAGGCTCTTATCCTCATTTTACAAAGGAGGGAGTCAAGAGGTAGTCGATACAAAAAGAGAGAGAGGCATAACTTATGTAGTACTCCAAAGGCAGAGGAACAGTGTCAGTGCCCTAGGGCTGCCATAACAAATTGCCCCAAATTGAGGGGTTTAAAACAACAGTATTTATCCTCTCACAGTTCTGGAGCCAGAAGTCTGAAACCAAGGTGTTGGCAGGGTTGGTTCCTTCTGAAGGTTCTGAGGGACCATCTGTCCCCTGCCTCTCTCCTACCTTCTGGTGGCTCCCAGCAATCCTTGGTGTTCCTTGGCCTATAGATGTGGCACTTCAATCTCTGCCTCCATCTTCATATGGCTGTCTTCCCTCTGTGTGTGTCTGTTTCCAAATCCCTCTCTCCTTATAAGGACACCAGTCATTGGATTAGGGCCCACTCTACTCTAGTATGACCTCATCTTAACTTGATTATGTGGGCAAAGACCCTATTTCCAAATAAGGCTACATTCACAGGCAGCAGCAATTAAGATCTCAACATATCTTCTAGGAGGACACAACCCAACCCAATACAGAAGCGTAGTAAGTGTTACTACACAGAGGAACTAACGTGGAAATATGCCAGTGGAAAGAAGGGGGGATCTAAGTTAGCTGCCCCACATCTGTCACAGCGGAAAGCCAAGAGACAAAGACTGCAGTTGGTAAAGCGAGAAGCGATGGTAGAAACTCACTCTTGCATGAAGGTAATCCCTTGAAGGACGAAAACCAGAAATGGTCAACAGTGGTTGGCCCCAGGAACAGGCCCGGGGTAGGAGGTGGTGGAGAGCCTGTTCAGGGGACTTCGGGGAAATTTGAATATGGACTGGGGATTAGGTGATATTAAAGAATTACTGTTAATTACCATTTTTTTAGGCTTAATGACGGTATTGTGCCAATGCAGAAAAGGTCTTATTTTTCGGAGAAGTGGGCTGAAGCCTTGGGTGAGGGAGGTCATGTTGGGACTTGCTTTAAAATACTTCAGAAAAAATGTAGATGGGCAAATATGGCAAAACATTAACGGTGGTTAAGTCTACACGACAAATATATGGAGGATCATTATACTATTCTATCTACATGAGTGTTTCCATAATCAAAATTTAAAAAGCGAAAAGATTTTAAATAAATATTTAATAAGTCTTGGAACATGCTTGCTCTCCCCATCTTTGCACCTCTTCTTGGACCCGTAGCCCAAAGAATAGGTCTTTGAAGTTCTTGTAGTTCAACTCCCTTATTTTACGAATGGTTAAAAAGGCTTAATGACTTTCCAGAGTCACACAGCCCTTTAGAGGGTGAGCTGGGGCCAGGCCGGCGTCTCCAAGAGCCTCACCCAATGCGCCATCTACTGTCCCATGCCATCTTCTGCCCCATTTTTAGGCTAAAGGAGCTATTTCTAAATGTCAGTAAAGGATGGCAGTACACTCAGTTCTTTTTTTTTTAGGCAGACATTGCCTATGGATCATTGAGTTCTCATGTGTAAGAAATCTTGATTATACTCTGAAAGCTTTATCGTCTTCAACGTGACAGTAAAGTTCACTCAAGTCCTTTAGATCTTAAAGTAGCCCCTTTGGGCTTTGGCAATGCGTATGTCAGTTGAGCAATAAACATCTGTCATCTATCTTTCATTAATATTAATTATAAGTAGCCTGTGGCTCAAGGGACTTAAGTCTTACAGATGAGATTTCCCTAAATTTGACCTTCTTGACTTTATAGGTATTCGAAGTGGTTCTTTTATGAAGCCAGTCTAAGCACTTCAGTAATAAAAAGAGGAAGAACAAACAGTCCCAACCCTGCGAAGATGCTGTATGGAGGTCAGGCTGCCCAACAGGCTGGAAGAGGCACAGCACGAATGCTGCAGGTGGGGGACATTCTGGGGCCCTTTATTTGCCTGGAGCTTAGGTTCTCAGGCCCCTCCTCCTCACCTGGCCTGTCTCCCATGGCCCCTTTCTCTTCTCTCACATCCCAAAGTGCGGAAGTTAAGAATGGGTCAGGGTTGCCCAAGACAAGCTTTGTCCTCTTAGGATTTAAATTGGAATTTTTCTGGGATTAAGCCAGCTGCCTCTTGTTCTAACTTCAGAGGCCCCATGAGTGTGGCTGGACAGGGAAACGAGACGGGGTTCAGGCACACTCACTGAGGTGACCGGACACCGGAGCCCTGAGCCCTCCCTTCCTCAGTCTGAAAAGGGAGACCCTGCTCACGTTATGAGAGTTAGGCTGTGACTCTGGCAGTCGCGGTAACACAAGTCCATCGTCCCTGACATCATACCCTGAAGGGGCTGGAAGCTTTGAGGAACCAGAGTGACATATATCCAGGACAGGGGGCTGGTTCCCAGCGGGAAGCCAGGCCTGAGGAAGGGGATGAGCTCCAGGAGGGCTGAGAGCCTCGCCCTGAGCTGGAGATGGAGCAGGGCCATTTCACCTCACTTGGCAGGAGCCAGGGGAAGCTGGTGTTGCAGCTCAGGATCCTTCTGTCTCTGTGTTTAATATTCAAGAGACAATCCTGAGCATGCTTAGGGTTTAAACTGAGCACCCCAGGAGAGGGTTTGAAGAACAATCTGGCATTTCCTGCAGAATTCATCAGCAGGTAGGGACTAGACCAGTCACCCTCGCCTGTCGCTATGCCGTCTGAGTCCACAATCGCCTGGCTCTGCTCTGTTTCTGGGGGAAGCCCAGCCCCGGCAGCTCCACAGCCATTTTCTTCTTCCCCATATCTTTATTTCGTTTACAAATTGAGAGTTTACAAAGTTCTGCCACACCCAGCATCTTATTGGGCACTGCACCCCTAGACATACTTGGTGCAGATATTATTATCCCCATGTTATAGATGGGGAATCTATTCATTTATTCATTCATTCACTCAAACACACTTTCAAAGATCTATTAGGCTCCAGATCCTGTGCTAGAGCCGCATGTGGATCAGAAGGGTTAAGTGACTTGTCTAAAGCCACGGTCACGTGGGGAGTGGCAGCACCAGGATTTGAACCTGGTTCTTTTGACTGAGACCCAGAGAGGAGAGGCCCAGAGTACACACACACCTGGGTAGCATTTTAGCTCTTGCGCTCCTCGGGTTTAGCATCCCAGGTGACCAGAGGCAGAGGGGGCCCGTGGCCCACCCGCAGACCAGCCGGGGTCAAATGGAGTGAGAGAACCGTGGCACAGTGGGAAGAGATAGATCCTTCTGGCCTCCAGGCCTCACTCCCACCCCGCCCACCATTTCAGCCCTGGCAGCACCTTGCCCTTCACTGGGAGGAAGACCAGAGGGAGTTCCAGAAATTCCTGCCCCAATTGCCCAGCAGCCCGGGTCCCAGGAACAACATCTCTGAGGCTGGACCCTGGCCTCTAGGTAGCGACCCTCTGGCTTCCCTCCACAGTCTGGGGCGCAGCAGGGGAGAAGGAAAGGAGAAAAGTTTGCCACACAGAGGATCGGGGAGCAACAATGAGGAAGGAAAGAAGAGACAGAAGGAATGCCTGCCTTCAAGGCACTAGTTTCTACACACACAGCCTGCCTCAGATATAATGAAACAGCAGCAAGTTTTTCAGTGAAACTTACCAGTACTGGGTGAGTTCCAACAGTGGACCGTTCCCAGGATGTTCTTTGGTTTCCTCCTCTGTGTTTTTTTAATTGATTGATTGATTGATTTGGTGCTAGGAGGTTGGAAGAAGATAAAGGAGATAGTAACTATTGGGGGAAGATGGTTGAGAAAAGACAGGTGGTTAAACAAGTGGCTGGTGGAAAGGTACACAATACCATGTTTTGGTTTCTTCTCCGTTTTAACCTCATGCACATTTGCCTCCCCCCGCCCCCCGCCCCGTGGGAATCAACAGTTGCCCAGAGCCTTCCAGGTAGTGAGAGCAAAGACTCCCCACGAAGAACTCTGTTCATGCTCACATTTAATCCATAGAACAACTCGATGAGGTCGATGTATTGTTCCTGTTTTACAGATAAGGAAATTGAGGCTCAAGTTTTTCACTAACTCCCCCAATGTCACAAGACAAAGCAATCGATCAGGGTTTCAAAGGTGGGTCTGTCTCTCCGAGGTGTGGGTTTTTTCCACAGCTCCGCACTACCTCCCTGCCTGCATGTCCTCTCCCTCTGTCCTCCACAGCAAATTCGCAGATGTGTCACTGACTGGAGAAGGTTAGGAAACACGGCTCCGGACAGAGTCTCCAGGGGTTCTGGAGGTAGCTCCTTCCTCTCCTGCTCCTATTATGGGACGAGCACTGCTGGTTGCCCTGCAGGTCTCTGTCATTTGTCCGGTAGCCTATCCACTCCCATCTTTACCTTATCCCAGGCACCCTAGGACCTCAGCTTCCTAAATCTCAGCCAGAACATTATTTTGCAAGGACACTTGCCAACCTTGAAAGGCAAGGTACCCTGAGGCAAGGAAATACAATCCCCTTAGTGGAAGCGCATGAGAATGCAGCGCCATCTAGTGGTGCCGGGGCCAACAGTCCCAGGCAGTGACATTTTCCAACAATCAATATCTCATTATTAACCATAATCACAACCTGATGTTTACTTTTGGAGAAATGCTCAGCAGTGAGGGATACAAACGCACTTTTCTGCATGTTTCAGAGGCCTGCGGTCCTAAATGCCACAATGACTATTAAACAGTGTCCTGCCCATGAGCAAACAGGAGGGAGGAGAGATTGATCGTGCATCTTTTTCATCTAAGCTGCTCACCAAAAACAAAGCATCTGTTGAAGCCACTGACCTTTCACTAACTGCTGGAAGGAAAATGCTTGATAAATAATAAATAGACCACTATTGGATGTTGCTTAGAACCATCTTTTAATTAAAAGAACTGAGCAACCAGAAGGTCAGGTGACTGACATTTAAGTTCCAGTCCAGGAAGAGCATCAATCGAGGGGAAAATTGTACCCTAAATGTAATTTCATTGTTAGCTCGCATTCAACAGAAGTCCCCTCTCTGTAATCTGTTCAGATGGGGGGCGGTGCTGGTGACGCTTGGTAGGGGACAAAACACTTCACTTCCTGCCTCCTTCGCCTTCCCCTGGCAACCTTTTCGTTTCTGTGCTGCAGCAATAACCACTTGTCTGGTTCAGCATCTCCACAGAAACTGCTCCAGTGCTGGGCTCATCCAATCAGAGGCCCTCTTGCCACATTGAACGCTACCCTAGGAGTGACATGAAAGCCATTTCCTGTGTTTTCCACAGGAGGGCAGATGCCCTTCCTCCACCAGCCAAGGTGACCTCACTCAAGTTGCTCGCTGAACCTGCCCTGGCATCCGTCTCACCGAGCCCCGTCAAAGGCTCAAACACTTGACTCACCTAGCCCGTCAGTCCTCTACCTTTTGGGCTGTTCTGGAATGGAGCTCAGGAACAAAGTAACGACCTCGCCCCCCCTTACCCAGGTCACCTTTCCTTGTTCCAAGCTCCATCGTCCTCTAGCTGAGGCAGTGCCAGCTTGCTTTCGCTATCAGAGCCACACCATGGCATATGCCCTAGCTCCCATGTCGTCAGGAAAACTGCCAGCCCAGTGTGGAGTCAGGCTTGGTCACAGGTGAAAGCCTGGAAGGGTGGATGAGGCCCCACAGCTCCAGCGTGCCTGGTCTGGATTCCCAAGAGCAGAGGCAGGCACCAGTGCCAGCCTTACAGAGAACCTTATCATCCCATTTGAATGACTGTTTAAAAAAAGAATGTGTCGAACGTTTTTAAGTGGTAAGCCATCATTTACGCAGAGAGAAGGTTATCATTTTAACAAAATCGGGAATCCTCTGGAGGCACAGATTTTTCTGTAATACCACTTTCATTGTCAGAGAAAACAATGCTAAATATTATACAAAAAGAATTGGGCTTGCCTTTTTTTTTTTAAAAGGTTTTATTTTTCCTTTTTCTCCCCAAAGCCTCCCGGTACATAGTTGTATACTCTTCGTTGTGGGTCCTTCTAGTTGTGGTATGTGGGACGCTACCTCAGAGTGGTTTGATGAGCAGTGCCATGTCCGTGCCCAGGATTCGAACCAATGAAACACTGGGTTGCCTGCAGCAGAGCGCGTGAACTTAACCACTTGGCCACGGGGCCAGCCCCTGGGCTTGCCTTTTAAGGACACACAATCAAGGGTCGGGTCTACCCAACAAAAGCAAATAAATAAAACCTGGTGAATCCAGGACCACTTGAACAAGCCTTGCTCTTCAGATGTTGGAAGACGTGGGACCTATTTCCTTTGCCGGCTTTCTCCCTCCTCCTGTCCTTTAACTGAGAGCATTCACCTGGCTCAGCCCCCATCAGCCTGTCTCTCTACACTTCCCCTTGGAGAGCTCATTCATTGTCCTGTCTCCAGTCCTTACCCCTGTGCTAGATTTGCTCCCCACCTCCCAGACACCTAGCCTGTATCTCTGTCGGCTACTTGGATGTTGCACCATTACCTCCAACTCAGTACGCACAGAATTGAAGCGGTCTTCTCTGAAAGTGCCAGTTCCTCTTCCCCACCTTGCTGTCTATTAGTGATGCTGCTCTTCTCTGATCACTTGGGTTTGTAATCGCTGCCTCCAAATTGGAATCGCTGGAGAAAGACCATGTCTTTCTTCCTCCCTGCCCACTCCAACCCCTCTTTATACCACATCCAGGCAAAACTTCCTTCCACCTGACATTGCTTCCTTTCAACACGTTGCCTCCCTGCTTGAACTTTCTTACACCCAACTGAACTCCTCTGTCTAGTTATCGAGGCCACCATGGTCTGACCCCATCCTATCTGTTCAAACTGTTCTCCACTGCTCCTCAAGAGAGTAATAGAAGCACCTGCCACCTATATTGCAAGTGACCTTGCATTCATTGTCTCAACTAATTCTCACAATACTAACCAGAAGCCAAGGAGGCAAACATTATTCCTATTTTGTAGTCTGAGACTGTGACAGGCACAAGGTCACACTAGTAAAAACTGGAGTAACCAGAACTAGAACCCACATCTTCAGATGTCTTGCAAAAACTTCACTGGACACATGCCTTCCTCAGCTTCAAACCCACAAGGAGGGTCTACTCCTGAAGGATGTGTTTAAAGCCTCAGTAGATACAATGAGAATTTCTGCCCTTCTTTATACTCTGACTAGGGAGAGGACAGTGACACTGGAATGGAAGACTGGGGTAAATGGGGCAGGGCGCCGTGGACCAGGTGTGCCCACTGCACTGAAGGGCGTATCAGTGCAACCTGTAAGGGGCTCAAAGGGACTAGAGACTTGATCTGAACATTAGGTAACGCTTCCGAGCAGGGACACCATTTGAAAAGGGCAGTGAAGGCACAGTTTCTAAAGACGTGGTAGCAGGGAGGGTGCAGCTGGCATTAGAAACAGCACACACTTCAAATCCCAGCTGTCTCGTCCTTCCAGGCTCCCTGTGCAGCAGCCTTAGACTAGTCCAGAGCTGACCCTTCTCCCCAACTCTCCACCAGACTTTTGTATCATAATTTAAAAGGATCCCTGTTCATCTTATTGTTTCACAAGTCACTCATCTTCCCAACTACAGTTCAAGCTGCTTAAAGGAAGAATGAGGTCACAGTTCCATCCACCCCAAACACTACAGGGACCTGATGAGTGCTTTTGCTCAGCCCGACTGTGGGAAGAGTTCTGAACTCCTCAAGGAAGCTTTGCACCTTTCACTGTTTTGAGCACTGAGATTCAACCTGAAGAAGGCTTGCTATAAGGGAGAGTCTCTCTCCCTCCTACCAGGCTGAGGCCCTCCTCATGAGTCCCAGTCTGGTTTAACAAGATCAGAATGTACTGGAGAGGGGGTGGGGAAACAGCCCCCCCCCATACACTGCTGGTGGGAGTATAATTTAGCATGATTTCCAGGGAGGATAGTATCAGAAGTCAAGATGTGCCATTCCTTGATCCAGCAATACCACTGTGAGAACACATCCCAACGCCATACAGCCCAGCTGCAGCACCAGAAATCACAGACCCAAACGTTTCTGTCTCTTGGGCACTGATTAAATCACTACGCATCCATACAAAGGGTCTGAGACACAGTAAGTGGAAAAACAAGGTTACAGAGCAGTATGCTGTATCCTTGCGTATATGCGCAAAATATTTCTGGAAAGCCACACAAGCAAATGGTGATAGCGGTGGCCTCAGGGGAGGGAAAATGGGAGGCTGGGGGATAAGGGTGGGAGGCAGACTGGCCTTCATCTTTAAATTCTGAACCACGTGCATGTATAATTTTGTAAAGAATTCTGCAATAAATAACTTTTAAAGTCCTCATTACCACGGCAAGGAAACTGCCTTTTAAACACCAGAAACATAAGGTTTAGAGACGAGGGACCCTGATTGTTCCTCTGAGAAGAGAACCGGCTCCTCCCCTGCTCAGGTGCTCCTCCCAAGGCCCTGCCCGGTATTTGGCACGCATTGGTTGCCAAACATTCCTGAATGGATGAAATTCACTTCCCCATCTCAAAGCACAGCATTCCTCAAACAAGAGCAATGACAAAAAGTGATGGGGGAGTGGGGCACAGCTGAGAACTGCTTTTGCCTCATGTACTCAGGGACCTCTCATTAGCTGAGCACCCACGTGCAAGCAGGCGTACAGGCTGTGAGCTGTGGGCCCGCCCTTAGTCCACTAGGAGACAGAAGAGACTGTACACATAAAACACTCACATAAAACATAAAAAGCTACACAAGCTTTAAAATAAGGACTTTCTGAAGCAGGTTATTACCAGCAACTGAAAACCACTGGCTCGATCGCAAAGGCCACTAGCTCAGAGGAATATTTCATGTATGTAGTAAAAGATAGGAAAATGAGGAAAGCAGGACAGTTGACAAGGACTTGTACGCACGCCTCAACACCAGGGAGGCAGGTGGACGCTGATGGAGAGCATCATCTAAATTAGCTGGCCCTCCCGGCAATCCAGTTACCTATAGAGATGTCATCTGAATTTGGTCTTTAGCTGGATGTAATCATTCATTCATTCAACAAATCTTTACTAAGTGGCCTGCTATGTGTGGGCCTATGCTAATGGTCTCCAGCACACTCAGTCCATGAGATTAAAGTTATAGTTTTGGCCTTTGTCTATCATTAATGATGGGTCCTCACTCTTACCGCAAGTCAGCCTGGCTGCTCAAGTTGAAGACCAATCATTCTATAGCAAAAAGTACAAAGACTGGGGACGGCCTAGTGGCAGAGTGGTTAAATTCACACGCTCTGCTTTGGCAGCCTGGGGTTCATGGGTTTGGATCCCCAGCGTGGACCTAAACACTGCTCATCAAGCCATGCTATGGCAGCATCCCACATACAAAATAACAGAAGATTGGTACAGATGTTAGCTCAGGGCTAATCCTCCTCAAGCAAAAAGGAAGGCTGGCAACAGATGTTAGCTCAGAGCCAATCTTCCTCACCAAAAAAAAAAAAAAAAGTACACAGATTATCTGCAGACAGAAACAGTTGACCAAGGGACCACAGCATATGTGTAAGTAAAGTCTGATGGGTGCAGAGAAGAAAAACACACTGGAGAATCAAATGTAGCCAGCCACAAAGATCCAGGCAAACCTACCTAGAAGGAGTCCCATCCAAACAGTACTTCTAAAGGTTTCCTCATGTTATTTACAATTTTAAAGTAAACTGACTTTATAAGCAGCTAGAGAATTCTTTATTTAATACCGTCCATCCTAACATAAAAGTTCACGTAACTGTTTGTTTCAAACCATGATACTGAGCTTTATGACAACCTAGAAAGAGGAACTAAAAGAAGGCAAGCATAATGCCTTAGAGATCAAGAAACATTTACACAGTTCAACTGTTAAAAATAGTTCAACATCCATTCAGTGCACACAGTCTGGATGCCAGTATACACAGCACAGCTCTTCAGGGAGGTGAGAGGCCCTTTGACTGTTCTTCAGCTGCCCCCAGATGCTGGTCCTGTGGAACTGCTTTCAGAGGCTGGTTTTCTTCCAACGCAGTTTGGGGTTTGCCATCCACATGTTCAGATTTCCAGGAAACGGGACCACCTTCTTGGTGCTTCAAAGACCAGACATAAGTACGTCACACAGATGTTACCATTTTCACTCATTAATTAGACTGAAGCCTATGACTAGGCACATTCTATCACTGAGTCAAAAATTCAACGTTAGTATCTCAGGTCAAACTCTATTATAACAACAAAAAAATCTCTATCGAAGCATAGTTTCAAAAGTCCTATTGACAACTCGCTTGTTCCCAGAAGCAGCCATTACCACCAAGTTCCAATATATTCAGTCGAACAGTATTTGATCTGAAGTTTAAGAACACGAGCTTTCTTCTTGGGGAAAGAAAATCAAGCCTTCCCTTAAACTCTGACAAACAGGCAACTAATTCTAGTAACAATTTTAACAACAAAATACTCACAGTCCTTACTTCTCCTACTCGTCTTAAAATGACACCTTCCGCCAATAAAGCCTTCCCTGTGTCCACAAATAGCTTCTCTTCATCTGCTTCTCCGAGCTTCTGTAGCTCAATGTACTTCTCCACAAACCTGGAATGCCAAGCAATCACATCTTAGGTTTAAACATTGCAAGTTGCCAACACACAGTGTTTCACAGAATCAAGCATTCCCTTAACAGATCTTGATCGTTTTCCTCAAGGGGAATTCAACAAAACTCCTCAAACTGATAACTAAATTCTTAAAAGAAAAATTTTTTTACGTAACCCAGGACTTGCAAAATGGCTTACCGTTGACACGTAGATTTGAAGTTTGGATTGAACAGATCAAAAGCTTTTTGACCAGATCCATAGGTCGCATAAAATTTCCTAGAAAATACAAATATCACAATATAAATCTCCAATTATAGATCGTGGCCAAGAAGGGCATAAAGAATAACTGCTAGACCCTGACGAGTTAAGATAACACAGCCTACACAGCCTGAGCCTAACAGATCGCTGTTTTCTTTTGTTTTGTTAAATAAGTTAACACACAGTACATGAGCAATACATCAAATGTTACAAAAGGGTAACCAGTGAGAATTAACGCCACTTCTCACCTCTGCATCCCAACCCCCCAGCTCCCCTCTGGGATTACAAATGCACATTTGTAATTTGGCCTTCCAAATTGCCAAAAAGCTTTCCAAAGCGGCTGTGTCAATTTACACACATCAGTAACATACATGGCTGCCTTCTTCCCCATCCCCTGACCAAATTATATTCTCCAACTTTTTGACCATCAATTTGACGGGTGAAAAATTATAACTCATTGTAGTTTTGCTTTTCTTATAAAATAGATTGGACATCTTTTCATATTTAAAAGCAAACTGAATTTCCTCTTCTGTGACCTGTCCAGGTTCTTGTCCATTTCTCCATTTGGTGGTCTTTTTCTTTTTTTTTCTTCCAGTTTTATTGAGAAATAATTGACTCAATAAACTTGTAAACATACAGCATGATAGCTTCATTTACACGTACTGTGAAATGATCACAATATGTTCAGCTAACAACCATCTTCTCATATAGATACAACAAAAAAAAGGAAAAGAAATTTCTCCTTGTGGTAAGAACTCTTAGGATTCACTCTAACAACTTTCCTACTCTATGATACAGCAGTGTTAGCTACAGTCACTGCGTTGTACCTTACGTCCCTAGCACTTATAACTGGAAGCTTATACCTTTTGACCTCTTCCTCCAATTCTCCCTGCCCATTCCCTGTCTCTCGTAACCACAAATCTGATCTCTTTTTCTGAGTTTGTTTTTGTTTCAGATTCCACATGTGACATTGTACAGTATTTGTCTTTTTCTGTCAGACTCATCTCACTTAGCATAATGCCCTCAAGGTCCATCCATGTTGTTGCAAATGATAGGATTTTCTCAATTTATTATGGTTGAATAATATTCATTATATATATGGCAGTCTTTTTCTTACTGACTTACAAGCATACTTTATAGTAAAGTATAAATAGGAAATTAGCCTTTTGTCATAAATGTTGAAAAATTTTTTCCCAGTATATCAGTCGACTTTTGATTTTGCTTATGGTACTTTTTTTGTGCAGAAAATTTTGTTTGTTTGGAATTTTTAATGCTTTTTTGGTGAGGAAGATTGGCCCTAAGCTAACATCTGTTGCCAATCTTCCCCCTTTTTTTTCTCTCTCTTCCCAAAGCCCCAGTACATAGTTGTATATCCTAGTTGTAGGTCATTCTAGCTCTTCTATGCGGGATGCCGCCACAGTATGGCCTGATGAGCAGTGCTAGGTCCGTGCCCAGGATCCAAAGCAGTGAATCCTGGGACACCAAAGCGGAACATATGAACTTAACCACTCAGCCACAGGGTACAGAAAATGTTAATAATTTCACTTTGACTTCCAGGTTTTATGTCATGCTTAGAAAGGCCTTTATCACGCAGATTATTTTTTAAATTCTCCCATGTTTTCTTCTAGAACTTTTATAATTTCACTTTTTACATTTACGTTTTGATACATCTGGAATTTATTTTGTTATAAGTTCTTAAAAATATCAAAAACACCAAAAAACAAAAGCCACAAAGATAAAGATTCAAAACCTATTTAAACATAGGGTGTTATTACTTTGGCATTAACAGTACTAGAAGAGGGAGCAGTAAAATACTCCACATTCTCCAACAACCCACCACACAGTTCCACTGCTCTCCACACGGGAGAAGCACAAATGATTTTAATGCATAGATGAACCTCAAAAGCATCCTGACCAAGGTGCCTGCCATGGAGCTGAGTGGAAAGGTGCTGAAAAAGTATTTAGCCCAAAGATCTCGTGTCCCATCCTAAAATTTCCAAGTACAGCTAGAACATACTTGTTCTCCTACCTCAAAGGCGTGTTGTGGAAAAAAAAAAAAAGATTCCTCAGATGAAAGCTGCCTGGACCTCAGTAGAGAATATAATGACTTTATCAACTGTTTTCTTACATCCAGGACTAGCAGTAGCAATAACGCATATGTATGAACTTCAATTAGGCACAATCTCTGATCTTAACATTTAAGAGAAAAGGAGCCGTACAAATGCTAGGTACTAAAAATGAACGGCATCAATATTTGAGAGAACGGGCTTTGCCAGTGAATTCCCAGGAAAAGACTTACCACTTATTAGAGCCCAAATACGTGCACAGCGAGATTAACGGTGGCCAGAGTGCTTTCTAACTCACTGTTCCAGAAGCTGTTTCAGGGAACTAATAAAACTGATGGCTGTTCTCCAAATAGCCTGAATCCGGGCCCTCCATTCCTCCTCACCAAAGAATTTTCTCTTATGCCTCCCTCTGCTAGCATAGTGATTCATTTATTCAGTAATTAATTCATTAATTTCTTCTTTCACAAGACAAATAATGAGCAACTTGCATGCCACGCCCTGGCCTGGGCACTGAGGTTAGAAGGATGAATATGACAGCGCCTGGCCCATGGAAGCGCTCAATAAATGTCTGTTATTGAATGAGAACAGTGTGTTTGGCACACAGAGTTATTAACAACAGGCTAAGGCCATGTCAGGGGCAACATGGACAAAGCACTCAGGGTGTACAAACGGGGAGATGCTAACTCTGGGAGGCATCAGAGAAGTGTCATGAAAAGTATGTGACAGCTGAGCTGTTCCTCTTGTTTTACCATTACAAAACTAAGGATTTGGCCACAAAAAGGTTTATAGGTACTCAAATGAAAAAAATAAAGAGCTGTAAAGACATTTTTAAGAATGTTGCTGGAAAACCATGAGAAGTACCTTTTCCAAGGCTATTTAGGTTTTGGGGAAAAAGGAGAGTGAAGGAGGTAAAAGGACGAATATTTCTACTAGTTTCAACACCTGATTTGCACTTGGAAAGTGACTCAGAAAAAGACAGTTGAGTTTACTCAAAAAAATCCACTCTAAAGAAACAATCAGTGTCACAGAGAAAGATATATATTCAAAAATATTGCTAATTATTACAGTTTATATTATATAAACACCATAAATGTCCAACACTAGGAAGATGGTTAAATACAGAAAATTCACAATAGGTTAACATATTTTTAAAAATGTGTAACATGAAAAAACACAATAATGTTAAGTAGGAAAAAAGGACACAAATTATTTCTATCAAATGTTACTAGCCAAATAAATATACACAAATACACAGAGAAAAGAATGGAAGGAAACAGACCCAAATGTTACTAATAATAACAATAATAGTTACCATTTATTGAAGGCTTACTTTGTGCCAAGCACTGGAGTAGAAGCTTTTTATGTGTTATCTTATCTAACCTTGAGAACTCTATTAAGTACTATTATTGTCATATTTTACTCTGTGGAAACGGAAGCTCGCTCACAGGGTTATTTGCCCTAGGTCACTCAGCTAGAAGTAGCAGGACTTGACTTCAAAACATGATCTCTAGATGGTGGGATGAGGGGTGATTTGTGCTTTCTTTTCTATGCTTTTCCTTTTGTTTCTAAATTTTCTACAATGAACATGTATTACTTCTATACTAAAAGAGAAAATAGATGATAAAGAAAGAAAGAAAGCACCTTTCCTCAAACTCCTAGTGATGATTATTTTTAAATCCCTTGGATCCATAAGTTTCCTTCTTCCTGAAGCAGCTTCAAAGATGCTGACTGGATCCCTAGACCATGTTCCTATCCCCAGTCTTAGAGACGGCAGGCACAAGGACCAAGCACAAGCTTGGCATCACAGATGTGACTCCCAGGTCTGCCAGCCTCCTGTGTAGCCACACAGGAAGTTAGTCAGCTGACCTCCTTGAGCCTCGTGTCCTTATGAATAAAATGGAGACAAGCATACCTCCTTTGCAGGGTTAGAGTAAGGCCTAAAAAAGAGAATGTTAAGGGCTTAGCATAGTGCCTAGCACACAGCACATGCGCAGAAAGGGAAGCTACAATTGCAGCGATCAGTCAACCGCTGGGCTCCCGATTCTGCTTCTCAGACCTTCCGTTTCTCTCCCATGGGGGACGGGCACGCATTCCCTAACTTCGCTAGATATACAAGACAGTCTCCACAGGGCAAGCCCTGACTCAGGTCCTAATTTAAGTCACCAGACTGCCAGCTAAACTTTTCCTTGTGAAGTTCTGGGGCCTCCTGTCCACCGTACGGGCTTCGCACTCACGCTCTAATCCGATCCTCGTGGTAAAAGATGTCCTGGATGGGAGCTTTGGCTTTGCCATATCGCAAGCGGGGCCTTCGAAAGACCGGCTCCCTCAGCGGGGGAAAAGCGTTGTATATGTCAAACCAGAGGGGCTTCTCCTTCAACACTCCAGCCCGAATCAGGTCCCGCGTCCTTCAGGAAGGGAAAAGAACGAAGGTCTTCGGTTACCACAGCCCCTCAAACCTCTGAATCAGTCCAGCCACAGCCTGGGACATCAGAGGGCTCATCGAGTCCGCAACACAGAACGGGAGGAGCTGGGGAGCAAAGGGCCCCCCACCTACAGGTAACATCTTTCATATCCCAAACCAAACTGACAATGCTCAGGGGTCAAGTCCTTCTATCTTCTTACGCGCGCCCCCCAGCCTCACCCCATCATGGAAAATACAAGGACGGTCCAGCCAGACCCATCAGCCTCTCCCTCCCTCCCTCTTCCTGGAGACCTCCACTCGGGGAGGGGGCAGGTGCAATCTTTAACGGGAACCGTAAGAAACGAAGGAGGGACGCCATCAAACACAAGTACTCAGAGGCAGGAGAGAGCACGAGACCTGAGCCGGCGCAGCCCCCTGCCCCGGAGAATGCCCCTCCCTGCTCAGCCCCACCCCAGGAGGAGCGCACCCCGGCTCAGCCCCACCCGGCTCCGAGCACGCACCGCGAGAAAATGCTGCCCACGGTCTCCAACCGGCTGCCCGCCATGGCCGGCGCCTGGGACCCAGCAGGGCCCGTTGCGACCGGAACCGGAAGCGCCGGCGGCAGGCAAAGTGGGCGTAAGCGGCTGGCCGAGCCGAGGATCGCGGCGTTGAGACTGCGGCCCTAACGGGAGAGCGGAGCCAGGCAGAAGCAAAGGATGGGCCGAACTGGCGCGCTCCTCGGCGGCTTGCCAGGTTCAGACAAGAACCCTCGATAGCCGAGCTGAAAGGGAGGGAGTGAGCCACAGCCCGGCAGAAGCAATAAATGACCGATCCAGGGGAGGGATTAATTACGGTAGTGACAACGCTTTCTGCCTTGCTGAGCCAACTCCTCTCGAGAAGGTGGGGCCGCGGAGGGAAGGTGATGGGAGGTAGGAGGCAGGCGCAGCCTACGTCCTGGGGAGCCAACCAGCCATGGAATACGTAAAGGCAGAGACTAGAGGTCACCAGCTCTAGGCCTGGGCTGCGCCTGATCTTGGTTGGAGTCACAGACTACGCAGAAGGAGACCGAGGCTGGGGGAAGGGCGGTCACCTGCCCAGCGTCACACTGGAGCCCAAGCCTCTGTCCTCCGTCTTCTGCTGTTTCGCGCTCCCCACTAAACCCTTTGGCCCGGGAGCGCCACCTGCGTCCGCTCTAATAGGGATGCTGCCGGCAGCTAGTGTTTTCTCCGCGGGAGGCGTCGCTGGCCAGCTCCTCCTTGGAGCTTGAAAAGTGAGACTTTGCGGGACCAATTGCGAGAAGGAAGCTCAAAAATCTAAGGAAACTAACCTCTCAGGGTTACCTTTTGGCCCAAAAATCATACTTGGGGTAAAGTACCCCACAGAAATTAAAGCACAATTTCATGAAGATATTTGTGCAAGGATCGTCACTGCAGCATTGTCTGTAATGGCAAATAAATAAAAAGGGAATATATGGTTCATATATTCTATGGAATCCTATGCAGCTGTTAAAATGAACGAGTTAGACCCATATGTGTAGATGAATGCCCATGACTTATAGTTAGATGAAAAAGGAAGTTGCAGAGAAACGCCTTTAGTGGGATCCAAACCTATTAAAAAAGAAAAACCTTTGTATGTGTTTGTGTTTGTATGAGGATGGAGATTGTGTGGAAGGACACACAAGGCTGTGAACATTGGTTTTCTCCCGTGAAATTGCAGGAGGGGAAGGGAGAATTTTTTCTTTACTCCTCAGTTTGACCTGTAAACCGTCTGCATTCATACTTGAACTTTTTCATCCAGTGAAATGTTTTGAATCACATACACACAAAATATCTCGCGGGAGCCCATTATCTTCGTCAGCAAGAAAGAGCATCAAATCATCTCGGTCTCTCCTTGTTTTATAGGAAGCTGTTGAGGAGGAGGAAAGGAATGTTTGATGAGCTGTCACTGCTTGTTTGTGTTATCTCACCGAATCCCCACACCTACCAACAATGTGGCTGTTATTATCCTCATTGCAGATGAGAAGGTGAGGCCACAGGGGGTTAAGTACCTTGTCTGATAGGTAACTGACAGAGCCAGGCTTCCAGCCCAGCCCAGGCCCTTTCCAGAACCCCACAATGCCTCTTTAGCTATGCCTCAAGCTGGAGACTGGTGGACTGAGGAAGTCAGGCCAAACCAGCCCCAGGGGCAGGGGACAGGGTGATTTGAGGCCCCGGGCTCAGCTGAAAGTTGGGTTTCTCTGCTGCCTCAGGGTGCTCTGGAACAGGGAAGAGAGAGCACAGCTCGTGTGGATGCTCCAGTCTCCCAGTCCTTGAAAGGTCTAGAAGACTTTGCTCTATAGAGAGCAAACACGCTCCCAGCTAAATATAGTCTTCCCAGGACTCCTAACAAGTTTCTAATTCCGTCCAAGTCAGAGCTAGCTGCCAGCCCAGACCACAGACACACTTCCCTTCTCCCACTTGAGCCTGCCCCCATAGGCCACTGCAGTTACCGCTGCTAAAGAATTAGAAGGGTTTATTCCAAGTTCAGGGAGGGGAGCCAAAGACCCAAACCCTCAATGGGGGAGGAGTTGCAGGGCAGGAATTTTCTCTCTAGATCTTCCTGGGGGAGTTCTGTCCTCTTCCAAGTCTTTAAAGTTTCCCCTCCAGCATCATATTTAATGCTTCTGTGACTGAGAGAGCAGAATGCTGGTGGGGAGAGTGGGGGGACCATGGAGATGTGGGAGCAAGATGGATTGGGAATCCTCTGAGCCTGCAACGGGAAGTGAGCACTCCAGCAAGCGTTCATTCAGAATATAGGAGGAAGGTGTTGGGCAGCTGGGGGCAGGTGGAATGGCTATTAGAGGCTTTCTGTCTTCTCCCCAGGGCCTCTCAAGGCTGCCAGGGGCTGACACACTCATGCCATGCACTGCACCAAGGAGCCGGATTGTCTCACTCAGTTGTTCAACTACCTGATGCCATAGGTAATGTCCTGACAGTCTTACAGACAAGGAAATAGAGCTTGTAAACTCTCCAGAAGGCCATGTTCCTTCCACTGCGCAGCCCCATTTTGGTCCCACTGCCTCACACTGTAGATGGGCCCACTAATCGTGTCACCCTGGGCAAGTTATGGAACTTTTCAAGCCTCTGTTTCCCCACCTGTTAAAATGTGGATGGCCATGTCAACGATCTGTGCTGCTTGTTGCAAGAGTACAAGTGATCATTCACGTGAAGCACTAATCGCAGCCCTGGCACACAGGGAGTGCTCTTGAGTAAGAAGTCTGATGGCTGTTACATCATCACTGTGGCTGCTGTGTCCTGTAATCCATTGATTGCCACCTGGACTGCAGCATTTTGATGATATTTCATAGATCGCCTTATTGTTTTATTTTCTTGTTAAATGATCCATTGATCCTACAAATATTAAGCACCCACCTGACCCTGTGCTGAGTCCTGGAGAAGCTTGACTGTCCAGTTGGGGAGACGGAGAGGCAAATTCCTAATTGATAAGTTGTGTGCTGAATAGTTTGTTGACTGTATTAGTCTGCTGGGGCTGCCATAACAAAGTACCTCAGACCGAGGGGCTTAAACAGCAGAGATCTATTTCCTCACTACTCTGGAGGCCAGAAGTCCAAGATCAAGGTGTTGGCAGGGTGGGTTTCTTCTGAGGCTTCTCTCCTTGGCTTATAGACGGCTGTCTTCTCTCTGTGTCTTCATATGGTCTTCCCTCTGTATGTGTCTTGTCCCCTTCTTATAACACCAGTCATGTTGGATTCCAGCTCAACGTAATGACCTTGTTTTAACTTTAATACCGCTTTAAAGATGCTATCTCCAGACACAGTCACATCCTGAGATACTAGGGGTTAGGACTTCAGCATAGGAATTTTGGAGGGACACCATTCAGCCCATAATATTGATTGATAAGTACTTGTGCTGAATAGCTTCCATTTGCCCATCCAGATCCACACCCACTCTGTGCCCTTCCTCACCCGGCTCTGTGCCCCAGGAGGCTAACTTCTATGGACTGTATCCCCCAGCCTCTTGCCCTCTGCTTCCACCTGGGTTCCAGTTGGTTCCATCAATGGGAGGCAGTGGCCGGGGACTGGAAGGAGGGAGGAGAGTGAAGTCAGTCTCCATTCCCCTGGCTCCCTCCATGTACAATCCAGGAACATAAAGTCACAGCTCCTGCAGAGCGGCCTCTTCACACGGAGCTCCCTCACCAGGTTCCAGTCACTGTTCCCTCCTTGCCCCTTCAGGTCTAGACACGGCAAATGGTGTCCCTCTGTTGCTAGCCACAGGGTCTAAGCCTTCCCTTGTGGCTTCCCTTCACTCTTCCCCACATCTTTGTAAACAGGGCTGGGGAGTTTGTCAGCCAGAAAGAGGAAGAGCATCCCCAAGAGCGGAACAGTTTTGGTAAGTGAAAATCCCAGCATATTGATGAAATCATTAATACTGCTACTCACCTTTGGCAGAGAGCCAGGATCAGGAAGCAATAAGCTGTTGCTTTAAAAGAGGAGGAAAACAATAGTATATATTCACCACACAGTACAGGGACCAGGAGGATGAAGGGCAAGGAGGCAGGAGTGCCATCTCCCACCTGCAGCCTGCTCCCTCTCCTGGCCCAGCGCCCTCCTTTGAGGCCCACACCTCCGCTTCCTTTCTAGAGTCAGGTGGAGAGGCACTTCAGCCCCCAGCACACACTCAGCAGACTGGGTGAGTGTGCCCGGGACCTGCTCCCTCCCTCCCTAAGCTTATCTCCCTCACATGGGTGTTGTAACTCTGTTTACTTGCCTGGGTCTGTCTCACTGGGCCTCTCTGAGGACAGAAACCAGGACTCATCTCTGCCTCCTCACACTCAGCCTGCTGCCTGGCCCAGATCTGGCTCTTAGAGTTTTCTAGTGAACAGTATGGACGAATAAAGTCAAGTTAGGACAAATGAGGATGCAGCAATCTCAGCCCTTCTTCCTGGAGGCCTTCCCAGATACACCAATAGTGAGAAAGCTCTGGTTGAATAGAGGTAACCCTCCACCCCACCATGCACCTCGTCATTTCCAGTTCTGGCTGTCCTCTGTACCTCGCTGACGGTTAGATCCCATTTACAAGCCTCGGGCCCTCAGCTTTGTCATTTGTAAAACAGGCATAATCATAGCAGCCACCATGTTGCCTTCTTGGGAGGAGTCAGTGGGTTAATACTTGCAGAGTGCTTAAAACCGTACGTGGTGTATAGTAACCACTCAATAAATAGAGTGACGATGATAATTTCTGACCATTCCCCAGTTAAAAACAATAAATCACAATTTAGTAAATCACACCTACAGTTAAATCACAGCTAACAATTCACAAGGCACTTTCACACATGGCTGCCCATTCATTTCTTCAGCAAACAGCAGCCTTGCCCCCAGGGAGAATCCAGTTCAGGCAGAGGAGAGACAGACACTTTATGCCTGCACCTGCCCTGGGTATCAGCATCGCTGTGGCTCCCACTGTCGCCAAGGAAGCCGGAGCCAGCGGGGCCTGGAGCAACACTCTGGCCTTTGTTATTAGAATTCAGGGCCAGTTGGAATCACTCTGCTGAGTTTTCCCAGCAGAGGATGGGGCCGTCAAGGCAGACGTTTCAGGGCTGGAGTGGGCCCGTCTCTCCTTGTGGAAGGCAGAGTGCTGCAATCTTTAATGTGGAACCTCCTGGGGCTCTCAAAGAAAATGCAGATTCTGACTCAGTAGGTCTGGGGTGAGAATGAAACTCTGCATTTCTAACAAGCTTCTGGGTTGACGCCAATGCTGCTAGTCTGTCGATAGGGTAGCCAACTTGCCCAGAACTTTCCCAGTTTTAGCATTGAAAATTCCTCATCCGAAGAAACCACTCGGTCCTGGAAAACCAGGACGGTTGGTCACCATCTCCACAGACCACACTCTGCGTCGCGAGGTCCTAACAGGACAGGCCAGTGCTGAGTTTGTACTGAGCTTCACAACCCCTCACTTCAGAGGCCCTGGAATAATCCTCTTGACCTGATACAGAATTGTGACTCTTGACTCTCTAGAAATGACAACAGGGTAAATGCTGGTTTTGTGGGGCCTGAAGCTTATATAATCTTAGTGGTTCTTTTAAGAAAATAAGTAAAAAAAAATCTTTGTTTTGCAAATTTTAGAAAACATATGACGATGGGAACAAAGTAAATTTGGCTTTAGGTCAAACGGGTGCTCGCCTCTTCCTTCTGGGAAAATGGTGGTGGCCTCTCAGTGGCCAGCGGCTGCCACTTCTGAGATGACCACCAGGTGGCAGTAGATTTACACAGCCCCCTTCAACACCAGCTCCCCGCCCCCATGTCCAGAAATTTCCAAATCTTCCTCCAGCTGGCCCAGCCAGCTAATCCAAGAAATTAACCTATGCTGTGATAATGGGCAAAAAGAGTTCATGTGTTTCTCTCTCAATAGCATATTTGCCATTTAATGGAAATACTAAGAGATTATTTTTAAAACCAGATAAAGAATGCTAACAGGTGAATTCCAGGCCCACTGTTGGGTCATGCATCACTACGGAGAGGGTTTTCTAAGCAGGTGCACCTTTCTGTGCTCCACAAATTGCATGTATGCAGGGGTTCTAGGTCTTATCACCTGCCCCCCCCCCACCCCAATATATAGCTTAGAGTTTGGGCACCAGCTCTGGCATTCTGCTGCCTGGGCTCAAATCCAGGTACTCCCACTTACTGAGGGTCCTGTTGAGTAAGGACCTTAACAGCTCTGTGCCTCAGTTTCCTGATCTGTGAAATGACAGTAATAATACTGATTTCATGTAATAGTTGTGGAAATTAGGTAAAATAACGTCTGTAAAGCACCCCAGAAAAGTGACTGGCACACTGTAAGCGGTCATCAGCAGCTATCATCGTCATCACCCCACACTTTGCCTGTCTTCTGCCTTCTGCCCTCCAAGTTCTCCTGCTGTCACTCCTCCTGCCTCCAGTCCCTACCAGGTGCTTCAGGAGAGCAGAGAGAGGGTCGAGACCCCAGCATGGTAATAACAGGCCAGTTCTTCTGGGCACAGAGTGCTCCAGACACAAGATCTCCTCTCAAGTAGGGGCTGAGCCCTGGGGACACCAAAGCATACAAAGGGAGAGGGGCATTGGCTGGACCAGACTCCAGATAGTGCGGCTCAGCATTTTTGCAGGAGATGAATCTGTGAGTATCACCTTGTGGCTACCAGGAGCCCAGCATTTGCAGATGAGCACGGTGTGTGAGGGTGGATGGCTAGGGCGGTCATCTGGCCCAGCCTGACTCCCTCCGGCGTCCTATATACACTATTCAACCGGGAGGGACTCAACATGGAGCAGGGGCTTCATCTTCTGCACTCCTGTTGGGCCCAATCAGCTTTCTCTGCCTTTTCTCCCCACCTCCCACTCTCTGGTTATGGTCACTTTCAGTCTCAGCTACCCTGAGAAGCAAAATGGTGAATGGTTCTCATACTTTGCTGTATGTTAGAATCACCTGAGGAGTTTCACCATCTGATTCCCAGGCTGAATCCTGGGAATAACGGTGGCCTTGTCCTAGGTGACCCAGAGCCCAGAAACAATTAAACCGGAACCTCTGGGAAAGGGCCCCAAGCATAAGAGATGGTTCCAGTGGAAAGCAAGTTTGAGAAGCAGTGTTCTAGACTACCGTTTCTCAAGCCTTACTGTGCATGCTAATCGCCTGAGGAGTTTGTTAAAATGCACGTTCCAGCTCAGTAGGCCTGGGGTAGAGCCTGAAATTCTGTGTTTCTAACAAGCTCCTGTATGATACAGACGCTCCTGGTTCACAGACCAAACTGAGTAGCAGAGTTGTAGAAACGTGAGTGTGTTATTAGAATCATCTGGAGGGCTTGGTAAAATACACCCCAGGCTCAGATTGAGGAGATGTGGAGTGGGGCCCGATAGCATGCATCTCTAACAAGCTCATGGGCGGTGCCAATGCTGCTGGTCCACAGAGCACACTTTAAGCTGCAGGGATGTAGAGGGTGGAACACAGGTTTTGGAGGCAGGCAGTCCTGGGCCCTGTTTTCTGGCTTCACACTTTGCTAACTCTGTGATCTTGCATAAGCTACTTAATCTTTCTGAATTGTCATTTCATCATCTGTAAAGTGGCCATTATTGGGCAAGATTAATTGGGCTAATGTGAAACACCTGACAGACTGCTCGGTGTGCTGGTCCTCACACTTGATTGCAAATTTGAATTACCTGAGGAGCTTTCAAAGAAACAACCTACGGTTGTTGATTTAATTGGTCTGGGGTACTGAGCATCAGGATTTTTTTTTAAGCTACTCAGGTAATTCTGTCTGGTCAGTGCTGGGTACTGGGCTGGCACCATGACTCCCAAGCTTCAGTGTACAGCAGAATCACAGACTCCTGGGCTGCACTCCCACAGTTTCTGGCTCAGTCGGTCCGGAGTGCGGCTGAGAATGGGCATTTCTAACAGGGTCCCAGGCGCACGTGCTGTGTTCCAGGGATCACACGAGTACACAGACATCATCGAAGGCTGCACAGAGCCAGGATTAGAGGACAGTCTTGGTTTGCCTTTCTCAGGTCCAAACAGTACATCTGGAGTATTAGCAGCTGTCTCAGGTATGCCAATTTACAAGCTCCCCTCCCTCTAACTTGGGGTGGGGCCAGACCCTGATGGCCAAGGGGTGAGGAGCGGCCCTCTTTGTAGAGAAGGCAGGAGGAAACTGTGCTGTTTGTCCAGAAGGAGAGAGTGGAGCCACTGAGCTCAACCATGGCATCAGGGGGAAGAGCAGTGGCCTTGTGCTGGGTGACCCGGAGCCCAGAAACAAGACGTGAGGGTGGAAGCCACAAGGAGGCCTTTAGGCTCAACAGAAGGAAGAGCGTTTTAACTTTGAGAAATGCCCTGCCTGGAAACGGCACCAGCTTCCTCTTTCAGCACCGAGTTCCCTGGCTGGGAGGTGGCCCAGCTGAGCGGAGGAATAGGGGAAAGCTAGAGACATTTGAACTGGAAGATCTCCGCGGGCCCTTTGAAGTCTGAGATTGCACATCCGTGCAGCCTTCAGCGCAGCCGTTACTCCAGAAGTGGTCTGTTTATTTAGGGAGGTGACCGGCTGGAGCTTTCGCAACAGACTGGCTTTCCCCTCGGTGTTTCCTTTGCCTATCAGCAAGCGGTTTACGTTCCCAGGGCAAACAGGAAGGCGACAGCGCCGAGCAAAGCCAGCAGGTTGGCGAGGTTGCCGTAGGGGCAGCAGGTGTCACCTCGTGAGTGCACCGCGGGGAGGGCTGAGCCCTTGGGGCCTTACAGACGCTGCGGGTTAACGGGGCGGGCGAGGCAGGTGGCCCTCGGGGGCGAGGCGGGGCTCCTGGGGCCAAACCCTACCCAGGCAGGGGAGAGAAGAGGGATATCCAGCCCACGCCGCCGGCCACATGAGAGCACCAAGAGAACACCAAGTCTTTATTACAGGAATTCCTATGAAACAGCTCCAAGAAAAAACCCACACAGAGGAAGAAAAAAAAAAAAAACTAACAAAGCAACACACACAGACATGGGGCTGGGGCTTCCCCGCCATGCGCCCGGGCCTGGCGCGGGGAGGGGTCAGGGCCACAGCCCAGAGGCGCCTCGGGGTCAGACCCCTCTGGAGCTCGGGCTGGAGGCCGAGGGCCGTCGGGGGCCACAGCCCGGCCGCGGGGAGCAGCGGAGGGCGGCGGCCTCTCCTCTGCGGGGCTGGCCCAGCCCGCGGCCGCCTCTCCCGAGCCGGGGAAGCTCGGCCGCCCCCGTCGGCCCGGGGCCCTCCTCCGGCCCCCGGAGCGGCGGGCGGGCCGGCGCGATCGCGGTCTGGCCTCCGCCGCTGGCCCTGGGCGGCCGCCGCGCCTTCATTATCTCGGGGTGACTTGCGGCCGCCGGGGCCCCGCCAAGGCTTGGCTCCCGCTCCAACCCCGGGCGGTCGGGCTGGGCTGGTTCCACACTCCGGGGGCCCGAAGCCTCGTGCCTGCCTAGGCTTCCCGGTTTTCCGGAGAGAGAGGTCAGCGTGTTCCCGTCGCGTCGGCGGCCGGAGAGACGGGGACAGCCTCCCTCCCGCTGGCAGTGGTTGGTGTCGGTAAGCTCTGTAGAACCGAGAGTTTTCCTCCTCGGATCTTTCACCTTGTCGCGCTCTCTCGGCAAGGGGCACCCAGCAAGCCCTTCTGCCCCAGGCCTCCCACCCAGGCTGGCAGCCTCTTCACCTTGCTTCTCAGTCCTGCACCTTCCCCAGGGTCACTTCAGAACCCGCTGCTGCCCACCCTTAGTGGCAGAAGAACTTCTAGTCCAGCCAGGGGGGGGTCAGAGCTCCTGTGAGCCCTCACTGTTGTGTGACTTCAAGGTCCCATCCAGAACTGGCTTTTGTCTTCTGCCAAAGACTCCCCCTGCCTAGCCAAAGTCCTCCAGCTCCGGGGTGGCCACCCTCCCCATCCCTGCTGGGGGCCCTAGCCAGCCCCTAACGGAGGCAGCCAGAGGGGCCCAGGCAGGGCAGTCAGCAGATACCTCTCTTCGGGGGCCCATCACTCCTCAGAGGGAGCCCAAGTGACTGCCCAGGGCTCCCCCACCAAGAGCTCTGTGCAGGGGTTGTGCTGAGGGTTAGCGGCCCCAGGAAAGGCTGAGATGCATGAGGCCGTGGGAATAAAGGGCCCAAGGTGCCCAGAGGGTGCTGGGGTCAGGGGTGGGGACCAGGCGGTGTCCGTGGCTCAGCAGGAGAGATGGGCAAGGGCAGGGGCTCTACCTTCAGGCAAAAGAGCCTCTGGTAGGGTCATCCTGCCCTTTCGGGCACTCCAATTTTTGCCTGTTTTCTGGGACTTTTGTTTTTTTTTTTTTAAGAGGGGGGGTTGGAGGTTGGATCCTGCATTTCCACTCATTGCCCATAGAACAGCCTGGCTACAAAAGGGGCTGTCGATGGCTGCCGCCCCCCAGGTCCTTCATCCAGTCACAGCACACAGCTCCGAAGTTCCAAGTCCCATGGAAAGTGGCAGTGGCAGTGGCTGGGCTGGACTGTGGCCGGAGAATCCCTGGGCCTCGGCACTCAAGCACCATCGGTCCAGCTGCAGCTGGCTCTTCAGCTGGGGGCTGGTTTTGCTCTCCGGCTGCCTCTGCCGGGTCAGATCTTCTCCGGCAAGGAGGAACTGCTGGCATCTGGTAGGGAAAAAGGATGGAAGAAGTCTTTTTCAGTGGAGCCCAGGGGTGTTTCCTCATCACTGGTTCCTGGCAAGAGGGGTTTAGGCAGAAGCTACCAAAGAAAGGAGCCCTCTCTTTCCTCCAAGGACTCTGTGTCAGCCTTGGCACTCTGCCTGGGGTCACCTCCCCCCAGTCCAAGCTCCTAGAAACAGCAGGGACTCTGGCAGCTAGAGATGGAGTGGGGAAGCTGGAATTCCAGGTGGCAGAAGCTGTCTGGGAAGGGCTGAGAGGTGGGGCACTGGCTGGTCCGTTCTGGTACAGTGGCAGCTCAGCTGCGCTAGACCAAGGGCATCTGTAGGGGCAGAAAAGTAAACTGAGTTCAGAACTTGGTGGGCCCTACACCAGGCTGAGGAGTTCATATGCCTTTACTCAGAAGCCCCATTCTGAGAGCAAGGAAGAAATGGAAGTAAAGCATAGGGTGACGGGGTGAGCAGAGGAGGGACGGTGAGGAGCCCAGCCACTGTCAGCCAGCTGATGAGTCTCCCAGGGCAGTGATGGAAGGAATAAGGAAGAGAACTGAAACGGGGAAGTCAGGACGACTGTCTGGCTTTCAGTGAGTTGACATCCAGGGCTCAAAAGACAATCATGGGTGCAGCTGGGGATACAGAGCAGACTTGGAGGACTGACTGAGATGGCAGTTCACATTCTGGAGCCAACTGCACAGAAGTATTGCTGATGCTGTAAAAGAGGGTGGTGGCACCGCTAACGAGAGAGGGCAGTGAGAAGACTTTGGACAGGGTCAAGGGCAGAGCTGCGGGGAGAGCCCGGATTGAGGGAGTGGAGGAGCATCCAGAAAGCACACAGGAATAAACAGCAGAGAGCAAGGAGGCGCAGGATTCCTGGGGCCACAGGAGCCAAAGGAGGGCAGTCTCCAGATGATGGGTATGGTGTGCAGAAGAGAGCACCAGAGGATGCAGAGCAGCAAAAGGCCCTGGCGCTGGTGGGTGCCTTTCTTGAGTCAATCTGGGAGTGAGGGAAGGACTGCCAGCCTGCAATGGGTGAAGGAGGATGCTACCTTTTTGCAAGTTGGATGTTGAAGGAAAATATCGAGGACTCTTGGTTTTTAAGAGGGGGAGGAGGAGGATGTAGATTTGAGGAAAGAGCTGGAAAGGGAAACACTGGAAGACTCAGGAGTGAAATAAATGATGAGCCAAGTCCTGATATGGGGTGGCTTTGGGCTGGATACATTTTCCCCAGGGACCAGTGGGAAGGAGATGGCAGCAACCCTGAGGGGGAGGGGGAGCCTGTCTCCTGGCTGGCTTTATGTGAGCATTCCAGAGAAGTGAGAAGCGTGGGTGTAGCTCCTCGGGTGAAAAAAGCCTGAGAGAACAGAAGGGATCTGGAAGTGTCTGGTGGAAGATGTGGCAAGGAGTCAACAGAGGTGACGTGATGGCCAGCGCCCAGGCTGAGGAGAGAGGGCACTTGTATCCTCCCTGGCTGTGTCCTCAGTGCCCTGGTTTATCTCACCTCCATTACAAGTATCCTGAGGGTAGCAAATATTTCTCCATAGTCTGAAAGAGGGCTGTACCTGCCACACTGTCAGCTCAAGAAAGCACTGTAGATGCTGACCACTGGGATCAGGACAGCGGCTGGGGGAAGGGCCAGCTGGAAGCTTCCTGATGGGGGGAGGGGCTGGAGAAGGGACAAGTGTGACTGAGTCCTGGAGGAGGTGTTGACATTGCCTGTTTCTCCCCCGGGGATGCACAGGAAGAGGAGGAAAGCAGCCTGGGGGCCCAGGGCTGCAGCCAGAACCAGAGCTGCCTTGAGAGGGGCGATTGCCACCCGACCCAAGCAGGCAATGGGAGAGTTCTGTGTGTGCACACCCGGGTGAAGCCATCTCAGCTTGTCTTAAATTGTCTCCTTAGTGTGCTGTGTGTGTCCTGGACTGTCTTCTCAACTGGGCTGTAAACTATTCAAGGTCAAAGCTGATTTTTTTTTTTTTCCTGTTCCCAGCATCTGGCATAGGCAGGTGTGATTATCTTCTGTCAAATGAATAAATAATCAAGTCAAAGAAACGCAAAGCCTAGTTTGCATGCAGAGAAGCCCGCATCCCCTGCCACAACTATGAAGGAAGAAACCCAGGGCCTGCGCTAACCAGTTGCCTGAGCCCAATGCTGCTAGACCCCGGGAAGCCCCCTGGCGTGTGGGGCCCGGCAGGCCCGGCCCGAGGCCGCTGTGGCTCAGGCCTTACCTCTTACTGTCTTTCCCTTACGGCTTCCTCCACCTTGGGCGCCTCCTGTTGCCTTCCCCGGAAGTCTTCATCTGAAAGGCAGAGAGAAGCTGCCTCATCATCCACCCTGCAGAGCCTCGCGCCAGCATGTCCCCCAAGCTGGGCAAGAAAGCTGACCCAACTCTCTCCATGCCCTCTCTTTGCTGGTGCACATGCTGATCCCAGGGGGTGATACGTGGGTCTGGTGAGAGGCAGCAGGGCACTGTGGGGGTTAGGACAGCTGGGTGCTGGCCTGGCTCCATGACTGAGCTCTGAGATTTTCAACAAGTTCTTCCCTTGGTTTCCTCGTCTATAAAATGGGATGGGGAAGTTGGACTATCCAGATGACCTCCAAGGCCCTTCCAGCCCTTGCTTCTGGATGCCTCCTGACCACCAAAGGGCCCCTCTGCTCTGAGGCATGAGGCTCAGGGTCTGGCTGTGGGCTTGGTAGGGTCCAAGGCAGCCTCTTCTGGCCTGTGTAGCCTTTGGGAGGGGCCGGATGATCGCTGACAGACCTCTGGGCCCAGAGACTGAACCTGCCTAGTGCTTGGCTCTCAAGGTGAGGCCCCTCCATGTGGATAGGGCTGTCTGTCCCCTCACATTCCAGAGAATATTCCCCAGAAACAGCACGTGGTACTTTGCGCTCCAGATAGAGATCTAGTGGAGGTGTGGCTGGGGCCCCCTGTCAGGGGCAGAAGGAAGGGAGAGGCAATATGGACCAAGTGGGAGGACCCATTTCTTTAGGTCACCTGCCCAGCAACCCTTGACGTGTCCCCCAGATTAAGTGCTCCCTCCCCAACAAGTTGGGTCCACTTATGCAATATCCAGGCCCTCCTCATGGACAGCCACCCATCACAGGCAACTTAGAGCTCAAGCTTCCCACTCCCCCGCCTCACCACACGTGTGGCCCTCCACGTCGTCCAGGAGATTGGCTGTTGACACTGCAGCCCCCAGCCTGCCCGGCCATTCAGGAAAACTTTCCAGGGATGGGTGGGCACTGCCATAGTCTTCCCACTCCCTGCCCCTAGCCCTCCACCACCCACTCCAAGCTCAGGAGGCTTCTGCCATACCAGCCTTATCCCCCAGCCTCCCAATGCCTCCCCCAGCCTCCTTTTCTTGGGCTCAACTGAGCAGCCAGGTCCTGACTCTCTCACTCCACTCCCATCCTGGGGACAGAGAAGCGACTTTCTCCCTGTTCTTTGGCTGTTCAGCTTCTGATATCCTGGGGCCCTGTTTGACGAGCATGGATGGGAGTCTGAGTAAAAATGTGGAAAACCTTATTTTACTTAAGGAACTGAAAGTCAGGGCAAAAATGCTTGAGATGAGGAGGTGGAAAGATCTGTCGATGAGCTACACTAGAGAAATGAGGGAAAGGTTTGCTGATTCTGATCGGAGAGCAAGTTTTCTCCCAAGATGCAGTTTACTCCAGACAAAAAGTTGAAAAGTTGTAGGACAACTTCTGAGCCTACAGAAGGAAGACAGCAGACGCTGGCCCACTCCCCAGGCCTGGTCGTGGAGGGCGAGATTGGCACTGAGAGAGGGGGCAGCAGACTCGCAGCAGGGCTCACGGAGGAGAGGAGAGGGCCTCAGAGCCTGGTCCGACTCCTGGGGGAGGGTGCAGCCTCAGGGAGCCCAGCCCACTGCCTCGGTGCCCTTAGCGTCCCCCACCCCTCCCAGTGCCAGGCTGGAAAGGATACGACTGATGCTTCGACAAGTGTTTCCTCTTTGACTTCCTCATCTTGGTCTTCTCCGAGAAGGCCCTGGCCAGTTCAAACAGCTTCCTCCGGGTGGCTGGGGGCAGACAGACCTGTGAGCCAGCAGCCTGGGCACTAGGTAGCTGCCCCCCAAGGCTGGGGCAGGCCCCCCAGGGTGGGGGCAGGTGGGCAGGCTGGCTTGGGAACCCAGGGAGCAGGTGACGTGACAGGAATTGGGGACACGGGCCAGGCTCGTGCCCCGGGGCAAGGAGGCTGCCATCCTGGGTCGGCCTGCAGGGGCAGCAGAGGCCATGGAGAGCCAGACCAGGGACCGTGGCTGGCAGCCAGAGATCCGGGTATTCCTATCCAGCTACAACAGACAACGACACATCTTGGCTTTCTTTCCTGCCGCCTTCCCGCTCCCCTTGCCACCTCCTGAGTTGGTTCTGGGATTTCCAAAACTAATCCAAGATTTTCCCTGAAATGGAGCCTGAAAGGATGGCAGGTTCATTCACACATGGTTGTGTGTCAGGCGGGGGGCTGGGGGGCGGGAGTTGGTTTGGGATGGCCCGTTGGGACTTTGTGGGACCGCCCGCAGAAAGTGGACTTAGTGAAGGCCTCCCCGCTGGATCAGGCCCAGCCAAGCCCCTTCAAGCCATAGAGAACACTAAAAGGGGGGTTGGGGGTGGAGGGCAGCACATTATTCTTCTGCAGACAGCTGGCTCGAGAGGATTTAAAACTTAATTTGTATCCAGACTCAGCTGCAGAGGGAAGTGAGGCAGGAAGGCTGAGGGAGCAAGCCTGCGATTAAAATGTCACTTCGGTTCACCAAGAGTCAGCTGCATTAAAAATTCTGGGTGGCTCCCTCCCTCCCATGAGGCCCCAGGGCCTGTCTTAGAAGAGTTGGGGAGGGGGACATCAGCTTGACTCACATTTTCCCATGTGTTTCAACTTGTCCCTGAATAAGGCATCTTCAGACACAGCGGGGTTGGCGTCGCCGGTTCCTGGAAGGGGGAGACACCTCTGAGGGCCAGGAAGCGAGGAAGGGTGGCGGCCCAAGGCCTCAGGAAGTGGGTCAGGGCTGTCCCCGCAGGACAGGGGTTCAGCCGTACCCTTCCATCTGAGGGAGGAAGCAAAGAGCAGGCTTCTTCCCTGACCAGGAGGGAGCTCAAAGCAAGGATGATGCTCGGAGTTCGAGGAGCATTTCTTTTCCCACCCGAGCCTCGCTTTCCCCCTCTGTAGAAAGAGGGACAGTCCTGTGGTCAGCTGTGTGTGCAGAGAAGCCACTCACATGGGCTCCAGGCTCTGCTTCTCTGACCAACTCCCTGTTCCATGAAGTCGCATTGGTAGCTTGAAATCAGCCGTGATGGGAGTATTTACACCACGGAAGTCACCAGACACGGAGCACTGGGGCTTCCCCTGCACCCCGACCCACTGTTAAACATTCACCAGCACGAGGCTGCCTGGTCTGCATCCCTACATGGTGGGAGAGTTAATGAGGGGGATGGAAGGAAGGTGTGGGGCACAGAGCAGGCCCTCGCCTGCCCCTGGCGATTCCTGTCCCCTTCCTTCCAGGGCCAGCCCCCTCCATTACTGCCCCGAGGCAGAGCTTCTGCCTTGTTAGACAATGAGTGAGAATGAGAATGGGGCTGGTCCCCAAGTCCGAACCCAGTCAGTCACCCAGTGTCCCCGCTCACTCAGCACCCATTCGGGTCTCTCTCTGCTCTTCTAAAGCCCCTGCTCTCCACCCAGCAACTCAGCTAATCCCGAGTCACCTTGCCTGCTAAGTCCCCTGTGAGTCATTCTGATCCATCTCAGCAGCCCTGGTGTCTACAGTTAATTCAGGATCAAGGACAAGAGGCTGTCCTTAAAATCCCCAGATGCACTTCTGGTGGGGCCTAGGCTCCCAGCCCGCTGCTTATGAATCAGTTCCACGGGATTTTCTCTCCTCGAGCCAGGATCAGCTGAGCTCCTCATCCTTCTGTTCCCCCACCCTCACTCCACCGTGCCATGTAAGGTCTGTTTGGGGCTGATTCGTTCTCTGAGGCAGGCAGCCTGTGTGTGTGTGAAGGGCACTGACTGACTAGGGGCCACTATGCACACGTATAGGCAGAGACCAGATGGCGAGTGTGAAACCCGGGCCTTTCTGGACCTCTCGGCCCCACGTTCCCAACTCCAGCTCAACCCTCATCTATGCATCTCAACAGCCTGCTGTCGACCCCTGACCCTGTTTTGATGCAATTCTTGCTTCTCACCATCTTGTACATGAAGCTCAAAATTCTCTTCCTCCAACACTAGGGCAGGGCCTTGCCCACGGCAGATATTCCCCAGATACTGAGCGAATGAATGAGGGAACCCTCCCCAGAGGCATCCTGCCCTTCTCCTCGCCATGTGCTTGCTATCGTCAACGAGTGTGTCCTCAGCTTTGCTGGTCCACTCTACCTATTTCTTGGATGTAGCTCCTGCATTCCCCACAAGACCCTCAGCTCCCCAGGGCAGAGACCAAGCTGTCTAAGTCTCCCAGTCCCTCCCACCCCATGGGACATTATACGGTGTGATGTGTGTCCCCTTCTTGCCCATGCTCCAGTCACCTCTAAGGAGTCAGCCAGCCTCCTGCCAATCCCAGCGGTGGGCTCGAGCGCCAGCTGAGTAGGTAAGAACCCAGGGCTGCTAAGAGGAGGGACCTCTCACTCCGGGGAGAGTGTGGTAGGGGCAGAACCTCCCCTCAAGCTTATTTCCTCCTTTTACCCCCAAACTCCAAATACACAGAGCACAGCCGGGTGTGGGCCCCTACACCCTCCAGGCTTCTCCCCCAGGAAGGGCACAGTTACCTGGGGCAGGAGATGGAAAGCCAAAGTCGTTGCCCACAGCTGTGCTGCTGGATTTGGATTTCTGGGACTCGTATTTCAATCGATCTGGAAAAGGACCACATTCCGGGCAGGGAAATTAGTTCCTGGGCTGAGACACAGGACAGTGTTGGAGGGCAAATCCCCACAGTCGCACACGAGCACACAGAAAATATGTGCACACACAAGCGATGTCATAGAAACTACTGCCCTGACGAGCACCTGGGATGTCAGAATGTCAGAGTTAGAAGGACCCTCAGGGGCCCTATAGCCCAGCCCCTCCTTTAAATGGAAAGGCCCCGAGCCCTGCAGCACCTTTGCTGCAGAGCTAGGGCCAGCCTTCTCCCTGCACACCTTGCTCCCTCGCCCCCCGCTGTCAGTCACACATACGCACACACACACAAATATACACACACTGTGACCCTCACAAGACAGACCCCCCCACAGCTCTCTCACTGTACCCCACCCCAAACACACTCCCATCCTGAAGGGGAAAGGCAGCCAGGCTGGAGAGCAGGGTTCCAGGCCCAAAGACAACCCAAACCCCTCAAAAACTCAAGAGTCCCAGCTCCAATGTCTGCTTAAACCCCTGGACACAGTCACTCTGTTCCTGGAGCTCCAGACACGTCATGCCAAGGCCAGTACCTGGCACAGAGCAGATGTGCAGGGGGAAGGAGAGAGCCTAAGGGGACATACCCCTGCTTCTCTGAGTCCCAGGGGAAGCAGAAGGGGTGGCTGGTGACTCGGGGCCCCGTTGGCGGCATTCTGGGGTTCCCACAAGGATAACTTGGGGAGAACTGTGTCTCAACAGGACAAAGGCCACCCTTAGTCTCCAGTTCAGTGCCCCTTCTGAGCCCCAAGGCTAAAGCCAACACCAACTGCCTTCTTCAGCCAGAAGAGTGGCCGCGGCGCCCCACCCGGTGCGCCACCTCTCTCCAGGGCGAGGAGGAAGTCGCGGTTGCGCTGCAGCTCCTTCATGAACTCCTCGTTCTGCAGGAAGAGCGCGACCCTCTCGTCCTCCAGGTACTGCTTCCAGCGGCTCTCCTGGTCCCGGGGCCCAGGTCCGGCTGCAGGGGGTAGGCCTCCCTCTCCGCTCACGGGCTTGGAGCCCCCGAGGTTACCCTGAGGAGGGGAGCAAGCATGCTGAATGGCTACCCACAAACATCCATGCACACCTGGGTGTACACACGTTCCTTCCCAGGATCCTCTAGCCTCACCCTGCGGCCTGCACCTCCTAGCGGGAGCTAGTCGTCAGCCAAAATCCAACTGCACAGGCCAGAGCTCTCTCTGCTGGGGAAGCAGCAAGGACTTAAAAGTTGTTTTTCCTGCCCCTTGGACCACCCCATCCCTTCATCTACAACCTGGACAGTCCTGAAAAGTGACCTGCAAATAGCTCAACAGCCAACACATGGATTCCCAAACTCAAAACTCTGCCTGTACTCAGGTTGAGACCCCCGCTCCTGCCAAGGCCCCTTGGGACATACCAGCATCTGGGGAGAAGCCCTCTGGCCCTTTCCCAGGGCAGGGAAGGAAGGTGCTGCCACCCTGTGCTGTTGGTTGCCCCCATGCCCACCTCCCTCCAGCCAGGGGCGATGGTGCAGCCAGAGAGTCTTCAGGGCTGTCACCTCCCAACAGGAGACCTCTAGACCCAGACAGAATGGGCCTTTTGGTTCAGTATTCTTTCCCTGCAAACCCGGGGCAACAGAAATAGCTCAGCCTGGGCTTAACCATCAGGAAGTGAAACTGGCTAGCACAAACCATGTGGGCAAGCAGAGACGCTGACAGGCAGGTGGGAGGCAGCCCCCTTACCTGTATGCTATCCAGCTGCTGGGGCAGGATGCGGAGAAAGTCATCGGGGAGGTTGCCCAGCAGTGGTGGGTTCCAGTTTCGATAGCGCCTCTGGCTCAAAGGGGGTCCAGAGCCCAGGACATCGATGCTGGGGGGTGAGAGGAGACAACGAGGAGGGAAGTCAGGCCCACACACAGGTGTCCCTGCCCATCGCACCAGGATCCTGCTCAGAATGGGGCTCGGCTCTGAAGCTTCCCATGGCCTCCCCTGCCTCCAGGACAAAGGCCCGGTGCTCCAGCTCATCTTCTCAATCAGGCCTGGCTGACCCCAGCCCCTGGCCCCTGGCCTGGGTTCCTGCTGCACCCGAGTTCCACCCATCTCCAACCGCTCAGTGCCCTCAAGGTCCCGAGGCCTAGAGCCCTCTCTGCCCATGGTGCTCATGGCACTCACATTGGGCACTGTGGCCTGAGAAGTCGATGTTTATGAGAGTCCTCTAAAGACAGCAGGGGTCATAGCCTTTCGTCCTTATATCCTAGCACCCGGCACAGTGAGCTCATGGCTGATGAATAACAGGTAATATGAATAGACCCATAAGCCACCAACAGGACAGCCTGCCCAAATGTTGGTTTGCTGGGGTGGGGGAACAGGGGGACGCCAGGATCCCTAGAGAGAGTAGAGCGGATCCAGGCTCCAGTTCTGGCTCAGCCACCAGCCAGGAGGGTGGTCCTGGGCAAGACCCTGCTCTGGGCTGGGGCTCAGTTTCCTCATCTAGAAACTGCTGCCTCTCTGCCGACGCAGGTGGGAGCCCCTCAGGAGGCTGTGCGGAACGGCGTTCTGAAAAGGCACACTGCCGCGTGGGAGTGCGAGGGGTCTGTGTCCAGGGGGCACTCAGGAGCCACTCTTCAGAGGTAAGGTGCCCCGGAGGGGTCTGGGCCCGGGCAGCGGCCGCCGGCGAGGTGGGAGGAGAGGCGGAGAGGCGGTGGCACACGCCCTGCCTGACCCCCAGGCTGCAGGCCTGCCTTCCCGGGCCTGAGGGCAGCCTGGGGCCCGGCCAGGAGCTCCCCACAGCTCCTGGGCAGCCTGCAGCGTGGCAACCGCAGGACACGTGTTCTGCTGAATCAGGGAAATGACACACACAGAAGGCAGCCGAGGGCCGGGGGCGGTGGGGGCCACTCTCGCTCTCGGCCTGGCTTTGATTTGGCCTCCAGCTCCAGGAATCCCGCCCGCCCCCTCACTGGAGGGGAGCTTTTCCGGGCTGCCGCTGACTATGGAAATAACTTCCTTTCCTTTTCTATTTTGGGCGGGTGGCCTGGCGGGGGCGAGGGGGAGGGACGGGGGCGGCAGCAGACGGGCTAACAAGCTGCTAAGAGCACGGTGGGAGCGCAGCGCACGCAGACTGGAGCCAAGGGAAACCCGGCGCGCCCCGCCCACCCTCTCGCGGTACCGATGAGGGAATGGTCCCCAGAAGAGCTTGCGTCACAACCCGGGACTCTGATTCCTGGGCAAATTTCTCTCTACATCACTCTGCCGCCTTCCGTGACTCTTGGAAGCTGCGTTTTTCTCCAAGGGCCTGAGGGCAGGCGAGGGGATGCCCAGCTCTCAGGGACTTGCAGACCAGCACGGAGAATTCTCTCAGGGTCACCACCCTTCCTCGGGCTTCAGGGTCTTCGTCTGGGACACGGGTGCCCACTCCAACTCAGCCACACCCAGAGCCACCCAGCAGAGCTTCACGGGGAGAGCCCCGGTATTGCATTTGGACGCCTCCAGCCATTTGTTACTGAGAACCCAAGTGGGGAGTGGGACAAGGATCGGAAGGCCCCGTCCTCAGCCAAGTTCCCCTTGCTGCTGGGCCCGTGGTCCTGGAGGAAGGACAACCCCAGCCCCCTCCCGGCCCCTTGCCTTGGCACCAGGCGGAGATGAGGTCAGCCCGCAGCTGCGAGAGCCAGGGGGGCCCCCCCGGAGCCCAGGCGGCCCAGGCAACTCCATTGTGGTCGGAAAGGAATGTCAGAAATGAGCTGAGAGGCAAATAAAAAACTTCCAAGGCTGTAATTTCAGCGGAAAAACAGCAGGTGGCCCGTGCGGAGGGGCACCTCTGAGTTTCAGAGCCGGTCTTCCATTCAGCAGATGGAGGGAAGGACAGGCTGGGGGAGGGGAAGGAGAGAGAAGGCTGGGGAGGCTCTGCGGCCCAGAGCCTCTGCCCCTGGACCCCAAAACTAGAACTTCACACCCCATCAGAGCCCCAGGTTTACCACGGGACATCAGACCCCAGAAGGATTTCAGAGAAAAACCTTCCAGGCAGGACTTTTGGTAAAGACTGGACAGTGAGGTGCAAATGGGGTCAGGCCCTGTCTCGGGGTCCACAGATCATCCAGGCAAACCCTGGGCCCAGGGACCCTGGCTTTCCAGGCACACTCCCCTGGGATCACCCTGCCTCTCTGTGTCCCCGTGGGGCACGCTCCCAAACTCGGCCCATCTGCAGTCTCACAGGCACCCCAGTGACTGGAGGTGGCAGAAGGGTACCAGGCCATTCCTCCCTGAACCCCCTACTCAAATCTGATCTCCCCCAGTAGCCAGAGGAGATTCCAAAACACTAACCTGGTCACATCACTCTCTAGTTTAACCTGCTGGCTGCAGGATAAGGTCAAACTCCTTGGAGGACCCACGAGGCCCCCCATGATCTACTGGCCTCTTCAGCCTCACCAGCCATTCCATACTTCCTGGAGCACCCCAGGTGGTCCCCTCTTTCCTGCCTCCAGGCCTTTGCACATGCTGTCTCCTTTGCCTGGAACGCCCTCCTTCTTCACCAGGTCACAGCTTGGACCTCACTTCCTCTAGGCTGCCTTGCCTGTGTCTATGCCTCCCCCAGACTCTGATCTCCTTGGAGGCTCCTTGGTATTCAACCCAATGAATACAAGGTCCCTGTGTTCATCTCCACATCACACATATTGCAGGTGACTCAATAAATGCTGGAAATGAACGTCCTGGATGGAGAGACTGAGTGAGGCCCTGGAAGTGGCTTGGGGTGGATCTGGGCCAAGCAGGGCCATCCTGGGGTAAAGAGGCATGTGCTCAGAGGCTGGCCCTGCCTCTTGTGAACACTGGTCTCTGAGGGGAGCCTCACCACTGGTCTCAATGTTCAATGTTAGAGCTGACCTCCGAGGCCAGCCAAGCAGCCATGGGGTAGAAGGAGCAGTAAACCATTGATGGCAGGTCTGGGCCATACCTGGACTGCACTAAGTGCTCCACACACAACATCTCATTCAATCCTCCCAACAGTGCTGAGGCAGGGATTAGTATTCCCATTTCACAGATGAGGCAAATGAAGCTCAGAGAGGTTTAGCAGTGAGCCAACGGCCACACAGCAAAGGTACCTAAAGAATCAGAAGTTAGGCAGCTGAAGGAAGGGGATGGGGAGAGTACTCTGCTTCTGTCTGACTCACAACTCAAGTTTTCTTCCTACATCCACCCCCAGCCCAGCAAAGCCTTCATTTCTGAGTCAGGCCCCTGAACCTCAGGCAAGGGCAATAACTTGTCCAAAGTCACAGGCTGTGAACGAGGCCTCCTGAGCCTAGGTCTAGTGCTGAGGTCACCTTGCCCCCAACTGGAGCTCCCATCACTGGGTGCACTCCCCCTGCCCAAGGCCCCACCCCAGCCACAGCAGCTGAACACCCAGCCAGAGGGGAGTAAGGATGTGGCCAGCGTAGCCAGGCCAGGTTTACACTGGGATTCTGTCTCTTACAGCCTCAGTTTTCCCTCCTGAAAAATAGGCAGAACTATTCTGCCTAACAGAAACTGAGGTTTTTGTAAAAATATCTTAGGATATTAAAAACATAAGTCAAAGGAAAACCATTTGGCCCCGGGCTCTGTGACCCATTCCGGCCGCAAGTCCTGCCAAGGCCTCATCCAGACCCACCCACTCACTCCCTGCCTCCCACTATTACCATGACAGCCTCCTGGTGCCACCTGTGATAAAGGAAGGACCCCCCCCCCCCAGCTCTGCTCCTGTCCCTGCCTTGAAACACTGCCCCTCCCCCGCTCCCCCCATAACTTTGGGGCCTCCTTTAGCTCCCGGAGCTGCAAGCACAGAGACTTGTCTCCTTAGGCATGTGAAGGACACAGCAGTGAAGAGCACTGGCTTTGGAGTCAGAATGACCTCGGTTAAATCCCAGCTCTGAGGTCTTGGGGAAGTTACGAGACCTCTCGGAGGCTAGGATTCCTCCACTGGAAAGTGGGGATGACCACAGTGCCTCCCTCGCAAGTTGTTAGGTGATTGGAATGTGCTGGTGTAGATCCAGGACCTCGAACATTTCTGGCATTCGAAGGCGCTTTGTAAATCGTAGCTGTTCTTCTGACCTACGCCTGGATGACAACAGCATCCTCCACTGCCCCTGTCTGGGGCTCCCAAGATCCCCAGAAGGAAGGAGCCACTGGAACAAGCCCCCTGACCCATCATTACCACCCCCGGCCAGAGTCATTCGAAGGAACAGTGGCTCGAGGACAAAGAGGCACCCGGGCTCCTGCAGCCCCACCACAAACAGGGGGCACAGGAAGCCAGCACCTCAGAGACCCATGGGAACTGGCTGGCAACCAGCTTCACTTTAAACTTCCAAATTACAGAGTCCCTGACCTGGAAGAAGTCTCTGGGGACCTAGCAGTCTATTTGCCTGCCTCTAGCTGTCCAACTATCCCAGAAGAAGAGACTTGCTCCCATTGCTTAAAAATCCTCCCGGCATCTCTAGACCAGGGATGGCAAATAGATACCATTCCATCAATTACTGATGACTGTTGGGAGTGCTGTGTTGAGGAGGATTCTGAGGTTCCGTCTCGAGTCAGCAGGAAAGAGTACAGTGATCAATCAGTACTGTTTGCGTGGGCTCGAGAGGGGAAGTGTCAGCACACGTTCCATGAGTTTGTCATTCCCACTCTGCATGTCCCTTAACTCTAAGCTCCCGGAAAGCAGAGGCCGAGCCTTATTGTATTGAACTCAGTGTCCTGTAAGGTGTTCAGCACCTAGAGTGGGAATTTAGTGAACCTTTATTCTTGCGATCCTTACATTTTGAAAGTTCTCCTTGTTATCTAGCTAAAATGTCTCTTGCTGCAATAGAAGTCTTTTTTTGGTGTAATAATATACTGAGGGGTCCAGGCAAGTTTCCCACTGTGTTTGTATTCAACCCCAACCCCGATCCCCTTCTCCACCGCCCTGCGCTCTGAAAGGAGGTGGACTCTCACCGGGGAGGCGGGGTGGGGGGGGCCAGAGGGTAAGGCCTGTCGAACATGTGCATGTGGTAGGCCGGTGGGGAGTACACAGGGGGCGGCTCTTCATCGGAGCTATCAGGTTCCAAAGTCCTTTCCAGGATCTAGATCAGAGGCAATAAAGAAAGAAATATTAACAATCCTTCCTTGAATGTCAGTAACATTCAGATGAAATCAAGCATGGCCGAGGAGGTGCAGCGCGGGAACTCTGCGTTGCTGGGGAGCGTGTAAACTGATACAACCACCACTTTGCGCAACGCTTTCGGCTTTATAAACTAAAGCCAAACGCACGGCTACCTCTGCCACTACGATTCCAACACACGCAACAGACATGAAAGCGCACGTCCCCAGAAGAATGTTCGGAGCAGCATTACCCATCCAAAGGAGGTTCCGAAACAGGCCAGACAAAGCACAGTGATAGAAGCAGAGCCATGTGACCTCTGTGGGGTGGGGAAGGCTGCAGGGGGCACAAGGGTCTCCAGGCTCTGTAGATGCTGCTTCTTGACCTAGGTGCTGCTGAAACTTCACTGAGCTGCACACTTATGATGCGTGGACTCTTCTGGACATGGGTTATTTTTGCTAAATAACTTTAACGTCGTTCATACCCTCTCTCAAAGCACGTCCGTGTCGATTATCTCACCTTAACCTCAAATGACTTAGCAGGGAGGATGTGGATCGTCCGCCCCATTTCACAGATGAAGAACCTGAGGCCTAGGCTGACTAAGTGGCATGGCAAAAGCCATACACTGTTTTCAGAACTGAGTCTTCTACTTGGACATGGTCTTGCATCAAGGGTCCCTCCCTGCGGCACGATGCCTGCACACCCAGACGGGATCCTCAGGGCGGACAGTGGCCAGGGGAGAGGCCAGGGGCGTGCCCAGGATGCCTGCTCTCCCTCCTACACTCCTTTCTTCATCCAGATGCTAGAAAGAGGGGCAGGAAGAGGCCAAGGCTGGGCAAAGGCTTGGGTTCCTGCTACACAGACTGACCTGGACCCTTCCCCAGAGGACCACAGAGGAGTCTGGGGCAGAAGGCGGCCATTGACCAGGAGATCCCAGGTCACACGCACTTCAACCAGCCTACAGCTTAGCCTCCTGCTCCCCTCTCCTCTCCTCCCCAGCTCTGTTTCCATCTCCTCCAAGACCAAAGAACATGGGAAGGGCTCAGAGGCGGTCAGTCAGCCCCAAAATCCCCAAGCCCCATGATGCTTTAACCCCAAATGAGTTTGCAGAAGTCACTGCTAACCCACTCCTGCTTCTGCCTCTGCAAGCCTGGGCTGCACTGGCACATGCCTGGCCTGAGCCCAGCCATGCCCAGGCACCTGGGGATGCACAGGGACACCTGCAAGGGACACTCGCAGGAGTGAGCATGCGCATGAGTGCACACACATATACACACACACACATACTGCCACATTCTGTGTACACACAGCCAGCCTGACCTAAGGAGGCCTCCCGCCCTGGAATGCACTAACGTTCTTTCCTTTGAGGCGGAAAGTATTTAAACAGATGCTTTGCAGAAAAAGAAGAGTGTAGCTGCTTTGCTGGCCACTGCTCTGTTTACCCCAAATTTCCACAAGAAAAAAAAAACATCGCGATAAGCTCCACTCCTGTTCTTTGGCGAGCCCGGGACAGCACCGGGGGACAGCGGTCCAGGCTGAGCCTCTGCTCCCTCAGCGGCTGGCCTGGCCTGTCCCCACTGAGGCTGGTCTGAGTGAGTTGGAGGGGAGAGCTCGGTAGGAATTGTTTCCAGAAGGAAGCTTCTCAGCATTCCCTGCGTCTGTGGCCTGTAGCAGTGGGCCCCCCAGACTCAGGGAGATCATTCTCCGAGGCGGCACCAGAAAGCCCCCTCCCCTCTCAGCTCCTCAGCGTGGCCTCCTGGGGCTGCACGAACCAGACGTTCATCAGAGGCTCCTGGAGCAGAACAGGGAAACGCCAAGGGGCCAGGCGGCAGGCCAGGCACGCTTGGGAAAGGCTGATCCCACTTCTCTGGGCAGAGTACCCTCAGCCATGCTCTGGCCTCCTCCAGCCTCTCTCCCCCCAATTCCACCAGCCACAATGAGGTGGTTCTTCTGGCTCTAAAGGTGCTGAAGTTGTCAGCTCTGCAGCCTCCTGACTTAACTCAGTGTGGGTGATGGATGCCTGCCAGGTGCTCTCGGGGCCAGGGTCTGGGCCATTTATCTGACAGGAGATATTTCTCCGTGGCAAGGATACCCCTTAGGCCAGCCCACCATCCATCAGCCCCCAGAGAGGGGGCTTTTTCCAGTCAGCAGTTATTGTCATTCCAGCTGCTGCTCATAAATTTTCCAAAGCACTTTCCGCTGGCTCAGGAACTGCCTGCCGATGGGCCCAGGCGGAGCTCTAAAGGTGGGGGGCTGGGGAACAGCCGAGGAGGGGTGCTGAGAAGGGGCTCAATCTGGAGAGCAAAATTCTTAGGGAAACAGAAGCACACACAGTGCGGGCCCATCTAGCGGATGGTGCAGCCTTGTGGAGATTCACAGGCTGTGGGTGCCGGGGACAAAGGAGGAAATATCTTACCTGCCAGACTGTCAGAACAAATGAGACTGTAGAAAGGGTCAGAGTTCACAGAGAACTTTCCTTCCAGCTCACATTTAAAGTATGTATCTGCAAACACACACACACACACACACTCTCACACTCACACCTTCTTTTCACATAGAGGATCTGGTTTTTCCAAAACTCCCTCCACTGGCTAATCCAGGCAGATCACAGGAGTGGTCTTCCAGGAAAAGGGACTAAAAGCTGTGCAAAGACAGCAGCAACACTTATTCATTTAACAAACACTCCCTGAGTGCCTGCTACGTGCCAGTAGTGTCCTGGGTGCTGCAAGTGAAATAGGGATGAGCCAGATGTCACGGCCCACAGAGCTGCTCCTCTACCTGGAGAGAGAAATCTCAGGCAGCACCCACTAAGAGAGGAGGATCAAGTGGGCTCTGACCTGCAGGATGACTCTGATTGATGGAGAGCGGCTGCCTGCAGGGCTGTGTTGAGAAGGACTCTGAGGCCACATTGGGTCTAGGTTTTCTCACTGTAAATAAGGGTAATAATGATGCCACCTCACAAAGTTCGTGAGGATTAGAAAGAGACGATACACCTAAAGCTTGTAGGAGGGTGCCTGGCGCAGGATGCGACTCAGTGAAGAGCAGAGTTAAACCCCTTCTGCTGGCTCCTTCCATCTTCATGTCCCAGACGCCCCTGCAGGCAGGAACCCTCGCACTGAAAGATTCTGTGTCCCTTCTGTGCCCAGCACCGCAGGTCCCGTGGAGACTAGGGGTCCAAACGTGTGCTGAACTCTGAGATGGGGCCAGGGAGGACTGGCCACGGCCAGCAGGTGGGCCTGGATGCAGTGGGGTGGTGACTTCTCCCCCAGCCACCTCCCCAGAGAGAGGAGAGAACCTCTTGGGTGGCGCTCACTACCGCCTCCATCACCCCATGATCAGAGGACTTTAGCTAGCTAGTCTGATCCATCGCTCTCCTCCGTGGCTCCTCATGCCCTGGGGATACAGCCCCACTGTTTCCGAGCAGCCTTGTCAACCTCCCGGTACCTGCTGACTCTAGGAATCTAACAGAGGCTCCTGCTGCCAGTTCCCTAACTACTCATGCTCTATTTCACCTCTGAGCCTTTTCACAAGCTGTTCCCTATGCCTGCACACCCTTCCCCTCATTCTTCACTCTTCCTTTGGGTCTCAGCTTAGGCATCTTTTCCTCTCTGCTGCTTCCATTTCTCCCATCATAGCACTCACCACTCAGGACTGGGATTGCCTGACTCTTGCCTCTAGTCCCCACTGGACCGTGAGCTCTGTGAGGGCAGAGACTGTGTTTCTGTCTTGGCCAAAGTGGATACCCAGAGGTTTGAGAGGAGCCTTTCTTGAAAAATACAGACTAGAGGGCTCCAGCCTGGAACTGGGATTCAGTGTTGGGGTGGGGCCCAGGTGTCTACATTTTTAACAAGCTCCTTGATTCAGATGACCCCTGACCTAGAGTCTAGTACTGTGCCTGGCACACCACTGAGTTGGTGCTCAGTGTTTGTTGAATGACTGCATGATTTCTGCCCATAAAATAAGTCCACTGACTGACTTGGGTACAGTTTCTCTGGGAGAAATAAGGCTGCTTGCTAGTTAGAACCCAGACAGGGGTATAACCTAAGGCCGCTAAGAGGTCCTAACAGTTGTTGGAGCTCCTGGTGAATTCCCGGGCCGCGCCCCTACCTCCGCGGGGATGCTGTCCTCCGAGTCGGAGCTGTCCTCGTAGACGCTGCCGCCCCCGGCCTCCAGGTTCATCTGCAGCAGCTGGTCGATGGTGGCGTCCACCGCGCCGCTGTTGGCGCGCAGCACGCACTCGATGATGTCGTAATCCATATTGGGGAACATGGTCTTGAAGTCGTCCATGGCCTGGTTGAACTCGAGGCGGCGCACCTGGCGCGCGGGCCGGCTGTTGTTGAGCTCCTGCGCGGCGGCCGCGGCGCTGCCCTCGGCCCCGCGCGCCCCGCCGCCCCCGCCGCCGCCGCTGCTGCTCCGGCGGAACAGGCTGGTCATCCTGCCGAGCCGCTGCGGGAGAATGTTTCCAGGCGGCCCGAGCCCCTTCCCCCGGGGCCGCTCCCTGCGCCGTCGCCCTCGCTCGGCGGGGCGGGTCGGGAAGCTCACTCCCGCGTCTCCCCCGGGGCGGCCAGGCGGGAACCGCACGCGCGAGGTCCCTGGGTCAGGAGACTAGGGCGCGGGGCCACTGGCGGCCCTCGGCGAGTGGTCTTCGCGGGGCGGCGGCATCCGGGCCTGGGCCGGGTGGGGCTTCACGGCTGGTCATCCACACCCCCGGGGCATCCTGGGGCCGGCTCCACGGACGGACGGTCCCACCTGAAACCAGGGGAAACAGAGTCAGGGGCACAATGCAATCAACTTGAGCTCAGGGGGATTAGGGCGACCCCTGCCCCGGGGGAACTGCTGCTTTCTGCTCTCTCTCCAGCTGCAGCCAGAGTTCTCTCCTAACACAGGAGAGCTACCAGCCAGCAAGGGCTTACTCTGGGCCAGGCACCATCTAAGTGTTCTGTGTGGGCTAACACCTGACACGGCCATGAAGCAGGTGCTAGTATCCCCATTATGCAGATGGGAAAACTGAGGCTTAGACGCTGAGGAAGTGGAGGAGTTGGGATTTGAACCCAGGACTGTGGCCCGCAAGCCACTGGTCTCAACCAATACACACACTGCCAAGGACCCCTGAGGACCTGGTTGGGGCAGAAGGGGCTCTCTATAGGCCATGTACTGCCCCTCTGGTCTCCAGCCACATCCAGCCCCTGCTTTCCTCATCTCCCCACATCACAGTCCCAACATCATGGTGCCACCATCATGGCGTCCCATGTGTGCAGAGCTCCAGGAAATCAGCGGCAGGGAACCTGCAGCCCACACAGAACAGGACATGGAAGTGACCACCAAGGTCGCACTGCTGTTAGTGCATCAACTGAGAGTTGAATGTGTCCAAAAACAGCAAGTTCTGACTTTCTCATGCTTATTCCAAGATTACAGTAATTTTGCTAATTGTAGAAAAGTAGCAGCTTTATTTTAAGGGACTGTTCCATCAAAGGACGTTCTTAAGTTTGATGAAACGGGTGCAAACCTGTTTTCCCTTTTCTGGGACTTGGGGTCTTAATCTTAACAGCCGATAGAGCAAAGTTGGTGTGAGCAAATCAACGGGATGGTCTTCCTTGCCGTGATCTCAGCAGTCAAATAACAGATGACGTAAGGAAGACCAGACCAGCAGGGTGCGGAAGGTGCGGTGGACGTGCCAGCTCTCACCCCGGGGCCAGAGAACCCATCGTTACCACTGATTCCCTCTGTCCCTTTAGGTCAGCCCCCTCAGAGGTAAAATGGGACCTCATTTTACTGTCCCCCAGTGCCCCAGAGCCACCATGCTGAGTTCTTATCTCCTTCAAACCTCCATCTCCTTAGGGGGACATGGAAAGTGTCCAGGGCTCCTGTTCTGGGCCTTGCTGGGTGGCTGTCTGCCTCGTCCGAGGGAGGCAGGCCCTCTTCAAGAACAGGACACGAGAAGCACGTGGGCCCCAGGCGGCCTCCGGACACTGATGTTACAGGACAATAATCTCCTCCCACCCCCAGAGAAAATCTGCTAACACTCTGGTGTAGGGAGATCTAGATGCTTTTTCTGTGCATATACTGCCATATGTCGGAATTTATTTTACTGAAATGTGATCAAACCATAAATTCTACTATGCAATTTGTTTCTTCCACTTAATAATTTATTGTAGCCATCTTCCCGTGTCAGAACATATAGATCTACTTCATCGTTGTTAATGCCTGAGTAGTATTCTTTGACTGGGTGAAGTATGATTTACTGTCTAACCTCCTCCACCCCATCTCTTCCCAGATGAGGAAGTCACAGCCCAGAGAGGCCAAAGCCATTTCCCAAGGAGACAGAGAGGGGTGACCTCAAATGATCAGTCCAAGAATTTTGTTATGAGAATCAACACGGGAAGGTGGCCAAGTATGACACAGCCTCCCTCAGCTGGCTTTAGACACCCAGCTCCCCACCTCCACGCCTCCCACCGCTCCCGACACGCTGGAAGGTTGAGGATGCTGCTCGACTCTGTCCCAACCCCTCCGAGGCGCGGTTCCACCCCGGCAGCTGCTTTTATGCTGTGTTCAGGAGACCTGCCCTGAGGCCTCTAACGAGGACCTCAGGGCCAGAAGTCCCCAGAAGCCAGTGCCCCGGGCTGCCATCTGCTGTCCTGGTGTCGTCAGACACAGGGGTCAGCGCCTTGTGCTAAGGCCTCTGGAGTCAAGACGCCTTCTCCCTGCCCCTCAAGTAATTTAGTAAGAGAGATTGAGGGACCCAGCTCTCACTTTGCCAAGGGCAGTCCCTTGGAGAAGGAAGCCAGGACCCCATCCACCCTTGGCAGAGGAAGAAGGAAGATGATGAGGCCATCATTTCCCCCATTAACAGCCCTCTTTAGGGGTCCCTCGGGCTCTGAGCCTCTCTGACTGTTGGGAAGCCCCAGAGAGGCATTCTCTCACTCCTGCCATTTATAGTAAATGCCCTGTTTCAGACTCAGGCTGCAATTCCTGCTCCGCCAGGCCCAGCTGGGGGACCTCATACAAGTCTCCTCTCCCCACTGTGCCCAATGCCCTCACCTATCGTATGGGGCTTCAATGAGAATTAAACAAGATAATCGTCAGCACCGTGCCTGGAACATGGTTAGCAGCTCGACTGTTGTTGCCCCTACCCCAGAAGGCTGGCCAAGAGCCAGGAGCAGTTGGTATACTAGCCAGGCTGCTACCCGGAGTGGATGGGGCGGGGGCTCCAGGAGATGCTCCCCCAGCATCTGGATGTCAACTCCTGGAATTCCTTCAGCCCTCTGCTGACCTGGGCAGCTGGATCAGACATCGCAGCTCAAGCAGCCTCTTCCTACCCCAGGTGCAAAGCCTTGAGAACTAGCATTTTGTGTGTGTGCTGCGACATATAAACAGCTGACAACTTGAAGGCGGCCGCACACCCTGTTCCACATTACAGATGAAGAAATGAGACCCAAGACCAGGAGGGAGTTGCCCAAGGTCACAGAGCCAGGGGTGGCAAAGTCTAGACTTTTCCATCAAAGGGCAGTTCTGTGGGTGAGGAGAAACAGTGATGAGAAACGCAGACAAACAGGACTCAATGTACAGAAATACCATTTTCACTTGATCTGCAAGGACTCACAGACTCCCGAAAGCCAGGCTGCCTATAATTAGCACCAGGTGGGGCTGTGGGGGCCCCCACTTCTCACAGGACCGTCCCTCTCCCCCTCGCTGAACTCAGGTGCAGAGTCTGCGGCCAGGGCTGAGGTGTGACTAGTGTGGCTGGGAGCAGAGAGAAAGACTGTCCTTGGGGTCAGAGTCATCCGCACCACCCTGCCTTTTGCAACCAGCACAGCTCAAATGAAAAGCAATTTAAAACACATGAAAGAATTAAGGCAGGCAACTTAGGTTTATGAACTTGTGCCAGGCGCTTTCACATTTAATCTTTATTACAACTCTGGAGATAGATGTTATTGTCTCCATTTTATAGCTGTGGAAACCAGTTCAGAGAAGTTAGGTAACTTCTGCAAAGTCACACAGCCAATATGTAGAGAGGCCAGAATTAGGAAACCCACTTCCTAAGAGCCAAAAATGCCAAGTCAGGCTTACAGGGCTAGGAGCCAAGGAGCCTCAGAAATGCAGCCACGTGTGCCCCAGGCTCAGGAGACTGGGCACAGCATAGCTGACTCGCCAGCAGAGGAAATGTGACCCAGACAGCACTGGGGGAGGGAGGGGAGGAAGGGTGTCTGTTGGCTCTGCCCTAGAGCCCTCTCTGTGACCTTGAGGAAACCACTCCACCTCTCTGAACCCCAGCTGCTGGGCGCGGGCAGGGAAACAGAGGGAAATAACCCCTGACAGTCTTCTGAAAAAGGAGGCGAATTAAACCCGCTGAGCCCATTAGGCGTCTTGGAGGCCGACTCAAAGGTTCTCCTGAACTCACAGCTGTGAGCAAGCTGGGGATTGGGAAGCAGAACCCCACACCTGTCCTCCCCCAGGTCCCAGGGAGCCAGACCTTCCACCTCCCCAGAAAGGAATCCAGGCCTGGCAGGGCGGCAAATGGCCAACCTTCACTCCAGGCTGAGCAGACAGCCAAGGCCTGAGTCACTCCCGGCCTGGCCCAGGAGGTAGGCATGCTGCGTCGTTCTCCTGACCTTGCTCAAGGTCATCCCCGCCAGTCTCCTGCAGGGCCAGGTGGGCCCCACATGGGGGATGTGAGAGCCCAGGAGCCAGAGGCCCAAGTTCCCATTCTGACTGGGCCAAGTGAGGCTGTGTGACTTGGAGAAGTTCCCTCACTTCTCTGAACCTCAGCTTCCTCGTTTGTCCAAACAGGGATAATACGGACCTGGAAGGGGTGTTGTGCTAGAACTTATTCAGGCACCTGGAGCATAGTAAGCACCCAATGAGACCGGTTGGCGTGGCCTCGGGCACAGGCCTTGGCTCTTTTCTTGGGCTGCACTCACGCCCAGAGAGATCTTATCCAGTCCCATGGCTTTAAATACCGTCTATACACTGGATACTGGCTCCCAAGTTTCTCTTGCCCTGAGGTCTCCTGGGAACACGCCCTTCACCTCCACACATCCGACCTGCTGCCTCCACTGGGACAGCCAAAGGCAGCTCCTCCATTGTAACAGGTCATCCAACTTCACGGTTCCATCCAGCCGCGACCTGCTCCTTCTCACCTTCTCCACCTCTGTTAATGGCGACTCCAAGTGGCTCTGGCCAAAGCCAGGAGTCGTCCTGAGTGCCTGCGTTCTCTTACACCCCACATCCCAACGCAGCAACTCCAGTCTTCTCCATCTTCAAAATGATTCCAGAATCTGGCCACTCCTCGCCACCTCCACTGCTGCCACCCTTGCCTGTCTCCCTGCCTCCCTCATTGTCTCCCCCATGAGACTACTCATCACAGGGATCACGTCGTTCCTCTGCTCCAAACCCCCCATCGCATTCTATGTCCTCAAAACACAACCCAGAGCTTTACTGTGGCCCACTAGGCTCCACATGGTCCTGCCCGTGCCACCTCTCTGACTTTGCCGTCAAACCACGCACACACACAGACCCTCACTCTCTGCCCGCCTCACTCTCTCCAGCCATCCTGGTTCCTCGCTAGTCCACCCACAAGCCACACACGCTCCCATCCAGGGGCTTCTGAAGCTATTCTTTCCACTGTCTGCCATGTTCTTGTCCCAAATATCCTCAGGGCTCCTTCCGTCCCCTCCTTCTGGTCCCTACTCAAGCATCAACATATCAGAGAGGCAATACCACGCACCCCATCTGCCAGCGTTCCCTGACCCTTTACCCTGCTTTGTTTTCCTCATCAAACAGACCACCTGAGAGATTATATACTTCATTGTCATTGACCGTCTTCCGCACTAGAATGTAAGCTCCATGCGGACAAGGTCTTTGCTTTAGTCACTGTAGTGCCCCAGGGTCTAAAGCAGTGCCCGGCACTGTCTGTGGACATTTGTAACATGGGTAAGCAAAGAGAGAAGGAACACAGTAACTGCGGGCTGTCTTCCCCTCCCTTCCTCCTCGGGTTCACAGCAAGTGGAGGGGTGGAGGGGGCCGTTTAGTTTCTCCTCTGTGTTCTCAGTCCTCACAGCAAGCTGTCATTATACAGGGCCATGCATTACTATCCCGCTTCACAGACGAAGCGACCAAGGCCAAGGCGGTCAGTGATGTGGTTAGGGTCCCATGAATCTTCTGCTGCCTGGCCTCAGGGCCCCCTCCCTGGCACACAAGGTTGATGGCAGGCTGGTTCCCTTTCTAAGCCAGCGTCAGCTCCAGAGGGCAGGAGGTCGACCCCCTCTGAGATCTGACTTGACCTTCCTCTGCCCCCAGGAGGACAAAGACCCAACTCTGAAAGGTGGGGTTAGAACAGGAGGCCTCAGGAGAAAGTGTGGGGCCAGGAGGCTAGAGGTCCCAACTGCCAGCACTTTCCTGCCCCCTCCCCAGGGTCACTCTTCTGAAAGACAGTGAGACTGCCCCAGGCCAGCTCTGTCCCGGCACACCCCTGGCTCCCTCCTCTGAAAATTCCAGAGGGACCAGCGACGGACTGGTCTCGTGATCCATCTGTGACTGCTGTGATCCCGGCCTGCAGAGGGACTTGCTGTCCCTTCTTGCCTAAGATCTGGGCCCAGCCCAGTGGCATCACCATGCCAGGCCACTAGGTGGTGTCCCAGGGCTCAAGCCATGGCTGCTCCCAGAAGAAGAGCAACCAGCAGCTTCTCTCCCAGAACCCAAGAATGTACCCCACCTCCACTCTCAGACTGACTAAAAGGGAGAGGAACCACCTAACCGCCCCAGAGGTCTGAGAATCCAAGGCTTGCAGAGTTTCAAAATAATTGACTCCCAAGGTGGGAAATACAAGGCACACTTGCCAGCACTTTCTATTCCGTGTCCTTGGCAGACATCACTAATCCATCCAGGTATTATTGTCCTATGAACCCACACAACCTCAGAACCCTTTTCAACAGGGTGCTCTGGGCAAGCCACCACCAAGTGATTAGCACTGGCAGGCAAGACGCCACCTGCTCACTAGCCCTCTCACTTCCTGGAGGAGGAGGCTTGGCCGGGCTCTGTCTCATCAGGAGCCCAGGCTGCAAAAGCCAGCGGCGCCAGAGGAGGTCAGATGACCCCTGGGATGCTTGTGTAACCATGGTTAAGTCCAGGGGAAACCTCCAGTGGGTAATGGCAGTGTTGATGGAGAAGCTGCTGGGCCCCGGCAGCTGCATCCTTGTCCGATATTCGCCTCAGACGCAATGGGGGCAGGCGGGGCGCAGGGAAGTCTGCCCAAGCTTCTTGGCTTCTGCGCTGGAGGGACCCCAAAAGGGGGAGAAGAGAAGGGGGACAAGAGACAGAAAGAGGTTCTCAGGGTCTGTGTGAGTGTGTACGAGTGTGCAAGTGCATGTGTACGTGTGTGAGCACCCAGTGGGAGGAGGCGGGGGAGCCCTGACAGAGGCGCCTTGTCCTCCTGCCCCTGCACAGGCTTGTTTCCTTCCCAAGCTATTAATGTCGCTGCAGCTTCAAAAGCCGGGTGACCTTTAAATGCCGAGCCTCCTGCTCCTGCCGAAGGCACGGAAACGGCTTAATGGAAACTCCAAGGGCCGCAGCTGCTGGGGCCGCAACAAAGCCAGCCTCATTCCCAGGATGCCCAGGGCGTCGGGGCAGCCACACCTGTGACCACCCCGCGTTGGCCAGCAAGGGCAACAGCCACTGGGGAAAGGAGGCCAGGCTGGATCTGAGAGGAGGAGGAGGAGAGAGGGAGAGGCAGACTCCACTCTGCCATGCCCTGCTGTGTGATCTTGGGCTGGCCACTCACCTCTCTGGGCCATCCCCCATCATTTAGTCCAATGTAAGGCATTTCCCCTCCCCTCCAAAAATCTTCAGGAGAAAAAAAGAGAAAGAAGATATTTTCTTGCCTAATTTTTCTCTCTCTTGCCTCAAATTCTATGATCAGGTCTGTCACCAAGGAGGGTTGTAGGGCAGGACCAGGGTAAGAGATTCCAAAGGAACTTAATAAGGTCCTTCCCCTGTGGAAGGATTGGCCCCGAGCCTCAGTCCTAAGGAAATTGTCGTTCATCTCTGCTCCTGAGGCCCAAAGACCAGGCTTGGTGGCCGTAAAGGGTGCCACCAAGAAGCCAACTCTGCCTTCCAGTTGAAAAGATCCAGGATGAAGCTCCTCAGGCATGAGCAACATGTCACTTGTTTGGCTCATGTTGGTAGGATAATGGAAATACAGTATTAGGGATAATAATAACACTCACTGCCTGCTTCTTTACGTGCCAACCACTGTTCCAAGTGCCTTATGCCTGTTAACTCTTCCATCCTCTCTACAGCCCTAGGAGGTGCCTATTACCACTGCTAGTTCCACTTTACAGATAGAAAAATGAGGCACAGAAGAACTGAGTAACTTGTTCAAGGTCACACAGCTAAGAGGCCAAGCTAAAATGTGAGCCCAGGAGGTCCGATTCCAGAGTCAGCACTCACTCACACATCAGGATGGACCACTGCTCGGTATGCCCTGGAGCTGAGCACAGATCTGGCCACACAGCAAGAACTCAGTAACTGTCAGTTGAATTGAGCTCTAAAGGGGCAGAGTTGCCCATGGAGAGGCTGGGGTGCCTGGTGCTCCTGTAAAGGGAGTGAGGGCGGAGTCTGCAGGCAAAGCCTCTTTCAGAAGGACAAACAGAACCAGAGCCGTGGTAGTGTCCTTATAAAACCCTTTTCCCCACCCACCAAGGTTGTCAGGCTGCCTGAGCACCAACTGTTTTCCATCTCTACCTGAGCTGGTTGGGAATATTTCCACAACAGTCCCTCTCTCCATCAACAAACGCTACCAGCTCAGTCAAGACAGTCAACCCAGGCACCTGGGAGGAGACCAAACCTCGCTGGACTGAGCAATTGCTGCTTGTCCTGCCCCACCCAAGGGCTGCAGCCCTGGGAGGCCCCTCTCAGCTGGCAGGAACCTGTGTGTACCTGGGACCAAGTGCAATGGCCCAGATTGGGAGAAGGCGACCACTGGCAGCTCAGGTGCAGGGCCAGTGAAGCTGGGCTGGCTCCAGGCATGAGCTCATGCCGACTCAGGTCCAGCTCCTTAGGAAAGAAGGGCCAGCTGCCTTTCCCTGGGCCTCTCCTTCAGGCAGTGAGGCCGAAGGCCCCTCCACAGGTGGGGCCTGCATGGTCTGGACAACAACAGGAGACGTCTTTGGGCCCTGGCACAGGCGGTCAGTTGAGGCTGCCACACACTTTGTATCTGAGCATGCCCTGGGAGTCCAGGCCAAGGAACCGAGATTAGGGAGAGGTACTCAGGGTGAGCAGAGGAGGGTCCTGGGAACAGAAGTCCCAACCCCTGCTCCCTTTCCCCACACTAACACAAACTTTGCCCCCACCCACTGATCCATGAGTTCCACTTCTGTGGAATTCATATAATATATATAATGAAACACCATATAACAGTAAACAAAGATGAAGCATCTCTATGCCTCTATATTGCTACGGGGAACAATGCAAGGCACAAAACAGTGAGCAGTCACTACACTGTAGAGCGTGATGGTATGAGAGCGTCTGTATGTCTGCAGGGGGAGGGGGGAGTGCTCTGTAGGGTTCACAAGAGACCCATAATGTAGGTTTCCTCTGGAGAGAATTGGGTCGTAAGAGACAGATCAGGGAAATTTTTCCCTGTAAATCCTTGTATACCTTTTAAATTTTTACTCATGTTTATTAATTTAAAAATAAAATAAGCAAATAACCTACAAAGGATATCAAAGTGACAGCATAGGCAGTGATTTTTTATGGTGTTTTTGCATACATATATTATCTACAAAGGACATGAATGAGATTTTAATGACAATGATAGCAAATATCTCTGAGCACTCACTATGTGCCAGGACTTTCTAAGTACTTGGCATGCTTATCTCATCAAAGCCCCACAGGAAAGCAATTATTCCACCCAGTTTACAGATAAGGAAACTAAGGCTCAGAGAGTTTAAATAACTTACGTAGGTAGGTAGGGTCTCACAGTAGTCACAGAGCCCGAATTTGAATCCAAACAAATTCTAGCTCTGAAGTCCATGCATTTCTTAACCTCCACTTATATTGTCTCTTTATTTAAAAAAAACAGGGGCCAGCCCCATGGCCGAGTGGTTAAGTTCGCACACTCCGCTTCGGCGGCCCAGGGTTTCGCCGGTTCGAATCCTGGGTGTGGACATGGCACCGCTCATCAGGCCACACTGAGGCAGTGTCCCACATGCCACAAGTAGAGGCACTCACAACTAGAATATACAACTATGTACTGGGGAGCTTTGGTGAGAAGAAGAAAAAAACGCAGATTGGAAAGATATTAGCTCAGGTGCCAATCTTTAGAAAACAAACAAACAAACAAAAACTGAATGATGATAGAAAAAGAAATCTTAAGAAAAAAGCAAACCACAGAGCCTCTGGGGCTTTAAAACCTTTACCATCCTTAGAATCCCGACTCAGTTCTTCCTGCTGCCACTGTTTCGACAGATCTTCTCCAGTCTTGCCTCAGTGGGAACCCAGGCACTGCTCCTCCCACGGGGCTTCCTGGAGCCCTCCTGGTCAGGGTCCTGCCAACCTCCTGGTGGAGTTGCAGAGGAGAATGAAGGCCCAGTGGGCAAGGTCATGATCCATGCCACAGCTGTTTCGGAGGTCAGACCACGGGGTGGGGGCCGCACAGGGGCACAGCAGGGTCAGGGCTGGCCAGGAAGCTCCTTCTGGAAGATATATGGCAAGTTGGATTTTACCGGTCCTGAGTCTGGGGCACCAGGCCATAGGGCAGAGCGGTTAAGACTGGGGCTTTAGCTCCGGGCCGGCCTCAGCTCACATCCCGATCCTGCTGCCTCCTGGGTGAGCGGACTTCTCTGAGCCAGTTTCATCATCTGTAGAACGGGATACCTACTCCTCCTTGGATGAATTCCTGAGGGGGATTCATGTGATGGGCACGCACAGGCCCCACACGCAGATGCTCTCAGTGGGAGGCAGCTGTTAGCAAGACTGTCATGGGCCATTTAGGCCTGAAGGCCACATAGTTCTCAGGGGTTGAGTCTAGAGCCTGACCCAGGAGGGGCCTGGGGTTATGATCTTGTATTCAGCCCTGGAGGGGGAGAGTGTGCAGCACAAAGGCCTCCTCTCAGGACCTCAGGCTGGGGGGGCTCTGGGACCCCTGAGTGGAGTGCAGAGCTGGGCCACAGCCCTTTCCTGCCCATACCCTGCCCCTAGCTAAGCTTCCCGGGGAGAAGAAGTGACTGGACTGCCCTGGGTTGCCCGGGCCTCCCACTCCTGCTTGGGGGGGTGGTGGTGGCAGGCAGGGGGAGGCAGTAGGAGGTGGCTGGACAGCTGGACAGGGGCCTGCCCTATTGGGAGGGACTTGAGAGACCCCAGGCGGCAGGAGCACAGCAGAGTGGCAGTCTCAGAAGTGCCGCCTCAGGCAGCTGAGGAATGCAGGCCCGGCTGGGGAGTACGGCTTGGGGAGGGGGTGGTTGGCCCGTGGCTGAGCTTCAAAAGAGCAGGCGGCAGCTGCAGCTGGGAGGGCCATGCCCCGCCCGCCTCGCCTCGGGCAACGGGACACATCAGAAATTCCACCCCTGGAGAAGGGCCCAGCCCAGACAGCAGACAGGATTGTTTAGAGCCACTTACCAGGCCAGCTACTCCCCTCAACCACAGGCTGCTCACTCCTCCTCGCCTCCCCTTGCCCCTTCTCAGTCTGTGTAGCAGCAAAGCTCCCCTTCCACAGCCTGGGGCTCCCAGAGGCCAGCTGCCAGGCGTCCTCTCCCCACCTGAGGCCCTCCCTCATCCACACTGCTTCACCGCCACGTACCCACACACCCTCTGGAGACGCCACGGCTGGGAAGGCAGGAAGAAACCTCATGTTCTCACTTCCAGATGGTGCGTGTTGCCAAAGGTCACAGAGCTCAGTGGTCGCAGAGCTGGGATTTCAACCCAGAGCTGTGACTCCTGGGCCAGGACTCTCTTCCTGAGCAGGCATACACACCAGTACGTGCCAACACACAGCTCATGTGCCTGCGTGTGCCACATGCACCAGCTCACTCAAACCCGTTCACTCACACAGCGCCACATGCTCCTCTCAGGCCCTCACAGCCATAGGACACAGACACCTTCTTCAGATTTTTCCTGAACCCTCCCATCCAGGCCAGGCACTCAGTCTACTCCTCTCTTCACCCAACTCTGAAGCCGTGTTTTTAAAATTACAGCCACACTCTCCTACACACACACTAATGTGCACCCATAGCACCCTCACCCTTTCCACAGCTCAGCTGCAAGCCACTCCCTCACTCGGCCGACGGCAGGGCCAGATGAGGCCCGGATCCCTCTCTCTCTACCCTTCTGTGCCCAGAATGGTTTCTACAGTGTCTGGTGCAGCGAGGATGAGGTTGGGCCAACCTGACTTGCAGCAAAACTGGCCAGAACGGGAAAGTGGCACATGCTGGCCAAGATACCGGCTTGCTGGTTGCCAGCAGGACCAGCTCCTGGAAGGGAGTTCAGGCAGGGGCCTCAGGCCAGCTGGGGCTGGTAGCCCTGACCCTCCAATCTGACAGTCAGAAGAATGGGGCAGAAGCTCCTAGGGTCCCATAACTAGCCTCTTAGCCTCCAGGGACCACAGTTTCCACCTCCAGAAAATGGAGAGAAACAGTCCCTATTCAGTCTGACCTTTCCCATCCCTGGAACCTGCCAGGGATGCAAGGACATGGGCGGGATGGGTCAGGGCCCGAAAAAGGCACTCCCATACGCAGTACAAACCACGAGGACGCCTCTGCAGAAGGAGGTGGCTGCATCTCAGGCCCAGGTCCGGAAGGACCTGTACCTTTTCTTTAACTACAGAACCGGAACTCCTCTCCTCAAATGAAATCCACAGCAGAAGTCCATTCTATAAAGACATTAAGCAGAAGCCTGCCCCCCACCCTGTGCCCCTGCCCCTTGTTCCCCTAGCAATTATGCACAGCCAGAGAGCCTGCCATTTACTGAGGGCTGGCAAGGTGTGTCTCGTGCATCGTGTCAGTTCATCCTCACGATAATCTAGTACTGCAGATTATTTCCTTCTACCATTATCAGAGCCATTTTACAGATAGGGACCCTGAGTCACGTGTGACCCACAGGTTGTCCAGGGTTATGCCACATCCAAATTGCATGGCCTTACACAGCAGAGACCAGTGTGCCTGTCAAGACTCCTGACATGCCAGAGTCACTCTGGAATGTGGTTTAAACCTGGGGTTAACCCCTTGTGCTCTCATCTCCGGAGCTCTTTGCACCCCTGCCTGTTTCCCCCACTGCCCACGACCAGCTCACGTGGCTCTAGGAAGTGCCCCATGTGCTTTTCCATCAGTCTAAGAAGGAAATGCTCTGTGTGTTATAGCAGTGTATCTCCGAGGGTGCTGGACACACCTTCATCAGAACCCCCAGCAGTGTCGCTAATAACACATATTCTCCACTCCACTTTTAAGTCAGAATCTCTAAGCGTGTGCCCTGGGAATCTGCATGTTAGCAAGCTCCCCAGGTCATTCTGATGCCCAATAAAGTGTGAGGACCACTACCAGGCAGGAGGATGCAGTTTGCAGCCCTGGATTCTGCTTTTAGCTCCATCAGCCAAGTGACTTTAGGCAAGTCATTTTGCCTCCTGGACCTTCAGTTCCCAGCTGAAAAATGGGCAGGAAGGACTAGATGCTCTTTAAGACCCTTTCACCCCTGACATCCTCTGTGGCTGCCCTGAGTCCCCAGATGGTCCACAAGTGCATGAACCTGGTCCCGGTAGCAGCCAATGTACACTGTAGGCACACATTCAAAAGAGTTCCTGTCTGGGTGACTTAGGGAGATCTGCAAAAATACCTTATCTCTGGCTCCAGGCCCTAAACAAATGGCTCTCGGATTATTCATGCCACCTCCCCACTCCCCCAAACGTCTATCTTCTTCATTCCAACTTGAGCCAACCAGAACTCTGTAAACACTGGGTCTGCACACCTGGGCTTAGTTAACAGTCATTAAACAAAAGCATTGCCAAATCACCCCACAAGCCCAAACCCGCATCCACTCTGTCTCTCCCGGGAGGCAGCCAGCCTGGAGGTGTGGACCCTCCACTCCCTCTTGTCACAGAAGGGGCATGATGGGTGGGTCAAATAGAGGGTGCCGCCAGAATGGTCCTGGTCTACAAATGGGTAGCAAGGTTATCCAGACTTAATGCGTGTGAGGCAATGGCACAGGGAGCACCCAGCAGTTGCTGGAAACTTCCAAAAGCAGCTAGACATTCCTCAGTGCTTTGGCTCTTTGCTGATCACCATTAAAACACCATGTATTCAGCTAGTGCTCAAGCATTGCTTGCTGGCGCAATCATATGACTGACTCGCCCTTCAAGGTCTAGGAATCCTTAACAGAGGAGCTGTGGGGGTTATCAGACCACAGCTCGCAGGTGAATTCTGATTCCTGCTACCTTTGGTGTATGGTGAACCTGTGTGTATGTGAAATAGCCAAAGAGGAAGGACGAACAGGAAGGGCAAGAAGGAAAACCCAGCTTCCACAGTGGGAATATCCGTGAATTGTAGCCAGGGTCTGCTGAGCCCAGTCATTTAAAAATCCCGAAATAGATCATTCTCTCACTCTGAGCATGCTGACTGCCCCAAACAGTCATGCTCTACACGTGCATGCACTTAACAGTTTCCAGCGCTGGGGGACGGGGTGCACGCGCCCTTTCCATTTAGCCAGGCTCTAGACCAGGCAGGGACCCTACAGCTACCACCCTGCAGGGGACTCGCCCTGGCACTATGCTGGGCACGTTCCCTCCATGGAATCTTCGCAACAATCCTCCGAGGTAGGAAGTGCTATTTTGCAGAGGAGGAAACTGAGGCACAGAGGAATTAAATAACTTGCCCGAGGTCCCACAGCCAGGAAGTGGCTGAGTCAGGATTCTGCCCCAAAGCCCACACTCTCAACCACTTACTGCACTGTCACCCCACTTATAATGCTGAGCCTTTGACCTCTGCATGGGGCAAAGAGGGAAACTGAGGCTCCAGGAGGGTTGGGAAGATGGGATCAGCCTAGCAATGGTCCCACCTCCAGGCATCCTGGAGCAGGAGAGAAGTGGCTGCACAGAGGAGGTTGGGGAGCAGGGGTTGGAAAACAAGCGGGTGCACCCCAGCTCAGAGCTGAGCAGGCTAGTCCTGCCACATGCCTCCTCTGCCACAGCAGTCCCAGGCCCAGAGGGGACTGTGCCAGGCTCCCGCTCCCACCCCCAGCAGGGCCTCCCTGTCCCCGTCTGGGGTCTCTTCAGTTGTGTTTCCATCCTAACCACATCAGGCAGCAGCCAGAGTGAGTCAGGACAGGCAGGAGGAAGTGGCCACACTTGAAAATCATTAACATGCAGGGCTGAACTTGGGGCTTTTGTTCTTGAGCAAGGACTGTAGCATTTCACTTTCAGGAAGGAGCTGGGAGGGTGGGGCAGGCTCAGAATTGCACAACCAAAGCACAGGCTCAGACACACACAGGTCCCACGTGGAAGTCTACTTAGACGGGCCCCCTGCAGAAAAGCTCAAGCCGACCCACCAGTCCTCACACACGGCAGGTCCACACAGAGGGAGGGTTCAGGCCAACCCATCCCCACTGCTTTTTAAATCAGAGAGCGCTTCCAACAGCAGGTGAGTGGGGCTTTGTGGTCAATTGACTTTCAAGTCAGGGAAGCCAAGCAAAGGAAGGAAGCAGAAAGGCGGCAGAGGGAGGGTGGGAACTCAGGCCTCTGACCACCACCATGCTGGGAGCCCGAGGTCCCAGAGAAGGACAACTGCCCCACATCTGCCTGGGAGGGGCGGCCTCAGCCCTGGGAAGACTGCCTTCCTGCACCCTCTTCTTCCCAAAGACAACATCCCTCCTCTAACCATGCAGGTGTCACGTGCCCCCCGACCCCGTGTCTCCCAGATGCAAGGAAACTACAGCACACAGCCTCACAGGCTCCCCACCACGTCCTGAAACACCGCGTCTAGGGCAGCCTTCAGGGCTGCGGCTCCCCCTGAAAGCGGCACATCTCAGCCACCAGCGGTGGTGGGAAAGGCTGTGAAGTGAATTAGTCACTTCTGGGGGAGGGAGAATGACGGTTGGGGAGGTGAGAGGGAGGGAAGGAAAGAAGTCAGTGGACAAGGAAAAATCTGTTTCAGAAAACGTAATACAAACAACAAGAATAAAACAGGCTTTGAGCAAGCCCCATGAGCCCTTGGAACCAGGACTGTCCCTCGATCCCAGAGAAAGGGCCCCTGCTCCCCGCCCCTCCTTGCAGGGCTCGGTCAGAGGCTAAAGTTTTACCCTGATCCCCCCCTCCTGCGCCTCATTAGAGCTTCAGCTCCAGGCCTTTGAGGAAATTGGTAGAAATGAGACCCTTGTCTTCTGTCAATTACAAAGTAAATGCTCTCTGGGGGATCGCCCTCCTTTGGGGGATCCCCTCACACTCTCAGACAACCCCCCGGTCCCCACCCTCCTTGGCTCCGTTGGGGACGGCAACACGAGGTAGAGAGGCCCACTGAAGGAAGCTGGCTTCTCAGGGAGTGTTGTGGGGCGTCTGGCAGAGGCAGGCCACCCACCAGGTCCAACTCACCCCCTGGAGGCCACTCTGTTTGTGAAGGGCTTTGGGGACAGGAAGCAATAAACAGAGTCAAGCGGCCAAGAGGCAGGGGCTGATTATGCAGTTTATGGGTTTTCCAGGCCTCTGTGTACTCTCCCACCAGCTGCCTGGGGCTCTGCAGAAAAGGGTGCTGGCGAAAGCCAGCCTGCTCCTTGGCTTGAAAGGTGGCCTTTTGCCAAGCCTAAGCTGGGTCTTTCCAAGTGGGTGAGGGGATTGATGGCCTCACAAGCACCTCCTCATAGCCCCAAAAAGAAACCCGGCCCCAAACTACTAGATCCCAGAGACATACACATATACACACTCTAGCCCGCTGCTCACCTCTCTGCCCAGCTCTGAGTTCCTTATTTCCGAGGAGGCTGGCTCGTGGAATTCCCAGAGGGGTGGGCATTCCTGGCCTGGGCTGCCCACTAGCTAAGGCCAAGTGGGTGGCCCTCCCCCACAAACAAGCTCCCAGCTCAGCTTAGTCCAGTTGCCCTGGAGGTGCAGAGTAACTAGAGAATAGCAGAGACTGGTGTGGAAGCTGGTTCTGGGCTGCATGGCCTCCCCACTGCCAAGCTCAGCTCCCATTCCCCAAACAGGCTGCAGTCCGGTGAAATGGCACCCCACGTGCGCAAAGCTGTAAGTACAGAGCGGTTTGTGAGAGCGAGAAAGGGGAAAGCACCTGCTTGGCTCTCAATACAGAGTAACCAATAAATAACACAAGGTACATCCACAAAACGGAGGAAACACATGCAGCTGAGACCATCAGTGCCAACACGGAGTGACATGAAACACCATGTTGCGGTACCACGTGTACCCTCCACTATTTTTCTTGACGTGTCCAAGTGTATACCCGGATACGTGCATATGCGCAGGAAGATGTCTGAGTGGATACGCACCAAATACTAAGCAGCAGTTGTCTAAAAGGTAGGGTGGCATGAGGAGGATCTTTTGCTGTTACTTAATGCTCCTCTGCATCCTTTGAAATTTTTCAGCGAACATGAATTGTTTCTGTAGTTTGAAATTAAGAATTTAAAAAAATAATAAGGTGCATTTCTGGTGGGAATGTAAAATGGTACACCTGCTGTGAAAACTGTTTGGTGGTTCCTTAAAGAGTTAAACACAGAATTACCACAGATCCAGTGATTCCATTCTGAGGTATATATCCCAAAAGAACTGACAGCAGAGATTCAAACGGATGTTTGTGCACCAATGTTCACAGGAACATTATTCACAATAGTCCAAAGGTAGAAACAACCCAAGTGTCCATAATAGATGAATGGATAGACAAAATGTGGTATAGACATATGGACTAACGGAATATTATACAGCCATAAAAAGGAGTGAAATTCTGATATACACTATGACGTGGATGAACCTTGAAAACATGCGAAAAGCCAGACACTAAGGGACAAATATTGTATGATTCCACTCTTAGGAGGAACCTAGAATAGGCAAATTCCTAGAGACAGAAATTAGAATACAAGCTACAAGGAGCTGTGGGGACAGGGGATTGGAGAGTTAGTGTTCAATGAACACAGAGTTTCTGTGAGGGCTGATGAACAAGTTCTGGAAATGGATAGTGGTGATGGTTGTACCACATTGTAAATATACTTAATGCCACTGAGGTGCCAATTAAAAATGGTGAAAATGGTAAATTTTACGTGATGTATATTTTACCGCAATAAAAATAAATGAAGACACACGTGAGGCAGGGTGGGGCACTGGGCTGTAGAAGGCACTGTGAGGCCTCGGGCAGAAGGGGGCACTTCTTGGGCTGTTCAGACACAAGGCAACCAGCGCACAGGAAATCCTGCCTGCACAGAAGGGCTCTGTCCCCATGTGCACGGAGTGGGCCAGGCGACAATGCCACCCCTGTTGATGAGGACTGTTCATGCGGCCGGCAGAGCCACACACGCCACGGGGCTGGCGGGAGACAGCGGTGCAGGGCTTCTTTCTGGACGTTTGGAGTAGCTGGATTAGGATACGTTAGGAAACAGCTATTAGAAAAGGCTAGTGTGCTGGAAAACGAGGCACACATCTGAGAGCCTCGGATAGAAGGGGAGGGGAGAGGAGGGATGGCTTGTCTGTAGTGCAGGGGGAGAGGAAGAGAAGGGCAGGAGTAGGAGAGAGAGAGAGAATAAGCAGAGGTCTGTTCTCGAGGGTGCTCTGGCAGGCAGAAATCACTCACTCATTCATTCAACGAACATCACAGAGCGCTCCCACGCACTAGGCAGTGGAAAAGCGGGGGCGGGGGGAGGGATGAGAGGACCAACTCATCCGGCAAATACTTCAGCGCACCTTCAGTCCCATCATCCGCCTTGTTCAAAAATATATACATATGTAAATCAAGAAACCAAAAGCTGCCCCCAGCCTCTGCCTTCTCGCAAAGGGTGAAAATCCCTCTTACTTGAGGCCGAGCTGTTCAACCCAGAAGAGGAAATAAGGTTAAAACTGCTGGCGTGGGCTGACCACCCTGGGGACAAGGCCTTATTCACACAAGATGCCTGTCTCCAGTCACCAGGCATCGACCGATACCAGGTTCTTTCTTCCCAAAGGGGAGATGCACGGAGGAGCATGGGCGTGCCAGGGGGGGACACCAGGTTCTGGGGCCCGAGACTGCTGTGCTCACACTTCTCGGTGCACCCTTCCTCAGGCCTTACCCCGCTTATCTCCAATTGTGCAAGGACAACGAGAAGCCACCCGTGGGGCCCCATTTGTGGTCAGTGGCAGCTCTGCCTCATTTGAGATAAGAATATATCAACAGCGGACTTTGTTATAAAAGGACATCGTGTCCAGGGCCTTCCTGAAATGTGTAATGTGTGTGCTTGTGCACACAGGGAGCAGGGGGCAGGCATTCTGAAACATCTCAACTTGGCCACATGTGGCCTTCAAAGACCTACTCCTTCTAGAACTGTACTGTCCACGAAGGTAGCCACTACTCACATGCGGCGATATAAATTGAAATTTTAACTAACTAAGCTTAAATTAGATTCCACCTTCAGTTCCCCGGTCACACTACCACATATCAAGTGTTCGACAGCCACTTCGGCTTGTGGCCATCGTATGGAACAGTACATATTCCTGAACATTTCCAATGGCAGAAGTTCTATCCGACAGTGCCATTCCAGAACGGAAAGGGCAGCCCTCCTCACCAGTAGGAAGCCAAGGTTCACGTAACTGAGGGCTTTCTTACATTATCTGGGGAAGACCAAGGACTGTGGACAACCGAGCCCCAACAGAAGGGCCCTTCCACATGCTTCTGGGAAGGGTGGGTAAGTGCAAAGACCCCCTTCTCCTGGGCAGGCAGAGCACTGGCCTGCAGTGAGCACTAGGCCCCTTCTGGTGGCCCCAGCCGCATTCAAGATCAAAGCTTTGGCCTGGTTCCCGTGAAACTTGACACCCCAGGCGAGAGAAGCAAGAGGCCATGGGGAGCCCAGTTCTGGGTTCAGCACTCGCAGGGCCCTGGGCTCAGAGGACCCGATTCAGAAAAGGCCCTGCAACATGCTCGCCAGGAGGAAGGGGATGCTCAGCATCGGCAGGGCTCCCCCACTGTCCCCTCTCCTGGGTGTGCCCCATGGTGGCCCGGGCGCTGCCTCCTTGGGCTTCTCCAGAGCAATGGGAAGGAGTCAGAGAAACAAGGCAACTGGGGCTGTGGTTCGTGTGTGAGGGTTGGGGATCCAGGGGGTAAGTGCTTACTAAAGAAAAAAACATCGTTTCAAGGAATCCGATGGGTCAGGCTAAGGAAATGAACTGAAAGGGGTTCTGAGAAGGCAGAGATGCCTGGGTGTTGGGCCTGAATCTTTGAACTAACCAGAGAGAGAAAGCAGTCAAGCACCTCCTCGCCTGCAACACACACTGCACATGATGGTCCGAAATGGCTGAGACACTTTCACTCCGAACTTAACCAATCTCCTTAAGAATTTCCCCATTTGAGTCAAAGGGTATCACTGTTCTCCCCGCAACTTGCCTCAGCTTCGCCCTGAAGGTAAACCAAAATGAGCTGTAAACCTGCAGTTTTTCCGGCAAGTGCAGCTGGGGGCTGGGGGCTGGGAGCTGGGAGGTGAGTAGACAACCCACCAAGCGTGGGAACAAGGGGAACGAAGACCCCGAGGGGGACCTGGGAACCTGGGCTCGGGTCCCGGCTCTGCCACATGGATCCTCGAGCAAGCTCCTTTTTCCTCTTAAGGTTTTTCTTAAATAAAATAAAACAGATACAGAAAACTGCACAGCACAAATGAGTGTTTAATGAATTATCATATGGCAAACATCTTGTAACCACTCATGTCAAGAACCGAAACTCTGCCGCCACTCCAAGACCCTCGACGTGCCACAAGCCGACTTTCGCAGTCGTCACTTCCTTGCATTTCTTTATCACTCCAGTGTACATCCCTGGACACTCTAGTCTTGCCCGTTGTTTTAAGTCTATTTTAACCTACAGGTTCCCCTTCATCCATTTTCTTCCTTATAATTTATGAGCTGAAGAACCTAGGCTGTTTGACTGTCGACTTCCCTACTGTCTGAAGTTCCTGGAGCCAGTTTCCTCTTCTCTCTGAACCTCAGTTACTTCTTCCTGACCAGCATCATCCTGCCCAACTTATGGGGCTCCCGTGACAATAAAAGGAGACGGCCTGGAAGCACATCAGGAAATGCTTATGATATTTGTTAAGCAAAGAATGCAGGATGCGAACAGATACGTATGGTATGCTTTCAACTACATAAAGAAAAAATGCATAGGAAAAAGGACCAGAAGAAAACATGCCAACGTATTAACAGTCGTCCTGCACAGTGGAATTCTGCATTCCCCCTCCCTTTTTTCTTCTCTTATATTTTCCCACAATTAGCATATAACAATGTGATGGGGACAAGTGGTTTTTAAACATTTTAAAGAAAAGAGTGCTCTTAAAGTGTGACATGAGATCAAATGTGTCACCAGGCTTGTCCACTCTCCCTTCACAGGACCACTTGGCTGTGCTCTCTGTTTCCACAGCCACCACCAATCCAGCTGAGATCCTCAGCATCCCAAGCCTGCTTCCCTGGGTGCCTCCTAGCTGCTCTTCCCGTCTCCCTCCTGTCTTCTCTCTGTGCCACCAACAGATGAACTCATCCAAAACATACCCGGTCACTTCCCAGCTCCTCAGCTTCTCGTGTAAAGATCAGACTCCTTCCTTTTTCTGTACCAGCGGTGACTACACTCAAGGAGCATCAGGGTCACCCGCAGGGCTTGTTAAACACAGGCTGCTGGGCTCCACCCCCAAAGCTCCTGGTGCCCTAGGTCTAGGGTGGGGCCCAAGAATTTGCATATCTGACAAGCTCTCAGGTGATGCTGCCACCCCCAGTTCAGGGACCAGATTTTAGAACGATGATTTGTACCTCTCCTCTGTCCTTCTCAACAAGCCCTATCGAGCTTTCAGGACCTAGCTCAAGTTCCCCTTTTTCAGGAGGCAGTCTCTGGAAACTTCGCCAATACTGATCTCTCTCCACTCTTCCAGACCACCACTAGTGATGCCACGTAAAGTGGTCTGGTGGTCTGGAAGAGGGGAGAGGGCACTTAGTGGCCATGATGATGGGCAATGTGGCACTTTATCGTTTGCTGTCTCTCTCTAGCCTATGGGCTCTTAAGGGCAGAATCTGGCAGGGACACTTCTTCAGGGACCCCACATTACCCAGGAGGTGTTCTACATGTCCCAGTGAACGGAATCTGTTTCATCACAGGCACCCCAGTGACATTCACACACAGACTTCTAATTATTCACTCATTCATTCACTGTCAGTCAAAAACACTTAGTGAGGACCTACTGTATGTCAGGATACATAGGACAAAAATCTCTTTTCTTGGGGCTGGCCCCAAGGCATAGTGGCTGAGTTCCGTGCACTCCACTTCGGTAGCCCAGGTTCACGGGTTCAGATCCAAGGTGCAGACCTATACCACTCATCAGCCATGTGGCAACCCACATATAAAGTGGAGGGAGATGGGCACAGATGTTAGATCAGGGCTAATCTTCCTCAAGAAAAAAGAGGAGGATTGCCAATAGATGTTAGCTCAGAGCTAATCTTCCTCAGCAAAAAAAAAATCTCCTTTCTTCACGGAGACCAAGAATTGCAATAGCATGAGTTATAACAGAAGCCTGCAGAAAGGCTCCATGAGGAATCCTTCTAACTGCAGCCAAACGGCCCCCCGCCCCTGCAGCCCTGGAGACCGCTACGCACACACAACCTTGGCCTGAGATGCAGGTGTTGGTGCCCGCCAGCAAACACACACAGTTGTGGTCACACCCTCGTGTAGCCATGGTGAAGGTTTGGCCGCCAGTCGAAGGCTTCGTTGTTCCCCAGCTAAGCCACCCTGGACTCGGGGACAGGATTTATGGGCAGATATTGTTAGGAGAACAGATGTCCAGGCAAGCGGGCAGAGCAACTGGGAACAATGGCCGTGATTGTGCAGGCCTGGAACCCACTGGGGGGAGGCAAGAAGACACTGCCTCCTGGTTAAAAGGCGGTAAGCGTCTGAGGAGCAGACCCCTGCCCCATTTCTTCAAACGGCTGGGGCTCTGGACACTTGAGCCCTCTGCCCCCCAAGCCATTTTGAGCAGGCTGAAGACACCATGGATTCTGTAAGGCAGATGTTGGCTTCTCGTGACCTTGGACCACTTTGACCGCTTTGTGCCCCAGTTTCACTAATATCTTTTTAAAAAGTAGTAAAGCCAAAAGATGAGTTGATGGAGATCCCTTTTGGAAGAATAAAAGGAGAGATTCAAAAACAAATGAGAATAATGCCACTCTGTAAAAGTAAAAAAGAGAAACTGGAAGGAGACAGGGCAGGGAAGATCCATCCGCGGCTCAGGGGGGAACCCTAACTGTACACAGGCATCCTGAGCAGCGATTCTCAGCCGGAGGGTGCGGCAGAATCCCTGCGGAGCTTTTGAAAGACAGAGGCCCAGGGCCCCCTGTGAGTCAGAATCTCCTGGGGTGCACGCCATCCCCATCCCCCAAACCCTAGCAAGTCAAAGAGGTTTGGGATACTCTGCGCTACTCCCAGTTAGGAGACGCCACCCCAGGGGTGGAGGGCAAATCATCCTGTAGGAGGAAAAGAGGGAAAAGCAGTGGCCTCAGGGGCTATAAAGCAACAGAGGAGCCCAGAGACCAGCCAGAGAGGAGAAGGAAGGTCAACACTGAGGAGCCCTTCATTTCTGCCCCCCGCCCGAGAGATCTGGTGCTGGAGAGGAGCTATCATCCTCCTAGTGCAGGTCCACCAGTCCTCCAGGGCCCTGCTGCGTCAGCTACAGCATGGCCAAGTCCTCGGCAGCTCCTTCCTCCGGCCACCGCTGACCACACCCCATCCCAGCACATTTCCCTGGTCCTGCACCCTCACCCCTCAGCCCCAGCAGCCTCACCCTGGTCAAAGGTAACTCTTTATTTTAGGATTCTGACTGCAGACCTCCTCCTCCAGGAAGTCTTCCAGACACCCTCCTTGGCTCACCCCCACATGGCCTCGACCTGTTAGATTCCCTCTCTTCCTGCACCATCGAGGGGGCAGCATTAGTCACGTGATGTCACAATTACCAATGTGCCAGGTTGGTGGCCCCAATAGACAGTGCCCACCTGGAGGGCAGGCAGAGATTTTTTTTGGCCTCATTCAGTTCTCTGTCCCCAAAACCTAGCTCAGTGCCCAGCACAGAGCAGGCAAGCGACATGTATCTTTATGCTGATCAAGAGAAAAGGGAAGGGAGGAAATTTTAAATCAAACAGCTCCACTAGGCAAATTTTTCAAAGCTCTAGGGAAATTACAGCAAATATTTTTCTTAGCACTTCCTACGTGCCACAGAGAAGGCTGAGACACAGGGAGGTAAGGTGTCCACAGTGGCAGAGGCGGGCGAGAACCCGGGCAGTGCAGCTCCAGAGTCCTTGCTCTCAACCACTCTGCTATGGTATTTGTGGTTCCAAGGGAGATAGAGTTTTAAAAATCTGGAAGAAAATAGCTACCTCTGCAGTCCTTGCTCCCTGTGGTTTAGGGGTCCCAGTGACTCCATATCTCACAGTTTGGACAAAGCACAGATCCAGGGTGCTGTCCAGAGGAGCAGAAGCAAGTTGTGTCTGCGGAAGGCCTCTCGCGATGAGGTACCAGGGACACTGCCGCATCCACTGGGAGAGCCTGGGAGTCAGCAGTCCCAACTGGGAGCTCCTGCAGGCCATTTTGCAAACAAGGACAGGAACAACACCATCCAAGGCCTTGGCTGTCCCACTAGCCCAGGGGAATCTACTCAGGAGAGGCTGTGACGAAAAGCAGGGGCCCAGAGTGGTGTAAAAGTAGACAGGAAAGAAAATGCATTTGGAGTCACCTGGAGTAATTGAAAGCGAACCATATGCCAGGCACCTGGCTAGGTGCGTCCCCACAGTCTTTATTTAATTTTGTCAGCAACCCAATGAGGCAGCTACTATTCTCCTTGTCTTAACAACAGGAAACTAGGGCACTGTTCTGCTGGAAGGAGAGAAAGCGAGGAGGCAACCCTCAAAAATCCGGTGTGTTTGGCCAAGGCTGAGTAGAGATTTAAGGGTCTTTGAGTAAAGCATTAAGGATACCTGCTCTTTGTTCTCTATCTTTCTTAAAGACAGAACAAAATAAAATGAGATTTAGGTTAGATTCCAGGAGAAACCTGGGGACTGTAAAGACGTATTACTTCCCGGGACAGATCCCGGAAGTAGCGGCTCCATTAGGTGCCCATTCTGCAGGCAGAAGACTGAACAAGCTGACCTTGATCACCATGGGAGCCTCACCCATCACACTCAGAGGTCTCGCAGGCAGCTTAGCTCCAGCTCCAGTCTTGAGCGGGGCTTTTGGACAATGCAAATCTGAGGTTAAACACATCCTTTGCTAAATTTAAAAAGCAGATGGGTAGAGAATTCAGATATTAAAATGCAGCGTGGCATTGGCTGGCTTCATCCATGAGGTGGATGTGACTGGGCAGGGTTAGCACAGTGCAGGACCGTATCGCTCAGCCTGCTGTTTCTCCTGCTGGGTAATGTAGTTCGTCCAACCAGCAGTGACCGAGATGACTACGGAAAGTGTGGGCGGCAAATGGCTCTGGCAGAAAACTGCTGCTTGGCCTCAGGAAGCCCATCCTGCGTAACCATCCTCGCCCACTCACTGCTGAACTGCTGGGAGGACCGTGAGGACGCAGAGCCGATCGGCTGTGGTCCCGGCTGCTCCGGCCAACGCTTGTACTTCGGCCTGGAACAGAGGGCTCCCCTAACAGGCCGTGGTCAGCCCGGGATGCAGGACACCCTGGGCAGGAGGATGAGCCATCTGGGGGCTGGATCATAAGCAAGATGCTCAGTCTAAAGAGAGGTTCCCGATTCTGAAGTTTCATTTCAAACCAGGCAATTCACTGGTTTGAATCACTGACTTTACTATTCACCATAGAACAATCCTATGACAATAACTTTGCAGAGTTTACCCAGATGTGGGGTTTCCTTAAGGTAAAAGGGGTCACATTACGAAAGAGGTTCAAAACCTCTCCACCCTCTAAGGAGAAACCAAGGCCCGGAGAGGTTCAAGGCCTTGCCCTCAAGGTCCTGCCAAAGAATCAGAGCTGGTGCCAGCTCTCACACTCAGCCTCCCACCCAGGTGGCAGCAGCTGCCTCTGAGAATACAGTGGGCCAAGGGGTGCTGAGAGTGTCTATAGACCACTGTACACTCCGCTCCATCCAACGGCCTCATGAGGAACAAGGTGCGAGCACACAGGGCAGGCCAGGCCAGGAGCCATGCCCCGGGGTCCTCAGCTGGAGGACTGATTATAGCTCCCTCACCCCTGGTGCTTCAGGCCACCACAAGGCCTCCAGCACTGCCCCCACCTCCCCCTTTGATCCCAAAGAGGGGAGCGGGGTGGAGAGCAAAGAGAAATCCCCAGTCGGCCCGGCCTCGGCATCGATTCGCCCAAAGCAAAGGCAGCACAAAGGCTGCACCTGTTTCCATGGAGACGTGATTGGCGAAGCAAAGGAACAAAACAGAGCGAGAAACACAAACCCGTCACCACCTTCCGGGCCAGAGTGATCGATGGCGGGCCAGAGCCCCGACAGGAAGACATCGGAAGGATTAAAGGCAATCAGAAGATCTAGAAGCCAAACCGGGAGCCCTTTCAGTTGGTGGAGAGGGAGGCAGCAGCCTCCCCCGCCCCCAGGCCTACGAATTAGCCTGGGCCCCACTCTTGAGACAGATCCTGAACAAAAAAACCCCAAACAGAAATCCAAAGTGAGCGATTATTCACTTGACAAAAGGATTCTTTGCTTGACAAAGGGATTCCTTGAAACTGCAAAAGCCCACGGTGGACTGGAGGGCCCTGTTTTGTCTCATTATTTATTTCTCTGCGGCTGAGGAGGAGGAAGACAAGGGAGTAACTTCCAGTTGAAAGTTTGTAAAAAAAGATGACAAAATTCCCAAGGGATTGGAGGGGTGGGGACAAGACTCTGTTTATAAAACATCTGCTGGGAGAGGCCCACAAGAAATTGAGACAGAGCAGCTTTAAAACGGAAAGGCGAGTGAGCTGAGCGCCTGTGGCCGGCCGGCCGTTCACCAGGGAGGGCACAGGAACCTCCATGGCAGTGGAGGAGGCTGGGCAGCAACAGGTTTCCAATAGGTCCCCAGCGGGGTGGACCCCTAAAGCAGGGCACTCTCAAAGACCTTAGGCTGAGGGGAAATGTGTGGAGCAGTAAGAGGGCAGCCCACTCCGCCCCCCCCCCCCCACCTCCCGCAGCAACAAGAAGTCAAGAGGCTTGAAATGCTCCGGGGTGAAGGCCAGAGGAAGATGCCAACAGTCAACAGTTGGGGATCAGCAGCTGGTGGGGCTCAAGAGCAGCCTTAAGAGCCTCCTGGCTTGCTCTCGCCTTTCATCAGGTGACACGTATTAAGTGCCTCTCTGCGCATGTTGCCATCCTGGGAAGGGGACAACGCCACGCACCAGCATAGCCCTGCCCTTGGAGAGTCCCAACCAGGCCTTTGCTCCATGCAGTCTTTTCCTGACTGTAATTCCTACGGAACGAGAAACCAGCACGACAACAACAATAATAGTTACTGAGCACGCTGTGTGGCTCCAGCACTAAACAGCGATTGTCTCATTTATCCTCTCATCCACCCCATGAGGGAGACGCTATTCTTAGCCCCATCTACCCATGTGGAGACAGGCACAGAGAGAGAGGTAACTTGCCCAAGGTCACACAGCTATTAAGTGGCAAAGCCCGGATTCAGACACAGGCCTGTCCGACTTCAAAGCCTGTGAACACCAGGCTAAATGCTACCACATCAGCCCATTTCACAGAAGGAGATGCCGAGGATGAGAGACTGCAAGTGACCTGCACTGAGGCAGGGCATGGACTCTGAAGACCAGCTCTCCTGACCCCCCTAAGGCCTCTTTGCCTTGTGAAGCCTCCCCGGGAAGGCTTTCTCAGTGGGGTACATGGACTGTTCTGTGGCCATGAAGTCATTCTCCTGTTCTGGGCCTCAGTTTACCCCTCTGAGACAAGGAGGCATCATTGTAGTGTGAGCCCCCCGCCACCGCCTCACTGAGAGAGAGGAACTGGGAGGAAACATGGGACAAGGTCCAGGGTTGTCATCAAGGAACCTGTAGGAAAAAAAGGCTCCGTCCCAGCTCTGCAAAGATTCCCAAAGATCCACAGCCCTGGAGAGAGCAGCGTAAGGTAACAGAGCAAACCCTGGGCAGCCTCTCCAGGAAGCAGCTGGTCCAATGGTCTTCCCACCAGCGTACATTCAGGAAACCCGGGGACTTCCTGGGGGTGTTCAGACATGGTTGGCTTTCGGGGAATCAATTTCCAACCCTCCACTTCCTCTCGTAGCCTCCCGTAAACTGGTGTGCTGGGAACCGTAGGGGTCCACCAGTTCTCTTTCACAAGGGCCCTCCTAAACATTTCAAAGGCAAGCCACCCTCCCAGCCATCCCAACTATACTCATGCTCTGCCCTGGGGTGAAAAAGCCACCAAACAAAGGGACAATGGAGAATAGAGCACTCCTGGGGGAGCCGCCCCTGCCCCCCTCCCCCCAGGATGGACACTGAGATGGGGCTGGCCTTTCTTTACCAAGGCCTTATCTATCTTACCGCCCATCCGTTTGTTTTAGGCTTAGAATTAGGAAGCAAGGAAGCTGACACAGGGACACCTGTTTAACACATTTATTGGAATCAAAAAATCGAGTCAGACATTTTCTGCCACGAAGCGTGACTCGCCCACCGGTCTAACGGCGAGGTCCAGCTCCGCCAGTTAGGAATTACAGCAGGCATTCTCCATAACTGCCTGGGCTGAGTTTGCCATCCTAAGGCTTTGACAAAAATATATTTGAAGCAAGTATATGACTTACAATAAGCCTGGAAATACACTCTACTTCAAGTTAAGATAAGAAATTTATATGTGAATTTTAAAATGTGTAAGGGGATACAGTTTTTTGGCAGCCTTTTCACAGGTATGGGAGGAAAAACAGAATGAAGCCTATCGCGTCACTTCCTTGGAGCCATGCTTCAGAGGCTCTAGCTTCCAGGCCACCGGCAGCCCCACTGGGCCACGCCAGTAGTAAGCTCTCGAGAGAAGGCAGCCACAGTGTCTACAACAAGCACTAGACCTGGAGCCTGGGTGGAGGTTTGTTTCTGCTACGTTGTAGCTGTGTGGATCTGGTTACATCACCCAAACCGTTGGAGCCTCAGCTTCCCCAACAGCAAATGAGAATAATACCATATAAGGCATATTAAAAATGCTGATGGAGGCCAGCCTGGTGGCGTAGTGGCTAAGTTTGAGTGCTATGCTTCAGGGGTCCAGGGTTCACAGGTTTGGATCCCGGGTGTGGACCTAGCACCACTTGTCAAGCCACGCCGTGGTGGCATCCCACATAAAACAGAGGAAGACTGGCACAGATGTTAGCTCAGGGCCAATCTTCCTCACAAAGAAAAAAAAATCCTGATGATGATGATAATACTAAATGAATAATGGAGAAGTGCATCCGCATAAACAGCCCCAAATAGCAGCCAACCAACAAGCATTTTCTGTTTGGCTTGGACAACTTTATGGTATTTGCCTCTAGACGACATTAATAAGTGATATTTATTGAGTGCTCACTATGTGCAGCACTGGACTGAGTGCTTCACAGGCCCCAGCTGATTGTGTTTTCACTGCAATCCTATGGGCAAGGTGTCATTCTTAGCCCCGATTCACAGGCGTGAAAAGCTTACACAGTTGCCCAGCTCCATCAGCCAGCAATGAAAGGCGGAGGGGGTCTGTCTGATTCCAGAGCCTGTGCTCCAAACCCAAGTATGGCCTGCAACCAGCAGCATCTGCACCAACCGGGGCCTGAACAGAAATGCAGGATCCCAGCACCCACTCTTAACCCACTGAATCTGAACCTGCATTTTAGCAAAACCTACGGGTGATTCACACGCACATCCAACTCGGAGAATCACTGCTCTAAACCACCCGTCCCGCTGACTCACCATCCTGGCTTTCTCTGCGGAAGGTAATATTAGAATGTTTGCTTTCTCCACGCACACACACACAGCTGGCAATTAAAGCAAGCAAGATGGTGAGGGATTATAATAATCCGTCAGCAACACATGCGAAATGCATTTTTTTAAAGGGCTAGGAGGATTTGCATCCAACTGTCATCAGTAGTTATGTGATGAGGAGCGGTACGGGATGGGGAGACATGGTGGTCAAAGGGGAGCTTTCTATTTGTATTATTTGAAATTTTTACTAACAATAATGCACTTATGTATTGGTTATATAATTAGAAAGGAAAGCATGTTTTAAAACATAAGTTCAGATCACTGGAATTTTTTCTTCTTCTTCTTCTTCTTCTTCTTCTTCTCCCCAGAGCCCCTGAGTACATAGTTGTATATTCTGGATGTAGGTCCTTCTGGTTGTGGCATGTGAGATGCCGCCTCAGTGTGGCCTGATGAGCAGTGCCAGGTCCGCACCCAGGATCCGAACTAGCGAAACCCTGGGCCTCTGAGGCAGAGCACACAAACTCAACCACTCGGCCACGGGGCCGGCCCCTGGTGGAAACTGATTGCACTTTATGAGCTACACCTACCCAAGGCTATTGGCAGACCCCAGCTCCAGGCCCTGGAAAGCCAGGGGAGGGAGCCAAGGGGAAGCGTTGGTGGAACAATAGAGTGCTATGCTTGGAGTTAGAAGACCTGGATTCAAGTCCAGGCTTGGCCCCTAATTTGCTGTCGGACCCCAAGCCTCTCACTCAGCATCTGTAGGCCTGTTTCTTCCGCTATAAAATGAGGATCACCCCCCCACACACCCTTCCAGCCCCACAGTGTTGATCCCACAGGATCAACCCTGCACTGAGATGCATGAACGGCCCCTGTGAACAGCAAGGTGCCGTACAATGCAAGGGCTGAGTGTTTTCTTGGAAAGAAAAGCGATGAAAAAGAGCTGTGAAATGTTCACCCTCACTCATTCCCTTCTCTGCACAGATACTCCATGACTTTATAAGGAAGACATACAGAGTAACCTGGACGGAGGTTCCACGGGAGCCGCAGGCTGAAATGCAAATCCTTATTCGAACTTAAAAGTTCAATTTGGACGTAGTTCAAAACACAAAGAGAAAGGGCTGTTTCTCAGTGTCTGGCCCATTTTCTTTGCTCTGCTCGCCTGGTTTCTCTGCGGGCCCACAGCTCCAGGGAGGTTCTGTTGCAGGTTCCGTGCACTTCCTGTTGGGGCGCAGCGCCCGTGCTCTGCTCTGCTGCCCACGACCGCCTAGGGCAGTCGTCCCCAGCCAGTCATCCCCAGCGCCGCCTCCCACCTGCTCCTGAAGCAAAAGACTCGGGGTCGCGGTGTGGCTCCTTCTGGCCAGCGTCTCCGCCTCCCAGCTTTTACCAGAGAACTCAGATTGGCAGGGCTGGAAGGAGCAGCAAGAGGCACCCCTCGCTCATCAGGCGGGCGGGGGGGCTGGGCATAGAGGGATACAGTGACCTCTCAGACCCACACAGGGAGCTTAAAATAAACAGAGCCGGGCCAGGTCTCTGTGACCTTTGGAGACACCTTCCCTCCTTAAGATCTCTCTCGCATTCGTTGGCAACTTGCCTGTCACCGACCTCGCCCCTCTGTCCCTTCATTCTAGGAGACACCCAAAGCTGAGGACTAAAAGCGGCTGTGCTTTTCCTCAAATGAAACGATCCTAAAACCACACAGTCTGAAAGTATCGTTGAAATTGAGCCAGAAAAGAATCCCCTGCCAGATTTTCCAAGGAGAACCAGGCCCGTCTAAACCATTATGAGCTCCGGTTACAGGAAAGTAATGGCAAGAGAAACCTCTGGGCAGACAGTTCCAGCCCCACTGCTTACGTGGCCCTGGGTGCCTTGCTTCACCTCTCTGAGCCTCAGTTTTCTCACATCTGAGAAAAATCACTCAGTGACAGTGAGGGGACTGCCGCCTTTCCGTCTGGAACAAAGACTCTAGATAAGGGTTACATCCTTCACGCAGAGTAGGAGCTTAATAAACAGCAACTATTACCATCATGATCATCTTCGTTTGGGACCATCCCTCCCAACAGGGGTCCAGGTCAGTTCTCCCCTCCAGCAGCACATTAGAATCACCTAGGAAAGTTTTGGTTTTTTTGTAACACCAATGCCTGGATCTTATCCTCAGTGATTCTGATTCATTGGTCTGGGGTGGGACCCAGGGAATCAGGACTTTTTTTAATAGTTCTACATGTGATTCTGAGTGCCCCCTGCGGTGGAGAAACCATCTAAATCAGTGCTCCTCAACCGTTAACGTGCACACGAATCTCCGGGGAATCGTGCTCAAACGCAAGTTCTGACTCAGTAGGTTTGGTGTGAGGCCCGAGAGTCTGCATTTCCAACTAGCTCCCAGGTGATGCCAGTGCTACTGGTCCATGGCCTCAGGAGGAATGGCACCCACAACTCAAGGTCTTGGGGAGATGGCAGGAAAGTTTATAAGATTCTTCTCTGGACAGTCTCACAGGCCAGCTCTGTCTGACTAGACTAGAGTTCACTGCCTCCTGGAAGCAAATAATCAACCATATGACCCCAAACTGGGACACGGGGACCCAGAATCAAAGCCTGTCCCTAGATGACTCTCTCTTTGGCCCCCTGTTGGCTTTTTGGGTCCAAGCAAGAGCCTGCAGACAAGCGTGGCCACAAGGACGTGCTAGCAAATCAACCGTGACGCCACACGCTGCGTTCACGTGGAGTTGCCTTCTCAAGGCTGTCCAGGGGAAAAGCCAGAAGGAAAAGGCCCTAGTTACTTTCACTCGGATGAGCAGGGTGGAGGAGAACATGGCCTGACTTGGCAGGATGTCCCAGCCAGAAGGAGCTGAAAACAATAGCAGCTCTGGTCAGCCAGACTCCTCTGATCAGCCAAGCAGAAAGCCTCCTGCCTGGAGCTGGCTCGGCAGGTACACAGTTGAATGGACTCCGAGGAAACGTGAGCAGGAAGGGGGCTGGGTGGGCAAGTCCCTTCTGGCTTGGAGGTTGGTACGTTTTGTGACCCTGAACAACATCAATGAAACAACACTGATTGGGTGCCTATTACGCACCAGGGAGTTTTACAGAAATATTCTCATTTGCTCCTACATCAACTTTGCAAGTCGGGCATCGTTGTGTTCATTGTGTAGATGAGGAAACTGAGGCTAGGTGGATAAGTGACAGCAGAACTTACAAAGGACAGAGCCAGGATTGGAACCCAAGCCTGGCCAATCTTCCCTATTACTTTACATTGCTGCTCAAAACTCTTAAATCTCTTGATACCCCCTTTACCCTTTCACCGGAGCAGGGAAGAAGGGGACAGGGTATAAATCAACAGAACTGAAAGCAACTTCGGGTCTCCAAGAACAAAGAAAATGCCTATCATCAGTGTAATTCTTATTAATCATTATCATCGTAAGAAGTGTAATGAAGAGACACTGGGAGGAAAGGATGGTGTCCATCCTGACGTTTAGGTGGCTAAGCAAGGCACCGGCCCCAGGCAGTTTCCAGCAGCCCAGGCCACTGCAGTCCCAGCCCCTCTGAGAAAGGGTGAACAGCACCTGATGACTCCAGGGTGAATACCGGGGATCCTTGGGGGAAGGCCCCGGCTGTGGCATAGAACAACAGTCCAAAAACCCAACAGCTCAAGGAAGGAGACCGAGCTGGGTCACAGGAGCATGTTCCTGGCAGTTGGGCCACTGTGCCAGGCTCGAGGCTGGAAAAGACACTCAACTGATGCACTGATGGGCCCTGAGAGCCAACATGACCCTGTGTCCCATCGCCTCCCCCCTGCATAAGCCACAGAAGCTTCCTGAAGCAGCCAGAGGCCACTCGAATGAGTGCCCTACTTTAAGGACTATGGAGTTGAAGGCTGATGAGATCATCCTAAGAGCCTCTGTCCCATCAAGGCCCTGGACCTATCCCATGGCCAGGCCCCCCTACCAGTGCCTTGGCAAGAAGGGGCCTTGGTAGAGGCCCCAACTCTGGATTAATACTACACCAACAGAACCCAAACAAATGGCTCCCGAGAGTCATGCTCCCTACAATTTGGAGGCTTAGAATAAAGATGTGTTGGGGAGGAGGGTGGCTGACAATAGGGGAATGCACAAGCCAGCCCTGGCATGGCCACTGGATGAAATATTATACAGCCATTTAAAATAATGTTTTAAAACCACACCAATTCATTGAACATGCTCACTGTGCAGCAAAAAGCTAGATATAAAAGTGTGTAACCAGTAAGATCACAGTAAAAAAAAAAAAAGTAAGACTTCTTTTTTTAAATTCAGGCACGTAAAAAAAAGAGCAGAGGGAAATACAACCAAATGTTACCAGTGGCAGTATTTAAATTACCAGAATGATCATTTTTTGTTGGAAATTAAGCACTTTCCGCTTTTTCTTTAATGAGCATGTAAACTACTCGGGGCAAGGGGAAGACATTCTGACCAAAACTGGTGTCAGAGAAGTCAAGATGAAGACCTGCTGGGATGGCATAAACCCACCCCCATCCAGGCAGCCACAACAATGAGATGGAACAGGCCCAGCTGTAATCCAGAGGCCCACGGGGCTATTGTGGTCACACCTGGACAAGCAAGCCAGGGGGGTGCCCTTCCCAAGGGGCTGAAATTCTCCAGGGAAGATAACAAAAAGCCCATCAGCCGTTAAAGTGCTCTAAAGGATTTTGGTGAAAGACGCCAAAGTGAAACAGTGCAGTCAGGTGCTCTGCCCCCGGCAAAGAGACAGAAGACAGCTGCCACTGCGGGGCCAATGTCCCTCGGAGGCCCGCAGCAGACGAGGATTTCTGCCCACAACCACGCAGCACAGGGATATAAAAGAGACAAGCTTCACCATATGGGGCTCAGGAGCCTCCTGGGAATGCTGGTGGGAGGGAGAGTGGCAGGTCCCTAAGCCATGTGCAAATGTGAAGAAGGAAGGGGGTTTAGAGAGAAAAAACTGCACCAGCTGTCTCCAAAAGAACACTAATTACAGGCGCTGTGCTGCCTGAGCAAGGCCTGGTACCACAAGCAAAGATGCTCCCAGGGGCCCAGCAGTCACCCAGCCGCCTGTGCTCGGCTGCCTGTGGCTGGCCCAGAGGGCATCTGACGGGGGCTGGGGGCCTGCCGCCTCCCTGAGATGGGCAGGGAAGCCCAGGCCCAGAAAGCAGCTTCCACAGGTCCTGCTTACTAAGAAGTCCACATGACAAGGTCAGGAGGCCTGTGCCGGGTGCCAGGGCTGGGAGACACAGGAACGTGGAGAGGACTAGAGAATTTCCTTCTCTGGAGATTTTAAAGACCTAAGCATCTGGAATAGCTCAATCCTGGAATGGAAAAAAGTGACGTCCTCATCCCTTGAAGCTGGGGACGCGGCAGAGTCAAGCAGAGAGATTAGAAACCCAAGTTCCCAGGGGTCCCTCACTCAGGGGTCAGAGCAAGGAGCTCAAGTTCACCATCACCCACGGTGCCCCTCCTGGATGTGGTCCTGCCACTAGCATTTTTGCTGAGACACCGGGAGGACTGAAAAGGCCCAAACTCATGAAGTCGGGAAGGCAGGGAGGGCCTGGGAGTCACACCAGGGTCTTGTCCATGGTCTGTTGCTTCCTAGCTGCGGGGCTGGGGGCAGGCCCCATCGCTCTCCTGCAACAGGTGTATTATCCATCCTAGTTACTGCATAAAAATGTTTGCAGACCCATGAGAAATGTATGGGATGGTACTTCTAAAAACTATCAAGTTCTAAACAAACGGAAGGTGTGACTGTGGTTAGTGGGGTGCCATTATAAGGTGGGGGCATTTTGCTTCCCTTTCATGATAACATGCAAATTAGCAGCAAAAACAAAGGAGCAGGTTAATTTTCTTTTCAAACTATTCACCTATACAGTCTAAAACAGGATTGGATGGGCTGCTTCAGGAACATGTGAAATGGGGCTCGGAGGCTGGGGGCCACATCTGACCTCCTGAACAGGAGGAGAAAGGAATGGCTCGGAGAGAGGAAGGGGAAAGAGGGAAAGGAGTAAATGGAACCAGGGGAGAAGTAAGGAGGTTAGAACAGAGATTCCACCCTCCTGGGAAGGAGCCCCGCATCCCTGGGAAAAGGGCCGAGATGAAAGGGAGGCGCAGCTGGGGGAAACAGGCCGTGAGAACAGACCGGCAATTGTCCGCCAGGACAGGCGGGCGCTGCACCCGAGCAGCCAGCCGGCACTGCGCTTTGTGCCTTAATGTAATTAAGGCCCCGGTGGGGGCAATGTTTGGAATCCTTTAACTCCTCGCCATTCTCACAGAGCAGCTGAGCCAGAGCGTGGGGCTGGGACTGGGGGCGGCACCCGGTTTCTGGGCAGCTCTGCTAAAAGGGGGCAGCAAGGGGCTGGAGGTCTGGGCAGCAGGAGGTGAAACCCTCATTCTAGGCCTGAGAGGCACTTCCTCCTCCTCGGCACTGTCCCCAGGAGTGCCCTGAAGCCCTGCCACTGCCCTGACCCCAGTTAACACTCCCACTAATTGCTGGGGCTGCCGGAGAGCCTGAGAGCCCAGGCGAGCAAAAGAGCCAGAGTTAATTAAGGAGAGAAAAAAAGTCTGCTTCTCTTCATTTCCCTCCTCCTCAGCCTGCTGGGTTGGGCGTCTCGTTTCAGGGAAGCTCCGGAGGCGGGAGGCAGGGAGCTCCACGCCCAGAGCCAAAACCAACAACGGCACATGGAAATTATTGAACAGGAGCAGCTGGGTGTAGAGGGCTTCTAGGAGCTCTGCTCAAAGTTCTCCAAACCTCCAGAATCCCAGAGGTATGTGAAGGGGTCCACTCCCCACCCATCCAAAGAGAAGCCTCGTGTTCTCAGTCCAAATGCTGGGTGCTCTCCAACAAGGGCGGCGCAAGTTCTTGCTACCAAGGTGGGATTCCTCCAGAGGGCAATGGGACACTCCGTAGGCTAAAGCAACACAACGCAACGTAAGCATCTGACAAACATTCCCTCATCTAATCTCACAGCTACCCTATGAGGCAGGCGCTATTCTTGTCCTGCTTTATAGATGGGGAAACTAAGGCTTAGAGGAGATAAATAACCAAGGTCAACAAGCCAGCAAGTAGCAGAGGAACAATTCAGATCCCAGCACATTGACTCCAAAGCATTTAACCTCTATTCCACGCTGAAGGTCACTCAGATATTCTAGAAACAAGCCTGGTGGTGCTTACAACCCAGTAAGAAGTTCTTAGCCAAGGGTCCTTGAAGTTTCAATGAGGTCCACGGACCCCCGTCCCCAAAATCAAATGCACAACTTAATGTGTTTGTGTGTGCATGCTGTTCTCAGGGTGAAGGGGGTGTCAAAGTTCTCTTTAGATTATCAAAGGGGTCTGGGACCCGAAAAGAGGCTAAGAGCCATGGGCCAATGAGGTAACACTCCAATGCCTTGCTAAACTGACGCTAGAACACAGATCTTCTGACTTGAGTTCTCTACTTTTTCACTTCACATCTTTGCTCTGCACAAATGACCAAGAGGGCAGTCTGAATTTCTCCAGAAAGAGAGGATGCACTGGCAGTCTAGAATTCAGCAACTTGGCCCTGAGTGTGTATCCAGGAGATATTCTGCGGGGGGGGGGGGGGGCGGGTTAACAGCTAGGCCCTGCGGATGGAAGGGATTTTCTACACAGTGTTTCTTACTTCTCTCCATCACTTAAAAACAAGTTCCAGCAGTGTCCCAACTCTGATCCTGGCTTTTGCTTGAATCCATATAGAGGAAAATTCATTACCAGCAAGCCCAAACTATCAGAAATTAGCAGGGAAAAAGAATTCCTGTTCCAAACTAATTTGCTACAGTTTTAAAGACCACTGTCTTTCTAAAAACAACAGTATTCCTCAACTGGGGCCATTGTCCTCATTTTCAGATGCTCCAAGACAGCAAACAGTAACAATGGTGCTGCTGCTTACATTTGACAGCCAATATTATCAAGCGCATATTCTGTGCACTGGGCTCCATGCTTTCCCCATGCTTACTTCATTTCATCCTCATCCCAATCCTATGAGGCAGGAGCATTATTACCTCTGACTTACAATGACAAAATTAAGCCTCGGAGAGGTTAAATAGCTGCCCATGAACACACAGCAAGTAAGTGACAGAGTCAGGATTCAAACCCAGGTCTATTTGACCCTAAAGATAGGGCCCTGGACCAGGACCAGTAACAGCAAGTCCGCAGACCACTCACAAACTGTTGGTTATGGGTTCTTGGCAAAATAAGGAGAGGAGAAGAAACTAAGTAAGGATTTGGAAATGTTTCTAGCAATTTGACCTTGCCACATCATCTGAGGCGTGACAGCGAACTTGCCTCTTTGAAGAAGGAATGCATACAGACCAGTTGAGACACCATCAGACTTGTGCAGGCTGGTCATGCTCATTGGGACCATAGATACGTCCCCAAATGAATGAAGGAACAACCTGTCCTTCACCTCAGAGTTTGGGAAGTGCCCTGCAAAGACCTGCTCAAAGGAGGCCCTCAGTCACCCCTCAGCACCCTGTCTTCTAGCACAGCGCTTCTCAGACTTCAGCAAGCACACACACCACGCGGGGATCCTGTTAAAAGGTGGACTGACTCGAGCAGTCCCAGGTGGGGCCCAAGACTCTCCATTTCCAACCAGGTGACATGGGTGCTGCTGGTCTGGGGACTGGACTTCGAGGAGCAAAGCTCTAATTGCACAACGACACCGGGGCAGATGAGGCTGGTGCCGGAAACTCCACCTGACAAAGGCAACCAGAGCCCAGCAAAGGGCCGGAGAGCAGGCTCCCCTGTGGGTGTGGACCAGCTGCGAGGAGGGCAGAAGGTCTTGTGCGGGATGAGGCTCGCCTCACAGGCAGCCCTGGCCACACACTCTTCCCCCACTCCAGACTGAGCCTGGCACACCCAGGGGCCCTTTCTTGCTGAGCTGCAGAGACAGAAGTCCTTTCTGTCCCAAAGGCTTGACAGAAGGCAGAGAGAAGCAGCTCAGAAGCATTTGCGAATGCTCAGAGGAATACTACCTGTAGCCATACCCGAGGAGAGGAGGTGTTCTGAGAAAACTGTGCTTCCCGCCTCGGCTCTGCTTGTGCCAGGCTGCGGCTGGCTCTCACACAGCAATGCCCTGGGAGGATTACCACACACGCACACTCGGACAGCACTTTTTACTTCTTAAAAAAGGATACTCGCATCTATTGTGAGAGCTAAGAAATCTAATTAAGAGCTAGAAGCCTCAGAAGAAGGGGCGTAATGTGGGTCACCTCAGGAGTGCAGAAGTTGCTCCTCAGTGGCCACTCCTGCAGCCGGAAAGGGGCATGAGCAGCACAACTCTAAAGGGAAGCGGTCCCCACTTCCTTCAGGTCAGCCTCAGGTTACCTGTCCTACTCATGGCAATTCTTGACCGTAGAGGCCTTCCTCCTCATTACAATCTCAGTCTCTCCTAATTCAACTTATGGCACAAGCACTGAAGGACTATGGACTTATTAAGAGCAACCCACAGTAAAAGGCCCAGATCTCCCATTCATTCAGAGCCGCACTCATTCATTCAAAAACATTTATGGAGCAACTGCCACGTGCCAGGCACCATCATGGACCTGTCAGATGAGGGCCCTTTCCATACCTTTCTTGGAAAGCAGGAATAAATGACAGAAGGGGCCATGAAGCCGTGAACTAAGGCAAAGGGCACTGCCTGTTCCTGGAGCTGGAGAAAGCGAGCTCCTGAACACTAGCTTTCACATACGCGTGGACTTACGGAAAGTCAGCCCGAGCTGGGACTGGGCATTCGAAGCTGATGGTACCCAACAGGGGCTCCTTCACTTGACTCACACAGAGCGAGGAAAGGCCTGAGGGTTACGGACACACACAGAAACAGTCAGAGGGGCTTGATGTCCGAACCAAAAGTGTCTGGACAAGAAGCAAACCCAACTCCAGGCAGCATCAGGCTGTGAAACCTCTAGATCTCAGATGACTCTCATGAAACCATGAGCCCCTTTCTCCTTTGCAAAAACCAAACCACATTCTCCTATCTCCAAACCGCGCCATGTGCTATTTCCCTACAAGATGGTCTCACCCTGCCCCTCTCCACCCAACCACCGGTCCTTCCCTCTCTCAGAATTCTGCTTAACACAAATCTCCAGGTCTGGTCCAGGCACAAGAGCAGGGTCTCTCAGCCTTGGGTACTACTGACATTTGGGACCAGATAATCGTCTGTTTTGGGGGGCTCTCCTATATATTGGAACATGTTGAGCCTTCTACCCAGAAATGTCACTAGCACCCTCCCCTCAATTATGATAACCAAAAATGTCTCCAGACACTTTTGTCTCCTGCCAATGTCTCCTGGTGGACAAAATCATCCCCATTTGTGAACACTGCACTAGAGGGATGGCCTGCAACCCTAGCTGCACGTAAGAAACACCTGGAGAGCTTATAAAACTCACCCATGCCTGGGCCCCCACCCCACACACATTCTGATTCTGGTCTAAGATTCTACAAGTAAACAAGAGTGTCTGTCACTTCACAAGCCCTTAATGTTCTTTTAATGTGTTGGTTGGTTCATCCATTAGATTGAATCTCTATAGAAACATGAACTGTATCTTCTTTTGTCCTCCCTCCACAAAGCTCTAGACACTGCTCCATGCAGTCCCTCCTATCTTATGCTAATCAGAAAGCTTTGGAAAGTTACTGAGCCCCCTCCATCCCCACTTCGGATGACGAAGCCACGTCAAATGGCACCATCTCCCCCCAATTCAACAGCATATGACAAGAAGAATTTACAACCTTGCAAACTTCAAAAGGAGGAGGAGACGGAAGAGATGGGAGTCTGTGAGAATCCAGCCACCTGATTTTGGTCCCAGTGTCCAGCCTCTGAATGAGCCCCGGTTCATGCATTCTCGAGTGTGAGGAAACTTTGCTGAGTGGCCAGGACGCCCACCCATGCATACTTAAGTTTATGGCTCCCCATCCCTCTTGACCAGAATGGAAGGCATGAGGCTGGGGGTCAATAACAGTAGTAAAAACTCCAATCTACCAGATTGGACGCTGTTTTCCTCAGGCTGACAGTGACTTGAAAATAAACACACCCAAGCCCAGAATCAGCTCCTTCCTGAGTGCGAAAGGCTGGGATCTTTTCCCACACCTCCCTCAAGAATCCCCATGAGGACTGGCGAGCTGACCGAGAGAGGCCCGGCCAATGTTAACAGTTAATAGAGGTAGTCGGGTCTGTGTCCTGCCTCCCCACCTCCCCACACCTGAGGCTGCCCCTGCTGGTCACCCCTTCAGACAAAGCCAAAGAGGAATGCAGAGTCCAAGGAGAAGATCTGATTATTAACCCCCATCTTCCCTAAGTGGAAATGCACTCATCACTCACTCATTCAGTAACAAACATATGGAGTACCTTATAAGCGATCGAGGTGCTTAGAGAGCAGACAAACCATCCTTCTCGATTTTTATACTTGGCTTAAAGACAAAACGATGGGAGGGAATCCCAGGACCAAGCTCCCCCAAAGAGAGCAGAGGCTACTGCAGCTCCCAAGATCAGCATTCTCACTAAAACTCACTGGTTAACACCTAAGAAACCAAATTGCCAATGCGGTTGCATTACATTTAAGGAATGATTTTGTGTTTTCTCGGAGATTATACTCATTTGATATTTACTGCCAAAAGGATGAGTAAGTCTTAAAGATTGCTTCAGGTGGCCCTGGCTAACTAGCTCAGTTCCGTCTGGGTGCTCCCTTCTGTGGCACATATACTGAAATGGGTGCAGGGCCCTGAGGCTTCCATTCTGAGGTGGCCTAGGGGGATGGTGATTTTTTTTCCAAGCTTCCTTCCCTCCCCTCAATCTCAAACACACCCTGTTGCCTGGAGACTGAACACATTCCTGATGCTCAGGCTTCTTTTCATTCTCCAGAAGCAGGAGCTTTGGAAACTGGGGCCTGCAGGAAACATGCCCGGGGCGGGTGAGAAGGGGGGAACCCGGAGTGACATTTCCTCACACACAGGCCCGTCCGTCCCGGCTCCCCTCCCCTTCCTCCCAGGTTTGAAAGGCCCCAGCAGGCTGGAACTGAAGGGCTCCCACAGGGAACAAGGCCCCCTTTGACAGCCTGTGTTTACTGGCCGGGCAGGGGTTGCCATGGCCACGGGCCACGGCGGGCCAGAGCCGGCCTCAGCGCGGACACCCGCCCCCACCGCCTTCCAGGGGACCCGTCGGGCCCCCAGCACCCTCTCCCGAGCCCCGCGGGGCTGGAAGCGCTGATTCTCCTCGTGTCTTCGGCGGAAAACCGCATTCTGAATGGGAGGAAGGAGGACTAAGGCTCCCCCAGCAGGCCCAGCGGCCACCTCCCTGGGGCTCCCCAGACAAAGGCCGGGCCACTGGGCCCGCCCGCGGCCCAGGGATGCGGCTCCGCGTCCACACCACCCCGCCCGCCGCCCGCTCCTGGGGGCGACTTCCTTCTGTCGCTCATGGCCGCCGCGTCCCGAGCGGGCAGCGTCGGGGGCGAGCCCCGGGCGCGGGGAGGCTGGAGGGCCGACCCTGGGCCTCGGCCTGAACTGCGGTCGCAGCGCGCGGCCCAAGGACAACGACGGGGCCCTGCGCTCGCCGGCGGCCCGGGCGCCTCAGCCCTCGCCGGCCCCGCCCTCCTCCCTTGTCCCCTCCCCCGGAGAAGCCAGGGGGAGCGGGGCACCCAAATAACTCAGCCCGCAAATCGCTCTGTGGTCACAGGTGTCTTCGCTTCTTTGTTAACTCTCCGCGATCTGCAGGCTCACTCCGGGGGGCACCTTAGTCCCACTCCGCCTGCACCAAGACCCAGCGCCTCCCCAGCCCCGAGCCCAGGACTGCAGGAAGGAGCCGCTAAGCTCCAGAACTTCGGCGGGGCCGGCCCGAATTTGGCGAACGCCGGGGCGCAGCTGCAGCGGCTGGGAAGCGGGCGGCGGGCTCTCCAGGACCGGGGCACCAGCTGTACGCCCGAGCGCATCCTTCCCAAGGACCGAGCGTCAGCCCGCAGACCCGCCTCTGTCCCACAGGCTGCCCGGCGCCCTGCGGCTTCCCACCCCCCACCCACCCCTGCGCAGCCCTCGGGTTCCCTGTGACTCAAACGGCTGGGCACACAGCATCACCACACCGCCCAGTCCCTGGAATTGGCCAGCTTGGCTTCTATTAAGAGTATTAGCTGATATTTTATTGAGCACTCATTTCATGTAATCCTCGCAACAATCAACTGAGGGAGGTACTACGAAAATCCTCATTTCACAAGTGAGGAAACCGAGCCTCAGGGAGGTTAGGAAACTTCCCCAGGTCTTACAGCTGGCAAGTGAAGAACAAGCACTTAGATCCAGCTAACTGCAGACGCCGCGCCGTTAACCCTCACCTTACACAGAAATATGCATATGCTGCACATGCTGAATCTTCAAAGAGCAGAACTAAGCTCAGAGAGGTGCAGTGACTTGCTCATAGTCACACAGCCAGCTGGGCCAGTTTCAGCCAAGGACCAAAGTGCCATAATCTAGGCTAACATCCTTTCTCCATCACACAGCTTCAGCTACAGAAGCATCCATATATACGCAGGTGAGAGCATACTCAAGGTACTTTCTGTTTTACAGTGTTATGGTCTAATAACCTATAAATCCAGCCTGGCAATGCCCCCTGCTAGTACCATCCACTGCCTCGAGTCCCTGCGCCATGACCTTCCAACGAACAGCTCCCCCTCCTGCACCAAGACTTTCAAATTCTCTCTCACACCATTATAATCTCTCCCGCCCGTCTTCAGGGCAGTGCAATCTCCAAGATTCCTAAGGAGAAATCCCGCCACCATGCCAGCTCGCATTTATGCAGCACATAGTTCTTGGAGCTTTCTTACAGACATTATCATAGACATTATCCAATCAACTCGATGACCCTTGAACCAGGCAAGCAGCAGCACCTTTCTGAGTACTCCTTCCATCCCCATTCGCAGACAAGGCCCCCAAGCCATGATGATACTATAGGACCATGTCTTCTCAGCTACAGCTGATTGGACCAGTGGGAGACGGCTGACACAAATGGGCCAATCAGATTCCTTCCCCAGGAATTTGAATCAAGGTTCTGAGATAAATTCAGTCTGATGACTACTGGGACCCAGACAAGTGTAGTTGGGAGATGAGGGGCCATGACATCTGGCACATGTCCACAGAAGCAGTGGTAGCCTGCAGTTCTAGACACTTGGGAGTTCTAGACAAAGACATATTTCCTGCTCTTGAGTCTTCCATTTCCGCCTGACTTCAAACAGCTCGTGCTGGTTTCTGTTATTTGCAATCAGTAGAGTTGAACTAAGAGTTGGGCTAGATTAAGATTTTATTTTTCTTTTTTCTCCCAAAGCCCCCCAGGACATAGTTGTGTATTTTTAGTTGTGGGTCCTTCGAGTTGTAGCATGTGGGATGCCACCTCAGCATGGCTTGACAAGTGGTGCCATGTCCGCGCCCAGGATCTGAAACAGCAAAACCCTGGGCCGCCAAAGCAGAGCGCATGAACTTAACCACTCAGCCATGGGGCCGGCCCCCCTATTCTCTTTCTTTTACAGATGAGGAAAGAGGCTCACTGAGGTGAAGTGACTAAAGGAATGTCACATGACCAACATGTAATAAAGGGGAGGTTAAACTCCCTGTTATGTGACTGTCCTTCAATGCCATCTCATGCCTCCTTCCCTGGATCAAAGGACGTGGCTGGTGTTCCCCTCCTGTCAGTGTAAAAAATGGTAACTGAGGATAAGTAACTAGGCCAGAGGCTAGTCACTCCAATAGACTAAAGCCAGGAAAAAGAAATACAAAATCCTCTCCTTTGAAACCATGAAGACAGCCCTTGTCCCCTCTACATTTCCCAGTATCCCTTGCAGTTAGGTTGGAGCCATGTGACTAGTTCTGGCCAATGAAATGTGAATGGAAGTAACAGGTGTCAGTTTCTTGCCAAGACAGTTAAAAGCCAGGGGCTGGCTCCATCTCTCTCTTCCCCTCCTGTGGTAACCCTGAAGGCCCCATATTCCAGATGGTGTGGCTACAGATCCGGTGTGGTGGGGCGGGGGGGAGGAGGAGACTGCCTAACCCACATCAGACTTTCCATGAGCACAAATTAAATCTTCATTGTGTCCAGCCCCTGGGATGTCAGGGTTTGATTATTTTTGCAGCATAGTCCTGCCTCTTCTGACTGAAGCACATAAATTATTCAGCCTGGGCCCATCAGCACATTTCTCTGATGTGCAGGATCCTGCACTCGTTTGTTTAACAAATATTTGTAGAGCACCAATGCCAGATGCTGTAACGGATACAGCCAAGAGCACAGTGGTAAAAAAAAGACCCAATCCTGCCCCTCAAGAAGCTCCCGATCTGGTGCCCCACAGGCCCTACTTCGGGACCACAAGGAACGGTGCTACAGGAGTGAAAGCAGGACCTCCCACCCAGCCACTGGCTAAACTGAGCCGGAGAAGAGGTAAGCTGCCAGGAGGCAAAGACAGCTTGTCCCAACAACTCTGGGAGTATGGCAGCCAAGAGTGAGTTCACACCAGATTTTCACACCCTGGGCTCTCCCAGCTCCCTTGCCGCCAGCCTCGTGGCCAGACACAAGTGCTTCCCTTGCCCTGGGCACAGAACAGAGGAGAGAAGGCATCAAGGAGGAGTCATCCAGAGAGCAGGTGGCTAATAAAAAACAGCAGCAGCAAAAGACGCAGCTCATCTGCCCTCCCGCTCTGCAGCAGAAGTATCTCCTCTGGGGATCACCCCCCTGCTTAATTTATTTTAGCCCCAAAAGTCCCCAGTGACTGAGCTTTCCTCCCCTGACCCCTCATAGTTGAGGACCAACCAGAGAAATCATCACTCTGCCAGGAATTGGGCACAGTTGAGAAAAGCACACAGTCTGGGAAATGTGTGCCAGGAAGCCAGAGAGAGTCTGAAACACGACCACCCCATTAACATTCCTGAATCGGGCTTCCAGGGGGCTGAGCCCCGGGGAGCTTTCCTGCAACCCCTCCCTCCAGGGCAGACTTCACATTCTTCTGGGGACCCCAGCCTCAGCTCAGAGTCCAGATTAAGGTCCACAGCAAGGTCATAAAGAGTGGCACAAAAAAGGATGTGCTCCCCAGCCTCCCGGCAAACTCAGAGAAGGGCAGGGCGGCTCGTGGGGTGAGCGGCTGGCTGGGCAGGGAGTACTCACACCTGGAAGGAGTCCTCAAAGAGAACAAGAGCTCCCCAAAGGTGTCCCAGGGTCAGGCATAAGCACAGAGAGGGCCCCTGCCTGCTTCACGGAAAGGGGTATGACTAGCCATTCACATCCCTGAGGGTCAAAAGCTATTTGTGAATTGTCTAGTTTTATGTAAGGAATTTTTATGTTAATGTTTTCAAAATTATCACTGCTGTGTGTGAATTTCACCAGTGGTTTATCATTATAAAATGACACACTCTATTCATTTCCCCTTAAGGCCTATTCATTCCCCAGAGCCGCACAGGGATGGAGAGGGCTGAGGGTGGCAGTGACAGGAAGCTGGGATCCCGACCCAAAGTCCCTAGAGGGACCTCACCCTTGGCTCAAACCACCAAGGGCCCACACTGTCAGCCTCTGCCCTGGGAGACGGACACAGAAGGCTTCTGGTTGCAGTCAAATGCCATCTCACTCACTCGTTCTCTTCTTTCTTTTTTCTTTCCCAGGATGAAAGCTAATAGGATGATTCATTCTCTTATTAAGTTGCCTCATAAGAAAAAAGGAAGTCACCCAAGTTCGCAATCCTCTCTCTGAGGAACGCAAGCCACTCCATGGCTCATCCTCATACGCACTTCACAGAAACGAAACAACAAAGAAGAAAGTCGACTAAAAAGCCCATCCCTCACCTCTCCTTTCATGTCTCAAGAGTTCACTATCCTTGGCAGTTTTCTAAGTTTCTAAAGCTGTCACAGCTGAGGGCTGAGTCGGGATTTAAAGACGGGCTTCCAAATAAAATGTGATAGGAGAGGGAGGAGACACGTGGCTCTTAAGTCCACAGACCCTGCAGTCCCTCAAGGCAGATAGTAAAAATCCGCCCAGAAAATGTCCTCTGTCCCTGCCGGCTCTCTTCAGCTCTGGCCCAAACTTAGAAACAGCTGTTTCCCTTTAACTCCAAAAAAAGCTCTCATATGCTCCGTCTCCTCATTCTTTCCAACACTGTGATCTGTACACTTAATCTACCACCAGGCTCAGCTTATCCCTCCCACAGCTCGTCAAATAAGAAGAGGAACAGTCAAAGAATAAGAAGCCCAATGCTGCAAAGTTATAAAGCCCTTTTGTAAACACATCTACAGACCCAGCAGCCTGGCTTTCTGAGTTCGGATCCCAGCTCCTCAACTAACTAGCTGTGTGACCCTGGGCAAGTCGACTTAACTCTCTGTGCCTCAGTCTCCTCATGTGTAAAGTGGTGATAATACTATACTCATATAGGGCTGAGTACATAAATTTTCGTAAAATGCTTAGAAAGGTGCCTGGCGTGCAATAGCATGTAATAAATGTTAGCTCTTACTAGACCATCAAAACAATCCTGTGCAGTAGGGACTATGATTACCAGCTCTATGTATCAGATGTGTTCAATAGGCATTTGTTGCTGTGGGTATAATAATACATTAGCCTCAAGAAAAGTACAAATTAAGAAGTTAAGTGATCCTCTCAGAATGACACAGTCCATTCGTGGCAGAGCCGAGACTGGCTCTCTGGTTTTTGGACTCCAAATCAAACACTCACAGATTTCACACTTTAACACACTCCCTCCCTCAGGCATGGAAATTTGAGAAGTCCCGTGGATCGGCATCAAAAACAGATTAAAGTCTGTAACCCCCAGAGAGCCGGCAGTATCTCAAGGGAATGTCGCAGGATTTGCCAAACAAAATTAATTTCCATTTGTTTTCATATTCTAAGGAAACATATCAAAGCCTTACAGGAGAGGGTGCCACCCGATCAAAGGTGTCAAAAGACCCCTCTGGGCTGAGGATCACACCTGCCTCAACAAGGTTTCAGACTAAATGGGCTCCCTTGGGAGGCTCCTAGGCTGTCTGCAATTTGCAAAAAGGGTCAGTGCGAATCATTTGAGAGCACATTTGTGCAGGCATGGCCTAAGACATGTGGACTTCTGCCAAGCCCATAGTTTTTTAAAACAAGTACTGTCTTCACCCTTGATAAATAGCAGCCAGGCTACAGAAATATTTCCATTACACCCAAAAGCTTGCTTGCCACCACAACTCATTGAAATGGATGTTTCCAGTTTGAGAAGAACGCCTCAACAAAAACATCAAAAAACACCCCAACCTCTCCAGCAGAGGTAACCAATCTGGCATTTAAGAAACCTCTAAACACTAGTAAATAATATTTGTGGAAACAAATTATCTGGTAAAGATACACCCTCATGCCCAAAGTCTCATTATATCGAATAAACGGATTAAGCCCATTTCTTCCAGCTCTATTACGAACATTCATTAGAAGATTTCTACAGAAACACTTCCATAAACGCTCTCCACATATTTCAAGACTGTGATGAAATCACCTACGGCCATGCTCGAGACAGCTAAGAATAAAAAGAGTTTAGCCTGATAGCCCTGGCTCCACCACTAACTAGCCACATGATTTCATGAAATAATAATAATAACAGCAGCGGCGGCAGCAGCAGCTGACATTTACTGAGAATTTACAATATGCCAAGCATCATGCTAAGGGCTTAATAAGTATTTGATCCTCGCTAGCAACCATTAGGGAATATTCCTCCCATTGTATGGCATCAGGAAACTAAGACTCAGAGAGACTGAGTGACTTGCCCCAGGAACACAGCAGCGGCTAGCGGAGGCTGGATTCACACACAGGTGGTCTGACTCTGACTCAGTATTCTTAACCACATACCATAGGTCTTTTCAAGGTGCTTAACGACCCAGGACCACAAATTCCTCCAGGAGCAGTCTGGATGATCTTCCAAATCCTTTCCGGCTTTAAAATTCAGTGATCCGCTCTCTTAGAAATAAAATGAATTTACCACTTTGAGAAATAAAATGCAGTGATGGTCCAAGCCCTGTGAAGACGGAATAAAACATTTGTGCGTGCCTCCCCCAGGCGCAGACAGGGGAGGAACACTGCCGATTTTCTAGGATAATAATGCCCTGTGAAACAACCAGCCTGGCCTCAAACCGTCTCAGGAAAAATGACAGCTTGAGGTTCTTAGAGGATGCACCAACTTGCAAAGGTCTGCAAGATCTCAACTATCACCCCTCAAAGCTTCATTTGACTTTTTTTTTTTTTAAGGAAAGTCAAATGGAAGAAAATGCAGCACAGCGGGGGCTGGTTTTACGGATGTCAGGACAAGACGCATGTAAGCCTTGTGGCATACTTAACACCTTGCTTTCCTCTCGGGCCTGCACCTGCTCATGGGAAACCCACCTCATCCAGGTAATCCGTGTGTTACAGCCTCCCTAAGACCCCCTAGCCTGTAGCTCAGTAGTCCTGTAATTGCACAGGTTTTGGTCCTGGGCACACCTGCTGATATCTTCGCACACTCCCTCTCTCATCAGCACCCCTGTCTCCAGATACACGGACACTCAATGGCTGCCTTCCCCGACTCCATCTCTGATTCATCTCCTTCCCCTCCCTGCTCAGCACAGGAGTTCCCTGCCCACCCACCTTGCCACTAGCCGACACAGCCAATGGCGAAACTCTCTCCCAGCTCAGCCCTCCTCTCGCTCTCCCTAGCTCGCCCTCTCAGCTCCTGGTACAGCCTGAAACCGAAACTAATCTCAGACCTGAACAAAGTGAAATCATTTCCTACGCCTGATCACCCTATGTGACCACAGAGAATCTCCTCAACAGAGCGCCAACCCAGCTTGCTGGTCCCCCAAAAAAACAGCTCTATAGGTGCCCTCCTAGAACCTAATGCTTTCTTAATGAATAGGGGATGACGGGGTTACAGGAGGAAGCAAGAGTTCTTGCCATAGTGTTTTCTGCTGCTGCTTCTCTTTAATTTGTACAAGTCAATTTAAATTCACCCCGGAAAGTATACAACCCAGTATTTTAAACTCGTTGTCTAGCACCAGTTCATATTTGGCTCATGCTTAATCAGAGTCTCCTCTGGGACCAAGCCTTGTTCTCTTTGGAGATCCCTGTGGCCATCTTGCTGAATGCAGTTTAGATTGCTATGCTTCATGCTTTTCCTAAATTTGAAAAAATGCAGCCTTGACTTTTGTGCTAGGAACAACAAAAAAAAGAAAACAAACCAAAAAAGCAAAAGTCATTACAAATGAACATAACATCACCTCTTGATGATCCTTCTGAAAACTATAAATTTTGAGAAAGATCCTAAACTGTGTTTTGTTAATTACTCATGCCCCCAGCACACTTCCGGACACCTTTCTCTGTTGCTGGGGGTATTATGGAATGATTCTACTGTCGGCTTAAGCAAAACAGAACTGGCAGGGTAAACGCACCAGCCCAGCAAGTATATGGTAAGAGTATTAACTTTTGGATTGTCTGCTATGTACTCTTCACTCAACAACGTTTACTGAAGACCCTGTATGAGCACCAGAAGCTCCTCTAGGTGCTGGGCCAGCAGGGTGAATAAGATGACCCTCTAGCTCCAACTGGGAAACTTATTCTCAGAAAAATCTCCTGAGGAGCTGGTGCTTTCTCCAATTCCAACAGCCAGACAAATGGTCAACTACTTGCAGGCTCCCTGCAGCCCTCTTTACCAGGCCTGGACTCCATCCTGTAGGGCTGCGGGGCCCTCCCAGCGAGCATTCCATCTGAGCAGGAGCAGCGCAGGACAAGACCCCAGCTGTGGGGCAGATGTGGTTTGTGTCCTGGCTCACTAATTAATGGATGAGCCACTCACCATTACTGGACATGCTTCAGTCACTTCAATGGTAAAAGGACGGGTAAGGCCAGATTTGAGCAACCTTCTGGCTCAAAAATTCCAGCTCCTTTTCCCCTCCTATCACTGAGCTGACACAGACCTCTAGGGGCCTCTACTGCATCTTCCTGTCTCCAGATGAAAGCTCTTAAATCACAAAGACAAATGAAACTTGTTCCCATTTCTAAAGACCTTTGGGAGGCCGTTCCCCTCTGACCCTCTGAGTCACTTGTTCTCACATCCTATCTGGAACGTGGTCCCCATATCTTACTTGAGTCCTTGCTCTGCAGTTCACATTCCTTTGGCCCTGGTTCTGCTTCTAAGTATGAAGAGACAAGCGTGAATCACTGTGTTCTGGGCAGTACTCCTTATGAGATTTTTATTTCTTCTTCAGCATGTTCACTGCAGGCATTACAGGAGGTGACTATTAAAAACCACAAAGGCATCAAGGAAGCCAACCACACTTCCCAGTTCCTGCCTCACCCTGGCAAGGGTACAGCAGGATCCAGAAAATCTGACCCTCGGTCCTACGTACTGTTCACAGAGTAGGAGAGCAATGTCCTCCTTGGCCAGAGCAAAAGCCCCGGAGACAGCAGCCACCTTTACCCTCACTCAGCTCAAGTGCCTCCCCTTCCAGGAAGTCTTCCCCGCCCCAACTCCTCTTCTAGATGGCAAAGCGCCCCTCTCTTCAGCACTTTGTCTCATCGCAGTACTTGCAACTGGGGCTCTAGGCTAACATGTTTGTCTCCTCTACTAGACGATAGGCATCTCGCAGGCAGGGGCCATGTCTTAGTGACCTCTGTACTTGGGGTCAGGCTCCTGGAGAGAATCTGGCACTTGGCCAGTGGTTCTCAGCAGACTGTGCTGGGCTGAACCCTCCAGGCATGTTCCAGTGATGCTTGAACACTGCATTGTCAGGCCTTCAAGCAGAGCACAAAAGCCCTCCAACCCCCCACCCCCACCCCATCATCCCCACCTGACTCCAGCGCGGAGCTCAGCAGGGGTCTCTCTAAGAATTTCTCTAAGGATGTAAGCTCTGTAGCCAGGCCTTTTGGGTTCAAATCCTGGGTCTGCCACTTTGTAGCCACATGATCTTGGGCAAGTTATTTAACCTCTCTACGTCTCTCTTTCTTCACTGAACAATACATATAACATCTCATAGGGTCTTGTGAGGATTAAATGAGCCCATCCGTGAGAAGCACTTGGAATAAAGTCTGACCCACTAAAGTAAGTGCTCAGCGGGTGTTGGAATGACTATTTTCCAAAGCTATTCCTTCACAGAACCCCCACCCACCCCCTGCAGCTTCCACTCTGGGCTACATATTGGTCCTGCCCCCTCACGAGATTCCCCTCCTCCTCCAGGACAAATGCTAGCGCTAACATAAAAAGCCATACGACCCTCCTCACGAGTTACCACCCTCCCCCTCAAATTCTCCCAAGAGCAGAAGACTTGGTTCCATAGCCCGGCTACAAATGCTGAGTCGTTCTGCGCCCAACCACACTTCTCTATAGTCACCCTTGACAGTCCAGGCTCCCTGGCTCCCCACTGTGCAGTCTCCTCAGCTCATCATTTAAGAGCCTTCCCCTACCCCATGCCACCCCTCCAAAAGCCAGCCTCAGGCTCTACAGTTTTCACCAAAGATTTTCCTTAACAATAAGGAGCCTCAGCCCATTAGCATCCCTGCGCAGAAATAATAATAATAACAACAGCTTCTACTCCAAAGCATGCCTACTCTTCGTCTGGCATACATGTTAGATCTCCTTTAACTCTTTCCAAAGCTGAGAAACTGAGGCACTTACAAAGTCCTCGAGTAAAATGGAGAGCTGGGATTCTAACGGGATATGTAACTTCAGATCCTACACTCAAACCACTAAGCTCTGACGGAAAAGGGCATGAAGTGGCCGGACAGTCTCCTGGGGGTGGAGGTTAGAGAGAGTTGGGACTTTTTTACCCCACCAATCATTCCTCAAAGATACTTGGTGCCACCGTAACCAGGCGAAACGGTCACTTTTTCTGAAAAGGGAGTTTCTGTTTACAGCCATTGTTACCATTTTTATCATTTAGGACCTGTTTCAAAGATGAGAGTGGTAGCTGCATTATTAGGAGTCCATTGTATTGCTCTGACACATCAGAGGAGGCCGGAAGCAGAGGGAATCAGAGAAGCACTGAGTGAGCCAACACAACCAGCATCCTAAACTCAACAACCTGTGGCATGTGGGCAGCAGCAGACAAGTCCTGGCCACCGAGGAAGGTGAATCTTTAGTCACTGCCATAGGACCCTTACATCCAACCCAGACAACTTCCAAGTCACAAGTCAGGGACCACCTGCCAACAGCATTCCCAAGGCCCTTTATGGCTCTTACTTCCCATAAGTGTAAGAGCAACACAACAGAGGCATCGCCTCTTCCAGGCTACCTTGTATAGTCAGAGGTGGTCCCTGTCTGCCTCCCAGCTTCCTGCCCCCGAGTACTAGAATACTCCTGCCTATGTTGCTTATGGCCAGGATGGGGAAATCCATCAAGGCAGAGCAAATGTAGGAAGCTTTTAGGGAAGAAACAAATGTGAGTGCTACGATATGCCAAACATGGCGCCTGCTAGTTAGACAAAGAAAAACCCCATGAGCTACAGTTGTCTGCAGGCACTTGAGCCTAAGAAGGGCTTCTCAACACCAAGGCAGGGAATTCACAGACGCGAGACCCTACTACAGGCTCTTCCAGATCCCCGGCGAGTGTAGATGCCACAGTCACCTGAGCAGCAGCCCAGGGCCCAGTGAAGTCTGGCTAAGAAAGAAAAAGCAGGCCAGGCGCCCTCGGGGATGCCCTGGGGATGGTGACAGCCATTCCCTCTGGCCCCCACTTGCCTTTTAAGTCCAGAAGGACCTGAGGAACCTACAATACCTAGATCCTGACCTTGGACAACTCTGCCCCCACACCTCCTCAAGAGGAAGAGTGTCCCCCTTACACTCTCCACTGAAGCACCTTCTCCCACCTCACCCCATTTCCCCAAGAATGAGCTGGGGCTCCTAAAGCACCTGGCTCCTACAGCCAATTGAAACACCAGAACATCCATCCCTCACCCTAATCCCTGTATTTACCTAATTCTCTGGGCCAGCGCCCAGAGCCTTCCCACCACACGCACAGCAAAATCAGCCCCGGAGAAGGGCCACCCCATCTGCCCCCATCCTCTGGCTATCCGTAAGGAGCTGGGATCTGGTCCAGGGTTTCCAGATCTCCATGGCCACAAGCCCACATTTGCAGTGGAAGGTCATGAGAAAAGACCTCTCTTGAGAGGTCTGCTCTTCGCACCCTGGGGGTTATTCACGGACTGCTCACAAAGGAGGGAACTGTTCTGAACGGCCTAGGCTGGACTACAGACTCTAGATCAGGGGTCTTAATAGGCGTCCCAGTTGCAACGGGTAGAGTAACCCTCTGATACTGCATAGGAAATGTGTCCCTGCAGGCAGGCATGTTTCTGAGGAGGAAGGAGTTAGAGCTTTCATCAGATTCTCAAATGGGCCCATCCAACCTCTGGCCCCAAATTCCCCCCTAGTCATAATAATATCATCCCCAGGCCATCCTAGTGGTCCAAGGTCTCGCTCCTATTCAGGGATGTGCCCTGGCCTGAGGCACCTCTCCTGTTCCCCTGTCTCCTGCTTCCTCCAGCTGCAGAAAGTGGACAGAGGGGTTTCAAACCCAGCCTCCAACTTCCTGGAGCCCTGAGCCATCTTTGGGATGATGCCACCCTCCATTCAAATTGAAGTCCCAATGGCATCGACCCCCAACAAGAGAGAGGGCCCAATTTCACACTTGATCCCACAGGAGCCGAACCTCATGATGAGATGACTTCCCCCATGAGAGTTCCTGGCGTCCCTCACCTCCTTCAGGCACACCTGGCTAACTCCACCCAGGCTGTAAAGATGAGCATGCCTGGCCAAGAAAAGAGATAAGAGGCCCAGAGCATCTCCTGGAGTCCCTTCTCCTGGGCCAGGTGGCTCACCCCGCCGCAGGATAAACAACAGGAAGGTGATGCTCCTGCCTCAGGGTCAGGTGGGGAGTGAGATGGTCTTCTCCTAGCCTGTATCACCTCTAGGATATCTTATTTCTAAACTCGCGGTCACTCCCCTCACCTTCCATTCTCACCAAAAAAAAAAAAAAAAGTAAAATCTAAAACCTCCCTCCCCCTAAAACAAATTCCTCTCCAGGAATTTAATTTCAGTATAAATTCTTGGAGCTAAAACTTCTTTTAAGGGGAAAAGACATGGGCAAGCCAGCGCTAGGTGTAAGGCAACAATGCAAGGAGAAAACCAAGAGGAGAGAATGAATTAACGGCAACACCAACCCCCTAGAGCTTAGAGCCCGGGGCACCTAGCGCCGGAGGGGCGGGGGAGCAGGGGCGGGGACAGTGCGTGCTGAACTTTCCTAGCCGAGCCGGCGGGAGATGCAGCTCCCAGGGGACCGGGTGGGACCAGGAAAGGCTGAGCTGACCTGTGACATCGGCGGCGGCAGGAAGCGAACCTCCCCTCCTCCTAAAAGGAGCTCTGCCCCCTGCGCCCCCCGCCAGCCGTCGCCAACCAGTCAACGCCCCCAGGCCCAGGCACAGCGGGGAGGGGCGCCCGCACAAAAGGGGGAGCGGCGGGAGAAGGGGCTCAGGGCGGCGCCGGCACCGGCACCGGCGCAGGGAGGCCTCGCTTCCCTTCCCCGCGCCCACCCCTCTGATCCCACGCCCGGCTCCCAGCCCCGGCTGCCCGCACGCCCCGCGCGCCCACGGCCCGGGATGAGGTGGGGGCTCGGGCAGGAAGCGCGGGCCGGACCTGCCGCACGCGGCCGGGGCGGCGCGGGCTCCGGGAAGGCGCGGCGGTAGCACCGGGAATCAAACTCGCGCCGACCCGGCCCTCCCGGCGGCGCCTCGGCGATCGGGGCCGGGGAAGGTGGGGCCGCCGGGCCGGGGCCGGGGCCGGGATCGCGCGCGGGGCGGCCCGCGGGGTCTGCGGCCGGGGCCCGGGCGGGCGCCGGCGGGGGCGAAGGGAGGGTCTTACCGAGCAGCCGCCACGCGCGTCCGCTCCCCGCGGGCCGGTGGGGCCGGCGGGCGGGGGAGGGGCCGCGATCCCGCGGCGGCGGCGGCGGCGGGCCCGGCGCGGCGGCGCGGCTGGGGCGCGGGAGGCGGAGAATGCGAGGCGAGGCCAGTTTCCTAGCGGCGGGCGGCGAGAAATGCAGCTGTCCCTGCGCGGCTGCCGGCGGGGCCGCAAGTGGGGCGGCGGGGAGGAGCGGGGCTGCGGGCGGGGCGGGGGCCAGGCCGCGGCGCCCCCAGACCCTCTCCGACGCCTGACTCCATGCAAGAGAGGCCGGCAGCAGGAATGGGGTCCGAAAGCAACACAGTTTCGGGGGCCGGGGGACGCCGGGTGAAGATTAGGAAAATCCCGGTCGTGTCCCCCCAACCCCCCGCCACCCCCCGCGCCACCCAGGACCGGCCGCGGTGACTCCTGGTGAGCGAGGAGCCTGGGTCTCCCGGGCAGAGCGGGGTGCGGGGCGTCCTGCTCCCCCTGGCTCGAGGAGCGGCGCTGGGAAGGCGCACCCCCAAGAGAGAGGGGCGGGGAGACCCGAGACCCGGGCTCGGAGGGGAGCCTGACAGCAGGGCTGCACCGAGAGAATGCAGTGTGTGGACGCACATCTGGGGCCTGGGACAGCTGAAGGGTGGGGGAGGGGCGGCCTTCTAGGAGTTAAGGCTCGGGAAAGGAAACAAATAAAATGCTGAGGTCAGAGGAGATGGTGGGGAGGGGGTCAGGAAATCAAAGATATTCCTCATTCATACCATCAGATACCACTTGCCATCTCCCCTCCTGCTTCCCCAACATCCCTGGCCACTTCAGGGGTTTATGAGCCCTGAGAAGATTTTCCACAGAAGATTGTTTAATAAATGGGAAATCAACCTTGGCTGTTCTTTCTCCACGTAGTTTGGTTTCTGACTCCAATTTGGGGATGGGTAGGGTGGGGCACATGGTGACCACCAAGCACCTGCTTTGAAGAGGAGCTGCCTTCGTTGTTGAGGAGGGTGAAGGCCAGAATGCAGTTCCAGCTCTGCCCCTAGACAGCTTGTGAAGGGTCTGCACCCTCCTCCTGGAAGAGCCTGCCTTGGAGACCCACTTGCCCGTCGGGGCTCAGACTCCTGGGAATAGCCCCCTCTCCCCTCCTCCTCTGAGGGCCTGCAGTCCCCTAGCTCTGCTGAGACACATCAACATGCTCAGCCACAGAGACATCTGATGGTAAAAACCACAAACCAAAGTGCCCCAGACACCAGTGTGTTTCCATCATTTGCATGTCAAGGGTAGGTTTCTTCAGCAGGTTGGGAACCTGGGAGGGGGAGAAACCTCAGAACCGCACACTCTTGAGGAGGCCCAACATTGGGTTCGCATGTGGAGCTGAGCTCCAGGACTGGGTTCCCCTACGCATCCCAGGATCTGCTCTCTCCTGCTGCCTCTCCTCAGGCTCCTTTGCCTGGTGGTACACTCAGTTTCAGAGGGCTCTTGAAACCCCAGGACGTGGTCGACACACCCAGGTTAAAGATCTTAATCTGGATGGCCTGGCCCTTCCTGCATGTTGACTCCTGGCTCCTCTGCTGAAGCTGTCACAGAGCTCAGGATTCAGCCTCCTCGCTGGATCCTGCTGCCACGTTTGTTACGCTACACATGCATGGCGTGGTTCATCGGCCACTTTTCTGCTTACTCGCAAGATCCTTCCGCAGTTCCTCCCTATCACTTTGGGGTTTCAGAGCCCAGAAAATGCATCTGCAAACTTGGGGGTTTCCCTGTTTGCACTCGCCTCTGAGTGCTCACAAAATCTTTTAATATGTTACTCACATAGTCATGAAATGAAACCAGTCGCGGTAATGGACGCTCTTCCCTGAAGAACTCTTCTTGGGCCTGGCTAACGGATGCTTCCTTTCAGGGCTGTCTTGCTGGAAGCTTTTCCTCAGACCCCTTCCCTGCCTCACACAACCACTGGGTAACCTCCTGCACTCCCACCACTGCCTCTGAGCTGACTGTTCCCCATGCTCCAGGCTCCCAGGCCAGACCCCTGTCCTGCGGGTCAGACCCCACACCCAGCTGCCCACAGAGGCTGTCCACCTGCCGGTTCCTCAGAGGCCTCATCCTCAAGGAGGCCACAAGCAAACTCAGAGCCTTTCCCTCCCCAAGCTGCCTTCTCCCTCTCTGGCTTCCCAGCAGGAAACCTCATTCCTCAGTGTCCCACTCTCCACATTCAGTTGGTTATCAGGTCCTGTTCATTCCTCCTTCATGCCCCTTCACCCTTTACTCCTCCAGCTTCTACCTGGTTCAGGCCCTTATTGTCTCTCCTCCTGTCAGAGGATGAGATGTCCTTTTTGCTCTCAAGCCCAACCCTCCTGTCTGCTTCAGGAGACACTCAGTTCCTTCTTTCTCCCCCTGTCTCTGCTTCATACCTATAAACACCACAGGATGCCCTCTTCTAAGAAACCCTTACCCCAACTTTGCCCTGCCCTCAGGCCATTGCCCTGGCTTTCCACAAATCCTACAATTTGCTGGATGTTCTCGCAGAGGGAATCCAGCGGAGCGGGTACCACCATCGACTGGTCCACTTGCACGCTACATGACTCTGGGCCAGTCACTCACTCTGTGCCTTAGATTCCTCATCTGTATTTGGGGCTCACAACTGTGCCTACCTCAAAAGGTTGTGGTGAGAATTAAATGCACATGTGTGAAGTATCCAGCATAGTGCCTGGCACATTACCTGTTCGATAAGTGCTAGTGTTGTTACCGATGATAATGCTGTCAGGTGCAGTGTGTTGATGAACGACTCCTGCACCCGCTCCCTCTCTTGAGCTCCTGACTGGATTGTGTAGCTGCCATTGGACAGACTGTCCCACAGCCACCTCACCTTCAGCATGGCAAGTCTGGAACCTGTCATCTCCACATCCTCCTCTGCCGGAATTCTCTGTCCTGGAGAAGGGCACCTCCCATTCACCCGAGCTACTGACTTCACATGCTGCCTTCCTCCTCTCCCACGTTCAGACCCCTAAGCAAACTCAGGGCTTTTACTTCCTGAATTTCTCTGGACTCAGCTGCCTCTCCATTCACACTGCTCAGGCTACCAGGCCCCCTGCCTTTCAGTCCATCCTCCTCGATGCCGGCATTACTTCCTAAAGCGTAGACTGGTGATGTTTCTGTCCTGCTGAAAAGTCATGGATGACTCCCCATTGCTTGGAGAATGACATTTCAACGCCTTAGAGTGGCACTTCCTAGCCTGCACTTAACCCACAATCCAGCCCCTCCCCTCTCCTGTGCTCACCCCACCACCCTCCCCCAGGCTAGAACAGCTAAGACCACTTGCTGTTCCCATGGAGTACACGGGAAGGTGAGGAAAGCCTCTTGCCAAGTCTCTGGTGATATTCAGCACAGAGAAATGGGAGAGCGTCTGCCACGTCTCACTTCTCCACGACGATGAGGTTCATGGAGTGCTGTGGGGCTCAGGCTTGGAAAGAGTAGGTTCCAGCTGGACCACAGGGAAAACAGGACATTTCCCTTCTGGGATTTCCCCAGCCCAGGACAAATGCCAGGGCGCGTATGGTGGACGAGAGCATATGGCTGCGGCTTTGGAATTGACCACATTGTCCCAGCCACCAGGAGACCTTCGCATCCTCCTACAACCACCAGGGGCAGCTTAAGGAGGCCCAAGGTGGGAAAGAAAGTGATGCTAAAATCCAGATAATTTGGGTAGTCCTATCCCTTTCTCCATCTTCATCTCATCATCTGGTGTTAACATCCAGGTAAGCTTATCGCTTTCGCCATCTCTACCATTTGACCAAGAAACTCAGAGGAAACTTTTAAAGAATTAGCAATATCACTTGGGAGTTTTGAAAGAACAAGCGTGTGAAATGTGGAAGCAGTGGCCCCCCCCAAATGAGTAAATGCCCCCCTTCTGGGATAATAACCAGATGGATGCCTATGGGATTGCCAGTGTGACTCCCATCTGAGAGAAGGGTTCCCAGGGACCCTCATCTCTTTCCCAGAGTGCCAGCACCAATGCCATGCCCATGGCACTTTCTTTGAACCCTCCTTCCCTTGCAGTCCCTGTGTCTATCCTGCCAGCCTATATATAGTGTGTGGTATTGTTGTTGGTCTCTGCACGAGCTCCCAGAAGGTAGAAGGTGTCTCCTGTCTCAGTGCCCGCACCTCCCAGCGTGAGGCTGGCAGGTCCCACGAGTGAGTAAATATTTGCCAGAGGACTGGCTTCTGACAGGCAGGTGAGCCGTGCCCAGTTTGCTCTTACAAAAACCATGTGTTTTCCCTTCATGGGCAACATGAGGCTCCAAGGGTCCCGCCTCTCGGACGAGGCTGCCACCTTGACCTCTACAAGGTGGTGGGGTGGACAGTAGGCGTAGACAAATGGAATTCCATATAGCCATTAAAACTGTTTTTCAGGAATATTTAATACCTATAAGAATATTCATGATATGTTATGGGAAAGGGAGGCCACAAAACAGTATATGCAACGTGAGCCCATTTATTTATTTTTATTTAGTTAGTTACAAACGTAGAAGAAAATTTACCAACATGTTAACAATTGTTGGATGAGGGTTTTATAGATAACTTTTACTGTGTTATTAATATTTTTCCAGATTTTCCAAATTTCCTACATCAAACATTCTACATTCCTTTATAATCATATATATGTGCCTAGATTAGGCCTTCAAGATCGTTATGATTGGAAGGAGGAGTTAACATAACTAACTGTTGTCCATAGTCACGTTTAGCTGAGGCTATTTCAATCCAGTTCCATGACTGGTTTTGTTCACCTCCCATGTACCCATACTGAGACCCAAAGATGAACAATCTGTAGCCCCTCCTGGCCCCCCACGTCTAAAGGGAAGGCGAGATGTGGAGCAGCTAGCAAATAGTACAAGCAGAGCGTGACACTTACTAAAATCAAGGTGTAGGCAGAGGGCTCTGGGGCTGCACAGGGGGGAAGTGCTTAATTCTCGTGGGGGAGAGGTCAGAGAGAGCACCTTGAAGAGCTGGCTTTTGAGCTGGGCCTTGAGAGATAGAAACGATTTTCGCTGAGGACAGGGGTCTTCCCATCTTGGGGCACAGCATAAGCAAAGGCACTAGGCTGGGAATGTTGAGACGTATTTGACGTGGGGGAATATCCACTGTGGCCGGAGTGCAGGGTGGATGGCAGCAGCAGGGTGGGCGGTGGGTACATAGCAAAATGAGGCTGGAAAGGCAAGGAGGGTGTGACAATGAATAGCCTGGAACACCAAACTAAGGAATCTGCAGAGAAGGGGTGTTTTACAGGCTCGGGCCTGAATTTGAAAATGCAGTATTAACCTTTGCTCTGATTTTCCTGACAACACCAAGAATTGAGGCAGCGAGGTCCCCCGGTCCTGCACCGGACCAGCTCCTGGGGAAAGCCAGCCTCGAGTTAAGCATTTGCTCCAAAAAATTCAGAGGCTAGAGGTTCAGTCCCAGTTTGGAGCAGCAGATTCCTTCTTCCTCCTATACTCTGTCTAAACTCCTTAGGGACGGTGTGGTGGCTCAGCGCCCAGACCTTTGTGCCAGTCAGCCCAGGGCACACAGGAATCCCTGCTGTACCCACTTATGAGCTGGCTGGCCTTGGGCAAACTACTTAACCTCTCTGAGTCTCGGTTTCCTCATCTCTAAAATGATAAGAATAGTACCTTCCTCCTCATTAGACAGAAATAATCATAGTAGATGATAAAGTTTCTTGAGCATTTACAACATGTCTGGCCCTGTTTTAAGCACTTTTGCACATTTTATCTTATTTAATCCCCAGAAAAACCCTAAGAGGCAGGCATTATTGCCACTTCTATTTTACGGATATGGGAACTGAGACACAGGAAGTTGCCCAAGGTCCAACAATGAGTGGTAGAACCAAGACACAAACCCAGCCTGTGGCTCCAGAGCTCACAGCCTTCACTATGCCCCTGGAGATAACAATATTGACAGTAACAAAAATGATAAAAGCAGACACCACATGAAGCTTACTATGTGCCAGTTAACATTTACATTGTTAACTCACTCACTCCCCAGTGGCCCTGTGGTAGGTACTACCATCAGGCCCTGTTTACAGATGAGGAAACCGAGGCACAGAGAGCTTAAGGAACTTGCCCAAGCCTCTTCGCAGAGCCAGGATAAGAACTCAGGTGGTCTGGCTGCTGAGCCTGCTCCTCATCACTCTGATACACTCCATGAATGGTGCCTGCTTTACTCCTTGTCGTGGTTATGATTCCAAGCAGGCCTGCCTGAGATCAATGTAGGCCAGATGTTCAGATCTGGTTCTTCCCAGTGATGCAGATCCACGGAGGAGGTTGGGGGTGGGGCAGGATGAATATTCCTGAGTGGGACTTGGGGAGCAGGGCCACAGGTAGAGGGGCCTCTGGGTGGTGTCCTGGGGAGGGCTCCTTCCTACTTGGAGGGTAGACGGTAGATGGCCAGGGAAGGAAGGAGAGGAAGCTGGCACGACCTCGTCAGCCCCTGAGTGGGGCTCTGGGCACTAGTGGAAGTGGCAAAAATCTCTTATTCTTTGGTGGGAGAGCCTCCCTGGGGTGGGGCACAGCCAGCTCCCAGGTGGTGGGTGGAGGACCCTGGAGAGCCGAGTGATGTCTTTGGGGGAGAGTTCACTGAACCGTATCTCTTTAAAAGGGAGAACAGAAAGCTCTCCCTGAGGCGAGGCTGAGCCTCTCTGGGCAAGAGGACCCTGCGGCTATGGCAGGACTGGGTTCCCAAGTCCAGACTCTCAGCTCTAGGTCTCCCACTTGAGCCTCTGAGCCTGCTTCCTTTGAGGAAGGGGTTGGGGAGGGGTATAGTCCAGGGCTCAGTTCAGCTCTATTCCCTAGGCAGGGAAGTGTCACCTGATGGTGGCAGTCAGAGGAGTCAGAGGAGAGGCACAGCTGGTACCATAGCACAGAGGGGCACAGCAAACACTGCAGGGCTGGTTTACCGGAACGCTGAACTGAGAGTTAAAGGAGCAGGAGGATATAGTCACTCATTTATCAGGAATTCATGGATTATTGGTTTCCTTCAATAGCTTATAATTTATTATTATCATTATTTGCTTTTCTTTTTTTTCTTTTTTAAATTTTTTGTGAGGAAGATAGGCACTGAGCTAACATCTATTGCCATTGCCAATCTTTTTCCTTTTTTTTCTTCCTCCCCCAAAGCCCAGTGCATAGATGTATATCTTAGTTGTCAATCCGAGTTCTTCTAGACACCGCCTCAGCATGACTTAATGCGCAGTGTGTATGTCTGCACCCAGGATCCGAACGGGTGAATTCCGGGCCACCAAAGCAGAGTGCACAAACTTAACCACTACACCACTGGTTGGTCCCTATCATTATTTGTTTTGATGCTTAGATTGTTCTGGATTTGGCCATTTGCTAGCTTTTGCGTTCTTTCAATATGTTCCCATTCTTATATGATACATTCCCGTCCTTACCTTCTTGTGCAAAGAGATGTTTACACCATCATGGTAAACACTGAATCAGACCATCAAGGGATGCTCAATCTAGGGGGAAATTTTGATTAAGAGTAGGATATTTGAATGGTCCTCAAAGTGTTTCCCCGCAGACTGCTTATTAGTTGCAAGCGGGGTGGGGGGGGGAGAAATCCTACGGTGGAGAAACTGTGCGACACTTGGATTGGATGATCTAAATTAACATCATCTATGAGGGAGAGAGCGACATTGTGTGACTCCAGATATGACATCCTGAAGACACATGGCCTCGGCAGTATTCCAGCTGAGGATGCATAATCTCAATTTAATCATGGGGAAACATCAGACCATCACAAAATGAGAAATGTCCTATTAAAAAAAAAGGCAAGGGTCTGTAATTAAAATAAAATAAAAAGCCAGCTACGCAAGTGTTCCAGATTTAAGGAGACTAGAAAGACATGACAACTAAATGCAGTACCTGACCCTAGACTAGACTTTGTACTGGAGGGGAGAAATAATTAGATCAACTGACAAAATAGGAATATAGATGATAGATTAGTAAAAGTGTCATATAAATGTAAATGTATAAAGTTAATAACTGGGCTGAGATGTAAGAGTGACTCTCTATTTTTAGGAAATAGAAGTATTTAGGGGTAAGGGCCGTGATGCATGAAACCCTGAAATGGTTCAGAAAAAAATGAGAGGGAGAGAGAGAGAGTGCCCACACATGATGAAGCAAGGGATAAAATGTTAATAACAGGTGCGTCTGGTTAAAGGGTGTACAGATGATTCTTAGACTATTTTCATTTTTGCAACTTTTTGCAAGTTTGAAATTATTTTCAAATAAAACGTTTTTCAAAAATTCCAGGCTCATTTTGTGTTTTCCCTGCCCAAGCCCTGCAATCAGCCTTTTGCTCTACAGGATCCTATTGAGCAGGATTATTTAACCACAAACAAACGATGTAGGTAAATGAGAAAGAAAAGTATTCCTAGCATACGGAACAGCATGCCTGAAGGCAAGGAAATGTGAAATGTGAGTGTAGATGGTAGAAAGGACTGGTGCTGGCAAAAGTGGGTCTTCTGAAAAGCTAACCCAAAAAAGGGCATCCCAGGATAAACCGTGACCTCGCCCGGAGATGCATAACGCGTCCTCCCACAGCTTCCCACAAGCCTCTCTCCATTCACTCGCACCTGGGATTTGGACATATGATACAATAAACTGACAGATTCGGCCGTCCTTCAGAGGGCCAACGCTGTATTCGGGGACATGTAATCTATGGAAATCATAGAACTGAATTTTATGTATTTACATAGAATGCGCACAACTGTTGTGCAGAGTGTAGAAAGTGTAGCAGCAGCGATGTAAACTTCAGCCGGAGAACAGCAAAGCTCTCTGTGAATGAGCAGCCTTACCCAGCCAATCAGAACGCAGGAGATATCAACCAATCCCGGCTCGGCAATGCTCCCGGCGGGGCGGGCCGACACGCCCGGGGTTGTTTGTTTGCTTGGGCTCCCCACCAGCCCCGCTCTAACTCGAGTCTACGGTGGGGGAAATCGCGGAGGGGAGGCCGGTGAAGCAGAAGAGGCCAAAAGGTGGAGGGCGTCGGGTGCTAAGCCTGGCAGCTTGGGCACCACAGCAAGTTGACTGATCCAGCCCTGGCAAAACCCACATTTGTAGCGCGCTCTGAGGGGCTCCTCTCCCAGAGCGCGTGAGTCCAGGCAGCCTTAGCGAGAGCGGGTGGAGCTGATGAGGGCTGACTCGGAGCGAGCAGGTCTGAGAAGGATGTCAGGCTTCCCTCCTCCATCCTGCTTGGGTAGGTGGTGGTGCTTCCTTTCCTCTTGGGAAGGAAGGGTGCCAGGCCTGTGCCAGGCTTGCAGCATGTTTTAAGAACTAACTCTCCAATTGTCAGGATGGTGAGATTGGAGAGGGGGGCTGTCCAGGCGTCTTCTCTAGCTATAGTGCCCGTGGCGGAATAAAGTGGTATGAAGCAGGATGCTTCCCTTTCCCGGATAGGCACATATCACGGCACCTTTTCCAGGTCTCCCAGTCTGGTGATTCTTCTCTGGCTCTAACCTGAACCCTCCTTGGCACATCTCTGGCCAGCCTTCAATTAGCTGCTTTTCAGGAGATGTGCTGTCCATCTAAGTTTCTCATTCCTGGGATAAGGCTTTGGTTCCCATGCTGGATACCAGTTCTCAAAATCTGAGTGGGGAAGCCATGCAGGAAGGCATTTGACTCCTTTGCCGGTGTTTCAGAGAATGCAGTTGGTGCCTCTGAGCGAATTGATGTTGCCGTTACTGAGACAGGAAATAGGAGGACTGGGTGGAGGTGGGGTACATTGAATTTTGAGGCTCCTTTCTCTATACCAGGCTCTGTGCTAAGCACTTTACAGACATTAGATTCTCAAATACTTTACTAGGTTGGAACCATTATCATCCTTATTTTACAGCTGAAGAAACTGAGGCCAGAGAGGTTACATATCTTGCCCAAGGTCACACAGCTCCAAGGGGCACAGCCTGGATTTACACCCAGGCCTGTCATATTCCAAGCCTCTGTTTTTGACTGCAACCCTGTATCATAGCACCTCCTGGCCGTCCCTTATGCCAGCTGTCGCCCTGCTCTGGATCCTCTGGGGGCCTCACTTACCTGCTGTTGCTGTTTCGGGCCATGGTGCTTGGTTCCTCATTGTGTTTCAGGCTTCCTGGACATTGGGATTCATTGATACAAGGGAAAGTCAGCAAAAACCATAGACTGCCATGGCCCCACTAATTTGGGACCAAAAATTTAGGGGATGTGGCAAAACATGTGGAACCCATAGTTGAACTTACGAACTAGCCTCCTTCTGGGGGGCGCTGGTCTACCTCCACTTTATTTGGATATCTCCCAGCTCCTCCTGTTATACCAAGGAGGAAGGAACCAATGGCCTAAAGTTACAGGGAAGGTCTCAAAGGGAGCAACATTTAATGTGGACTTTGCAGGATATCTGTGGTCTCAGAATGGAGAAAAGTGTTGAAAAGTTGCTTGTGGGGAGGACATTCTAACCCTAGGGAACAGCGTATACAAAGGCTCTGTCTCCTTTCTCTCTCTCCAGCGCCACCCTTGCCCCATTCTTCACCCTCAGAGATCCTTGACAGCCACACAACTTCTGATGCTGACAAAGTGGTACAACTTCCCCCCCCTGTGTTGGACAGGCCACCCTGGAATCGGGGCCTCCTCTCTTGGGATGAAGCTCTGGGACTCCAGGAAGGTGGAGGCCCACCTCTTCAACTGGAAGTGGCTCATGGGTCCCCACTGCAGGGGCGATTTTGTACCAACCCCCTGAATCTTGCCTGTTTCTTCAGCTACTGATTTTGTCCTTTTTCTGGCTAAGAAGAGCACGTCTTCTTTTCTGCCCATTGACTAAAGCTGAAATTGTCACAGCTGGCTTGGACTAGCAGCCTGTCTCAGAGCCTTCTGAGTAATCATGTCCAGCCCAGGGCAGATGCAGGGAGAGCAGAGGGGGTCAGGGTAGGGGTTACACCACAGGAAGCACAAGGACATTTTTTTCCAAAATCTTTCTCTCCCCTCTCTGGGCCTCTTCCTAACCTCTAAGTCTCCCCTTTCCCTCCTCCCTCTCTCCCCATAAGCAAGGCTGATTTCTCTCTGGCTCTTTTCCCACCATTAACAAAGCTAGGAATTTCTTGGCTCATGAGCAAGGGCCTTGGGGATCCAGCCTCTTTCAAGCCAGATCTCTGAGTGGATTTAGGCTGACTCTGTAGGGACTGTGGCTTTGGTGGCCCCCAATTGCCTTTAAGATCAACAAAGGCTTAGCTTCCCATCTTAGTCTCTGAGGCTGACTCCCCTCTCCGTGAGCAGCCTCTAGAATTGGCACATCTGCTCCCAGCTGGACCTGAGCACTGAGTGCCAGACAGAGCTGCTGGACCAGTCACTGGAAGGGCATGTCCCTTCCACTCCCCTTGGTCTCCTCGTCCTCTCCAGCTACTGTGCCAAAGGAATAGCTCACTGGCAGAACAGAACGTTGTCCTCAAATGTCCATCTTTAGACGAGTAGTTCTTGCTCCAGGCTCTTTATAGATGTGTTTAGGAAAAAGTGACATTCAGGTAACAGGGCTGATGCAGCCAAATGCAGCAGATCTCACTTTGAGAAAACTCCATAAACATTGTGAATTTACAAAAACACCCAGAGAATTCTTCCTGCATAGTTGGCAGTTACACACATCAGAAAGGATTCACTCCAATAAGAATAGTGATTTTAAGTTATTTTATGCACTCTTCAAAGAGATATTTAAGAGTTGTTAGGGAGGTGGGATGTCAAGAAGATAATCAGGGATGAAGAAAATTTCTGAAATTATGATGGAAGTCAGTGGCGATACAGAATTTGAAGTGTGAAAATCCATTCCCTTACCATGACAGGGCAGTTTTTGTAAGGTGAAGTATACTTGACCCTCATGGTCCAGGGCCAAGATCTGGGTCAAGTGCCTGCCTTGGGAAGGGGAAAGCTAACTAGCCAACCCCCAATTGTTGGTCCAAGCAGAGGGCTAGATCATACAAAGATCCAAAGCAAAGCCCTTGACCCTCCCTCCATTTCTTTCTTGGCAACTAAATGGGCCTTAGATTGCCCAAAGGTGGGCAGCCAAGACAAGGTGGATTCTCGATCAATGCACAGACCCAATCAGTGTTCAACCCTAAACCATTACTCATTGACCTGCTGCCCCCCGACTTTTACAACACAGGGGGAGGTTATCCAGTAATCTGCCAAGGTCAGATCAGCTGTAGAGATTTATAGGCCCAAACGGGGACAAACGGAATTCTTTCAAGCCAAGACTCTTTGAGGAGGAAATGGAAAAGGTGCTGGACTGAGGGCCAGATTTATTAGGCAGGGAGGGGAAAGTGATTATCATCCTATGAACACATTGGACTTTCAGTCCAATGATCTTTGCGGATACTACAGAGAAAACCTCCAGTATCCCCTATACATCCGGAACCCAAGTCTTTCCAGGGTAGACCAAACTGCAGGGCTGCTTGAGAAGAGCAGAGACACCTGATCAGCCAGGACTGGAAAGATTAACCAGGAACTCAGTGAAATAACACTTTCAGTTCCCAGACAAAAGCAACACAAGGAACACTTTTCCTCCAGCTGGTTTCACTGAGTCAATAAGGAGACTAAAGCAATTATCAGAGGAAGTTTGGAAAGCCTCTATTCTATATAAAACAGATGTAGGTATCCAAAACTTTTTCATTAAATTGTCAGATTCATCTTTATTTGCTGTCTAGTGATACTGTCACTTGGGTACTTGTCATCTCTCTCTTAACAGCATCTGTGAAGGCAGCAGCCATGTCTTAATTGCCTCTATATGCCCTACAGTGCCTAACAGTGCCTGGCACATTATTGATACTCAGTAGACATCCGATGAATCTAACTGAACGCAAATGGCTGGAGCACCCAGCCTAAAACCCTTTTCAAATAAAGAAACTGGGTCCTAGAGCATAAGAGGAAATGTTCTAAACCCATCTTCTCTGTTGGGTAGGTCAGGAGCCTATGGCCACTGCCCCAAGGCCTGGCTTCCTGGGCTTTACTCAAGCTGGTTGGCAGGAGTACTTCCCCTCCTACAGTCAGTCTGGTCCATTTGAACCCTCCCCTCTCTGTGGTATCTCAACCCCAACCAGCCTGACATTAGTTCCTCTCTCTCTCTCCAGCCCAATCCTGAGATGTGTACACCTAGAGAAGCAGTGCTTCAAAAATTTCTCTATCATCATAGTGAATTGGTGAAGCTTCTGAGGTATTAAGCAATCCATCATAACATTTGTGACCGGTTAACTTTAATTTGTTAAAATAAATCTGCAGTATTTTGCATGTTAGTAATACAGTGCTGGTATTGACAGGAAAAATCATCATCTGCTTACATAGAAACCTTCATTTAGGAGCACACCTTAGGAGGGAAATGGATACACAGTAAAAGGCAAATGCAGGCCAAGCAGCGAGCCCTAGAGCATAACAGGCTGGATGTCAGATTTGAGGATTATCTAATACAACTGTTTAGCTGCCAATCTGATAAAAAGGAAGCTCTCAACCAGGTTACAACCAGAAGGGAAAAACAAACTGCTTTTTCGTAGAGCGGTGGCCGTCGTGCCTTCAGCACTTGGTTGAATCAGTTCATCAGCATCAAGACTCAATTCCAGTTCCAAGACAGGAGAATTTCACCACGCAACCTATTCAGCCCCCCTCTCAGTGGCCCGCTGCCACCCCCATCCTGCCAACTCTCTCCCTCCCAAAGAAGACACGACGTGGCTTTATTATTGCAGACAAGCTTCTTAAGTGAATAAAGAATGCATACAAAATAGCATTTTAACTGAAGTCATACAATGAAGTCTCACTCCTGTTTATTATACAATGAATTGATAAAACAATCATTTCTAGTATATATCTTTTTTCTTTAAGAACTAATACTTTCAGGGTTCTGATGACCACACTCTAGCCTGGGGGTAGGGTCCACACCTGCCCCCACTGAGGACTGCTCTTTAGGCCACTGTGGAGGAAGCCTGGGCTGTCTGAATCATGGGGAATCACAATTGCCAGCCCAGCCAGAGAGAGATGACAAGTCCCAGCAGGCAGAGCCAGAACCGGGTCCTGGGGCTGCATGCCAGGAAATGTGGGCTTCCTCCAAATGTGGCCACTACCTGCCCAGTCCAGGCCTCAGCAGGGCCATGCATGGGCCTTCCCTACATGAGTCCTTCCAGTAGTCCACACATAATGCTCTACATATTAAAAAACAAACCATCTTTGTACTGTGGATAGGAACAGTTGTAACAAAGTCATAGCTACATATTTTTCTCTACATTTTGTTTATTGAGACAAACTAATTAAAAGGCACAAACATAGGGCATGTTTACATGGACATTATAACAAACATATACATTAAAAGTGTAGGAATGTGTTGCCTTCCTGCTAAACAGAAAGTTCCTAAGCTTTTATATATACAAAAGTTGTACAATTTAATGTCCTAAAGTACAAAAGATCATTTATAAAATTATTTTACACTAAGTACTATTTATTTTATTTTTTACTATGTAGTTCAACCCCCTAGAACTGTTTTGTATAATGACACACAGATACCTGTCCCTGATGTAGGAAGTCTGCCTCAGATGCAAGGTATTTTGATGCTTGAACTGACACAGTGGGGTATAAATGGAAGTCATCCAGTTTGATAGTCAGTCCTGCAAACATTCTGCAAGATTAACACAACTAATTTCCATCTCTCTTAACTGCAAGATTAAAATAGGAAAAAAACCAAAAACATATTCCAACTTAAAAAAAAAATCACAGAGTCTTGGTTTTAGTAACTTTTTAAAAAAACACAATGCTTTAAAAACATTAATGTGTGGCATGATGGTGTAAAGAGTATCTGTTTCCCTAGCTTTTGGTTTCTACTTTATGTACATCCTGCTAAGAAATAAAAAGCACATGTCTTAACGTGCACTGTTGGGTTTCTACAGGGAGTGCAGACAGCTGTCTCCCTGAAAACACCACAAAGCTGATACAAGTGTTTTCTCAAAGAAAAGAAAAAAAGTGATGTCCATATTTACAAAGTTGAACAAATCTGCACAATACTTGATTAAGAAACGGAAGGAGAAATTAAAAAAAAGAGACACTCTGCTTGTTCTGAAGGGGCACACTACCTAGTTAGTGGTTAGAATAAAAACTGTATACAATTTAATATAAGACATAAACTCTAGTGAGCGACTAACACATCTTTCCCTGTTGTAACATCAACAGGCTCTGATTGGGAGAGAGAGGGGCATATCACATCCCAGTGCCTCCAGCGTCTTCCAATTTAAAGCAACATATTTTAACTGTTCCAAAGTACTCCTTGGCTCCTGAATAGGAGTCCCATTGGCCTCCGTTTGTTAGGAGTCTGCCTGTCCGCAAGCTTGACTTCTCCTCTGTCAGTTGCGGCCTTTCCTTACCAAAACACAATTTGTATATTTTGGTTGGGATTTTTTTTTTTTAATTTTTTTAAAAAAGTCAACTACAATGCTATATTCCATCAGGATTAATATGCTGAGCAATATTTACATCTCCAAATATCAGGTCACAATCCCTATTATATGTTGAAGTTAGAATGATAAATTATCATATGCTTTGCATATCAGAGCTGGTATCACCTTTCCCATAGGGAATGCTGCCTGAAATTAACATATTCCCAAAGGTAAAATGCATATTCTCTGAAATGCATTTTATTATGACAATGCATGTATTTACTCATAAAAACAATAAACACAGACAATTCTACACTAGCTCTCAATTCGTGGATTTAGAACTTCAGGTTAAAATCAGCCATCCACCTGGTATAGGGAGAAGAGTTCTGCTAGTGTTTAGAATAAAATAATTTCTTGGGATTAGAGACAGTAATGCTGTTTTTTTACTTTGAAATGGGTTTTGCTTTTTTATGACTGGTTCAATTCTGGCATTTCATCTTGCCAGCTACTATCCTGTTTAAGCAATGCTGTCAGCTGAAAGGAATTTCTGATTAAACTAAAGTGGTCCAGTGATAAGTTACACACACCCTACTGTGAACAATCCCAGCCAAATCGGAGAAAAATGCTACTACACTATTATTAACTAATGTAATAAAATCTCCCAATTTCATGGTTTACTTTTTGCTTTAATAAACTAAAAGTAAGTTGCTGGTAAATATTTACTTTAACCCATATTTTGATTTTATAATACTGTTTACCAAGGCGGTGATGTAGGCAAAGCTTGGGGTAAGAAAGGCATGCTCTCTACAGGCCTCATTGCTATATTGAGAGGGGCAGCTAACGTCATAGGTGTGGGCAGGTTCATTGGAGACGTGATCGTGACAGGGTGTGCTATATTCACTGGAGCAGTGACGGGGGTGGGGAGGTTGACTGGGGTAGTGAGTGTTAAAGGGGAGGTCATGGATAATGGACTGGTTATAGTTACAGGGTGCCCTATGTTCATTGGGCTGGTTATGTTAACCGCACTTGAAACATTTACTGGACTTCTCATGCTCATTGCAGCTGCCACTGTGACTGGGTTTGACATAGTCCCAGACGACACAGAGGACGTTATATTGAATGGAGTAGTGAGAGTCACAGGTGTCGTAGCAGCCGTGGAGGTTTGGCACAGGTTAGCAGCTTCTAAAATAAGAAGATAAAAGGGCCTTTAGAATCTCAAAACAGTGAACAAAATTCAGTTTCTGAATCAACTTCTTTTAATTAAAAAGGACAAACATTAATAAATTAAATTACAGTTTTCATCAAGTGGTCAACAGGAAGGGAGGAACCTTCTGAGCACAAGACCAGGGGCCAGGATCCCAGTAGGTGAATTTGATGCTATCCCTCCCACAAAGACTTAGGCATCTTCTTTAGCCTTGGAGCTTCTGGTTTCAACTTTAGATTTACTTACCTACCTCACAGTGATGCTGAGAAGATCAGTTAATTTCTGCAAGGCACTCTGAGGGGCAGAGATATCAAGTAGGGCTAAGTATTCTCACTACCACTTCATGCAGTTCCTCTGAGTTCTAAAGACTTTCGTGGAGGAGCCAACCACTGGCAGGCCAGGCGAAAAGAGCTTGTTTACAAAGAGCTGGGCCGATGGTTACACAATAACAAATAATCAGAAAAACCTTCTCATAACTGTAACTAGCAGAAGAGGTGTATATCCTCAATGCTATGTGCTCCACAGCCTTCTCAGACATGAAGCCACATTCTGTTAAGGTTTTAAAAATCCATAAGTAGGGACTGATACACTATTTTAACATCACCTGTTTATTTCAGTCTTAGGAAAATCATTTTAGTTAAATACTCCGGTTGTTCCTGGTTATGTTTCTTTACCATATTAAAAAAGAAAAAGCTATCCCTCAGTAGGTTCATGTTCTCCTCCCCACTCTTATTTCTTCTCTTTCTGATGTTGACATAATCACTGACTTTATGCCTAGTGTCATTCAACTGCACATCTTACACATAGCACCATCCACACCACAGACGACTATGCAGGCAAGGAGAGCCTTCAGTGAGTTAGGGGATCCTGGTCCTTATTATCCAGCAAAGCCTGGGAAACTCTTAAAGAAAATTTCCCTCAGAGGTGACACCCCCACCCCGCCCCTCAACAAAACTCAGTACCACCTGCTGATGTGTCAGAAAACATCAGTAAGAAGAAAGATGGGTGGGCTGGCCATGACTTGACTGTCAAAGTGGAGAAATGCACTTGAGACTAAAGATGGAGGTCTGCATGCATTCCCACACATGGGTCAAATCACCTCAGGTAGACCCTGGAGGCAATAAGCAGCTCTTCCTTGATCAATATGCTGTAACTTTGGCATACTCCATAATCCACATCAGGGGTTCCCAAATCTGGCTGATGATCAAAATCATTTATGTAGGGAGCTTTTTAAAAAATGGCTTTCCAGCAAATTCAATACTGAGACTTAGATGGAACTGGGAGATGTGTATGTTTAAAAAGCTCCTGAGATGATGATCTGATTGTCATCCAGGTTTGGGAACTTATATTACCTTATATAGGTCTGATATTTAAAAGGGACATTGTTGATTCAAGTTTAGGTTTTCAGGTCAGGAGTCTCCTCTTCCCCAAAATGTGACATTTACTAACATGAACACAGAAGTTTCTAACATCAGTGGTCGTTTCCAGAGAGATTCATGCTACAAATGGGAATACAATAGCATTTTGTTTCATGGAGGTCAGAAGAGCTAAACAACTGAATCTTATTGTGCAAGCAAACTGAATATAATACCAAATAGAAAAGTGCAGAAAGAGAGAAAAAACCCACTCACTTTTGAGGTGATGGTAGCATTGCTAAGGATATTCTTCTCCCATTTTCAATAAAGGAGTTTTTACTCTCACATGCACCACCTCCCTACCTCTCCTCCCACATCTTCTTTTGAATCTAAAGTGTCCTTTTTCCCATAACTTCCACACTTTTACTCTCACTCCTTCTCTACATACTATGCTTTCAACCCACTATGCAATTATCATAGCATATACACATATATACATTTTTCTTCTTCCCCCTCCGATTCTCCACCCCTTCTCCTACCACAAAGCATTTTATCAAAATAATGACAAATCTTCATTTGGAAGATAGGAACAAGCAGCACCTGAGGAATGCTGGAAAGCCTATCTGGACTGCTGCATTCTTTTCCTCCAATGCCAGTAGATGTATGTAAAGGGATGCTATTCCTTTTATCTTTATCCAAGTACAGGATGTTTAGAAGGGTCTGAGGAAGGGAACAGCCACACTATATGAAAGCAAGGGATGGAAGAAACTATACAGCAAAGGAATTACTGAGGAGCCAACACGCAGAGGATTCCTTATGAATTTAAAATAAAACAGTAAGACATGGCAGGGGTGGTGGAGGAAAGAAGGAATTTAGGAATCTGTCCTGTGGCTGGTGATACACTGACAGAATGATTTATTTGAAATGGCTGCAAAATAGTACAGAAGCCAAAGCTACAGTTAGTAAGTTAAAAAGGGGTGTTGAAAACTGATACTCCAACTGATTCTTTATAAGATACATATGAGAGAAAAGCAAACCATTCTCAATTTTAGTAACAATTACAGTAAAGTCCCTAACAACTGTTAAGCTAATGCCAGCCCCAGGGACAGAGAGAACGAGATTAAGGGTGAGACTAAGAGAAAAGACATCAGCATTATAGAGTCTGACACACATAATAAATAATACAATGCAGAAAGAACACTAAACAGCAAACAGCACAGTTGTAAGAAAATAAACTTATGTACACAGAAGGATATTTCATCTACCTCTAAAAGTGGGAATATTTTAGAAAGAAAAATAAGAAGCACATAATGCATGGAGGTTGACATAAAAATGGAACTCTGAGCAGACATAGCAGAGGACAAAATTTGGCTCCAAATTTGTAACAAAAAGTCAATCAAAAGAAAGAACATGACAAGAAGTACTAGGAATTTTTATTTCCTAGTAAAACAATTTATCTGGAAGCCTGGAAGCTTTGTTGCCAATAACTTAACTTTACCAGATACTTCTCAGCATATAGTATATCCATGTTTCCATAAAGCTAGATTCCCTAATCTGTGGCTTCTTTACTTCGATCACTTGGCATACTACACTTGGCATACATCTCTGCCATTTGAGCACTTCATCTTACCTTTCTTTCTTGCTTTGACAGCTTCTTCCCACAGTCTCAGTGTCTCTACCTGCTTCCCTGGCCAGCTCGTCACATGTTGTTGTTGCTGCTGCTGCTGCTGCTGCTGCTGCTGCTGTTGCTTCTGGTTGCTGGTCTCTTCACTCATGCATGCTATTCCAAAGAAAACCAGAAACACTGTATTTACCTTGAAAAACTGCGGCCATTTTTTCAAAATCTTTAGATACTCTGACTCCACATGCCTCTATGATCTTTATCATCTGACTTGATAGTTTTTACTATAGTGCATCCTTTTTGCTGCTTGTGTCTATATTGGTCAAAATAGGTAAATTAATAAAAGAGTGTAGAAAAAGTATAAATTGGGAAAACCAAGATAAAAGAAAAAAGTTCTTTGCTATATCAAAAAGCAGGTGTCTTTTAGAATGGAACTTAGGTATTATTAGCATGGACTAATTAATGCTCATCAAAATATCTAACATACTTGGTTACTTGACCACAACGATGTACTCTAAAAGTGAATTCTTGTAAAGTTGACAAAATATGACATGCTAGATAATAAACCCCACGTACTTACAAAGAAGCAAAAATGGATGAGATTAAAACACATTAAGCGTTCTTTCCCATTCACTTTTGGCCACCTATTTTGAGAATTTGATGTTTTTGCTGCATAAAGTACACACATAACAGAATACAGAATTAGGAAAACACTTTCTTCTGGTGGTTAGGGCGATCTTAAAGAAAAAGCCTGGCTAAACGCAAGTATTGAATTTTATCCAAAGTCCCTGGAACATTCCATCTTCAACTCTAAATTTAAGGTAAACAAAGCATTTAAATCTTCAAATGGATATGATATCCCATTTCCCTACAGATTTGGATTTGAAAAGCCAACTTATTAACACTGCTTTCATCTTTAAGATCATTAAGGACATGTTATTAATACAATCAGGAGACACTGATGCTTGAGAATCTTCCTAACATTAAATAAAAACAATTAAAATTGCCTGGGATAAGATGTAACTTCCTAGCACGGCTTCTGCTGCCACAAGTCTAACACACCAGAGCTTTTTATTCAAACCCCATAGAAGAAGGGACACACTGAAAAACAGCTATGGGGAAATTCTGCTCTTCTAACACGGGTGTTATGGGTAGACAAGCACAGGATTGAAAGCAAAATTAATGGAGAGCTTATCAGTGCTGTTTCTATACATGCATGTGAAGGATACTTCTAACACTAATGCACACTCTCCATTGATGTGTGTTTGCAAACTTCAGTATTAGGGGGAAACATGTAAGATAACACTAAATATAGTCCTGAGAGCATAGTGAAAATATCTTCGATATATTATAAAAAAATCTAGATTTTCATCAATCTGAAATGCAAAAGAAATACAATTTGAAGGGTCACCTACTTTTACTGATGCCTTGTTTACATGTATTACAGTTGATACTTTGGCTCTGCCCATGTGTCTTTAAGTGGCTGGTGATGTATGCTGCGCTCAGGAGCTTCCCACAGATGTTACATGATACCTTGCCTTCGTGGCGCACCATGTGTGTCCGCAGTCTGTCTTTGGTGGCAAAGGCAGCAGTGCACGTCTGCATGAGGGAGGAAAACTTTTTTTAAATATAGACTATCCTGTTCTACCCATTTTAAAGTACGTTATATTCTAGGCCTTACCCTACCCATGTCAGCAAGCAGACTGAGCTGAATTTTAATTGCATGTGTTACCTAGAATCATAATCATCATAAAACACTTGGTGAATTTTAGACCCTTACATTTTGGGGGAAGAAAGAAATATCAACACAGAGTAGTGTCAAGATGTGAGCTTTATAGTCAGTTAAACCTAGATTGAAATCCAGCTCCCCGAGTCACTAAACAGTGTAACATCGAGCAAGCTAGTTAACCTATCTGAATTTGTTTCTTCATCTGGAAAAGGAGAATAATACCTACCTCACAAAATTACTGGTGGACTAAGGGCATGGCCCGAGGCCTCACACATAGCAGACACTCACTCAATGACACTAGCTTCCTTCCTCCAATTGGATTTTTCTTAGAACTCATATCATTTACTTAATAAAATCAGTCAATAACAAATTTAACTGAAAGGAGCACAAAAAGACTTCCAGCAACAAACCAGAATTATTGATGCTTAAAACATTCATTTGATTTAGCAAGATTCTTTGTCACATCTTACGTCGAATAAAATCATTAACATGAACAGATTTTCAAACAACTAGAAAATGCTCCAATTTGGCAATAGCAGACAAAAATCCACTAAGTGATAACATTTGGGAGAAAATTCATATTTTCTTCTATTACAGTTAAAACAACCTCAATCATCAACCTAGAAACTAATTTAAAGCACTTTATTCACTTCAAATACACAATGACCTTTGCAAGACTATAAATTTTATTTCTTGTAACAATAAATACTGTTGCTCAAGGAAAGGGAAATGTAGCTTAACAAAAACAACACATTTACATCTTTAAATGATCTTGCCTCACAGAAACAGAAGCTGTCATTTATATTTTATAAAACTAGAATTCAAATGGACCGCATTTACTCAAGTCAGTGATTTTAAGACTATTCAAGAACAGTGAGATTTGATTGGCTCAGACCTTCTGGATAATGTGCATTAAGTGCTACACTAAGGATAAGTCATTTTAACTCTTACTTGGCATTTGAAGGGTCTTTCTGTTGAATGGACATGTTTTACGTGACAGCTTAAGTGGTCAGGCCTGTGAAAGAGAGAGTTTCAACAGAGTATGTAATGGAACACACATAGAGAAATGCTACTTACTGTGATGTTTACATGCTTGGCAGATTTGGGTGGGGGGCATTTTAAAGAAAGCTACCAGAATCAGCAATTCCCCGCCACCCCCCACGCCGTGCAAGCCTTCTTACCTCTCTTACCATAAACAAAAGTCTTAGTCCTTTACCTGTTAATTTTCTCTCCTAATCAACATCAAATCATATGAGATCTTGATTCTTTACAATCACAAAATACCCAAAGTTTTAGTTCTAACACTTGCCAGAAACAGCTACTACAATATTAACTTTAAAAGCCTTTAAAAATGAAAATTAGTGAAATGTTAGTCACCAGAAGAAAATGGAAAAACGTTCTTCTAAAAGTTTTAAGAGTATTCAAGGTCATCTCAACTTCTAGGAAATACGTTTCTTTGATTTGAGCAAACAGTGAACCTCATGTCTAGTCACCTAACTGGACTGGAAACTGGTGGTTTTGCAATGATAAGAAGTATTGATGTGCCAAATGAAGACCCGAGTCCACCCAGGCACTTCTTAAATGAAATAAGAAGTTAATCACTAAGTCACCACTTGTCAACCACACCAAACTGAAATTAGACCTGGAGGTGTAATACTTTATTGCCAATCTCCTCTAATAACACAGGCCTGCCCACAACTATTCTCACATAAACCTTCTAGATCATACAGAGACAAAACTGAAGTTCACTGATACCATAGTGAAAAAAAGCAAAGCAAAATGCAGTACCTCGAGAAGCCTTTCCCACAAACACTGCAAGTATACGGTTTGGTGATGCCTCCTTCATGAGACCTCACATGGTAAGTCATCCGGTCCTTCCTCTTGAAGCGCTGATTACAAATAGGACACTCAAAGGGCTTTTCGTCGGAATGGGAGAGCTTGTGCCGATTGAGGTGGTACACATCTCGGAAGGCCTTCCCACACATCTCACAAGCATGATTCTTCTTGACAGGCTTACTGGGTTTCTTGACAGACTGGGTCACGGGCATAGCTGTGGTGCTGGCACTGCTACTGGGGTTGGTGCCAGAGGAGGATGTAGTGACTGTTGACAAGATGCCTGCAATGGTTGAGACCAACGAAGTTCGGCTGCTGTCCCCAGCGATGGTGGAGATAAGGGGAACCACCGTGGTGGGGGTTTTCTTTGGCCGGGACACCAACTTGATCCCTGTGTGGCAGGACTCGTGGCGCCTCAGGTGATAGCTGTCCCTGAAAGCTTTACTGCAGTAAGTGCACACAAACGAAGTTTTGGGTTTTTCTTTTTTAATCCCAATGGCATCCTTTAATGTTTCTGGTGCAGCCTGAGGTTTCTGAGTTATTGGTATTGGAAGCAATGGTTTCTGATCAGGGGGCTCCACAGCAGAGCTCAGGAGGGGCAGCAAGCTGTTGGTGGGTGCCTGCTGTTGGTGATGGGAGGCTTCATGGGCCTAAAACCAAACATTTATACTTCAGAAACTCAGCCTCTCACAATGACCTTCAAAATTCAACATGCTCCAGACAATAGAGACCAGAAGAAACAATCAAAGAGCCTGTAAGCTACTCTCTGCAGCAGAGATCCAGCAAACACCTAGTTACTCTCAGAGCTCCCAATACAAAGCGTTTGTGCAGACACAAAACTTTTGCAACTAAGTTGCTGACAGTGATCTTGCTTTCAAACAGCTGACTAAACTACACACCACCCTGGTTCATAAGGGACATATCAGCTAATGAAATCAGTTTGCGTTAGTCTGCCAGCACAGAAACCAAGTTTAAATAACTTGTCAAAAGAATTACACTCCTGACAAGTATTTAACAGTACCTTACTGCAGCAACACACAAACCACACACTCATACACATACACATATATGCATGTAATCATCTATTTGTCTATCTTATCTAGGAAAAGAAAGGCACTATGTCTCTCCCTTTCCATCACAAAACTCTTAGTGACTGTTGCTAAGTGACAAAAGGAATCTAGTTCTCTGCATACATATGCTATTTGTTAAGTTTACTTTTAAAATTTTCACTTAACTCTACTAAAAGATTTGGTTGGAATGAAAGCTGCTATTAATCAACCTGGACAGCATCTGTGAAGGTAGCCCACAGCAAAACACCTGTCAGTTGTTTCTCAGTTTGTTTAATCTTATACTAGAAGTCTGCATCCTTCAGCAATACTAGTTGCTCGAACCCTAAACTCTCAAAGACAGACCAATAAGAAAAAACAAACTATAAATAATTAAAATTCCTTTCATTTTCATCTTCTTCCAGCAGTTGTAGGTTTTCATTAAAGCATTAGACATTTGCTGTTATAACGTGCTTCTCCACTCCAAAACCAGGGGCTGGACACTGTCTGGAAATTTTCTTTAGCTGCACTGAAACCAAACTTTCATCGTGGATCAGGTTCTCGGTATTTATGAGTAGTTACTCTTGGTTTTGATTCTTTCAAAATACTCCATACCTCCAACCAATAAACATTTAGGAAACGATGGGAAAAATTCCTGAAATAGTTCTTCCTAATATGTTGTACTTTACCAACATTATTTCTGAAACTCTTGACAGCGAGCCCAAGCCCCTATGCTTGAGTTCTGTAATCCTAAAAGGATACACGCACTCGGAGGTAAAAGTTCCAAACATTTTAAATACACAACGTCCTAAGAGGGGCCCATCCCATCATCTTAGACACTCTAGACACTTATTTACCCTTCTCACTCTATAATCAAGTCTTATAGTTAACTTGATTAAGGAGACAAAACCAAGGAGACAGACACACACAGTCACACAGAGCTCCTCCTCTGATGGATGAGAACATCTACCACGCATTGCTGCATGTTTACTTGATGGCAGCACAACAGCTAAGCCTGGAACCAGAACCAGTCTCCCCCAAATCATTAGCAAGCGTGGTATTCAGAGTTACTAGTTTCAACGTAATCATGTTGACTGAATCTTCCTTTGAATCCTGGAAGTACTCACAGAAATTGTATGATTACTTCTGAGTATCTTTCTGGACTTAGTGAACATACTGAATTACAGTCCACTTTTTAATTTAATTTATGGAGCTCCTGTAAATGTCAGTGTCTACATAGGTGGCATTCGCAGAAACTTTATAGAATTTAGACTCTAATCTTACCCCCTTTCCAACCTGGTTGTAGGATACCCAAGTTTCCATACAGTATACAAACGGTTAATAGCTGAAGATAGCTCAAGATATACAATTTCAAAGGCTAACAGATCAGATAATAGGGAATGCAAATCTTCTGGACAAAGTTCAGACTTCTAGTGTTTAGAGGCATTTTTTCAATTCCAAACAACCATTAGTTCGATGGAGTACTAAAAGCACTTACTGCCATTTTACCAATTCAGATGTCTGTGGCAACATAAAGTATTTTTACAGCATTGCTGAAGCTCACTCTCACAGGAGGGTCACACCAGGTCCCTGCTTCTTGGGTGAAAGGCTGTAGAATGCCTCGACCACTACGGGAATCACTCTCTGAGGATTCCTAGGATCCCCACACTTCTACATGAAGCCTTCTAAGAGGGGAACTGGCTTTCCCCAACTTGTTCTCTAGGGGAGAGACAGAGTAAAATAACAACCATGGCCTGCCTTTGGTTAAGTGTTTAAAAAAATATATATAACTTCTGGGTAAACTTTTATTTGACTAGCATCATCAAATCAAAGTTTTAATTTTATCTCCCGTCTGATTCAACTAACCCTGCCCAAGCTTTCCTTTTGCTGGAGCTGGCAAAAAATGAAACAAAAATGTTATTTCATCACCCACGGTGGTAGAATATGGCACCATGAAATCTTCCAGCGCCACAGGGTAAAAGATTTTGTACTGAAACAAATTAGCATCAGTGAGTCATATCTTGAATGTCCTGTTAGAAGAATCATCCATCAAACATTTTAACAGGTATGGCTTTCACTTTCCACCAGCTTATCTGGAAAGCAAGCAGGTATTAAACTGTTTTAAAATGTAAATTCAATAGGATGCTCCAGGAAACAAACAAGAGAGTTTAACTCTCCATTTCCCCAGTAAAAATTACTTAAAACTAGAACTGAGTAAGTCTATTCATACCTTTCCATAGAAAAGACTGAAACATTCTCTTTACCCATTCAACTGTTCTCGGCTCTAAATTATAAGTTTTCCAACAATTTTCACTGCACACATTGCCAAGCCCAGGATCAAATATTAGCTTTCACACTTCTCCATCAGGTGGAAAAAAGATTTTAATAGCTGAAAAAAATTAAATAATATAAAATCTAATTAAAAAGTTGATCAATAAATGCTTGGCATTTGATTTATCCAGGAAAAGAATAATAAATAGTATTCCAAAAGATTTTTCAACTATCTTTCCAAAAATTAGTTGTGGGTTTTCCTTTTGCATAAAGAATTCTCGTTTTTTTCAACGTCCGTTAAGTTTATAGATAGCAAATTTAACATGGTAAGTTTAAATCATTCATCATGTAAAAATCACTTCAGTGTTCCATTAATCCCATATTTTAAAAGGACCATTTGAAAGATTTTCCCAGAGAAGGCATTTGCCACCTTTACACCAACCTGGATGCCGGCTAGTTATATATCACTTCTTTTTCAATGCATTTTTAAGGTGACATCACATTATCAAGCTCAACAAAGCACGATAAAACAATATCAGATCAGAATGAGAAAAGGGGGAAGTTCCTGAGCTCTACAGTTCTGAGTATGTTCAATTTTAAGAAGCCTGAATATATTTCAACAACTACGTAGAAATCAAACTACTCACATTTGAAAGAATATAGTCTTAAAACAATAAACCAGCTCTACACAATAGGTAACGTGTGAGTTATCCAATCCCCTATATTAACTCCCGTGGGATGGGTCCAGTGGCTGGGAGGATTTTTTGAAAATTCTGCATCCCGTTCTGGTTAGTTCCAACAGATCTCAAGCACCCAAGCTATGCGTTTGGGATTTCACGAAGTTATTCCAAGAAGGAAAATAACTCGGAGAGGCGGGAAGAAGGCACTGAAAGCGACGAGATTCCTAACCTCCTCGGGTTCAGAAGTTTCCCCGTGAGCTCATCACTACCGCCCGCTAAGTGCTTCGTTTGCAAATAGAAACGAAGCAGGAAAAAAATAAGTTCCAGCCTAGGTCTCCAAATAGGGGGTCCCCCACCTAAAGTGGGCGGGCAAGAGGACTGCCAATGTATCGACTGCAGTCACTTTCAGGTTTCTTGCAAAAAGTGAAGACCAACACCCCAACGAATGACTCATCTGGGGGCTTTGTAAGCGGACTTTGTTTGCTCTCTCCACTTTCCGTCTCCCCCACTTGGCTGGAGGAAACGTTCGAGGTGGCACGAGAGAGAAAAGCGCTCGGGAGAAGGTCGGGCCTCCTGGAGTCCCGGCCCCCGCCGCTCCCCCCGCCCCGGCCCGGCCCGGCTGGGGGATTCCCCGGGCTGAATGGGACGGCGGGAGAGCTGGACAGAGGGACAGGGTGTCAGCTGCCAAGGCTCGGCAGAGGCTTGGGAAAGACAAAATGCAAATCCAGTGAAAAAGTTTGGGGAGAGGATACACACAACACCCCCCAACTGGGTAAACACGAGAGGGGACGGCGGGAAGGGGGAGTGGCGGGGAACCCAGGGATACCCGCTATTCGCGGGGGGGGGGGGGGGTCAGAAAGTCAACACACACGCACAAAAACAGGAGAGGGAGGTGAAAAGGAGGGAGAGCGAGCGAAAGACGGATGAAGTGGGGGGGACTCAGAGGGGAACCCGGGGACCCCCTCACCCCACGGTGCGGGCCCGAGCCCGGCACGCCGTGGCCGAGCGGCCCGCGCTATCCAGCGGCCCGGCGCCCTCCTTTCTCTGGGCCGCGGGTGGTGACAGCGACCGGCCTCCTCCCTTCCCCTTCAGGGCGGGAGGGAAGGGTGTGTGCGTGTGCGTGTGCGAGCTAGGGGGGGCCCGGGGTTCACCCCGAGGCCTGCTTTCTCCCCCGCACCCCGTGAGGCCGCCTCCTTTCACCTCAGCAGCCCCGCTCCGCCGGGGCGGGCGGGCGGAAAAACAAAGGGGGATTAAGGCCGGGCCGGAGAGCGGAGCCGGGAGGGAGGGGAGGAGGAGCGCCGCCCGCCCGCCAGCCCGGGGCCCGGCCCCCCTGTCCCCCCCGTGCCCCCCCGGGGGGGCCCCCAGTACCTGGAACAGGAACGCGGTCCAGTTGGCCTCCATGGCTGCGGCGGCCGACCCCCCTCCTCCCCACTCCCCCCGCTCGGGGAGCCTCCTCAGCCGGAGGAGGCGACAACAAAGCGGCGGCGGCGGCGGCGGCGGCAGCGGCAGCGGCGGCTCCTCAACATGGCAGCGCCGAGCGCGGCCACTTCCGGTAACCTCCGGGACGCACCACCGCCGCGGCGAGCGCGGGCGGGGGGGGAGCCCCGACCCGGCCGCCGCCGCCCCCAGCTGCCCGGACCCCTTGTGTGCGTCCCCGCTGCCGGCTCGCCGCCTCGGAGCTCAGCCAGCGCCTGCCGGCGGTGGGGTCAGGGCCCCCGCGGGGGGGCTGGGGTGGGGCCGGGGGCGGGGATGGGGCGCGGCGTCCCCCCCCGCGGGGGTGTGTGGTGCTGCGGTCCGTGGCTCAGGCAGCTGGAGCAGGGGGAGCTCAGGAGAGAAGATGGAGGACGCCAGGGTCTGGCGCTGGCTCGCTGGGCACGGCCGGGCTGTCTCCCGTGATTCAGACACCGTGCCCAGCAGCGTCGCGTCCCTATCAGACCGTCAACGGAAGGCACAGGCCACGGCGGTCACCTGGCTCTTCAGTCCCTTATGCGCAGCACAGCTCCGACCTCCAAATTGGGGGAAGCCCCTTCTACTTGGAGTGTCTGTCCCTTCTGGTACTTCATCCCAGCTAAACCTTCCGCACTCTCGCTGTGATATGCATCTAGCTCTGAGTTAGCCTTCCAACTCAAGCAGGGAATCCCACTGGGGTGCAGCCTCAGATCCTCCCAGTGCTGAGGGAAACACTTCCCACGCGCAGAGATGTCATTGCTGGGTTATTCTTGGGTGAAGGGCTGAGCTTCCCCATCCTCCCCTTAACTCCAGATATGACGTGCAATTCTACCCGAACACCCCCTCTCCCGCCAAAAAAATTAAAACAAGTGCTTTCAAAATTATAGACAAGAAATTATTTTAGTCCTTCAGTATACAGTGTGCTTCCTCACCCCACCACCCCAAAACAAAAATCGAACTTCTGGTTGGACAGCATCAGATGTCACTGAGGTGACCCCAGCCTCTGCAGTTCCAAGTCTTCCGTGTAGGCGTCACTGCTACTGGAACTTTGCATGACGATGTCCTGAACGTTTTCTCTCCTTTCCTCACATAGAGGTAGCTACTGGAAATATCAGAGACAAGCTATTATTAAACAAGTGTCTCCAGTCCAAGAAGTCTCCTCGGGCAGGAAATGAGGGGGCAGGCTGTATCAGTGATATTTTTATAAACTCTGGTTTAAAAAAATTCTTCAGATGGTCACATTATTTCAAGACTTTAACATCTTTCATAACCAATTGTCTCTTATCTCATCCCCTCCATTTATTCCTCTTGAGCCACGTTCTAATCAAGGTCACCATCTCCAACTTCTCCCATACATACACAATAAAAATAATGTGGTTGCAGGATTCTATTAGTAAAAGAAACTGAAGAGGTAAAGTAATTTGACAGTCTATGTTTCCTTTCCATCCACTACCCACGTATACCCCATCTCACTCCTTTCCCTCAGTCACCAGAGTGAAGGGGCTGGAAAATGTTGGTCTGGTTCCTTTTAGAGTCAGTTCCCTGGTGGATGCCGTCTGGAGGTCTTAGGACGAATGAGAAGTTCTGCAATTTGGATCAGTGGCAGAAGCAGGTAAACACATCAGGGAAATAGCCTATGACAGGAGGGGACAGAAAATGATAAATAGTTTCTGATACATTCCTCAGCTAAACTGCTACAGTGGCCCCTATGTCTCCTATAAATGGCCATTAGTCTCTTTTGGAAAGAAAAATAAAATGGTTGTGGAAGCCTAAGTTCATATATACATACAAGATAAGGAGGGAACTAAGATGTAAACCTAAGGAATTAACTAGTAAACTCAAACCTTTTTGCTCTGACCTTGGACATTGCACATTGTTTCATTTTTATTCCATGAATACAAGTCTCTGCTTCTTTCCTGCATTAACACATTCAGTTCAAGGTCTCTGTAATTTCTCTCCTAGTTTTCCTTCTCCCTTGTACAGTCTCTCCTACTTTGCTGCCTTTCAAACTATGTGAAAATGAAGCTTCAGAATTATGAAAACTACTACTTAATGAAGACCCTTATTCTAATGACAATATTGCTAGACTCTCTTGAGCTTCTTATCCCAGGATCTAGAAACTCTTCTCCAGCAATCTTTCTCACAGGACCTCTGGAGAGGGCTTTCCCCACTAACAGGAAGTGGAGGTCAAGTGAAAACAGTCTAGTTCTTATTACTGAAGAGCTGGGATTCAGAAGTACACTTTTTTGGAGGAAAATGGCTAATTTTACCTCTATCCATGACAGGACACCAGAATTCCCAGTTGTTCCCCAAACCCTCCATTAAAAAGAAAAGTTAACAACCTTTTAAATTCAGATAAAATTTTAAACCTTAGGATGTTTTCCCTATAGAAAATAACCAAGTTTGGAACAAGCACTCAAAAACAATCAGCTCCAACAGTTTGAGGAATATAATGAAACCAGGAAGATCAAAGACTCCAACCCTAGAAGGGGCATTTCTACCCTTAGGACAGACAATGTCCTTGACCACAAACAAAATGAGCCCCTCGTCAAGCCAGCTTCCATAGACCGTGTTAGGGTACCACCAAAAGACCAGGCATGTTTAAAGACAGTAAATTCATCTTGATCATTGTAAACAACTTTCAATAAGTGAATCAATGGTGTTACCTTCAGATATGATGAATAACTGAAATGTTTGGTGTCGGCAAAAAATACAGTGTGCCTAAATCCTCATCTCAGTCTCAGTTTCCTTATCTAGAAAATGAAGACAAAAGAAATACCTGTCTCACAGGGTGACTTGTGGATTAAATAAGAAATCCGTAAAATGCTAAGAACATTTCCTGGAATATAACAGGTGCTAGGTAAATATTTTTATTGGTGCTACTGAGTGGTTCTAGATTAACTTTGGGTTTGGGAACTCTTGCATATCAGCTCTGAGCCAGTTAATTATTCCTCTCACTTTCTCCCAAAGTGACAGGTTTTTCCCCAGGCCCCATCCCTCTCTTCCTCAACAAGCCCTAAGGTAAATGGCCAGAAGGCTAATGACACATGACAAAGGAAGGTGTCTATCAAGATCAGCTTTTCTAAAGACAACTTTTAGCAAACATTAGAAAGCAACAGGATATTTCCTTCCTATTTTGGAGAGAATTGTAAAATCCTGTAAGTACGTTAAGGATTAAGATTAGATTTAGAATCCTAGAACAGAAAGCATCTTTGCTGTTGTCAGTTACCTGTCCCCAAGTAACACTGCTCAACAAACTAAAAGCAAACCAAATCCAAAACTCTCAATAGAGTATCTAGTTAGAAGAAGCTTCAAACTGGCAATTAATGGATTAACTCTTCATGCAAAAAAGCTAGAACAATTAACAAATCTACTAGTAAAAACAAGGACTGCACTATGTAGAAATACCAAAAAAACAGTGGCCAGAGAGAAATGTTATCCTTCATTACCAGCTTCAGTGCAATTAAGGAGAAAAGCAGCACACTCTATCAGAACAAGGGGACCAACCCCTGCCCTCCCCCAAAAAACCCAAAACCCAAAACACAAAAACAACCAAGCCTCTTTGGGAGGAAAGCAGAAGTAATCTCCCCACCTCCCTCCACTCCACCCCAAGCTCCATAACCACACTAAGGGCTTAAGCCAATTGCCTGTGGCCCATGTGGTCAGAAGTTGGGTTTGTGTTTCAATTCTACCACCTAAAGTGTCATCACTAGTTATTTCTGTTTTAACTGGTAAGGTGAGGAAGGGGAAACAACGAAGAACTTTTTTTTTTTTCTGAATACCTATTTAAGTCCCTTGACAGCTGGAACATAATCACAGAGAACAAAAGGGACGGGAAATAAATCTACCCATTTTCCTAGTAGACATTTAGTTCAACTAGTGGTTGAGGGTTCTTAAACACTCTATTGTTTCTAAGAAGGGTCACATACCCAAGATGCCAAAAGCAAGTCCAAAGCCATGGAAACACATTTATCACCTTAACTCTTCTTGAAAGAAGCTGCCAAAAATCAATGCTAACCCTATCAGTTCCATCCACAAAGCATTTGAGTAGAAACACTAACTTCCATTTTATAACTCCTGAATGGCTGACAAAGGACAGCCAACAAATAGCAAGCAAAATAGCATAGGACACAAGAAGGAAAGAAACTCAGACAGGTCAAAAATACACCACGTAAGAAATTCAATACAACTGGAAAACATACTCTCAGGCACCAACATTTCTCCTTTGGACACCTGTTCCTCCCTGACCTCACATGCCCCAAGCCCAGGGTAATGGCTGAGCTTGAAAAAAAGTTGATACTTAAGAGGTCGAGCAAACTTGGTGGGCCTGAACCAAACTACAAAGCTTAGCTCAGTTACAGCATCATTCTAATAGCCAAAACCAAATTAAATCCCTACATACAGTTATTCTGAGGTACAGAGGTAAAGCTTTTTTCAGTGGCTATGGCCTCCACCCCAAATACATTCCACTGGTTAAGAGGGATGTAATGACACTGAAAGCATTGTGCTACCCACCTGCATTGCCAGAAAAACACTATTCATTTGCAAAAAAAAAAAAAAAAAATTACTACTTGTCAATGCCTGTCCAATCATTCTTGAAGAGTAGAAGCAGAGCAAAAACATAGATATATCAACTGAATACCCTTTACCCAAACTCCAATAGAAACATCTCTTCATTTTCTTCTGCATACCAGATTTGAGGATAGTCCAGAGTTCAGGAAGGATACTGTTTCTCAGAAGTCTCCAAACAGTTAGCATATTAATACACGCAGATTTTATGGCTGTCTCTTTCTCAGTTGGTACTTCTTCTTCTCCCTTGCATTAGCCTAGATTTAAAAAAGGGGAAAAAAAACCCTCATTGGATCAATCTGATCTTCAGCTGAGGATCCCTCCATTCCTGGTAGTGAAAGGAACAAAGAAAAATGAAAGAGGTGTTGAGGAGCCTGTGTGGTATGTTCCCTGGGTGAGGGAAGTGAGGAGTGGTAACCTAAGACACTGGTGTGACATCACAAGACTAGCTAGACTAAGCTTTAGGAAGGATTCTAGAAACCAATGCCAAGAGATGGCAACATAAGGCCAGGACAGCATAAAATCTGACTAAGGCTCCAGGAGAGGGAATTAGCTCCTTTAAGGATGTTTCTTGAACCCTGAAAAGTCTCTGAACTAGAAGCTGCCTAAAGTTCTACAGTCAGTCATCTGGTCCAGGCATAAAAGCAGGTGCACGGACCTGGCAGGCTGGTCATTAAAGCTCTACACAGGGACAACAGCTGTACTCAACATTTACTCGTTAAGCTGTGAATAAAACATCAAGCTTACCTGCCATCCACAACCACTACTTCACACATTTCACTCTTGGTTGCCCAAGCAGTGGCAGCAAGTTCTCTGCTAGACGTGAAGAAAGAAGACCAGAATTCCTAGAGGGCAGGATAGATTTTGACTTGATGAACAATTTACTATGGCACACAGGGAAGATGGGTCAGATTCAGAAAATCTAGATTTTTCCTTCCAAGTAACTTTAGCCTCTTTAACAAAACACACAAGGCTCTACTCAACTATTTGACAGAAGTTAATTAGCCCTCTACCCACAAGGCCTGACCCTGTCCTCTGCTAGCTTTTTCTTTTACTGACCTTACATAAGTCCCCCACCTCCTCAGCTCCCAGCTGTTTCCTCTTATTTTTCCAGCTTCCTCTTCCCCGCCACCTCTCCTTTCACTTTCTCTCCCCTTTCATTCAGCAGTGAATGCTCAGAGAGCAGATGGCAAGTAGTCAGACCAAGCCAGTGAAAACGTTTCCTGAGTAGCAGGTATAAGGTAATCCCAGAAACAGGTATTCTGGGGTTGGGATATACATTATTTCTGCCTTTTAGCAGTTTTCACTTTAGATGGGAGAAGCATAATAAACTTATTCCTCGTATATGAAAGACTATCTTCATACCAATTTATTAAAACTAGATTTATAATATGGGACAAAAAAAAGTCTCTCAGTGATGCTTCTGAGGGACAAGAGGACTTTTTTGTTAACATTGGAAGTGCTAACTTTTATTCCTACCGTAATTCATCCAGTCTTCTACATAGTACCTTTACCCAAACTCATGAAGCCTGAGGAAGCCCTCATGTATGTTCTATACACAAGTTTAGTTAGCTGAGGCAGTTACTCTGACTACTTACGCAAAGGATATGGAAGGGTCCAAGTTGGTACTATAATCTCTGATTAGCTGTCTCACCAGAGAAGAGTTGAGAAAACTGAAAAGGAAGATTGACTACTAGAGGTGGGTTTGGGGCTTATTCCAGTGATCTCCTTAAAAACCACAGGAATTTTGGGAGCAAACTCACCTAGGAAAACAGGGAGAGGAGAGGGAAAAGGGCACCACAAGTCCAACATCTCCAATCAGTAACGTTTACTTTAATTTAGTAAGTCTCTCCTGGTGGCTCTAAAAGCCCTGGTAAAAACCTGGTCCTAGAAATACTGCAAGGGTGATACCTAGAGAATCAGCTCTGCTCCAGCCTCAAATTCAGGCTGTGCCAATTCCAACCTAGAATGACACAGTCAAGATTTTGCAAGGCCGGCAAGGACACTCCAGGGACTAACTTTGCAGTTCACAATGGATTCTAATCAGCTTGAAGACAAAACAAAGACCTCCCTAATGTGAACTTTCTCCTTAGAACAGTGGCTCACGTGTAGCACTATCCCGTAACTATTATGGAGGCTTTGCTATCTCAAGAAACAAATATTTTTTGATCACCTATTAAATGCCAGGAACCGTCTCAGTCACTGGGGATACTTTTAAGGATCTCCTCCAGTGGTGAAATCAAAACTTGAAATAATTATAGACCAGTTAGACATTTGTACAAAGCACTTAAAGAGCACTGGGAAGGAAGCACATTTTTAAAGGGAATATTTGCTCTCTTTAATACTAAAAATGAGACTTCACCTCATTGGTTCTCACATAAGTGATAGCTTTGACACCAAAGATTGTCATCTAGGGTTGCTGATTATCAAAACTGTTGCCAAAGAGTCTGTATACTCAGGGCTAAGTGGAAATGCAGGCTTTTATTGTAAACTGGAAAAGTGTGAAGTCACTACACACTGGCTTTTAAAACTCATCTACCTAGAATGGTAAAGCAATTCAATCTGGTTTTGTGTTGTGGATCTATTTTACTAACACAAATTTGTCTAAGCATGTACTCAGCTACCAAAATAAATGCACATTTGTAGACATTTATGCATTCATAGGGTCTTTTCTATGCACTGTCCTTTGTGAGGCTGCTGCCTAGTTAGAGTGGCTAGCCAGGCCCTGGCCACTGTTATGATATGCTCTCCTTCTGTGGGGCCAGACTGACGAGTATGGGTCAAAAGAGGGCAAGGGCTTCTCCGATGCTGGCTGTACACTACACACTGGAAAGCCAGGGAACTAAACATCCCACTTTCTTGCTGCTGGGCCCTGGGCCATGGCCACTATTACTAGATTAACTCTTTGAAGCAGCCCCCAGCAACCTGGCTAAGATGATGGATGAAAGATAGCACCATGGGACACCCTGGTGGCATCAGGTGGATACTACAGGTGATGTTCACTTGAGTCAAAGACTTAACCTCCCCCTAGTAACCTCCCCACTGGAAAAGGCAGGCTGGCTTAAAAAAAGCCATGTGGTAGTAAAATAAACAGAAATTTGTCACCAGAAGACATGCATTCAAATTCTGGGCCTGTCACTTTAACATCTCTGAGCCTATTTTCTCAAACTGCAAAATGAGGCTAATACCATTTGAGGATTAAAGTGAATCCAAGTAGTTAACAGTTAGCTACTATTTTCATTAATAAGGTATTTGTTCTGTCCTTGCATTCTTCCCCTCAAAATTTTCCATTAAAAAAAAGGAAGCGAGGGCATGAACCCTTGAAGTCAACACTTTGGGAATAAGCCCCATTACTTCTCGGCCTTTTGGCTTACATCAAGTGGGAATAAGCTCCATTTGACTGGAGGACCACACTACATATCAGATCAAAGCTATGGGTTACACTTGCTTAGGATTTCATGAACGTATTTATTTAATCATAAACACTTACTAAGCTGTGTGTACTAGCACATTGGGCACCTTCAAAGAAGTGTCAAAAAGTTAACACAGTCCTTGCTCTCAATGAATTTAGCTGGGGGAAGTAAAACACAGACACATGAGACAACTAGACAGCAGCTTAAAGGCAACATGCAAGTGCGTGCATTATATGTGACACTATATAAACATGCTGAAGAAAAGCAAAGCAGAAATACAATGCAATTGGTCCAAGAATGCTGAAGTCTTTAGTTGATAATGAAAGGGTGGAAGTAAGGTAGCAAAAGGAATGAGGATGCTTGTAGGATGTGGGTGTGTGTATGTGTGTTAAATGTTTGCTGAGTCTCTTGGCTTTGAAAGAACTGCTTGAGCTAGTTGATCCTCCATCAGCCTAAGACCAGGGTAAGGGTCCTGGAGTAATGTTAAAGCTTCCAAACCAATGAAATATACCATCCAGTTTCTTTACATAAGAATCTTTTCATGGATAACTACTAATAATGAACCAAAATGACTGAATCCCAATGAGAAATCTGCAGGAATTCTTGACGAGGCAGGACCACTTAATTCAGAGATGATTTAAGGTTGCTTCTCTAAGAATCAAGCTTAAGTAAGAATGATGGGAAAAGGAACTCAGGAGGAAGCAGCAAGATAGAGAAGTGCTCTACCCTTTTAGGAGACAATGTCAATTCTTGATGATCTGTACTGGAAGAAATGTGCACAGCTTCCAACAAAACTCTTTCTGACTTTACAAGACTGACTTCGGGGGCAACATTTACTTTTCCAATTATACTTGGTTTAGGTTAGCATTTAAATTAATTTATATTTCCTAGCTTCCCAACTAAGGAGGAATTACTTGACACAATGTTAGGATTAGATATTACTTTCTCCAGTAATCCATCCACAGATAACTGTTTGTGAGACAGGCTTTTACAGGAAGCCTTCTATTAAGGAGTACTAAGTTCTTTCCATTTCTTGTCAATCAATATCTGTTAAACTGTGTCAGCACTGCATTTGGCTCATTGAGAAATAAAAATATTACAAAAATTCCACTGGGCAGGAAAAACTAACACAAAACTTTCAACAGTAACAAGACGAATTGTGAAGAGACTAAACGTATCAGAGAAGAGAGCTATAATATGGGTTAGAAACTTGCTTTTTATACTTTCAGGAATAAAGTTTAACTTGAGGATGATCAGGATTTGAAGCCACACGGTGACGGCTAAGTGGGAGGAGGAGAGGAAAAAAGTCTAAAAACATAAACAAATACATAGCAGCAAAAGTAAGCATAGTATTTGCCAGATCAACCAGAGCAGGGGAAGATGTGATTGAGAATAGTGATAAATTGGAAAGGTAGACTATAACCCACTGTTGATTCACATTAGGTGAGTGACATAACATTTTCAGAAGATTCGATGTGATGGCCAGGGTGGAGACTGGAATCAGTGAAACAGGCTAAAAATCTTGAGTAATGAATTTGGGTGCACAGACGAGGATTCTGGTATGGCAAATGGAGATGGCAGGGAAATCCAAGCAGCATTTCAAAGAACTCTATCTGGCAAGTAAACAAATCTCTAGTTGAACTCAAGTCAGATACAGTGGCACCGTGGCTAAGAACAAGTTACATTAAAAGTCTTCAGACTTGACTACCACCTTGCTGCAAGTTTACTACCTAGTTTTAGAGGACAAATGAGCCATTTTTAGTTTTCTTTGTTGCAGTGTGCTTTTTGTACTGCTAACCAACATTTTACATTCCTAGTCTTAAGATGTGGATGTCACTTTTGGTTAATCTCTTAATTCAAAAAATCTTTTAAACCTCCAAAAATAATTAGAAACACTCCAGGTTACAAAATGGAAAGTGATGTTTTAATGTTACGTACAAACATTTAGCTTCTACTACACAGTAAGTATTGACCGAATAGGGATTTATTCCCAATTTAGAAATAGAAGAAATTCAGACCTATATTTACTGGTTATTTATTCAAGATATTCAGAAAGGGAAACAAATAATTCAAACTTCTAGGTTTCTCTTCCAAAGCAACTGAACTGAGTAATTATCTTTCGAGTGTCTACTCAGTGCATAGCACCGTGCTATGTACCTGGGAGGAAAAAGGAAGAGATAATGACCTGTTAGAAAAGACAGATATATAAACAACTCACTGATATCACAGCAGAATGGCATAAGTTTTAAGATACAGTAAAAATAATACTCTGTAGAAACATTGAGGAAGGACCAATAAGTGTATTCAACTAAGTTTACTTAGTGACCATCATGTGCCAGACATGGTCTTGGCTCCTTAGAAAACAAGTTCATCAACCAAGAAAGTTGAATTAGATGGATAGAGCAAGCAGGCAAGCTAGGTGACATATGCTACACTACAGGTATATACACAGTCTGCGCCAACACACAAGGGAGTGATTCTGTCTGTATGATGGCTGTTAGAGTTTACAGAGGAATCTTTTAGGGACTATTCAAGGTAAGTTATCCTTCTCCAAAGGAAGAGATGAAGAACATTGCTCGAATAAGAAATAGTAGAACCAAATGCAAAGAAATGCTGGAGAACACCAAGTCCTGGGATATGAAGTATACCAAGGGGACAGCTAGAGATGAGACTAGAAAGGTGGGCTGGGGGTCAGGTTACCAAGGGCCGATATATTCACCTAAGGAGTGTATCCTCCTCGCAATGAGGTTTCAAACAATTTTAGCAGGAAGTGACATAATAAATTTTTCATTTTAGAAAGATCACTCTAGCAGCATTGGCTGGTGAAGAGTTGGACTTGGGGGTGAGGATACTAATGGATTTCTAACCATCAGTGGTGTTCATTGACCACATAAGTAGATGTTGTAACTTTAATTTCTAGGCATGCCACTTTAAGGGTAGAAGAGATTCACCCCAGGACTTAAGCTCCTATTTAATAGGCTGTCCTCTGTTTGACTGATGTGGCAGTCCATTCCTAAGTATTAAACCTTAATAATTGCCCCAACCTGAAAGCTCATCCCAAATTTACACATAAAGACTCCCCTACTAAGACCCAGAACCTCAGAGTACAATTCTGCCATGCCTTCTGGTACTTCAACAATCTCCAAGTTTCGTCTTTTTTTTTTTTTTTTTTACAAAGGGAATTCTCGATTCTCATTTGTGCCACTTTGGATTAGAATGCCTCTGCACAAGTTAAATTAAGGAGGCAACAGAGCTAACAATTTTAGGACTAAAGACAGACGTTATCAATCTAGTGTACTTTCAGTAATCTCAATCCAATTTGCTGCAAGGCTGCTAGTCACCAACCACATTCTGTGTAGCCTCACTTGCTGCATAAAATATCTAGCAAGCAGGGTAATCGCTATGTAAATTTGATTCTTTGTTCTCTACTAGAAACACCTTTATTTGTCCTCTTTCAGTCTTAGTCTTCAAAGCAGACAAGTTTTTAACATTGTTTTAAAGCAACTGCACCCACACCGATTTTCTTGACTAAATCGGATCAAGTGGGCCTAATAGACTTTTAATAAAGTATTCTAAGTGACAATTTAAAAAGAAGGCAAGTTTGTGTCCTTTACATTTTTACAATGTAAAGTTGGGGGAAGGGGGGTGATGGGAATGACAAATGCTTAGGTGTTAATTCCCAATAATTTTCATCTTAAAATGGCATTAAGTAAACATGTCAAGAGAACTGCGCAGTGACTTTTTGCTCACAAGATACTCTGTGTACTTAAGGCCTAGAGAACCCCAAAATATAAATAGCCAACCTGATGATAAGCAGGGTTTTAATACACACTATCATTAAATGTCTCTTAGTAATGCCCAGAAGACTGATACCACTCCAGAAACTGTTTCAGACCATGAAAAAAACTATAAAAGTCTCTGAAATGGACATTTTTCTAGTATAGGACCAATTTTATGCCTAGAATTTTTTTGCAGCACATCTCCTCTTGTACGCAATTCTTACAATTCTGGCCTTACTATTCCATACCTGGAGACGTACAAAATACGCAGAAAAACAAGCAGATTCACGTCTTCTGCATTCTCTCTTAAGTCCCAAAACCTAGGTATATTTTCCTGATTTACAGAAGTTCAGTACTCACGAAGTAAGCTCTGTCCAAAATCTAAATGGATCCAGAAGCTGAAAAGCGAAAGACTTTGCCAAAACAGATAAGGGAGAGGTAAAGCTAAAGGAAGAAAACATACCAAAAGACTAACTTTGGAGCTGATATAGAGGATTAAGAGTTGTCCAGCTTGCTGTAGATTCTTTACAGCAGGGATAATTTCTTGATTTTATATCATAGCTCCCCCTAGTGGCTAAGTGACTTTCCCTAGCATTTATTTACTCAAATGTGGTGGAACATTGTAAAGCAAAACCTCCCCCAAAAAACCTAATCAGACATGCGGCATCCCCACAAATTAACGTTTTGTTCAAAATATATTTGGTAAGTATAACTACAGCATCCTAGAGACGCTCTCAATTTCCACTATCTTCACATTGATAGTTCTAGCAATAGTAGATAGATAAAAGCTCTAATTAGTATGACAGGAGTTAGACACGTTTTAACTGTGGATTAAGACACAACACCCAGGATGTGTTGAACTAATGGTGTGTTTCGTGTACCTATCTAAAAGGCAACCTCCTTATGCAAAAGCATGCATGACTTCTCTTCCCCAAGACCCAGCCAGGTAACGATTAAAATGATTATGAGGTTATTTCTGCCTAAATTACCTTCTATATGACAAAGCCTAATTTATTCTATTTTCTGTATACTATAGAAGCACCAAGTGAACTTTGTAACAGAAAAAATACCCTTGATCCCTAAAAAATCACAACCATCTTCAAGGTTGTCAGGCAGTTTTCAGGAGTTAGTAAGAAGCAGCCCCAAAGCGCTCAACCACAGAAATAAGAGCTGGTTTAAGTATACTAAAACTTCTTGGGCCTATATTTAAAGCAAAAGTTTTTGCCAGGATTACCATACACTCAACAGTCACAATAGATAGAATCAACAGGCGATTTCTTATAATTTCTTTACTTCATGCAAATCCCAGCTTTTCCTATATGATCAGATTGGTCAGTGTTCCTGTAAACAAAGTACTGAGAAAAATTATCCCCAAAGAATAGAGTGTTCCACCATATACAGTAGGATGGCAGAATATTTCCTTCACTAGAGTATGTTTTGTGAGTCCACCACAGCAAGAGACTATTAAAAAATGTGGGTCCTAGCTTTCTCTTCTTTTGGCTGCTTCAGACTAGAAAGATGGGTAACTTACATCTCAATTAACAAAGGATCCACAGCAACAGGTCTGTTTTCACTCATACCCCCAAAAACGAGAAAGCTTTTGCCCTGTACATTCTACTACAGCTCTACAATCCCTTATACCAACCCTTGGGGGCAGATGGATTTGAAATTCAGAGCTTTTGCACTTTATATATAAAGATATGAATGGCACATAGACCCTGTATCACTTAACTCCCTCAGCAAAGCTGTGGCTACTGCGTAAGTAAACACATCAACATTTCCGCAGGAAGACAGTTTAGTCACAGTGCAAAATAAAGACATCAGTTCTGGTCAGGTTTTACATTCCATTAGTTCTACAACAAAAAAAAGTCTGTTTTTGGAGTTTTTTGGATAAGAGATTATAAACTTGTTTTCTGCCTTTGCATTCTTCGCATCGTAATAGAAATAGATTAAACCAAAGGATGGTCATGTTACAACAGAACTTCAGTCTAATTAAGAGTTTCTCTCCTTTTAATACTATTTATGGTAAATACATACATAGAACTTATTTCATTTGTAATTTCATTACAACTTCATATACAAAGGCACATATAAGAAATTCATCTTCACAGAAACTTTTTTAAAAAAAGACAAAAAACACAAGCCCTAATGAGCAAGATTTACTTTCCAGAGACAACACTGAGAAGGCTGAAATTCTACAATCATATTGAACTGAAGCATGAGTTAATAAACGAACACTTGAAATTTATTCAAGTATGAAACTTAGGAAAAAGACATTTTAAATGAAGGCAATCTTCATATTCCACAGAATTGAAGAAAAAAATTAAACTTACGTTATAAAAATAAAATTCAGATCCCAAACAATTAGGAATCAGAAAATGGGTTTCTTACCTTTTCTTTCCAGAATGATGTGGACTGAACAGCAAGGTGGGTTATTCACTCTGATGTTATGGAAAATAATTGCTTCTTAGAGAGACTTAAGTTTTTCCTTGATTAAAAAATAATTATAAGCTCCCTACAATATTCTAAGGTAACATAGGGAGAAGAGGAAAAATTCAAACCAGCTTTTTTAGTTCCAAGAGTGTGACTTTCTTCTAATAGCTGCCAATACAGATAGAGGTTTAAAGTCCATTTCCTAAGTCTGTATCTCCTCTCACAGCTTTTAGCTGTCTCATCTGAACTGCAAAACCTGTGCCCTTCTACCTTTCACAAATACAAATTAAACACTCACTAATCTTCACATAGCCTATATACCAGTCAAGGAGTATTTTGTATTTCACTTCAATTTCGGTGGGAACTACTAAAACTTTTGGTAGAGTACATCTTTCAACTTAGCTTAAATGCACTCAACCTTGAGTGAAGGAAATTTCCATCTTGGTCCTGTTACCAAAATAGTCAATGAATACAAATGAGCCCAGGCTTGCTAAGTCTACCTCACATCAACCTTCCACAAATTAAGTTACTTAAAAGTAGTGATGAACATTCTATACACGAAACAGAACTGGTTTTACTCTATTTTTCCGCTTGACTATATTTTCAATTCTTGCAAAAAACAAAAACAAAAACAAAAAAAAACACTAGTCACTTCCTTAATGAATCTATACCAAGTGCTTTACTTAAATACTTAAGGTGGAATCCTAGTTTTGAAATCGATATCCCTTCTTTTCCTCCTGACATTCCACAAGGTTCATTTAAATGTATTGGGTAGGTGACCTTATGCAAACCTCTCTTGAAGTCTGTTTCCTTCACTGCCGATTATTTCTAGTTTTTCCTAAGTTTGAAATTATGTCACCTGAACAGCTGTCTTAAATTCAGCTTCCAACTATGATCAGCACCCAAGGGAAATGTTAAGATTTAGTTGTTTGTTTTGGGTGCAGAAAGAGTGGTTTGATGGTTTTGACCAACCATGAGGAAATCAGAAGAAAAATCCCCAACTCAAGCAAGTTGAAAATTTAGCACCAAGGGGCTATAAAGTAAAAAGATACAAGAGCGAGTAAACTAGGTATCGTCACTGCTTTGTTGTTTTGGATACAGAAAAACCTTATAGCTGAGAAGGGTTTACAACGCAAAATTCTCAAGAATGCCCAGCTTTTTATTAGCAATAATGCATTCAAATAAGCAATTAATCTTCTAGTGTACTATCCATTTCAAAAAGCAAAAGTAATTTGTCTTGAGTACTAATCTGCGCTGAATATAACATTTAATACTTACCAATTTTTGAGATACAAGTTTCATTGAGAATCTCAAAGGCTATCTCTCCAAGTTAACATCAATCTAACAGTCACCACCTGATTTTGCACAAAAACTTACGCTGGGTGGCTGATCACCAAAAATTAAGCAGCATCTATAAATTTTTTATCACTTTTTATCCAAGTATGGGAAGTTTATCGTTCAGAGACTAAATCATCCCCTCATTTACCATATTACATAAACAATTGCCTTATTCTCACCCTTTCTTATCTTCCCCTGAAGACTTACAACAATTAACAGTAAGAGGTGGCTAATATCATTTATTACAGATTACCTTTCAAGAACCTTTAATTTACTAACACATAAACACAAGAGTCAGAATCTTACCAATTTAAAGTATTAAGTGATAGACTAGTCACCCATTAAAATCTTACATGAAGAGGAAAAAGGACAACCATGCATAGTTTTTTAAAAAATGTTTATTTTTTTTCAAAGAAAAACGGCAATAGCCAATTGGAAACCTACTTATTCTTCAACTCCAATTTTGTTTTCTTTAAATTTAGAAGTGACTTACTGATTTACTATTTTAAACAAACCCCCCCTTTCCCCTTTAAATGTTTACCATCTACTCGTGCTGAATCCTTCCAAGGAGATTGCTCCAGCGTTTATCTCCAGGTCCTCGCTTTGCTCCTTTTACCAAAAAATGCAAAACACAACTCCATCGTGCATCTTAAGGGCTCCAATCGTCAAAAATAGGAAAAAAAAAAATCTTTGGAATAGCCAATTAAGTTGAATAAAAAAAAAAAAATCCACACGAATGCGGTTTGGTTGGGGCAGGAATCCACTCCTATGTTCCTGGTAATCTGATCCCGCTCCATGAATCCTTGTAATTCATCCTCCCTATCCTATCCACATTATGATTTGAATCCAATGATCCAGCTCCAAGGATTGGGATCCAGTGAGCCCTCTCCAATCCAAACCTTTATAACCAGCAAAACCAAAAAAGAGGAGGCAAAATGTTAGATACTGTAATCAAAAAAGGTTTCTGGGGAATGATGAGTTATGTCTGTCATCAGTTTAACAGATGTACATCAATAACTATCAAATTCCCCAAAACAAGTTTCTGAATGGTGTTCAGATAAATTTTAGAAACTTAATCATCATAGAGACTAATTGGAAGAAGCATTTTATATTTACAGTTCAACTGATAATGCCAACACTTGTTACTGTACAGCGTATTACAGGTTTTGTGGTTGCAAAAAGTTATGTAGTTGAAAAGTTTACTGGTATTGCTACCCACCTAAGTCTAAACTAAATCTAATGTTCCCACCTGCAATTTGTAAATTAAAGTGTTTTAAACATACCAGTCAATTATGAATATTAGTTTAAAGGGAAAGGTGAGACTTAAAAGTATTCCCAACTAGATTATCTACACCAATACGTTGGAATTCTATATTTTGCTTTCATTTTGTCTTAAAAAAATGAAATAGCAACGCTATATCAGTCACACAGAGGACATGCAGACTTAGCAGTATTGATATTATACTCTATCTGGTTGGAATTAAAGACACCCTGTACCCACATGTACACCAACAGCAGGTCACACATTAACAGTTGTAACTAAGCACTGTGACAAATTAGCCAGTTCTTCCCACATTAGTCCCTATTAAAACAAAAAAGGGGGGAAGGGAGCAAAATAAATTGTTACAAAATGGGCAATGTAATTCTGCCACAATTGCCAAGGTTTAAAGAACAAAGCAATTGTAGCTAAAGATAACTGCATAAGATGTTTGCAAGTGTTTTAAGGTAGATGTATATAATCATTTTTAACCCCTGCCTTGTAGTATAAGGTCAATACTGCCAATTTCATCTGTGACAATAGCACTTGGAGTCATACCATTGCCTCCATTATTGATCTGATCCTCCTCAATCCTCCTTTTGACAATCCTAAAATGATTGAAATGTGCTCCACAATCCTTAATCCAAAGCATTCTTAATCCATCTCTTCAGATATGTCTACAGAAAGACACATGAAAAGCAAGATAAACATAAGAACTTCCCCAGGTAAGATAACCACAAACACCCCCAACATCCCAGTTCACACAAACCAGAGCAGAATAGACATTTACACAATATCACAGTCTGAAGAGCATGGAGAGTTAACTAAATTAAACAATCCTGTCTATGACATCACTTAAAATACAATTTATCAGACATGAGGGGAATGTAGATGTTAGGAGCAAGGGGATATTACACAAGAATGCAATTCAACACTTTAGCCCATTCTGAACAAAACAGTTTGAATTAAAAAATGAAAAGATTGTACTGAGTAAAGGAAAACTGTATACAACATGGGTTCTACAAAAAGTGTCACCAATCATCTTATGTACGAGAGCGAGATCTGCTATGACGGGGAGAATAGCGTGGTGATCCTCTGCTTCTCCTTGGGGAGTAACTGCGACTCCTGCTGTTGCTTCTGCTACGGCTTCTGCTACGACTACGGCTTCGAGATCGAGATCTTCCATAACTTGGACTTCTGGGCCCATCAACTTTAACCCGGATGTAGGCAGTTTCTCCCTATTGAATAGACAGAACTTTCGATTGAAAGATCTAAGCTTTCACCTGTCTTCAGGCATGCTGAATGAATACAATGTAACTACAGCCAGAAATGTGGCACTTTTACTCGGACACCCTTGCCTGAATCTTACCTTCAAATTCCACTGTTAAGACCACTGTATCCAATTCTGGCCAAACAAAAGAATAAGTGTATAACCTACCTCATGAGATCTAAACTTAGTGTTATCCAGTTTTCGAACTGCATAGGTCATATCTTCTTTCCGTACAAACTCCACGACACCAGTGCCATCTCGGTAAACATCAGCATAACATACATCACCTGCTTCACGCATGTGATCCTTCAAGTCCTGCCAGCTTCCACTTGGAGGCAGTCCTAAAAAAGTGTTTTTCAACACCAATTACCCTATGTTTCACATTAAAGTTTACATTAGAACAAAGACTACTTTAAAATTTATGATTATACTTAAGATCCTAGATAAAGAGCTGTAAGATTCTGGAATCCAGAGTCCAAAGTTATTTACAAAGTAAGAATCTTCATATTCTGGGTACCACAACCTAATTTGGTCCATCTCCATTACTTAGAGTAATCTTTGTTTACTAAATTCCCCTAAGAAACTAAAGTAACTTAAGACCCAGCATAAAAACTTGCATTTGTCAAATTGGGCATGCAAGTAAAATTTTAAAGTGGCTCTTGTCCCTTCTCATCAACCCACACGAACAAGAAACTCACCAGAGACAACCACTCTGTTTTCAGAACGCCTGGATGGCGGGCCATAGCGGCCTCGGGGAGCCCCGCCACCTCCACCCCCGCCGCCGCCTCGGCCGGTACCACGGCCGCTTCGAGGAAACTCCACCCGCAAACGGTATCCATCGTAATCATAGCCGTCGCGACCGTACACCGCGTCTTCCGCGTCTCTGCGTGATCACAGAAAGCAAAAGGGATGAGAACAAGGGCCGGGAGGGGCAGCCAGATCGGCCGGGAAGCAGAGGCCCCGCACATGCGCACCCAGTGGGGAAGAGCCCACATGCGCCGCATAATAGGAATGGCCCCTCCCCCACCCAGAAGCACGCCAGGCGCCCGACCACGACACCAGCCCTCCGCGCCTCAGTTTCCCGCTCCGAGCCTGCCAGTCGGCTCTGGGGACGTCCACGGGCCCAGCCACCAGAGAAGCCACACCGATTCGGCTCCTTACTCGACTCCTGCATGGGCGACATTGTCTTGCCCCCACCTAAGAGCCCACCTCCCCATCTCTGTTTAAGGCCTTGGAGCCTTCCCCAACTCCTCCAACCTATCTCCTCAAGGCCACAAGCCCCAGGCCGCCTCACCGCGGGTCTTCGAACTCAACGAAGGCAAAGGGCGGTCCTCCGCGGCGATTCTTGAGATCGATGTCGCGAATAGCACCGTATTTGTAGAACACGTCCTCAATGTCCTTGGTTCGGATGTCTGGAGGTAAGTTACCCACGTAGATGCGACAATCGTTGTTCCCTGCCGGGCCACGAATCACACCACCTCCCGACATGGCGGCGACGAAAAGCGCGGACTCGAGAACAGGCCTTCCCACCAAGCCTAGCGCACCGCAGAGCGAGCCCGCAGCGACACCACGTCTCCCGCGTCCCCTCCAAAATGGCGCCTTTATCAGCTCGGCGCACGGATATGGGGGGAGGGAGGAAGAGAAGCGGGAGGAAGCGGCTATTCGATCTCAGTACGCACGCGCAAGAGCGTAACGGGTGCTGCGAAAACTACGTTCGCGCACGCGCGACGTCACCCTCCGCGCGAAGGGGAAAAAAGTTCCCCGCGTTCCCGATTTGGGGAGTCGTTAGCCAATGGAGTGACCCGCCGTTTGGTAAAAATTAAATAGAGGCCTCGTTAAAGGGGTTACTAATCCCTGTAGAGTCTTAAAGGAGAGCCAGTTTCCCCAGGAATGAGCCTCTTTTAAAGCAACTCGGCGCCTTGAAAGGAGTTGGTGAAACCTAGCCTAGAGCTTTGTCCCACCATGCTCTGCGGTGTTAACGGCCTTTGGCGGGAAACACTCCCGGGGGCGGGGTCAAAGGGGGAGGGACCGGCCGGTTGCTCCGGAAACGGGGGCATCCTCGTAGAGTGCCCTTAGTCCGGGAGCTGTGTTCCTGGTGATTCAGCCGACAGCCAAGGCGTGCCTCTGTCTTCCCTCCTCTTCTGCGGAAGGCCGTGGACTGCTTAGACACGTCTCTAATTTAGGGGAACCCCGCTTAGATTCCTTAGTAAATATTCTGCGCTCGTACGGTTCCACCTTCGATTCAGAACTTAACTCTGTATAGCTCAATTCAACACTCACTGTACTAGTGGCAGTGGTTCGTGCCCTGATCGACTAGTCACTGGTGGTACCTGCCAAGTAGGACCCAGGCCTCTGCTTCTCTCCTTAATCGCCTGTCACTAGGCGTAGCGCAGAGGAGAGGTCCAGTGAAGGTTTGCAGAGTGGATGGTGTGTGTTATGTCTCCAACCCCTTTCAAAGAACGAGATGAAAGTGCGCGCGCGTGTGTGTTTGCAGAATCCTGAAGTTTGTTCCTTTTTTAAAACTCATTACCGAGGCTCTCAGGTAATATAAATGATCAAAACGAATGTGTGAGAACTGTGACCATTAGAGACCGCAGTCGCTGCTCAGGACTGATCCCGCTTGCATGCTGGCCCAGGGAGATAAGAACTTTTTACATTTTTTCCAGAGACATCTGAAATGTGAATTTTTATGTGAAATGCTGGGATTTTTAAATATTAGAAATGAATTCAATTTTTTTTTAAAAAACCCTGCAATCATAAGTATGCTAAAACAAATCTGCACTCTGAGTTTAAAGGTGATTTTCTTCGTGTTATATGTTTATTACAACAATCCCTCTCCCCAAGGCTGTGAAGCAGTTTACAGAGATACCATAAAACGTTATAACTGGATGAAGAAATCAGGAGGAATGGGAAAATGAGGGGGGAGGATTAAGATGAAGTCATGGGTAAGGTTAGAACAGAAAACGCCTGCAGTATTAGCCTGGTGAGTTCCTAGAGACAAACTGCAAGTTTGACTCTGGTCATCCCAGAAGTCGCAGTAAAGAGGGGAACATAAGTATATTGAAAATCCAAAGTGCCTTTGAAATTAAAAAAAAAAGATTGTTTAGGTGAAGGGCATGTTTTCTTAGTTCTAAAAGTTAATTGAATGTATTTTACAAATGTCTTTCAGTGATCGCAAAATACAAATTCAGTTTGGTCCTCAGCAGCTCCATAGAGGATCTTTAGTAGTCCTTGAACTCTCTGTAATAGTTTCCAAAATTATGTTTATATGTGCATGTGCTTTTTTCTGCAAAGAGTATTTGAAATTTTAATCAGATTCTTAAAGGAGTCTATAGATCCCAAAAAGGAAAAGAATCTCTGAAAATTTTAGAGGGAAGGACAGATTGTTTTTCCTTTCGACCATCCTTCAGTAATATTTTTTGAAACTGAGCTTTCAATAAAAAAGGGAAGAACCTGATAATTTTAAAAATGAGAAGCTGACCCAAAAGGATGCTATTTCAACAAATTGATTTAGTTTCTAGCACTGTCCTATTTGGTTAGTTGCAGAAGAGATGGGAGTTGTTAAAAAACTGCAGGCACATAATGTATTGATTCTTTCATTCAATAGTTATTTACTGAACACATCTTCTTTCTGTTCTAACTTTTTACCCATCAACTTAGAATTATTCAGGCTTGTCTTCTGTTGATTAATGTTAAGTCAATGATAAGTGATTTAAACATAGGTTCTTTTAATTTCTAGGCATTTTCATTCCAGAAAAATAAGAAAACCATGAATTTACCTTGATTTATTCTTGTCTGTTCAATTTAATGCAATCATTTCTGATTTTGTTCAGTTCAGAAATTCAAAGTAGAATTTAATATAGAGTAAATAGGGCATTCTTGTTTTCCTATTGGACTCTTTTATTGTATTTGAATGTAACCAAATTATAGGTTCTGGGATTCATGATGAGGTCAGGATATAACAGGAAAGGTCTGGATGGCTATTTATCAAGGTCTCCCAGGATGACAGTTAAGAGTGTGATCTTAATATTATTAGTCTCCCAGAGTTGATTAACATATTTTAGTTCACAATAGTAAAAAACAGGAAAGCAAATAAACCAAGCCATTTGTTCATTTGTTGGGGGCTAAGGCAGATTCATTTTTGATAACCAGGATGCTCAAATTGTATGTGCCAAGATAACTAACTGTTTTGGCAGGTCTGGCAAGCAAATTAGGCAGTTGCTTAGTAAGTGAGGGATCAAAACAAAATGAGGTGAATCATTTTGGGAGATATTTCATTCAGGTTATGGTGGAACCTGATAAATGATCCCTGGCCCACAGCAGAGTATACCTCTTCAAAGACAGGAGAATTCATACCTCCTGGGTTTTGTGCCTCTGTTCCCTGGACCGTGCTTGGTAAAGTTTGGTAATTCTCTTTCTGTAGGCTAATCTTCAGGCATACTTTCTCTAAACAGTGTACTAGACAATTGATTAGATTTCTGCTGACCCCATTACAACCATTTCCAATTTTGCCTCCCGAGATTACATCCTCATTTTAATTAGGGGTTTAGAGTGTTCCTAAACTCCTCAGCTACACATTCAATTCACAGGCAGTTTTATGGATTGCTCCCACAACTAGCTAATTTATTGAGTATGGATTTTACCAGTTTAATTTTCAGAAGCTGCCTTATTTTCAACTCTATTGCTAGTTATGAAAAGTTACTTCCTCAAAAAGAAACTTTAAATGCTTTCGATTCAAGCCAGTAAGTATATACCAGTGTCAGCTCTAAAAATACTTTACCCTACAAATGATAACTTGGGAGGAAAAAAAGAAAAGGAAAATTCAGAGTTAAGCACTGTGAGGCTTGAAATCACAAGACCCAGTTTTTCAGTGATTTGCCGAACATTTAAAACTCTGTACCTGTGGTGATAGTTACACAGCTCTATAAATATACTAAAAATCATTGAATTGTACACTTAAAGCGAGTAAATTGTGTAGGACATAAATTATAGCTCAAAACTGTTTTTAAAAATGACTGGGGAAAAATATCTCCACAATCAACCAAATCACTCTCTAGTACCATTTCTCTAAGGGCATTATTGGGAGTGGGGACTGTTCTAGAGTAATTCGCACTGAAATATGGCTTCCCTAACCTGGAAATTCTGTTTTCAGTATTCATGTGTCCATCCCTGCTGTCTTCCCGGGGCATAACTGTTATTTTTACTAGGTAAAGAGACACAAAGATTAGGAATACTCGATTCCACTGTGTACAGGAGTTACCTCCAGGAACAGTTCACTTGCGTAATTCTCTGTTCCCTTGCTCCACGTGTTTTCGTGGAAGTGGTATAAAAGGAGGCAATAGTATATATCTTTTAATTTCATTTATATTTGTCTCATCTTCGCTAGTAAACTATGTTGAGGACAGATTTCTGCTGTAACTCCTTTTATTACCGGTAAATCCTCTGTTAAGACGAATATTATTGACTGTTTACTGACTACTCTTTGAAAAAAGAGACATTAGATGAGCAGAATGTTGTTTCTATGGAAACTTCGTCATGTTGCTGTCAGTGGATAGACACAATGGGTACAAGGATTGTTCTTCATTTCACTGAATAATAAAAGATGGCCACTTTTCAAGCCCAAACATGTCATCTAATAATATAATCTTAGTAATCTTATTTTAGGACTGGCCTCATTCATTCTTGGATTCTTCGTGTTTTGTTTTTGGCTAATTCTTCCCATCTTTATTGTCCCATGATTGATAACAATAGGATATGATTTTGCCAGAAAACAGCTCTTAAAATGATCTATCACAAAGAGAGAGATTTTCACCCTGCCTTCCTCTTCCTATTATTACTCCCTCGCTCCCTCTTCCTGCTTAATTCTTTCTCTTAAAAATTAAAACTCATAATGTAAATTTTCTAACTGGAGTAAATGGCTCTTTAAGGAATTATATTAAAATATGGCAGATATGCTTTATTTGCTAAAAATGTTACCTTTTTGGCAATTTAATCTTATAAGGTGAGTCTTACATAAGTGTTAGCTATTATTGTTAGTAGTAATAATGGTACTATATGTTAATAATGCTGCCAAGTATTTTAGAAATAATTCCAATAAAAATTTTTTTATTTGAACTTTTGAGAGTGTGACTTTTTTCTCTTTATTGTTTATTTCTCTTTATTGTCTTAAAAGGTATCCTAGATTAGCTGAAATCTCTCAGAATTACTTTTCTAAATTTGCTTGCAGAGTTGAGAAGTTGCAACATAGACTACATGGCCCACAAGCCTGAAATATTTACTATTTGGCTTTTTACAGAAAAAGTTTGCCAACCTCTGACCAAGAGGAAAATAACCTGCTTTTATAATTTTTGCTTAAATCTAATTTAAAAATTCAGACTTGTCATGTTCTCTCTCTCTTTTAGGTGTTTTGTCATGGGTAATGTATTAAATTGTTAATATTGTAAACATAAGTGATACCCTTTTTCAAGTGATGTATGGTTTACACATGCTTCATCAGCATTACTACAGTTTAGTGATAAGGTATGAAGAGCTGGTGGAAACAAACTCCCCTGCCAGTCTGCCCAGCCTAGAAGATGAGGTGTTGCTCTCCTCCAATTGGTTGCTTTTTTTTTGTAGTCTAGTTGACTCAAAATTGCTCAGTGCAAGAGTGCAGGTTTCTGTAACCATTCTTGCACTGAAGTAATGTTGCATACAAAGAGTTCATAACAGTTTTTTTCATTGAGATAACAGTTTATAACGTTATGTACATTTCAGGTGTACATCATTATAATTTGACTTGTGTGTACACTACATTGTGTTCACCACAAAAAGTCTAGTTTCTATCTGTCACCATACAAATGTGCCCCTTTACCTGTTTTGCCCCCCTTTCAGCTTCTTTCTCCCACCTGGTAACCACCAATATGTTCTCCATCTGACTTATTCCACTTAGCATAACACCCTCAAGGTCCATCCATGTTATCACAAATGACAAGATTTCATCTTTTTTTATGGCTGAGTAGTATACCATTATATATGTATACCATGTCTTTATCTATTCATCCGTCAGTGGGCACTTAGGTTGCTTCCAAGTCTTGGCTATTGTGAATGATGGTGCAAGGAACATAGAGGTGCATATATCTTTTCAAATTAGTGTTTTCATGTTCTTTGGATAAATACCCAGAAGTGGAATAGCTGGATCATATGATTGTTCTATTTTTAATAGAATTTGAGGAATCTCCATACTGTTTTCCATAGTGGCCGTGCCAGTTTACATTGCTACCAGCAGTATACGAGAGTTCTGTTTTCTCCACATCATCTCCAACATTTGTTATTTCTTGTCTTTTTAATAACAAGCCTTTCTGATGGGCATGAGGTAATATATCATTGTGCTTTTGATTTGCATTTCCCTAATAAATAGTAATGTTGAACATCTTTTCCATGCCTGTTAGCTATCTGTATATCTTCCTGGAAAAATGTCTGTTCAGATCCTTTGCTCACTTTTTAATTGGATTGTTTTTTGTTGTTGAGTTGTATAAGTTCTTTATATATTTTGGATATTAACCCCTTATTGGATATATGATTTGTAAATATCTTCCCAATCAGTAGATTGTCTTTTTGTTTTCTTGATGGTTTCCTTTGCTGGCAGAAGCTTTGTAGTTTGATGTAGTCTCATTTGTTTATTTTTGCTTTCATTTTCTTTGACTGAGGAGACATATTCAAAAAGATAGTTTTAAGACCAATGTCATGGGGGCTGGCCTGGTGGCACAGCGGTTAAATGCTCACGTTCCGCTTCCGTGGCCTGGGCTTCGCTGGTTTGGATCCCGGATGCGGACATGGCACTGCTCAGCAAGCCATGCTGTGGCAGGCGTCCCACATATAAAGTGGAGGAAGATGGACACGGATGTTAGCTCAGGGCCGGTCTTCCTCAGCAAAAAGAGAAGGATTGGCAGCAGATGTTAGCTCAGGGCTAATCTTCCTCAAAAAAAAAAAAAAGACCAATGTCAAAGAGCATGCTGCTTATGTTTTCTTCTAGGAGTTTTATGGTTTCAGGTCTTAGATTCAAGTCTTTAATCCATTTTGAGTTAATTTTTATGTATGGTGTAAGACAGTAGTCTAGTTTCATTCTTTTGCATGTGGCAGTCCAATTTTCCCAACACCATTTACCAAAGAGACTGTCATTTCTCCACTGTATGTTCTTGGCTCCTTTGTCAAAAATTAGCTGTTCATATATGCGTGGGTTTATTTCTGGGCTCTCAATTATGTTCTATTGATCTGTATGTCTTTGTCTGCCAATACCATACTGTTTTGATTACTATAGCTTTGTAGTATACTTTAAAATCAAGGAGTGTGATACCTCCAGCTTTGTTCTTTTTTCCTCAGGATTGCTTTAGCTATTTGGGGTCTTTTGTTCATAACAGGTTTGGTGTAAGTAAATATCTATTATTGTCATTCACTGTGGAATTTGCAGGTGGAATTTCCAAAATTTGCATATTGTCTTCTACAATTGTGGGATCTCACCAGCTTTCAGACTGGTCCTGGTACTACTATGCTGTCCCCAGAGGGCTATTAGATATGGATACCTGTGTGGTCTACAATCTAGACCCATGCCCAAGCCTTTCTTGTCTGGATCCCACCTGCCTTCATGTGGCCTGGAGCCATTCTACCTCACTGGCTGCAAAATTGTTTTTCCCCTTGGCTCAGAGTCTCCATTTCCTGTCTTGGGATCTATGTTTATATAAGATGATTGAGAATGAGAGTGTTTGACTTTATAGGAATTTCCTCTCTTTTCTGCAGGAATATAACCTCTCCCTCTGCTTCCAACAGAATGATTTCATCAGGTCATAATAGGCCAACACTGATATATTTTCTGAAGTGTAGATTGTTCACAATTAACACCACATGGAGGACATTCTCAGTACATAGTCAAGATTGAACTTTGCCAGCCAAACATGGTCTATCTAGTACATTTTTCCTTTTCCAGTTCCAGTTCCAGTTCCTAGTAAATGATGAGAAACAAGTCTTCTGGATCTCAGTTTCTGATACAGTGCAAGCACAGCTTAAACAAGAGCGTACACATTCCCGCAAAAACATATCTGCATCATATAGAGATAAATATTTCATCTATACATTCCTAATCCCCTATAATAATTTTGCAGTGGCATAGCACGTCTTCGCCAAAAACATAATTTATATGCCCAAGTAATATATTCAGCTTCTCAATCTAGAATATCTGCATTCAGAAAAAAGCTTTCCTATAGTTTTTCCCAAGATGAATCTGTCTTGTGACTAACTTGATATTGTGGATAGATAGCGTAGTGGAGAAAAAGGTTGAAGTTCTTGTCTAAATTGTTTTTTTATTTGTTTGTTTTTGTGAGGAAGATTGCCCCTGAGCTAATATCTGTGCCCATCTTCCTCTATTTTATGTGGGATGCTGCCACAGCGTGGCTTGACGAGCGGTGCTATGTCCATGCCAGGGATCCAAACCTGCGAACCCTGGGTTGCCGAAGCAGACTGCACAACCTTAACTACACCCCGGGCCAGCCTCTGTTTTTATGGTGTTTTTAGAGAGGAGATAGGGCGTATGCTAAAAAAAGAGTTGAGAAATTCCCTCCACGTATCACACAGAGAAATAAAAGTGTCCCTGGCCACACAGGACACAGCCTCTAGTCCACCCAAATATATAACTAGAGGGAATGTGATGGAGCTCTTCTGCCTTTCTACGTTTCTGGAGAATGCCTCCCTTATGGAAAGGCTGGCAGGATGATAAAAACCTCCTGATTAATGTAATGCTTTTCTTTGTTGCTCGGGGCTTATCTATGTGTGTCTTTAACAACCAGCTAGTTGGAAAAACGTCTCAGGTTTCTCCATGCTAGTCCGTTTGATGTGCCGGGCAGCAGCCTATTTTGGAAGAGTACAGACTTTGGAGCTTAGCAGATCTGAATTTGAATCCTGACACCTCCACTTACTAGTTAGTTGTATTATCCTGGTCCTTTATTCATCAATTCATCTGCTCATATATTCATTCTTAGTCAGAACATTTATCGAGCTCTCTCGCTGTGCCAGGCCCTAGGCTGGACCTCAGGGGTACAAGGGTAAAGAAACATGACACCTGCCGAGGACACTTTGCCCTGGGTCTACCACAGTAGCTTAACAAATGTTCCTGAGCACTCATGCCATCAATAAAACATTTCTGAGTGCAAACCCCTCATAAATATACATTTTTATATATTATGTACATGACTTCTACAGCAGTATATTGTGTACATAATAAGATATTTGATTAAAAAATACATAGTATTGGGGCTGGCCCAGTTGTGTAGTGATTGGGTTTGCATGCTCTGCTTTGGCGGCCCAAGATTCGCTAGTTTGGATCCTGGGTGCAGACCTGTGCACTGCTTATCAAGCCATGCTATGGCAGGCATCCCATGTATAAAGTAGAGGAAGATGGACTCGGATGTTAGCTTAGGGCCAGTCTTCCTCAGCAAAAAGAGGAGGATTGGCAGCAGATGTTATCTCAGGGCTAATCTTCCTCAAAAATAAGAAAAAAATACATACACAGTGTTGTATTACATGCCACCTGGTACATATACCCAATTTTAGAGACTACTGGTTTAGTGGTATGATTTTCTGAACTTTGTTTTCCTCATTAAAATTGTGATGATGAAACCCTTCTCATGGTATTTCTTTTCTATAGAACTATTTTTTATTGAGATATAATTGACATGTAACTGTATTAATTTTAGGTGTACAATATAATAATTCGACATATGTATTTATTGTAGTGATTATCACAGTAAGTTTAGTTAACATCCATCACCACATGTAGTTACAGATTTTTTTCTTGTGATGAGAACTTTTCAGATCTACTCTCTTAGCAGCCTTCAGATATACAATACAGTCTTGCTAACTATAGTCACCATGCTGTGCATTACATCCCCAGGACTTATTTAACTTACAGCTGGAAGTTTGTACCTTTGACTACCTTTGCCCAATTCTCATAGTATTGTTGCTCATTCATTCACTTAACAAATTTCACTGATCACTCTCCAATATTAGATTCTGCCTGAGGGACTAGAGATAGAGTGCTAAATGCCACTTGTATTTTTTAATGTCTAAGAGGAGACGTCTGTTAGAGAGGGACACTTTTATACGTATACTTTCATTGATATTCAATATATTAAAATTCTTCAATTTAAAAAATCTAGCTTTTCTTAAGTCTTAAAGCTCAACTTAGTCTTGAAAATGATTAATCTAATAGGTTATATAAAGATAAGATCCATTATTTTTACTTGTTCTATGATTAATGTTCAGTTAATCCTTAAGTTTAAAAGATTAAGTCCTCAAACATTTAGCATATTGTGTAAGTAGTTCATCAGACTTCGTGAAACATTTAAAGTAATTACACATTTAATATATCTGATTCTCTCAAACACTTCAAATTCCTAACATTAGTCCTACATTCATCAGGGTTCACTGCAGGAAACAGAAACACTCTAGGTGTTTTAAGCAGAAAGGAGTTAGATACAGGAGATTAGGTACGTGCAGAAGAGTTGGAAGCAATGGAGGAGTGAGCTCAAGGCATGCCTCCAGGTGTGACTCCTGGAACATTGCAGGACCCATCTATCAAGAACGTTGCTTCCTCTGCCTCAGTCGGGAAAGTGGAGATCAGGAGGCCAGAACCTGTGTAATTGCTGTCAAAAAATTCCCAGCACCCTGCCTAAGATGCCACTCAGGGATCATAGAGCCAGGATCAGGAAGCTGTAGTGGCCGCTACCATAGTTGCCTCATCACCGAATTGTGCTTTCTGGCTGCCACTACTGCAGTTGCTTCTCAATACCCAAGAAACTAGAGACTGGACACTGGCAACCCCAAATTTCACCAGCACTATACACTGCAAAGTGTCAGGATGATGGACATTGCCACGCTTCTATCTTCTGTCTTATGTGGTCATTGTTGCTCATATGTACGTTCTGATTCTTCTAAGTGAATTGAAATCTCCTTGAGGAAAGGTGTCATGACTTCTTTTTATTTTTCAGCCTGTAGCACAGGCACACAGAAGTTGCTCAGTAAATATACATTGATGCTTGGGTATTCAACATATTGATAATTGAGACTGTCCTCTTGATGCCTTGGTTTTGATTGAGTATTCTAATCTTCCTTCTCCTTCAGCTCAATTTCCAGTGTGCCAACCATAAGCAACTGAGCATGCACAGTAAGTACTATTGAAGTGGAAAGGAAGACCTGGATCACTTCCACTGGCAATTGGTCAGAGACATCCATTGTAGACATTACTATGTAGCTATTATGCTGCTGATAATATATGTGTAGTAGTGGTTGTCTGTAACAGACAGTTTTAGAGTTGGTATTTGGGCACCAGTACACCTAATTGGTATAATTTCATTTATCCCTGAGCTCTAGCTGCACAAGTGTATTGGGAATGGTACCTGTATATAGCACACATGGTCATCATGCAAATCTAATATAAAGTAAAATTTCCTAATGTAACACTTCTTCCCAACCCAATAATTATAGACATCTGTTTAAGAAATTAACTAGGGACCAGCTCTGTGGCCGAGTGGTTAAGTTTGCACGCTCTGCTGCGGCAGCCCAGGGTTTGGATCCTGGGAGTGGACAGGGCACCGCTCCTCAGGCCACGTTGAGGCGGCATCCCATATCCTACAACTAGAAGGACGTGCAACTAAGATATACAGCTGTGTACTGGGGGGTTTGGGGAGATAAAGCAGGAAAAAAAAAAATACTGGCAGCAGTTGTTAGCCCAGGTGCCAATCTTTGAAAAAAAAAAGGGAAGATTGGCAACAGTTGTTAGCCCAGGTGCCAATCTTTAAAAAAAAAATTAACTAAATTTTATTCAACTTTTAGATTAAAATCACAAATATTAATCAAACTTTCCAAAACAAAAGCATGATTCTAGAAGACTTCTGGTTTTAAGATGACAGAGTAAAGACATTTCTGTCCCATTTTCATCTCAAAAAACACAACAGAAATCAGAAATACAAACTCAATCTTTGATGAAACTATAAGACATCTGAGGCCTTAAACCATGAAAGTAAAAAGTAGAAAGTAGAAAAAGTAGAAAATAGAAAGCAGAAGTAGAAAAGACTTGGCAAATTGGCAGAGTCACAGAGGAACAAACCTGGATACCCTAAACAACAAGCTGAATTTCCTCACAAAACCCATGAATGGCTCAGAAACAGGTGTTTCAGGTCCCTGGGTAAGTAAGGCTAATGGAGGAGAGAGAATCTCTGGAAAACTTCAATTTGACCAAAAGCAAAAGAAATGTAGCCACCTCTCCCTATGGGGAAGTCCTGCCCGTATATATGATGCTTTCCATCAACTTTATTCATAAATATGAATGGCCAGTCAAGAACTGCCAGATGTTTAAGTAAAGTGTCCAAGAAGAAAGAAAGAGACTGAACCAAATAAATAGGAAAAAAGGAGATCGGACATGTGTGCATGGTGTATATATAAAACAATCACGGAATAAGAAAGAAGCCCTCTTGAAAATTCAAAATATGATAGTAAAAATTAAACAAAAACTAAAAAGAAAGGTTGAAAGATAAAATCAAGGAGACTTCTCAGAAATTAGAGCAGAAAAACAGATAAATGACAATAAGGAGAGAAAAATAAGAATGCTAGAGGATTAATTCAAGAAGTTCAAAAACTACTAATGAGTGTTCCAAAAAGGCAGAATGTAGGCAGAATGTTATCACAGAAATAATAAAAAATATTTCCCAGAACTAAAGGATATGAGTCTTCAACTTGATAGAGACCACCAAATGCCCAGCACCATGAACAAAAAGAACCTCACCAAATTACATCCATTTTAGAATGCCATAAATAAAGAAAACGTTCTAAAAGAAAAAATAAATAGATCACATACAACCTCCCCCTGCCCCCAGGAATCAGAATATCATTAGATTTCTCAGTAACAACACTGGAAGCTAAAACAACAACAGTGGAGCAATTCCTTGAGTTTTCTGAGTGAAAATTTATTTTCAATGTTTCATTCTATACCCAGCGTAACTCTCAGTGAAGTCAAAAATTTCAGCGATGTGTCTTCCATTCACTATTTCTTGGAAAGTTCCTGGAGGATATGTTCCACTAATAGAAAGAAGTAAACCGAGAAAAAAGAAGACATTGGGATGCAGGGAACAGGAGGTTTATATAGAGAGAGATGCAGGAAATTTCCAGGATGATACCAAAGGGCAGACCCAGCAGGGCAATGAAAAACTGCAAGTCTATCTCTAGCAGGGGAAAAAAGTAGCATCGTCTGACAAAATTGACCATATAAAACTTGTATTGAAACCTTTCAATGTTGGGAAGTATTGCAAGATTTAACTTTAAGTTCAAAGAAATTTAAGTGCATGAAAAATGATGTTGGTGTATCCATACAATGGAATATTACTCAGCAATTAAGAGAAATGAGCTATAAAAAGACAAGAATGAATCTTAAATGTGTATTGCTGAGTGAAAGAAGCCAATCTGAAAAAACTACATGCTGTATGATTCCAATTATATAACATTCTGGCAAAGACAAAACTATAGAGATGGTAAACAGATCAGTGGTTGTCAGGGGCTCAGGAGGAGGAGAGTAAAATAAATGAAACACACAGGGTTTTTTTGGGGGGGTGAAACTATCATACGGTATTGTATGATACTGTACTGGTGAATACAAGACATTAAAAACTCAGAGAACTTTATCAAAACCCCATAGAACTTTACAGCACAAAGAGTATAAAGTTTAATGCATGCAAATTTTAAACATTTAGGAAATTAGGGGAACCCAGCATAAGCTGCAGAGTGTGACAAAAGAATCTAAATACACTGCAAATATATGAAGCAACCTCTTTGAAGGGGATGGGAGAATAAAAGTCTGACCTAAGTAACTTTGGAAATGAGTGAAGTCTGTAAAACTAAAGGCAAAAGGAACTGTACATAAGCGCTGTACACTAGTTGATAAAAAACTAGTTGCTTCTCTGGTTAACAATTCTGAAATCTTTATACATGTATACTGGAATTGAACAATTGAGTGAGTGGAGCTGATGGTGAGAGCTAGGTTCTCATTATTGGAATGGGAGCTTACAGATAAGCAATGAGAAGAAGCAAGAATGATCCATGGTAATGGATAATGGTAATGGAATGGAGTTGGAGACAGTATGAACTCATGTTTGTATATATGGATACAGATTGCTACATATAGAAATATTTATAGGTATATGTGTATACACAGGCTAGTATACACACTTATATCTCCTCACTCTGTCAGCTGAGAGGGCCTAGATGCAAGACCCCCAGTAGAAATGAGCACATCTAACAACCAGATCTTAGTTTCTTTTTCTTTCTTTTTCTTTCTTTCTTTCTTCCTCCCTCCCTCCCTTCCTTCCTTCTTCCCTCCCCCCTCCCTTCCTTCTTTCTTTCTTCCTTTCTCTCTCTCTCTCTCTCTTTCTTCCTCTCTCTCTCCCTTCCTTCATTCCTTCCTCCCTTCCTTCTTCCTTCTTCCCTCCCCTCCCTTCCCCTTCCTTCCTTCCTTCCTTGAGGAAGATTAGCCCTGAACTACCATCTGTGCCAGTCTTCCTGTCTTAGTCCACTTCACGTGTGGGTTGCCACCACAGCATGGCTGACTAGTGGTGTAGGGCTGTGCCCAGGATCTGAACCCACAAACCCAGGCTGCTGAATCAGAGCACGCCAAACTCAACCACCATGCCACAGGGCCTGCCCTAGATCTTGGTTTCTAATACTATTCTCCAATCAAAGGAACCAGGGCTCCTTGGAGAAATGGCTGATTCTAGGACTGGGGCAGGAAATATACAATATGAGCCTGGAGCATTTTGTAGCGCCAGAAAGTGAGAAAGTGTTAAGAGCAAAGAAAAAAACCCCACAACGATGGGGATACACCGAAGGGGTACAGGAGCCAATTGACAGAACTCCCAATGGCCAAAGTTGGAACAATTTTAGCAATAAACAAAAAACCCCAAAACATTGTATTGGATTATAACTCAAAGTATAAAAAATATATATCCTTGAGTCCATACTGATATAGATAATGACTGAATAAATGAGGAGAATCGACAAATCTCCCATAGAGAAAAATTCCAAATAATTTATGTAGAGCTAACTCCTTACTCATTAAGTGACTCATTAAGCTGAGCATAGTGACTTCCTTCCAAAGAGTACAGTATAGAAATGAGGCGACAAAAGAGTAACTTTATAGTGGCGAAGGCTGGTAAACACTCCCTCAAGCCAGGTGATCAAGGTTAACGCCAACAGTGATGAGTCATATCAATAACATGTACTGTTGGTATGATGTGATGAGAATAATAAATTAAATTATCCCAGTCTAATCATGAGAAAAACATCAGACAAGTCCTAATTGAGGGTCATTCTAAAAAATACCTAATTAGTAATTCTCAAAACTACCAAAGTCAAAAACAGGGAGAGTCTGGGAAACCGTCAGAACCAAGAGGAGTCTAAGGAGACAGGATCCTGGAAAAAACAACATCAGGGGAAAACTGAGGAAATCCGAATAAAATATTGACTTTAGTTAATAATAATACATCATTATCGATCCATTAATTGTGACAAACGTACCCCACTAATGTAAGATACTAATAATAAGGGAAACTTGGTGTAGAGTATATGGGATCTCTCTGTTCTATCTTTGCAATAGTTTTGTAAATCTAAAACTTCTAAAATAGAAAAGTTTATTTTGAAACTGAGTCAATTATTCAGAGAAAGACAGATACTGTATGATTTCACTCATATGTGGAAGATAAACAAACACATGGATGAGGAGAATAGATTAGTGGTTACCGGAGGAGAAGGGGTAAGGGGATAAAAGGCGTAAAGGGACACATATGTGTGGTGAGGGATAATAACTGGACTGTTGGTGGTGAACACGATGCAGTCAATACAGAAACTGAAATATAGTGATGTACACTGAAATTTACACAATGTTATAACCCAATATTACTCCAATAAAATAATTTTTAAAAAAAGAAAGAAAACAGTCAATTATTAATTTCCAGGAAAACTAAATATGATTACAAGAAATGAAGTAAAATCGGGGCTGGCCCTGTGGCGGAGTGATTAAGTTCGCGCGCTCCGCTGCAGGAGGCCCAGTGTTTCATTGGTTCGAATCCTGGGCGCGGACATGGCACTGCTCATCAAACCACGCTGAGGCAGCATCCCACATACCACAGCTAGAAGGACCCACAACGAAGAATATACAACTGTGTACCGGGGGGTCTTTGGGGAGAAAAAGGAAAAAAAATAAAATCTTTAAAAAAATAATAATAATAATTAAAAAAAAAGAAATGAAGTAAAATCATAGTGTACTATTGGATCAGCATTGAACAATATTTACATAGATATGGTAACTAAATGTGAACTATAGACCCAAGCAAAGATTGTGATGTAATTATATTTGGAAATTGGATGGGGAATGTAAGAGAGTTAAACACTCATATATCACAAGAAGAAGTTATTAGATACCATTTGTAATTCATAAATCAAAAGAGAACAATACACCATAAAAATACAGAGGTAATTACTAGAAGAGTTAAAGAATTGAAAGTGCTTACTACTGGAGTTGACCGGGAACTATTGTTTTTTGGTCACAAGTCTTAAATTATTATTTTACTTATTAAACTATGTTTAAGAACATAGTTTACGTTACAAAACATGGAGTACTTTGATAAAAATTTTAAAATAAGTCTAATGACATTAAATATTAAAATCATAAATTTGATATATATTAAATTCTATAATAGGTTGGGTTTTCTAGAACATTTCAGACATCTATACCTTTATCAGGTGGCAAGATCTCTTATCTAAGAGAAGCCAACCAACTAGACTTACTTTAAGACTGAGGACCACAATATAGTTACAGATTTGAGTTACAGTAAGATATTCTGTACTGAGACACTGATTCTGAGTTACTACTTCCAAGCTGATTCTACCTAAACTCCAGGTTTTCATGCCAGTTCCTTCTTATAGTCTTTACCACTTTTAGATGCAGGCAAGAGAGGCTCCTGCTCTAGTTTCAGCACATATCACGAATACACATTTATTTTGAAAAACGTAGGTGCCTCTGTCACTCAGGATTCTATGCTCAGCACAGAACCTGCGTGACTTGTCCTAAACGTTTACTCTTGTGGTGAACGCTCTTCAGCCCCAGGGCAACACTTCTCCACAACTTGTGCCCAGTGTCTGTGAAACAGAATGAGATGTGCTGCTGCCTGCGCTGGAGACAGAATGCTTTGGATTTGAGTGGCAGAGGGGCTTAGGTAAGAGAAAAGGCAAATTAACTTGTCCAGTCCTCCCTCTTTGAAATCCAGATAGCATAAATGCAGTAGAGTCTTGCACAATGAAGTATTTCCCAGTAGGGACAAGCATCCATTTTCTTGCTTCTCTTTATATTCTATTTGTGGTTTACAGTAATTAGTGTGGTATTTGCAAAAGTTGCACATAGTGACTAAGGAATATGTTGCAATACTAAACAATTCATATTACTGTTAAATGCATATATGTAGGTAATATGTGTGGAGCATGATACAGATTCTTTGTGTTAGTCAGTAGATGGACATAAAATGCTAGATTGAGAACAGTTTTATTTTTATAATAATGATTTAATGAAAATTTCTGAAAAATTAAAGTCTGTTTTATTTAAATTATTTTAATTTAAAATGTTGATATTTGTTTATTATAATTTGAATTTTGTCTTTTAATTTTAGTAGATATTTTTTAATTTTTAGAAGAAACTTTTGAAACTCTGAATATGATTTTACATTTTCAATATTTGACTTTTACTTTAAACATTTTTTTTTAAAGATTTTATTTTTCCTTTTTCTCCCGAAGCCCCCTGGTACATAGTTGTGTATTTTTAGTTGTGGGTCCTTCTAGTTGTGCCATGTGGGATGCCGCCTCAACATGGCTTGATGAACGTGCCATGTCCGCGCCCAGGATCTGAACCGGCGAAACCCTGGGCACCGAAGAGGAGCACGTGAACTTAACCACTCGGCCACAGGGCCGGCCCCTACGTTAAACATTCTTGATGAAACATACTTGTATTGTATATATTTTGAATAAAATTACGTTTTGAGTAAAAATTACATTTGAATAAAAATTACATTTTTTTTTCCTTTTTCTCCCCAAAGCCCCCCCCCCGTATATAGTTGTATATTCTTCGTTGTGGATCCTTCTAGTTGTGGCATGTGGGATGCTGCCTCAGCGTGGTTTGACGAGCAGTGCCATGTCTGCGAACCAACGAAACACTGGGCCGCCTGCAGCGGAGCACGCGAACTTAACCACTCCGCCACGGGGCCAGCCCCTAAAAATTACATTTTTAATCCCTTAAATCGGGGCTTGGCAAATCTTTTCTGTGAAGAGCCAGATAGTAAATATTTTAGGCTTAGTGGAGCCTCTGATCTCTGTCACAGCTCCTCTGCTGTTGTAGTGTGAAAGCTGCCATAAACAATAAGTAAGTGAATGAGTGTGATTGTGTGACAATAAATCTTTGCTTACAAAAACACACAGCAGGATGAATTTATCCAGTGGGCCATAGTTTGCTGACCCTTGCTTTAGATCATTACTATCAAAAGAATGTAAATTATGTGAAAAAATCGAGATTATAACAACATAATTAGTGATTTTGCTGAAATAAAGGCGCGAAAAATAAATTTTATGAAATAAAGATATAACTTATTCATTAAATGTCTTTACTTTATAATTCATCCAAAATTGCCAGACATCAACAGAATGCCTAGAGAAGCAAATAATTATCTTTATGACCTTGAATTAGACAATGGTTTCTTAGCTATGACACCAAAAACACAAGTGACAAGAGAAAAAAGTAGGTAAATCAGACTTCATCAAAAATTAAAACATCTCGTGCTTCCAAGGACAACATCAAGAAGGTGAAAAAACCCACAAAATGGGAGAAAATATTTACAAATCATGTCTTTGATAAAGGAACTTGTATCTAGACTGTATAAAGAACTCTTACAATGCAATAATAAAATGACAACCTAATTAAACAGTGGGCAAAGGATCTGAATAGACATTTCTCCAGAGAAGATATATAAATAGCCAATAAGCACCTGAAAAGATGCTCAACATTATCAGCCTCAGGGAGATGCAAATTAAAACCACAATGAGATACACTTCACACCTACTAGGATGGCTGTAATCAAAAAGTCAGACAGTAACAAGTGTTGACAGGGATGTGGAGAAGTTAGAACCCTCACATACTGCTGGTTGTTGTCAGCGCCGTCGAGTCGATGTGGGACCCTGTGTACAGCAGAGCAGAACCCTACCTGTTCTTTTTGCACCATCCTCTCATCTTCCCATGCTACATCAGACAAGGCTCCGCTGTTCTTCATAGGGTTTTCAGAAGTGGGTGGCCAGGTCCTTCTTCCTAGTCTGTCTAGTCTGGGAGCGTTGCTAAAATCTGTCCACAATGGGTGACCCTGCTGGTGTTTGAATACTAGTGGCATAACTTTCAGCATCACAGCAGCACAAAGCCATCACAGTATGACAACCGACAGACAGGTAGTGTGGTTCCCTGACCGGGAAACAAACCCAAACCCAGGCTGCAGTGGTGAGAGTGCCAAATCTTAACCCCTAGACTACCAGGGCTGGCTATACTGCTGCCAGGAATGTAAAACGGTGCAGCTACTTTGGAAAACAGTCTGGAAGTTTACCACATGATTAAACATGGGGTACCATATGTCCCAGCACTTATCCTCCTAGGTATATACTCTATGACATAGGGAAACATATGTCCACACAAAAACTTGTACATGAATGTTTATAGCATCATTATTCATAATAGCCAAAAGGTGGAACAACCCACATGTTCATCAGCTGAGGAATAAACAAAATGTATGTCCATATGATGGAACATTATCTAGCTATAAAAAGAAATGAGATACTGTTTCATGCTACAACATGGATGAACCTTGAAAACATTATGCTAATTCAAAAATGCCAGTCACAAAAGACCACATATTATTGTATAATTAGATTTATATGAAATGTCCAGAATAGACAAAAGAGACAAAGTAGAGTAGGGGTTGGGAGAAAGTAGGGGGGAGGATGTGACTGCTGATGGGTATGGAGTTTCTTTTTTGGGGTAAGGAAAACGTTCTAGAATTAAATAGTAGTGATGGTTGCAAAACTCTGTGAATATACTAAAAACCATTGAATTGTACATTTTAAAAGGTTGAATTGTATGGTATGTGAGTTATATTTCATTAAAATTGGTATTTAAAAAAAAAATGCCGTCTAGCACTGTGCCTGACCCATGGTAGAGGCTGAAATAAAAGTTCTTTTTCTCTTTCCTCTTTCCCAAACTTCCCTATCCAGGACACCCCTGAAAGACTTCCTAGATTTTTCCACCTCTGACAGGATTTTTACCTACCACCATCTTAGTGATCAGGGTTTTCTCTCTCCACACAAATACACACCCTTTAGACCTCCCCATTCCCCTTTCGCTGCCCGCTGGTCACCCTCAAAGTAACTTCCTAGGGTCAGACAGCCTTAGCTAACACTCATTTGATTGCTGAGGGGGCGGTGACATAGACTAGCTTGAAACAGTTTTGTCACTCAGACTCTGCACAGGGTGTTTCTGTGGGCCGTCCTCCTTGGCAGTCACTTCACAGCTATAGTTGGGGCCTTTCATGACTCATGCCTGCCTCACCCGCCCCTCTCTTCTTTCTCTGGTCCAAGCCGGACCATTTCTCTCCCCCAGGTCCCTTAATCAATGACAAAATGCTCCTTCTGTCTGAATATCAGGTCTACCCTTTAGTAAAAATTTACTCAACAACCACAACCAGTAAATATTAGTTTCTTCATAACTCCCTAAACTTGATTGAGCAATATTTCCCTGAGTTTCCCATTTACCACGATCTCCCTGCCTACTGTTGGCTTGATATTACTCTTTGGGCTTTTGTTTGCTTCTCTGTAAACAGAGAGTCCAACGGTGAATGGAGTCCAGATTCTCTGAGGCTCCTGCAGTTCTTATGTCTCACCTTCACCTACTTTCCTAATGGCCACTCATAGTAAGTGATCATACTGCTGTCTGTACGTTACTTCTGATTTTTATAGCATTGGTGCTGGAGGGGGGTGCTTTGGTTGAAAGCAAGGAAAGTTGCTTGCAAGGAGATGAGAGCAAGGACTAGAACTTGGGCCTCTGTATTCTCTCTCTGTGTCCTCTTATCACCCAAACCCACTCTTTGGAGCACAAAGTCAGGCGACCATGAGCCCTTGGTAAGGTTATCTGTCCTATTGTACCACTAGGGCCAAGTACAGTGCTAAGAGCTTAACATGAATTATTTAATGCTTGTGATAACCCTATTGTTACTTCCTGTTTTATGGATAATAAACTGAGGCACAGAGAGGTTAAGACTAGCTCATGGTCAATCAGCTAGTAAAACAGCTGTCTAGGATTTGTAAGGAGAGATACCCAGTCCTTAATGCAAATGCATCTATGAGGATTAATGTCCATCCTGACGATCCTATGTCTATCTGAATGGTGTTCTCAAATGGGCTTATGATCAGGAAGGATAGGTGCTATGACCCTTGATACCCAGAGTGGGACCAAAACAGCCACCCAGTAGCAGATAAGCAGGTAATCCTAACATCTTTTGGCGAGGTTCTTGGAATGTGGATGTCTCCAGCCGTTCCTGAGTGATGAAATTTCAGTCTAATTGGGTTTTGAAAATATCATTGCAGCTAACCCTTTGCCTTTACTCTCCTTTAGAATCCTGTTCCTTTGGCCCCAAATGAACCCAGAGCCTTTTGTGTCCAGTGAAAGCTTGGACAGCAGAACCTTTGAAATACTTAAACCATTTGAAGTAGGGCCTCAAGTCAAGTTGTTGCTGTAAAAACACAAATTCTAAGACCTAGGAGGTTCTAAGGGGAAAAAAAAGACAGGGTTTCCTTTGCTGGTAGAGATGCTCATAAAAGCAAAGTCAGCACCTCTCTGTCCAGGGCCAAAGGAGAAAAAAATGTGTGTGAAGGGTAACAGAAGCGATGTAGTGACAGGTCATAGGATTTATGTCACTCGGGCCTGGGACTTACCTGAGAGGCAGAGGTTTGCTTAAAAGCAGGGTTAATGGGAGAATCACTGAACTTTGAACTAGGAAAATAAAGCCTTCAAAATCATCCAGTCTAATAATTTTAGAAGAAAGGAGGCCTAGAGAGTGACGGGGCTTCCTGAAGTTCACCTGTCTGAAGAGTGACAGTGGCAGAGCCAGAGGCGGTGGCCGGGCCTCAGTTTCAGTCCACTGCTAGCAGCTCTACCCCACCTGGCTGAGGCTTGGGGAAGCATGTGAACAGGTAAGGAGGAAAGTGCAAAGCATCTTCAGGTCCAGTATGAACAGAGCAGTGCAGCTACAGAAGAAGGCTTGTGTGGAAGAAAAGTGCCCCAGAAGGTTGGAAATGTAGGCGATTTGAAGCCCTGATCGGGCTTGGGCTAGAGCCCCAAGGTAATGCGGAATCTGGGAGATGCATGTTTGAGGAAGGGGCAAGGTGAAAACGGGGATGGAGCGATATCAATGTAGTGGTGGTGTGCAGGCTGCATGTGAGGAGGGATATCTTAAGGCAGGAAAGCCAGTGAGCACACTATTGGGGAAGGTGTGTGCTAGAAGTCTTGGGTTTTTATATTTTATTTCCTGATGACGCATGTATGAGTGTGTGTGTGTGTGTGTGAGAGAGAGAGCAAGAGAGAAAGGAGGAGACAGAGATTGAGAGAGATCAGCCTGATGCTCAGCTAGAATTCAGATTTGTTGGGACTTGTCTGATAAACAGGTTGTGCTACCTTCCAGAAGCATGGCTTTAAAATCCTTCAGGAATTTCCAGACGGTCCATTTCCATCCTCTCCTGCCCACCCGCGTGCCTCAGCTGAAGTGAGTCTGCTTACCCCGGGCACTGATATGGACAAAGAGACCTATTGATGGTACGTTGTGAACAAAGAAGCAAGCGGCACCAACTGCTCAACACCCCCTCCCACCCGGCCCAGAGTGGAATTCCTCCCATCTGGACAAATGGAGCGGATTCTGTGCTCCTGGCTCCTCCCTGCACCAAGGCTCAGCTTTGTAATTCTCTCTCTCTCTCCTGTCCAGGGAGAGCAGGTGGAGTCTCAGGACTCAGAGCATCCTCAGGATAGACTGGTTTCCACCAGCTGCAGAGTGTGACCAGGGCCCGGCCTTGGGTACCATTCCCCCAGCTCCACCCTGTAGAGGCAGGCCTGCTCCTGATGGCACACTTCCCTCAAGTCCTTAAGTGAGAGTGGAGGCCTGTCTCTCAGTGGCTTATCTCCTCCCAGCAGCACCAGTGTGAGGAGCGGGGTCTATTTATGAACGGCATAGCTGTTTCTAGCTTTCTGAGGAAAGCAGTTTAACAAATCAGTACAATTTTTGAACAACTGTTACATTAAACAAACACAACTCATGGGATATAATTATAAAGAAACTTTTCTTTCTCCTTAACCCTTTAAATTCATTGGGGCTGGTGCATCTGCTGCATCTGGATAAAAATTCAGGCAGGCCCCGTGACTTCCTTGGTCTTAGTCTATATTCACCCTAAGTCTGAATATCCATGCAACTCAGCGATTAAAATGTTTGTATACTCATGAAAATTCCAAATGTCGTGTAAAATTAGGGCTTTTCTTCTCTCCTTCAGCTCAGGCTGAACACCTACAGTCAGTAACACTTCTGTCCTTCCACTCCAGTCTTTTTAACTTTGGTCTCTGAGGCTTGTAGTGTTGGAATGGGAAGAAGCAGGAAAGTTCCCGCTTGACTGGTCTTGGTGAGGGGATCTGGCGTGGGTGCTCTCTGGACTTGGCAGGTGTTTAAAGCTGACACTTTGGTGGGTATTTTACACCGCCCACCCCCCCCCCCCCCCCCCCCCCGCCACCGCCCCGGTCTTAATCAGTTCGGGCTGCTATAACAAAGTACCATAGACTGGGTGGTTTATAAACAACAGAAGTTTATTTCTCACACTTCTGGAGGCTGGAAGTCTGAGATACGGTGCCAGCAGGGGCGGGTTCTGGTGAGAGCTCCTTTCTGGGTTGCAGACTGCCAACCAGTCTCATTGTATCCTCACACGGCAGCAAGAGAGCGAGCTAGCTCTGTGGCCTCTTTTTTATAAGGACACTAATCCCATTCATGAAGGCTCTACCCTCATGACCTAATCACCTCCCAGAGGCCCTACATCCTAATACCGTCACATTGGGGATTAGGATTTCAATGTATAGATTTGGGGGAGACACAGACATTCAGTCCGTAGCACCTTCATTGCTGGGGACCTCTCACATGCGTTCTCTCAGCCTGGATCATGCACTCTCCTCTAACTCATCGCTTACTCCCTCCATCCTTGGGAATCTGGCCATGACTCCAGCTTCTCTTGGCTGGGACCCCTTTGCCCCTCTAGGCTGCCCTCTTGGATGGGATCTTCAACTATCCCAGGTCAACCCTCTCTCTCACTCATGGCTCTCACCTTTGCCCCAACAACCCTGTGAGTATAGTTACTTCCCAAGTGTAACCCTCTATTGGCTGTGCCACTTGCCATGTTGGTTTCCCAGTCTTGACACTTCTGAAATAGGGGTGGAGTGGAACTCATAGCACAGCTTTCTCCAAAGAAATTCTCATCTAAAATCTTACCCTCAACAACTTTGCACATTAAATATGCTTTACGACTTTCTTTGTAAATCCTGATCTAGCCCTTCATTTTAGAATTTGGTATTTATTATGATTCAGCGGAAACTTCTATTTTAACATCTGATTTCATTTAATTTAAGACACATCTTGAATCAAAATGCTCCTATTATCTGAATCGTGAGCCTTAATATGACATGTACTTTTCTTTTTCAAGCATAAGATACTCTCTACCATTTGGATTTATTTCTCAGGCCCTACCCTTATAGACCCAAAGCTGGATTCTGGTGAGAGAGGGGGCTCTAATTAAAGAGAGAGAGGCAGCATTCAACCAAACTCTCTAAGGCCTTGGTGTGTCCCTGTGTGTACGCTAACTCTGGAGGGCAGTTGCAGTCCCTCTCTGCTTTCTAGCATCTCCAGGCTGTGGTGTGAGGTGGTGGAGCAGTGGCAGGAGCAGATTTCTTCAAGAGCAGACTGAGACATTGCTGGAGACTCTTTGTGGAAAGAGGCAAGAGCCAAAGGAACTCAGAAACTTGAGCTGTACTTGACCTTGAGTAAGTTACTTCTCTGAGCCTTGGTTTTCACATCTGTAGAATGACAATAACAATCCCTGTGTTCCTCACAGCCAAGATCCTATGATGTCCTTTCTAAATTGAGAACTGGGTCACAAGTGTCAAGAATAGGCTCTTATAGGTAGACTGTATTTAGTCTCCCATCTCGGACTGTGAGGACCTTGAAATCAGGGCCCATATCATGTTTCTATTTCGACATGAGCACAGTTTATTGGATGGAATTATGGTGCTGTTGGCCTGTGTCTGGTTGGCGTGTTTGTGGTATGGATTCACTCTACATTCACTGCATGTTTATTTCACACATGCTCTCCTTCAGGTCAAATCTGGAGAAAGTGGGTGATGGACCAGTACCACCCCAACTTCATCACATCCCAGAAAACCCAAGCCAAAAGCCCTTTAATAACATATTGATTGCTTAGATTCATTTTCCAAGATATTTTTTGAAATATCTAACACAATTCTTTTTGCTTTTACTTTTGCTGTGACTCAAATTCTTATTCCTGAAAGAGTTTTCTTGCTTCCCCCCTTATTCTTCCAATAATGTCATTTTCATCTTCACTTGCCTCTAGGTTTTTAGTGTGCCCTGTGAAGTGTATTCACTTGCTCAGACGGGTGTGGAGGAAGCGTAGGCCAGGAAACCCCAGCAACCTCCAGCTAATGCACGGGAGGCTTCAGTTTGGTGATTACTACAATTGTTGCCTAGTGGAACCGTGAGCCATTAGCTGGGTTCTCACCCCTCTATTAGTATCACCCTGTAATTTAATCACAATTAGACTCCCAGAAACATAGGCATCAGAAACAAGTGGGCAAAGGAGGCAGATGGCAGAAAGCAACAGCAGTCAGGGGTTTTAATCAAAGGCAGTGTTTTCAGAAGGTGCAGGGCCAAGAAGGAGGGAGATCGGAGCTTGGAACAGGGTAATTGGGCAATTGATTAGGGGACTTCAAGTTTTACTTTCTGGCATTGAGGCTGGGGTCTGCCAGACGTTAATCTCATGGGCTGGTTGAGCCAGGCTTATTTAATAGCATTAGGGATTGAAAGAGGTCTTGAGAGGTGACTCCACATTCCCTTCACCTTCTCTCCTTGGGATCTGTGGGAGGAAGGCCTCAGAGAACATTCTCAGAAGAGGTTTTTCTTTGTCTCACCTGGCTTCCTCCCCTCAGGCCCCAAAGTGAGCCCTTGAGTATGTGTTGGAATCAACCTCCTTTCTGAGGGCTCACAGAAGCTTCAGGCCTGGAGATGACCGTTCCACTGGCTCTGTGTCCTACTGAGACGTGTAGGTGTGAGTGGGGTGTATGTAACTAGGGCTGGAAGTAGAAGGCATTGCAAGGTAAAAGAGATTGGAGGAGGGTGTCCTTGGACACTCACAGGACTGTTGTCCTACTCAAGCTTCAGAAACCTGGGTCGCAGTATAGAAGGGAAGAACCCTAGCATTAGAGTCCGCCAATGACAAGGAAACTATTATATCACTCTCCTATATGGAACTGATCCACAAAGAAAAAAACCGAGTACAAAAGTTCAGCCCAGCCCAGTCTCTCTGCATTCTTAATAGCAACAGTCACCTTTGGCCAAAGTCAAGTCGTTAATGGCAGAGTTGGCTGAAGGCACTGTGTGGGTATGGTGAGGAGTGTGGGAGTGGTTGGAGCAAGGCAGGGTGAGCAAGAAGCTGGGAGCCCAAGCAGCTGTGGGCAAAATTATGAAATATGTTGGAGGCCTCCCACTTCCCTTTACTCTCTCTCTACTTCTCCTCTTACCAGCCAGGATCCAACCCTTCTACAAATCCACTAATGTATTTAATAACTGCACACCCTCACCGGTATTAGGAGAAGTTTCTGGCACTCCAGAAGATTCTTGAAGCCCCAGGCTCCTTTTCCGAAAGCCAAAGGCAAGACCTAGGTACATAGGAAATAGGACTTCTCCTTCCTCTGACTCTCTCAGCATCAAATTCTCCACATCTCATAGTAAGTTTGTGATCCCAAGCTGGGGGCTTTCCAGAACAGTGGCAGTTTTAAATATTTTATCCTCATAAGTACTTGTGAGGCCATATGCCCCGATTTTGTTATGGAAAAAACCCGTAAGTACGTACAATCCTAGCTCAGAGCATTTCCTGTCCGGCTGAGTCTACATAAATCTCGCCCTTCCCTGGCACCAAGGCATAGAGGCATTTGGAAGATTTGTTGGAATCCCAGCTAAGGAAAAGGTCGGTGTAGGAGCGGAGGATAGGTGACCTCTTGCGTTTTGAAGCTTGATTCTGAAGGCTTCCAAAAACTTAGGCAAAAACCCATTCTCCTGATGGACAGAGATTCAGACTTGTTTCTACCTTTAGGCCTCAAATGTGGCTATATGGCTTCAGCTTTTCAGAATTCTCTCTCCCCCTAGCTCCCTGATAAAAACCCCTTTAACAGGAAACAGAGCCTTTTACTCTACAGTGACAGATGAGAGTTAACTGGCCTCTTCCTCCTGGGGCACTGTTTTTTATACTGGAGATCTGAACCCACTCTTGGGTCATGAAAACAATTTAGTGGGTCCTGACCTTTGGTGAAATTTCAAAACTATATATACATACATATACATATGTCCTCCCACGGGGAGGAGCCTGACCAAGGGAGTGAGAAAAACAGTGTGAGAAGGAGAGAGGAAAGGGCCTGTGCAAAAGCCCACTCGCCACCACCTCCAAAATAGCATCACAATGCTCAGAGTGCCAACAGTACACCAGGCACTCTGCCAAGTGCCTTAAATGAGTTAGTCCTTTCAAGTCTCACCACACCCCATGAGGAAGATGAATACTATTATTACTGTCCCCATTTTATAGATGAGCAAACTGAGGCTAAGGAGATTAAATAACTTGCCTGAGGTCACACAGCTTGTACATTGCCTGACACAAATGGTCTCACACGCAGGTGTGCCCGATTTTTCAGCCCATGCTGTCATGCAATCACAGTAACCAGTTCCTCTTTGGCCTAAGGAACAGGGTTTGGTGTTGGCCCAGTATCAAGGATCAAGGTTGGCCAGCCATGGGCCTTGCCTGTGGGCATAGGGCAGGCAGGGCCAGGAAGCGAAGGAGCCCAGGTTTTGGAGGCCAGGATCAGGGGCTGGTGGCTGCGAGGGTGGCAGCCCTCCCCCAGCCCTGCTCCTGCTTGCTGCAGGCTGCAGCTTTGCCAGCGCAGAATGCGCTGCTAATTATAACCAAACAATGAGCAATCACAGCCCGCTGGCGGTTTAGCTCTCGTTAGAGGTCTGGCAGGCTTTTCATTAGAACTTCCCTGCCGCCTGAAGGCGGCGGCAGGAGCTCTGGGCTCCAGCTCCCTCCTCCCCATCCTGCTCCTTCTCCTCTAAGCCTAGTCCACCCAATTGAGTCAGGTGCTTAGCTCCTCCGGTGTGCAGGGTCTGTGTTCAGTGCTGCAGGGGGGGACACACAAACCTCTCTCCTCTCTGCCAGGCTCAAATGGGCTGGCTTTTTAAATTCTAATCAAGAGACTGCTGGAGGATGGGGGGAGCTCACTGGGCCGCCTGCAGCGGAGTGCGCGAACTTAACCACTCGGCCACGGGGCCAGCCCCCGGGACTTTCAGTTTTAAAACCAGACAAGGGGCTGGCCCCGTGGCCGAGTGGTCATGTTCGCGCACTCTGCTGCAGACGCCCCAGTGTTTCATTGGTTCGAATCCTGGGTGCGGACATGGCACTGGCTCATCAAGCCACGCTGAGACAGCGTCCCACATGCCACAACCAGAAGGACCCACAACGAAGAATATACAACTACGTACCGGGGGGCTTTGGGGAGAAAAAGGAAAAAATAAATAAATAAAACAACAGACAAGTTGGTCACTGTATGAGGGGCACGTGGCCAGAGTAAGCAGATAAGAGGTGTTGCTCAGACTTTGTTCACCAGAAAGATGGGAAGAACCAGACAGAGGCCTGTGGGAAGGTGGTTCTTAAAAGAAGAAATAGATGTGGCCAATAAACACATTAAAAAACGTTCAGACTTACTGGTAACATCAAAATACAAACTAAAGCAATTTTTACCTATGCATCAAAGGTTTTAAAATATATGAACATCCTGGGAAACCAGCACTCTCCTTCACTGCTGGCAGAAATATAACTGTTTTGATCTTTCTGGAGGACAATTTGGTACCAGGTAAGAAATATCTTTAAGATATCCAGGCCCTTTGACCAAATAATTCCATTTCTTAGAATCTGTTCTTAAGGAAATAGTTAGAGATGTGTTCAAAGTTTTGGGTACAACAATGCTTATTTGTTCACGACAGCTTCATAGTAAAGTCAAATTGGAGGCAACCTAAAATTTCCTTTTAGGAGGCCAAATGAAAAAAACAAATTCCTCTTGATTTTTTTTTTGGGGGGGGGGGGCGCCCAGGTGAGGGGGAGCTTAGCCCTGAGCTAACATCTGCTGCCAATTCTTCTCTTTTTTGCTGAGGAAGATTGGCCCTGAGCTAACATCTGTGCCCATCTTCCTCTACTTTATATGTGGGATGCCTGCCACAGCATGGCTTGATAAGCGGTGCATAGGTCTGTGCCTGGGATGGGGACCAGTGAACCCTGGGCCGCTGAAGCAGAGGGTGAGAACTTCACTGCTACTTAACTGCTACAGCAAGGACAGGCCCTTCCTCTTGATTTTAAGCGAAGCAATTCAATTCTCCTTTTGTTCTGCCCTCAACTTTCAGCTTATGCCTGAAAGCCTATTTTTTTAGACTCAAACAATTCTCTCCCAAAGAAGAATTTTGCCATTGGCCCTTAAAATACTTTTTCCAGCCACTTGTAGCTTGCACCACTCATATAGGCTATTCTGCCCCTTGTATAGTTACTCTGGTCAGAGCACTTTTGGTTGTAAATAACAGAAACCAACTCAGACTATCTCAGGAAGGAGAAAAAACGGTAGCAGGGAGAGTTTGCCTAAAATTCTCTGGATAGGCTGCTCCTTCCATAAATTGGCTCTTTCTCTCATTTAACGCAATTCTGAGTTTGAGTCCCTGACTCTGGCCCTTACTAGCTGTATGCCTGTAGGCAAGTTACTTAACCTCTCTGTACCTCAGTGGCTTCATCTGTAACAAGGGACTATTAATACCTTATATAGCACTTCCTATGTGCCAAACTGTGGTATAATTAAAAAAACATATTTGGTCTTTGTCCCTGGTTCTGGCACAGAGCTCCTAAAACCCATGGAATTTCCTAAGTGATAGTAGTGTCTTTTGTTACTCATAACGAGCCCTTTTTGACCATGTCTGAGTATGCTAATGAGATGACTCAGGGTGGGGCCCCTAGATAACTTCAGGATGGAGGCTGGCCACCAGAAAGACCTAACAGGTGAAATGAGAGGATAAGAACTTTCAGCCCCTCTCCCCAATTTCCAGAGAGGGAGGAGGACTGGAGATTGTTTGAGATAAAAACTCTTGAACAGCTAGATTCAAAGAGCTTCTGAATTGGTGAATGCATGCACCTGCACCTGCAGGAAGGGTGGTGCACCCCAACTCCATGGTGACTGAGGCTCTTGTATCTAGACCTTCCCAGACCCATCCTATGTACCTCTTCATCTGGTTGTCCTTTTTTTTTTTTACTGAGGAAGATTTGCCCTGACCTAACATCTGTGCCAATCTTCCTCTTTTTTGTATGTGGGTCACTGCCATAGCATGCCTGCCGACAAGTAGTGTAGGTCTGCACCAGGTACCGAACCTGGGCCGCCGAAGTAGAGCACGCTGAACTTCACCACTAGGCCATGAGGCCAGCCCCTCATTTGTCTTCTTTATAATGAACTAATAAATGTAAGAAAAGTATTATCCTGAGAACTGTGAGTCATTCTAGCAAATTATTGAACCTGAGAGGGGTTGTGGGAACCCCCCAATTTTTTCTGCCCAGTCATCTGGGCAGAAGTGTGGGAAGTCTGGGCATCCCATTCACGTCTGGCGTCTGAAGTGGGGGCAGCCTTGTGAGAATCAGCCCTTTCACCTTTGGGATCTGATAATAACTCCAGGTAGATAGTGACAGAATTGAATTGAATCGTTGGACATCCAGTTGCTGTCAGAGAATTGGCTTGTGTCAGAAAACACCCCACACAGTCACTGTTTGAGCACTAAGTATTAGCTCAGTCCGTCCTGTTAACAACCCTATGAAATACACACTGTTATCATCTGGCTGTGTGTGTGAGTGTGAGTATGTGCATGCTCAGATCCTCTGCTCCTCCTCGTCCTTTTCTCTCTAACAAGCTTTCTCAGAACCTTTGTTTCCTCCTAATGTGGCTGTGCACATGGCTCCTTAGTGGTCACTCCAATACTAACACTACCACCCTCCCCCAAGACTCGCAGACTAGAACCTAGAATGTCCTTTGTGTCCCACTTGCTGTCAGGTTCTGTCCCCTGCTACCCCTCCCTGTGGCAATTGTCTACTCTCTTCCCCATCACTCCCCCATTCGTTAAAGACCTTACACCTGGCTCACTGTCTTTCTCTCCATCACTATACTCAGCATCATTACTGACCCCTTCAATGTGTCTTAGATGATCTTTCCAACACTCTATTCTCCCTTAATCTCCTCACCACCAGTGGTCTTTCTGTTCCCTCTCATCTCTGTCATCTACTCTCATCATCTTATTGTATATCTTGTCACCACCATCAATTGTGGCATGTCCAAAAATATCCATTTTGAGTAGCTCTCTCTGACCACTACCTCATATCTGTTCAATTTGCTTCCCACTCCTACATGCCTTCACACCCTCAGAGACCTCTGTTGCATTCTAGGTTCTCCAGTCCATTCATTCATCCCTCTAGGCCATCACCTCCTTCCCTTCTCAGCGTAGAGTCTGTGGTCTGTCACAATAAACACACTTGTATTCACCTTGTCGTTTATAATGATGTTAAAATATCTGTAAGTTCTTTGACAGTTGCATTAGTCTTCTTGGGCTGCCATAACAAAATATAGACTGGGTTGCTTAAACAACAGAAATTTATTTTCTTGCCTTTCTGGAGGCTACAAGTCTAAGATCAAGGTTCTGGCCAATTCCACTTCTGGTAAAGGCTCTCCTCTGGGCTTGCAGATGGTCTCCTTCTTGCATGTCCTAACATGGCCTTTCATCCTTTTGTGTGCATGGAGAGAGAGCAAGGGAGCTCTTTGTGTCTCTTCTTATGAGGCACTAATCCTATTGCATCAGGCCTCACTTTCATGAACTCATTTAACCTTAAGAACTTCTTTAGAGGCCCCATCTCCAAATACAGTCACATTGGGGATTAGAGCTTCAACATATGAATTTGGGGAGGGGGGACACAAACATTCAGTCCATAGCAAAACTTGTCCTTTCAAAATGTGGAGTCTAATTGCACTTCCCTTGAACATGGGCTGGATTTGGTGACTTGCTTCTAAAGAATAGAATGCAGCAAAAGTAATGCAATGTGACCCAAGTCTGGGTCATAAAAGGATAGCTTCTGCTTAGTTCTCCCTCTTGGATTGCTAGCTCTGGGAGAGGCCATATGTTGTATTGTGAGGACACTCATGCAGCCTGTGGAGAGGGTCACATGGAGAGGAACTGAGTCTATTTGCCAACAATCACCTCTGGCTTGACAGTCATGTGGTGCACCATCTTGGAAGCAGATTCTCCAGCCCAGTCAAGCTTTCAGATGACTGCAGCCCAGCTGACATTTGACTGCAGCCTCATGACAGACGCCAAGTCAGAACCGCCCAGCCAAGCTGCTTCCAAATGCCAAACTCTATCTCACAGAAACTGTGAGATAATAAATGTCTATTGCTTTAAGCCACTAAATGTTGGGATAATTTGTTTAACAGCAATAGATAACTAATACAACCATCTTGACCTTCTTTCCTCCCAACCTATGGGCCTAGCAAAAGCCCAACACTGGTCAAATTTATCTTTTGCCTATTTCATGCCTGCACTCCAGCTGCTGAATGTGGCCACAGAAAAACACATGACTATGCTGAAACGTCTCCTTTTAGTTCATGCCTTTAACCTCAGGAGGACCATACTGCTACCCAGCAATCCTACAATCCCTTCCTCAGGCAAGTCACTTTCTTACTCCTTGTGATAACTGTATCACAATCCTCTCTTCTCAGGCCTTTGCAGAACTCTCCCTGCTTCTCACTTTCAGCCAATGATATCACTTTTTTCCCACTTAGAACATAGAAATCAGAAAAAAAAATCCTTATCTTCCCACTACCAAAAATACCACCCTCTAGTATTCATGCTCTCATACTCTGCCTTCCCTCCTCTTATGATGAATGGACCATCTATGTGTCTATCTGAGGCGAGGCACTCCCCTTGTGCTCTAGATTCCTTCTTTACTTGCTTGCTAAAAAGCATCGCTCCAGCATTTATCTGCTCTCTCATCTACATTGTCAAATTTTCTCTCTCTATTGAACCATTCCCATCAGCATACTAATGAGACGTAACTCTCATCTTTAAAAAAGAAAATCCTTGACCCTACCTTCCCCTCTAGTTACTTCACCGTTTGTCTGCTACCAGTTCGTAGTAAAACTTAAAAAAATCGTCTATGCTGTTTCTATTTCCTCACCTCCTATTCTCTGTCACACACGCTCCAAGCAGGTTTGCACTCCTACCATGACAGTGAAACCACCTTCATCAAGGTTTCCAATGACTTCTATGCTGACAAATTCAATAGTCAGTTCTTCCTTCTTATTTGACCCATCAGCAGCCATTTAAGTCATTTGGTCACTTACTTCATGAAACTCTTTCTTTTTCTTCAGTTGCTTCCAGACACCAAAGTCTACCAATCTTCCTCCTACTTCACCAGCTGTTCCTTTTCCATTTTCTTTTCTGGATTCACTTTTCCCCTTTTCACAGGCTCTAAGATTGAAATGCCCTAGGGCTTAGTTCTTGGATAGCCAATCCTCTCCTCTCTTTCCTGCCCTCCCCCTCTCCTCTCCTTTTTATCCTTCCCGCTGGGTGCCTTAGGTAGTCCCATAGCTTTAAACACCATCCATATGCTGCAAGACCTCCTATTTATATCTCTAATCCAGAGCCTCTCCCCTGAGGCCAGAATGAATAAAGGCAAAGTGTGTCTTCAGCTTCCTGCCTTTTTGGCACATTTCTCCCCACCTCTCTGTGGTTTCTCTTTCTTCTCCTGATATCCAGTTTATTCATACTCAAGGGTAATTGATGGGATTAAAACATTAACTAGTGCTCAGCACAGTGCCTTGCACATAATGGAAATATTAATCAAACATAACTAAATTACTCCTTTCAGGGGAACAATATTTACATTTGGCCTAAAGGCAAAGTTATGCCTCTCTACTGATGAAATTTCAGATATAGGCAGATATGGTTTCATCCTAATCAGGCCTGGGATGGAAATGAGGGATGTGTGTGGATTTTTGAGGGTGAGAGGCTTTTCCAGAATCACTCAAATCACGTTGATCACTCACTCAGTCTGTGTGTAGGATGTACTTGGTGTTTCTCTCTCTTTTGGTCTTGTTGTGGTCAGAGTAAGGTAGCCTGGCTGGGCAGCTCAGCAAAGCCCCACCCTGGATTTTAGTTCTTCCTGCCTGGTTGTGGTAGTCCTGTGGTTAGATCACGGCAGTGACAAGCTGTGGATTCGTTTTCCACTCAGTTTTTCAGAGAGACCCTGTTCTTCAGCCACTGACTAAACCCTTAACTTGGCCAAAAATGGTGGATAGCCCAGCCCAACGATGCAAGTTAGACCTTGACATTTGACTCAATCATTTTTGAAAGTCTCACGTGTCAGAACCTCCATAAATAAGAGTGCAATCCTCCCTCCCTCTCCTCTCTACTTTACAATGATAAGATGAGACTCAACGAGTGACAATGCTGTGGAAGTCAGAGGCACTGAATCAGTCTGGGTCATGTCACCCAGGTAGTGAGGAGAGTTGGGTGAAGGATGTAAACTCTTTTTACAGGGTTCAGGGAAGCAACAAGGGTGGAGGAAGTGAGGGAAGGTGGTAAAGAGTCCCAGGGATCAGCAACAACAGGGACTTGTTACCACCTCAAGGCTGAAGGGGCAAGTTGGGAGTAGTGACCAGATCCCAGGGGCAGCTGCAAATAGGAGAGGGGCTGGGATGGGAGCTTTGGCCAACCATCAGTGCAGCAGAGTGGGAGCTGGCAGAATAAACATCCTGACCTCCTTCTCCTTATTATCTCTTGTCAATGCTTCCCGATGGTCAAACCTAACTAGAAACCAGAGGGGAAGGGAGCCTCTTGGTATAGACCACACAGGTCAGCCTCCTGGATCTCAGAGCAGGGTGGAGAAGTGGAGAGTGGGGCTGGAGGAGACAATGGAGAATATTCTGCAGACTTGTTCTGAATAACAACTCCAGGACTCGAAGCTATTAGAAGGTAATGCTGTTAAGGTGGATTGTTCATGACCCTCTGTTCCCACTAGCAAAAATAACTAAAGCTGGGTGCTGGTCCCATGGCCTAGTGGTTAAGTTTCGCATGCTTTGCTTTGGTGGCCCAGGTTTGGTTCCCAGGTGCAGACTTGCACCACTTGTAGGCAGCCATGTTGTGGCTGTGAACCACATTCAAAATAGAGGAAGATTGGCACAGATGTTAGCTCCGGGAGAATCTTCCTCAAGCAAAAAGAGGAAGATTGGCAACAGATACTAGTTCAGGGTGCATCTTCCTCGGAAAAAAACCAACACAAAACGAGACAAACAAAAAATAACTAAAGCTGATGTTCTATTTCAAGATGCAGTATGTGATGGTTAATTTTATGTGTCAATTTCACTGGGCTAAGGATGGCCAGATAGCTGGTAAAACATTATTTCTGGGTGTGCCTGTGAGGTTGTTTCAACGATTAGCATTTGAATCAGTAGACTGAGTAAAGAAGATTTACCTTCACCAACGTGGGCGAGCATCATCAAATCCACTGAGGGCCTGAATAGAACAAAGTGGTGGAGGAAGGGCAAATTCTCTCTCTTTCTTCTTGAGTTGGGAAGTCCATTTTCTCCTGCCCTTGGAATAGGAACTTCTAGTTCTCAGGCCTTTGAACTCCAGGACTTATACCAGTGGCTTTGCAGGTTCTTAGGTCATCGGACTTGGACTGAATTATACCACCAGCTTTCTTGGTTCTCTAGTTTGCGGATGGCAGATCATGGGACTTCTTGGCCTCCGTAACCGTGTGAGCCAATTTCTATAATAAATCTCATCTATATCTATATCTGTATATGTCCTATTCATTCTGCTTCTCTGGAGAACCCTGACTAATACATAGTATTAGAATAATCTATATGTATATGAGACTGGAAGTCTGTTCACCCACGATGCTTATGTGACAGGGTTACGATTTATTGAAGTGTGAGTATTTTGAGAAGAGTTCTGGCTTAATAACTTTGAAATAGCCTGATCTTGTGGAATGTAGAATTGGGAGAATGAGTGGGAAGAGAGACTGGAGGAAAAGGGAAAGTACCTGATACAAGAGACTAAATCACTCCCCGTAATACAGAGCTCAGAAAGAGGGGAGACATTTGGGTGCTGGAGAGAGTATGGGAGATTTTGACATGTAAAAGGCCCTTGGGTAGCTATGGACGTGAGAGAATTAGGGAGGAGAAAAAAGGGCTTTAGAAAAACTTTGCAAAGAATGCATATCTCTTCAAAAGACACAAATGAATAATTGGAGTTCCTTTTAAAATGACTATCAGTTGCTGAACCATGTTTCCTTATGTGAGCCTCCAAGCAGAAGCAGGGCCACAGAAGACCTGTATTTTTATTGGAGTTGCACTAAAAGACCTTCTGGATGGTCTTGGCAATTGAGGGCTGGCCAGAAACCACTCCACACACCGTACACTCTGTCCTCTGCACAGTAGGCACAAGCCCAGAATCTTTTGAGGACTCAGTTTCCTTTCAAGCTGTCATACCTTACACAGGATCACTGTAAAATGGAAGGGATGACCCTTTTACTCTTTTTGTACAGAGGCCAGAGAGGATAAATAAGTCGGCATGATCACCCAGCAGGCTGTCTAAAGGAGAAAGGAGGCGTACTCCCTGTGTGGCCTGCATTCCACTCGGCTGACTGGCTGCAGATTCAGTTTCCTTCCCTTTCTAGAAAGTGAAAATCCATCTGCCTTTCCCTTCTAAGAAGTTTCAGGCTTTTGCCAAGAGCCTGTGTAGGACAAGATCAGAGCCTGAGCATTTACAGAATCATTTCTTTTGACTCCTTAATTCCTTTCTTGCTCAGGGGTGGGAGGCTAAGCCCAAGGATGGGACTTGGGGGTTTGAGCATTGAGGTCTGAATTTCCCAGCCATGCAGCACTCCAGCATCAGAGGCTCTGATCAAGATGGGTTATTTCCCAATGTGGGCTAATGAAATGTGGGGAGAAATTGACTAAGGGCTTCTGGAAAAAGCTTCCACTTTCTTTCATGGGAACTGTCAAAAAAGCAGTTTGTTCTCTCTCCCAAGACGGAATGACGGTGCATACAGCTTTGGTTCCTGCTGGCGACCACATTGCAACCTTAAAGGCTGAGAGTCTTAGGATGACGTTGACACCATGGAGGAGGGTGGAGAGACAAAAAGAAACAAGGCAGAACAGATGGATCAGACCCTGCAGAAAGCCCACCCACCTCGAAATTTTTTACTGTCACAGACCAATAGACAACTTTTATTGTTTAAGCCAGTTTGAGCTATGTTTTCTGCTATTGCAATAAAGACCATCCATCCTCCTGATACCTTCTGGCAGCTCAGATTCCCTGTATCCCAGGCTCAGGAACAGGGAGGCACAGCCTGGTCTGAGAAGATTCCATCCTGACGCAGGTGATGTGTTGATGCTTCACTGGGTTTTAACCTTCTTTCTTGGGGAGGGAGGGAAGATCAGGCACGTTCGTCTCACAGCTTGGGGTGAGGGGGTGATGAGCTCAGTCGCTCAGCAAAGGAATGGCTGAAAGGATGCCTCATGTGCTTGAACGTGACCCTTGGGGAGCTCAGAGGGCTTGGGCCGCCAGAAACTGGTGCGGCAAGTATTCTTTGCCTGGAGTTCCTGGACTCCTAGGAGGTCCATGGAAAGGCGTCAGAAAGTCCATGAAACCCTAAAACTGTGTGAGGAATTGTGTGTGTACATTTTCACCGGATTTTCGAAAGGCAAGAATCACTGTTCTGTGTTTAAATGGTATAAAGCTCTCTAAACCCACTTGCCTGGGTTTCCCTTGTCATTAAACAGGAATGACTACTCTTCCTTCTTACTCCCCAGAAAGGATGAACATCTGAGAGATCATAGGTGGTAGACAAATCCATTAGATAGAAAAATCTTTTTAAAATTATCAGGGACTGTGCCAAGCTATTGGGAGAGGAAAGGAGGGAGCATGTCCCGAAGTGAGAAAGTCCATCTGGAAGGGGAGACAGTCACAAACTTAGGTGAAGGAGAATGACGAAGATCAGACCTGGTCTTTCTATAGGGAATCCAAGTTATGTGGATACACATGAACACGTACCCACATGTGCCTTAAGCCGTGTGTGTGTGTATGGGATAGCAATGAACATTTGCATTTTCTGATGGTTTTCAAAGGGTATTTCCATAACACTGCCTCCTCACAGGGGCCATGAGAGCTAGGTCTAACATGTTTCCCCCTGGTTCAGAGAGTGCAGTGCCCAGCGTCCCTCAATAAATGGGCATGCTCCGACCCAAGTTCAAGTGTTCTGTTTCCTCTCCTGGTGCTTTATCTTCTGCATCAGTGGTTTCTAAACCTGACTGATCATCAGCATCACCTGGATGCTTTCCTACAATGCAGAATCTTGGGCTTGGCTCCAGCCCTAGACACTCTGATTCAGTATGTCTGGGGCAAGGCCTGGCTATCTGCATTTTTGGAAGCATCCCAGGTGAATCTGAACACCATTTAGGTTTTTGGGAACAACTGCTCTCTATAAAGAGCACTGTGTGTGTGTGTGTACACATGTGTGTGCATGTGCATGCACACACATGTCCTCCTACAGGCAAGGCTAGCAAACCTGTAAAATAAGTAATAGATCTTGGATGCCTCTCATCTCCTCTTTTAGGGGTCTTCTACCCTTTGGCCCTCCTTCCTGATGCCTCATGGTTCTTTTGCTCACCCCTCATCAGATGATAGCTTAGTCCCTTTTAGGGGTTGGCTCATTGTCACAGTAGACTCTTAGGGATGGATAATCATTCAAGTTCAAAAGTAGTAAATCTCTAGTGGTAGAATTTCAAGCTTTGGGACAAGCAAATGGATGTGGGAGACGTTTTAGGGAGGGGAGGCATCTTATCATGCTGTGTGTGGTTGTGTATTTCCCATGACAGCTCTCCAGCACAGAACTCCCACGTGTATATCATATGTTTGCATATATACCATAAAAATAAAATACCCCACAAAACTCTCAGAATGAAAAGCAAACACATATACTGAGCAGGTGGATTTTTAGAGTGTGCAACCTTTTTTAGGGGAAAAAATTATGAAAGCATTTTCAGTGTCAAGTCTCACCACAAGGCATGCTCTTGAAGCTGGAAGAGAGGCATCCAGAAATACGAGTTTGTCATGGAAACGCTGACAGGGCTTCAGCTGAGGGATGCTCACAGGTGCAGCCCAGAATGGCGCAGCCTCTTGCCGCTTATTTACATCCCGGCCCACTGAATGAATTCTCTTTTCCTGTTTCCTGGCCCCTGGAAACTCAGCTGGCCTTCCGGGGACCTGAGGGTTCCTATCAGGAAGGTCTCTGGTGGTGGTTTTCAGATTTCTGGGGCAGGAAATAGAGGGGGGGGTCTTAGGATCAGTTTCATTTCTGGAAGAAGAGCTCCTGGAGGGAGTACTGAAAGGAATGAGGGGAGGAGGGAAGGAATGAACGAAGGAAGGGAGCAAGGGAGGGAAACGCTGATTCTAAGCGTCAGGCACAACCCTAGAAGCATATAGCCATCATATTCAAGTCTTCATCACCATCAGCTGTAACCCAGTGAGTTATCAAAGCTTATTACTATGATACAGAGAAGGAAAGAGGCTGGCAGATCCAGAGTGGGAGCTTACAACCACATCCTTGGTAGGCTAGGTGGCTGGGTGGTGTAAGGATTGGGAGTTCCCCTGACCCACCAGTTTTGCTGATGCCGAAAGCCCTCAAGCATGGCACAAAGGCCTTCCCTTGACAAGCAGTGAGAAAGATGGAAAGGTAATTCCTCCTGGGACCATCCTTGGTCCTGTCAAGGGGTAGAATGACCACAGACCTTGTGCTGGGGATAGGCCTTGCTCCGGGGGACACTTGGTCCCTGAGGATATGGGTTCTCTCTTCTTCCCAACTGGGGCCCAGGAGTCCTGGCAGGAGCAAGAGAAGGGCATCAGCTGCTTTAGGAGCCAATAGGCAGGGCCTGAGAGGCTGGGGGAAATGGTTGGGAAAAGGAAAAAGTGGTTTCTGTCTGAGGGAAGTTTCCATCTAGCGGGGAAAGTGTGGTCCTTTAGGGGCTCCCAATCCAATCTGACAAGGGAGGCAGGAACTCTGAACACAAGGAGTCCAAGAAGGATAAAAGAAAGAAAGAAAGCACAGTCCATGCACTCCAGGGGCTCAGCGTCTGGAGAGAGAAAGACCTGTTTCTTCAACACTGGCCGTAGACTGCCCCACCCCTGACCAAGCATCTCAGGAATCAAAGCCACCAACCCCGCCCTGGACTGTGTCAAGAGCTGGGGTGAGACAGACAGCCCAGCTCTCTCCTATGTGCCTGCCTGTCCTCCGAGCATCCTCCTGCAGCCCTTTCTGTCAGCTGCCCGCTCTGTGGAGGCCTGCAGCTTTGGCCAGGCGCAGCGGCTCTGCTGGGAGGCTGGTTTGCACTCAGGGCTGCTCTGATCGGGCCCACCTTTCCTTCCCCAGCAGGAGCCTTGGGAGCTTGGGAGACATTCCAGGACTGGCTCTGACATGAATTTGCTGTTCAGTGCGCCAGGCGATCAGAGCTGACTCCTCTCCCTTTTCCCTTGGAGGTGTTGATAGTAACAGCAGAGACGAGCTGCCAAGTTGGCAGGAGAACAGAGCGACTGTGCACTGCGGATTGCGGTGGGGGTGGGGGTGCAGCAAGCTGGCAGAGGGCTGGGCTGGAGCCACAGTTTGTTTACCCTGAGATGGAAAGGGTCCCTGCAGTCTCGGCAGCCAGCATCTTGCCCAGGAGGGGAGATTAGAGAGGAAGGCGGAGGCCCCGGGGGAGCCCTAGGGCAGTGGTGTGGGGTGAGGCATCTGGGAGGTTCCCAGGTCTGGGTGCTGCCAGAGTCGGTGGGAGGGGCCTTCTGGCTGGGCCTGAAGCCACCAGGCAGCCTGGCCCCGAGAGGCATGCCGGGCCTCAGAGGCAGGACAGAGATCCACCTTTGTTCCTGCTGTCCATGAAGCAGCTTTGGAGTTTCCAAACAGGAATGGACCTGGGGTGGGGAGCAGGCGAGTTCTGTAGCTTCTTCCTCCACAGAGGACCTTAGAAGGCACCCATGCTGTCAATCAAATAGACCTGGGACCTTGAGCAAGTCATTCAACTTCTTTGAGCCTCAGAGACGAATATCTACTTCAGAGCTTTGTGTGAGGATTCAACAAAGTAGTAACAGCAAAAACTTATCTATTGCTTACCACAAGGCAGACACTCTTCTAAGAGCTTTACATACGTGAAGGCACTTAATCTTCAAACGACTTCATCAGGTGGGTGCTATTATTATTCCCACTTTATTAATGAAGTAACTAAGGCACAGAAAGGGTAAGTAATTATCCAAGGTCACAGAGCTAGTGAGTAGCAAGGTTGGGTTTGAACTCAGTCGTGTGTCACTTAGGCCATGTTCCCAGCCCTTACACAAACTGCCCTCACAGTGCAACAGAGTTCTTAGCACAGTGCTTGGCACAGAGCAAGCATTTAATAAACATTGGCTCTCACCATGACTTCCTGAAAGCAGTTCCAGCAGGGGACCCAGGCTCCTGACATCCTCCCCAGGGACCCCACGGGGCCCTAGGGCTGATTCTCTTCCATCTTTGGTTCACACCACCTCGCTTCTCCTGGGAGCTGGAGCAGTTCCTCCACGGGAGCGAGAGCCACTGGTCTCCCCTGCTCCTTGCTCCTCGGTCACCTCCTCCCACCTAAGGCAGAGCAGAGCGGAGCAGAGGAATTCTCAGCTTCCTCTAGTTACCATCAGCCTGCAAAGAAAACATAGTCTGCTGCGTCTGCTGCCAGTTCCTCTCTGGTGACAGCCACAACCCATTTGCTCAGCGCCATTCCCAGCCTGTGCTGTTGGTAGAGCTGGGAGCCTAGGGGTGGACCCCAGTGTGCTGCACGAGACCCTGGGCCAGTCACTTCAAGGCTCGGGTTTGAGGGTTGCTCAAAGGGGCAGGCCTGGGCCAAATAATTTCTTGGCTCTAAGGGTTAAGACTGAAGGTTGGTGTGCTGCATTCATAGCCTCTTCTTAGGGTAGGAAGTCCATTGTATGGACATGTTCCCCATATTTGGGGGAGTTCATTAATGCAGTCTGGCAAATTAGTAAGTGGCATTACAAGTCCCCTAAACTGTGCTACTGGCCACCTTTGCCTCTTAGGAGTTTCCAGGGAATGAATCCGTTGCCACTTTCTGGGCAGCCAGAGCTACCTCCTATCAGCTGTGAGACAGCAAACCAGAGCCAGGAGCCTGGATTACCGACTGCTTCCCAGGTCTGAGTTCCTCCCTGGGACAATTAAACCCCAATTATTAGTGCTGGGTGAAAGGAATTGCAGTGTAGATGTCTTAAAACAACACTGTTGTGCTGATATGTGCTAGGAAGCATTGTTGGTATGTTGGCTACAGATTCACCCTCCTAATTGGTTCTTTCAAGTAATGACTGATGGCAGGAGGAGACCAGGTGGGGTTGGGAAGCTGGGGCTGAAATTCTGCCATGGATGACTCAGAAGGAGATGGAATATTCTAAATTTTATACTTAGAACAGAGAAAGCAGGGATATAGTACCTTGTAGTCAGAAACCTTTAATTAAAGGAGTTTTCAGCCCCCAGGGATCAACTGGAGCATGGTGGTCAATAATTACGAATACAGAGGGCTGTCACAACCAGACGACTCTTTCTCCATGCTAACTACCCAAGCAGCGCTTAAGAATCCTTAGCCATGGGAGTGTTCTCTGTCTGGGCCAGGGAAGTGGAGGGGAAACCGAGGCATCAAACAGAGGAGAGGTCCTGAGGTGTTTCAAGGAACCCAGAAGGCTGACGCCCATCACCACACAGGGCTGACCACCCTCTTGGTCTTTGGATTCCAAAATATTGAACTTCCTTGTTGGAGATTTCCTTTTTCCCACGAGAAGAACATCTCCAGTGATGTAATAGAAGGCAGAGAGAGGAAGGATTGCCTTGCAGTCAACTTACTGGCACGTATCTGTTCTGTAAAGTTACAAGGGTCTTTGTCCATTGCTTCCAGAAATGCATACTCTGTCAGATCCCAAGGGGCCCATTTACAATTGATGACAAGAAGTCGGAGGGGTGAGTATGGAGAGGAGACTCCAGAGGAGTGGGGAGTGACTCCCTTCCTCCTGCTGCTGATCCTGTTTGGTGCCAAGCAATAGTCAGAAATCAGGAGTGGTGAGAAGCAAATGGCCCGGGTGGAAAGGAGAGGGGGAGTTCACCAGGAGCAAGAGAATGAAGGTGAGCAAGAACTCACAGTGAGAGCCCCAGGGGACTGGGAGAAGGGAGTCTGCCAGGAGAGGGCAGGCCTTCCCGGGTAGGGGTGGCAAGCAGACCTCCTTGGATGGGGTACATGGCAGGCCAGCCCAGAGGCAGGGGGATGCTCAGGATGACCTGTAAGATTCCTTCCCTCTGGAGGCCTCTGTAGAAATCCAGAATGGGTGAGCAGAAGTGGCTCGAGGTTTGATTTTCCTGAAGATGCCCTGAGCTGGAGGAGACAGGCTGCGTTGACTCTTCATTTATTTATGAGGCTATCGATTATAATGCAGCTTTTCCACAGGATCCTGAAGTAGCTGTAGTTGGGAGAAGAAACCTCTTACCAGTTAGCTTCCTTTGCCCTGGAGAAGTCGGGCACTCGGAGAGGCTGTCCCCCTCCCTCCCCACGTTCTCCTCTACCCATCACTTTTGCAGCCCTCACCCCTGAGCACCCTGAGGGTTGGGAGCTTGGACAGCCCTCTACTTTCCTCTTTTTAAAAAATTTTTTATTTTTCCTTCTTCTCCCCAACGCCCCCGAGTACAACATAGTTGTATATTTTAGTTGTGGGTCCTTCTGGTTGTGCCATGTGGGACACCGCCTCATCATGGCCTGATGAGTGGTGCAAAGTTTGTGCCCAGGATCCAAACTGGTGAAACCCTGGGCCAGCGAAGCAGTGCACGTGAACTTAATCACTCGGCCAGGGGGCCAGCCCCTCTACTTTCCTCTTTTCTCAGGTCTGGCTGTTCTGGTTTCTCCCAATATTTAGGACACACTTCAGCACCCCCAATCCTAACAGCAGGGCATTGCTTAACTCATGTGCAGACATTAAATTTCTGAGCTGGGGAAGACCTCCGAGATCTTCGCAGCAAAACCCTTTTGTTTTACTGAGAAGAAACAGTGGCCAAGGGGAAGTGATTTCCCCAAAGTTGCACAAAGCCAGAGTCACAACCTGGACAAGAATGGAGGCTTCCTGATCCCCCCAGGCGAGGACCCTTTGCACTGTACCACGTTGCCTCCATATCTGACCCTTCAACCCAGGGTTGGGGATGCCCCTGAACTAGGAATCACTCTCTGGGACCCTTGCCCCCTTTTACAGTCTCCCTGTAGGGCCTCTTCTTAGTTGTGTGTTGTTTTTTTTTCCCCTCCCCAAAGCCCCAGTATATCCTAGTTGTAAGTCCTTCTAGTTCTTCTACGTGAGCTGCCGCCACAACATGGCAACCGACAGATGAGTGATATGGTTCTGTGACGGGTAAGCAAACCCAGGCCACCGAAGCAGTGAGAGTGCTGACCTTTAACCACTAGGCTGTCAGAGCTGGCTCTCTCTTTTGTTGTTTTGCACTTGATGAAATCTTTGCTCTCAGTCTGCCCCAGTCCAAAATAGGATTGAGGAGGTTTTGTATAGCCCCAAAGAAAAATAGAGGCTAGTGATAACGACTACAAACCTGATCGGACTCACCTGGCCTTATCCACCCTCCATTCCCACCTACCCCCCATTGGCCACCTTTCCTGAGGCCTCCCCCAGCCTCTATGTCCCAACATCAACCTTCAGGTGGGCAGAGATGCCCATGTCTAGTCCTTGTGAAAGAAGTTGGCTCTTCTCCCTTGGCCCTCATTCTGGGGCTCAGTCTTCCAGATCATTGGGAATAGGCCTTTCCATGTGGGCAGAATCCAGGAGACAGGCCAACATTACACCAAGCCCCAAGGGCTGGCTCCCCCTCTTTGGAGACCCTGAAGTTTGGCCCAACTGAATGTGGCTCTAAAGATGAGGACCACTGCCTAGGGTAAGTGAGCCCTCTGCCCTATCAAGGTTGTCTATGTCGTTATACTCCGTAAATTCCTTTTGGCATTCAGTGTTTCAGAATTTAACCCCAACCCAATTTACTGGCCTCACTCTCCTCTTTCTTCCCTTCTCATAGGCTATATACTGTAGCCAAAAGGAATTCCATGTGAGCACCATATATTCTTCCTGTGCCCCTATTGTTCTAGAATGCCCTACCCTCCTGCTCCACATGTGCAGAAAACCCATGTTCTATGCCACTTTCCCTGATTACGGCAGCTGACATTCATTGAGTATCTACTATGTGCTGGACTCTGTACTCTATCCTCACAAGAACCTCCAAATTCTCCCCATTTCTCTGTAGGATTACACAGTAAGTAGCAAAGTCAGGATCTGAACCCAGGCCTGTGGTCTCCAGAGTCCATACTCTTAGCCACTATGGTATATTGCCTCAAGAAATAGCTAACCTTTCCAAAATTATCTTTCTCTTGTCTAGGATTTTATCTGCACTTTCCGTATCACACATCACCTTTTGATTTTTTACTGTAACTACTTATATCATATACCCTAACTTCCTCACTAGACTGTGAGCTCTTGAAAAGTAGGAGCTGGGTCACATTTCGTGCTAGCACATGGCAGGGGGCCATTAAATGTGTTTGGGATGAAGGAATGAACACATGACTGAATGGATTTGAATCATAGCGAGGTCTAATGTCTGCCCAGGGTGGAGTAGGGAGTTGGAACTCCCTTTTCTGAAGAGCCCTAAGCTTCACATTTCCTTTTTAAAGGCACCATGGGAAACGAAGGGAAGGGAAGCGTTTCATAGATGAGTGAGAATAGGAACGCAAACCCCTGCATGTCTGTAATTACAGAGCCTCTTCGTGCTGGCTGCTGCTGGCAGCATGCTGGGGAATGTGTTTTCAATTCTCCAGGTTGGGAACTGCAGGTACTACCGATTGCTTTGTGTGGTCTGACATGGCTGTAAAGGGATGAGAGAGAAGAGGATAATAAAAGCCGTGAGCAATGGCTTTGCCAGGTGCAGGGTCTGCCCCAGAGCAAAGGCCTCCAGCATGCATCCCACCTTCAAGACCCACTTTGGGAAGGCAGAAGGGAGTCCAGCTACCCTTTCTGTGCCGGACTCTTTTGGGATCAGGGACTCCACACAGAGCAGCACATGGCAGGGTGGTCTCTGGCTGGGTTAAGGGCAGCGTCAATCCACTGGGAGTCCTTTCAAGTTGAGAAGGGGCAACCACAGGCTCTAAGGTGCAAGGCACTAGGCAGAGGACATGGAGTGTAGGCATCCTCTACGGAGGGTGTGTGTTGGTGTGTGCGTGTGTGTTCATGCTTGTCTGAGCGTGTCAGAAGCAGTGAGGGGGCCCGTAAGGGGACTGTGTTTCTTTCGGGGCCCTGAGATTCCCTGCTGGGCCCACTTTCTCCGAGGCTCTGTTCAAGACTCAGCTTTTCTGGTCCAAGTTTAGAACGGGCACATCACGCTACTGGGCCATGGCTGGGAGGATGATTTCCAGCTCTGCCTTTATGTAAACCCACTTGTATTGAGAGACGGTGGGCTCCCACCCACCACTCCCAGCCTCATTCCTACAGTGTATCTTCATCTCCTGTCCAAACAGAGCGGCCTAAAAACCTTGCCTTTGCATGGTACTTTTATTCTGATACTTATATTTTCAAAGCCCATTTACAACTATTATTGCCTTCCATTCTTACAATAGCTCCTCCAGAGGTGAAGAAAGCTGATTCTTTTGATTATAGATGAGCAATTGAGGCCCACAGAGGCTCTGTGACTTGTATCGGGTCACACAGCAAGTTTGGGACCCGCTCTCTGGCTTCCTGACTCCAAGTTATTTCCTGTCTTTAGCTCTGGGCCCCCATCCCCCCATCTCCTTCACCTCCTGTGTCCTGAAAGGAAATCTTCACAGAGAGGCTTGCACTTCATTAGCAACATGCACATGAGTGCTCCTGGTGGTGGGTAGACAGCAATTCAAGACAGGCACCCTCCTTATCTCCTTCCCCCATTCCTACCCACCTAACCCTGACTCCCACCCCCACCCCCACCCCCAGGAGGAAGCTCAACTCCGGCAAGAATCCTCAATATAGCTCTTCCTGAAAAATTGGGGCACATGCCAGGGAGCTTTCCTGGGAGGAGAGTTGGTGCTGTTTGCCCTTCTTGGGAAGGAGGGAGAGACAGTGCTGGCTGGGTCTCCGTAGACGGGCCTGTGCGGGGCCTGGAGCAGGCCTGAAGACAGGGCAATGTGTTACAAGTTTCCCTTTGCCTCATCTCCCAAACTGGGAACCTAATGGTCACTGGGTGGCCATTTCTTTGAGACTTAGAAGTCATCTAGTCTGGCTCTACCCTCCATCTGAAACTTTGTTTATCTGGCTTTGGGGTGAGTCATTCATTGATTCATTCATTGATTCAGCAAATACTTGTTGACTACTGACCACGTGCCAGCCTTTGCTCTAGATGCTGGGGATACCACAGTGAACAAGACAGGCAAGAATCCGATCAGTCTGGAAAAGGACGCAGTTAGTTGGCACACTGTTATTTGGAGGTGGGGTTGGGTGAGGTCAGGATAGAGAAATAATAGGAGCTCAGAGAAGCAGGGTAGCTGGGAAGCCTCCTGGGGAAGAGGCATGTCTAAGCTGAAGCTGGAAAGATGAGTGGAGCATTAAGCCACCCAAGAGAGGGAAGAGTGTTCTAGGCACGGGGAATAGCCTGTGTGAAGGCCCAGAAGCTAGAGAGCACCTGGTACATTTCAGGAACTGAAAGAAGTGCAGAGGGCTGGAGTGTAGCATGCAAAGGGCAGGCAGATGGAGGAGGCAGTAAGAGGTGAGGCTGGGGCTGGGTCATGGGGGGCTCGAAAACCACATTGAGTAGAATGAACTTTATCCTAAAGACAACGATAAACCCCTGAAAGGTTTAAGATGTGTGATATATTCAGATTTGTATTTTAAAAAGATCCTTTTTGCTTTGTGTGGAGTGGTGCTGTTCAATAGAAATATAGTGAGAGCCACAAATGTGAGCCACATTTGTATTTTAAAATTTTCTAGTAGCCACATTAAAAATGTAAAAATAAGCAGGTGAAATTAATTTTCTTTTTTTTGAGGAAGATTAGCCCTGAGCTAACTGCTGCCAATGCTCCTCTTTTTGCTGAGGAAGATTGGCCCTGAGCTAACATCTGTGCCCATCTTCCTCTGCTTTATATGTGGGACGCCTACCACAGCATGGCTTGTCAAGTGGTGCCATGTCCTAACCCAGGATCCGAACCTGTGGACCCTGGGCCGCTGAAGCGGAACGTGTGAACTTAACTGCTGTGCTACTGGGCCGGCCCCGTGAAATTAATTTTAAAGAATATATTTTATTTAATTCAATCTATCAAAATTATCATTTAGCATATAATCAATAGAGAAATCTTAATAAGATATTTTACTTTTTCTTTATATTAAACCTTCAAAATTCAGTGTGTAATTTACACTTACAGTGCATCTCAATTTGGACTAGCTGCCTGCTTTTTTTTTTTGAGGAAGATTAGCCCTGAGCTAACATCTGCTGCCAATCCTCCTCTTTTTGCTGAGGAAGGCTGGCCCTGAGCTAACATCCATGCCCATCTTCCTCTACTTTTTTATATGTGGGACGCCTACCACAGCATGGCTTGCCAAGTGATGCCATGTCCGCACCCGGGATCCAAACCGGTGAACCCCGGGGCGCCAAAGCAGATTGTGCACACTTAACCGCTGTGCCACCAGGCCGGCCCCTGGACTAGCCACCTTTTGAGTGCTCAACAGCCGTATGTGTTTAGTGGCTACCGTGTTGGATTGTGTAGACGAAGAGACTGCATTTGAGAGGAACAAGAATGGCAAAGCTGTTGCAGTTGACCTGGAAGAGTACAGCAGCCTGGGAATAGCGACAAAAGGACAGATTTCAGAGATGTGATTCCAAGGTTGGCATACTGGGTCTGGACTTAACACCTCTGGATTCCTTTTATGTGAAGGAGAAATAAACTCCTACTTTGTTTGGGCTATTTTACTTGGGATTTTCCTTCTACTCACAGCTGAACCTAGTTTTAAGGAATCTATCACCTAAACGGAAATGTCCAATTGACAGATCTGATGGGTTTAAATAAGGAGACAGGTCTGAGAAAGCTACATATAGATTTGGGAGTTCTCAATCCATAGTTGGTCTTTGAAGCCATGGCAACCTATGAGATCTCTAGGGAGAATGGTCTAGTGAGAAGAGAAAAGGATCTAGAACAGAACTCTGAGGAACACCAACACAGGATGGGCAGAGGAAGAGAATCCTGCTAAGGACACCGAGAAGGAGCCGCCAGACAGGTAAGAGGGAACCAGGGAAGCGCTGCTCCACAGAAGCTTATGGAGGAGAGAATCCCAGGGAGGGGGTGATCAGCAGTGGTAAAGGCAGCTGTCTCTGTGGCTTATGCTTGTGAATGGCATCATAGAGCCTGAATAAACCAACTTCGGCTTCTGTCGCAGCCCCAAATTCCACCAAAGGCTGGTCATGTCATCCTCCTGCTCAGTGCTCTTCACTGGGCTCCCAGTTTCTTAAAAAGTTCTAGCACATCCTTTAGGCCCCTCCAAAGTCTGCTCCTAGTTTTTCTGTCCAGCCTGTTCCCTTCCCCAGCACACTCTGTCCCTGCAGGCCTGGTTTCCTACCATTCCTTGCCTTGGCTTGTGTGCTTCTCTCTGACTAAAGAACCCTCCCTCCCTCCCTTTTCTTTTATCCCCCAAATCCTACCATGTTTTAAGACTTAGCTCAAATGCCAACTCTTCTGTTCCTTGATTCTTCCAGACTGACTAAGTTCCCCCCCAACCCCATGCCCCCCATGAGCACTTTGCTCACTCTTGATCACAGCCCCCAGTTTAGTCTAGCCTGTGTTAAAGTGAGCTGCATACACGTGAGTAGAAGGTAAGCTTGGAGAAGTCTGAGGCTGCTTCTGGCTACTCATCCCTGTTCCTTTTGGCGCCTTCCACAGAGCTTGAGAAGATGTTTAAGAAATGTTTACGGATTCAATGGAATTGTTTTCCCTCACAGCCCCCAAGTAATAATGTGGTCTCAGTCTTCTTTGTCATGTCACTACAGGGGTTGCGGGGATGAGCGAGGCACTAAAATAGAGAGAAACTTGGTTTAGAGGGAAATAGACAGGAGTTGAGTTTGAATACAGCTTCTCAAAGAAATAGTCGCAGTCTGAGCTTCCTCTGACCTAAGCAGCTTACATCATCTGAATGCTCAAGAACCACCTTATTGGGGCTGGCCCTGTGGTTGAGTGGTTAAGTTTGTGTACTCCGCTTCAGCGTCCCAGGGTTTTGCCAGTTAGGATCCAGGTGCGGACATGGCACCGCTCATCAGGCCACGTTGAGGCGGCGTCCCACATGCCACAACTAGAAGGACCCATAACTAAAATATACAACTATGTACTGGGGGGATTTGGGGAGAAAAAGCAGAACCCCCCCCCAAAAAAAGATTGACAACGGTTGTTAGCTCAGGTGCCAATCATTATATATATATAAAAAGCACTACCTTATTAATAGAAAAGCAGTAGAAAAAATTAATGAAATTAAAATTGTTTCTTTGAAGAGATGAACAAAATTGACAATCTTTAGCTAGACTGATCAAGGAAAAAAAGAAGACGCAAGTTACTAAAATCGGGAATGAAAGAAGGGACATTACTACAGACCTTAAAGAAATAAAAAAGATTATAAAGGAATAATAAGAACAACTATATGCCATCAAATTAGATAATCTAGATAAAATGGACAAATTTTTAGAAAGACACAAACTACTGAAACTATTTCAAAAAAATCTAAATAAACCTAAAAGAAGTAAAGAGATTGCACTAGTACAGTCATGTGCTGCATGACAATGTTTCAATCAACGACAGACTGCATATACAATGGTGGTCCCATAAGATTAGTACCATATAGTCTAGGTGTGTAGTAGGCTATACCACCTAGGTTGTGTAAGTGCACTCTATGATGTCTGCACAATGACGAAGTTGCCTAATGACACATTTCTCAGAATATATCCCTGTCATTAAGGGACACGTGACTGATTTTTAAAACTTCCCACAAAGAAAATTCCAGGCCTAGATGGATTCACTGGTGAATTGTACCCAATGTTTAAAGAATTAATGCCAATCCTTCATACTCTTCCAAAAAATAAAACAGGAGGGAACACTTTCCAACTCATTCCACGAATCCAGTGTTACCAAGATATCAAAACCAACAAAGACTTCACATGAAAACTATATATCAACATTGCTTATGAATATAGATGCAAAAATCCTTAACAAAGCAAAACGGACACAGCAACATATAAAAAAGATTATACATCGTGACCAAGTGGGATTTATCACAGGAATGCAAGATTGATTTACTATTTGAAAATCAAAGTAATACATCATATTAATAAAATAAAGGACCAAAACCACATGACCATCTCAATAGATGCAGAACAAGTATTTGGAAAAACTTCAATACCCTTTCACGATAAAAATACTCAACAAACTAGGAATAGAAATGAACTTCTTCAACTTGATAGAGAACATCTACAAAAACCTCACATCTAACACTAGACTTAGTGGTGAAAGACTGAAAGTTTTCCCCCTACGATCAGGAAAAAGACGAAAATATCTGTTCTCACCAATTCTATTCAACACCATACTGAAAATTCTAGCCAGGAAAATTAGGCAAGAGAAAGGATTAAAGGGCACTGAGATTGGACAGGAAGAGGTCAAACTATCTCTATTCGTAGACGATATGATCTTGTACACAGAAAATTGTAAAGAATATATACACACTACTAGGGATTAATGAATGAGATCAGCCAAGTCGCATAATACAATATACAAAAATCAATCGTATTTCTATCTACTAGCAATGAACAATATGAATATGAAATTAAGGAAACAATTCAATTTACAATAGCACCAAAAAGAATGAACTACTTAGGAATATATTTACCAAAAGAAGTGCAAGACGTGTACTGAAAATTATAACACATTATTGAAAGAAATTAGAGGAGATCTAAATAAATGGAAAGAAATCCTATGTTTATGGATCAGAAAACTTAAAAGTTGTTAAGATGGTAATACTGCCCAAGTTGATCTGCAATTTGACACAATCTCTCAAAATCCCAGCTGGCTTTTCTACAGAAATTGGTAAACTGGTCCTAAAAGTCATAAGGAAATGCAAGGGACCTAGGGTAGGCAAAGAATCTTGAAAAAGAAGAGCAAAGTTGGAGGACTCACATTCCAGATTTCACAACTTACTATTAAGCTACGGTAATGAAGACAGTGTGGTACAGGCACAAGGATATATATCAATGGAATAGAATTGACAGTCCAGAAATAAGCTCTTATATTTATGGTCAATTGATCTTTGATAAGGGTTTCAAAACAATGCAGTGGTGAAAGAATAGTCTTTTCAAACTAAAGATGTGGGACAATTGGATATGTATCTACATGCAAAACAATTAAGTTAGACCCCACCTCACCTCATACACAAAAGTTAAACAAAATGGGTCATTTAGCAAGAACTAAAACTCTTAGAAGAACATAGAAGTAAATCTTTATGATCTTGGGTTAAGCATCGATTTCTTGGATATGACATCAAAAGCACAAGTGACAAAAGGAAAAATAGACAAACTGGTCTTCAGGAAAATTAAAAATGTTTGTGCTTCAGAGGTTACCACCAAGAAAGTGAAAATACAATCTGCAGAATGGGAGCAAATATTTGTCAACCATATCTCTGATGACGGTCTAGAATCCAGAGTAGATAAAGAACTATTACAACTCAATAATAGAAAGAAAAATAACCTAACTAAAACATGGGCAAAGGATCCGAATAGACATTTCTCCAAAGAAAATATACAAACTGCCAATAAACACATGAAAAGATGCTCAGCCACCAAGGACATGCAAATGAAAACCACAATGAGATACCAATTCACATCCGCTAGGATGGTTATAACCAAAAAGACAGATAATTACAGGTGTTGGTGAGGATATGGAGAAATTGCAACCCTCATACACTGCTGGCAGGAATCTAAAACGGTGCAGCTGCCTTGGAAAACAGTCTGACCATTCCTCAAAAGTTTAAGCATAGAGTTACCATAAAACCCAGCAATTCCACACCTTGGTGTCTATCCAAGAGAACTGAAAGCATATATCCACACAAAAACTAGTCCATGAACATTTATAGAGGCATTATTGATAATAGCTAAAAAGTAGAAATAACCCAAATGTCCATCAACTGATGAATGGATAAACAAAATGTAGTATGCTCAAACAACAGAATATTAACCAGCCATAAAAAGAAATGAAGTACAGATTCATGCTATAACATGATTGAATCTTGAAAACATTATACAAAAGACCATATATTTTATGATTCCGTTTATATGAAATGTCCAGAATAAGCAAATTCATAGCGACAGAAAGTAGATTAGTGGAGATTGGGGAGAAATAGGGGAGTGACTGCCAATGAGTACGGGGTTTCTCGTTGGGATGATGCAAATGTTCTAAAATTACATAGTGATAACGGTTGTACAACTCTGTGAATATACTAAAAACCACTGAAATGTACACTTTAAAAAGGTGAATTTGATGGTATGTGATATACCTGTGGTATATACGGATATATGTGGGATATCTCAATAAAGCTGTTATACATATAAAAAGAGAATTACCTTATCACATTGAAGTAAGGTGGGCCTCCATTTCCTAGTGGAAAGATAAAAAAAAGTTCTCGCCAACTGGAATATACCACAATACGCCTGACAAGGCAAAGTTTTCCTCGAAAATTGTCCTCAAAAAAGAAGGCAAAGTAGTGCAGACCTCAATTTTTAGGGCTCTGCTCACCATTCCTCACCTCCCTCTCCAGGATTGAGGGTGAGAGAGCATAGTGTATGTTTTTATGACAGTAGAGACAAGGATCTCCCTCGTAAATAATCTTGCCTCCCACTCTTGAGGCTGTCCAAGAGTAGACATCTGTGGTTTCTGCCTGCCCACTACCCATTCTCTTGTTTCTTGTAACTGCTTGTGGATTGTCCTACTGTCAGCTATTACTTCCTTAATCTCAAAAGGTCTGGCAGACTGCCCTTCAATTCTATGGCCAAAAGGTGGACTTGTGACCCAATCTGTCCAATTAGACACCTTTCTTTGGGAATTTGAATTAATAATGGGGCGACTCAAAGAAACCTGGTGATTTGCCCCACTCAGATGCCCAGAGGAAACTGTTCTACGGTTCCTGCTCCGTGGTAAAGGGAGCTATTCGGGTCCCGTTTCTTTCTTCAGGTATTTTTTGCACCCAAGAACCCTAACTTGGTCTTTTGTATGTTCAAGGACTGACAAATTCCATATCATTGTCTTGGTTCTCCCATGGCAAAGGCAGGGTTCCTCAGGATTGTCTGGACAATGAAGGAGGAAGGCTCCTAAATTATGAGCAGTCATGACCTAGAATCCACTACTGCCATTGGAACATCTTCTCTTTGGTTCTTTCTTGGTGACCATTTGCTCCTTTTTTTTTTTTTTTTTTTTTGAGGAAGATTAGCCCTGAGCTAACATCTGCTGTCAATCCTCCTCTTTTTGCTGAGGAAGACTGGCCCTGAGCTAACATCCATGCCCATCTTCCTCTACTTTATATGTGTGATGCCTACTACAGCATGGCTTGCCAAGCAGTGCCATGTCCGCACCCAGGATCCAAACTGGCGAGCCCCAGGCCGCTGAAGGGGAACATGCGCACTTAACCTCTGCACCACCGGGCCGGCCCCGTGCTCTAATTTTTCAATTGAAGCTCTAAACATTCACTGAATCTTAACTACATCAAGACATTTTGTTAGTTGAGGGAGTACAATGATGAACAAAATGACATCCAACTTTGGTGGGTGCTGGGAATGTACAGATATGCTCTCTGAATTCTGACTCCGTGGACCAGAGAGAAGGAGCAGAAAAGGAGGACATTTAAGCTTGGCTAGAGGTACAGGCTCCCGGTCTGAGAAATTTCTCTGACCTACAGGGAAGGTAACCTTTCTGATGGGGTATTGAAATCAAGGAAGCATGGACTTTAGGGCTGACAATGACCTTATAGATTATCCAGTCCTACGTTTTCCAGATGAAGAAATCCAGATTCTGAGAGGTCGAAATGACTTACTAGAGCCAACTGGGCTTAGGACTTCTCTGACTCGCAGTTCAGTGCTTATCTCACTAGCTCTGGTCACACGGTTGACCTTGGCTGGCTCTTCTAGGTTTCAGGGGACTTGGGAAGGAGGAGCGGCAATATTGGGGGCTTGGTAAATGGTTGCCTAGGGGAGCATGTCTTGCACAGCCACGAAAGAAATCAGCAAGGAATTGTGGCAGATTCCAGTAGTTCGAGTCACGTTACTTTCTTCCTCAGGTTTTCGCACTAGACACTTAGCAGAGGAGACTGACACCGGGGTTTGCACTGCAACGAGAGTGTCAGTGTGTGTTTTTCCCACCCTTCTCCATCCTCCTGGAGCCCTTTAAGCAAGTCAACTGCTAAAGGGCTTGGTGAAATGACCTTTGTCACCGCCATGCTCTCTTTCCTCTGAGTGACCCAGTCAGCTGCGAGGGTGAGCTCTTGATTGTCTTTACCTGTAATGTGTCAGGATATCAGTCAAATATCCAGAGAGTGTGTGAGGAAGCAATCAATTCAGAAATCAGGTTTGGACTTTCCCCAGGGCTGACAATGATTTACCTCAGCTAGCAACTTGCTCTGAGCAGAAGGGCCCAGTGCAAATAGCACACATTGCTGGTTCTAGGGAGAGAGACAGGAAAGCCCAGAAATGGTTCTCTGGGTGGAGGAAGAGATAGAGTGTCCTTCCAAGCTGTATTTTTCAGCCATCAATGGGCACGATCAGTTTAACTAATACTTACAGAGAACTTCCCATGTCCCGGGAACTGTGCTAGGTCCTGCAGCCCACACATAAATAAGACATGACCCCTGTCTGCAAGGAACTACAGACAAACATCAGACTGACAAGTTTGATAGCATGCGGTCAGTGATGAGCCCTGGACGTTACCGAAGCACAGAAGAGGGAGATGCATCCTACCTGGGACTCAGGGAAGGCTTCAGAGAGGACCCCCAAACAAAGCAGTTAGCCAGGAAAGAAAGCTGTAAGCCTCACAGGCAAGAGAACCACATGAACAAAGGTGTGGAATCTGGATTTGGGGAAAACGGATGGTGTTACTAGAGCAGGAGGAGTGAGATGGGAAGTGTGGGCAGATAAGTCAGACAAGGCAGACAGGGTAAATTACTGGAAAGAGCATGGTCTTTTTTCTGAGCAGGGAAGAGGGAAGTGCCCGGAAGTTCTGCATTTTAGATAGATCACTGCAGTGTGGATTTGGGGAGGAGGAGCCAAGAATGGGGGCAGGGAACCAGCTGGAAGAGATGATGAGTACCTGATGCAGGGTATTCATAATGAAAATGAGGCGCTCAGGGCTGGCCCAGTGGCGCAGCGGTAAAGTTTGCACATTCTGCTTCTCGGCGGCCCGGGGTCCGCTGGCCCAGATCCCAGGTGCGGACATGGCACCGCTTGGCAAAAGCCATGCTGTGGTAGGCATCCCACGTATAAAGTAGAGGAAGATGGGCACGGATGTTAGCTCAGGGCCAGTCTTCCTCAGCAAAAAGAGGAGGATTGGCAGTAGTTAGCTCAGGGCTAATCCTCCTTAAAAAAAAGAAAATGAGGCGCTCATAATGAAGGAGGTATGGACTGGACAAATAGCCAGGAGGTGGGTGATGGTGGAAACGATGTGGGTAAGGGAGAGACACAAATCTAGGGAGCCTCGCAGGGTTGACTTGGTACCTGGGTGGATAAAGAGGCCATGGACTGAGATAAAAAATACAGGGAAGAGAAAGAAGTCTGGAAGAGAGCTGTTAATGATAGCTAACATTTATTACTCACTTCTATGGACCGGCATTGTGCCAAGAGTTCCTCATGCATATTCTCATAACTCTATGAAGTAGATATTATTCTCCATTTTCAGATGAGGAAAATGAAACTTTGAGATACTGAATAGCTTAGCCAGATCTGCACAGCTGGTGGAGGGTGGAAAGAGATTAGAATCCAGGCATTCTGGCTCCAGGGCGAATGCTCTTAACCACCAAGCTTTATATGTGTGTACGTGACGAGTCTGAAGAGCCTGTGGGACACCACAGTGGAGAGGTCCAGGACTTAGGGGAGCCCCCAGGGCCCAGATCATGGTAAAAATCACAAATATGGATGTAACTACCCAAGTTGAGCAGAGACCGGAAGCACAGCGCCCTGGGGAACCCTGATGTTACAGGAAGTAGCCAGAGGGTAAGGGGCCCACAGATGAGAGAAAAACAAAAGTCCCCTCGGATTTTTGTCTGAAGACATGGCTCTGCTATCTGGGCAATCAGGAATGGTGTGGTGGCATCAAATAAAAACGTCCACCAAGTTAAGCCGACATATTAATCATAACAGTTACTATGTTGCATAGTAATTATCTTAAACGGTAAGCATTTCACATAAATAGCAGTAATTAGTATAGCACAAGTTTCCCAAACTGTGTCCTGTGGAATAGAAGTTCCTGGAGATGTTAATAAATGTTTGGCAAAAAAAGGGCTTTGGAGTCAGATAAGCTTAGGAAACGTTGGTATAATCTAGACAGAGCGCTGAACCCCTGGTTTACACTTTTTTTTGTCTTTTCTCTGTTAGGAGGCAGGATAGTAGAATGGCTAAGAGGACAGCCACAGGAAACAGACAGCCTGGGGTTGAATCCTGCTGCTGACAAGCTGGGTGATCTTGGGCAAGTTACTGAACTTCTCTAAGCAGTAGTTTCCTCATCTATGTAGGGGGATAGTAATATGCTCACTGAGATTGATCCAGAGAGTAAATGCAATAATACATTTAAAACACTTAGAAGAGAACGTGGCACAGAGTGAGGGCTCCATAAATATCAATTATTTTCTATAAACCATACTATAATATTAAGTCTCCCTTGATATCCTATAGTGTTTAGTCCTTGGCACACACATTTCACACACACACACTGATAACACCCATATTTCTTAAAAGTCAAAAGTCTTGGTTCTGCTCCTGGTAGCTGAAGTTCTCTGTGTCCCTACCTCCACTCCACCACAGCCCAGGACTGGGAATGACCCAACTCTTGCCCTACTCTACTCTAGGGAAGGGGGCAGGGAAAGGGAGGATTTATATCCTGACAGCATGGCCTTGGAAGGACCACTGCTAGTGCACACTCGAAAAGGGTATACACCTTCTGGGTGGACACTGGTCTGAACCAGGGCGCAGAGCTTAGCAAGTGGAGTGCAGGCTGTATTCTGCATGCCCTCACCTGCTCCCTAGGCTGAACGCCATTGTACAATGAACAACCTGCACAACCATACATGGCAGTTCTGACCTTCAGGCCATAGCAGGGGCTGGAAGCTAATGACCATCAGAGAAAGAGGGTCCAAGTTCTCCTCCCAGTAGTCCATGAGATTAGCTCTCCACAAGCCCTAAGTGGATAAAGGATCCTTCTTCTCTTCCCTCCCTCCCCACTTGTGCCCCACCCCCCATTCATTCACAGAAAGCCTGACCTCAGAATACCCTTGGTGTGAGGGGTACCTCAGGCTTTGCCTATTTTTCTGAAATCCACTGTTTGAGGTTGGGAGATGACAGAGCTGTGGAAAGCAGAAGCGGGAGGGGATGATTTTCTAGGTTTCCCCTGACACATAATGAATACTAAATTATGATGCTTCAAACCACAGCAGGTCAGGGCCAGACCAAGTCTGACTTCCTGACCAACGTTTGGGACAGTGAAGGGAAAACGATGGGAATGGGAACTTCTTAATCCTCACTGTGTGGCCCAAATGTTTGGCTCCCAATGAAGACTCACCACCCCTTTAGGTCGACACTTCCTTTGTGAGACAGAGGGGAATCAAAAGGCAGAGTTTCCTGTTCTCTGGAGGTGGGTAGGGTGGAGTGGAGGGCAGGCACACTCCCACAGCCTCTTCAGCCACTGGAGAGGCTGGGCTACTGCCTAGAAGCACCGCTGTTCAGCCTAGATGCCAAGTCCAGGCCTGACCTGTGGTGATCTGGCAAGGGCTTTCCCCGCTCTGCATCTTGGTTCTCTCCTTTACAAAGGGAGGAACATGAACGGGCCGAATTTTAAGGCTCCTTACAGCTCTGACATGCGATGCTTCGCACTTCTAGGGGGTTCTATTCACTTCCCCTCCAGTCCTGTCTAACTAGACAGGTGGGGGCAGACTGACCAGATACGGCTTACTCTCACCATCCCAGGGGCCTGTGTACCGAAGACGAACCTCCTTTCTCACAATTGTGCTTAGGGTCTGCCTCCATCGCTCTTGAAGACGAATAGCAGCTGGGGCCCCAGCTGGGAGTTTAGGTCGCATGTCCTTGAGACTCTGGAACAAAGACTGAGCTGGATGGGGAAGGGACCTTCCATGAATGTGAGGGGAGGGGAGCCCTGGGGCTCTTTATGCCTTTACCTCTCAGTAGGGCTGGCAGTTCCTTTCCTTCCCACAGATTTGAGGGGAGGGAAGGGGTCTTGTCTTTTCCTCTGAGGCTGATGACTTCAGCTTCTTCCCCTTCCCTCCCTAAGGTTAGGATCTCTACCCCTTCCTCATCTGCTCCCTGGGTCTGAAATCTCCATCCCCCTCTCCTCCTTTATTCTCCTTGGGCTTGGGGTCCTTACGCCCCTCCCTCTCTCCTTCTCTCTGAGCCTCGCCTCTTTATTCCTTTTTAGGCCTGGCCTCTCCAGCCCTGGACGGAGGGGTCCGCATTCTTCTTTTCTCTCTTAAGGCCACAGTTCCCTCCCCCAACCCTTTCCAGCTCCCCCTCCCCACCCCCTCCCTCCGCCCCGAGGCATTGTGGGAGGAAACAAGATGTGGTGCGAGAGCGGCGCGGGGAGAAGCCCGCAGTGCGGGGCCGGGCGGGCGCAGCCAATGGGCAGCGCGGACGGCGGCGCGCGCGGCGGGGGGGCGGGGCGGGGCGCTATTTCAGCGGGGGCCGCGCGTCGGCCGCGCTCAGCGGCGGAGAGGAGCGGAGCGGAGCTTTGAGGCGCCAGTGCGGAGCGGGCGTGCGGGCCGGCGGACGCGAGGCGGAGCGCGGGCGGCCGGGGAAGCTCGGAGGGCGGACAGCGGCGGCGGCGGCGAGCGCTCGGCCTCGGGCTGCGGGAGCCGGACACCGCGGCCGCGGCGGCTGCTGCAGGAGGAGCCGAGGGGACACCGCCCCTGCCCGCGCCCTGCCTCAGGCCATCGCTGCTCCCCCGGGGCCCCGCGCGGACTCGCCTCCGTGAAGGTGAGCGCTGGCTGGGGGCGGCCCGCGCCCGGGGCTTCGCCGCAGGGCCCGTGCGGCCTCCTCGCCCCGCGCGGGACCCGGAGCAGGGCTGGCCGCGGGGTGGCCGCCCGGCGCCCCTCCTCCCAGGGCTGCGCCACCCAGTGCCCTAGCGACCCCCGGGGCGCGGCTGGAGGTCCCGGGCTGCGGAGGGGCCGCTCCCGCCCCCCCCCCCCCCGGGAGTCCCCCTGCGCTGCGTGGAGGCCTCCGGTGTTCGGGCCGATGGAGAGGGGGTGGAGAGGGCTCGGGCGTGACGCGGCTGCTCCTGCCGCCGCCGCCACCCTCTGGGGCGTCCTTCCTGCGGTGAGGACGCCCAGTCACTCCGGCGCTGCTCCAGGCCGGCCGGGCGGGGGAGGGCGGATGACCGGCCGGGGCTGCGGCCTGGCCGGGCGGCGAGGGTGGAGGCGGGGAGGAGGATGCTTGCTCATTCCCCGGGCGCTGGCCTGCGGGACCGCAGCTCTCTGGAGGATGGGAGGGTGGAGGGATGCGGCCCCCTTGGAGGAACGAAGGGAGAAAATCACGCGTTCGTGGGGTTTGGGGGTTGGGGAGGGCGGTCCATGTCATCCGGAACCTTAACCTTTTTTGTCGCAAAACCGGGGCTAGAGGACGGGGAGCTGTCCTGGAGTGCCCTCCTGCTTTTCAGAGGAGCCCCTGGCTCGTGACTGAGGCAGCTGGCTTGGGGCCCCTCTGGTCATCCTTCTCTCCGGAGGCCCAGGTCCCTCGCTTTTTTCCCAGGAAGGAGGGGCTAGGCTGGCGCCTCCCTCTCCTTTTCTCACCGGCACCTTGGACAGGGGAGGCTGCGGCTGGGCCTCACCTCTCCGACGCCTGGGGGGCCAGGGGTGAAGAATCGTGGCATTGTAGTCACAAGACCGGCGTTATGTAACCGCAGGCTCTCTCCCGGAGAGGAAGGTGGCTTTTAATTACTGTGGCAGAGTTGTTCCTTTGGACTTTGGGGATGAGGCGGTGGAGGAGTAGGTGAGCTCGCTGGGAAAACCCGTGCCAATTTCGTGCTTTAACTTCGCCGTCTGTAACCGGGCCCCACCCCCACCCTTGGGTTTGTAAACAGTGCCCCCTTCTGAGTGGTAACCTGGAATAGGCCACCGGGTGACACTGGTTTTCTTCACATAGAGCCTTATAATGTCAGAACATTCTTCCTGTGCTAGTCAGGCCTTGAATAGTGTTCTCCTGACCCTTCCTCAGCACCAGGCGGTGCCCACGGACTCCTCTAGACGCTTTGACTTTGCCCCTCGGGGGCATCGGGGCAGAGGGTCCTGGTCCACTAACCCTTTCCTCTGCCAGCCTTTGTGAAGTGGAATCAGCCCTGCCTAGTTTGACGGTCAGACAAGGTACCTTGGATGCGGTCAGGGGCTGCCTGGGTGGCAGCTGGCATGCGTAGTTCTTTGCAGTTGGGGCAGGCTGAGGGAGTAGCCATGAGTTCCGCTTCCCCTTTCAGCCCACAGGCTAGTGTGGACTCAGAGCAGGGAGGCCTGGAATAGTACCAGGCGTCTCTCCTTGAGCAGGCAGGCCTGTGTGTAGCCTTGTATCAGACAGGGCTGGAACAACAGCGTCTTTTGTCCACTGGGCTGGGCCACAGAGTGGTGCTTTGGGGAGTGGGACGGGGTGGTGGTGGGATGTTGCTGCTCTGTGTGACGGGACTGTGGTCAAGGACAGAGGATAGGATTTTGCAGCTCCTCTCCTCTGTTCTTGCAAAGCACCTCACACGCTATAGACTGCCAGGCAGATCCTGGCCATTCCCTCTTGGGATTTCTGTCATTCTAGGAAGGGACCATACAATGTCTACCATGGACTTCTGGTTGCTATAGCATGAATGCCATGGCTTAGATAACAGGGATATGAAACAGGGCTGTTAAAATAATAATAATACTTGACCTTTGTTGTCTCTGTCACCATTGGGCATTGGTAGCCTAGGGGTTGGCAACATATTTCTGTGAAGGGCCATATAGTAAACATTCAGCCTTTACAGGCCATTCAGTCTCTTACAACTACTCAACTATGCTATTGTAGTGTACTGCTATAAACTTTTAGTTACAAAAATAGGTGACAGGCTGCATCTAGCCAATGAGACAGACCCCTGCATAGACTATCTTTGTTTGCAGATGTTCTCATATAATCTTAATTAATCCTTGTAACAACCCCTGGTAGAAAGCTATTCTCTTTGTTAAAATGGAAGTAATCAAATGTGGAAAGGCTAAATGACTTGTCCAAGACCATAAGAGTTCATAGTCTGGACCAGAAGTCAGGCCTGCTGATTCCTAGTTCATCTTTGCACTGTGATACCAATGATGTAATGTTATTAAATCAAGGGGCTTATTGTGTTCAGGTGTTATGCCACCTGATTTACCCCCAGGAATACTCTGCAGTCCTTATTTTAAGATAATGTCCTGAAAGGACAAAGGTTAACTTGCCCAACAACACAGCTAGTAGGTGGTATATTGTAATATCTTGGCTATTGGTGCTATTTAAAGTATTGGAAACAGATAAATTTAGAGTTGGAAAAACCTCAGGTGATAAAAACTGATGACTACTTATGGTTGGTTGGTTGGTTGGTTGGTTTTTTGCTATTTATCTTGTATTTCCCAGACTTGGGGACTACGTCTCTGCTAAAAGCTTAGGAGCTCCCTCTTCTAATGCCTCATGTCTGTGTTTTCTGTTGCCCTCACTGTGCTCTGCTCTCCCACTCAGGCCCCACACCCAGCTGCTAATGCCCATTGCCCAGAGCATGGAGTGTTCAGCCTCACCTCTCTGCTTCTTCTGCAGTGTCACGATGTCTGACCGGAAGGCAGTGATCAAGAATGCAGACATGTCTGAGGACATGCAACAGGATGCTGTTGACTGCGCCACGCAGGCTATGGAGAAGTACAACATAGAGAAGGACATTGCTGCCTATATCAAGAAGGTGTGCCAGGAGAGCTGTGGCTGGTCATCAGGGGTGGGGATGGGCAGCTGAGCTGTGCCCCAGGGAGGGTTGGAGCTGGGGACATAGCTTAGCAGATAGATCCCATCTCCTAGAAAATGAAACCCTAGGAACTTACAAAGCAGACAAATTATGGAGTGATTCTTAGTGCCTAAGCGTTTACCTTAGGAGTTCTTAATAGGAACTCTGCTGATTTGTGTGTTTATAAATATTTATGTGACTGCAAGGCATTGGAGAGAGAAGCTTCAGGATTAACTATGATTGGCCAAATTCAGAACTATTTGAAATGAAGATCAGGGATATCTAAATGGGATAATATAAGATCATATACAAATTTTCAGGGTCCTGTGTCACATAAAGTGGAATATCCCTATAATGATTTTCATCATCTAAGAGGTTTCCTTTTCTTTCTCTCAAAAAGTACTCAGTTACTGCATCATCCCTTTTCCCCTACCTTCTTATGAAAAAGGTGGGCTTGAATATATAATTTTTTAAAAATAGTTGAGCAATATTGGAATAATAGGTTTAGACTCTGAAAAATTCCTGAGTGAATGGATATGATTAACACGGTGAGGAAGCAGCTGAGCCAGAAGTGAGAAGTGGTACCCTAGGGCCCCTGATTCCCAGTCAGGATCCAGGTCCATTGATGGTATAGTTCCAGTCTTTGATATTCTTAGTTCTGGTATACCAAGAAGGATGCCAAAGAGTAGTGGCATTCTGGTCCATAGACGTGGTAGGGTGTCCTTGAGGGTGTCCAGAGTTTTACAGAACTCTGCTTTCCTGCCCAGATGGGTGGGATGAGAAGAGGAAACCTTGGAGTCCTGAGAGACTGTCCTTGTGTGGAGCAAGGCAGTGCAGAGCCAGTAAGGCTGCTGGGGGTGCCAGCTCCTTGTTGAGTGATGGCCTTTCTGCTCTGTCCTGTCCAGGGAGAGAATCCAGAATCATGGACTCTGAGAGCCATGAAAATTCTTAGATTATGTCTGACCCAGGTTTTTTGTTTTGCTGATGGGGAAAATGAGACCCAGGGAAGTGAGTATGGCTCTCCCATGTTACAGAGTCTTGAGTCAGGATTAAAGCTAGGTTTAGTGACCCGTGCCCTTTTCACTGTTCCCTCATACCTCTTGGAGTCATGTGGAATGGGGGCTGAGGAGGCCCAACAAGTTTTGTATGTTGGGCACCTGGGGGACAGGGCCCCATGGTTGGCAGCATTCCTGGCCCAGGGTGGAGGGCTGCTGCCCTTTTATGGCCATGGCAGAATGCATTTAGAACTGAGCCATCTGTTTCCTGCTGCTTCCATGGGGCAGCAGGGAGTTGCCTGTCTGATTAGGTCACAAGGATTTCCTAGGTGGTTTTGATGCTCAACTTGTGCCTCTGAGAGAAGTGAGGGAATTGCCCTAATCTCATGGGTGAGGTCCTTGTTCTGGTGCTTACAGCCCACACAGTGTCTGGCACACAGGAGTGCCTTTGATGACTTACACAGAACTGCTTCCTGGTACTCCTGACATTTGGTCCCTGTTTTGCTGTAGTGTCTTGGTTTTTGGCATTTGGAAATGCCAGTTTAGGAATGTGGGAGGCAGCAGGAGGCAAGTCCGGGAGGCTTGCTCCTCTGTTTTACTCCTGCTGTGTGACACTGGATTGGTCTTTTATGCTAATGGCTTATCTGGTGAAGAATCACAGGGTGGGCTGTGGAGTTAGGGTAGCTGGAGAGAGGAGAGATGATCCAGGTGTAAAGTGCTAGAGAGAAATAATGGAGCCTTTGTGGTGTTACATTATTAATGAGGGAAGGAGTGTTTTAGTCAGCCTTAGAACCTGAGCTCCTGTGGTTCAGGGAGCTGGGGCCATGGGCAGGAGGTGGGGTGGGGGTGATAACTGAACTGATCAGACTCTTATTCTGATTTCTCATCCTCCAGCTGTCCTAATCACCTTTCTTCTCTCCCTTTTATTCTTCTTTTAGGAATTTGACAAGAAATATAACCCTACCTGGCATTGTATCGTGGGCCGAAATTTTGGCAGCTATGTTACACACGAGACAAAGCACTTCATCTATTTTTACTTGGGTCAAGTTGCAATCCTCCTCTTCAAGTCAGGCTAGGTGGCCACAGTGAAGGTGTCAGTGGCGGCAGCAGCGATGGCAAGCAGGCGGCATTGCTGGGACTGTTTTGCACTGGGGCCAGCATCAGGATGTCCTCTCCAATGGCTGTGCTACTGCATGGACTGTGTACTCGATTTCATGTGTATGTCGCAGTAAACAAAACCAAACTTCTTTCTGTTTAGTTGCCTGGGGAAGAAGGCTGCTTTATGTTTATTTTTCAAAACTTAAAAATTTTTTTTGGTTGTATTGCACTAGGAAATCTCTCCCACCCCTCCCTTTTCTCTTTCTCTCCTTATACAAAATCAAAAGCCGTCAACAAATCCTGTAAGACTAGACGGGCTGGGGTAAGGAAATAGATTTCTGGAGATGGAACTAAAAGTGTGCAGCTGCCTCTTCCTGGTGGTAGATGCTGCTTTGGGAGAGCCAGGGAGGCTGTGGGGGACAGTGTTAGGAATGGCAAGGAGAGAAGGATAGGAAGGAGGGTAGGGGGATTGATCTAGTACCAGGGAGAATATTCCACTGAACTGTGATTCCACGGCTTGGGGCAGAGGGTGGGGTGGGGTAGGGGGAATGGATTCTTTAAGGGGCCCTGAGACGTGTTTGTCTGTGGTTGTGGGAGTGGGGAGCAGACTTGTCTTGCTGTCTTTGTCAGAAGAGTTTCTAAGTAAGGGCTGTGTCTTTGTGGATTACCTTCTATTCTTCCTGCCAGAGCTCATGCTGGGAGGATGTTGGGGGTCGGATTAGCTTGATTATTTTTCTTTTCATTCTTCCTTCTCTCCTTCTGTCTGCTCCCTGCTTAGCCCTCAGTTTTCTCATTCCTCTGGAGTTCTCTTAGAGCAGCCCCTGTTAGTTGGCCGGCAAGGGAATTTCCAGTGACTGTAGTTCCTTAGTTAGGTCTTAGCAGTCAAACCAAATTAATGTCTCCCTTGAGTCTCCTCTGTGTATATGTGTATGTATGTGTGTGTGTGTCTTGGTTTGGGGTAGAGGGGAGGGAGGGGCAGGACTGTGGAATCTCTAGGGTATATTGGTAGATAATGGTGCACAGTTAGTTGTAAGTGGGCCTTTATGTTATAAACCTCTGGGGGTGACTGGTTTGGGGGTGAAGATAGGTGTCACCCCCCCTCAGCCATCTGGCCCAGACACTCTGCTTGCCCTAAAGCCGTCTGCTCCCAGAAAGGCTTTAGGAGGACAGCCCATGATGAGATGGCCATGCTGCCATCTGCCCTGGAGCTGGGTCTCAGTAGAGAGGGAAAATGACTTTGGATGATTGCAGCCTCTTGTGGGAGGTATGGATGGAAGTGATAAGGGGCTGTGAGGGGCTTTAGGGGAACTTTGGAGGAGGTTAGTCTTGCAGTGATGAAGCCCCAGTATCAGGAGATGGAGCAGGGCCACTAATGGGAGGAGATTCCAAGGAGAATGCTGGGGAAATCTTGTAAACAGATAAACAGGGATGGGGTGGGGGTAGGGGTGAGGGGTGTCATTGCTGATTGAGCTGCTGATTCTTGTAAATCACATTCAAAAACTCTCATGTGTAGGATTGATGCCATGGGGTTTGGGATCCAGCTCATTTTTTTTTCCAAATCCATTCTTGGGGCTGGTGGGGAGGCAGGAGAATGTCCCCTCCCCAAGCCTTTAGTGTGTGCTGAGCTTTCTTTTTGATGCTGACGGGGGAGGGTGGGGACTGGGATGGTGAGTGAGTTCCCTCTGTCAAACTCTTTGGTGGGCACAAGATTGAGTGTTTTACTTTAGGTTTTTTTTCTTTTATGAGTGTCCAAATCTGTTTCCCCCTACCCTCCCTGACTTGTGTGGCCAGTTGGAAATGTCTGGTTTGTGTTCATCTCTCCTTCATTTCTGGAGCAGGAGCTGAGATCCTGCCACATCTCCTATGCTCTGCATCCACGCCTCTTTTGGACATTAAAGATCGATTGATGCACTTCTGAGCTGTTTGGGTTTCTTTGGGTAAAAGGTTTGCTCTGGTGGCAGTGATGGGGGGTGGAAGGTATCTAGGGTGGAATATAATGGAGGCTAAAGAGATAAGACCTGGCAGGGAGAGAGAGTGATTGGCCTGAATCAGGTCTTAGTTGTAGGGCCTAGGCTCGGGCCCTTTAAGTGGAGAAAAACTAACCAGCAGCACTCACCTGTAAGGTTTCTTGGGTCCCTTGGAGATAGGGGAGCCACTTTTTGGGTCTTTGGTATACTAGATGCGGCTTCCTGGTGTCCAGCTTCTAGGTCCAGGAGGAGTTTGGCTTCTTAGAACATTTGGCCAAAGCTCATAGCCCTCCTGGTTCCCATTCTAGGCTTCCCTGAGACCTGGAGACTGTGTCTATTAGCTAAGTCCCATTCCAACCACTCATAAATGGAAAAACTGGGGGGTCTTCAGAAAGAAGGAAACTTTTTTGGTGGAACCTGAGTGACTCTCTTGACTCCTGGCTTATCCTGGTTATCCCACTTGGGGGCTCCTGCCCCCACACACCTGGAGAAATCAGCAGTATCGAGACACTTCTGAGACTGCCCACCCTTGCCCCTAAGCCGCCGGTTTCTGGGTTTATGGCTACAACCCTTCTAGAGGTGTTAGAGAGCATAGGTGCTTTGTACTCAGGTCTGTTAACAATTATTCACTCAAAGACACTGAGTTCTTGTGTGCTTGGGCCTAGAATACTGTTCACACAGGAGAGCAAGACAGGCAAGTTCAGTGCTTCCATGGCATGTACATTCTAATGGGTAGAGCAGACATACACATTGATAAACTGTTTCCAATAGTGGTAAATGTACTATCAAGGAAATAAATCAGGCAATGAGCTATTGATTGTTGGAGGTAGGCAGATTGGGTTCCTTTACATAGAAAGTTGCTGGGCTGGATCTTGGGGAGAAGGCTCTACCTCTGAGGCAGTGAGGTCCTAAGGGAGTAAGACAAAGGGCTCTCTAGAACTCCGACTTCTGTCCTTGCCTTTGCTGGTATGAGTAATTTGTCAGCTGGAGACTTGCAGGAGGAGAGTGAGGCCATGGTCCACATTTTTTCTGTGATGGGTATCTCTAGAGCCAAAACTCATCTTCTTCCTACGCTGATGGGAGAAGTAGTCCAGGTGGCATCTGTGGACAACAAATTCCTGCACAGGTAGGTAGGTGCAGAGTGCTCATCTGAAAGGCCAATCCTGCAAGGCTTCCTGGAGAGGACAAGCCCTCACTCTGTGGGGCCCAAGAGAGGGGCAAGATGGGAGTATGGGTTACAGAAGGGGCTGTGGAAGGCAGATGGGAATTGTGGCATAGAGGAAGGCAGCCACTGTTGAAACTGGTCAGGCAGAGGAAGTGGGAATGTTAATATTCCAGCTCTCTTTTATCCTGTGCTTCAATCTTCTGGGGCCTCCTTTTGGCAGAACCTGACTGCAACGGAGTTGGCAAAACTGACCCAGGGATGCAGTCTGTAGGGGTCGGCTCCCCCTCTCCCAGGGAAAGAGACAGGTGGAGAGTGAATCTAAGGGGGGCAAACCAAACCAGCATGGTGGGGAATTGTCTTGGTTGCCATGGACCACATGTCTATCTCTCCCCAGAACTCTAGCCTAGACCTAAGGTGTGACTGTTCCCTAAACTATCTCCTCACTTTTAGGTCTTTGCTCAAACATCCTCTTATCAGAGGGACTTACTGACATCCTCTATGAAATAGCATCTGTCCCCCATCACTATAACCTTACCCCATTCAGTTCAGCACGACACCTGCCAACACTTGACATACTGGTTTACTTGTTGGTCTAGAATGTAAACTCCATGAGAGCAGAGCCATTTTCTGTTTTCGTCACTGCTTTATCTTCAAGCACACAGAACAGTACCTGTCTTATACGGAATGCTTACTAAATGTTGACTGGTCAAATGAAAAAAGAAGAGTACAGGCAAGCATAGGCAGCCCCTCTGCCCCAGGGCAGCCTGGCCTTTCTAGAGAGACTTCTGCCCTTTACCTTGACTCCTTCTTGCTGCCCAAGCCCTGTGTATTTCCTGCTGCTTGGAAAGGAGTGAATGGGTCACTCCCCAAGTGTGTTCAAGCCTCACCCTTTCTTGCTTGCCAGCTATGGAAGGAGTGTGTTCATAAAGTACCTTTTATTTTTAAAGCATTTCAGTTTATTTACGTCACTGAAGCCTCCAAGCACCCTTCTGAGCTAGACCCAGCAGTCATTAGCTGCATTTTAGAGTAAGAAAACTGAATCAGAGAGAGTGCATGACTGGACAAAGCCCATGTAGCTGGTAGTGTTACTAGAGCCTAGGCACTGTGACTCGTAAGGGCTGAACTGGGTTTAACGGTGGTGACCTCACTGACACTCCTTACGCCTAGCTCTCTAAGCTTAGGAGTAAATCCCTGGTTCCACTGATGTTCCCTTTCCTGGGGACCTCTGCATCAGCAAGGGCAGGGAGCATAATGTCCTGTCCCTCCCTTGTCACTCCTCCCATCCACTAAGCATTGAGAAGCAACCTCTTCCTCCTTGAGGTCTCACAGGAGAGGTAATGAGTCTTCTGGACTTAGGAGAGAGCAGATTCCCCGAGTTTTAACCTCTTAGGCCTTCCCTGAACTGAAGGTACCGCTTCCTCACCACTCTGGTAACAAGGAGTGACCTATCACTTATTGAAGGGGTCAAGTGTACCTGTATATATATCTTTGTGATGTAATGGGCTTGGTATCCACACCAATGTACATGCACACTCTTAATACACAGACTGCTGCTGTGCCAATGTAGGTAGTTCATAAGAAAAGAGAGAGAACACCAAGTCCTTGTGCCTCCTCCCTTGCTTTGTCCAAGCAAAGGTGTGTAGTGTTTGTGGTGGGGCTGCTGGACATTGCTGCTTGGGCTTTCTATAGAGAGGCCAAACATGCAAAACCAGTGTGGTGATGTGGGCAGAACACAGGATTTAGAATCAGAAGATCTGGGGTTGAGTCTCAGCTCCGACACTTACCCACTGTTTGAACTTGGGCAAGTCATTTCACCTCTCTGAGGCTCAATTTCTTCATATGTAAAATGGGGATAACACCTATCTACCCTAAAGGGTGGTTATGAGGATCAAATGACATCATGTGTGTGAAAGTGCTTTGAAATTGGAACGTGATGATGATGATGAAGATACTGATTACTAGGGTCATTGACAATAAATCTTGAGGAAAGACTAAAGGATTCTTGGAAGTCAGGGTCCCCAAATCCCTCCTCACACCTCGTTGCAACAGCCTTATTCTTTCCTGTCCAATTGCATCTGTATTATAGAGAAGTAAATTCAGGACCAGACAGGGAAAGAAACTTACCTAAGGTCACATGGATGTCTGGGACAACTGGGATGCAGATCTTGGTCTGGAGTCTCCGGACTCCCAGGCCAAGTCTAATCCTGGTTTGAGATGGTGGATGGGACTAATTCATCACTGGGTACTGAGCCTCCTACTGAAGTCTGGAATGCCCTGTACTTGGTAGTGGTGTGCAATTCAGTGGTTTTAGTATATTTGAAGAGTTGTGCAACCATCACTACTATCTAATTCCAGAACATTTTCATCACTCCCAAAAGAGACATTGTGCCCATTTGTAGTCACTCCCCATTCCTCCTTCCCACTAGCCCCTGGAAATCACTAATCTATTTTCTGTTTCTATGAATTTGCCTATTTTGGACATTTCATATAAATGGAATCATACAATACGTGGCCTTCTGTGTCTGGCTTTTTTCAATTTAGCATAATGTTTTCAAGGTTCATCTGTGTTGTACTTCATTTATCAGTACTTCATTCCTTTTTCTGGCTAAGTAATGTTCTATCGTATGGATGTATCACATTTTGTTTATGCATCAATTAAGTAACATGGGTTGTTTCCACTTTTTGGCTATTGTGAATAGTGCTGCTATGAACGTTCATGTATAAGTTTTTGTGTAGATGTATGTTTTCAATTCTCTTGGGAATCATATTTTTTTAATGTCAGTTTACTTTTCTGTTTTTTTTATATCTAGATTGATATTGGTAAATTTTTCCTGTAAAGGATCAGATAGTACATATTTTAGGTTTTGTGGGCCATATGACATCATGTATGTAGTTGTTGCAACTACTGAACTCTGCCATTGTAGCACGAGAGCAGCCACAGGCAGTGTGTAAGCAAATGAGCATGGGTGTGTTCCCATAAAACTAAACAGGCAATGGGCCAGGTTAGGACTATAGTTTGCCAAGCCCTAATGTAGATACATTCACATGATTCAACATTCCAAAGGTACAAAAAGTGAGAATTCTCCCTCCCGCTCCTGTCCCCTCGCCACTGGGCTCCTCTCCTTAGAGGCAATTAATGTTAGGAGATTTGTGTTCCCCTTTAGAGATGGTTGATAAAGAGCATATTTTAAGTGGCTGTGTAATATTCCAATGTGTTGCAGATAGTTTAATAAACATGAAAAGACTAACATACCTGAAGGCATGCCCTGGTAGACAGAATGCTATTCTAGAAATGTTTCCCCGACCTGCCTGATTGACTCCTCTGACAGAATAACCTTTTGAACTCCTAGGATTTGCCGAGGAGTTTTGGGAGCCATGCCTGATGAATATATTGGGTAATCCCTTTTGGGTCAAAAACAAGCTCTGCCTCTCAAAGGATGCAAGATTTTCTTAGATGGTTTGTATACCAGTCAGAGTTCCACCAGAGAAACACAATTACTAAGATATCTGTCTATCTTCTCTCTCTCATTTATTGTCTGGAACTGTAGTGCAGGAATCTAGTCTGGAATCTGCTAGTCTGGAATCTGTAGTGCAGGCTGTGAGGAAGGTCAGGCTGGAAGCTGTTACACAGGAGCTGACCCTGCAGGCCATAGGAGGAATTTCCTCTTCAAGGAAACCTCAGGCCTTTCATCTGGTTGGATCAGGTTCAACCAGATTGTCCAGGATTATTTCCTTTACGTAAAGTTAACTGACTGTAGATGTTAATCACATCTACAAAATAATTTCACAGCAATAGCTAGATTAGTATTTGATTGCATATCTAGGTTGTAGAGCCTAGCCAAGTTAACCTGAAAAACTGATCATCACAGTCCACATCTGATTAACCTGGCACCCATACACATCTCCTTAAATCATACTTAATCTCCAAATAAGACAATAGCAGTCATACTTCCACTAACATGATACAATTATCCTGTGTACAACTGAAAATGTGCTAACCCTTTCCTGAGAAGAGGAGGCAAAGTCCTCGGGTGACGTTCACGCTTCTCCTTGATGATACTGTAACTTCAATAATGTAATATAAAGTTAGCTATTATTAATACATTTTATATTAGACGACAAAGAGATAAGAGAGGGAATGCAAAATATATTTGTACACACACAAATAAACATATTCCTAATAAAATAAGGAATAAATATTTATAATAATTACAGTCCTCATTTTTGCAACTGGTCAGGTGGTCATGGCTGATATTTATAACTACCTTCTCCCACTATCCGTTCCATATTTCCTTTGCCCTCACTAAGCACCTTAGTGCTGGTTGTGGTTCTTTTCCTGAATGGGATGCCCCCAAACCTTCATTCTTGAAGGGTCTGTGCCATTAGAAGTCTTGCCTGAATTGGATTGTTATAGTTTTCCATCAGCTTTAATCACAGGACACAGTAGTACCAAGAGATGCCCTAAGGGATCTCCTATATTCCGGATATATTTTCCTCACTTCCATAATGTACTAGCAGCCCAACTTCCCCTTGGTAGTCAGAATCAATCACCTTACCCAGTACACTAACTCGTTTCTTTGCTTGTTGATTCAGAAGCATAGAGAGCCCAAAATGGCCAGGTGGTGGCCTTAACTTCCAGTTCTATGAAATCATTGTTGTGTTTCCTGGCAAAGGCATTTCTCCCTTTGGGACGAAGACCTCTAGATCAGCAAGCATAAGGTTGCAGGGAAAGGAAGCAAAAATTTTGCTAGTGGATCACTAGGGGTAATAGTGAATGGTGCCATTCCATTTCTACTCCTTGATTCCTGGAACCATGAATCTTAGCTGTGGGGGAAACAGCACCATACATGGAATGCTGATTTAGAGCATATACAGTCTCCTGAAGGACATTGCCCCAGCCCTGCAAGGTGTTGTTGCCTAGCTGGTGGTGTAGCTGGATCTTCAAAAGGCCATTCAACCTTTCTGTCAAGCTAGCTATTTTAGGATGATGGGGAACAAGAGAAGACCAGTGAATTCCATGACCGTGAGCCCATTGCTGCACTTCATTTGCTGTGAAGTGAGTTCCTTCATTGGAAGCAATGCTGTGTGGAATACCATGACGGTGGATAAGGCATTCTGGAAGACTGCAGATGGTAGTTTTGGCAGAAGCATTACACGCAGGGGAAAGAAAACCCATATCCAGAGTATCTGTTCCAGTAAGAACAAAGCACTGTCCCTTCCAGGATGGAAGTAGTCCAATGTAATCAACCTGCCACGAGGTAGCTGGCTGATCACCCCAGGGAATGGTGCCGGGTGTCAGTGTTGGTCTCTGCTGCTGGCAGATTGGGCACTCGGCGGTAGCTGTAGCCAGCTTGGCCTTGGGGAGTGGAAGTCCATGTTGCTGAGCCCATGCATAACCTCCATCCTTGCCACCTGGCTACTTTGTTCATAAGCCAATGGGCAATGACGTGGGTGGCTGGGGAAAGAGGTTGACTGGCATCCACAAAAGAGGTCATCCTATCCACTCCATTAAAATCCTCCTCTGCAGAGGCCACCCTTTGGTGAGCGTTCATATGGGACACAAATATATGCACATTCTTTGCCCATTCGGAGAGGCCTATACCCTAGATTCCTTGTCAGCAATTTTCCAGTCATGTGCCTTCCAAGTCCCTGACTATCCAGTCACACCGTCTGCCACAGCTCACGAGTCAGTATAGACCTACGCTTCTGGCCATTTCTTTCCAAGCAAAATGAGCAACGAGGTGATGCTCCAAGTTCTGTCCGCTAAGAAGATTTGCCTTCCCCACTGTCCTTCAGGTTTGTCCTAGAAAGGGGCTGTTGTGCTGTAGCTGTTCACTTATTCTTCTTATTTTTTTTAAAGATTGGCACCTGAGCTAACAACTGTTGCCAATCTTTATTTTTTTTTTCTGCTTAATCTCCCCAAATCCCCCCCGGTACATAGTTGTGTATCTTAGTTGCAGGTCCTTCCAGCTGTGGCATGTGGGACGCCGCTCAATGTTGCCTGATGAGCGGTGCCATGTCCGTGCTCAGGATCCGAACCAGCGAAACCCTGGGCCGCCACAGCGGAATGCGGGGACTTAACCACTCGGCCATGGGGCCAGCCTCTAGAGCTGTTCAGTTTTGGGTGGTGCCTGCAGAACCATCTATAAACCAGTCCTGAGTTTTGTTTCCCTCAGTCAACTGGTTATAGGGAACTTCCCATGTGGCCGTAGGTGCATCTGGGAGAGAGAAGGTAATGTGGCAGGAGTAGGGGCTATGGGCATTTGGGCCACTTCATCACACTAGGGAAAAAGAACTGAACCAGTATCATACTATTTATATATATACACACACACACACACACATACATACGTATGTAACTATTGATAGTATATGATCAATAGAATAATATCAATATATGATTCTAATAGATATTTTAGGATACATGTAATACGTTAATATATATGTGTGTGTGTGTGTATATATATATATACATATATATAAAGAGATTTATTGTGAGCACTTGACTTGTGTGACTGTGGGGGCTGGCTAAGCAAATTCGAAATATGTAGGCTGGCAGGCTAGGCCTCTCTGGCACAAGCTGACACTGTAGTTCACAGGCAGAATTTCTTCTTTCTCAGGGAAACCTCAGTTCTGTTCTTAATGCCTTTCAACTGATTGGATCAGGCCCACCCATATCATCTGGGATAATCTCCTTTCTACAAAATCAGCTGATTGTAAATGTTAATCTCATCTACCAAATACCTTCACAGCAACACCTAGATTAGCGCTTGATTGAGTCATTGGGTACCATAGCCTAGGCAAACTGACACATAAAACTGACCATCTCCGTTTGTAAACTGAGAAAGTTTTAATTTCTTGTACAGGAATCCAAACATGTTCAAAGAAGTAAGTCATTTTTAAAACAGCTTTATTGAAGTGTAATTGACATATGATAAATTGCACATATTTAAAGTGTATAATTTGATCAGTTTTGACATATGTATGTACCGTTAAAACTGTCACCACAAGCAAGGTATCAAACATTCCCATCATCCCTAAAGTCTCTTCACGACTATTTGTAATCCCTCTGTCTCCCTTCCTCATCTCCCTCCAAGCCCCCAGTCCCAGACAACCACTGATCTACTGTTTTTTTTTTTTAAAGATTTTATTTTTTTTTTCCTTTTTCTCCCCAAAGCCCCCCGGTACATAGTCGTATATTCTTCATTGTGGGTCCTTCTAGTTGTGGCATGTGGGACGCCGCCTCAGCGTGGTTTGATGAGCGGTGCCATGTCCACGCCCAGGATTCGAACCAACGAAACACTGGGCCGCCTGCAGCGGAACGCGCGAACTTAACCACTCGGCCACGGGGCCAGTCCCCCGATCTACTTTTTGTCACTATAGGTTAGTTTGCATTTTCCAGAATTTTGTAAAAATGGAGTAATATAACATGTACTTACCTTGGTCTGGTTTCTTTCACTCAGCATAATCATTTTGAGATTCATCCATGTTGTTCTTCTGTGTATAGTAGTTTATTCCTTTTTTATTGTTGAGTAGTAATCCAACATTTGGATATACTAAAGTTATTTATCCATTCCCCAACTGAAGGACATTTGGGTTTCCATTTTGCAATTATGAATAAAGCTGCTATACCCATTTGTACACAGGTCTTGTATTAATGTAAGTCTTTTTCATTTGGGTAAATAACTAGGAGTGAGATTGCTAGATTTTATGGTAAGCATAAATTTAACTTTAAAAGAAACTGCCAAACTATTTTCCAGAGTGGCCACACCATTTTACATTCCTAACAGCAATATATGAGAGTTTTGGTTGCTCCTCATCTCATCAACACTTGCAATTGTCAGTTTTTCTTTTTTAATCTTAACTTTTCAAATAGATATGTAGTGGTATCTTGTTGTGGTTTTAATTTACATTTCCCAAATGACGAATATATTGAGCATCTTTTCACATGCCTATTTTCTACTTGTATATCTTTGCTCATCTTTTTATTGGGCTGTTTGTTTTCTCTTTGTTGATTTTAAGAATTCCTTGGCAACTAGATTTTTGGTGCTGAACATGATGCAGTCTATATGGAAGTTGAAATATAATGTTGTACACTTGAAATTTATATAACATTATAAGCCAATGTAACATCAATTAAAAAAAGAATTCTTTATATGTTCTGGATATGAGTCTATCAAATACATGATTTACAAATATTTTATCTCAATATGTAGCTTATCTTTTCATTCTTTTAATAGTTTTTACAGAGCAAACATTTAAAACATTTTGATGAAGTCCAATTTATTTTTTTCTTTTTTGCATTGTGCTTTTGGTATATCCGAGAACGCTTTACATAACCCAAGGTAAAAAAGGCTTTCTCCTATTTTTTTCTAAAAGTTTTAAAGTTTTACATTTTATGTTTAGATCTTTGATCTGTTTGGAGTTAATTTTTGTATATGATATGAGGTATGGATCATTGGTTTATTTTTTTCTCTTCTCTTGTCTTCTCTTCCTCCCTCCCTCCTCCTTTGCATATTGTCGTCTCTTCCAATTGTTTCAACATCGTTTTTTAAAAGACTCCTCATTCTTCATGAAATTGCCTTTGCACCTTTGTGAAAATGTAATTGGTCATATCTGTATTTCTGGACTTTTTATGCTGTCCTATCCATCTGTGTGTCTGTCCTTTTGCCAATACCACACTGTAGCTTCATAGTAAATCTTGAATTTGGATAATGTTAATCCTCCATGTTTATTCTTCTTTTTCAAAATTATTTTGGCCATTCTAGTTTCTTTGCCTTTGCATATAAATTTAAGAATCATCTTATCAATATTTACAAAATATCTTGGTGGGATTTTGGTTTGGATTGCACTGAACTTATAAATCATTTTAGAGACAATTGACATCTTAATATTGTACATATTTTGTTAGATTTATAGCTAAGTACTTCCTTTTTCTGTGCTATTGTAATAGTACTATTTTTAAACATTTATGTTTCCAATTGTTCAATATTAGCATATAGAAACATGCTTGATTTTTGTATATTGACTTTTTATCCTGTGACCTTGCTAAAGGCAGTTTTAAGTTTACCTTATTTGTAGATTCCACGGTATTTTCTATAGTTATAATCATGTTATTTGCAAAGGGAAACAGTTTTATTTCTTCCTTTCCTTTCTGTATTTTTTTTTTTCTTCTGCACTTGCTAGGACTTCCAGTATATACTGAATAGGAGAGGTAAGAGTGAATATTTGTGCTGCTTCTGGATCTCAGGGGGAAAGCATTCAAACCTTTACCACTAAGTATGATGTCAGCTGTAGGGTTGGTTTGTTTTGTTTTTTTTTTACAGATGACTTTTTCAGGTTAAGAAAGTTCTCTTTTACTCCTAGTTTCTGAGAGTTTTTATCCTGAATAGATATTGAAATTTGTTAAATACTTTTTCCACACCTATTGAAGTGATCATGTGGTTTTTCTTTTTTACTGTATTAATAAGGAAAATTACATTGATTTTTAATGTTAAACCAAACTTGCATTACTAGGATAAACCTCACTTGCTCATGATGATTATCCTTTTTATATGTTGTTGGATTTTATTTGCTAAAATTTTGTTAAGGACTTTTGCACCTGTTTTCCAGAAGGATGTTGGTCTGTAGTTTTCTTTCCCTGTAATGTCTTTGTCTGGTTTTGTCGTCAGAATAATATGAGCCTCATAAGATGGGTTGGGAACTATTCCCTCCTCTCTAATTTTCTGCAAGTGTTTGTGTCGAATGGTTATTATTTCTTTCTTAAATGTTTCATAGAATTCACCAGTGAATCCACCTGTGTCTTGAGTTTTCTTGTGCAAGGTTTTTAACTGCAAATTTGACTTTTTTGATAGATTTATGGCTTTTTGGGTTGTCTATCTCTTCTTCAGTAAGCTTTAGTATTTGTGTCTTTGAAGTTATTTTTCCATTTCATCTAAGCTGTAGATTTCATTAGCATAAAGTTGTTAATAATATTTCCTTATTATCCTTTCATTATTGTAGACTCTATAACAATGTCATCTCTCAGCCTTAATATTGATAATTTCTATCGTCTCTCTTTTTTTCCTGATTAGTTCTGTTGGGAGTTTATCAATGTTATTGGTCTTCTCAAGAAACTAGATTTTGGTTTCATTTATTTTCTCAATTTTTTGTTTTCTATTTTATTTATTTCCACTTCAATCTTTCTTATTTCCTTTCTTCTGCTTACTTTGAGTTTAATTTGCTTTTCTTATTCTGGTGGAAACTGAGGTCACTGATTTGAGATCTTTCTCCTTTTCTAATATAGGCAGTTAGTGCTCTAAATTTTCCTCTAAGTTCTAGCTGCTTCCCACAAATTTTGATGTTGTATTTTCATGTTCATTCAGTTCAAACTGCTTTCTAATGTCTTTTTGATTTTTTCTTTGCCTCATGACTTATTTAAAGGTAAATTGTTTAGTTTCCAAAAATTTGAGTATTTTCAGTTATCTTTCTGTTATTCATTTCTTAATTCCATTGTAGTTAGAGAACATACTTTGTGTGATTGGAATCTTTTAAATCTCTTCAGATTTGTTTTATGACCCAGAATATGGTCTATTGTGGTAAATTTTCAATGTGCCTTTAAAAATAATGCATATTCTACTGCTATTGGTGGGATGTTTTGTAAAAGTCAGTTGGGCCAATTTAGTTGATAGTCTTCTATATCTTTACTGGTCTCTGTCAACTTGTTCTCTAAATTATTGAAAAAGGAGTGTTGAAATTTCTAACCACAATTATGGATTTGTCTATTTTTTCTTGAATTTCTAGCTTTCTTTTTGTTCAGGAAGATTAGCCCTGAGCTAACATTTGTGCCAAGCTTCCTCTACTTTTTGTATGTGGGTCACTGCTACAGCATGGCTCCTGACGAGTGGTGTACGTCCATGCCTGGGAACTGAACTCGGCTGCCAAAGGAGAGTGAATGAAACTAGGCCATGGGGGCATCCTCATAGCATTTTTTTGCTTTGTGCATTTTTGGTTTTTTAAAGATAGGCATCTGAGCTAACATCTGTTGCCAATCTTTTTTTTTTTTCTTTTCCCCCCAAAGTCCCCCAGTACATGGTTGTATATTTTAGTTGTTGGTTCTTCTAGTTGTGGTGTGTGGGATGCCGCCTCAGCATGGCTTGATGAGCAATGTCATGTCCATGCCTAGGATCCAAATCTGTGAAACCCTGGGCCACTGAAGCAGAGCACACGAACTTAACCACTCAGCCACAGGGCTGCTCCTTGGCTTTGTGTATTTTGAAGCACTTTCATAAATGTTTACAATTGTTATAGACTTTTGATGAATTGATTTCTTTATCATTATGAAATGACCCTCTGTATCACTGGTAATATTTTTTATTCTGAAATGTATTACATCTTCATCTTTCTTTTGATTCACATTAGCATAGTAGATCCTTTCCCTACTCTTTTACTCTTAACCTATTTGTGTCTTTATATTTCATTGGCTTTCTTGTAAGCAGCATACAGTTGGGTCTTGTTTTCCTTTTTCATTATTGAGATGTAATTGACATATAACATTGTGTAAGTTTAAGGTGTACAATACATATGTTGCTTTGCATATTGCAATATGATTACTGCCATAGCATTAGCTATCACCTCTATTATGTCACATAATTATCATTTCTTTTCTGTGGTGAGAACAATTAAGATCTAGTCTCTTAGCAACTTTGAAGTTTATAATATAGCATGGTTGACTGTAATCACTATGCTGTGCTTTAGAGCTTCAGAACTTATTTATTTACTATTTGCATTCTGTATTTTAGTTTGCTATATGTGGCAACCTTAGATGGAGAGGAACTCATGCCTTCTGCCGATAGCCAGCGCTGACTGTATATCCATGTGAGCGAGACATTTGGGAAGCCCCTGTCAGCGCCTTCAGGTGACTGCAGCCTGTGCCAAAATCTTACAACCTCATGAGAGAGCCTGAGTCAGAAACACACAGCTGAACCACTCCAGAATTCCTAATTCTCAGATGCTGTGTGAAACAGCAAATGTTTGTTATTATTTTAAGCCACTAAGATTTGGAGTAATTTGTTACGCAGCAATAGATAACTAAGAAACATATACATTTAAATATATGCACAAAGAAAGATTTGGGTAAACCTTAATCCTCTCAGTAGGCAATTGGCTTTGAGTGACTGGAGTTTAAGGCAACTTTAATCTTACCTATAATTTTTTACAAGGAGAATGTAACTAGGAGGATCAAAACATACATGCTATACAAATATTAATTAAAAGAATGTCCATTAACTGATGTATGGATAAAGAAAAGTGGTATATCCATACAATGAAATATTTTTTGGCCATGAAAAGGAATAGAGTATGGATTCACATGTGTAACATGGATGAACCTTGAAAACGTTATGCTAAGCGAAGAATTCAGACACAGAAGGCCACATAAAACCTGTGAGATAATAAGTGTTTATTGTTTCAGGCCACTAAGTTTTGGGGTAATTTGTTACACAGCAATAGATAAATAATGCAGTGGGTCTGTAAGGATTAGTGTGAATAAGGGAATATATATGAAATGTCTAACACGTAGAAGGCCGCCATAAAACACGGTGGCTAGTATGAATGGGAGAAATGTCCTCCGGTTCCAGAGGTTGTCTCTTGTGGGTGACCAGGGATGAAGAGAGGTGGGCCCAGGGGCAGGACCTCAGCACTTGCCCTAGCTGGACAGAGTCCCCTCAGGTCACTCTCTGCCTGCCCCGGAGGAAGAGGACACGGATACACATACACCCCCTCACCTCCTAATCTATATCTACCTCCCTTAGGATACAAGAACTTTGTCCGTTGAATAGAGTTATAAGAATACTAGTTATACGATATGTAACTAGTGTATAACTAATAGTTATTTATATAACTAATACATACTAGTTATGTAAATACAACTTACTATTTATGTGCCTGGAGGGCAAAGCCTCGTCTCCTTTACTTCTGCACACCTAACACACTGCCCTGCACACAGCCGATGCTCAATGCATATCTGTGAAAAGAACACATGAATAATAACGTAGGACATAGCTGTTGAACTAAAAAAGAATGACCCACATATAGTGACCTAGCTCACTTCTAGGAGTCCATCGGAAAGGGGGCGTGGGGTAGAACGCCGTATGTCAAGGATGGTTATTGCAGCAGTGTTTGAAATAGTCGAGAAGGAAAACTTGGGAACAACCTGATTGTCTACCCTTAGAGGAGTGGATGAGTAAATTGTGTTGCATCTGTGCTGTGGAATGTTATGCAGCTCTTTAAAAAGATTGAATTGAGCATCTGTCCATTGGCCTGAAAGGTGAAGATGATGTTAGGTGAGATAAACAAGCGGCAGAGACATGTATGGCATGATCCTATGTTGTCAAACAAGTATGACCAAAGCACCCCCTAAATAGGATATGTGTGTTTGGACGGGAATGTGTGAGCACGGAGACAAGGGTAGAGAGCTACATCCCAGATGCTCTTGGGGGGTATACAATTGCCTCATTGGATGCAATAAACATAAGTTACTTTTGTGATTTTTGAAGAGCTTAGCAAAATTCTAAAGGAAACCGATGGGAAGACCTTGGGCATAATTGCTGCCACCCCCGTTTGCCTGGAGGTGGGTCCTGGATGTTCTATCAGTGAATCAGGTGAGGGCAAGGTGGACCCATTTCACCCTCAATTCTGAGGACCACCATCCTCTTGCTTTCCTGACTAAGCCAGGTAAGAGTTGCCCATCTTCTACAGGAAACTCCCTCTTACCTCAAAGCAAACAGACCTCCTCCCCTGGCCCCCACTGGCAGGGAAGGACTGGGAATGAAAGAAGGGATTGCCTGGGGCCGGCCTGGTGGCACAGCAGTTAAGTGCGCACATGCTGCTTCGGCAGCCTGGGGTCGCCGGTTCGGATCCCGGGTGTGGACATGGCACGGCTTGGCAAAAGCCATGCTGTGGTAGGCATCCCACATATAAAGTAGAGGGAGATGGGCATGGATGTTAGCTCAGGGCCAGTCTTCCTCAGCAAAAAGAGGAGGATTGGCAGCAGTTAGCTCAGGGCTAATCTTACCAAAAAAAAAAAAAAAAGAAAAAAGAAAGAAAGAAGGGCTTGCCTTTCTCCTGCCCTGCATCTGGCCTGGGAGTGAGTTCTTCCCTGTTCTCCAGGGAGAGGGCTCCTTCCCATGCAGAGAAAATGTCTGTAGCTACAGCCACTTTCTCCAGGGAAGGAAGTATGTTCAGTGTTTCTCTAACCTGACTGTGTGCACAATCCTTTTAATGGGAATAAAATTCCCAGGAACTCCCAGTGCTGACAAATTAATTTTGTTATAATATTACTTAAGTATGTATAAGCATAAAACTAGGTATAAATGTATGCTTATAGCTCTTATGTGACTATAAAAACCAAAAGCAAATTTACAAATTAAATACAAAATTACAGCACCTGTAAAATTCAAATGAACGACACTAATGCAATTTCTTTTCTTTCTGTATCTAAGTCGCATCCGAACAAGTGCTCGCCAGCCATGGCACAGGTTCTTCTGCCTGGCAGACTGTGCTGGGATGTGCCAGGTGGATCCCCACTTCTCCCCCGACTTGCCTGGACTTGAACCCCTACGAATTTTCCCTTCTAACAAGGCATCTTGGAGTCATTTGGCTTTCATGTGGTGTGAGTGCATCATTTAGGTATCAGGTCTATCTCTGTTTTTTTTTGTCTTGCTGGCTCTGAATAATTAAAGTAGCCGAAGCCACGGGTAAACACAAATAGGGACACTGATATTGGAAGGCAGCTCTTAAAGTGGCTATCCAGAGCTCATTAAAAAAAAGAAAATTATCACTGTGACAACACGGATGTGCCTTGAGGGCATTATGCTAAACTAGATGTCAGACAGAGAAAGATAAACAGTATGATCTCACTTACATGTGAGATTGAACTCAGAAACAGAGTAGAATAGAGGTGGCCTGGGCTGAGGGGTGGGGGAAAAGGGAGATGTTGGTCAGAGGGTACAAGCTTCCAGTTAGAAGATGAATCAGTTCCAGGGATCTAAGGTCCTACAGCATGGTGACAATAGTTGACAATGCTATGTTGTATATTTGACAGTTGCTGTGACGATAAAGCTTTAATGTTCTCACCACCACCACCACCACAACAAGAAACAACAACAACATCATAATAGTAATTATGTGAAGTGAAGGATGTGATAACTAATCTTATTGTGGTAAACATTTCACAATATATACATGTATCAAATCATCACATTGTGCACCTTAAACTTACACAGTGTTGTATGTCAATTATATTGCGATAAAACTGGAAAAAAATTTATCAAATGGAAACACAAAGTGAATATTATTTTAGTGAGTTCTTGTACCCCCAAGAATGCTTGAGTTAAAAATAAACTGATGTAGGAAAAGAGGGGCAGGCCCAGAAGCTACGGACCTCATCTTCCCATCTGCCCCTCAGCAGTTACATGTACTTGGGCAATCTGCTAAGCCTCAGTTTCCTCATCTGCAAAATAGAGACACCAATCCTCACTCTCAGGATTCCCGTGAAGATTTAAATGAGCGAAAGAGTGTATATGAAAGTACTTGACAAACTCTGAAGAACGATAGAAATATAAACTATTATTCTTAGGGGCAGGGCACAATGTGCTTCAAAGTCACCCTGTGACTTGCTTAGGTCCGTGTGGCAGCCTCAGTTTTCTCATCTGTAAAGTGGGGATAAAAACTATGACCTCATGGAGGAAGTGATGACGCAGGCAAAAGCACTTCATCTATTAATTCAGCAGATGTTTGGGGAGAACCTGCTTTGTGCCAGGCACATGGTTTTTCTTTCCATCTCTCTCTGGGCCTCATTTTGCATGCAGAAATTGTAGTGTTTGGACTGAAAGCTCTCTTTGGTCCTGTCACTCTGTCTTAGCCTTTGTTTGGGTCTCTGTCTGCAGTTACAACTCAATCAATCAGTCAATCAATACAAACTTATTGATCATCAACCAAATGCCCTGTGCTGTGAAGGTTACAAAGAAGTGGAAGTCAAATCAATATTTACCAAGCATCTGCTTGGTACTTTTATCATCTGTGAAGATTAATTAGAGCTTGCAGTTTTTAAAAGAAAGATTGCGAAGCAGCTAACACGGGGCCTGGCACTTCCTGATATCATTTAGTTTCTTTCCAGAAAAGTCCCAATACCCTTCTAATTTCATATTATCTTTGGTTGCTTGTGACTCAAGCATAAGGTTCTCGGAAGGAAGGGTCAGTGCTGTAATCCCCTTTGAACTCGCTCTGAGCCCAGCACATCATACTGTGCACAGAAAAATGCAGTTGAGCGCGCACGGAGAAGCAACACCATCTTCTGGCCTAAGTGGGTAATGCTGCACTGGGGCGGGAGAGAGAAGCTAGTTCTCCTAGGCGCAAGCAATCTCTGGAGAGAGCTCAACAAGAGGCTCCCGGGCGCGTGCGTGTATATAAACCGTGGTTATCTACCACTCTGCTTTCCCACTTTTGCCGTCTTCCACCGTCAGAATTTTAGCCTCAGGATGGTTGAGGCATCCTGGCTTCTGGAATGAGAGAGTTGCTTTGAGGAAATCTGGTCTGAACCACTCCCCTGCCCCACATTGCAAATGGATGAATCAGGCTCAGAGACGTGAAGGCCGGCTCAAGGTCACCCTGCAAGGTAGTGGCAGTGCCAGGATTGGAACCAGCACTCCTGACTGTTCATTCAGGACTTTCCCCAGGACCCCAGCCACAGACCACTTTCTTCCTGAAGGCTGAAATTTTTGGCTTTTTAAAGCCATCATCTCTTTGAAGTGGATATGCAGTTTGAGAAAAGTCGTTTGATTGTTGATGGTTGCAGCAGGGAGCAAGGGTGGGTAGTGGAGGGAAATACCGTTTGCTGGACATGCTATGCGCCAGGTACTTCACGTGTATTAGCTTCGACTTTATCGTCTGTACAATGGGGGTAACAATTGCAGCTATTTGAAAGGATTACTATAAATAAAGTAATCTAAATATAGTGATACATGTAAAATGCTCACATACATGTAAAGTTGCTGGAATATAGTTAGCACACCATAAGTTTTAGGTTTTGTATGAGCTAGATTTTCTGGGATACAGTGAAGTTGCTTAGAAACAGTCTGATCATTTCAGATCTTGCTTTTATTAGGCAGGTCTGGAGGCATGTTCTGTCTAGGACTAAGTATTCCCATTACTGGGGCATGAACTTCCTGAGTATTCTACTCAATGCCCCATGATTATGAGTTTTTACAGTCTGGCTGGCAGCAGCAGTCACAATTTCCAGCTCCATGGGAGTGCTGGGCACTGTGCTGTCATCCTTTTAGAGGGTTCTTTTCTTGGCCTCAGGTAATGTCCTTACACGTATGCGCTGATCTGCCGAACACTCCAGGGAGACCCTCTGCATCTCTTCGGGGTTCTCTCTCCGCACAGCTCTCTGCTCTCCAGCACTCTGTCCTGAGCACTCTACCCACCTTGGTCTCCCCAGACTCTCAGCAGTGTCTCCTTGACTCAGGAGTTCCCCAGACTCCATCTGGGTCCCCGCATCTGCACTGCAGCCTGGAAACTTTTTCTAGGCAGTACGCTGGGGTGATCTTAGGGCTCACACCATTTGTTTTCCTGTCTTTTGGGGATCACCATCCTTCATTGCCCTCCCAATGTCCAGAGCCTTGTTTGATTGTTTTGGTTGTTTGAGATCGGCAGATAAATCTGATCCCTGTTAGTTCATCTTAGGTGAAAGCATGAGTCTATCAGATTTTGCTGCATAACAAACCACCCAAAATGTGGTGGCTTAAAACAACCATTTATTTGTTCATGATTTGGCAGACTGGCAATTTGGGCTGGGTAGTTCTGCTGGCTTTGGCTGGGCTAACCCACGGGTCTGCAGTCAGCTGTGGGTGAGCTAGGTGGCTCTCCTTTCTGGGCATTTGCTGGCTGTTGACTGGAGTGAGGGGGGCAACTGGGCCATGTGTTTCTCATCACCCAGCAGGCTAGCCTGGGCTTGTTCACGTGATGGCTGGGTCACAAGAGCACAAGAGAGCAAGCCCTCATGATGAGAAATACTCAAGTTTATTGTAGCATCCCTTTTGCTATTATCCCTTTGGTCAAAGCAAGTCATGAACTCAGATTTAAAAGGCTGAGAAATAAACTCCACTTTTCAATGAGAGGAGCTCAAGGTCACATTGTAAGGGCATAAGTATAGGAGGGCAAGAATGTGTAGCCATTTTTTAGGATTAGTCTATCATAGCTATTATTATTTCTCTTTAATCCTCATCACAAGCCAGGAGATAGATCTTATCATTGACATTTTACAGATGAGAAAACAGAAGCTCAGAGAGGATGAGATACTTGCGTAAGATCTCACAGCTAGTAAAAGGCAGAGCCAGGATTTGAACCAGCGTCTGCCTGACTCTGAACCCTTGCTCTAGGCATTGTGTTGTGTGCTTGGTGTGGTGTGTGTGCATGTGTGTGTCTGATCCCTGATTAGGTACATCTGTATTCAACACCATCAATTGTTCACCCCCATCCTGTTTTCTGCTGCCCTCTGGAGTTACCCATGTTCTGGATCCTTCCTGACACTCTCCCACCATCTCTCCCCCAAAGAGAAGGCCCTGGCCTGGGGCCCCACCTCTCAGGCCCTGTGGGTGACGAATGCTCCAAAGGAGACATCTGTGCGTCCGTGTCTGTGTGTAGGGAGTTTGCAGGTGCTGATGACCTCTGTCCCCACTCAGCTTGTTTCTCGGTTGGCTGATCAGTCCCTTCCTCCCTGTGCTGCTCCAAAAACCTCCCCACCTTCGTGGTCTCCCTTGTCCCCATCAGGTCCCCCTCCCTCAGGTCGAAGACACATGGGCCCTTGAGAGGCTTATGTTTGATTGCACCACTCTACTGCCATCAGTCCTTCAGTGGCTTCTGAATTTTGTTTTTGTTTTTTTTTTACTAGATAAAAGCTAAATTTATTTCCCTGGCACCCAAGCCCTCCATGATCTCATGCTAACCTACTTTCCATCCTATTTCTCACCGTTCATGTTCACTGTCTCCATAATTTAGCCAAGGGCGCCACAGCTTTGCTCCCTCTGGGCCCGGCTCCTGGATTGTCCTTCTCCGTCTCCACACAGCTGACTCCTACTCCTTTGTAGTACCTCCCACCTTTGCTCTAGTTTGTGTGTCATGTCTGATCATCCCATTCAGACCATCACTTCCTTAGGGGACAGACATTGTCTCATTTGTGTCTGACCAATCACAGAGCCTGCTGTGGTGCCAGGCACACAATTGGTGCTCAGTGAAGTGCCCCAGAGAAAGACAATCTGTGAGACATGTCACCTTACTCTCCACCCTTGGCAGGTCCTGCTGTTGAGTTCTGTGAGATACACCTGTGTCCTCACAGTAAATTTATCTTTTCTGCCCAAGCTAGTTTTAGATGAGTTCCAGTTACTGGAAATCAAGAGCATCTTGGTTAGGATAGGAAGGATGTGTTGTGTTTCAGCTTTCCTGGATAATATTTATTGGAATCTTGGACACCTTAGGCATAAGGATGATTAATGGTGGAAACCTCAGGGAGTAGAGGCAGTCAAGAGAAAACGATACTATTTGGGGATTAGAATGGTATCCTTTCTTGCACCCCAGATGGTGGAGGAACCTGCAGGGTGAGGGTTGGGAGCTTGTTTCGCGTCCAGGGCCATGTGTTACTGTCCATGGTCCTGAATTGTCATCTTGTCATCGTTTATCTTTAGGATATGACTGTCTTCTAACCCAGGAACATAGAGACTCCTGTCTCTATGAGCATCTCTCAGAGATCCTGAAATAGGTTATGAATAAGAAGGTTGAGGAAAATAGGATGGGAAGAGAGAGAGAGAGAGTTGGCTGTTGGAAAGGCACAGCTCCAAAAGAGTGCCAAAGAGTTCTTTGATTTTGAAATATTTGTTTCCACCATGAAAGAAACCATCCTAGACCTAGACTATGGCCAAAATATTGAAAAGTGAAAGAATTTTGAGAAATTATACACCAGGCTCAGCAAATGCGGGTGAGTATGGATAAGATTGGGAAAGCAATGTCGAGATGGTTCAAGTGAAGTGATATCAAATATTATACTAAATAACCCATAATTTTTATTTCCTTATTATATGTTTACTATAAAATTAAGCCTTATGGAAAATTTGCATATTAATTCTGTAATATGTATATTTACAATGCAATATATGTTTTATGCACACTATATAATATATAGCATATTATATAATATATTTATAATATACAATATATTATACATAAATATATTATATATGATATAGACATAGAAAGTATGTAATATGTAATAGTACAAGTAATGTATATTATATTTCTTATTACATATTCATTATAAAATTAAGCCATATGGAAAACTTTAAAGAAGAAAGCAATCATCCAATTCTATAACTCAGAAATACCATATTTCATCAAATCTAGGTTTTGATTCTAAGACAAACCATTTTTTGTATCACTAAAAAAATGCTACCAATAAACCATGGCACGATGCTTTTTTATCACTTAGAATTTTTATTTTTATTTTATTTTATTTTTTAAAGATTGGCACCTGAGCTAACAACTGTTGCCAATCTTTTTTTTCTTCTTCTCCCCAAAGCCCCCCAGTACATAGTTGTATATTCTAGTTGTGAGTGCCTCTAGTTGTGCTATGTGGGATGCCACCTCAACACGGCCTGATGAGCAGTGCCATATCTGCACCCAGGGTCTGAACTGGCAAAACCCTGGGCCATGTGCGGAGTGCGCGAACTTCACCACTTGGCCACGGGGCTGGCCCAGAATTTTTATTGAAATAACTCTTTTAGACTTACTTAGACATATATTTTATAATATATTATTCTTATGCAAACATAAAAAGGGAAGTACAAGTGAAATATATTTGGCAATATATTCCTAAACCATCTTCACATTTAGGGTTCAACACTTCTGAATCACTCTTTGACCCCAAGTTGTGTGTGTGAGTGTATGTGTGTGTGTGAATGCAATATAATCCTTTGTGCGTTCAAGAGTATGAGTGATGCAGCATTTCTTAAGAGTGTTCAGCCATAGTCTCTAGGCTTTTCTTCCATGGTACTGATACCCAGCTATGAATTTTGATGCTGGCACTTTCTTTATCTTACCAGAAGGTGTCAGCAATGACAACTACTTCACTACCGACACCTGGCCAACAGCCATTGCATGAGCTCACTAGATTTCTAAGTTGTGTATATGCGAAAAAATAAATCTACATTTTAGAATGGATGAAAACCGAAACGCTGGTAAACGTTATTTCAAATATCTCTCTATGCTTATTTACAAAAAGAAGAAAGAATGGATAAGTGAGAGAAAGTTTTAGCTAAGGTTAGACAGAAATGATTTCATAAAAGTTGATCCCTATTCTACATTTTCTCAAAATGTAAGCTTAATTTTAATCACATTTAGCCGAAGAGAAGGAAATTGAATTAGATCTGAAGGAAATGCTGTACTTTAAACATTTTTTCCACCACAGGAGATATTAATTACTAAAAGACTCCCCAAGGTTAAGGAAAAATGATTATGAAAACCATAAAGCCACAAAGAGGTTAGAGTCATTGATTTTTCAAACCTCACGTTTCGGTTTTAGACAGTATTGATTGATCCCTGCTGTAAAAGGCGAGGTGGTTAGCGCAGTTACACTTCCTCCCTTTATCAATGCCCCAATTTTGTTACTCTGTTGCTTTTCCCTTCATCAGAGTTTATATTATTTATATTCTGTTCTGTAACCATAATTTTCAGATTATATGATTAAATGTGTCTAAAGCTGACTGCCCAGTCTTTTTACACTGCTTTCTCCATTGTTAAGTTCTTTTGATTTTTGTAACTATTTCTTTTCAAAGTAACATATGCACATGGTTTAAAAACTCAACTTTTACCACTTGGCTCTAAATGAAAGATGGCATTCTTCTTCTCCGTGTCGTCACCCATCCGGATCTCACTGCTCTGAGAGAGTGATCCCCACCCCCTGCAACCATCTCCTTCGCTATCACCGTCACACCCTGAAGCATTGACTCCCTGCCACGGCAGCAAAGATTCTAGATACTTTACTGGGCCCTCTCCCTAACGCACATGCACACACTCAACCTCCTCGTATCCTCCAAATAGAATTATCACCATTTTCCATTGCATCAGTGTCCAGTGCAGAGGCATGCCAGCATATAGGATACCTGTATTGGATCATTTTTTGACACCCCCTTCTTTATGTGACAACTTTACTTTTAGTAATAATCCTGAAATAAAACAAATAATGATAAGGGCCAGGAAAGAAGCACAGAGTAAAAATTTCTTTTGTTGAACTTCCTATACACAATGCTAGTAAAAACTTTAAAAATTACAGTACAAAAAAGGAAAAAGTAATCCTTTTGAACACTGTCTTATTTCTCGGGTAGGTTCTTTGGATGCACCAACTTGCATTTCTTAAGATTTGTTTCATTAACTTTGTGTAATGTTGAAGTTATTATATGTTTCTCTCTCTTTTTGTTTTAAAGATTTAAAAAATTTTTTCCTTTTTCTTCCAAAGCCCCCCAGTACATAGTTGTGTATTTCTACTTGTGTGTCCTTCCAGTTGTGGCATGTGGGACGCCGCCTCAGTGTGGCCTAATGAGAGCTGCCATGTCTGCGCCCAGGATCTGAACTGGTGAAATCCTGGGCCGCCGAAGCAGAGCGCACAAACTTAACCACTCGGCCACCCGGCCGGCCCCTATATGTTTCAAAATAAATCCATACATTGCTTTTTTACATTTTCCTTATTGAACTCCAGTGTATTAATATTGTTTCATGCTAGTATGGGTACTGCACTTCAAGTTTCTTTATGAAATTCAAAATAATTATGAAGTGTCAGTGGCTGGTTTCACAACAATGTTACAAAGGACTACAAGTTCTTCCAAGTTCCTGCAGGACAAAAAAGCACAACTATTTATCCAAGGGTTTTTATATCTACTTAATAGAATTTTTATCTTTTGGTTACAGTCAAATATAATAACATTTTAGGTAAATAATTGTCCAATAACTATTAAGTGATTTTTTTTTTTTTGTATAAAACTGACGTGTCTCCAAAAGGTACAATTTGGGAAATTACTATTGATACCACTAGTGCCATATTTAATTTTCTGGCTTCATTTTTTTAGTTTAAAAAAATTAATAATTAGAAAGCAAGAATACATTTCAATTTATTCAAATTAAGTAAAACATCATGTATGGACTAAAATTTGTCCATTCCGACCAAATATTTTACACCTTGCAGTTCACAGTCTGTTTCACTGTTTTATATTTTAAACACAAATCAGAACTCCAACTGGTCACAAGGAATGACAGAATTAACGTGACTCAAGTTCTGCTTCTTTACAATCACTGTGCTTGCATTGTTTACTTTTAATCCACTGTTTAAAAGCAGAAATATGTGGCACCACAGGGTTGGAGACATGAACTGTACCTGAAATGAACTTGAACAATGATTCTGAACCATTAGAAGTTTACTCTCAAAACAAATTGCATGTAGCTGAATTCATGAGAACTGGAAACCAATTGTACAACTGGGAGCTCCTCAAATTAACTTTTGTGTAAAATAAAGTGCTCATTAAAGGATAAATAATAAAAATGTGTTAATTTGAAGCTTGCAAATACATTATTAAAGCTCAACAGTAACTTCAAAAATTATTCATAAATTAGACAAACAAAAGATTTTTTGGGAGGAGAAGTATTTTATCACTGACATTATTTAGAATTGCTAGTGCACAGTGACAATGAAAACCAGACTAGTTTTTACTAGGTTTTATTATTGTTTTTAAGTTATCTGCAGAGAAGCACCCCTTATTGCTTGCACTTGGGGCAGACGCTCTCACCATCTTGCCTTTAGTATGCCACTGGTTCAGTGTTTATATTAGCAAGGTCATACAATTAATATTGAGAGGTGAGCCATATACTGTGCTAAAATTACATTTCAACTTTTTATATTTCCTGGAGTTAATAATTCCCTCTTTTTTGTTTACTTAGGTTTCTTTTTTTTTTTTAAAGATTGGCTCCTGAGCTAACATCTGTTGCCAATCTTTTTCTTTTCTTCTTCTCTCCAAAACCCCGCAGCACATAGTTGTATATTCTAGTTGTAGGTCCTTCTGGTTGTGCTATGTGGGATGCTGCCTCAGCATGGCCTGATGAGTGGTGCCATGTCCGTGCCCAGGATCCAAACTGGCGAAATCCCTGGCCACCAAAGCAGAGTGCGTGACCTTAACCACTCGGCCACGGGGCTGGCCCCTACTTAGGTTTCTGTGTGCTAATTCATTCTGAAAATTTCCACCAGAACTGAAAGTCTTCTTTGAATTTATGTTCAGACACACCAAATGAGCTATCCATTCCACTTTTCTCTTGATATCAATCCCCCAGCTCTATGTTTTCTTACTACAAACTGGAGAAGTTGCTGCTTAGACCTGCTGCACAGCTGTCTTCTTGGCACTTTTGTTCAACATCACTCAAGAAGTTTCCATTGTTTTTCTTTTGCATTGATTCTCTTGTTGTCTAGATCCCATATTTTCCTCTGTTTTATTTATTCCTTTCATTATAACATCATGAAAGCACATCTTTCAGTAGCTTTTTGGAGAAAGGGTTTGTGGGAGGTAAATTTTAAAAATCCGGCATATCTGAAAATGTTTTTATCCTCACAGCATTTTAAATTTTTAAATTACATATAGTAAAGTTGACTTTTTAAATATATATTTCTATGCATTTTAACATGTGTTAATTCATGTAACCACCACAGGATCCAGAACAGTGTCATCACCTCAAAATACTCTGTCATGTTACCCCTTTGTAGTTACACTCTCCCCCAACCCCTAGGCTCTGGCAACCGCTGATCTGTTCTTTATCACTACAGTCTTGTCTTTTTGAAAATGTCACTTAAATGGAATCACACAATATGTAACCTTTTGAGACTGGCTTCTTTCGCTCAGCATAGTGCCTTTGAGATTCATCCAAGTGGTTGCACGTATCAGTAGTTCATTGCTTTTTCTCACTGACTAGTATTCTACTGCATGGATGTACCACAGTATGTTTGTCTATTCACCCATTGAACGACATTTGTGTTGTTTCCAGTTTTTAAAAAATTCAAAGCAGAGTTATAAATATTCATTTATAGGTTTTTGTATAAACAGAAAATTTTATTTTTCTAGGGTAAATAGCCAGGAGTGGAATTGCCGAGACATATGGTAAGCGTATGTTTAACTTTATAAGACAGCCAAACTGTTTTCCAGAGTGGCAATACCATTTTATATTCCCACCAGCAATGTCTGAGAGTTTCAGTTGCTCCACATCCTTGTTAGCATTTGGTATTGTCAGTATTTCTTATTTTAGCCTTTCTAATAGGTGGGTAGTGGTACCTCATTGTAATTTAATTTGTATTTCCTTAATGGCTAATGATGTTGAGCATCTTTTCATTTACTTATTGGCCATCTGTAAATCTTCTTTGGTGAAAGACTTAGGTCTTTTGCCCATTTTTAAATTGGGTTGTTTGTTTTCTTACAATTGAGTTTTGTAAGTTCTTCATATATACAGATCCTTTGTTGGATATGTGATTTATAAATATTACTTCCCAATCTGAGATAGTTTTTTCATTTTCTTAACAATGTCTTTCATAGGTAAAATTTTAATTTTGATAAAGTTCAATTTATGTTTTTTTTCTTTTATGAATCATGCTTTTGGCGTCATGTCTAAAAACTCTGCTTAACTCCAGGTCACAAAGATTTTCTCCTATGTTTCCTCCTAAAAGACTTATGATTTTACATTTAGATTTATAAATCATTTTGAATGTATTTTTTGTACAAGGTGTGAAGTTTGGGTGGAGTTCACCTATCTGTATATGGATGTCCAACTGTTCCAACAGCATTCGTTGAAAAGAATGTGCTTTTCCCATTGAATTGTCTTTGCATCTTCATCAAGAATCAACTGGTCATATTTATGTGGGTCTATTTCTAGACTCTCTATTCTATTTCATTGAGCTATGTGTCTATCCCTTCACCAGTACCACACTGTCTTGACTACTGTGGCTTAAGTAGAGTAAGTCTTAAAATCAAGATTCCTCTAACTTTATTCTTTTTAAAATTTGGCTTAAAATTTTGGGTTATTCTAGTTCTTTTGTCTTTCTACATGCATTTTAGAATCATCCTATCAATATCCATCTAAAAACTTGCTAGGATTTTCATTGTGTTTGCATTGAATCTATCCATTAATTAGGGGAGAATTAACATCTCCCCCACCCTTTTTTTTTGTGGAAGATTATCCCTGAGGTAACTGCTGCCCATCCTCCTCATTTTGCTGAGGAAGGCTGGCCCTGAGCTAACATCCATGCCCATCTTCCTCTACTTTATATGTGGGATGCCTATCACAGCATGGTGTGCCAATCAGTGCCACGTCCGCACCCGAGCTCTGAACCGGCGAACCCCGGGCCACCAAAGTGGAATGTGTACACTTAACTGCTGCGCCACCAGGCCAGCCCTGAGAATTAACATCTTAACAATATCAAGTCTTCTGGTCTATGAACATAGTATGTCTCTCCATTTATTTAGGTCACCTTTGATTTCTTTGAGCAAAATTTTGAAGTTTCCAGCACACAAATCCTGTGCACATTTTGTTAGGTTTATACCCAAGCTGTTCATTTATAGAGCTATTTTAAATGTTTTTCTTTACATTTTAGTTTTCAATTATTCATTGTTAGTATACTGCCATCTTGTTAAGCTCACTTATCAATTTTAGGAGTCTCTGTAGATTCCTTGGGAATTTCTATATAGTCAATCATGTTTTCTGAGAATAGGGATAATCTATTTACTTTTTATTCTTTTTATTGCTTTAATTTACTGGCTGGGACTTTCAGTATGATGTTGAATAGGAGTGGTGAGAGTGGGCACCCTTGCTTTTTTCAGTTTTCACAGCTTTTTACACACGAATGCCTGTGAGGGGACCACTGGACATTTGAGGAAACCATCTAAGCAAGAGGGCGATAGGAGTCTTTCTTAGTCAGTTCGGGTTGCCAAAACAGCATACTGACTGCATTCTGACTGTATTGTGACTGACTATGTAAGACTGAGGGTTTTATAAACAATGGAAATTTATTTCTCACAGTTCTAGAGGCTGGGGAGAATAAGAGCAAGATGCCAGCAGATTCAGTGTTTAGTGAGGCCCGCTTCCTGATTCACGGATGGCCGTCTTCTCGCAGTGTCCTTACCTGGTGGAAGGAGGGTGAGAAGGCCCTCTGGTGTCTTTTTTATACGGGCACGAATCCAGTTCATGAGGGCTCCACCCTCACAACCTGCTTACCTCCCAAAGACCCCACCTGCTAATACCATCTCACTGGGTTTAGGATTTCAATATATGAATTTTGGGGGAACTCAAGCTTTAGTCCATTGCAGGGTCCTTTCGTTAACACCTCACACTTAACCGATGTTTTGGCTGAGTTTGGAATTGCAGACTGAAAATAATTTTCCCCGGAATGTTGAAGACATTTCTTGATTTTCCTCCAGCATCCAGTTTGCTCTTAAGAGATCTGAAGCTGTTCTGCTTCTTGTTCTTTTGTGCATGACCCATTCCTCATCTCTAGAGGCTTTTAGAATCTCATTTTTGTCCTAATTGTTTTAAAATTTTACAATGAAATGTTTGGTGTGGGTTTTATTTCTTCTGCTGATGTTTGTTGGGCCCTTTCAATCTGGGAAATTTCTTGGATGACTTCTTTGCTAGTTTTTTCACCTCTGTAATTGCCATTCTTTGGAGAATTCCTACTGAATTAGTTTCTAAGCCTCTTATGTACTCTCTCCAGTTGTTTACTACATCTTAATTTTTCTATTTTACATTCAGAAGTAATTTCAACTCCTTCCTCTAACCTCTCTGTCGACATTTTTACATATGTAAATATATTTGAATTTCTAAGAGCTATTTCTTATTCTCTATTTTTTCCATTCTTCTTTTATAGATATTATATTTTCTTGCCTCTCTCTAAAGATACTAGTTATATGAACTAGAGAGTTTTTTACAAAGATTTTTTTATGTTCCCTGCATTATTTTTGTTTTCTTCCCATTCATTTTTCTATTTCTTTTGGTTTTGGTCTTTCATCTTGGAAGACTTCCTTAAATGCCTGTTGATGCTCGACTGTCTATATGCAGTAAGAATAAGGCACTAAAATGTTGACTGGAACCTCTATGTATAGGCAGCACTTTTATACTGACAGACTTCACTTTAGCAGATGAGGTGGAAAATCAGTAATTCACTGGAGGACCTCCAAGTGCCAATATGTTGAGGCCTATTTTTCTGGAGTTGCTGTTTCTCCAAAGAAAAGTCTTGGTTTCTTGCCTTTAAGTTAGACGCTAGAGTTTGCCCTGGGTTAAGGAGGGAGATGAAACTAAGTCCTCTTTCAGTCAGGGAAGTTCCTACCTATATCCCCTAATTTCCATTACCTATATTTGAGTTTGTGACCCCTAGTATTATAAGAATTTTTCTGTACAAGACAGACCTTGTGCTGTTCTCAAGATTCTCTTGCTTTTGGCCCATCATGTTCATCCTTGTTGCCAGGTACCTTACAACAGCATGGCAGACACTGCAAGTTGCCTATCCAGCAGCCATTCCAAATCCCTTCTCCCTTGCCTGTCTCCTACCAAAGTAGCTGGAAAAGCCAGATATTTATGTTCCCAGACCATTTAGAAGCTAGGAGTAGTCATGTGATCAATCTAGTAATGACCAATAAGACATAGTATTCACTGGGGAGTTTGGGGGAAGATTTCTCTTCGATGATCAAAGGTAAGAGATTTAGGAGGAGAAAACCTTGTCCCACACCCTTTTCCTCATTCTAGCCTTTGAATGAGATTGTGTGAGGACAAACATGATGATTGAAGCCATGGAAGCCATCTTGACCCATGAGGGAAAGGCCAAGAGCATCACAGACTTATTGAGTCATGGGTCACGGCTGGCTCATTGGCTCCGACTCCTTCATTTTTCTTAACTACCTTTTTATCATTCTCCTTCTTTTCTTATCTTCCATCTCCTTTTCCCTTTCTCCTCTCTTCTCTTTGCCCTCCTCACATCTTTAAGGGTTCCAAAGCTGGGATGGAATGAACTAGGGACACAGGCAAAGTTATAGGCCTCTAATTGCCCTCAATTAAGTCTTTTCTGAATGGTATGAATAAACAAAGGAGCTGCTCCCCCTATGTCTGTTCTCTCAATTCTCCCATCTCTCCTCCTCCCTATTACCACAGAGGCCTCCATCTGTAGGTCTTCCTCCTGCATAACATCCTCCACTGGCTTCTCATGTCCTATAGGATAAAATCTTAATTTGTTAACCTGGTCCCTCAAAGCTCCCCAGTGTCTGATCCCTGCCTCCTCTCTAACTTCATCTCCCACCACTTCCCCTGTGTTCCAGCCTTGTTGAGATACTCAGGGTTCCTGGAGTGTATGCTGGGCCATTTCATCTCTGGGCCTCTATTCTCCCTGCCAGAAACACACCTCTGCCTATGTGCATGAACTTCCCCTTTGTTCAAATGTCACCTCCTCTGGGAATCCTTCCCCTCTCTCCCAGGCTTGGTTAGTTGCTCAGCCCTTTAACCTTTGAGCATCCCCTCGTAGAGCTGTCTCCTCTCCACAGTGAGTAAGTTTATGTTTTTGGGTCTGTTTTCCCCATCAGCCTGTGAGATCCTTGAGAGCAGAATGTATGTCTTATTTTTATAGCCCCAGCACTGAGGGTAGTGGTGTAACCAGACATGTCTCTCTCTGCTATTTAACTCTTCAAGAAATTTCATTTCAAATTATTAATTCCACCCTTAACAAAAGTTTGCTGAATGCCCACAATAGACCAGGTATGATATGCCAAAACAGCAAAACACATCGTAATCAATTTGTAAAAAAGAGAAAGAAAGAAGATAAATCATCCATAACCCCACATCCCTTAATACATTTGTTGTTGAGATCTGGGTATTTACTGCAGGTATTTTCGAACAAAACAACTTTTAAAGTGGTTCCAGTGTGCCTTATTAGCTGCAGTGGCCATGGCTCTCTGCCCAGTGTTTCCATTAAAAGTTTACAGGCCCCCAGAGAGGTAAACGAGACGGCTTGGACCTCCCTTGGGTTCTGACCTTCCACTGGGGCATAGCATTGAGTCAGTTTCCAGTGGGGATTGTTAATTAAGTTAATAACCTCTCATTTGAATACTATTTTCTATTTTCCATGTTCCTACAGCAGCATTAGCTCATTTGCTGTCATCTATAATCCACATTGTGCCCATTGTGCGGAGGAGGAAATGGAGACACTCGGCAAGGGGTGATGGAAGGATCGTTGTAACAGTCCTGTGTGTAAGATCCAGCTATGCCATTACCAACCACATGACTTGGAGCAGGTTGTATCATGTCTCCAGGCCTCAGTTCCTGCATATGTGAAAGTAAAAAGTTGGATTAGACAATCTCTTAAGGTTTCATCGATCTTCAAAATTTTCTGGACTTTATGCCCTGTTCAAGGTTACACAGCTTGTTTGTGGCAGAACCATGGCGAGAATCCAGGTCTGTTGGCTCCTGGGCCAGTGCCTATCCAATCACGCCACAAATAATCTGACTTTCTCCATGAGAATTCTCTCCGGGATGAGGGCACGCTGTGGCTTCCACTTCCTCCTCCCCCATCTGTTGTGGGATTAGAAGGACTTGGCTGGAGAGAAGGAAGAGGGAGGGGCCTGGGTCGGATGGGAGGGTGGATTAAAAAAGAAGAACAGAGCTGCCACAGTTTGCACTTAAATCCGGCCTGTAGGGAAACATGATCCAGGGTGTGAGTGGTGGAAATCTTGGGGGAAAGTGGCCACATCACTTTTCAGAGCTTTTTTTGGGGGTAAAGGAATAAAACTTGGTCACGTATCCTCAACCTTGAGTAAGGCAGCTTTTAAAAGAGTGAGATAAAAATAAGTCTGATTCCACAGGCAGAGATGATCTCTGAATGATAACGTGTGGCAAGGGGACAGGAGAGGCGCCTATCCAAGGGCAGAAGCGAAAGTGTCCTGAATCTGTAAAATAGTCTCAAGGTTAAAGCAGGAATGAGCTGAGCCTTCGGGTAACGAAAACTAATCCAGGCCAATTGCCCAGGAAAGCTGAGAGACCACGGAGCTCTTGAGCTCCTGTTAGCTCCTATTCACTACAGGAAAGGGTGACATTTAAAGCAGAAAATGGAAGGGAACACATCACGCACGCACACACACACACGGAAATGAGACCCTGGAGAGCTCGGAAGATGCAGATACATGGTTTTCCAGGTAAACTTAAAGTTCAACCATGACTGCCATCTCTTTTCTCTCTGTTTTCAGATTGGATAATTTCTATTGCTCTACCTTCAAGTTCACTGACTCTTCCCTCTGTTATCTCCATTGAGCCCCTTCAGTGAATTCTTTATTTCCACTGTTGTATTTTTCCATCCTAACGTTTCCATTGGTTCTTTTTTAGAGCTTTCATTTCTTTGCTGAGAACTGCTGTCTTTCCACGTGTTTCAAGGGTGTTCACTTTTACCTCAGGGAGCATGGTGATGAAAGCTACTTTAAAGTCCTTGTTTGATCATTTCAACGTTGGCATCATGTTACAGTTGGTGTTTGTTGATTGTCATTTCCTTGCAAGTTATTGAAGTTGTCCTGGTTTTTGCCTTTTAATGTTGAATAATTTTGGATTGTATCCTGGAAATACCATATTGCGAGACTTTGAATCCTGTCAACATTCTCCGGAGAATGTTGATTTTGTTTGTTTGTTTGTCTGAGCTGTCAGTTAACCCTGTATGTCCTGACCTGTCTTGTTTGAGATGCGGTTCCAACGTCTGTGAACTTTTCAAAGCCTTTGCAGTGCTACTGGGGGTCTGCGCCATGCATGCCCCACCTAGGGGCCAGTCTGGGACCTGAGTCGGGGTCCACACTGTACCTCAGTTCTCAAAGCGGTGGCTGTGCTTCTTCAAGTCAGTCCTACTTGTGCACAGATTTAAGGATCCCTTTCTCTCTGTGATTTATGCCATCTGGCTCCCAGGGGCCCGTTTCCTAATCTTCTGGCCATAAAGAGAGGGCTTTTCTTGGGGTTTTTTGTCTGTGTCCACTGTACACTTCTGGGACTACAGAGTCTAGGCCAGTAGCTACAGAAGGAAAAAAAAAAAAATCAGGGAACCAACCACCATATTGGTTGTTATTCAAGTTTTGACTTGCCTTCCCGAACTGCCTGCTCCTGTTCCCTTTTCAGAGCCTTAGGATTTTGGTTTCTATTTGTAGTAAGTGGGAGAGGTTGGATGGAGGCTTAGAGCCCCTAGGTTATAGTTTTGATTTGTTTGGTGGACGTGCCTTTCTGGTGTGATCTCTTTGTCCTTGGGATATTATTCTACTCTCTAGTCCTTTATTTCTTATAGAAACTTTGTATGGGATTTCCTCTTGGTATTTTTCCATGGCTCATTTTTATGTGAAAGTAGTTTTGCTGAACTTTTAGAAGGGGGCATGGTTCACGCACCCCTCTCTTCTATTGTTTTCATGTGGTATTCAAAAATGTAGTTTCTTGCTTTCTGAGATTCACTGGCTCTTTTAGAGCTAGCTCTGTCCTCCCTGCCATTGTTGTCTGTACCTTCTGTTTCCTTGGTCTCCGTTGCATCTGAGTCAGCTTTGATCCCACTCTCCGCAGTCCTCTTCCATGGGGGGTGTGTGCTGGAAGGTGGCTCTGGCTTGTCAGTTCTGAGAGTTCCCATGACTGAGCCTGCTCCAGTCCCTTCAGTTGTGATTCTAGGCTCCCGTCGTTCATCCTCCACTGAATTTGGAAGAACCATTCTCAGTTTCAGCTATTTTAGAGTTGGTCTGCAATACTTTCCAGAGAATACCTGTTGGCTATTTTTTTTTCCTTCCTTTCAGATCTGTCAGGCACCCTGTTGCTTCCCTCTACTTCCTTCTCCACAGATGCTGATAATGTGCAGCCCTAGTGCAGGAGAAAGAATCAAACCACTCACAATGAAAAAATCAGACTGGCTTTAAGCTTTTCCATAACAACATTTGATCTTATAAGACAAGGAGGCAATGTCTGTATGGTCCTCAGGAAATCAGCGTGTGATGCTACACTCATATCCAGATAAACTGCCATTCAAATATAAAAGAGACAGATGTTTTTAAATGTGCAAGAATGCAGAGAATATTTTTGCGGCTATTTGAAAAATATATAGAAGGTGAATTTAAGTCTATCAAAAGATAAATGAGAGCCTATGCTAAAGGTACTGATGCTGAGTAGTAAACTTATTTAAAGTAGATTTAAGGTTAAAGACTTGAGGGAATTACAGTTTCAAAATAAAATGTAAGTGTTACAAACCACAAAGAAGTGGAAATAGTAACATAATTAGCAAAAGTTAGAAGATAGAAAAGAGAATAATAAGAAGTAGTCTAAGCATACTAATTTCTTCCTTTTTCATTATTTAAAGCTGATAAATCAAGTAATGGATGTATGAGTTTAATTTACACTTTATAGAGAATTAGTATTACCACTAGATCAACTGAGAAATATAGTATACATAACTAACACTAGGGAATAAAATAGAGGAGGAGGAAGGGAGCTGGGAAAAGAGGATGTATCAGTTTCCTTATATTTTAATATGGATGGTCAATAGATATTGTCTAAAGTAGATAAGAATTATATATGTGTATATACACTTACAGATAGAGAGATAACAAACAAAAAATAAAAAGAAAGACATCATATGGTAAAAATAAAATACAAAAAAATCATTAAAATAGAGAAATCTTATTAAATAAGATGATTGAACTAAAACCAAATGTGAAGGAGAAATACACAAATCTACAATCATAATGGAAAGGTTAAAGATATTTCTCCCAGTTACTGATAGGACATGAGAAAAAAATAAGGATATAAAATATTTGAGTAACACAATTAACAAATTTGACCTAATTAACATTTATAGAATAATGCATCCAACAACTATCAAAATAATTTTCAGATATACATGGAACATTTACCAAAATAGACCATATGCTAAGCCAGAAAGCAATTTTTAACAAATTATGGAGGACTGAAATCATCCCAAATATGTTCTCTGACCACAGTGGATTTAAGTGAGAAATTTATAATGTAAAGATAACTAATGGGATAATGCCACAGAAGATGGCTGAAGCAACTATTTTGGAGCTCTGAAGTCTAGTCAAACATTCGCAGTATCCAAGGGAGTGCATGGTGAAGAAAGAGGCAGGTAAATTTTAATGAATTTTGACATTTCATGAATGGCTACCAGTCCCCAACCCCCAGCCCCATAACAGGCATCCATGGTGATGGCAGTCTGTGATCCTAGTGTGGATTGATTGTGCTAGGGTGGGCAATAGAGACATTGCCTTCCAAAAATTGGGGTTGTGCATTTCGATTGCTGCTTTTGATTACTGAGGGGCCAGCACAGAGGCTGGCCATTGTCTCAACCCACATGGGCTGAAGTAGCTTTCTCAGTGGTATTGGTTAGAGGAGATTAAAAATGACAGACACCATTTTTTTCCATTTCTTTTTTTAATTGGACCCAGGAATTTAAGGAAATCTCTGTTAGGTCACAGGCTGACCATGGAAATAATGGAATGTAGCCTTCGGTGACCACACACAACAAGAAATATAGTCTTTGTGAAAATAGTTTGGAAATGTCACTAAACAAACGGGTGACTGAAGCCTTCATCAAGTAACAAGAATAATCCCTGCAGAGGGATTACCAGAGTTGCCAGATACAATATTTAAAGCATCAAGTGCTCAACAAAAAATTCAAAGTATATGAAGAAACAGGAAAATATGGCTCATTCACAGGGAAAAAAACAAATTGACAGAAATCATCCCTGAGAAAGTTCAGACATTGGACTTACTAGACAAAAGATTTTTAAATTAATTGTTTTAAATATGCTCAGAAAGAAGAAGGAAACCGTGGACAAGTAACTAAAGGAAATAAAGGGAATGATATATGAACAAGTAGGGAATAGTAACAAAGAGAGAAGTTATATTTAAAAAAAGAGCTAAATAGAAATTCTGGAGCTGAAAAGTACAGTAGTTGAATGAAAAATTTACTAGAGAAGTTCAACAGGAGATTTGATCAGGCAGAAGAAAGAATCAATGAACCAAAAGATAGGACAATTGAAATTGCCCAGTCTAAGGAAAAGAAAGAAAAAAGAATAAAGAAAAAATGAACAGAGCCTAAGGGACCTGTAGGAAATAATCAAGCAGGCCAGTATATGCATTCTGGGAGTCCAGAAGAAGAAATAGAGAAAGGGGCAGAAAAAATATTTGAAGAAGTAATGGCCAAAAAGTTCCCAAATTTGATGAAAGATGTGAATCTACGTGTCCGAGAAGCTCCACAAACTCCAAGCAGGATAAACTCAAGGAGATCCACACTGAGACACATTACAGTCATGCACTGTGTGATGATGTTTTGGTCAACAATGGACTGCACATATGATAGTGGTCCCATAAAATTAATACCATATGGCTTACACGTGTAATATGCTATACTAAGTTTGCGTAAGTACACTCTACGATGTTCACATAATGATGAAATCACCTAACAATGCTTTTCTCAGAATGTATCCCTATCATTAAGCAAGGCATGACTGCATAATAAAACTGTCAAAAGCCAAAAACAAAGAGAGAATGTTGAAAGCAGTAAGAGGGAAGCAACTCATTATGCTCAAGAGATTCTCAATAGAATTAACAGCCAGTTTTTCATCAGAAATCCTGGAGGCCAGAAAGTAGTGGGATATAATATTTAAAGTGCTGAAAGAAAAAAAAAACCCATCAACCAAGAATTCTATTTCTCAAAAGTGAAGGAATAATTAAGACATTTCCAGGTCAACAAAAGCTAAGGGAGTTCATTGCTAGTAGACCTGCCCTATAAGAAATGCTAAAGGGACCCCTTCAGCTAAAACAAAAAGACAGTAGGTAACTTAAAGCCACATGAAGAAATAAAGATCACTGGTAAAGGTAGCTACATCAAGTAAATATAAAAGTTAGTATTACTGTATTTTGGTATGTAAATTCTCTTTTTGTTTTCTATATGGTTTAAAAAACAAATGCATAAACACACATGCGTAAAGAAGTAATTTGTGAAAATAACATAAAGGTAGGGGGGAAGGAATGGGACAGGAGTGGTGTTAATATACGCAATTTAAGCCAAGTTGGTCATCAAACTAGATTTGGACTAGATTCAAACTAGAGTCTTCTAAGTTTATGATGTAGTTAACATCTTAACAGTTAGTGATTCCCATGGTAACCATTAAGAAAATACCTTAAACATACCCAGGAAAGGAAATAAAGAGAGAATAAAAATAGTCACTAGAAAAAAAAATTCAACCAAACACAAAAGAAGGCAGTACTGGAGGGATTGAGGAACAAAAACAATGTAAGACATGCAGAAAACAAATAGCACAATGGCAGAAATAGGTTCTTTGTTATCAGTAATCACTTTAGATATAAATAGATTGAACTCGCCAATTAAAAGGCAGAGATTGGAAGAATGGATTAAAACAACATGATTCAACTATATGCTGTGTCTTAGTTTGTTTGAGCTGTTATAATAAAATACCATAAACTTGGTGACTTAACAGCAAATATTAATTTCTCATAGCTCTGGAGGCTGGGAAGTCCAAGACCAAGATGCTGGCAGATTCGGTGTCTGGTCCCATTTCCTGGGTCATAGGCAGCATCTTCTCATTGTGCCCTCACATGACAGAAGGGACAAGAGAGCTCCCTCAGCTCTCTTTTATAAAGGGGGAGCCCTCATGACCTAATCACCTCCTAAAGGCCACACAATCTAATACCATCACCTTGGGGGTTAGGTTTCAACATTTGAATATTGGAGGGATACAAACATTCAGACCATAGCATGCTGCTTACAAGAATCTCACTTTAGATCCAAAGACAAAAATAGGTTGAAAGAGAAAGGATGGAAAAAGATATTCCATGAAAATAGTAACCAAAGGAGAGCTGGGTTGGGATCAAGATGGAAATAGGGGAATTTAACCATACTATAAACCAACTAGACCTAAAAGACATATACAGAACACCCAACAACAGCAGAGTATACATTCTTCTCAAGTGCACATGGAGAATTCTCCAAGATAGACCATGTGTTAGGCCATAAGACGGTTCTCAATAAATTTAATAAGATTGAAATCGTATAAAGTATCTTTTCTGACCACAATGGAATGAAGCTAGAAATCAATAACAAAAGGAAAACTGGAAAATTTGCAAATATGCGGAAATTAAACAATTGACTCTTATGCAAGAAATGGATCAAAGAGGAAATCTCTGGGGAAATTAGGAAATACTTTGAGATGAATGAAAACAAAAACACAACACACCAAAACTTATGAGATACAGTGAAGGCAGAACTTAGAGGGAAGTTTATAGATATAAATGCCTACATTAAAAAACAAGAAAGATCTAAAATCAAGAATCTAACTTTGCACTTTAAGGAACTAGAAAAAGAAATGCAAACTAAACCCAAAGTCAGCAGAAAGAAGGAAATAATAAAGATTAGAGCAGAGATAAGTGAAATAGAGAATAGAAAAACAGTGGAAAGAATCAACAAAACCAAAGGTTGATTCTTTGAAAAGATGAACAAAATTTATGAACTATTAGCTAAACTGACTTAGGAAAAATAGAGAAGATGCAAATAAATAAAATCAGAAATGAAAGTAGGAACCAATCTTACAGAATGAAAAGAACTTACTAGAATAGAATATACTACCAACCTTATAGAAATGAAAAGGATTATAATAGAATACTATAAGCAATTATATACAAACTAATTAATCTAGATTAAATGGATAAATTCCTAGAAACACACAAATTACCAATGAAATTACTCAAGAAGAAATAGAAAAGCTCAACAGACCTATAACAAGTATAGACAGAATTAGTATAAAAAAATCTCCCAACAAAGAAAAGCCTAGGACCAGATGGCTTCACTGGTGAATCCTGCCAAACATTTAAAGGAGAACTAACAACAATACTGCTCAAATGCTTGCAAAAAATAGAAGCAAAGGGAGCACTTTCCAACCCATTCTTTAAGGTGAACACCACCCTGATACCAAAGTCAAACAAAGATACCACAAGAAAACCACAGACCGATTTTTTTTTATAAATATAGAAGCAAAAATCCTCAACAGAATACCAGCAAACTAAATCCAACAGTACATTGAAAGGATTATACACCATGACCATGTGGGATTTATGCCAAAAATGCAAAGATGGTTCAACATAAGAAAATCAATCACTGTAACACATCACATTAATAAGACGAGGGAAAATTCCACATAATGATTTCAACAGATGAAGGCACATTTGAAACAATTCAATACCCTTTCATAATAAAAACACCCATCAAATTAGGAATAGAACGGGGGCATTTATGAAAAACCCACAGGTAACATCATACTCAATGGTGAAAAACTGAAAGCTGCTCTCTACTAGGATGAGGAACAAGAAAAAGATGCCTACCTTCACCACTGCTATTCAGCATTGTACTGGAAGTTCTAGCCAGAGCAATTAGGCAGGAAAACAAAATAAAAGACATCCACCTTAGGAAGCAAGAAGTAAAACTATCTCTATTTGCAGTTGACATGATTCTATATACAGAAAAATCCCATAGAATCCACAAAAAAACCATTGAAGCTAAGAAACAAATTGGGCAAATTTTCAGGGTACAAGATCAACACACAAATATCAGTTGTGCTTCTGTAAACTAGTAAAAAACAATCAGAAAAAGAAGTTAAGAAAACAATTCCATTGACAATAACATCCAAAAGAATAAAATATCCAGGGAAAATTTAACAAGGGGAGTGAAAGACTTGTACACTGACAAATACAAAAAAATTTCTTAAAAAATTAATACAGACCTAAATAAATGAAAAGACATCCCACGTTCATAGATTGGAAGGCTAAATGTTAAGACGGAAATACTCCCTGACGTCATCTACAGAATCAATGTAATTCTCATCAAAATTCCCACGGTCTTTTTTGTAGAAATGGAATATTCAATCCTCAAATTCATATGCAACTACAAGGGGCTCCAAATAACCAAAAGAGAACTGAAAAAGAAAAACAAATAAGGAGGACTCACACTTCCTAATTTCAAAACTTACTACAAAACTACAGTAATCAAAACAGAATGGTTCCAGCATGATGGAATAGAATTGAGCGTCCAGAAATAAACGGTAACATCTATGGTCAATCGATTTTTTTACAATAGTGCCAAGGCCATTCAATGGAGAAAGAATAGTCTCCTCAAAAGATGATGCTGGGACAACTAGATAACCACATACAAAACAATAAATTTGGACCCCTACTTCTCTTCGTACATAAAAATTAACTCACTGTGAATCAACTACCTAAATATAACAGGTAAAACTATAAAGCTCTTAAAAGAAAACATAGGAGTAAATCTTCCCGACCTCAAATTTCAGTGGATTGTTAAATTTAACACTAAAAGCACAAGCCACAAAAGAAAAAATAGATATATTAGACTTCATAAAAACTAACATATTTTGTGCATCAAAGCACATATCAAGAATGTGACAAGATAACCTACAGAATGGGAGAGAATGTTTGTAAGTCATATATCTTATAAGGGTTTAATATTCAAATTGTAAAAAGAACCCTTATAACCCAACAACAGCAACAAAAACAACCCAATTAAAAAATGGGCAAAGGATCTGAACAGACATGTTTCCAAAGAAGATATACAGATGGCCAACAGGCACATGAAGAAATGTTCAACATCACTAATTATTATGGAAACGCAAATAAAAGCTACAAGGAAATATTACCTCATGCCTGTCAGAATGGTTATTATTGAAAAGACAAGAAATAACAAGTGTTGGAGAGGATATGGAGAAAAGGGAACCCTCATACACTGCTGGTGGGAATGTAAACTGGTGCAGCCACTATGGAAAACAGTGTGGAGATTCTTCAAAAAATTAAGAATAGAACTACTATATGATCCAACCATTCCACTTCTGGGTGTTTATCCAAAGAACACAAAAACACTAATTTGAAAATATATTTGTACTCCTATGCTCATGGCAGCATTATTCACAATAGCCAAGACTTGGAAACAACCTCAGTGCCCATCAATGGATGAACAGATAAAGAAGGTGTGGTGTAGATATACAATGGAATAATACTCAGCCATAAAAAGAGACAAAATCTTGCCATTTGTGACAACATGGATGGAACTTGAGGGTATTATGCTAAGCAAAATAAGTCTGACACAGAAAGCCAAATACCATATGACTTCACTCATATGTGGAAGATAAAACAACAACAACAAACAAACAGAGATATAGAGAATAGATTGGTGGTTACTAGAGGGGAAAGGGGGAGGGGGAGGGCGAAAGGAGTAAAAGGGCATGTGTGTACAGTGACAGACGGTAATTAGACTTTGAGTAGTGAACATGATTTAGTCTACACAGAAATCGAAATGTAATGATTTACACCTGAAATTTACATAATGTTATAAACCAATGTTACCTCAATAAAAATTTTTAAAAACTGGACAAAGGATTTGAATAGACGTTTCTCCAAAGAAGATCTACAAATGGCCAATAAGCACATGAGAAGATGTTTAACATCATTCATCATGAAAGAAATGCAAATCTAACCAGAAGAAATATTTCACTCCCACTAGGATGGTTATGATAAAACGGCGAAACTAAGTGTTGGTGATGATGTGGAGAAACCATCACTGCTCGCACGCTGCTGGGAGGAATATAAAATGGCACGGCCACTGGGAAACAGACTGGCAGTTCCTTACAAGGTTAGACACAGGGTTATCATATGACCCAGTACTTTCACTCCTAGTATGTACTCAAGATAACTGGAAACACATGTCCACACAAAAACCTGTGTGCGAATGTTATAGTAGCATTATTCATAATAGCCAGAAAAGTAGAAACAACCCGAATGTCCAAGAACTGATTAACAGATAAACAAAAGGGGTATATCCATACGATGGAATATTATTCAGTCACAAGAAGGAATGAAATACTGATACGTGCTACAACAGGGATGTTGAAAACATTATGCTAAGTGAAAGAAGCGAGACATAAAAGGCTACATATTACATTATTCCATTTATATGAAATGTCCAGAATAGATAAATCCAGAGGGACAAAAAAAAAAAAAAAAACAGATTAGTGGTTGCCAGGGACTGGGGAGAGAAAAGAATGAGTAGTGACTCCTCAAGAATATGAGGTTTCTTTTTGGAGGGATGAAAATGTTCTGGAGTGAGATGGTGGTGGTGGTTACACAAGCTTATGAATATGCTAAAACCCACTGGACTGTGCACTTTAAAATGGTGAATTTTATGGTATGCGCATTATATCTTGAGGGTAAACAGCCGATTTTTATTGAGAATGTCACTCTGGTTTTAAGGAAAACAGATCAGAGGTTGGGGTGAGAGATACCATAACAATTGTATATGTGAAAAAAGCTTCAGAGTTTACTCTGTAGAGGGCATAACCTGGACCACGTCCTAGGACATACCTCACTTTTTCAACCCCAGTGATGGGAGGAGAAGGTGCAGGCTTTGCACTGCTCCTGGTGCCGCCAGGCTCGATGGATTTGGCTCTTGTAAACTTCCTCGGGAATTCTTTTCTCTTAAGGACTCTCATCCTTCTTTATCTTGGTCCCATGATCAGTGCCCCTGAAGTGTTTGGCCCCAAGACGTGTCTCAATTATAATGTGCATCTGATGCAACAGCTCACATACTTTTTAATAACTCCCATTGCTCTTGCCCTCAGCAGCCTGAGCCCAGCTTCACTTCATGAATTAAGCCTCAGTTTTGTCCCCCGAGGAAGGTCCCTTCTCTTAAGGTCAATCTTCTAAGTGTTCTTGGTCTGAGAGAGGCCAGAAGAAGAATGGAGCTGCAGGAGAAGAGTGGCCTGGAAGATGAGAGGCTCTAAGTCCCCTTGGCCCCTTTGGGCTGAAGGTAGATGATGGCCCCAGTGTCCTTCCCATGGATAAGTCAGAACTGCGGAGGCTCCTGCCAAAGCTTTGTGAGAAAAGCATGGGGTGGAGGGAAGGCATGGGAGAGCCAGTCATTGGGCAAGAATGCCGGGGAATGGGACTGGGGGACAAGCGGTTCTCTCTGGAAAGTCTTTTGTCTGTACTGGCTTCTGTTTTGGGTGGAATTTAGGACAAAAGGTGGGAGGGAGAACAGAATATAGATGCAACTGGTTTCTCCCCTACCTCCCACGCACATGCTACAGCTTCTTCCCACACCTGGGAGAAAACAACCCAGGCCTTTCTCTCACACTTCCCACCCGCTACTGTTTCCCTTTTAATCCTCTTTTGTTCCTCCACTTTTCTCCTTCTCCTGCCTGCTGCCTCTACCACTCGCTTCAGATTTTCATTCCTTCTCTATTGCTGTACCTCCATCGTACCCTCTCTTCTCTTAAATCGTGTGTTTAATGATACCTGTTAATGCTCCCACGATGACCACAGCCTAGATTAATCCCCATTTTTGGAACCACTCATTTCTCCTTCCTTCCTCTCTCTCAGTCCTGTGTACACTAATTTCCTAAGAGCAAGACAGATGGGAGATAAGATTGAGTAACAACAGAAAGGGGTCTGGGATCCTTCCCTCACCTCATACATACATGCCTCTCCCTTATGTCTCTTTATTTTCTTTCCCATCTAGAATCCCTCTAAATCTATTTTCTATGCATGTAGGTGGAAGAACCATTTCCAGAGATTCTTATGAGTCTGTAGAAAGAATTCTGGCCATGTTAAGATGATGCTTCTAGGGCTGTAAATCCGGTGATGCTGGAAATTAGGATTCTTGGATTCCTTTCAGGTCCTTTAAACTGAACTTCTTCGTTCAGTGGCTCTCTCCTCTCACCTCTCAGGGTTGTCTGGCCCCTCCTGCATTCCATCTGCTATAAAGCTATCAAGTGTTCTTTTGGGAGCCATCCATAAGAAAGGCTACGTGTGGACTAGGAACTGTATAGCACTCAACACATCAGACTTGCGTTGAAGTTACAAATACAAGTGAGGAGATAGAACCATTCTTATGGAAAAATAGCAATACACGGCAATGTATGGAAGAGCTAATTACTCTTGGGAATTGAAGGAGGGGTGGAGTTCAGATAGGTGAACATTATGGGAAGGCAATCCAGGTGGGGCACTAGCCTGATGAAAGGCACTGAGGCCCGAGGAACAGAGGAGATCGGTTTGTCTGAAGCCAAGGATTCTCACGGGGGAGTGAGTAAGAAGGGAATAATAGGAGCGCAGATTCTGGGGCTCATCAGATCTGGCCCAGAGTCCCAGGTCTGTTACTCATTCTCTGTATGACCTGGGGCAAATTATTCAATCTCTTTAAGCCTCAGTTTACCTATCTGTAAAGTGCAGATAATTTACAGTACTTACTATACTTTATAAGCAGAAAAATAATATATGAGAATTAAACAGGATAATGCTTATAAAATGCTTAGCATAGTGCCTAGCACATAGAAACACTCAGTAAATGTTTACTACTACAAGGACAACAATTACTGCTACTACTACAATAAATGTTTACTACTTCTCCTGCTGCTAATGGGCAGATGGGTCTGGAAAGAAAGGTAGGAGGCAATTTGTGTGGAAGCCTCTGAAAACCCTAAATTCTTCCTGAAGTCAATGGAGAACCATGGGAAATTTTTGAGCTAGAGGGAGAAATGTCTTTTAGGAAGTTGACTTATGTATGATGTTGCACAGTGTGCATCTCTGGCTGGTAAAGGCATATAAAGGTGTATAATAGTTGTAATACTAATAGGGATAAAGATAAGAATAGAGATAATAAAGCTATGCTGTTGGCATTTTAGGAATCAATGATAAAGTGGGAGGGTTGGGGGTGAAGGGTTGGGGTCAGGAGCTTTCTCAGAGAGGCCAAAGCATGCCGTTTAAGCTGCTGCCCACCCACTCTAACCTTGACACCACGAGGAAGAGCGAGGCACAAAGCCGGAGACTAGAATGTATTACCGTCTGTGGGTGTTGTTCTGACAACGCCCCATGAGGTGTCTGCGCCACTCTTGCCTGTCTCATGGCTTCCTGGGATAAGCCCATTTTAACCCTGTTTCATCATTTCCCGCCAAAGAGCTTGTAGGGGTTCTCAATTGCCCTTGGGGACGTTTTTCAAAGGGTCCTATGCTGGGAGTTGGTGACACCACAGGATAAACAGAGAGCATCTTCCTGGAACACCATTTTTACACAAATATTTGAGGACGAATGTGAGTTTTAGATGAGACAAACTTGGCAATATTTTGCGTACTGTAATATCTCACACATAATTTTAGAGACAATTGTTTTATACTTGTTGACAGAAGGTGATAGAAATGTTTTTACATATATTCGTTTAATTCCCTTGTAAAAAGAAAATCGGTGCATTGCTGCTGCCCCTCCCACGTATCAAGCGGCAATCAGGGGGGCGAGATCTTTCTATGTTCTATGATCTTCACCCGATGGGGCTTCAGAGCAAATTTTCCTGAATTATTAGAGAAAACAATTCCGAAAAAGCATAATCCAAGGGAATGAGTTTTAACACCAAGGAACTCAATTTATTTTTCAAGTGAATGTCTTCTAGAGCTTTCACTTATTGAACTAAAGAAACACATTTCTTCTCTCTCCTATATTTTCCATAACACCTTGGTCTTACCAAAGTTTTACAAGCCACAATACTTAAATTTTATAAAGCCTCCCAAAGATTGTCTAGAGATATGGTTATAATAGAAAATTCACATAAATTTTACAATGTAAAATATGAGAGTTCAAGGAAATTTTGCATTTGTCCTGGGCTGCTTTGAGTTACCCCAGCAGATGGCTCCATGGCAACAAATGAGACTAAAGAAGTTTTTACATGGAAAAGTTTGGGAAGCACTAATTATCCCCCCTTCACGACAGCCAAGTATATCGGCTTGTTTTTCTTCACATTTGCCTCTGAATTTGTACATGACAGTTTCTTCTAATACACCCCTCTCTTCCTTCAGCAATGAAGCATGTGCAGCCCCTCACATCCACTATGAAGAAGCATCTATTGGTTTATCTAAAATCATTAGCTTCTATATCCTCTCAAGATTTATGCACCTAGGTAGATGATGTTATTGGTCACAGGTGCTTGCTGACATGTTCATTGATTGATTGATTGATTCAACTATATTTGTGGAGCCTCTGATTCACAAGGCATTATGCTGTGCACAGTAGGTATGAATCAGACATGAAATCCATGGACAAAGACAGGGTGGGACAAAGGGGAAAAGATCCATAATGCCTGTAATACAATGTAGGGTGTGGTTAGGGACATAAGTCTGTGAGAACCTTGAAAATGTATCTATCCCCATGGAAGGCTCTCCTAAGCTCCATCTTGGAAAGGTACTCAGCAATGACTTTGATCAATTCAATCCTGACCCTCTAAAGGATAATGATTGAATTTGCATGATTTTTGTTTTACATGGTTTCTCTCTAGTAAGTGGGGAAGATCCCATGGAACCACAGAACATCACATGGGTGTCAGAGTTTGTCCTCTCAGGGTTCTCACAGACCCAGGAGTTCCAGAAATTCCTGTTCCTGGTGTTCCTAATTGTCTATGTCACCACTGTTGTGGGAAACCTCCTTATCTTGATCGCAGTGACTTTTGACTCCCAGCTCTACATGCCCATGTATTTTCTACTCCGAAATCTGGCTGTAATAGACCTCTGCTATTCCACAGTTACTGCCCCAAAGATGCTGGTGGACTTCCTTCATGAGACCAAGACCATCTCCTACCAGGGCTGCATGGCCCAGATTTTCTTCTTCCACTTCTTGGGAGGTGGGACTGTTTTCTTTCTCTCGGTGATGGCCTATGACCGCTACATAGCCATCTCCCGGCCCCTCCACTACGTCACCATCATGAACACTCAGTTCTGTGTGGGGCTGGTGCTGGCTGCCTGGGGAGGGGGCTTTGTCCACTCCATTGTCCAGCTGGCTCTGATGCTCCCATTGCCTTTTTGTGGTCCCAACATCCTGGATAACTTCTACTGTGATGTTCCACAAGTGCTGAGACTTGCCTGCACTGACACCTCCCTCCTGGAGTTCCTCATGATCTCCAACAGTGGGATGCTGGTCCTCATCTGGTTCCTCCTCCTTCTGATCTCTTACACTGTCATCCTGGTGATGCTGAGGTCCCACTCAGGGCAGGCAAGGAGGAAGGCAGCTTCCACCTGCACCACCCACATCATCGTGGTGTCCATGATCTTTGTTCCCTGCGTCTATATCTACACCCGGCCCTTCACCCCCTTCCCCATGGACAAGGCTGTGTCCATCAGCTACACGGTCATCACCCCCATGCTCAACCCCATGATCTACACCCTGAGGAACCAGGAGATGCAGGCAGCCATGAAGAGATTAGGCAAGCGCCTAGTGATCTGCAGCAAGGAGTGAACTGAAAATAGGTAGGCTGTAAATGGCCAATCTTCTCTCTGAACCTTTGTTTTCCATGTGAAAAATGGAGGGAAGTCATTACAGAGTGTGGCAATTGAGATTAATCTGATATTTCCATGGATCTCCTCTTGTGTCAGGTACTGTATTAGGCACGTTCACACTTTCATCTCCTTCTCATAAAACTGACAGTGTATCTGTTATGATTATATTAAACAGTGTTACAGATGAGAAAGCTCAGCGAGCAGTGACTTGCTCAATGAGGAACAGCAAGTGAGTGGCAGAGTTTGGCCAGGAAGCTGGTTCCTCTGACTCCAAGTTGAGAAGCAGAAGAATGGATGGGACTTGAAACTCAGGGTCTCCCACCATCCAAAGGGGAAACCCAGAGAGATCCTGATGTATGGATGACTATCTGTGACGAATGGTGAGCACTTTGATCTTGACTGTGGAACAATCACATTCTTTTCTGCTCCCTGCCTCTCTGCCTCATTCCCCACTGTGGTTTTAGGAAGTGGTCTCACTTTTAACATTGCCGAAATGTTTCCCATAAGGAATATTTGTCCTCTGGATTTGTTTCTTCCCTATCAAATTCTCCTTGGACAATTTGCAAAGTACTTTACTTTCTACCCAACACAATTCTCATGATTTGGATGAAATGGCTGGAGGCAGATGATGTAGTGTGGTTGGGGAAGCAAGGCCAGAGAGGGCAGGGGCATGGCTGTTAGGGTTCCAGATTTGAGGTAGTCAGTTCAGTCTGAGGCTAGCACCTCGTGGGGTTTTACCTGTCTCTTTGACTCCCTGCACTGCAATGAGAGCTCCTTGAGGGCAGGGGCCATGCTTCTTCATCTTTAAATCTTCCCAGCACCTTGAACAGGGTCTTACACACAGAGGCATTTCCACTTTTCCTGCACTCTGTTGGTTCCCCGTCAATTTCAGAATCTACTTTGCATTTCTGCCACTGTATTTTGTATTTATTTTCTCCATTTCCAGAGGTATGCATCACTTTGTAAAAGTCTCAGGCAATGTATAATGTTGATCCAAAGTGACGGAGATAATGCAGAAGGCTTTTTGTTCCCTCTTCCCTCCCAGCAACTATCCTACTCAATAAATAAAAGTTATAAGCTCTTCTTGGGTTCTCTCGAAGCCATCATGAAACCCTTGAGTTTATCTTTTCTCCATTTCTACCTCCTTGTCCGCATTTCACTAGTTTCTCCCTATTCACAGTGGACCTTTGGAGATGAGGGGAGATAAAATGGACTGAGTGTCATATTTGAACCATGTGGTCCCTCAGACGTGTTTTCCCCTTTCACATTAAAGTTCTTAAAAGAACTCATGATACTTTTCTCATCCTTCGCTTGTCTCTTCTCTGGATGCAACATCGCCAGTCCTTCAATTGTTCCCATTGTGACAACTTTTCTGATTCCACCATCTTGGCCATCTCTTCTGTGTTTACTCTCATGTGACAACACCTTCCTTAAAATGTGATGCTCACCATATGATACACTGGTGCACTGGGAGTGTGAACTATTTAAAAAACAATGATTATTCCCTTCGAAATATGTATCCATAGGGGTGCTTTTGGTTGCAAGTTGCAGAATAACTGAATAACGTTGGCTTAAATAATAAGGAAACCATTATCTCACTTAAAAAGAAGACCAGGAGATAGGCAATTCCAGAGTTGTTTAATTCAGCAGCTTAAAAGTTTTAGGGCTCTGAGTTGGCTGTTCCACAATTCTTTAATTTTCCCCTCATGGTAGCAATATGGCTGCCAAACATAGTCATCATGTCTTATATTCAAATAATTCAACAAGAAGGAAGAGGAGAGGCATCCACGTGCACTTTCCCCTCTTTTACTAGGGGTGTAAAATATTCCAAGAACCAGTCCGGCAGAATTCTCCTATGACTTGTTGCCAGTACTGGGTTATTTGGTCACCCTAGTCTGTAAAAGGGAATGGAAAGGTGAATGTCTGGCTTTTTCAGCCAGAATGAAGGGAGTTGGGAACGGAGATCAACACTGTCTACCACGTAGGTATAAGCTCCTGGTAGCAGGAAGAGACATAATTGGCCTGAGTCAAAAATCGTGACAATGAGCAAAGTCTGTCATGGACAAAGCTATAAAATCAAATGCCTGGAGAAGCTGACAGGTAATAGGAATAAGTAAAGTGTGCCCAGGGAGGACTAAGGTAACATGGAGAGTGCATATCCAGGCAGAGGGGAAATCTCACTCCTAGTGCTCTCCCCCACCCTACTGCAGAACTCCAATATCTAAGTCCTTCCAGAAAAAAAATGAGAAGGATTTATTTAGAGATACTAAACAGCCTCAGATATATAATCCAGGCCCTCTTCCCGAACTGGCATTCTGGGATCTTTTGACAATACAACCGATCTGATCATCTTAAAGAGAAGCCTACAATTTCTCCAGCTCATCTCATGCTTCCTACCTGCATGTAGTGGTTTGATTTTAAATACTAATGTCTCACCAGAATTCACTAGACGCATGAAGAAAATGTCCAGTATAGAAGATGGACACAACAACAAAAGACAAACTGAAAGAAAGGAACTCCAAGAAAACAGACAATTCCAGGAATGGAAGACTTCTAAAAAAGTTCTTAAATCAAACTTCTAATTTGAGATAATTGTAGATTCACTCAAAGTTGTAAGAAACAATAGAGATCTCCCTTCACCCAGTTTCTCCCAATGGTAACATCTTGCAACACTGTATCCAATGTTCACAGGCAGGATATTAACATTGATATAGTCAAGACACAGAACGGGAAACTTTTTTTAAAACCCTGTAATTAACAGCCACAAAGAGATAAGAGAGGTTGTAGCTGTATTTTCTGAGCTAAACGTTGGAAAATATTTGTCTGTTGCCTGTATAAATAAACGACAATTTACTGGGCAAACATCTTTGGGCGATACTTCCTCGACTGTGGTTTTTGTAGCTGTTCCTTTGTTTTCTAAGTCTGTGGAGAAGTTTGAAGCCAGCCTGATTTTTATCCTTATAGATGACTTCATCTTTTTTTTCATGGAAACCTATAGGATTGTTTCTTTGTCATTGGACTTCTGTAACTTTACTCAGTGATGTCTTAGCATTCACTGCTGTTTATCAATTTGTCCTGCCATGCAATGTGCCATTTCAATCTATTGATTCCATTTATAAATGACTGGAAGTCATTCATTGGTTTAATTTTTTTTAAGTTGTCTTGAGTCCCTTTTTTTAATTTATGAAAATTTTACTTCTATGTGACCTAGAATGTCAATTCTAAGAGTGGTAGGAAGTACAGAAATGCTAAGGATAATCTGTAATTCAACCCAGAAAGAAGAATGAGAAAATTTCCCCAGATTTATCTTACAAATGATCATTCCACAGAATGAGCTGTTGGCTTCTTCACTGAATTTCTTGAAAACTACTCCATTTAAATGAATACAGCTCTATCCATGAGAATTTGAACCTTGAAGACATATCTTGTGGAAGCTCTACTGTTTCTACGATATAAATTTGACTCAAATCTAAATTTTTTAACACTAAACGAGTTGTATAATGTCTTCCACTATAAAGAATTTAAAGAAAAATTTAAAATAAGTTGTTTTAAGTAGGTTAAATTAAAAGTGCTGCCCATGTTCTGATGCTGTCTTCCACAGTATGGTGGGACCATGGCAGGCTTTGAAGCCATGGCATTCAAATCCTGGCTCTAACTCCTATTGTTGTGTTCCTTTTGGACATCATTGAACCTCTGCTTCATTAGCTGTTAAGTTTACATAATTCCCCAGAATGTTGTGTGGATCAATGAGTAAATGTAAAACCCCAGTCATAGTACTGGGCATATAGTAGGGGTCCATTAATGTTAGTTCCTTCATATATTCCCATTTCCCACTATTTTTTCACTCCCCATCCATACTTTTACATTAAACCAAGATAGTTAGGCATCAGGCTCCTCAGGATCTGAACAATCAGGTCAAGTAATGCTCTTTAATCATTTGGGGATCATATAGGATTAATGAAAACAGCTCTCTTAAAAGTGGTTGGGAGAAGGCTGTAAATCATTTCAGTGACAGATTTATGTTGATCTCGAGAATACATCACTTCTCTGCCTTAATAATCCTTAGATCTTGCTATTTTAGTTGTATTTATCATCAAGCTCAAGGACAATCTAAGTGTAAAGAGGAAAAGACTTCAATCCACTTTGCCTAAGACGTTAACTTCACATGTGATTAATAAAATGTGGTGTATCAGTCAGGGTTCACCAGAGAAACAGGACAAGTAGGATATATGATATGTACATTAAGAGACGTATTGCAAGGAATTGGCTCATGTGTTGTGAAACTGGTCAGGCAAGTATGAAATCTGTAGGGTGGCCACCAGGAAGGGCAGTCTGGAACTCTTAGGCATGAAGCTGCAGTCCAGAATTTTACCTTCTTCAAGGAAACCTCAGTTCTACTCTTAAGGCCTTCGGACTTATTGACTGAGGCACATCCAGATAATCCAGGATAATCTCCTTTACCCAAAATCAACTGATTATGGACATCAATCACATCTGCAAAATACCTTCACAGCAACACCTAGATTAGTGTTTGATTGGATCACTGGGGACTATAGACTAGTGAAGCTGACCCATAAAACTGACCATCACGAGGGGAGAACTATTAACTATCAGTGATGCCGGGCTCCCTCAGTGAGAATGTAAATGAGGTTCCTTCTGCATGTATCTCGCATGCATGTAACAGTTTGAAGTGGTCACAGTAGTTAAGTGTGAGAAATATCTATGTTCTTAGATATGTGGTACACAGGGGAATAGTTTTCTCACTCAGTTTCCACGATTGCATCTTTAGCTTAATATTTCATTCTTGCCATTGGGGTCTTTGGGAATCATTATGTTGGCTAGTGGATGCACTGAAGGGATGAGGTTGGGTGGACAATCTACAGTCCCACATGTGCCTTCACATGGGAAATATATAAACGAACATATCAGGTTTCCCTTATTGAAAGCTGAATCAGAATCAGAACTCAAAATCACCCATATGAGAGTCAGTGAGATCGACCAGTTCTTTCCTCTTCCTCCGAATCTATCCAGGACACTTTTCCAAGGCACTCAATTTTAAAAAGGACTAAAGCTCTAACTAAGAATTTGTGTTTTTGAAAAATCTACATGTCTTGTATGTGGAAGAGCTTCACATTGCATTCTTATCCGCCAGAGGCAGATGCTTAATTTTGCCAAGTGTAGACATTTGCAGTGACAGAATTCAGGCCAGCCTGGAAATCCTCTGTAGATCAGAGAGCTCTGTCTAAAATAGGGACAGTTTTTACAGCACATCTAGGTTACAACGTGAGTTAATTCCACTTTTGATCAGTTCGTCATAGTGAGACAATATATGGGTTTCCTGTAATATCCTTGTATTAGAGGTAGAAATAATTCACATGTAAAGAACACTAGCATTGTATAGACAATGTGAGTAGTCTTAGATACGGGTGGTGAATCAACACTGGGGGGTCTAGTAGGCAAAATAAAGGACGAGGTTTACAGGGTATTAAGTTTCCGTTGTAATATGCAAACATTTTCCCACCTGCGACTTTCCCTGAGTCAAGATCAATTAGGTTTTAAAGTCCAAGGAAACGGAGGAGAAGATGGAAAAGGAGGAGGAGAAGAAAGAAGGAAATTGAACCAGTTATCTCGACGATGCCACGAGAGAGAGGGAACAGTCTGTTGTGCTGAGGAACAAGTCAGTGGTTCTTAGTCTGTGCTCCCAGGAACAGGAGCATCATCTGAGAACTTGTTACAAATGCAAATTCCTGGCCTTCCCAGACCAATGAATGAGAACTTCTGGGGCTGGGGCACACTGATTTGCCTTTCACAAGCTCTCCAGGTGACTCTTTCAAGGGGCAGAATCACTGGCCAAAGACACGGGTTCTTCTAAAACTGCCAAACAATCTGTCTCTTTTGAGGAGACTCTTGTCCTTTTGGATCCTGGCCTGAGAGTCGTATGTTCTACAAAGCTCTAAAAATGTCATTGTCCTTGGTTCTTTGGCCCCCAAGGAAGACCTCTCAAAGTGTAAGTGTTTTTGAGACATTTAGAAACTTTTTAACAACTCCCACTGCTCCCTTGTCCCCATTGGTAATCAGCCCACATCTGCGTCCTGAGCCCAGTCCAATAGCTTCTCCCTAAAGAGATCCCCTCTTCCCCTCGGGTCACTCCCATTGTAGTGTACATGAGGTGCAGGCAGTGGCTGGGAAATGGAAGCAGGAGGAAAAGGATCTCCAAGAAGATGTAAGACCTGAAGGCTCTTTCCTGTTGTGAGCTGAAGGAAGGTGAGAGACCAGGGTTTCCTCACCTGTGGATAGATCAGCTGTATGAGGAACCCAGAAACACTTGCTGGAGGGTGTGGAGAATCAACAAGCGACACAGACTTGAGGGTAGTAAGTCTACGTGTGAGGACAGCCTCAGAAAGCAAGGCAGGGAAAATGGGATATCAAAAACAGATGCCTCAGCTTGCACGTGAGAATTCAGGCTTTTAATGACCAAGTGAAGAGCCGGCCCTATGATTTAAAGGGAGGATTCTGAGAGCAAAGGATAAGGAAATGCACCACAGAATTCTCCACATAGTCGAATAAAATAAGATTACATAATTGCCTACTAATAGAGTTAGGTAGCAAACGTTTTTTGAGCAACTGCTAAATCAGAGTTGCTGCTGTAGGTGCTGGGGCTACTAAGTTTTGAATTTACAATCTAGTTAAGAAGAACAACAGAAAAAATTGCTAAATGTTACAACGAGGTATTTGCAAAACATTATTGGAACTCAGAGAAATAGGGGATTAATTCCGCATGGGAGAAATAGGGGAAGGAGCCACAGAGAAGGTGATATCTGAGTATGTCTAGGTTGAGAAGGTAGTGGAAGGTATTTCAAGAAACAGAATGCATCACCAAAGCTGCGGAAATTACCAAGCACATAGCAAACCTGAGAAGTTATGAGTTCCTTGAAGAGCCATCATCTCCTGGGTGACAGGGCCACTGATTAGAATGGTGGATGGAGGCTCCATTTTATAGCTTTGCATGATACGCTGAGAGGGAGTTGCGTGCAGATACGTGAGTGTGTTTTTCTACCCTGAATTGATCTACAAAGCACCTGGTGGCTTCTAAGAGTTTGAGTTTTGAGCTCTCATTAAAAGATTATAATGGGGGAGAAACATGATCAGAGAGGATTTTAGGAAGGTCTTATTGACAGTTATAGAGAAGATAGACTGGAGTAGAAGCACATGGAAGCAGAAGGATGAGTTTTCACCGACCTCTAATAGATAATAGATAATAGATGGTAGTGAGAAAGGATGGGAGATTGAGACGAGGCAGATGGAGTGGGGAAGCCACTTACCCCCTAACCCTGTCACCCTCCATCTCTCACCCTCCATCTCCTTCTCCACCTTTGGTCCCACTCCCTCCCCGGCCCCACCATCCTTCCATTCCCCTTTCTTCACTTGCTCTATTCCTCCATCTCCCTTTCTCTTAATCTCCCTTCTTTGTTCTGTTCTCTATTTCATTTCTCTGATTTCATCTTCCTTTGTCTTCCACCATTGTATTCAGTAACATCTTCTAAAATTCTTGTTCCTTTCAGAAGAGCTCTCTGAGATCCCTTCATACAATATTCCTCATCTATTTCTTAATCCAGAGAATGTCTCTCCACCTCATCTCTCTTGTCTCAGCATACACACCACATATGTCCTTTCTTCACTCAGTAAGGGGCCACCAGCATTGGTGACACCGCATGATTTTTGAATCTTGATTATTAGTAAAGGTGGGCATTACGAGGCACAAATAAATAATAAGATCCATATCTATCCATCTGGGAGCTTACAGTTGAATTATGGAGGAAAAATATAGACACATGAAAGATTCACCAACGTTATGATGTGTTAAATGTTGCATGAAAAAGTATTTGTAGAAAAATTCACTAGAACCTGGAAGAAGGGAAGATGTCTTTACAGCAGGAGACTACACAGAAGAGAGTGATCACCATTTATATCCAGGCACTGTCCCAAGGAATTTGTGTAATTTTATATAATCCCCTAGATCTATAAATAAAACATTTTTATTCTCAGCTTACAGATGTGGAAACTGAGACTCAGAGACATTAAGTAACTTACTCAAGGGGAAATCTCAAAGAAATAGAAGCCCTGAAATTTGACTGCAGATCTGTTGGATTTCAAGTGTCTTCCCACCAGAATATTACACTGAATCTTTGAAAAGTGGGTTGCATATGTTCTAGATGGCTTTAAGATATCTCATGAATGTATATTACAGCACCAACTTGTAGACTCTCCAGAGACAAGGCCATTTAATCATCACCTGATCATACGGTATGCATTCAAGAATGCCCATCATATGGACCTGGACTTCTCCGTTCTGAGCTCCAGACCACTAAAAGGGCAAGTAGGGACTTCATGCATCTATGTCCATGGTTTGTTTTCTTTAGGTATATGGAGAAGACACCATGGAAACAGGGAACCTCACATGGGTGTCAGAATTTGTCTTCCTCGGACTCTCAAAGACTCAGAAGCTCCAGCTTTTCCTGTTTGTGGTATTCCTGTTTGTCTACACCACCACCGTTGTGGGAAACCTCCTCATCATGGTCACAGTGACTTCTGATTCCCGACTCCACACACCCATGTATTTTCTGCTGTGAAATATGGCTGTCTTAGATCTCTCTTTCTCCTCAGTCACTGCCCCAAGGATGCTGGTGGACTTCCTTCATGAGACCAAGACCATCTCCTACCAGGGCTGCATGGCCCAGATTTTCTTCTTCCACTTCTTGGGAGGTGGGACTGTCTTCTTTCTCTCGGTGATGGCCTATGACCGCTACATAGCCATCTCCCGGCCCCTCCACTACGTCACCATCATGAACACTCAGTTCTGTGTGGGGCTGGTGCTGGCTGCCTGGGGAGGGGGCTTTGTCCACTCCATTGTCCAGCTGGCTCTGATGCTCCCATTGCCTTTTTGTGGTCCCAACATCCTGGATAACTTCTACTGTGATGTTCCACAAGTGCTGAGACTTGCCTGCACTGACACCTCCCTCCTGGAGTTCCTCATGATCTCCAACAGTGGGATGCTGGTCCTCATCTGGTTCCTCCTCCTTCTGATCTCTTACACTGTCATCCTGGTGATGCTGAGGTCCCACTCAGGGCAGGCAAGGAGGAAGGCAGCTTCCACCTGCACCACCCACATCATCGTGGTGTCCATGATCTTTGTTCCCTGCGTCTATATCTACACCCGGCCCTTCACCCCCTTCCCCATGGACAAGGCTGTGTCCATCAGCTACACGGTCATCACCCCCATGCTCAACCCCATGATCTACACCCTGAGGAACCAGGAGATGCAGGCAGCCATGAAGAGATTAGGCAGGCACCTAGTGATCTGCAGCAAGGAGTGAACTGAAAATAGGTTGACAGTAAGTGACCAGTCTTCTCTCTGAACCTTTGTTTTCCATGTGAAAAATGGAGGGAAGTCATTATAGAGTGTGACAATTGAGATTAAACTGATATTTAATGGATCTATGGACCTCCTCGTGTGTCAGGTGCTGTATTTTAGTCACTTCACATGTTTATCTGCCTCTCATAAAACTGACAGTGTATCTGTTATGATTATATTAAACAGTGTTACAGATGAGAAAGCTCAGAGAGAAGTGACTTGCTCAATGAGGAACAGCAAGTGAGTGGCAGAGTTTGGCCAGGAAGCTGGTTCCTCTGACTCCAAGTTGAGAGGCAGGAGAATGGATGGGACTTGAAACTCAGGGTCTCCCACCATCCAAAGGGGAAACCCAGAGAGATCCTGATGTATGGATGACTATCTGTGACGAATGGTGAGCACTTTGATCTTGACTGTGGAACAATCACATTCTTTTCTGCTCCCTGCCTCTCTGCCTCATTCCCCACTGTGGTTTTAGGAAGTGGTCTCACTTTTAACATTGTCGAAATGCTTCCCATAAGGAATATTTGTCCTCTGGGTTTGTTCCTTCCCTACCAAATTCTCCTTGGACAACTTGCAAAGTACTTTACTTTCTACCCAACACAATTCTCATGATTTGGATGAAATGGCTGGAGGCAGATGATGTAGTGTGGTTGGGGAAGCAAGGCCAGAGAGGGCAGGGGCATGGCTGTTAGGGTTCCAGATTTGAGGTAGTCAGTTCAGTCTGAGGCTAGCACCTCGTGGGGTTTTACCTGTCTCTTTGACTCCCTGCACTGCAATGAGAGCTCCTTGAGGGCAGGGGCCATGCTTCTTCATCTTTAAATCTTCCCAGCACCTTGAACAGGGTTTTACACAGAGAGGCATTTCTACTTTTCCTGCACTCTGTTGGTTCCCTGTCAATTTCAGAATCTACTTTGCATTTCTGCCACTGTATCTTGTATTTATGTTCTCCATTTCCAGAGGTATGCATCACTTTGCAAAAGTCTCAGACAATGTATAATGTTGATCCAAAGTGAAGAAGATAATGCAAAAGCTTTTTTGTTCCTCCCAGCAACTATCCCATCCAAGAAATAAAAGTTACAAGCTCTTCTTGGATTCTCTTGAAGCCATCACGCAACTCTTGAGTTTACCTTTTCTCCACTTCTAACTCCGGTCCCCATTTCACACATTACTCCCTTATCACAATGGACTTTTGTAGATGAGGGGAGAGAAAATGGACTGAGTGTCGTATTTGAACCATGAGACCTCTCTGAAGTGTTTTCTCCTTTTACATGAAAGTCTTTTAATTAATTGATGATACTTTTCTCATCCTTCATTTGTCTCTTCTTCAGATGCAACACTGCCAGTCTTTCAATTGTTCCCATTGTGACAAGTCTCCTGATTCCACCATCCTGGTCATCTCTTCTGTGTTTACTCTCACGTGATAACAGCCTCCTTAAAATGTGATGCTCACCATATGATACACTGCTGCACTGGGAGTGTGAACTCTTTCAAAAACAATGATTATCCCCTTTGAAATATGTATCTGTAAGGATGCTTTTGGTTGCAAGCAGCAGAATAACTGAATAACATTGGTTTAAATAATGAGGAAATTATCATCTCACTTAAAAAGAAGACTAGAAGATAAGCAATTCCAGAGTTGTTTAATTCAGCAACTTAAACATTTTAGGGCTCTGGGTTGGCTGCTCTGCAATTCCTTGCTTTTTTCCCTCAGGTTGGCAATATGGCTGCCAAACTTACAGTCATCTTGTTTTTATAGTCAATTCAGCAAGAAGGAAGAGAAGAGGCATCCACTTGCTTTTGTTTTTTTTTTTTTTTGCCAGGGGAGCAAAATTTTCCAAGAACCCCTCCAGCAGAATTCTCTCATGATTTCTTGCCAGTACTGGGTCATATGCTCACCCTAGTCTGTAAAGGGGAATGGAAAGGTGAATATCTGGCTTTTTACCCCAGAAAGAAGCGGGTTGAGAATGGCAATCAACAGTGTCTACCACATAGGTGTAGGCTCCTGGTATCAGGAAGAGACATAATTGGCCTGAGTCAAAAATGTTGACAATGAGCAAAGTCATGGACAAAGGTTATAAAATCAAATGTCTAGAGAAGCCGACAGGTAACATGAATAACTTAAGTGTGCCCAGGGAGGACTAAGGTGACGTGGAGTATGCATATCCCAGGCAGAGGGGAAATTCCATTCCTAGCGCTCACTGCCACCCTACTGCAGAAATCCAATATCTAAGTCCTCCCAGAAAAAATCAAAAGGATTTATTTAGAGATACTAAACAGCCCCAGATATATAGTCAAGGCCATTTCCCCAATGGGCATTCAGGAATCTCCTTACAGTATAACCTACCTGATCATCCCAAAGAGAACCCTACAAGTTCTCCAGCCCTGCTCACACTTCCAATGAGGATTTTAGTGGTTTGCTTTTATTCTTTTTTTGTGTGTATGTGTGAGGAAGATTGGCGCTGAGCTAACACCTGTTGCCAATCTTCCTCTATTTTGTATGTGGGATGCTGTCACAGCATGGCTTGATGAGCAGTGTGTAGGTCCATGCCTAGGATGCGAACCTGTGAACCCCAGGCTGCTGAAGCAGAGTGCACAAACTTAACCACTATGCCACTGGGCCAGCCCAAGCAGTTTGATTTTAAATACTAACGTCCAACCAGAAATCACTAGACACTTGAAGAAAATGTCCAATATAGAAGATGGGCACCAAAAGGAAAGATAAAACTGAAAAAAAGGAACCCCAAGGAAACAGACTATTCAAGGAATAGAAGAAGACTTAACAAATGTTTTTTAATTGAACACTTTATTTCAAGATAATTGTAGATTCACTCAATGTTGTAAGAAACAATAGAGATCTCAGGTACCCTTCACCCAGTTTCTCCTAATGGTAATATCTTGCAACACTACATACAGTGTTCACAGCCCAGATATTAACATTGATGTAGTTGAGACACAGTACAGGAAACTTTTTTTAAAAACGCTATAATTAGGGCTGGCCCCGTGGCCGAGTGGTTAAGTTTGCGCGCTCCGCTGCAGGCGGCCCAGTGTTTCGTTGGTTCGAATCCTGGGCGCGGACATGGCACTGCTCATCAAACCACGCTGAGGCAGCGTCCTACATGCCACAACTAGAAGGACCCACAACGAAGAATATACAACTATGTACCAGGGGGCTTTGGGGAGAAAAAGGAAAAAAATAAAATATTTTAAAAAAACAAAACAAACAAACAAACAAAATGCTATAATTAACATCCACAAAGAGTAAGAGAGGTTACTGCTTTCGTGAAACAAGAATAGGATGCCATTTTAGAAAGGTTCCATCAGAGACTGAGAAATACTCCTGGAAATGAAAAGTATGGTTTGTGGCATACTGCATTTTCCCGAGATGGCCACAGCAGTAGCTTCCATTCCACGTGCTCTTCCTCACAATATGACTTTGACATTTTTCCTATTTAGAGGTGGGATCTTTGTTTCCTCCCCTTGAGTCTGGAAGGGCTTGTGACCATGGTGGAAGTGGCACCTGACACCTCAGAGTAGGTCATGGAAGGCTACCCCGACTCTAATGAGTTCTCTTTGGAATGCCCACTCTTGGAAACCAGCTACCACGCTGTGAGAAAGCCCAAGCTGCCAGGTAGAGAGGCCATTTGCATTTCCATTAAGGTCTTGGTTGATTGGAGTTTGTCCCCAAGTAGGTTTTTCCAGAAAGATTTATGAGAACTATATTTTCTGAGCTAAATGTTGGAAAATATTTGTTTGTTGCCTGTACATTTAAAGGACAATTTGACTGGGCAAGCGTCTTCGGATCATACTTTATTTTTTTTCGTCTTTGTAGATGTTCCTCTGTTTTCTAGGGGTGTCAAGAAGTTTGAAATCAGCCTGATCTTCCTCCCTATACATGACTTAATCTCTTTACCTTGGAAGCGTATAGCGTTCTTTCTTTATCATTGGAGTTTTGTAACTTTATTCAGTTATGTCTCAGCATTCAGTGATATTTATCAATTTGTCCTGGCACACAATATGCTTTTTCAATCTATTGATTCCATCTATAAATGACTGGAAGTCATTTATTGGTTTAATTTTTTAAAAAGTTGTCTTAAGTCCCTTTTTTTAATTTATGAAAATTTTACTTTTACGTGACCCAGAATGTCAATTCTAAGGGTGGCAGGAGGCACAGAAATGCTAATAATAATCTATAATGTTGACCTCAAAAGAAGAAATGTTAGAAAATTTCCCCAGATTTGTCTTATAAATGATATTCCACAGCACAACGTACTTGATTCTTAACTGAATTTCTTGAAAACTACTCCATTTAAATGAATACAGCTATATCCATGAGAATTTATAACCTGAAGACGTCTCTTGCAGAAGCTATGCTATTTCTATGAGATAAATTTGACTCAAATCTAAATTTATTAACCCTAAATGAGTTGGTGCAATGTCTTCCACTATAAATAATTTAAAGATAAATTAAAAATAAGTTGTTCATAAATGACTTAAATTAAAAATATTCCTCATGTTCTGGTGCTTTCTTCAATAGTATGGTGGGACCATGACAGGCTTTGAAGCCATGGCATTCAAATCCTGGCTCTAACTCATAGTGTTGTGTTCCTTTTGGATGTCATTGACCCTCTACTTCTTTAGCTGTAAACTTTACATAATTCCGCAGAGTGTTGTGTAGATCAGCGAGTAAATGTAAACAAGTCAGTGCAGTAATTGGCAGATAGTAGGTGTTCAATTAATGTTAGTTCCTTCATGTATTCCCATTCCCCATTATTTTTAGACTTCCCATCAATACTTTTACATTAAAACAAGATGGTTAGGCATCTATTTTCTTAAGATCTATATAATCCGGTCAAGAAAGGCTCTTTAATCATTTTGAGGTTATACAGGATTAGTGAAAACAGCTCTCTTAAAAGTAGTTGAGAGAAGGCTTAAATTATTTCAGTGATAGATTTATTCTGATCTGGAGAATACATCACTTCTCAGCCTTATTAATCGTTAGGTCTTGCCATTTTAGTTGTATTTATCATCAAGCTCAAGGATGATCTAAGTGTAAAGAGGAAAAGACCTCAATCAACTTTGCATGAGATGTCAACTTCAAATATGATCTACAAAAAGTGTGTGTTAGTCAGGGTTCCACCAAGAGAAACAGGACCAGTCAGATACGGAGATATATCTTGAGATGTACTGCAAGAAATTGGCTCATGTGTTTGTGAGACTGGCCAGACAAGTATGAAATCTATGGGGCAGCCATTATGGAGGGCAGTCTGGAACTCTTAGGCATGAAGCTGCAGTCCAGAATTTTACCTTCTTCAAGGAAACCTCAGTTCTACTCTTAAGGCCTTCGGACTTATTGACTGAGGCACATCCAGATAATCCAGGATAATCTCCTTTACCCAAAATCAACTGATTATGGACATCAATCACATCTGCAAAATACCTTCACAGCAACACCTAGATTAGTGTTTGATTGGATCACTGGGGACTATAGACTAGTGAAGCTGACCCATAAAACTGACCATCACGAGGGGAGAACTATTAACTATCAGTGATGCCGGGCTCCCTCAGTGAGAATGTAAATGAGGTTCCTTCTGCATGTATCTCGCATGCATGTAACAGTTTGAAGTGGTCACAGTAGTTAAGTGTGAGAAATATCTATGTTCTTAGATATGTGGTACACAGGGGAATAGTTTTCTCACTCAGTTTCCACGATTGCATCTTTAGCTTAATATTTCATTCTTGCCATTGGGGTCTTTGGGAATCATTATGTTGGCTAGTGGATGCACTGAAGGGATGAGGTTGGGTGGACAATCTACAGTCCCACATGTGCCTTCACATGGGAAATATATAAACGAACATATCAGGTTTCCCTTATTGAAAGCTGAATCAGAATCAGAACTCAAAATCACCCATATGAGAGTCAGTGAGATTTACAAGTCCTGTCCTCTTCCCCAGAATCAATCCAGGTTACTTTTCCAAGGCACTCAATTTTAAATAGGACTAAAGCTCTAACTAAGAATTTGTGTTTTTAAAAAATCTGCTTGTCTTGTATGTGGAAGAGCTTCACATTGTATGCCTAGCTACCAGGGGCAGATACTTAATTTTGCCAGGTGTAGACATTTGCAGTGACAGAATTCAGACCAACCTGGAAAGCCTATGTAGATCAGAGAGCTCTGTCTAAGACATCAAACAGTTTTTACAGCATACGCCAGTTAGTTCCAGTTTTGATCAATTTGTCATAATGAGAAAATATATGGGTTTCCTGTACCAATCCTTGTATTAGAGGTAGAAATAATTCACATATAAAGAATGCTAGCATTGTATAGACAATGTGAGTAGTCTTAGATACGGGTGGTGAATCAATACTGGGGGGTCTAGTAGGCAAAATAAAGGACGAGGTTTACAGGGTATTAAGTTTCCGTTGTAATATGCAAACATTTTCCCACCTGCGACTTTCCCTGAGTCAAGATCAATTAGGTTTTAAAGTCCAAGGAAACGGAGGAGAAGATGGAAAAGGAGGAGGAGAAGAAAGAAGGAAATTGAACCAGTTATCTCGACGATGCCACGAGAGAGAGGGAACAGTCTGTTGTGCTGAGGAACAAGTCAGTGGTTCTTAGTCTGTGCTCCCAGGAACAGGAGCATCATCTGAGAACTTGTTACAAATGCAAATTCCTGGCCTTCCCAGACCAATGAATGAGAACTTCTGGGGCTGGGGCACACTGATTTGCCTTTCACAAGCTCTCCAGGTGACTCTTTCAAGGGGCAGAATCACTGGCCAAAGACACGGGTTCTTCTAAAACTGCCAAACAATCTGTCTCTTTTGAGGAGACTCTTGTCCTTTTGGATCTTGGCCTGAGAGTCGTATGTTCTACAAATCTCTAAAAATGTCATTGTCCTTGGTTCTTATGGCCCCCAAGGAAGACCTCTCAAAGTGTATGTGTTTTTGAGACATTTAGAAACTTTTTAACAACTCCCACTGCTCCCTTGTCCCCATTGGTAATCAGCCCACATCTGCGTCCTGAGCCCAGTCCAATAGCTTCTCCCTAAAGAGATCCCCTCTTCCCCTCGGGTCACTCCCATTGTAGTGTACATGAGGTGCAGGCAATGGCTGGGAAATGGAAGCTGGAGGAAACGGATCTCCAAGAAGATGTAAGACCTGAAGGCTCTTTCCTGTTGTGAGCTGAAGGAAGGTGAGAGACCAGGGTTTCCTCACCTTTGGATAGATCAGCTGTATGAGGAACCCAGAAACGCTTGCTGGAGGGTGTGGAGAATAAACAAGCGACACAGACTTGATGGTAGTAAGTCTACGTGTGAGGACAGCCTCAGAAAGCAAGGCAGGGAAAATGGAATGTTGAAAAGAGATTTCGGTGGTTGCAACCCATTTTTTTTTTTAAAGATTTTATTTTTTTCTTTTTCTCCCCAAAGCCCCCCGGTACATAGTTGTGTATTCTTCGTTGTGGGTTCTTCTAGTTGTGACATGTGGGACGCCGCCTCAGCGTGGTCCGACGAGCAGTGCCACGTTCGCGCCCAGGATTTGAACCAACGAAACACTGGGCCGCCTGCAGCGGAGCGCGCGAACTTAACCACTCGGCCACGGGGCCAGCCCCTGCAACCCATGTTTTTAACAAACAAGTGAAGAATTGTCCCTATGATTAAGAAGGAGGATGCTGAGAGCAAAAGATCAAGAAATACACCACAGAATTCTCCACACAGTCACATAAAACAAGATCACGTAATTACCTGCTAATACAGAGATAGCAAAGATTTTTTTGAGCAACTGCTAAATCAGAGTTCCTGTTATAGGTGCCGGGGCTGCTAAGTTATTGAATTTAAAATCTAGTTAAGAAGAACAACAGGAAAAATGATAAATGCTACAACAGAGGTATTTATAAAATGTTATTGGATCCCAGAGACAGGGGGATTAATTCTGCATGGGAGAAATATGGGAAGGAATCACAGAAAAATTGACATCTGAGTACTTCTAGGTTGAGAAGGTAGTGGAAGGTATTTCAGGAAACAGAATTCATCACCAAAGCTACAGAAATAATGAAGCATATGACATATGTGAGAAGCTATGAATTCCTTGAAAAGCCATCAGCTCCTGGGTGACAGGGACATTGATTAGAACGGTAGATGCAGGCTCCATTTTATAGCTTTGCATGACATGCTGAGAGGGAGTTGCATGCACATACATAAGTGTGTTTTTCTACCCTGAATTGATCTACAAAGTACGTTAGGTGGCTTGAGTTTGAGTACTAAGCTGTGGGCACTACACAATCATTAAAAGATTGTAATGAGGGAGAAACATGATCAGGTAGGAGTTTAGAAAGGTCTCCTTGACAGCTATATAGAAGTGGACTGGAGTGGAAGAAAATGCAAGCAGAGTGAATGATAAAATTAAAATGACCTCTAATAGATAATAGATTGTAGTGAGAAAGGAGGGGAGATTGAGACAAGGCGGATGGAGTGGGGAGGCCACCTACCTCGTACCCCCGCCACCCTCTATCTCTCACCCTCCATCTCTCACCCTCCTTCTCCTTTTCCTTCTTTGGTCCCATTCCCTTCCCTGCCCCACCACCTTTCCATTCCCCTTTCCTTACTTGCTCGATTCCTTCATCTTCCTTCCTCTTAATTTCCCTTCTTTATCCTTTGTCTCTTTCATTTTTCTTATTTCACCATCTCCCTTTTTCTTCTACCCTCGTATTCAGTCACATCTTCTAAAATTCTTGTTCCTTTCAGAGGAGCTCTCTGAGACCCTTTCATACAATATTCATCATCTATTTCTTAGTCCAGAGAATGTCTCTCCCCTTTCTCTCTCTTGTCCCAGCATACACACCACATATGTCCTATCTTCACTCAGTAAGGGGCCACCTACATGGGCGGAGGTGGGGGACGTAGTCTATAGCTGTTCACCTACGAGGAGTCACCACCACATGCTTTTTGTGTCTTGACTATCAGCAAGGATGGGCTCTCAGGGCACAAATAAATTATAAGGTCCATATCTATGCCTATGGGGCTTACATTTGAATTATGGAGGAAAAACGTAGACATATGAAAGATTCACTGACATTGTGGTGTGTTGTGTTACATGAAAAATGATTGGTAGAAAAATTTGTTAGAGACTATCAGAAGGGAAGATGTCTTTAGAGCAGGAGACTACACAGAAGAGAGTGGTTACCATTTATTTCCAGGCACTGTTCTAGGGACTTTACGTGGAATTTTATTTAATCCCTATAAAGAAAACATTTTTATCTCCACCTTACAGATGTGGAATCTGAGACTCAGAGAGATTAAGTAACTCACTCAAGGCCAAATCTTAAAGAAATAGAAGCCCTGAAATTTGACTGCAGATCTGCCGGACTCCAAGTCTTACCACCATAATGTTGCACTGAATCTTTGAAAAGCAGGTTGCATATGTCTCTGGATGGCTCTAAGATAGCTCATCAATGTATATTCCAGCACCAGCCTGTAAACTCTTCAGAGACAAGGCCATTTAATCAGCACCTGGTATTACGATCTGCACATGAGGATATTCATCATCTGGAACTGGACAACTGAGTTTGGGCCCCTGACACTAAAAGTGACTTCATGCATCAATGTCTGTGGTTCGTTTTCCTTAGGTGCATGGAGAAGACACCATGGAAACAGAGAACCTCACGTGGGTGTCAGAATTTGTCTTCCTGGGGCTCTCACAGACTCAGGAGCTCCAGCTTTTCCTGTTTCTGGTGTTCCTGTTTGTCTACACCACCACTGTCATGGGAAACCTCCTCATCATGGTCACGGTGACGTCTGATTCCCGGCTCCACACGCCCATGTATTTTCTGCTCCGAAACCTGGCTATCTTAGACCTCTCCTTCTCCTCAGTCACTGCTCCAAAGATGTTAGTGGACTTCCTCTCGGAGGAGAAGACCATCTCCTACCAGGGCTGCATGACCCAGATCTTCTTCTTCCACTTTCTGGGAGGTGCCATGATCTTCTTTCTCTCAGTAATGGCCTATGACCGCCTTGTTGCCATCTCTCGGCCCCTCCACTATGTCACCATCATGAACATGCAGCTCTGTGTGGGGCTGGTGGTGACAGCCTGGATGGTAGGTTTTGTCCACTCCATTTCCCAACTGGTTCTGATGCTCCCTCTGCCTTTCTGTGGCCCCAACGTCCTGGATAACTTCTACTGTGATGTCCCACAAGTGCTGAGACTTGCCTGCACTGACACTTCCGTCTTAGAGTTCCTCATGATCTCCAACAGTGGGTTGTTGGATGTCATCTGGTTCTTTCTGCTCCTGATGTCCTACTCAGTCATCCTGGTGATGCTGAGGTCCCACTCAGGGCAGGCGAGGAGGAAGGCAGCTTCCACCTGCACCACCCACATCGTCGTGGTGTCTATGGTCTTCATTCCAAGCATTTACCTCTATGCCCGGCCCTTCACCCCCTTCTCCATGGACAAGGCTGTGTCCATTGGACACACGGTCATGACCCCCATGCTCAACCCCATGATCTACACCCTGAGGAACCAGGAGATGCAGGCAGCAGTGAAGAGACTAGGGAGACGCTGGCTGGTTTGTAAAAGGGAGTGATAACGGGCAGGTCACTTCTCTTTGGCTTTGTTTTACATTTGTAAACTGGAGAGAGACCTACTGTATCTGCTCTCTTCATAGCTTGTAGACACATTATGAGGGTTTTTGTAAAAGTGAATGAGTTTTGAAACTAGGCAACTTAGATTTTTAGGATAAGTGAAATATCCTATTTTTGTTTGTGATGGATGATTTGAACTGTCCTATGCAATAAATTGTGTTCTCATGGAAACATTTTGGAAAGCCACACCCTGCTTTACACCTTCTTGGCGGACAGTTTCCTCATGATAGCAGCATTTCCCCATAAAAGCAGTTCTATTTTCTGTATTTTTACCTCTTTTCCCAATACTCCTTTTTGGTGTAAATCTGGATTATTGGAGACAGCACAGGATTTAGAGTCTTCAGCCTTAAAGTAGAAGCCCCAACCCATCTCTTACCAAACTGGTGACCTGGGAAGAACCACTTGGCCTGTCTTGACCTCATGACTTCTTCCTCAACAAACTTGCTTAAAGTAATATTGGACTCCCAAACCTCCCAGCCTTATTATAAGAATCAAATAAAAAAGTTATGTGAGAAAATATTGGGCAAACCATATAACTATTTTTTTCTTCTAGTCTTTTTTCAATGATTTTAATTTCAAATTTGAAATTATCCTCAATGTTCAGACTTTTTTCTCTTTACATGTTTAATGAAGTTTAATAATTATTACAAACAAAAGATTATGTGTAAAATACATGTAAGTTATAAAACATTATATTATGTATGAATGCTCATGTAAAAACTGCTCAGTTCAAGAAACAGAAGTTATCAAGAACTTCTGCCTACCTCCAGGGTCCTCTCCATCACATTTGCTCTCAGGTCCTCCCAGATGAAACCACTGTCTTGAATTTTGTGGTCATCATTCTATTGCTTATAAAAAGAGTTTTATTACATTTTTATATGATCAGTATATAGTTTAGCTTTGTTTATTTTGAGCCTTATAAAAATATCCTGCTGTACATAATATTCCGGGATTTTCTTTTTTTCACTCAACTGTATGTTTCTAAGCTTCACATGTTGTTCTGTTTGGCTGTAATTCTTCATTTTCACTGCTGTATAATATTCCATTGTGAAAAATAAGCTGATTTGGGTTGTTTCCAGTTTTGTTTTTTTTTTTTTTGCTGTTGAAACAGTGCTCTTTTGACTAGTCCTCAACTTGTCTCCAGGTGCCACATTGAGAGGCTAAGGGTTATATACCTCAAAGTGGAATGGCTAAGTCATGGCATCGTCAAAGATTTAACTTTACAAAATAGTGCCAAATTGTTTTCCAGTTGCTGTACCAAATTGCATGTTGATTAGCAGTGTGCAATGTTCCCATGGATTCATATCCTTCTAACAGTTGATATTGTCAGATTTCTTAATTTTTGCCATTTAAGTGGGTAAAAATTGACATTTCTCTATAGTCTTAATTTGCACTTCTCTGTTCCCAAATATTTCTTTTCATATTTTCATTGCATTAAGATTTCCCATGAATGTGTTTGTTCATTTTTCTAACGACTTTTTCTAGTTAACATAGGTGTTCCTATGTAATTTTGTTACTGATTTATTGTCAACTGTATTTGTTACAATAGCTTCTCCCGGTTTGTGGTTTGTCTTCTCTATTTGTAGTGTTTTGTTTTTTTTTTTAAGTAAGAGATTGCTTTTTTCTTTTTTAAAGATTGGCACCTGAGCTAACAACTGTTGCCAATCTTTTTTTTTTTTTTTCTGCTTTATCTCCCCAATCCCCCCTGTACACAGTTGTATATCTTAGTTGCATGTCCTTCTAGTTGTGGGATGTGGGACGCCGCCTCAACATGGCCTGATGAGTGGTGCCATGTCCATGCCCGGGATCCGAACCCTGGGCCACCGCAGCGGAGAGCGCGAACTTAACCACTCGGCCACGGAGCCGGCCCCTTTTTTGTTGTTTTTTAAAGATTTTATTTTTTCCTTTTTCTCCCCAAAGCCCCCAGGTACATAGTTGTATATTCTTTGTTGTGGGTCCTTCTAGTTGTGGTATGTAGGACGCTGCCTCAGCATGGTTTGATGAGCAGTGCCATGTCCGTGCCCAGGATTCGAACCAATGAAACACTGGGCTGCCTGCAGGGAGTGCACAAACTTAACCACTCAGCCACGGGGCCAACCCCTCTATTTGTGGTGTTAATTTTAGTGTAGTCAGGTATATCTTAGTAATAACTCTTATTGAGATCTATTTTTAAAAAATTGTTTCTTACCCAGAGGACAGAAAGATATTCTACATAGTTCTTTTAACTTTTTTTAAAAAATTGATCTCACTCATAAGTAGAAGATAAAAACGACCAAAAAAACCACACACATAGCATTGGAGATTGGACTGGTGGTTACCATTGGGGCAGGGGGGAGGGGGGAGGGCAAAAGGGGTGATTAGGGTCACATGTGAGGGGATGCACTATAATTACTATTCGGGTGGTGAACATGATGTAATGTATACAGAAATCGAAATATGATGTACATCCGAAAAAAATAAAAATTAAAAAAGAAATTTTTTTAACTTCTTGAAATATCTCAAACTTACAGAAAAGTTGCAAGGATAGTATAAAGGACTTTTTTTTCCTAAAGGTTTGAGGGTAAGTTGCCAACCTGATGCCCACCACTGCTTAATACTTTAATATGTGTTTTCTACAAAGCATTTTTCTACAATACCGCCATATAGTCATCAAAATTGATAGCGTAACAATACAATGCCAGAATCTAATCTTTAGCCTCTCTTCAAGTTTTGCCAAACGTCCCAATAAAGTCTTACAGGTGGAGAATCTGGTTCAAAAATCACGTGCTGTATTTAGTTGTCCTGTCTCTTTGGCTTCCTTTAGTCTGGAAGAGTTCCTCCTTGAGTTTGATTATCGTAGCGCTTCCAAAGATTATAGGCCAGTTATTTTGTGGGACGTCTCTCAGTTTGGATTTGTCTGCTGTTTCATGGTTGGACTCCGGTAATGTGTTGCTGTCATTCTGCCAAGGATGTCGCAGAAGTCATGCTGTGTTCTTACTGCAGCCTGTGAGGGGCCAGTGATTTCACTTTGTCCCATTATTGACGTCCCATCAGTTTGATTACTTGATTAAAGAGGCGTTTGTTAGGCTTCTTACATAAGCTATTCATTTTTCCCTTGGAAATTCGTGAGTATTTTGTGGGGAGGTACTCTGAGACTATGTGACTATCTGGTTCCTTGTCAAACTTCCAATTTATTCATTTGTTTATTTTTATCTGTGAACTCCTATTTTCTTTTTTTTTTAATCCACTGAGTTATAATCCATTACTTTCACTACTTATTTTGCCCAGATGCTCAGTTTGCCCCAGATTTGGCCAATCAGAGTCTTTTCAAGATGGCTTCCATGTTCTTTGTGTTCTTGGAGCACTTCCTTCCTTTCTGGCACCATGATATGTCCCATGCTTATCTTGTGCTTTCTCTGCTCCAGCTCTGGAATCAACTATTTCTTTAAACAGTCCTGCTTCCTTTTAGTGGAGAATGGTATTTGGAAGTCAATATCTGGGTGCTAGGTGTGCTCATTATTATATACATAGATACACATATATATACACACACACATATATATATACATATATTATACATATACATATATTATATATATTTATATGTATATACATACATATAAACACATAACACATTCAATCTATACTTATTTCACCATCTGTCTATCATCTATGTAATGAAAACCATATGTTCACCTGGATACTTCATTTCCAATTCAACACCACAGGATTCAGTCGGTTTTTCTCTTTCCACACTCGTATCTCCTTTCTCTGGTGAGGAATCTGGTTCCTGTAATCCTTAAAATGTATTTATATATGAAATTCACATAACATAAAATTAACCATTTTCAAGTGGACAATTCAGTGGCATTTACTACTTTCACAGTGTGGTGCAACCATCACCTCTAGCTAGTTCCAAAACATTTTCATCACCCCAAAAGGAAACCCCATACCCACTAAGCAGTCACTCTCCATTCCCTCCCCTCTCCTTAGCTCCTGGAATCCACTAATCGGCTTTCTGTCCTTACAGAAAGACCTATTATGGACATTTCATGTAAATAGAATAGTACGATATTTTGTGCCTGGCTTCTTTCACTTAGCATAATGTTTAATAATGTTAATTCACATTGTAGTACGTATCCCTACTCCATTCCTTTTTGTGGCTGAATAATATTCCATCGTATGGATACATCACTTTTTTTTTTTTTGAGGAAGATTAGCCCTGAGCTAACTGCTGCCAATCTTCCTCTTTTTGCTGAGGAAGACTGGCCTTGAGCTAACATCCATGCCCATCGTCCTCTACTTTATATGTGGGACGCCTACCACAGCATGGCATGCCAACTGGTGCCATGTCCGCACCTGGAATCCGAACCCGTGAACCCTGAGGGCCACTGAAGTAGAACGTGCGCACTTAACCGCTGTGCCACCAGGCCGGCCCCACCACCTTTTTTTTTTAAGATTTTATTTTTCCTTTTTCTCCCAAGGTCCCCAGTACATAGTTGTATATTTTTATTTGTGGCTCCTTCTAGTTATGGCATGTGGGATGCTGCCTCAGCTTCGCTTGATGAGCGGTGCCATGTCTGCGCCTAGGATTTGAACCAGCAAAACCCTTGGCCACTGAAGCGGAGTGCGTGAACCTAACCACTCGGCCCCGGGGCCGGCCCTGGATATACCACATTTTGTTTATCCATTCATCTGTTGAATAACATTTTGGTTGTTTCTATCCTGTGCCTATTGTGAGTAGTGCTGCCGTTAACATCTGTGTACAAGTTTTTTTCTGAGTACCTGTTTTCAGTTCTTTTGAGTATACACCTAGGAGTGGAATCTCTGGGTCATGTGATAATTCCATGTGTAACTTGTTGAGGAACTGCCAAACTGTTTTCCACAACAGCTGGACCATTTTACATTCACACCAGCAATTATGAGAGTCCTAGTTTCTTCGCATCCCCACTAACACTTATTATTTTCTATCATTATTACCAGTAATATCATTGCCACTCTGTTGGGTATGAAGCGGTATCTCATTATGGTTTTGATTTTCATTCCCCTAAGTACTAATGATGTTGACCCATCTTTTCGTGTTGAATGTCTTTTCTTGTGGGTCATTTGTATATCTTCTTCGAAGAAATGTATATTCAAGTCCTTTGCTTTTTTAAAAAATTAGGTTGTTGGTATTTTTGTTGTTGCTTAATATGAGTTCATATATTCTGGATGCTAGACTTTTATTAAATTTTGATTTTCAAATATTTCCCCCATTCTTTAGGAGAAATCTTTTCACTTTCTTGAGAGTATCTTTTGATGCACAAAAGTTTTTAATTTTGATGAAGTCTAATTTATCCTTACTTCTTTTGTTGCTGTGTGCTTGGTATCATCTAAGAAAGCATTGCCAAGTCCGACTTCGTGAAGATTTACCTTTATATTTTTTTCTAAGAGTTTTACAGTTTCAGCTCTGATATTTAGGTCTTTGATCCATTTTGAGTTAATTTTTGTATATGCTATGAGGTAGCGGTCCAACTTTATTCTTTTGCCTGTGGATGTCCAGTTGTCCCAGCACCATTTGTTGGAGGGACTGTTCTTTCCCCATTGAATGGTCTTGACATTCTTGTTGAAAGTCAATTGACCACAAGTGTATGGATTTATTTCTGGACTATCAATTCTATTCCTTTGGTTTATTTATCTTTTCAATGTTTCTGTGAAGGGACAGGCCCTTGGAGTTCTCTACTCTGCCGTTTTCTCTGACATCACTCTATCCTTAATTTAGGAACTTATTTAATTCATCTCCCTCTATACAGCCCATCTCCCATAGCAGTTCCATACCTGTTTCCACCCTCTCCCCTGATGCTTTCCTCACTCTGCTCGGGCTTTGGTATCACCCTGAAGGCCAGCCCTCTGCTCAGTCACTTTTCTTACACTACTCCTTCCCAACACCCCACAGCAGAACATCCCCGAGGTAGACATCCTCCTCACCCTGCTTGGACCCCAACACCTGGTGTTGGACTGCACCTCTGTGTGGATCCACTTCTCATCCCTTGGAAGCTTTGACTCCCCACACTGAGCCACTCCCCTGTGGGAGTATTCTTCTCACTTTGCTTTAATACCCACAATGGGCAGCTCCCGGAGGGGAGACCCAGACTCTGACAGCCCATGATGGGCCCATCCTGGGGACACCCTACTCAAACTATATTTTTATTCTATGTTCAGAAGACATTTCCTCAACCCTATCTTCCAGTCCCTCTATGAAGGTTTTCATTTCTGTGAACAAATTTTAATTTTGAAGAAATCTTTTTTATTCTATGACTTTTTTCATACCATCCTGTTCTTACTTGATGGATATTATGTCTTCTTGCTTCTTTCAAAGGATGTTAATTATATAAACTGGAGGTTGTGAAAAAGTTTTCTTCTGTTTCCCATGTCATTTCTGTTTTCTTCTCATTCATTTTTCTTTTTATTATGTTTTTGCTTCTTTGTGTTGGTGACTCTCCTTGAACTCCTGGTTATCTTTGGTTATCTACATTTAAGAGTAAGGCAATAAAATGCTAGTTGGTACCTCTGTGTAAGGGTAAAGATTTTAGACTTCACTTTAGGGGTTCACGTAGAAATCAGCCATTTACTGGAGGACCCCCATGTACCAATACACAGAGGTCTATTTTTCTGGAGTTGTTGTTTCTCCAAAGAAAAGTCTTGATTTTCTGTCTTTGGCTTAGATGCTAGAATCTTGCACTGGAGTGAGGAGGATGATGAGCTTCAGTACCTCTTTAGATGGGGAAATTCTTCCCTGACCTCCTTCTCTCATTTATATTACTCACATTTGAGTTTGTGACCTCTGCTATTATAAGAGTTTTCCTGTATAAGACAAACTTTGTATCATTGTCAAGATTCTCTTGTTTCTGGCCCATCATGTTAATTCCTATTTCTGGGTGCCTTAGAGGAAAATAGCATTGTTCTTGGGTGCCTACCCAACAACCATTCCCAACCATGTCTCCGTCGCTTGTCCCCTATCACAGGTGTTCTCTTTCCCAGAACACTTAGAAGCTAAGAGTGCTCTTGTGTTCATGTGATCCCGGAATGACAAATGCAACAAAAGTGTGTTTGCCAGGAAGCTTCTGAGAAAGATTTCCCCTCCATGAAGAAAGGCAAGAAATGCCCGAGGAGGAAGGAACTGCCACACACCCCTTTCCTCTCTTCCAGCCTTTGAATGAGATTATGTGAGGACAAACACGATGACTGAAGGTGGCCAACTTGGCTCATGTGAGAAAGGCCAAGAGCATCGCAGATTCACTGAACCAGTGTCTTGATATGACTGAGCCAAGGGTCACAGCTGGCTCATTGGGTTTGACTCCCTAATTTTTCTTAATTACCTTTTTATCCTCCTCCTTTTCTTATCTTTCATCTCCTTTCCCCTTTCTCCTCTCTTCTCCTCACCCTCCTCACGTCTTTAAGGGTTCTGAAGCTGGGATGGTATGAGTCAGGGACACAGGCAAAGTTATAGGTCCTTAACTGCCCTCATTAAGTCTTTTCTGAAACAAGATGGGGTATGAATAAACAAAGGAGCTGCTCCCCCTATGTCCGTTCTCTCAGCTCTCCCATCTCTCCTCCTCCCTATTACCACAGAGGCCTCCATCTGTAGGTCATCCTCCTGCATAACATCCTCCACTGGCTTCTCACCTCCCTCAGGATAAAATATAAATGTATTAGCTTGGTCTCTTAACACTATTCAGAGTGATCCCTGCCTCCTCTCCACCCTAGCCTCCCACCACTTCTCCTGTGCTCCAGCTTAGCTGAGGCGTTCAGGGTTCCTGGAGTGTGTGCTGGGCCATTTCATCTCCAGACCTCTGTTCTTCCTGACAGAGACACACTTTCCCTCCTTTGTCTGCCAAACACACCTGAACTTCCCCTTTGTTCAAATGTCACCTCCTCTGGGAAGCCTTCCCCTCTCTCCCAGGCTTGGTTAGTTGCTCAGCCCTTTAACCTTTAGGCCATTCCCCTGGTAGAGCTGTCTCCTCTCTGCAGTGAGTGCATTTATGTTTCTGGGTCTGTTTTCCCCATCAGCCTGTGAGATCCTTGAGAGCGGAGAGTATGTCATATTTTCGTATCCCCAGCACTGAGAGTAGAGGGGTACCCAGACATGCCTCTCACTGCTCTCCTACTCTTCAGGAAGGATAACTCTCATTTACGCTAACAAACATTTACCAAACTTTCACAATGGGCCAGGTTACAATACTCCAAAATAATAAGCCACAATGTAATCAACTTTTAAAACAGATAAATCATCCATAATCTTGCTCTGAGGAATCAACTTTGGGTTTGAGACGCGGCTTAGTAAACATTTCACACATACATGTGCCTTGAGAGGAGAACTATATAAACTAGAACATATAAGGGTTTTCTTATTGAGAGATAAATCAGAATCATAAGGAATTAATTCAGGTAATTTAATTAGTTATTGTTAATAACGTTACAGTTAGTGATATCTGATAGTCAATGAGATTGATAAGAAATATTCTCTTCTCCAGCATCACATAGGCTATTTTTACAAGTGGCTGGATTTTAAAATGGACTAAAGCTCTAAATATTGGGATGAATTAGTGGGTTTTGTTGTTTCTTTTTCTTTTCTTTCTTTCTTTCTTTTTTGCTGAGGAAGATTTCCCTGAGCTAACATCCTTGCTAAGCTTCCTCTTTTTGCATGAGGAAGATTTGCCCTGAGCTAACATCTGTGCCAATCTTCCTCTGTTTTGTAGAGGGTCTTCCTCTATTTTGTATGTGGGTCATTGCCACAGCATGGCCCCCAACGAGTGGCCTAGGTCCGCACCTGGGAACTGAACCTAGGCAGTTGAAGTGGAGTGTGCCAAACTTAATCACCAGGCCACAGGGCCAGCCCCAGAATTAGTGTTTTTAAAATCTATATCTCTTGTATGTGGAAGAAACCAGAGCTTCAATTCTGTTTTTATATGCCGGAGGGATTTTGTTTTGTTAAGTATAAATATTTGCAATGAACAACTCACGCCAACCTAGAAATCTCATGTAGAACAGAAAGCTCTAAGAAATTATAGTTCTTATAGGACACCAAGATTATAAAGCCAGTTAATTCCATTTCTGACCAATTCATCATCATAAGAAAATATATGCACTTCCTATACTAGTCCTGTCTGAAAGGAAGGATCTTATTGAGCAATCACTCATGTATAAGGAGTTCTAGGATTTATAGATGGTGGAGTAGAATTGGATATGGATGGAGAATCAACCTTGAGGTCTGGTTGGCAAAATAAAATGTAGTTTACAGGATTTCCGTTTCCAACATAGTATACAAATGTTTCCCCCCATGATGTTGTCCAAGTTAAGATCAATTAATTTTTTTTAAAGTAAGATGTCCAACCATTGTCTTGAGGATGCTCTGAGAGAACTGTCCGTTGTGCTGCCCTGACAAGCAGAGAACAGCGAAACTCCAAGTCAGTGGTTCTCAAACTGCGGCCCCAGAGAAGCAGCATCAGCATCACCTGAAAACTTGTTAAAATGCGAATTCTCAGGCTCCACTCAAGACCTGCTACATCAGAAATTCTGTGTGGGGTTTGTGAGTTTTAACATCCCCATCAGGTGGTTCTAATGCACGTCCAAGAACCACTGTTCTACGAAAATGGTCCTTCCAAGAATCCCAAAAATTTTGTTTCTTTTGAGGAGACTGTGCTCTCTGATCTTGGCCTGCTGATTCTACATTTCATGGATCTCTACAATTTTCCTCGGTAGTTTTCTTTTTGTCCTCAAGGCAGACGTCTCAAATAGTAAGTGTTTCTGAGAGACTTAGAAACTTTTTAACAACTCCCATTGTTCCCTTGCCCCCAGCGGGAATCATTCCAGCTCTGCTTCCTGAGCCCAGTTCAATAATTTCTCCCTGAGGATTTCCCCTCTTCCCCAGCATCATGCCCGTGAGTAGAGTGTGTGAGGTGTGGGCAGGGACCAGGAAGCTGTGAAGCAGCATGGGGGGCACCCCCAGAAAGATGTAAGACCTGAGCTCGCTTCGCCCATTCAGGGCTGAAGGGAGGTGAGAGACTGAGGGTTTCCTCACCTGCCGATAGGTCAGCGGTAATTAGGTTTTTGAAAACACCTGCTGGAGGGTAAGGAGAATAACCAAGTGACATGGACTTGATGGTAGTAAGTCTAAAGTTTGAGAAGAGCCTCAGGAAGTGATTCCGGGGGAATGTGCTGTTAAAACAGATGCTTCAGGTTGCATATAAAACCCAGTAATTTTAGCACCAAGCATGGAATAGGCCTTATGAGATAGGGAACAGGGGATAAGTAAAATCACTGCAAAATTCTCCACATGATCAATTACCTACTTAATACGTAAATTTGGCAACTTTTATCGAGCATGTTCTATGTCAGAGTTGCTGCTCCGAGTTCTATGGTTACCAAGCTACTGAAATTACAGTGTAACTGGTTAAGGGGAGAAGATGGAACAAATGAATGAGGATAAACCTATAAAGGGGGTATTTTTAAATTGTTATAAGAACACCGAGAAATGGGGAATTAGCTGCACGTGGGAGAAATGGCAAAAGGAGTGACAGAGGGTGACGTTTGAGTGCATGTTTTCTAAGGTAGAGAACATAGTGAAGAGAATTCTAGGAAACAGACATGAAAATACACAAATATATGGCATGTTTAAGAAACTATAATCCATTAAAGAGCCAGGGGTTCATGAGAGGCAGAGCTACTGATTAGAGCCCGGTGGAGGCTACGTTTTACAGCCTTGTATGACAGGCTGAGTTGCACGCACATATGTGAGTATGTATTTCTACCCTGACTTGATCTACAAAGTGTTAGTGGCCCCTAAGGAGTACTAGTGAGCATCACCACGAGAACGTAAGTGAGAGAGAAAGGTGATCAGATCAGAGTTTAGACAGGTCTCACGGACAGCTGTGTAGGAGGTGAACTGGCGTGGAAGCAAATGGAAGTGAAAGATAAGAAGAGAATGACCTCTAAGAGATAACGGATTGCAGGAGGCCAGGTGAGGGAGGATGGAAGACTGAGACAAGGCAGGAGAGTGGGGAGGCCACTTACCCGCCACCCCGTCACCCTCTATCTCTTTCCCTCCATCTCCCTCTCCACCTTTGGTCCCATTCCCTCCACGCCCTACCACCTTTCCAGTCCCCTTCCTTCACGCATTCTCTTTCCCCATTTCCCTTCATTGTAATCTCCCTTTAAATCTTCACTTATTTCCATTTCTTTTCCTTCAACATTTGCTGTCCTTTTAAAAGAGTTCGGAATCTCCTTCAAACAATATGTTTATCATCTATTTCTTAATCTAATGAAACTTCCTACCCCCTCCCTCTGGTCTCCACAAATGTTCTGGGGAGCCTCACCCGGTGAAGGACCACCTTCACTAGGGAGTGGGGGCAAACTGGATGTCCCAGGTGTCCAGCTGTGTCCAGAGCCTCCCCAGTACAGACCTGACAGCCTATAGCTATTCATTCACCCAGCAGTCAACACCAGGTACTTACTAAGTACTGACTATGAGCAGGGATGGGCTCTGAGGGGGCACAAATAAAGTGTGAAATCAAGGCCTATGTCTCTAGGATCTTGTGATTGAATTGTGTAGGAAAACCATAGACACATGAAAGATTCATTAGCATTATAGTGTGTTAAATGTTGCATGAAAAATTTATTAGAGACTGGAAGAGAGGAGGATGTCTTTAGAGCAGGAGACTACCCAGAGGAGAGTGAATACCATTTGTATTTCCAGGCACTGTCCTAGGGGTTTTTTATGTGTCATTCTACTTAAGCCTTCAGAAAATTCTATAAAGTATTTTCATACCTAACTTTCAGATATGGAAACTGAGACCCAGAGAGATTAAGTAACTTGCTCAAGGTTAAGTCTCAAGGAAATAGAAGCCCTGAAATTTGGCTGCAAGTCTGTCGGACTCCGTGTGTCTTCCCACCAGTATATTACACTGAATCTTTGTAGTATATTCTCTTTTTTTTTCAGATTGGCACCTGAGCTACCATCTCTTGCCAATCTTCTTGTTTTTTTCTTCTTCTTCTCCACAAAGCCCCCCAGTACATAGTTGTATATTCTAGTCTGGGGTCTTCTGGTTGTGCCGTGTGGGACACTGCCTCAACATGGCCTGATAAGTGGTGCCATGTCTGTGCCCAGGATCCAAACTGGCAAAACCCCAGGCTGCCGAAGTGGAGTACGCAAACTTAACCACTTGACCACCGGGCCAGTCCCAATATAGTACACTGAATCTTTGAAAAGCTGGTTGCGTGTGTCTCTGGATGGCTTTTAAATATTTCATGAGTGTATATTCCAGCACCAACCTGTAAACTCTCCAGAGACAAGGCCATTTAATCAGCAGCTGGTGATTTGGTCTGCACCTAATGATGCCCATCATATGGACCTGAACAACTCTGTTCTGAGCTCCAGAGCACTAGAAGAGCAAGTGGTGACTTCATGCATCCATGACTGTCGTTCGTTTTCTTTAGGTGCATGGAGAAGACACCATGGAACCAGGGAACCTCACGTGGGTATCAGAATTTGTCTTCTTGGGACTCTCGCAGTCTCAGGAGCTCCAGCTTTTCCTGTTTCTGGTGTTCCTATTTGTCTACACCACCACTGTCATGGGAAACCTCCTCATCATGGTCACGGTGACCTCAGACTCCCAGCTCCACACACCCATGTACTTTCTGCTCCGAAATCTGGCTGTCATAGATCTCTGTTTCTCCTCAGTCACTGTCCCAAAGATGTTAGCGGACTTCCTCTCAGAGAAGAAGGCCATTTCCTACCAGGGCTGCATGACCCAGATCTTCTTCTTCCACTTTCTGGGAGGTGCTATGGTCTTCTTCCTCTCGGTAATGGCCTATGACCGCCTTGTTGCCATCTCTCGGCCCCTCCACTATGTTACCATCATGAACACTCAGCTCTGTATGGGGCTGGTGCTGGCTGGCTGGGTGGGAGGCTTCATCCATTCTATTTCCCAACTGGCTCTGATGCTCCCTCTGCCTTTCTGTGGCCCCAACGTGCTAGATAACTTCTACTGTGATGTCCCACAAGTGCTGAGACTTGCCTGCACTGACACTTCCGTCTTAGAGTTCCTCATGATCTCCAACAGTGGGTTATTGGATGTCATCTGGTTCTTTCTGCTCCTGATGTCCTACTCAGTCATCCTGGTGATGCTGAGGTCCCACTCAGGGCAGGCGAGGAGGAAGGCAGCTTCCACCTGCACCACCCACATCGTCGTGGTGTCCATGGTCTTCATTCCAAGCATTTACCTCTATGCCCGGCCCTTCACCCCCTTCCCCATGGACAAGGCTGTGTCCATTGGACACACGGTCATGACCCCCATGCTCAACCCCATGATCTACACCCTGAGGAACCAGGAGATGAAGGCAGCAGTGAAGAGATTAGGGAGACACTGGCTGGTTTGTAAAAGGGAGTGATAATGGGCAGGTCACTTTCTTTATCTTTGTTTTCCATTTGTAAGGTGGAGAGAGAGATCCTGTATCTTCTCTTTTCATAGCTTGTAGATACGTTGTGAGGATCATTGTAGAAATTAATGAATTTTGAAACTAGGCAACTTACGCAGATTTTTAGGAAAAAGGATAGAGTCCTCTTTGGTGACTAAGGTTTATGATAAAGAGTTCTAAAACTTCTGCAACAATGAGAAATGTTCTCTTGGCCCCTGGAAAGCTACACTCTCCTTTCCCCCTTCCTCTTGTGATGAGGGTATTTCCTCAGTAAGAGCAGTCCTGTGTTAATGTGTTTTGACTTCTCTTCCCAGCACCCCTTTTTGTCTGTGTCCAGAGTGTTGGAAAAAACACAGAACTTGGAGATTTAGTCCTAAATTGAGAGCCCTTGAAGCATTAGTTACAAAAATGGTGACCTTGGATGAGCCACCTGGCCTCTCTTGGACTCACAGATTCTTCCTCACCAAACTGACATAAAATGCTATCTGTACCAATAATTTCACAGATTTGTTATAAGATTCAAATGAAAAATGTGTAAGAATATTTTGTAAACCGTAGAACCTATGTAAGAATTATTGTTATTGTTATTATTATGCCTGACATTTATTCTTTCATCGCTTGAGTTGCGTTTTGGAAGCAGGGCAGAAATTCCTAGGTGCAGCGAGGGGAGGCATGGAGAGGGTGGGGCTGAACTCCGGAGGGGCCATGCAACATGCCCGAAGGTGAAACCGCACAGGGACTGGGCGTAAATTCAGGGCCATGTCTGCAAGGCTCTGCTATCTCCCAACCTCCCGTTTTCAGACTCAATGCTTCTTGCAAGCAGGAATGGGAAGATCCATTCATTTGTTCATTCATTCATATTTGTAAATATGCATTTGGGGCTTAATGCAGTACTTTATCCATAGAAAATGCTCCATAACAATTTGTTGACTCCATCTCTCTCTCTCTCTGTATCCCCACACCTTTCTCTTTCTCCCTACACTGATTTCTTCCAGTTCAGTCTTTACATTCATCAGGGCCCTTTCTCCCCCTCCTCCCAATTCACTGGTGTGTCTTGCTTCTTCTCTGCCTGGACCTCTTTGCCACGCACCCATCATGTCTTTCCTCCACTATCAAACTGGGGCTTTGGGGTTCGGTTGTCAGGCAGAGTTGAAGAGAGGAAATAGGTCATGATTAGAGTTGCAAGGGGCTGTGACCCCAACAAGTTTAAATAAAAAGAGGGCGTTTAAAGGTCTCCCTGAAGGAAGATGGAGTCAGGAATTGTGGGACTAAGAAGCTGCCAGGACTGACACAGCTGGTCTCTCTTCCTCCCCCCCTCCCTCCCTTCATCCCTCCCTGCCTGTGAGTCTGCTTGTACACGGCCCAAATGGGAGCTTCAGCCCCCAAACCTGCCGTTTCCATTCCACCTTCCGCAGTCAACTTGCTCATTCTCTCAGGGTTACAACTCCAAAGTCCTGTGAGAATAATGTGACTGTCTAGGGTTGGGCCATGCGTCCCGTGGGGCTGTGGATGTGCGGGTCATGTGATGTAAGTGTGGCCATCCAGGCCCCTCCCTTCAGCAGGAATTGTGGGTGCATGTTGTTCTCAGAGAAAGAGCATGTGGGTGGACAGACTCCCCCAAACATGTCTGCCATGAAAGGAACAAGCAGGGTACCCCTTAAGCGACACCATGCGAGGAACTTGTTAATTATGTCTAGTCTAGAAATTCATGCTTTTATTCCTCCATTAAACATGTAGTTATTGAGTGCCTAAAATTTACTCCTTCTGTCCCAATTTGTCCTCTTTACCCCCAGGTTCTTAGGGAAAGTTCCTGACTTTGTTTTGGCTGAACCAAGGGAAGAAAAGACAAGAGCCTGAGGAATCAGGGCAACCTGAAAGGACACACATGGCGGTGGCCCAGCGGGAGCCGTCAGCGATTGCTGAGGGAGCCGGGATGGAGACAGAGCTGAACGCAGGAGAGGAGGCAGCTGGGGCACCCAGGGACATGATGCCTGCCTCAGCGTCCACCCACAGCCATGTGCCCTGCCCCTCACACCAAAGACAGGGAGAGGATGCCTGTGCAGGCTGTAAAGAGTTTCTTTTTCTCTGGAGAATTTAAAAACAACAATAAAACTGACTAAAGGTGTTTTTTATAATTACCATGCCCTGGTGACTCTAAACAATGTTAGAGTTAAAATATGCCCTCCTTCCAGGTGGCTTGCTCCCACCCCCCTGCCCTTCATAAAACCCGGTGTGTGTGTGTGTGTGTGTGTGAGATACAGAGGAAACCCTGAAAAAGTGGGGAAAGAGTTAGAATTGTGGAGGGGAGAAGACCAGAGGCCTTATGAGGGAGGAGAGTGTGAGCCGTGGAAAGAGGGGACCTCGTGCCCTGATTCTGTACAGGTATCAATAAAGCAGCAAGGCTATGGGGTGACCGCTGAGATGAAAGCTGAGGAGGGAGGAGGAGGTTGAGCTGGAGCCCTGACTCCCACGACAGGGAATGTGCCCAGAGAGACCCTGGACAGTCCTCCCAAGAACCCGGAAATGGGTCCCATGGGCCCTTGGGCTTGCCCCGCAGTGTGAATCCACAGAGAAGCCATGAAGGCCACGAGGCCTGCTGCTTTGCAGTGGGAACTCTCAGGAGGAACAGACACATCGTTTTCCCCTTACATCTTCCCAACACCAGCACCAGACGGGAGGTGCTGGAAAGAGGAAGGAAGAAATGTGAGGAGACAGACAAAGAACAGCTGAACAAATAAATAAAAAAGGTAATTTCATAAAATAAGATCTATGAAGGAAATGTATGGAGTGATGTGACTAGTAGGGTGGGCAGTGTTATAGAATGTGTTTGAGGAAGGGATATTTGAGCAAAGACCTGGGTAATGAGAAGGAGCCAGTCAGGCAAAGGTCTGGGTGACAGGCAAGCATTCTAGACAGAAGAAACAGCAAGTGCAAAGGTCCAGAGGAAAGAATGAGCTTAGTGGCCAAAGGAAAAATAAAAGAGGACAGTGTAACTGGAGTGCGGTGAACAAAGAAGACCTTGGTAGGAGGTGGCTCTCAGATGTCATATTAGTTATCTACTGCTGCATGACAAATCAACCCAAACCTAGCAGCTTAAACCAAAGTAATCATCTGTTATCTCTCATGAGTTCTCCGGGCCAGGAATTCTTACAGGGCATGGCAGAGACTGCTTATCTCTGCTTTGCAATGAACTGGGCCTCAGCTGGAAGACTCAAAGGCCGGGGGTGGAATCATTTGCAGTTTCGTTCACTAACATGTCTGGCTGTTGACGTTGGTGTCGGCTGCGCACCTAGATGGGGCTGTTGTTTGGTCTCTCCACTTAGCCTGAGCTTCCTCACAACATGGTAGCTGGGTCCCAGGGACAAGCATCCTGAGTGAGAGCCAGGCAGAAACTGAATCCTTTCTGCACCTAGACTCAGAAATCACACAGCATCACTTCTGCCACATTCTATTAGAAAGAAGTGAGCCATCAAGTCCGGCCCACATTCAAGGGAGGGGAGTAGCCTCCATCTTTTGCATGAGGTCTGTCAAAGAGTTCGTGGATGTATTTTTAAATTACCACTGAGGTAGATAGGAGCCTGATCATTAAAGAGCTGGAATTTTATTCTGTGTGCAATAAAAGTCTTTGGAGGGTTTGGGTGGAGGTGGGGATGGTGGCGTAATGTACTTTATACTTTAAAAAGGTCATGTTGGCTGCTGGGCAGAGGGTGGGTTGTAGAGGTCAAACCTGGTGGACTGGGTTAAGAACCCGACCGGGAACAAGGAGACCTGGATTCCAGTTCAGGTTCCTGCACTAACTAGCCATTACCTCGGGCAAGTCTCCTAACACTGGCGCTGTAGGGGCATCCTTGCATTTGTATGCATTTACCCAGGGCTTTTTCTTCCCTCAGACCTGCAGGAAGGTGTTTGTTTCCTGTCTCTCCTCTGTTAGATGACTGTTTTCACTCACCGTGACCCTAGCACCCAGCACAGGCCCTGGGACGTGAAGGCTTTCCATAGACATTTGTTGAAAGAATAAACGAACAGGTGATATTGTCTACCCCACATCAGTCCTTGAAGACAGACATCCCTGGCCTTTTGGTTCTGGAGTGTCCACCAAACCAAATAATCCTTCAGTAAGTGGTCAGTGTATGGGAGGAACATTGGGGGAGCACTTGGCTCCATCTCTTCCGGAATAATCCAGCGCACCATTCTGGATTCAAGTCCATGAGGCCTGATTCTATTCAGAACCATCACCACTGCCCAGAAGGACACAAAGAAGGCTACGACTCATTCTTGTCCAGAGCCCAGCATGGGTGGCAGATCCAGGACAGCCTGCTCTGTGGCCATAAGTGGCATCAAGTGGTAGCACATTCGTGGCTGGCCAATGTGCCTTCCAGGGCCAGTGAGGAAGATCGGAGAGGAGCCTCGCCCTTTCTCATGACCCTGCCAAAAGACTACACTGTGGGGGATAGGAGAGGAAGAGCTGAGAGAGAGAGCACCACTCTTCTAGCACAAAGGGCCCTGGCTGGTGGCTGCCTGCCCTTGACATTAGGTGCTGGCTCCAGCCACCTCCAGTGCTTCTGAGGAGCTGGGACCACCAAGCTCACCACTCCCACACCCATCACCAGAGCCAGAGATGCTGATGAGCCTGTGGCTCCACAAGGGGTGGGAGGTAGGGGAGTTGGGGCGGTGGGAGGGTGTAAAACCTGCACAATCTTTGAAACCACTGTTTGCATTTTTGAACTTTCTAGATTGTAAGTGCCCTATGCAAGAGACTGTCGCATTCAACAGGATGTCTAAATTCCTACAGCCTTCAGGCATTCATTCTTTCTAGATGTATTGAGATGCCAGGATGCAAAGATGGATCCATGTGGGCGCTGTCTTGTGGAGAGACAGGCTGAGGGGGCTGAGGAGGGTGCAGCCCCAGCCCCTCCTCTCAGGTTCTGGGGTGCAGCCCCTGCCCCTTTTTGTACTCCTCCCTGCCCCCTTGCTCCAGAGTGGCTTCCGTCCACCGTCTGGGTCAGCTACCACAGCAGCCTCGCCCAGAAGGGGGCCAGGGGAGTACAATCGGAACAGCCAGCACAGCCTGTCAGACTCCCAAGTCCCACCCAGAGGCCACCAGGGTGGCCTGCTCAGGCCTGAGGCCCCTTCCCAGCCTATGTGAGGAGGCTTCTGTCCGTAAGATCACACCTGTGCCCTTGGGAGCCAGGAGGAGAAGGAAGCAGCTTGTAGAGTCAGACCCAGGTTGACACCCCCTTCGGAGAGCATGACACGTTATTTCCTCTCCACTTCAACAATAAAACTGAGCTCCCAGGCCCCACTGAGTCCCCTCGCTCGTTATGTCTCTGATTCAAAGCAGGGTCTGCCTTGTCTGCCAGCCCATGATCCTCCTCCCCCTCTCCCAGTCCCTGCCCCTGGGAGCTCCCAGTGTGATGGAGGAGGTGAGGTACAGCTCACACAAGGCCACGGCAGGAGGGAGGGGAAGGGATGAGTGCTCGCCCTCAGCCGACCCCCCAGACAGGACCAGAGCATCTCTCGAGTGCTCACCAGAGAAGCTTCCTGCCCATTGGTAACTTTACTTGCAGATCAGAGAGGTCAAAGCCAAGCCCTTGCTCAAGGTCACATAGCCAGGCTGGTGCTGGGCTCCCAGGCCAGCTCTCCAAGGTTCCACAGTGCTCTTTTTCCAGCCTCACTATAAACGGAGCACTCAGAGCTGCCTCTGTCAGGAGAGTCCTCAGCTCTGGAGCACACACATACACACAGGCACACACGTGCACACGTTCCTGGGCCGCCCTGGCCTCTGGCGCAGTTTGAGCCTAGCCCCTTCTCCCTGCACACCTCAGCGTTCTCATCATGAGAATAGGCCCAAGGACCCCATTCCCAGGAACCCCTGGGACCAGCAGACCCACCAGGCTCTGAGCCCTGCTCCACCACAGCTGTGTCCTTGGGAGCCGTTGGAGCTGAGCAGATAAAGAGATCTAATCATGCTTGTGGCCAGCAGCTCCACTGTAGCTGGTAGACGGTTTTTGTGAAAAGGGTTGCAGAATCTTGAGGTTTCGAGATGGCGAGGGGAGGGTGGGAAGTAAGGTTCTTGGGTATTGCAGCTGAAAGATGCCAGGGAGGGCAGTCTCCCTCATGGTCCAGGGTCTGGGCCTCAGCCTGGCAGGGCCAGGCCTGTAACAGTATCCACTGACCCAGGGCTAGCCTGGCCCAGGGAGAACGATGCCCCTGACCAGAGGCACCAGATTCTAACAGATGTACAGGCACAAGTCCATTCTCTGACCCAAGAGCTGGACAGGCAAGGTCATGGCAGATGCATCCGTTCCACAAAGACGTACTAAGGCCCTGCCAGGCATTGTGTTAGGTGCTGAGGCTACAGGAAGCAACAGAACAGGTGCCTACCTTTTCTGAGTGGCATTCACAGAGCTGCAGGGAGCTGGCGCTTAAGCAGATCCAACCGCAGGATTACACATCTAATTACAATGATGTCAAGTTCTATGAAAGGAGCTATAAGAGTAAGAAACCAGAGGGGAGGTTGCAGGAGCCAGACTGTGTGAGCCCAGGGGCTCCTTTCCTTAGGAGAAACTGCATGGAGGGCCAAGATGAGTCAGCAGAGGGGACAGCATGCTTAGGGGACTGGCGGTGCCAAGTCCCCCAGGCTCTCATACTCCCATGACCACCAGGGAGAGAGGGACAGCAGTTAAGGGGCTTGCTGGTCAAGGCCCTGACCCCTAAAGACACACCCCAACCTTCCCTTGGTGCCTTATTTCCAGTCTCCCAGCAGCTTTATCTCCTCCTGTCACCCCAAGTGGTCTTTCGGGTCTCATTACAAATCCTTTCCTCCTGTTTGGCTCAGTCTTGGACTCTTATTTTGCACATTTCCCTTTCAGAGGAAGAGCTCTCCCACAGGACTCCCCAACCTCTGAGGTCTGAGCCTGGCCCATCCTCAGCAATGGGTTCTGGACTCCACCATAGAGAGAAGAGTTCACACAGGCCTTGCAGAGAGCCAAGCTTCCCAAACACCCAACCTGGTGGAGCATCCCACTCTGATATCCCCAGCATGCGGCCTCCAACCTCAGTGGGCCGTCCATCCTCACGTCCCTCGAGCAGCACCCACTCCAACCACCCACAGCTCATCCTTGCACTGCGGAAAATCATGGGGCCCACCTAGTGCCCACCCTAATGGTCTACAGGTTGCCTCCCATCCCCTGCCCCACCCCGCTTACCTGGCCTATTGGGGTCAAGAGCCTGGGAGCAGCAAACTGCCACCTGGAGAAAGAAGAGGAAAGCCCAGCTGGGTGGGGGAAGGGACATGCCTCCCTTTCAGGGTGAAAGAGGGCGTGTAGACTCATGGAATTCAGCCAGGACACAACATGGTTCACTCACGTTCCACAATATTTCTGAGCCCTGGCTGTGGGCCTGGCTGTGCAGGGTGCTGGGTACACAGTTGTAAACAAGATCGGGCCTGGGGTTCCCAACGGGTTTGGTGGCCAGTCCAGGAGATGGACATGTGACAGCGTGTCTTCAGTACAGCCCTATCTGTGCTGAGAGAAGCATCAGCATAGGGTACTCTGCAGATACAATCCCGATCGTGTAGGGGGTGAACAGGAAAGGGATGAGGGAAGGCTTCCTGGAGGAGGTGAGTCTTAGCTGGGTTGTGAAGATGAGTAGAAGTTAGTCAGGCAAAGGGAACACATACGAGGACCCAAAGGTGAGGGAGAATGCAGTGATTTCAGAAAGCTTCAGGGAGGCCAAGGCTGGTGTGTGGTGAGCAGGTGGGGAGGGGTGAGTGGAGGCTGGAGAGGTCCTGCAGGGCCTGGAAGCTTGGAAGGATTTAGAGTTTCCTGGGCTGCTGCTAAAGGGACACTGTGCATAGACTCCATGGACTGTGACCCTGCCCGATAGGATCCTGGAAGGGGCCAGGGTCATCCTCAGCACAGCACGTGAGCAGCCCGTCCCCGGCCCTCTCTCCCCGGAACCCAAAGCTGGGGGCGGTGTGTGGAAGGACTTGAAAACCTCCTGACTGACATTTAGCAAAGTGTCATTTAGTGGAAGGGGCAAAATGCCAGTACCAAGGAGAGGGCAGAGGACATGATCACCCCCATGCAGAAAATAAGGGATGCATTGTCTGTAGGGAATTTAAAAGTTCTAATAACACAGAGGAAGGGTCAGACTGCTTCCTGTGATCGCCACGTGGCACAATTCTGAACACTGTCGGTGACTCAACACTCCTCCCCAAAGGCGCCGTCTGTTGGCCTAGATTCTAGACGATTCCTGCAATTCCTGGGGCTGTAATAATCACAGGTGTAAGTTTCAAATGAATGCCTTTCATTGCTTGTCCTTTGATAAGCACTGTGTTCTCCGTGGACGTCGATGTGGAGAATTCCCACTTGTAGGAGGCTCCCTCAGCCACATGCATTCTTTTGGAGAGAAAGTTCTAGGGGTTCAGGATCATCTGAGCTGGCACTGGCCACCCTTCGTGCCTCCCGTCCCCTGGAGCCCTGCCTGACCTTGCCTTGAAACAGCTGGTTTGGTATAAAGTGAAAACACAGGGATCATAAAGATGAAGAGACGGAACTTGATTGCCTGCAATTCTGTCCCTCCGTGTGACCATTTGGAGTTTTAATTTCTGTTTAAAATTTAAAAGTGCAAACTGCAAAGTATAATATTTTGAGTGCAAACTTCACTTCATATGTGAATATTTTACTGAATTTGAATAATATCTTTAACATTGAAACATTATTTAAAAATTTTTAATTGTTTATTTTAAACCTAAAAAACAAATCAAGAAAACAGAAACTGTAATGATATATTAAATATTATATTAAAACCAATATGTAGGTAGTTTTTCTCTATTTAAAACACACGCATGTAATTAAAAAGCATTAATTCATTACACTTTTTTATTGTAATTTTTTATTTCTTTACTGGCATGATTATATGTACACAGTTTAATAAAGGAGAACTTTCACGCACGTCTTTTGTAGTCATTATTATTATTTGTTTCGTTTAATGGGTATTACCCAATGTAATTTTGTTGTGTGGAGGAAAAGGTATCAAAGAATAATCCACTTCCGCTATCAGACATTCTAGGTCGCCAGTGGGAAACACTTAGCCCCAAGGAAAATCTAAAATCTTTCCATTGAGGTCCCAGGGGGCATCATGAAGAGCCCGCGTGGGGAATATGTGGGGCCTGTGCCCCTTGCTCACTCCTCTCTTCTCGTCTCTGGGTGTGGTTGACCCTGACCACAGAAAAAAAGCAGATGTCAAGGCTGACCACTGTGAGAACTGGCCTAGACCCCGCATGGCCAGGCCTGCCCCATAGCGAAAGTCACAGTCGGAGAGGGGGCAGGTGCCCAAACTGGAGAACCCCTGGAGGGCTTCTCTCTCCACCACTGTCACTCCACTCAGTTTCCAGTGGTCCCGGCACCAGCAGCTGGCAGACCCACTCTGATGGGAGGAGAAGGGCTCAGAGACCAGGGTCTGCACAGCCCTAACTGGGGAGGCTCCCTCGCCTTCCTTCCTCCCTTCCTCCCTTCTTTCCTCTCTTCCTTCCTTCCTTCCAGGTGCCCAGGCCTGGATGGTCTGCAAAGCCGTTGTACCCACTGCCCCCTACCCTTCAACCTGAGGGTCATTGCTGTCCTTGCGGGCCAGCCTGGACTGAGCTCAATAAAGGAAGCAACAGTGGGACCAAACAACAAGGTTTAGTCAACGTTGTCGAGTGCCTGCTGTGTGCCATTTGACCGGGGGGAGGGCGGCTAGAGGTTGCCCAAGTGGATGACGGTCTGGGATGGGGGCCCAGGCCAGTTCTTAGTCACCTCTGTACTGCCCTCCTGGGTGCAAAGTGCTGTGGCTCCCAGAGGGAGACTTTCTGCAGACTCAGTAGAGGCCTGGAAGCAGACAAGAGGAAGGGTTGTCCGCGGAGGGTCGAGATGGCTGGAGCATAGGGGCAGAGTCCTGTGGGAGGGCAGCAGAGAGCAGGCTGCAGGGGCAGGAGAACCAGGTGGCAGACCTAGCTTTTCCTTTGGTTTCCTTGCCTGAACCTCTGCCTGCCAGCAGGGCGCCCCGGAACCTGCCCTCTGTAGACTGGTTGTACAGGGCTTCTCAATGGTCCCCGCTTGCCTCTCATCACCACCTCGAGCAGTCAATAGGCCAAACCCCCCAGAGATGGGCCAACATGGCACGGCTGGGTCTACAGCCCGGGGTTCTGTCTCGAGCTTGTCACAAGAACCCATGGTAGCCCACAGCTGTGGCAAACCCTTGCACAACACACTACCGCTGAAGAATTAGAGTCCTCTCCGAAGGGAGAACAGAGCTCACTCTGAGTCCTCTTCAGGGGGGGACCCTGGAAGGAGGGCAACCCAGGTTATAGACACCCCACCCCAGCTTCCAGCCTTCTGCGGGCATCTGGCTTCCTGAGGGCAGTGGAGGTGAAGCGTATTTGAGGAGCACACTGTCACTTTTCACATCTTTCTCCTTCGTGACCATCATGGTCCTCATCTCGCAGGTTTGGAAGCTGGGGTCCAGGGAGTGGTGTGATTTACTCCAAGTCATGCAGGGGGTCAGCAACAAGGAACTCAATGTCCTTCATCAACTACACAGTGACTTTCCATCCAGGCCCCCTGGTCACAGGAAAGGGGCCCCTGTTGAAGACAAGGAGATAAAATCAGCAGGGCCCAGACCTTCAACGGGAGCTTGTGAAAGTGCCCACCAAAAGGGCTGCTTCAAGAGCAACTGTCGGCTGGTGGTGTGGGTGTGGGAGCAGGGGCTGGCAGGCAGGGCATGGGGGACAGAAGGCAGGAGGTAAGGATACTGGGAACAGCCCTGCTGGGAGTCTGGAGCAGGCACAGGGTCTGCCCTGAGGAAGGACAGCCATGTCCAGCTGAAGAAGGGCCGAGGACAGGCAGGCTGCAGGGTGCAGCAGGGGCGATTCTGGAGCTGTGTATGGAGAGACAAGCACATGTTCTCCAGGCAGGCCAGGATGGGGTCGGGGCAAAGGATGAGCATAGCTCACCCAGTGGAGGGACCTGCAGGAGAGGCAAGGAGGTGTGAGAGGGCACGGGCCCCTGGGGGAAGACCGACGGGGGGCGTTCTACCATTAAGATGTGGAAATGGAGACCCAGCCAAGGTTGCACAGGTAGTGACAGAGCCAGTTGCCACCCAGGTCACTCTGAGCCCACTACAGCAGCCTCCTCTAAGGAAGCTACTGCTGGTCAAGCCCAGTAGGAAGTCAGAATTGACACCCACTGCTCAGTGCAAACCTACCATGGATACACACTGAAGAAACAGGGAGAGAAGCACTCAGCCCAAGACAGTTCCTCAGCTTCTATGGAGGCTTGCTCCCATCACTCTGCAGGGGACTTTCCCCATGACATCGCACTGTGTGTCGCAAATGGTCCCATGCGTTAGCTCCTGAGTTCTCACCGCCAGGGCCTGCCTCAGCCATCACCTCACCCAGTCCTGGCACCTTGGAGAGAGCTGGTAGGGATAGGGAGTAAGGAGGAGGGGCTGAATCATTGATCTTAAATCATTCATTCACTCAACAAACGTCTATTTAGTACCTACTGAATGGAAGGCCTTGTGCTGGGGGGTGTGAGGAGATACAACAACACTAAGACAGATCCAGTTTCTGCCCTGTTGGGGGAGGAGAGGAGCCTTCTCAATCATCTGGCCCAATTCTCATTTTAGGGATGTGGAAACTGAGGCCCAGAGAGGGGAAGTGACTTGCCCAAGACCACACAACTAGTTCGTGGCAGAGACCTGGCCCAATCCTCTTCTGCAGCACGCTGCTGCTCAGTCCTCCTGCAAATGTTACTTGAGCGATGCTTTGTGTTCCAGGCGCTGCTCTGGAACTCGATAGCAAAGAGGGTGCGGATGGGGTGAATGGGTGGGAGGGAAGAACATCCCCAGACCAGCGAGGGGTGGGGTGGGGGTGGGATGTGTCAGTCTCAAGACTCCCCCAAAAATGAGGGAAGTTCCAGAGCTCCACCTCAAGGGGCTGGACTTCTGGGGCCCAGAGCTCCCCTCCCCCACCCCAGGACGGGATATAAAAGTCCTTCCCAGCTACTTCCACAGAAGAGCAGAAGGGGAGAGGTCAGCTTGGGTCCTCTGGGTGAGAAGTGAGCACGGGACTCCACCCATGCACAGGACGTGTGTTTCGGTGGCTTAACGCGCTGTGGCTGGGGGTCTCATTGCGAAGATGAAGCTGCTCCTGACCCTGGCAGGTGTCCTAGCTGCACTCATCCTGGCCCAGCTCTGTGAGGGCACTGCCCCAGGTAATAGCCCCTTGGGCGGCCCAGGAGGAGGGCAATGGAGGGGGAAGAACTTGGGTGTGGGGGGCCTGCAGCTCCCCTGGACCCTGAGTTCCCTTCCCTCTGAACAGCCTCCCCCAGGGCAGTGGAGACCTCGGTCCTTCGGGGCTGCATAACAGAGGCCAAGTTGCTGGTGGATGCGGCCTACAATCAGACTCAGAGGAGGTAGGTCTGGGTCTGAGGACTGCATGGGCCTGAGAGGGTAGATGAGGCAGGATGGGCTCCAGCCAAGGTCACCTCACCCATCATCCTGCCACTGGGCGCCATGGGGCAGTGCCACGTGTGTAGAGAGCCTCCCTCCCATCCATCATTCTGTCTGCTTAAACTGTCCTGACTGCCTGCCGCCGGCCTGGGGATCTGCTGGGTGAGTCTGCTTCCTTTCTCCAGCCCTCATCCCTCCTCTCCTGGGCAGCATGAAGCAGCGCCTTCGCAGTGGATTGGCCAGCCCCATGGACCTGCTCTCCTACTTCAAACGACCAGCAGCGGCCACCAGGACAGTCGTTCGGGCTGCCGATTATATGCATGTGGCCTTGGGGCTGCTGGAGGAGAAGTTACAACTCCAGGGGTCCAGATCCTTCAATGTCACTGGTACTGTGCTCCCTACTGAGCCCCCAGGGCCTTCCCTAGCCTGGGAGTGGAAGGAAGCCAGGAGGGGGAGGCAGGGTACACAGCCTTGGGGTGTTGGGAGGGGAGAGGTAAAGGGATGAGAGATACTGAGCAGACAAGCTCAGGAAGGAGCTAGAATCCTGGGTCCAGGCCCCTATTCACCTCCCCCCCCAAGATGTGCTAACAGAACCCCAGCTGCGGCTGCTGTCCCAGGCCACTGGCTGTGCTCTCCAGGACCAGGCCGAGAAGTGCAGTAACAAATATCGCACCATCACCGGGAGATGCAACAACAAGTGGGTGCCAGGGCCTGCGCCTGACCTGGGGGGTGCCTCCCTTCCCTCATCCACCCTTCCCTACACGCTGAGTGGTCTCAAGGCCCAGAACTCTGCTGACTTGAGCCCACCTACTGCTTCAGGAAGAGACCCTGGCTGGGGGCCTCCAATCAGCCCCTGGCTCGCTGGCTGCCAGCTGAGTATGAGGATAGGCTGTCGCTCCCCTTCGGCTGGACCCCCGGCAAGAAGCGCAATGGCTTCCCCCTCCCTCTTGTGAGTCAGGGCTGAGGGTCTGGAGGATGCTCCTTCTCTTCTAAACACGGGAGTCAAAGCGGAGCCCAGAGTCAGCCAGACAGGGCTCAAATCTAGGCTCTACCACTGGCCGGCTGTGTGACTTTGGGCAGGCAATACAGCTGAGTCTCAGTTTCCTCATCTGTAAGATGGCAGTAAAACCTACCTCATATTGCCGATGTGAATATTAAATAAGGTCCCTCCTATAAACATCCACATCGGATGCGGTCTATTAGCGCTAGCTCTTACAGTATTGTTTTTTCTGAAAGAATTACTGTCAAAGTATCTTGCTAAATATAAAGAGCTACACACCTTCATCTAGCTATGTCTGCCAATCTAAATGACAATGTTTACCAGCTTATCAATTTTCTATTCATATGTCAATATAACAATCCATCACCTACATCTATCAATATCTACTTATTAATTTTTCTTCCATTGATCCTTCCATCTATCTATCCAATTCTCTCTATAGTTATCCACCACCTAGCAACCGGTCCGTGCATCTATCGATCAGTTCTATCGTCTAGTTACCCACTAGTCTATGAATTGATTTATCCATTTGATCTATTTACCTCTCTGGAAGAGCTGGTGTGGTCTCAGCCAGCCAACCTAGCACCCCCACCTTTCTCTTTACCCCTGGAATCCTCATGAGCCAAGCCAGAGACCATCTTTCTAGGAATGACAGCCACACAGGAGGTGGGACAAAATAGGAAAGGGGAGGGGAGGTCAGGAGAGGAGGAGAGATTTTGTTAACTCCAGCAGGGGCCATCTGCTGGCTCCTGAGTTCCGGGTTGGCCCCAACACCTTGCAGGGTCTGGGAGCCCATGCCTTACAGTGACCTATCTCCCCTCCAGGTCCGGGCCGTCTCCAACCAGATCGTGCGCTTCCCCAGTGAGAGGCTGACTTCCGACAGGGGCCGGGCCCTCATGTTCATGCAGTGGGGCCAGTTCATTGACCACGACTTGGACTTCTCCCCTGAGTCCCCAGCCAGAGTGGCCTTCACTGCGGGCGTCGACTGTGAGAAGACCTGCGCCCAGCTGCCCCCCTGCTTCCCCATCAAGGTACCCTCAGCCAACCTCCCAGGCCCCGGTGCAGCCTCCACCCCAGGGCTGACAGCTGGGAGTAGCGATGTGGAAGACTAAAACACCATCCTCAAGGAGCTGTCTGTGATGCTGGAGTATCAGGCAGAGATAAGAGGCACAGCCTGGAACACACCCCTGGTTCTGTGCGTCTTTGAGGGGTGGGAGTGCAACCTGCCAGGAGGTTCAGTGCAGGCTCCAGGGAAGGGAAAGCAATCGGACTGGCCTTGACCCATGGGTCTGATTCTCACAGGGGAAGCCACTGAGCTGCTGCTTTTGGAAGCCTTTAGGGCCTCTTTGCTCTTGCCCTTCTCTCTTTCCTGGGAAAGTCCAAGGGCCCTGCAGCTCCCGCCAAATCCTGGGATTGGGTGTGAGCACAGTGCTCTCCTTCAGGCTGAGAGGCAAGGGTGGTGTGAAACACTAGGGAAGAAAAAATGGACTCCAGCGAGCAGAGGGGACAGAGTGGGGCCATACACGCACACACTCTGACATGCACACCCTCACTCACACTCAAGAGGCAGGGCGACATTCATGGGGCGTGACATGTGAGGGCCCGTGGCTGGCTCCTCCCTGTTGCAACCCTATCCATTCCTCAAGCTCTGGTTCACGGGCGCCTCCTCCAGGGAGCCTTCCCATATCTTCCTATTCTATCTTTAGCTTTTGGCTTTTAGATCAAGCACAGCAAATGGCACCTCAATCTAGGGTGATAGTCTCCATATGTGTGGCTGTTTTCCCTGAAAGGCTGGCTTCCTGTACCCTGTACTGGGTCTCATTGACCTTCACAGTGTCCAAAGCACGAGCACAGAGAGGCGCTTAGGAAATATCCATCAAATTGAATGGACTGAAAGGAGCACAGGCCTAATCGACAGGAGATCTAGGTTCTAACCCCTCCTCTCCTGATAACTGTTTGCTACTTCCCTTCTCTGAGCCTCAGTTTCCCCACCTGTAAAATGAGGATCTAAGGCCTCATCCATTTCTAACCTTCCATGACTCTATGGCACAAAGTGCTGTGGATGCGCAGGTTGACCTGGTGAGCAGTATGAGTCTGGGTGAGTCAAGGAGGGCTTCCTGGAGGAGGGGAGTTTTCAGCAAGGTTTTAAAGCAGGTGGGGGATGACCAAGAAGAGTGAGCTTTCTTTCTAGGGGCCCCAGTCTCACTGGCTCCTCTTCCACCTCAGATCCCACGCAATGACCCTCGCATCAAGAACCAGAGTGACTGTATCCCTTTCTTCCGCTCGGCACCCGCATGCCCCCAAAACAAGAACAAAGTCCGAAACCAGATCAACGCTCTCACCTCTTTTGTGGATGCCAGCATGGTGTACGGCAGCGAGGTCTCCCTTGCCCAGCGGCTCCGCAACCAAACCAACTACTTTGGGCTGCTGGCTGTCAACCAACAGTTCCGTGACAATGGCCGGGACCTGCTGCCCTTCGACAATATGCGCAACGACCCCTGTCGCCTCACCAACCGCAATGCGCGCATCCCCTGTTTCTTGGCAGGTCAGACTCGGGGTTCTGGGTTGGGAAGCCACGGCGGGCTGTGACGTGGATGTATGGCCTCAGACCTCAATATTAGACACACCATAGCACAGACCTGTGGTAGTCGTCATGGAATCAGTAAGCGGGAAGGAGTCCCTTTGCAAACGCCCTGTGTGTGGCCAGCGATCACCGCTTGCCTCTCCCCAGTGATAGGGAGCTCAGGCCTATACAGTGCAATGGTCCATCTGTAGCAGCGCTGACTGTTACAAAGGTCTCCCTCATTTAGAGCCAACATCCACTTATTGCTCTTCTTCATGCTTCTGGAACTTCAGAGAAGAAGCTATCTCTCTTTCACACAGTAATAGCCTGTTTAATGACCCAAATATTTCTCTTCTCTGGGCTAAATTCCCTTAGGTTTTTATGTGCCCTCTCTCTTGCCTCACTAGACACTGTTATCTGGTACCTTCCTCTGGATGCCTGATGTCAACTCTCCTGGGGCCTTTGCCCCATGTGCTGGTTATAATGATAATGGTCATTGTTTCTGGTTATTTATGACATTTAAAGGCGCCATCTCTAATCCTTACAGCAGCCCTGGAAGGAGGGCATTTTTATCACCTTCGTCTGACAGACGAGAAACTGAGGCTGGGGGAAGATAACTAATGTGCTCAGAGCACAGATTTCAGGTGGCAGAGTCCACAGTGGGCACTCAAGTCAGCGTAGTGTCCGGTCTGTGACCTTCCCACTCGACTCCACCGCTTTCTTCTCAGGGAGTTGGCTCCAGCCGCCTTTCCTAAGGATTGTGTATTTCTTTGCTCCTGGCAAGAGCAGCGTGCACCTTCACGAGAGGTCTACTAAAAAGTAGATTAAATATGACTTTGTACAAAAGGGTTTAGTTCAAGCCGGCAAATGACTGTGTGTAGGGCCCACCTTTGGGACTTGACTTTCCTTCCCGGCCTCGAGGGGAAGGTTTGCTACAGGGACGGGCTCTGCCCAACTCTCTTTCCCTTTCCCTTGGGCTCCCTGGGGAGAGCAGCACGACACTAAGTCCAAAGCTGGGGGCAGGTCCGGCCCTCGGCAGAGGACGTGCAGACGGATGCAGTTCACAGGGCACGGGGGCTCACAGTCCCGAAGTCAAGGTTCCGAGAATCACCCAGCTCCCTCCGCCAGCCTTGGATCTGGTCATCTTACAGAGTGGAATCATTAGGCAAAGATTTTCCCTCCCCGTGCTTTTCCACCTCATCCAAACCTGTTCCAGTCACTTCAGGATCCAAGACCCTGTTGTCCTCCCCGTCCTCGCCCGCTGTGCGGGGGAGGAGGGTGGCGGTCAGTGGCACCTCACAGCACAGCTGAGGAAATGGAGGTCCAGTGAGGGCCAGGAATTTGGCCCAGGTCACAAAGTCCTCAGAGCTCTGACTGCCTTAGTAGAAAGACATTCTCTGGGAAGGTCTATGATGACTCTAAACTTGGGGTTTTCCAGGTGACTCCCGATCAACTGAAACCCCCAAACTGGCAGCGCTGCACACTCTCTTTATGCGAGAGCACAACCGGCTGGCTACCGAGCTGAGACGCCTGAATCCCCGGTGGACCGGGGACAAGCTGTACCAGGAGGCTCGGAAGATCGTGGGGGCCATGGTCCAGGTAGAGAGCCCTGGGTCCCAGCATCACCTAGAAGACAATCTGGCAAGAGAAGCCACCTGAAGGAGTGGCTCCCACCTTCCTTAACACACCCTCAGGGAGGTGCCTCAAGTCAGCTAAGTCTGGGAGACTGAGGGTGTACCTGATATCTGGCCTGTACCCCCATCACTGTGTGACCCTGTTCACATCACTCAGCCTCTCTGGGCTTCAGTATCTCCATCAGCCAACAGGAAAGTAATGTTGCCACATTTGACATGATGACAATAAAGAATTAAATGTCTGAGCAGCCCTTCAAAAGGCAAGAGGCCTGTCCAAATGCCAGGGAGGAGGGTGGGCGGCCACTGAGGTAACGTTCCTCCTATGTGTCCTCTTCCAGATCATCACCTACCGAGACTTTCTGCCCCTGGTTCTGGGCAAGGCCCGGGCCAGGAAAACCCTGGGGCCCTATCGGGGGTACTGCTCCAACGTGGACCCCCGTGTGGCCAATGTTTTCACCCTGGCCTTCCGCTTTGGCCACACCATGCTCCAGCCCTTCATGTTCCGCTTGGACAGCCAGTACCGGGCCTCAGCACCCAACTCGCGTGTCCCGCTTAGCTCCGCCTTCTTTGCCAGCTGGCGAATCGTGCATGAAGGTAACCAGGTTTTCCAGAGGCAGATGGGAGTGGGAGTAGGGCCCAGCTTAGTGCCAGGAGGCAGGCTGCTGCTCAGGCCACTGCTAACCATCTCCCCAGGACAGTGAAAACAAGGAAGGTGCCACCAAGACCCTCAGTCATGGGCCTCCCAGCTCCTGAGATTAGAGGATTTCCAAAAGGGGAGGAGATGGATGTCAGAATGGTGGCTTGTGGGCCTGAAAGGAGCTTGCCTTCCACGCCTTCTTTAAGAAGTGGGGGTGACTTCTTTCCCCGCCAGCTCCAACTCCCTTCATGTCCACCCAGGCCCCTGTTTCCTGATACAAACTTTGTAGAATATAAGCGAGTGTCTTGTCCAGGTCTGAGCTAGCCTGGCACCATGTGATGATCCAAGGGGCTTCCCAGAGACTAGTCCAATCTGTGCTGCTCATATTCCCCGCCACCAGGTGGCATCGACCCCATCCTCCGAGGCCTCATGGCTACCCCTGCCAAGCTGAACCGCCAAGATTCCATGTTAGTGGATGAACTCCGGGAGAGGCTATTTCGGCAAGTGAGAAGAATCGGGCTGGACCTGGCAGCTCTCAACATGCAACGCAGCCGGGACCATGGCCTCCCAGGTGAGAGGGCTGCCTGCCCCTCCCAGGCTTCACCTGGACCAGGGCTGCTGTTGGGGGTGGGTGGGTGCGGGTTTCAGAGAGGGCCCTGGGCGCCTCCTTTCTGCCTGGGACTGTGTACAGGATGTGCTGTGTTCAGAGGCACACAAGGCCAAGGTTGATGCAGTAAAGCATCCCTGGGACCACCTTTTTGCTGTCCCTCCACGTCTTCTCCATCCACTGTAGGGTCTCTAGCTTTAGGTTCACAACAGGACCAGGACTTGGACACAGGAGCTGACAAAGGAGATCAGGACATTCCGAGTAGAGAAAAGCAGTAGATTTAAAAGGTAGAGATTAACTGCTCCATTCACCGTCAACCTGGCAAGTTCCAAGGAGGAGGAGTAAAGGTCCAGGGATATAGAAACTGGCTCCTGCTCCAAATGGAGAAAGACACAGAGCCCGAGAGGCAGGGAACAGGTGGGGTAAAATTAAGACTGCCTTGGCTGTTTGGTGAGGACATAAAAAGACTTTATCCCACGAAAGAAGAAAAACTAGGCACTTTGCTAGGAACTTTCATGGATATTAACTCATCTAGTCCTCCCAACGACCTTGAGAAACAGCTGTTACAGCCATTTCCAGAGATGAGAAAATAAGATCAGAGACATCTAGCAATTTGCCCAAGGCCACACAACAAGGAAGTAGTAAAATCTGCTTCAAGTTCAAATGTTCTCCTTTCTTCCCCCTGTTCAGGCCACAGTGTTAGGGGTAGCCTTTGGCCACTGCCTTGCTCCTCTCTGCCTCTCCCCACCTCCCACTTCCCTGTCTAAATACAACCTGAAGCCCCACCCGCCTTGGCTCACCTTTGGCCGTGTATAACGGAGCGGGGGGATTTCAACTGCACCTAACACAGCACCTGGTGGGCACACTGCGGGCACTCAAGAACCTGAATTTCTTTCCTCCCCTCCACTTGGGTGCTCCTGAAGGCTAAAGAGGCGAGGGCGCCCCCTGCTGGAGAACTGAGATTGCTAGCCACCCAAGTTGCTACAGTGAATTTCTGTTCCCTCCAAGCTGTCCCAGAAATATTTTCCTGATACTAGCTCCTGCAGTCTCCTCCAGTCCCTTCCCAAGTTCAATACTTAATTAGGAATTGGAAGACCTAGTTTGAACTCCACTTAATAGTGGGGTGATCTTGGAAAACTCATGGTTGCTCAAGCTCAACAAATATCCATTGATAAAATGGAGATTACGAAGTGCCCCACAAAGGTGTTGTGAGGATCCTGAGAGAGAATCACACAACACTTAGTACAGTACATGATGTGATTTCCCTTTGTTCAGCTGGGAGATGGGGTTTGTGAGTGGTTGTTCAATGGACGGTGTTGGGCTGGTGTTTCTTCAGGTTACGGCAAAGCTATCTCCTACCTTGCTGGTCCCTGCCACATCGTATGGCTTGGTTCTGGTGTGGGATCCTGAGAGCTGAGACATCAGTGTGGCTAGTCTTTGGAAGTCTGAGTAGGGGAAAAAATTTTTAAACAGCTTTATTCAGATATAGTCATATCATATCATAAACTTTACCCGTATGAAGTACACAATTCCATGATTCGAGTATATTTAGAGCTGTTCATCGATCACCAAATTTAATATTAGAACATAATAACAGTCACTCCCCATCCCCACCCCAGCCCCTGACAATCACTGATCTACTTTCCATCTCTACACATTTGCCTATTCTGGATCTTTCATATAAACAGAATCAGACAGCATATGGTCCTTTTCTGAGTAGATGAACTTTACCCATGCTCTTCATTTCTAGTTTTTTTCACTCATTTATTTACTCATTCATTCATTCTACAAACCTATTGAGTCTTGTATATTCCGGGTACTGTCTTATTTGTCCCTAATTAATGCACATGAGCCCAATAATACTATCATTGCGGTTATGAGTGTGGGGTTACAACAGCTTTTTACATTAGGACTCTCTCTCAGTTCGATGCACACAAAGCACGGTTGTCTGCTCACGTTGAAAATGAGCGGGCGGTGGCCTGCTCTTCGGAAGGCTCAGGGCCACTTTTGCAGCAGGGATCTTGTTCTGCCTAGTATTGCCTACCACAGGGTTCTCTCAGGAGAGAGTGTGGAGAGAAGCAGAAGCTAATGCGCGGTGGGCAGAGGTGAGACTGAAACTGCTTCTGCCCCCTTGCCCTACAGGATACAATGCCTGGAGGCGCTTCTGCAGGCTCTCCCAGCCCCGGAATCTGGCTCAGCTTAGCCGGGTGCTGAAAAACCAGGCTTTGGCAAGGAAGTTCCTGAATCTGTATGGGACACCTGACAACATTGACATCTGGGTTGGGGCCATCGCAGAACCTCTTCTGCCAGGGGCCCGAGTGGGGCCTCTTCTGGCTTGTCTCTTTGAGAACCAGTTCAGAAGAGCCCGAGATGGGGACAGGTAAGAGACTCTACCTTAAAGAGACCAGCCCCAGAGGCAGGGCAGAAAAGCACTAGCATTTCAAGACTCGACAACAGGGGAAGGTACTCTTTTTAGCTTCATCTCTTCCAAGTTCACAGGACCTGAGACCAGGAGGCTCCTCCCTGGAGAGCTTGGTCAGAGGGAGAGAGACCACTGACCCAGGCAAGGCTGATAATCGCCTGAGCTGAAGGCACCTTTAACCCAGGAGATAGACCTGTCAGCCTCGCTGTTCCAGGCTAGCAGATCCCAGAAAATATGGCAGAATGGGCTAAATCTGGTTTTCCTCCAGTAAGCTTGTGGTTTAAGACCTGACTCCCTATTGGATTTGGCATTTACCTACGTTCAAATCCAGCCCTGACCACTTAAACTACTTTGCATTTAACGCCAGGCCATTTACTTGATCCCAGAACCTGTTTCTTCATTTATAAAATGGGAATAATACCTATTTTGCAGGAGTTTTGGAGAAGTGAACGAAACAGTGTATGTAAAGTAGCCAGCACACAGCAGGTGCTCGTTATATGTTAACTCTCCCCAACCTTCACCCACGTCTCTTGACTCTCTTGGTAGGTTCTGGTGGCAGAAACGGGGTGTTTTCACCAAGAGACAGCGCAAGGCCCTGAGACGGGTTTCCTTGTCTCGAATTGTGTGTGACAATACCGGGATCACCACCGTTTCGAGGCACATCTTCAAGGCCAACACCCACCCCCGGGGCTTTGTGAGCTGCAGGAGCATCCCCAAGTTGGACCTGTCAGCCTGGCGAGGCAAATGAGGCTCGGCAGGTAAGAGGAGGCCCTCCTTCCACAGCCCTGGGCTGGGTCGGGCCCTCACATCCCTCCCTGCAGGGGACAGCTGACTCCTCTTAGGCCTCTAAGCAGAGACAACAGAATTTGTCACTAGGGACAGGGAACTCCTTCCTAGTGGCTTTCCTGTATGCTAGCTTCTGGGCTGACAGTTAATCCCGGGGCCTAGGCCTTTGGGGGGGACAATTAAGAAGTGCCAAACTAACCTCAGCTTAGTCATCAACACCCTAAAACAGCCCCATTTCTTGATACCCAGCAAGTTCCTCACTTGCCCACTTCTCCTGCTTCCACAGGAGTCCACGCCAAGCCTCCAATCTTGGAGACAAGGGGACCTACAGAAGACCACAAGCCCACCTTCTCCCCCATATCTTGCTGACGCTTTTGCTGGCTACAGAAAGCTGGTTCTTTGGCTGGGAGTGACAGCTGGTGCTCCCAGCAGCAAGGAGTCCTCCCGCCTTGGGAGCTTCTTAGCTATTAGGTCATGCATCAGCTCCAGGTGTAAGGACTTGTGAGCCAAGCAAGGCGGTCTAGAGGCCCTCATCTGAGAATAGTCATCTGGAGGGTTTCCAGCCCCTATCTCCTATTTCCCAGCTTGTCCCTGACCCCTGCCCATGACTGGGAGGCCACATGGTCCCAGCCTCTAGCCACCTCACAATCTTTCTCTGGAGCCTGCAGGCTGGGAAGCACACTCTGCTTCTACCAATAAAGCACTGCTAAGGGCACACACTGGTTTTTGCACTGGGCTGGGGAGGGCATGACCCTAGTCCCGTGCTTTGTTCCAGATGTTTAAGAGGAGGGCTGCCAAGACACAGCTGGCACTAACCTCTAAGCCTCTCTTGGGGGCTGAGTTAAGAGCATCAAAAGAAACGCTCGGGAGTAGGAAAAGGGGAAGGGCAGGAGCGTTAGGGCCTCCAGCATTGAGGCTATCTCAGACATGCCAGCAGGCTGAGCAGACAAACAGCCAACAGAACGTCAGTCAGTATAAAAGGTGTTTATGTAGAAAAAACACAATAAAAGATACCACCCTGCTAGCAGAAAGGACTGCGCACTACCTTTAGCCTTCATTTACTCCAAAAATAAGGTATATCTCAAACGCAATAAGCCCCACGCAGTAGGATGAGGCTACTCTGGAAAGAGGATGCTGAGCCTCCTGGGCCAGGAATTTAAGATCTCGCACACCTTCCTTCTTCTTTCTTGAGCCTCCATTTGTAAAAAGGGTTGTGGAGCATAAGGTACCTGCAGCCCTCTGCAACTGAGACTGAGATGAGACAGAAAAGAGGCTGTGTCAAGGACAGAACTAACTATGGGGTTACCCCAAACTCGTGTCAAACCAAAAAGCCTGCCTTGTTGTGATGCCCACTTGCAGTAGTTGAAATATGAAGATGGGGACCATATGGGGGGCACAGGGTCTCTGGTTTATTGCCACCTGGCAGGGAGAAGACCCTGCTGAAGACTAGGCAGAGGCGTCAGCCTGGGACTTTCTTAGCAGGTCAAAGTGGTCTCTAATCAGAAGGATGAAGAGGCAGGAGGGCACCGGCCTTAGATGGCGCTTGGCTTGTCCTCTTGCACGGAGGGCCGGGGCTGCAGCGAGCTAGGAGACCGTGCTCCCGAGGGGCCCACTAGGCCCTGGGGAAGCCTTTCTCGGGCCTCCTGCATGCGGCGCCGGGCTCGACGGAAGGCCTCTGCAAGGGAAGCGAATACAGCAGTCAGCTACTGATGTGGCGAGGAGCGTGGCCCATGCTGACCCTGGGTGGCAGCTGGGGAAAGAGGGGAACGTACCCAGCACACTGTGAATAGAACTCTGCTGGCTGAATCCTTCCAGACGGTCCAACACACTCCGCATCCTTTTCCGGAGGGAACTCGACTCCATGAAGGCCCTGCAGGGGAGCCCGCTACGTGGCCACGGCTGCTCTCTGGCCCTCAGGGATAAGCAGCCCCGAGGCAGAGGGCCAGGGTGACTCACCTGGACTGCTGCAGACAGTGCAAACGGAAGGTGACACTGCCTGTGGTCTCTGTGCGGAGTCCAAAGCGGCTCAGACGCTCCCCCTGTGGCACGCAGTTAGCATCAGCTTTCTGTGGTTTCTAGACCCCAGGCACCATGCCGGCCTCCTCCTGTTCTTATTCCCATTCTTGGGGAGAACAGTTGTTGGGGAAACCACTTTCCAGGACCCAGACTCCATCACCTCAAGGCTAACACTGGGCTCCCAACTGTAAATCAGGGAACATTCCAACTTCATTTGAGAATAAGCAGTCTCACAGGCTGCCTGCCAATCCTCCTCACCTCCGACGACTGAGGCCTCACTGATGGGCTGGAAGGAGGGGCCAGTTATTCTGATGGGGATCAAGGGAAATGTCTAAGTATACTATTTTCCAAAGATCTCCTAGGATAGCAGAGTAGACATTTGCACCTAGGTCAAGATGTGGCCATGACTTCCAGCTTAAGCCACAGGAAGAAAGAGGCTAAATAACAATGAAGCAATGAACAAGGGACCTTAACTCAGACCCCACCTTCTACAGAAGAGATAGGAACACAAGTTCCCAGCATGAAGTCTCCACAGAGACAAAAGTCACCTTGAAGGTTCCTGGTATCCGCACGTAGGAGATGTCCTCCAGTTCCAGAGAACCGCCGATGAAAAACCTCCTCAGCTCAGCCACGGTGCCAAGCTCCATGGGTCTCCACGTGGAGACCGTCAGGGTGTGTGAGCCTGTGCACGATGAGAACGGTGCCAGGGCCAGAAAGGGCCTGTGGTCCCTCACTGACTCTCCAGCAATGACACAGTCCTAGCCACCAGTAAAACACCTGGTCTGGTGACGACCTGACCTCTGGCGAAGGTTATCATGGCAGTTTAGGGCACCTGTTTGGACATCAGTGGGACAGACATTCAAATCTCAGCTCTGCCAGTTCTCACCTGTATACCAGGACAAGTTTCTTAACCTCTCCGAGCCTCATTCTCCTCACCTAGTAAAATGGAAATAGTAACACCTATACCTCACAAAGTGGGTGGGAAAATTAAAGAAGAAGCACTTAGCACAATGCCTGGTACACAACAGAAGATAACGGCTATTATTTCAAAATGAACGCTGATTCATTCACTACACATATGCTGAAAGCTCATTTCGCAAGGCAGCCTCTCCCTGAGGGCCGCAAGTCAAATCAGAGGAGCGTGGAGCAGCTATCAGGGACGCCCAGGCTGCTCAACTTCGCAGTTAGTGGGAATTTCACTCAGCTGTCTCTAATGGAGGGGGAAAAATGCCTCAAAAGGGGCAAGGAATCTTGTAAGAGAAATGCTTCTAATTCCTAATTATCCCTACTTCTCACTGGAAGTGGCTGAATCTTTTGGAAGTGTTAATCTTGTTCCCAGGAGCCAGGGCATGTGGGCCACATGAAGGGCAGGGACAAGAGGTCACCTGGGGTGGCAGGCAGCACCACAGCCCCGTAGCCTTCCACACGATACCTCTGCCAGAAGTCCAGTGAGAGGACCTCGCAGTAGAGCACAGGCCACTCCGGGAGAGCATCTGTGCGAGGGAGAGAAGCAGCCAGGTCATAGGAGGCCTTCACCAAGAGAGGGCACCGCGTGAGGAGACCGAAGGCCTAGGATCCACTGCTGAGCCACTCACCAGCAGATTCGTCCTCGTGGAGGAAGGAGGCCTCAAATGTGAACGGGTAGGAGAAGTAAGCCACCTTGTCCTAAAAAGGAGGAGTGTTATTTCATACTCAGTGTCATGGGGTGGGCAAGGCCTCTCTTGGAATTCGTTCTCCCTGTGGCCAATGTCAAGAACACCTTTACAAGAAAAAAAGAAAAACTATCAGCCCAGGTAGGAAATAAGAGGCTGAGAGGTGAAGGGACCCCGCAAATCAAGCTGCTACCATTCTCAAAAAGGCAGAGAGAGGAGCCTGGACCAGGTGGTGCTGCAGAGCCCGCAGAGAAGGGCCAGGCCCAACTCTGGAATTCTCCCCAGAGGGCATGGCTGCCAGGCCAATAAATCTTCAGATGCCACCCCAGGAACAGAGTCCTATTTCCTTCTAGGTAGCCCCTCTCGCTGTCCATACCATTCCCAGGGACTTGGTCACACAGGTCTGTGTTATTCCTGAGAGCTGCTGGAACGCTGGGCTTGACCAGTCTGAAAGCCAAAGACCAGATATAGTGAGTTTACCTGGGAGGAGAGCAAGTAGTTGGGGAAAAAAACAAAGTTCCTTTAGCCATTCATTCACTCATTCATTCATTTAACTTTACTGAGTGTCTGCTATGTGCTATGACCAGCCATTAGGATATTTTGGTGACCAGATAGAAAAGATCCCTGTCTCTCATGGAGCTAACATTCTAATAGGGGCAGACAGACAACAAACCAACCACAAGAGGCTATCAGGTAGTGATAAATCCTATACTAAAAATAAGCTGAGGAAGGGACTGAGTAACCTGGAGGCTCATTTAGAGTGAGTGGTGAGGAAGACTTCTCAGAGGTGACACTTAGGCTGAGACCTAAACTCAAGAAGAACCAGTCATGCAAAGATACAACAGAAAGAGCTTCAGACAAAGGAAATGGTCCTCAAAAGGCCCTATGGTGTAAAAGAACTCGGCGTGTTCAAGAGCAGAAAGAGAGTATGGCTGGAACGTTGCAAGGGAGAGAAAGGCAGGGCCAGCTCCTTCAGGGCTTGGAGTTTGGATTTTACTCTAAGTGCAAGGGGAAGCCGTGGGAGTTGTAAGCTCAAGAGATATACAGCTGGTGTACATCTCTAAGGCTCACTTTGGCTGTCGTGTATATGGCAAATGAACTGTAAGAGGGAGCAAGAGAGGAAGCAACAGGCTAAGCTAGAAACTTAATGCACTGGCCTAGGCAAGAGATGACGGTGGCTTGGGACAGGGTGCTCAAGAGAACAGACAATTCAGGACATCTCTTGAAGACAGAGCTGACAGGAATTGCTGATGGAATGACTGGCTGTAGGGAGCCAGAGAAAGTGAAGAAACAAGGACGTCTCCTAGGTTTTTGGCATCAGTAACTAAGTGGCTGACATTGCCATTCTGCTAAATGGGGAAAATCATGAGGACAGGTTTGAAAGAAGAGGGAGAATCAAGAGTTCCTTTGGTCATGTTAAGCAGAAATGACAAAGAGGTAACTGGCTATGAGTCTGGAGTTCAAGGGGGAGGCCAAGGCCAGAGATAGAAATCTGGGAGTCTGAGACATATAAACAGTATTCAAGCCATGGGATGGATGAGACCACCCAGAAAAACTGTAGAGAGAGTAACAGAAGGCCCAGGCCCAGCTTTGGATATTCTAATAGTTTAAGATCAACAGAAGATAAGGAATCAGCCAAGGAGGCTAGTGAGCCACCAAGGAAAGAGAAGAGAGGAGCGTGGAGCCAGAAGCCAAGAGTTTCAGTGAGGAAAAGTAAGCCACATGAAATGCTTCTGAGAGGCCAAATAAGGTGAAAGCAGAAAAGTCACTATAGGATTTGACAACTTGGAAGTGATCTATGACCTTGAAAAGAGGAGTAACAGTTTTAGTAGGAGTGGGGAAGGAAGCCTTACCAAATGCCTCTAGAAAACTGTCAGAATGGATATAAAAAAGACAGACAAGGAATATTACTTACTAGAAGTTGGCAACTCCACAAAGAAGTGGACGTAGAGATTGTCATACTCATAGCCTTGGGCTGAAACTAAGAAAACAGGAAACTATTTCAGCTTATTCTCCTATCACCCTTAGCACCCAACCCAATCCTGAAGAGCCTACACACTTCTGAAAGCAAGTCCCTCAAGGGCCAGGAACACTGTGTTTCCAGAAAAGACTCGTGACTGAGTTTCCCATGTACTTCAGACAACCCAAGGCCTCCACTGAGGGAGGTGGAATACTTTACAGCTGTATGTGGGCACTTGCCCGAGCATCAAGAGATCTCTGTCTGGGCAAGACACTTACCTACCTCTCCATTCACAAAGAGCCGGAGGGCACCTGGGACAGTCTAAGGGAGAGAGAAGTGGGGAAAGATCAGGAGGTCTGGAAGGAAGCAGCACGTCTCCCCCAGCCTGTCCACAAATCCCCAGAAGACCTGACCCTGGATGTCAGATCTGGGTGTGTCACTGTCGCACGTCCTCCCCACCCTGCCACTTCTCCACAGATCAGTTTCCTTCATGTCTAAAATTTGTTCAGTAGGAAAAAAGTAAATAATTGAAATGGAAGGGAAGGCAACACAGTATGGGAAATTTACAAGAATGGCCAAGGGAAGCAAAAACAGCTGCCCCTTGGTGTACAGTGGGAAGCTGCAGACCCCGTTCCCTTTAGATGGCTGAGGTCAAGAAACAAGGGAGTTTCCTTTGTTAATTATTTGTGTATCTATCTTATCTAACTTTTAAAACTGAACATATGTTGCTAATGCAATATAAAAATATTGAAAGTTAATTTTTTTGGGGGGGGGAGATCACTGGGTAATTTTATCCCTGTTTCAGATCTAGAAACAAAACTCCTGGAGTGAGGGAAGACAAAGAACAGGACCACAGGATAACTGACAAACTATTTCGCTTTGTTTTTTAAAAGCTAAACTATTTGACAACCAGAAATGACGCCCCTTCTCTCTCTATGGGGCACTTACAAAAAACAGCCACATGAAGAGTGCGGAAGACTTTTTCATCTTTATATTTATTTTCAAAATTAACTATAAAGTAATACGTGAGTGCATTACCATTGATAAAAATTCAAAACTACCTAAGTTTAGAGAATAAAGGTAGAAATCTCTCTCACCACCCAATACCCATCTACCATCTCCCAATCCCACCCCTCCCAGAGAAAACCACCGACAGCACGTGTGCACCCTTTCAGACCATTTTCTGTACACTAACAGTTCTATATCTATATACAATGTTTTAAAACACATAAGGATTATAATCTGTACACTATCGTTTGACTTCCTTTTTACACTGAAGAGTATGTCTTAGGACCTTTGCGAGAGGCACTATTACTCAGCCACAGTCAGAATGCTCCGGCTAAGCCCAGCTCACGGTGCTGCAAGAAGCCAAGCTACTCACCATCTCGAAGTCAGTGCCCACGAGGCTATTGAGATACTCCTTGTGCCGGCCATAAAGCTGAGGGAACAAACCAAACCAAGACTCAAGATGCGATCCCCGCCAGACCAGGTTCAGTCTGAATGGGAGGGAGAGAAGCAGTACTGGGGAATGCCACAGAGAGCTGGAGGCCTATGCATCACCCCAGCCACTGACGTTTTAAAGTGAAGCACTGAGGCTCTGGAATCCGCTGGTCTGGGACTTGCTCTTACAGTTCTTGCTCTTACAGGCTACGTGACCTTGGGCAGACTGCTTAGCTTCTCAACCTCAATTTCTCATATATAAAATGGTAAAAATAAAAGCATTCACTTCAAAGGGTTGTTGTACGGTCTAAATGAAATAAAGTATGCGACGTGCCTACCACAGAGCATGGTAAATGCTCAAATAAATGGTCATTGTTATTATTATTGTTATATTATGATCAAAAGCTTGTGTCTGATATGTCAGCAATGCTTCCTAAGTCAAGAGGGCCATTAACAGCAGACCTTGCAAGTGCTGACATCAACCTCAGACACGGTCTCAGCTCCCAGGCACTGAGGCTCATCCCTTTGGTACTTGGAGTGAACGAGCTCTTACATCCTTGAACACACGCTGTTCCCGCTCCTCCTCCTCCGGCTGTGCGAGGGAGGACACGTTGTCAATCGTATACTTCCACAGCTCCTGTTTCTCCCCCTCGGTCTCGATTCTGTAAGGTCAAAGCCACAAAAAGACCAACTCTGAAAATAAGAGATGGGTCCCCCAGACCTAGCCCAAGGATGAGCCATCACTGGCCACACAACTCACTTACAGTATATGATAACGAAAATGGCCAGAAATACAACAAGGCGAGGGACACAAAACAGCAAAGCAGAAACGGCACCAGACTACACTCAGAGGGTAAAGGTTCTGGGCGCAATTCTGCCTTAAAGTCATGGTGAAACCCTAAACACAACATCCCTGGCACCCCATTCTCTCACCTGAAAAATGGACAGGTGGGTCTGGATAATTTCTAATTTACAGCTGTTACTCTAATACAGAGAGATGAGGAACAATCAGCCTGGAGGAAAAGACCTGGCTGAGTTCATCTCTCCTTCTTCTGGTTAGTTCTTATGTTCAGCAGCACAGAGAACTATTTTCACATCGCTACACAGCTGGAGTTATCACTTTCAAATTGGTGTAGTTGCATGTTTTCTGAGAAAAAGATGCCTAGAATCCTAAGGGTCTATGACCCAGAATAGAATATGAACCATTGCCTGGGAATTTAAGTTAGAACAGAGGAAGGGCTGTCTGAGAAGCTTTTCCACTAGGGCCAAGAAGAGAAGCCAAGGGAAGGAATGCCAGCCTCCACTACCCTTTTCTTCCTCTCCACACCTGTAGGGTCCTTTGAGGCCGGTGAAGTCAGGTTTTACTGTGATCACACCATTGCTGTCCACCTTCAGAGTACAGAGGACATGTTCATACTTCTTATAGCCAAGCCTAGAAAACAGGAAATCAACACCAAGGTTCAGGATCGCTGGTCCCACCTCCAGAGAAAGAGGAAGAAGTAGTCAGCCCACATCAGGGAGAGGACAGAGGCTCTAGGGAGCATTATCATGGTAAAATATTTTCTCCGGAGTACAACTAAGAAGAAAAAGAAGAAAAAGTCCCTCCCCCTATACACCCCGGATGCCTGTAACAGGTAGGGGATGGTTAGTGAGAAGAGGTGAGGATGAGGATGTGAGCTGGGCAGCGAGAATCTTCACTCACTTTCCATAGGGTCCCAGGTCTGCCATGATGTACATTGTCTGAAGAGGGGTGTTGATGACATGACTGTTCCTGATGAACTCTTCTGAGGGTTCCCAGGTAACGATTCGTGACTTGAGGATGCCGCCCTCCCTGAGAGACACCACAGGAAAGGTCACTTCTCTGGCACCCCCAAAGAGCCTGAAGGAGGAACACAGAGGAGCATACCCAGGTGGGGGCCTACTGCAGAATGGGAAGCTCCAGTTGGTGGACATATGGAGAACACTGGCGTAAAGGACCATGAAGGCCCCCCACAGTCCCCATACACCCTTGCACTCACATCCCTCGCCTGTCCTGCCGTCGCCGCCTGACATTTGCCATTCGCTCGACCAAGAATGATGGCACCTCGCTGGCTGCAGTGGTCATTTTCTGACAGTGCTGGGAAAAGAGAGCAGCCCCGTGTAACCCATCTAGTCAGGGCCACATGGGACCAAATACCTGAAGGCAAGTTTTCCTTCTGAAACCTCATCCAGGACCTGACCTAACAGGTACAGACACCTCACAATTATACATGCTAACAGAGGGGAGCAGTGGCACAAACGACCCAAAGAAGATTCCTCCCACACCTTGATTTGCCCTAAGATTTTAGCTGCATACTACCCTTCAGAAATGAGTTTATTTGTGCTAATATTAAAATGACTCTTCAATCTCTGAGCACATACCAACGAAAAGTTGGGTGAGTTTGCCTGGTAGATGTTGACGTTAACCAGGTAGTCAGAAGATGCCAGATGGGACGTAAGTATTCTGCGGAAAATCCTCACATGGCTAACTGAGCACTAACTGTAATTTGCTTTACTTTTCCAAAAGACAACCCAAATTTTATACACTACCAACCCACAGCTTTCCTAATACAAGCATCAATCTTTCAAAAACATTCATTTAACACCTGCACCTTGCAGAGATCTACAAGATCATAAACAAAAATCAGAAAATACAGGCTCTACTCTCAAGGAGTTTAAAATCTCAGTGAGAAGACAGAAGATATTATACAGTGACTGAAGAAACTGTAAAACAAGTCCACAAGGGTATGTTGGCACAAACAAATCGAGAACTTAAGTCATTCTCCATGGCTGTGCTGAATTCCTTTACAAACCCAGATACCAAGAGTTTTGGCTGAATCTCCTGATGAATTTTATCTGGCTGGTTCAAGACTCCACCCACTTGTCTTATCACGTGATGCATGGAGGAAGTCAAGCCTGGTGGCTCCTTTTTCTGATTTGCAGTCTGTAAGCCTATCATCAGAGACATTGCTGGCTCCCCCAGGCCCTCCAGCAGGCAGAGAAGGGAGCAGCAGCCACACCACCTGCAGACCGTGCCCACCCTACTTAGCTTGGCTGCCAGCAGCACAAGGCGGTTCCTAGACAGGCTGTTTCTCCTTAACAGGCTTCTGACTTAACACACAGAACCTAGTGAGGCCAGAAAGCTAGGGGAGGGAAAGGAGATGGAAGCTATGGGACCTCATTAGGAACAATACCTCCTCCAAATTGGTGTATCTATCAGAGTCAGTGTAGGTAAAGATCCGTCGGTTCTTCCTGCCACCCGAATTCTCCAGCTTCAGGATTTCTTGACGGTACTGATGATCCAAAGGGCTCTGACAGGCTGCTTCATTTTGGTACAGATCTACTTCAAACTGAGGTCACAAGAAAACAGAGATCTACTGAGAATACGTCCAACTTTTGTTCCTATAAGTGCTTAGTCAAATCAGTCCTATAGAGCTGATGCAATCTGACATGTTTTCTTAGCCAACTCTCAATTCACCTAAACTAATGGAGGGTAGGGGATCCAAAGAATGTTGGAGCTAAAAGGAACCAGAGTGATGGTCTCATCCAAGTCTGCTGTTACAGATGGCATGTGGCCCAGAGGTGAACAGTGCCTTACCAAGGATGATAAACTGGGTAGTGGCAGTCCCTATGTTACATTGCCCCTGTAAACACAACAGGGTAAAGTGTAAACTGCTACGACCTTTCTGGAAATCAGTTTGGCAATAAGTTATCAAGACTCCTTCCTTGCTACCAGCCAGGTGGAGGGAGACTGAACAAAGTGACAGCGGCTCACCTGGCTAAAGAGCTTCTCCTGCCACCCAATCACGACCTCCTCCTCTTCATCTTCATCTGGTCGGTGTCCACCTCCCAAGAGAACAGAATGAGTTGAATGTTTAAGCCAAACCAGCACCACTTCTCGCTCTGTGATTCATTCTAACCAAAGTCCCTGCTCTAATATTTGCCACCAAACAAGTTGGAGTTCAGTGTTTTATTAAGCACTCACTCTAGACAAAGCTTAGAGAGGCTGTGGACATGTCTAGAAGCTAGGATTAGGACCCAAGAAGTCTTAATCACGACTCTAATTTGAATAAAAGGAAGTCATGTCTTCCAGGAATTATTAATTTAATTCAGTGCCAAGAGCTGAAATTTAGATATAGGCTGACTAGCTCTTCCTCAAACCCAGTTGTCTACATTTGCTAGACAGGAACCCTGGCATTTTCACCTTTACTATTGTGAAGCCATATATCTAGAATCACAAGCACTGTAACCTTAGGAGACCAGGTAACAGAAGAGAAGAGGAAAGGCAAATAAATGATTATTTAAAGAACCAAATCTAATACTCCTGGCTGAGTATGCCTTTTTCAGAGATACATGCTTCACAGCCACCAGCCACACTCTTGTCCAGAAACATATCTGAACAGAAACAACAAAAGCAGAGAGAACAGTGACTTAACACAAACACACTGTTTTCTCCTCCTCACTCTTCCAGCTTCCTAAATAAGGAAAACCGCAAGAGGGTCGTTGATGTTAATATGCACATTTTTCAAGCAGACCCCAATTTTAAAATTGTTTTACAAAGTGTTTGGAGCATATTTTCTCTTAGAAAAAAAATGCCACAAATGATATTTAGGTTGACAGGCACATTTATAACATCTAAAGTATGGCTTTTGTTACTTTATTATATTTGCCCACAATTCGGATCAGTACCTTGAAGGCAGGAATCAAGTCTTATTCAATTTTCATGCACAACATAACGGAGTAGTTAAAATTACCTGGGATCAAATCCTGGCTTCAACATTTACCAGCCGTGTGACCTTGGGCAAAGAACTCAACCTCTCTATGCCTTTTCTCAGATGACAGACCTGGGTCTACCCTGTCTTAAGAGTTAACTACCGCCCCAGGCCCTTCCCCAGACCCCCAAGGGGCCGCATCACCACCAGACACCCACTGGCAGTTGGGGGAGGCCTAAACGTGGCCAAGTCTATGAGATCCTTCCCAAGCTGGGCAGCAGGCTGGTAATGGAGGAAGTTGCTTGACGTGATTCTTTGCAGGTGGACCCTGTCAGGAAAAGAGAAGCCCAAAATACTCGTCACAAGGCACACAACCAGGAGATGAACACAGAGCAAAGATGGAAACAAAACAGAGAAGAGGGTGGGGCTATCAAGGTGGCCGGGAGGCAGGCAACAGAGAGGAGGTGAGTGGGGAGCGGGATCCCAAGGAGAAGGGTGAGGATGAGAGTGTATTAGGGACCCAGGGCTCCGAGGAATTTGGGAGGGGCAGGGCCCTGTAAGGGCTTGCGTGGATGCGGCAGCTGTGACTGCAGAAGTTTCCGGGTAGTGAGGGCGACGAGAGGGGAGCGGGGAAGCAGTGGTCTGGATTGTAGGCGGAAGTGGGCAACAAGAAGTGAAGTTCGGACTCGAACTATCTGAGGGCATGAAAGGACGGGGCTCTGGGGCGATGCGACTACCGGAGGCGCAGATTGCGCACGGGGTCCCGGGAACGATACACGGCCTCTCCGGTGTCAGTGCTCCAGACGGCCTCCGCCATGACAGCTGCGTCACGCCGGGACTGAGCCGGAAAGCGCGCCGCCCCGTTCCCCTAGCAACGGAGACGCTGGGTTGGGAGGTGGCGGAGGCGGTGGCCTCGCGCCGGGTAGGGGCCCAGCTCAGGCCGAGGTCACGTGAATCACTGTCTAATACGTGTGCCAAAGAAGCTCGCTCGCTCCCAACGCCGGGCTTGATGCACTTTACAAATGAGGAAACTAAGACACAGCCATCGGCCCGTTTCATATAGATTCGGAAATGGTGATGGGGACCAAACCCCGTGTTCTGAGTTCTCAACCACTACTTTTTCCATCACACCACACAGCCTTCCACTGAATGCTCAGAAACTTTGGCCCGAAAATTGGTGGGTGTGACTCACAGAAGACACTCATTTTTCCCAAAAGAGTCATGGAAGGTGATGGCACTGTGGGGGATTAGAATTTGCCACCCCAAAATGTGTCTCTTTGGCTTATTATTATCTTTAAAGATTGGCACCTGTGCTAACAACTGTTGCCAATCTTGTTTTCTTCTTCTTCTTCTCCCCAAAGCCCCCCAGTACGTAGTTGTATATTCTAGTTGTAGGTCCTTCTAATTGTGCTATGTGGGACGCCACCTCAGCATGGCCTGATGAGCGGTGCCATGTCTGCACCCGGGAACCGAGTGGGTGAAACCCTGGGCCTCTGAAGCCCAGCATGCGAACTTAACCACTCAGCCATGGGGCTGGCCCGGCTTGATTATTTTTAAGGACAAGATGCTAAAGGAAACTTTGACCGTCCCCCTAATTGCCTAAAAGAATTTAAGATAAAAGAGCCTGTCCTAGGAAGGAGTTCTCACCAGAGATAATTCTAGGTGTGGTAGACAGCAAGGCATCTAGCAAGGGCCATTTTATTAAAAGATCTCTTTTGTCTCCTTGTCTATAGATGGCCCAACAAACATTTGTTTATCAAACATTTGCTTTTCCATCTCCATGTAAATTGCCTTCCTCTCCTACAGTTTGGTGAGCAGGATGGGACAAAACTTAACCGACTGGAGGCTACTACTGCATCTGAGAGATCCTGGACCCCTGACAAGAGCCAGCAGGAGGTAAGAGTTCTTACCAGTCAGTCTCCAGGATCTCTCCCTGCATGGTCCAATGGAAGCGGGAGTGGTGAATTTTTTTCCTTTTCTAAATTTAGATTAGCAGGAGAAAATATTGGTGAAGCTAGCTTCCTGACCTCAGCAACTCTGGGATATTTGCTGTGAGTACTTGTTGGTTTATTGATCCTCGTCCTCTCAGAGATGGTCACTATTGTTCCTTGTCTCTGTCTTTGTGTCTGTGTCTTGATAGCTTGGCTTTGTGATGTTTTCAGTCTCCACCATCCAGAAGATGCCCATATCTGTGTGCATCTTGGTGGCCAATTGAGTAGACTCAGGTCTGAGACACACTCTCTCTGTCAGGCTGTATCAGCTCTCAGGGGAGTTTGTCATAAGAGGTCCTAGTTGCTTTCATAAGGGTCCTTTGTCATCTCAACATTTGTTGTTTGTTAATGCTGGTCTTACTGCCTGTGCAATGAAGGCCTTTGCTTTCTTAGACTATTTTGGGGAGTGAACTTTCTGGATCTTGTGAGGGCTTCTTGTCTTGCACTCTCTTTTGGGGATGCCTCTTGTGTCCATGGTTAAGCCATAAAGTTTTGAAGCTGGATACTGGAGGGTTACTATAAATGTTCAGTAAGATTACCTTTCCAGATGTTCTCAACACAGACATAGATGAAAAGAAATTAATCTTGTCAACTTGCTGTTTTCTTGTTTAACCTGAGGGGTGACTCAAGGGTCACAAGAATTTATGAGCTTGTTTTACAGAAGGAAAAGCATGCCTTCAAGGATCGCTAGATAAGCAGTCCCCAGCTGCTGTTGATGCCCAGAAGTCAGATGGCCCAGGGGCTTTATGGGGAGTGAAAGAAACATGGATTACCCCTTTGTTTCTCCGAAACTCTTCCTGCCAAACCCCTTAGCTCTATAAAACCCCTGCTTCCTTCTCTTGTTAAGGTGGATTTGAGAGAACCCATCCTTCCGACTTCTCTTTTGGTCAATTCAAATAAACCTTTCTCCATCTCCAAGCGGATGTCTCAGTGACTGGCTTACTGCACATGGACACACGAATTTGAGATTAAGAGGTTCGGTAGCAGTTTGAGTTGCTGTTAAGATCCTACTCCTCAAGGTGGCCAGATGATGGATCATTTAAATTGGAAAATCTTCTAAATTGGAAAAAATTTTTTAAGAGCTCCTGTCATAATTGTTTGATTGGGATACCTATGAAAAGACCAAATTAAAAAGGAAAAACAAAAAAAATGACTAGCCTTAAGACCCTGACTCAGGTTACAGTTAAATTGAGAAAATGTAAAAGTATAAGTGTTGATGAGAGTATAAAAGTTGGAATGTTTGAGCTAATTTTATATGAAGAGGTTATAGCAACTTTGTCTGAGTGTATTTTGAAAATGGACATTATGTCTGGCTGGGAATACTTCCCCTATCCAATGTTATAAGACTGAGACCTATTGATAAAGTCCTAATGGAACTATGATTAGAGGTGTAACAGGTGATAGAATTTAGATGAAATTTTGTAGAAAAATTGATATATTTACAGGCTTTATGTGAAGTGATTGCATCTCTTTTTGCCTGATTGTATTATAGATTGTATTCGGGGGATAGACTTCTTGTCTCACTGGGAAACATTTCCCCTGCCTGATTGTAAGACAGCATATAAATCTGCCCTTCAGACAATGTAAATTACACACACTAAAAAGAAGTCAACAGGGTTGCCTGAGCCTATACTGTATGAGACAAAAACTAGGGCCTAATATCAAATGCTAATAAAAAAGATAACAGACTCTCCCCCCCAGGGTAAATTGTTCTAAGATTAAATTGTACACAAAGAGGGCCTTTGTTAAATGCTTTGTGCAGACTTTTAAAGGTGTGGTACACTGTCCTAAAGTTTTAAAACAATAGCTGTGGAGTCTTTGTGTATGTGTGTCTATATATATGTTATATTTGTGTGATATTTTACCTCCAGAAGATATGGCCAAAATTAAGAGCTGTGTTTAATTGGCTTAAAGAGAGCACTTACATGAATTACTTCTAAATGTAGTAGAAACTAACTCAAATGTCTTTCAAGTTAATGTGATATAAAATAACCTTTAGTAAACAAAAGCTTGTTTATGTTTGTTGGTTTGGTTTAAATAAACGTGTCCTCAAAGTTATCAGCATTGTATATGATACAGGCATGGAGCTGGGTTTACTAGCCAAATAAGCTCATGTTATCTCTGGTAAAAATTTACCAGTAAAATAATAGCTTAAAATGATAAGCTAATTTTGCCTAATGTCTCATGAAGTTTTTGTAGGTAATCTAAACACAATCATTGAGAGCAAATAATTTAAATGTAAGTGAGATAAGAGTTTATAGATAAACTTGTAGCAATAATTATATTTTATGGCTTGAGTATTTAAAATGACTTCCAAAATCTCTTTAGTAACTTGAAATTTTGAAGTTTTGCTCAGCTAAATTAAATGATGGAAAATTCATTGAATATCTAGATCATTTGTAAATAAGATAAAATATTAGACATTAATTATTAATATAGGTTAATCTACTCTTGGCTTCTTATTACAGAGAAACTAAAAAGTGTTTAGTTTTATTAGAAAACATGTCTTGTGTTTTATTAAAAGATTGTACTATGATGTAGCATGTTTCTAGAAATTATGAAAAGTGTTTATAAACTTGCCAAGCCACAGAATACTAATGTAAAAGACAGTTTATAATTGCTTACTTCTCAGTTTTCACTAAAAATTAATGTCTGTAAGGGTTAAAAATTCTAATATGTGGTTAAAGCTACAAAAATTAATAAGGAAAAATCTTTGTATTCAAAGAAAGTAAGATGTATGTTTTCAGTAAGGAAGGTATAAGAAATAAAGATTTTTGGGCTGTTAAAAAGGTTATAGAAGGTTAATAAAAACAAAAACTGAGAAAAGAACTTTGTACATGGTCAAGTTGGCTAAGATTAAAATGAATTTAATTAATTAAATGAGTTTTAATATCAAAAGTAACCTGGTCCAAAATTAGAAATTGGTTTTCTCTCTCTTAAAAGGATAATTTTCTTAAACTTTTGTTCTGTTCTTAATAAAGAAATTATAAAAAGGTTTTTCTTTACCTTTGAGTCAATCTACATTAAAGAAAGAAAAACTATGTTTTGTCAAAATAATTTCCTATGTTCAAAAAGGCTGAAGTCTCTCTATTAAGCTTTTTAGAACTGTTTGGCTCTCTATGTTTGCTTTCATAATCTTTGTCACTTTGGTTAAATGGATAACTAAGCATTGTTTCATAGAGATCTATGATATTGTGTGGGTAAATGTTATTGATATGTGTTCTTAAAAAATTATATTACAGGGCTAGCCCAGTGGTGTAGTGGTTAAGTTTGCACACTCCACTGTGGCAGCCTAGGGTTTATGGGTTTGGATCCCAGGTGTGGACCTAGCACTGCTCATCAAGCCATGCTGTGGTGGCATCCCACATAAAACAGAGGAAAATTGGCACAGATGTTAGCTCAGGGCCAATCTTCCTCACACAAACACACACAAAATTTATACAACATTCCTAAAATTCTGATCTATCCTGGTTGTTAGTCATAATTCTAGTTATTATCTTAGTGTTATGTGTCACAGAAATAGCCAAATTTTTTGTTTTGTTTGTTGATTGCCATTTTTAAGTCTTTTGTCATTTACAGACAGTTTTGTTTTACTCTTCTTTTGCAAATATGTTTCATCTTCAGAGAAATTCATGGAAAGGACTCTGACACTTGCTCTAGAATACAGGTTTCTGATAAACTTTCAGATCATAAAACTGAACTGGGTAAGAAATTACAGAAGGCTAATGGAAAAACTGACGACTTCATGAAACTGCTAGCAGAAGACCAAAATCAAGAGTTGATTACACGGGACTAAATAAACTGATGAGGATGATTATAATTTTTATGACTCTTTGTTTAAAATATTGCTGATTTTTTAATGTTTTGTTTTTTGAGATTTGAGGAAATCTTTTTCTCTTAAGCTAACTATGACTTATAGAAATTTGGTTAATTATACTTTGTAAGCAGAATTGAAACATTTATCTTTTTCTCCCTACCTGATCCCTCCAGAATTTGGAAACTCTTAGTGAGTGAGTATTGTTATTTTCATGGCAATATAGTTATTTACATAAGTTCAGTAAGAATCTGTTCTCCTTATAACAGGATACAATTAAAAACATTGGTTATATTACCAAAGCTTTGACTGGAATGTCATATTTGAGAGAAACATGCATAGATTCAGATATGACTAGACAGCTTTTGAGGAACAAAGATTGACTTTATGACATAAAGCTACTTGGAAATATCGGCCTGGTGCCTTGCTTACAGGGTTCCCAGCAACCTTACCAGATGAGTAAATAAGGTCACTTCCCTGGTGGGTACCAAGAACCTCAGGATATTTTGGGGATCTTGAGAAGACAGGAATTCACCCAAATCTGTAGGTATGGCAGGCGGAGTTTGATGACAAGTCTTTGGCTTTGTTTTCCCAGCCTCAGGAGACCTATGAAGTTCAATCTGAGATCCCTTATAAAAAGTTACAGCAAAGCAGATTTAAAAGAGCCTATATGATCAATTGCTATTCTTGCTGTACTTATGTAAATAACTGGGCCAACTTTATTGAAACTAGACTTATTTTGCAAACCAGTTAGTCTTAAGTTGGCTATCTTTGGCAAAAATGAGGGTGATTTTAGAAATAAAAATATGTTTCAATAGAAACCATAGTATACATTTGTGGATATTAGATGCTAGTTCTGCCAACTGTGTTTGAGGCTTTTGTTTTTTACCTGTAAATTGAACTAGATCCTGAATTATTCTATTCTCCTGAAATATCTGGCTACAAATCTGCAAACTAATGTTTTCAATCATTTTCACTTGGAGTCACTGAGAACTGAAACCACCCTTGTTCCTGAATTCCTGCAATCTGCAGCTGGACAACTTTGATATAAAATTTGTAGAGATCACCACAATAGCACGCCTGTTGATGTGTAAGCCACTCAAGATGATACCTGAACACCTGATGACATCATCAGAGACATTTCAAACTGCAAAAGATGCTTTGACCTTGACATCTAGAAACTTCTTTACTGACTGTCCCCAGGGCTCAGAAACTGGTTTAGAATTTTCTTCAGCCATTAACCTTGTTTTTCTGTTTGTTTCTGTAGAAATGTGTCTTATTAAATACCTGATTGCTTGCTTACACATATAAACCTAACTTTGGGAGCCCATCTCCTGAAATGAATTTATCTGGACTGACCTATTGTCAGGACTAAGGGATGTATTCAATGAGATGGAACAATCTACCAACTCAGCTTCTGGACTGTGAAACTTCTTAAAGTTTCAAAGGTGGGACTGTGGGGGATCAGAATTTGCCACCCCAAAATGTATCTCTTCAGTTTGATTATTTTTAAGGACAAAGGACTCTGAAGGAAACTTTGACCTTCCCTAATTACCTGCAAGAATTTAAGATAGAAGGGCTTGTCCAGGAAGGAGCTCTCAACATAGATAATTCTAGGTGTGGTAGACAGGAAGGCATCTAGCAAGGGCCATTTTATCAAAAGATCTCTTTTGTGTCTCATTGTCTATAGCTGGCCCAACAAACATTGGTTTAGCAAACATTTGCTTTTCCATCTCCGTATAAATTGCCTTCCTCTCCTACAGCTGTTACTAATCTTAGAAGAAAAAAAAAGTGTCAGAAGACTTATTAGTCTTTGTATTGGTATTCACTGAGCCAGAGAAAGAAAAAACAAGGAAGCTAACAAGGAAGTACAAGATCTTACTACTGAACTGGTTTTTCCCTTGTGTATGTTAGTTCTGGATTTTTAAGCCACTTTGGATACTGCACTGGCCTCCTGAAAAGCCAATAAAGTACCATTCTGAAGTCATGCTTCATTGGACTATCAAAGGCAGGACACACTGTAACCTTGAGTCTAGCTCCCTGGCACTTTGGGGCTATCAATAGTTATCAGCCTTTGACATTTACTACTCCCTCAGCAGAGTAAGCAATTGTCCCCTGAATTCAGGAATCTCCTGCCAGTTTGATTATATGGCAGTGGGAGCCCTGGGCAACATAGCTGCTGTTGTGTAACACGAAGGACTCACCATAGTAATAGCCCCATTTATTTAGCATCTAACACAGCCTGGGTGCTTTGTCTGCATTGTCCCTAATCTTCGTAGAAAACCCTTAAGTAGGTATTGTTATTCCCATTTAATCAGTGAAGTTAGAGAAGGCCAGGGCTTAAAAGGCTGGTTAAAGTTGAATTCTAGTAAGTGGTGAAGGAGCTGGGATTCCAGCCTAGGTCTATCCTTTGAAGCCTGAACACCTTCCACTCTGCCTCACAGCCTCTCGCCTACTAGTTTATTCCATAAGAGCACACAATTTTCAACCTGGTACATAATTATTTCAAGAGATGAAACCATGGAGGCAGAAAACTAGTTCTTAAGAAATAATCTCTCTGATTTCATTTTAAAGTTGTGACTAGATAACACTGTGCCACAGGAACAACAAATGATAAAAGTGGAGACTGCCTCAACAGTTGTTTTATAACCAAAGAAAATTTATGGCAAAGTCAATCTAACATAATTATAAGCAAAATAGGTACTGTAACACATGGTATGGAAATATAAATGATCATAATTGACTTATTTTTGTATGGGTAAACTAGATTTTTATGTTTTCTTTTTCTTAACTCGTATCTATAAGTCAGGATTCTTAAAACTGGGGTCCATGAGTGGGGCTCAAGAAATCTATGAACTTTTCCCCTAGAATTTTGTGGGAGGCATTTTCTGAAAAGATTTCATGACTTTTATCAGATTCTGGAAGGAGTTTATACCTAGATTTCAAAAATGGCCTGAGCCCCACTACACTTATATACTAACATCTTGATAAAAGTCGAAAGTTTGGATTATGTAGTATAAAGGGCAAAATCTCTCATCCCATCACCAGCAGCCTGTCCACCCTCATCCCCAACCAGGGTGGTTCAGAGTTGACATTTGCTGTGTTCTCCCTAAAATAACACCATCATTTGGAAAATTTTTTTTTGGTTTAGAAAACACTTGCACAAACCATCATGAAGGGTAGATAGTATTGCCTCTATTTCACATATTTATAAACCAAGATTCATTGAATTTCTCACAGTCTTATGACTAGGAAGCATAGGTCCTGCACTTACGTTCAAGATGTTCGAACTCAAACCTATGGACTCTCCTTTGAACTATGCTGTCTCCTTATATCTACTCTTATTGCTATCCCCTCCCCAAATTTTTTCTTTCCTAAACCAGCCCCATCTGAGCCACATCAGAATAGCCCACCACGTCTTCCTTTCCCCTTCCCAGTTGGTACTTTATAACTTATTTGGGCTCTCCTCAACACAAGACTTTAGGAAAGCAGAAGAGGAAGAACATCACTACAGTTCTCAAAAAACTCTCTGGGTCCCACAGTGTCCATGCTTTGTGCCTAAAAAATAACCTTGAACTCTCTGTGGTCCCAGGAAGAGATTCTTCTGAATTAAACAATCTTCTGAGGAATAATAAGATTGACTCCTGCTTTTTTCTCTCTCTGCCTGACTTTAAAGATGGAGGAAGGGGCCATGAGGCATAAACACTCCAATTATAAAGCAGAGATTATCAAATTAGATAAAAAGCAATATCCAACTATATGCTGTCTACAAGAAGCCCACTTTAAATATAAAGATAGTTTAAAAGTTAAAGGATGGAAAAAGATATACCATACAAACACTGATCAAAAGAAAGCCAGAGTTACCAAAAACAAACAAACGAAAAAAGAAAGCTGGAGTGGCTATGTTAATAACAGACAAAATAGACTTCAAAACAAAGAATATTACCAGGGATAAAGAGGTATATTTTGTAATGATAAATGCATCAATTCATCAAGAGGACATAAGAAATATAAATATTTATGCACTTAATAACAAAACTTCAATATATATGAAGCAAAAAATTGATAGAAATGAAAGAAGAAATAGGCAAATCCACAGTTACAGTTGGAGATACAACACTTTTTCTTAGTAAATGATAAAAACATGTGGACAGAAAATCAGCATGTAGAGGACCTGAACGTCATTGACGAATTTGACCTCACTGACCTTTGTAGAACACTCTACTGCACAACAGCATGCACACTCTTTTCAAGTGCATGTGGAACATTGACTAATAGTGACCATTTCTGGGCTAAAACAAGTTCTAATAAATTTAAAAGGGGGGCCAGCCCAGTGGCATAGTGGTTAAGGTCACACACTCCACTTTAGTAGCCCAGTCTTCACAGATCTGGATCTGGGGCACAGACCTACACACCACTCCTCAAGTCATGCTGTGGCAGCATCCCACATACAAAATAGACGAAGATTAGCACAGATGTTAGCTCAGCAACAACCTTCTTGAACCAAAAAAGAGGAAGATTGGCAACAGATGTTAGCTCAGGGCCAATCTTCCTCACCAAAAATAAATAAATAAATTTATTTATTTTAAAGATTGGCACCTAAGCCAACAACTGTTACCAATCTTCTTTTTTTCTTTTCTTTTTTTTTCTGCTTTTTCTCCCCCAAATCCCCCCAGTACGTAGTTGTATATGTTTTTTCAGTTGTGGGTCCCTCTAGTTGTGGTAAATAAATAAATTTAACAGGATCGAAATAATATGAAATACATTCGCAGGCCACAGTAGAATTAAACTAGAAATCAAAAACAGAAATGTATCAGGAAAATTCCCAAGTATTTAACAACAGGCTTCTAAATAATCGATTTTTCAAGAGAGAAGTTATAACAGAAATTAGGAAATGTCTTGAGCTGAATGAAATGAAAGCACAACATAGCAAAAGGTTGGGTATGCAGTTAAAGCAGTGCTTAGAGGGAAATTTATAGCCTGAAATGTTTCTATAAGAAAAAAAAGCTCTCAAATCAGTGATCTTAATTTCAGTTTCAGTAAATGAAGGAGAGAAAATTAAAACCAAAGTAAGAAGCAGAGAAAAATAAGAAACATAACAGCAGAAATGACTGAAGTAGACAACATAAAAATGATTTTTTTTAAAAGCCACTTCTGAAATTGTGGAGGAAGGAGCTTTAAAAAGTCACTCCTCCATAAGATAATGTGAACAGGGGCAAAAAATATCAAAATAAACTTTTTTAGAACTCTAGAAATTAACCAGAGGCTTGCAATAATCGAAAGATCATTTATTCAAGCAAAATAGCCAAATTCCAGTAAGAGCAGTGAGCTTTATGGCATTTTAACTGTCTTAGTCCCTCTCTTCTCTCCCTAGCTAAAACTGGCTGTGAATAGTCTTTTCACCTAAGGGGAATGTGGAAAGCAATGAGTGAAAATTGTTTAATGTTGCAGCGGCAAACCATTGACAGTGTACCCCAATACATTCGTAGAGCCTTAGACAAAGACTGAGAGACTTAGCGGTTTAAGCCATTTAAGGAAATCTCTGTCCAATCCTTAGCTGACCAACAAGCTAACCAACCAAGCAGACTTCACTGGCCACACATGACAAAGAATACAGACTTTACAGAATTAATTCAGAAAAGTCATTAAACAAATAATCAGCAGCACTGCCACCAACAAACAGCAACAACAATAAGCCCTGGGCAAGAAGGAGGGAGTAGCCACTTTATAATATTTTAAATTTCCAGTTTTCAACCAAATTTCAAGACAAGCAAAGTAAAAGGAAAATGTTGCCCATATACAGGGAAAAAATCAGTCAATAAAAACTGTCCCTAAGGTAGCCCAGGTATTGGAATTACTAGATTAGCTATAGATATAGATGTAGGTTCTTTATATATACAATTTTTATATATAATGTTTATATTAAAAGATTTTTATTGTGTGTGAGGAAGATTAGCCCTGAGCTAACATCTGCCACCAATCCTCCTCTTTTTGCTGAGGAATATTGGCCCTGAGATAACAACCATGCCCACATTCCTCTATTTTATGTGTGGGATGCTTGCCACAGCATGGCTTGATAAACGATGTGTAGGTCCGTGCCCAGGATCCAAACCTGTGAACCCCAGGCTGCCCCTTGAGTGGAAACTGAAGGCTAAAGATAAAAAGAACTGTCCACAAATACTGTATGCTAGTTGGCAAATTTGTTTCTCAGAGGCATGTGGGTTAGCAATTCTGAAACTACTTTGTATGTATACTAAGGTTGAACAAGTAAGTAAATATATTGTAGATAATAAGAGCCCTATTTCCCACTGTCTAAGAAAGAAATTACAAATAAAGAAAGGAGTGAAGGTGAGAATGAATCCTGCAGTGCTGTGGGTCAGAAATGAATATAGATATGTATGCCTGGGTTGGTATCCATACATATAGTTCCTAGCTCTGTCTCTGAGAGAGCTTAGGGGCAGTCACTCCCCAGTAGAAATAAGCACTCCCAGTACCAGGACCTTGGTTTCTAAATACCATTCTCCGTTACAAAGTAGTCAGGGCTCATTGGAGAATTGATTCATTCTCTGAAAGAGGCAGAATGGAACTCCTTAGGCATCTCTGGGCTAGGGAGCTCCCATCAGCCAAGGGCAATCCTGAGATGGGTACAGGTATGAGCTGTTAACAATCAACCTGCTCAGCAGCTTGTCAAGGGGACCTGAGCAGGGTACCAACAGCATCTGCTACAAGTACAGTTTGGGGAGGTGATACCAGGAAACACTGATTTGAGAGTGTGGCTAAACCCAGAGCAACTTACTCTGGGAACCAAGAGAGTGAGCACGATTGACTTTTCCCAGCCCCTTCCAGGCAGTGTGCCAACAGGTAGAACAGGTGTGACCACATGGGCATTACCACACTGACATTACCTGAGTCAGTAGGAGAATAAAATAGGTCAGCAGTACCCTGAAGCTCAGCATCTGAAGCAGTTTGTTTGCATGTCCTACTCAGATCTCGAAAGCCTTTTACCAAGAAACATACTCAGCTTCTGATAATTAATTGCCCCTATCTTGGGCAGCCCCTATTTTCCCTACAATGTGTCCCAGCAGGTTAGCCCAGGTCTTTAATGACGTGTCAAGACTTGGAGCAATAGGAATGTTCTAAACAGTAGGACTCTGATGACCCTGGTTTCTGCGGCCCCTCCCCCTCCAAGAAGGCATTTCAATTTTTAGAAATACTACAGGGACTTTAAAATTCACCTTCTATGCTCCTCCCTTTCTTGATATTCTCCTGAAAATACAAAGAAATTAATCTTTTCAATAAATTCTAATAAGTGGCAGAACTTTCTGCCAACCATAGGATTCTTTCAAGTTTAATCTCGTTAAAAACCACTGATTTTCCCCAAATCAGCAATGACCTTTTGAAAGTCTATATTCAATCTACCAATAATTTTGAGTTGAGTTTTTGGCTATTGTCGCAAAAGAATCATTTGACTACAGCTCTTGGGGTTGAAATTAGGTGATGATGCAAACTGCTTTGAGTAAGGATTGATTCTCAGCAATACTGTCTGACCCCTAAGATGTGGTAGTTATGAGTTTTCTCCACAATTCCTTAATTAATTCACTTTATTCATACATTCAACAAATATTTATTGCTGGTCTTCTATGCATGGGGCACATGTTAAGCCCTGGGGATATACAGTTTCTAACCTCATGGAATTTACATTATGGTCGGAGTAGATAGACAGTAAACAAATAAAAAAGTAAAACATGGTACAATATGGTGGTCAGTTCTGTGAAAAAAAATGAAGCAAGAATGATAAGAATTGTGGGAGGAGAAGAGTTTGAAATTTTTTAATGGGAAATTTTTTTAAAGGGAAATCAGGAAAACATCCAGTGAAACTGATATTTAAGCAAATACCTGAAGATAGTGAGGGAGGCAAGCCAGGTAGATATCTGGAGAAAGAGCATTCCAGCAGAGGAGACAGCTAATGCAAAGCAGGGTGGCGGGGCATGGCTGTACAATGCGTTTATTCTCAACTGTACTATAATTATATCTGAATAATTTTAATAATATATACTGTTAAATTAAATCTGGTTTCCAAGCTCCCACTCAGCAAAGCTGACAAGATGTCCAGTGTCAGTCATTATTGACAGCCCTTCCCACTCCCTGGACTCACAGTAGAGTCTGTGTGTCCTGGAAAGGGGCCTCCAATCCATCACAGTCATTGCTGGGATGGTTGTGACCCAAGCTTGCAGCAGAGCTCATCATGTCCATCTTCCTCGTGGCTAACTCGGTCCCTGAGACCACAGCCTTAGGGATCAGTCCCAGATATCCACCTGCTACATCAGAGGTCCTACCACATCTGGGAATGCTACATGGAGCTGAAGTTCCTGGCTTCTTGGCCCTGCATCTCCAAGGTAACTAGCAATCCCTCCATCCCCTCAGGCTTCAGGAATCCAGCTCATCTCCTCTCTACTTTCCCTCCTGGCCCCAGTACCTCAGTGGAGCTCCCTAACCTTTGTGAGCTAGGTTTGTTTGTCAGTCATGTAGTTATTGCTCTTGGTGATGTTGTTGGTTGGTTGCTTGCTTGCTTGCTCCCTTTATTGTTCATTTGCTTGTTTGTTTAAAACAAAGGTTTATCAATTTCCCAGGGGTCAAGGAAACTCCAGCCCTCCAGGACACAAAGCTTTAATTGCTCTCTTGAGGGAGGGTGGAGGGAAATTTTTATTCTTTCAACAGAACAAAATAGAGTTAAGATCTCAATCAGGTTAATTTGTCACATAAACCCCTCTGGAACCTTCCCCCAGCTCTCCATCTCCAGGACCACGGGTCGCTACTTGATCCATGTTACCATTAGCTCTTGCCTAGATGCCTGATCTCTCTGTCTCCAGTCTTGGCCCCTTCAACTCTTCTCCATACTGAAACCAAAGTGACTTTTCTAAGGCAATAATCTGATGAGGTTTCAGATCTCTTTGCCAGTTAAGGAACAGTCATGTGACCCAATTCAGGACAGTGAAATGTGAGAAAAGGCTTGCCAGAATTTCTGGGGAAACCATTCTTTCTCTTCTGTGAGATTCTCGGACTTCCCCGGAATGTGGTTGTGTGCCGTCTCGCCTCCAAGGAAGGATGGAATAGAAGCTTGGAGGAGGCAAAGCCAGGAGAACTGCAGGGTAAAGGAATCGAGAACCATTGAGTGACGTCAATCCTCAAGTCTGCCCTATCTCTAGACTTCTTGGTAGAGTTTTCTTTTTTTTTTTTTTTAATATTTCAGATGATCAAAAATACGGAAAAGAGATTGGCTGTGCAACAATGTGAATATACTTAACACTACTGAACCGTGCACTTAAAAAATGGTTGACAGTAAATTGCATATGTGTATTTTACCAAAATTTAAAAAACACAACAAAAATATGGAAGAAATAGTATAATAACCACTCATTATTGTGTCCAGCATCCAACTTGAAAATTTCCCTATTAGTTAAGCCAATTTAAGTTGAGTTTTTGGTGACTTGGACCCAGCAAATGCTTGCTAAGTAATGCAGAATTTGGTGCCCACAAGTAGGAATGCTATAATTAACAGATTTTAAACTTGATGGAATTGGCTGACCTGAAAAGAGAGGGCTTGACCCTGGGTTAGAAAGGTAGCAATCCTCTCTAGGTGATTGTGAAATATTTGGTTTATCTGCCTCTTGAAGCTTAACCGTGCGAAAAATCACCTAAGGAACCTTGTTCAAACGAAGATTCTGATTCAGTAGGCCTAGGGTGGGAGCTGAAATTCTGCGTTTCTAACAAGCTCCCAGGTGATGTTGGATAGTAAGGAGTTACACTGATGTGCCCTGGAAGAGGGTCCAGGTGCGATGCGTGCTGTTGCATTAGGAGGATGAGGGGGAAAATTCAGGATGTTGGATTGTGTTAGCATCTTCTTATATCCCTTAGTAAGGTTCTACGAGAAAGAGACATGCTTAGCCTCACACTGGCCTGTATGAAAACAGAGAAAGAAGAAAATACATCTCTGTTAAGAGAGGTTCTCTATGCCTCTGACCTGCAATTTAAAAAGAATGGCTGAAATGAGATAATATGATTATGTCTATCTTGGTCAACTTTTTAGAGTTTGCCCATATTTTGAAAATATGTGTGAATAAGTGAACTCACTATAAGAAAGAGCTATTCAACACTTAGAGCCACCCAGCAAAGAAGCAGGTTGCAGTGTAACGTAATGAGCTCCCCGACTCAGTTTTAAGCTGTCACTTGGTGACCACCTGTCAAGGATGAGATAGAGCAGGGCTTCTCTAACTTTAATGCGAATTGATATTACCTGGAGACCTTGTGAAAATGCAGATTCTGGGTTCATAGGTCTGGGGTGGGGTCTGAGATTCTGTGTTTCTAAATAGTTCCCAGAAGACTCCAATGCTACAGGTCCTTGAACCACACTTTGAGTAGAAAGGATGTAGTGGGGAATCCTGCAAGGGGTAGAAAGTTCAACTAGGTTAGTAATATTCAAACCTGCCTGCATGTCAGACTCCCGCAGGAGATTTATTAAAAATGAAGGTTCTGGGCCGGCCGGTGGCGCAGCAGTTAAGTGCGCACTTCCGCTTCAGCGGCCAGGGGTTTGCCAGTTCGGATCCCGGGTGCAGACATGGCACGGCTCAGCAAGCCATGCTGTGGTAGGTGTCCCACAGTAAAGGAAGATGGGCATGGATGTTAGCTCAGGGCCAGTTTTCCTCAGCAAAAAGAGGAGGATTGGCAGCAGTTAGCTCAGGGCTAATCTTCCTCACCAAAAAGAAGGAAAAAAAAGAAATGAAGGTTCTTCAGCTCCAATGCCAGAGATTCAAATTCTGTAATCAGGAGAAGGGCCCAGACACCTGTATTTTTAACAAGCTTTTTCACTGATTCACACACAGTGTTTGGGAACCGCTGAACCAGAGGCTTCCTAAATTTATTTCAAATTCTAACCTACCTTGTCTCAAGAATCTGACAAATATAAATCAGGATGAGGCAAGGCCAGGCTGACAGTGGTTCTTCCACTATATTTACATTGTAAATATCACAGGGTCAAAACACTGCCCTACTATTTAGGAGTCGGAGATTTACACTCACTCTCTTTCCTGGGAATTCAGCATTTTCCACACTTTTGCAGAGCACACTCCATTGTGCTCTCAAAATAGCTCAATTAACAATTTCTTAAGCTCCATCAACCCATGGTGAAACAACTTAATTATGTTAAAAAGAAGAACTTTCGCATTAGGTTTCTTGGAGAATTTTTCCAAAGACAAAAATAACCAGGAAATCTAGGGTTGTGTGACATATTGAAAACATCCCACAGACAGGAGTGATTCAAACTGAGCTTGTTAGAGCCCTGATCTCTGCTCCAGATGCACTCGTGAGCCAAGAACTGCACGTCTCTAATCTGAGGTTGTAGATTTTTATTTTACAGATTTTATAAGTTCCAGGAGGCCAGAATCACAGACAGGTTTGAGCAATTCTTGTTTTTCTTACCTGCTCATCATCAATATCCTCTCTTGTGACATAGCCACAGATAGAAGGGTTCATGGAGATAGGCAAGGGCCTGGTCCTACAACTTGCGGCTAGAGGGAGAGACTGGAATTCCACTCCACTGCAGGGGTTAGGAGAAGGGCCAGGTGAATTGGTGGGATGTAAAATCCAGTGAGGACCATGGTGGGCTGCAGGTGGTAGCCTGGAAAGACGGAAGCATCAGGGAAGGCCTGTAACATATGCCCTGACAGATGTCCTGGCAGGTGTCCTGGCAGGTGGGCACTGGCCTGGGGGAAGAAAATAGGCAGGTGTACAGGCAGGCTATATCTGGGTGATCTGACCACACTGCCATCAGTCTGGGTCAGGAGGCATTCCAGTGTCCTCCCGACACACAAGGGTGTTCTCTATCAGTGTAAGCACAGTGTGTCCCTTCTGCCTCACAGTTTCCTTCCCAACTCTACTCCCTGCTTAAGCCCACTTTCCCTTCATACTCACCTCAAACACCCCTTGCTCAGGGAAGCCTCTCCACCGTCAACTCTGTTAGTGCTGCTGCTATATGCCCTCTGATTATATGTATCCTTATTTCCTAGCAGTCTTACAGTTTGCAGTTATATAATCAAAAATGTGATTTTTTTTTAGAAAGAATTACTGTTAACTCCAAGTTCCATGCAGGCAGAAATCATGTCTGTCTTGAGTCCCAAGCTATCCCCAGAGCTTAAGTGCCTGACACATGGTAGGCACTTGCTCAATAAATGAACAATTATCTTTTAATACGTCTTTTTACCCTACTAACCAGTGACTTCCTAGGAGGAGGAACAAGGGTCAATTTACCTGTGGATCCTCAGGTAATCCAAACAATTGCTCAATACATATTTATTTGAATTGGACTGAACTGAATTAAATTATCAGGAGTAGCAGTGCCTTGGGCACTGGGGTAGGATTCAGGGGAAAATTCCAGAGTTTGGACAGGGGAAGCTAAAAGTGAGGCCATTGACTCAGGGGGCCCAGGTACTTAGATCAAGGTGGGCCTCCTAAAGTCTGCCCCCAGAAGGGAAAAGAGAAAGCATGAGTTACTATCAGCACTGTAGGCTGGTTTTAAAATGTGAGGCTAGGAAACCCTGCTAGGTTGCATTCCGGGAGACAGGCATCACCATCTGTGCAGTAGCCAGGCCCACAGGGACTACGGAGGGATGGCAGCAGCTAGCTAGCTTGTGTTGCCGAATTCAAGAGCAGAAATCCTGCCTGGGCCCCCTGCTGTCCTCAGGCTGGAGATGGTGTTTTTCACCTCCACATCCCTCCTAAATGGCAAAAACAGAGCTGCCTCCTTGTGGAGATGGGGTGGTCCTCATGGTCCCCATCACTTCTCTCTTTCTCCTCATCAGACGGCAAGCAGCCCGTAGGAGGGTGTCCAAAAGTTACTAGGACAGAAGGAAGTCCAGCCGCAGAAGCCGAAAAGAGAAACTTTCCATCACTCTCCCCAGCCACCCTCATCTGTGAAACACAACCTGACAATGAGGACATGGATTTAAGCAGTTTTCTCTCTTAGTTTCAGGTTCTGACCCTCCTCAGGATTGTAACTGGAGATTCAGATGCGGCTGAGAGCACAAATATGGTATCTCAAGAGCAAGCTGATGCTGAAGTAGCTGCTCCCCTCCCATGACTAAGAACCCATCTCGATAATCATCTCTTACGTGTGAATCATGCTTTCCATGTCTGCACACACATCTCAGGTGGCCCTCGCAGCATCCTGGGATACAGGCTGGTGCTACTGTCTCCATCTGCCAGCAGAGGAAGCCGAGGCTCAGAGACTGAGTGACTGTCCTAGGGTCACACAGCTACTGAGCAGGGTTGTTAGAACCAGTGAGATCTGCTGACCCGCGCCAAGCTCACTCTCCAAGATTCATGCTGCTCAAGCTGGCTGGACACCTCCCCGGGGAGCAGGAGAAGCCCAGAGAACACGGAGCATAGAGTAAATGGGCTCACATTCCTTGGGGACCCAATTTGGCTTGATGTTAAGTAAATTTAAAATTTTTATATAAAAACTAACAGATAAGTTCTGGAGTAAGACAAAAGTGTGACTTGTTTTAGTTAAAATGTGAGTTATCGAACTTTTGATAATACAAGTAACAACATTGGTTCATTAATTGTGATAAATGTACCATAGTGATGTAAGGTGTTACTAATAATGGAAACCAGGTGTGGGTATAAGGAGCTCTGTACTATCTTTGCAATAATACTGTAAATCTAAAACTGAAATAAAAATTTCATTTTAAAAAAGTGAGATATCAAAGAAATTATGGAATCTCAGCTTCCTCCAGGGACACCTGGTCACTCTCCTCTTTTGTTAGAGGTACATCAAAGAAGATGTTTAAAAAGCATTGCCCTCGCCCTATTGTTTGCAGAGTAGAAGGACATTCTACAGCATCTTGAAAAGCTTGTATTTCTTAAGAGAAGAAGAAGAAAGCAGGACAGTAAAGGTTCTTTCACTCCCCTCCCCTGGCCTCTGTCCGCTTCTTAGCGCTTCAAGAAGATTGAGAGGTAAATAATCATTCAGCCCTCCCCAGGTTCCCACCAGAGTGGGAGGAATTTGTTACAGAGGGTTGGCATAGCACCTCACCTCATTCCAACCTCCACGACAATCTTCCAGAGGATGCTATCCTTGCATACTCCAAGTCATCTGGTTGGAGCCCCAGGAAGAAATAGTGATAACTAGCCACTTATGGTAGGTCCGGGAGAGCACATACCCTAGCACCCAGTGGGCACTGCCCACCAGTGACGGGCTCGTCAGCAGAGGATTGGGGTGCCTTCTCAGGGATGTTTATTGAGGACTTCAGTCTCCATCTGGCACAGAGACGGAAGGATGCAACTTCACAAGACTAGGGGCATGTGGGCTCTGTAGCTTCTGAAAGATCCTCCAGACATCTGGGAAATAGGTGTCGAAGTTTCACTTTAAGGTTGAAAAAGGGGCTTGAGCTGCTATTTTCTCCCAAGTGTAAATGGACCAAGATTCACATGCTCCCCATGATCTCTTGGCTCTCTCTGATTCTGTGCAGCTTAGGATGGGCAGTGGGCCTCTAAGTCAGGGAAAATAGAAGAAAGAAGAGAATAATCCAGAAATTATACTTTATAGCTATACTTTAAATAGCCACAGTACTTTAATCAGGCTAGAAAATGGTTTCCAGAAACAGCTTTAGAACTGACAGTCAAGAACTTGGACTTAAATGACTAAGTTAAGGCAAGGTAATTTTTATACCAGTTTTATCATCTCTATCATCAAAACAAATATTATTGATTGCTCTATGTAATTTAGAGCTCTTGAGGAGTTTATGATCTAATTTGGGCAACAGGAAAGATGCATAAAGAGAGAATAAATAGGAAAAGTAAAGGGGAGAAAAAGAAAACCAATGTACAATGCTCCCTGGGGCTTGGCAGATAGGGAAGGCTTCGTGGAGAAGGTAGGGCTCGAGCTAGATATTGGACTTGGACAAGAAGGGAGAGCAAGCCACGCATCGGGGATGGCTGAGGGAAAGGCACAGAAACAGGAATGTGCATGGCATGTTGGGGCGAAAAAGTAGGTTAATTTGACGAGAGGGAAGAGCTTGGGTAGAGGAGCGATGTGTGATGTAGTAGGAGAAATAGGAAGGTAGGCAGAAAAGAACCTTGGCTGAAACTGGAGACTTTGTCTTATGGGTAGTAGAGAGCTCTGCGGTGAAAACTTTAGCATAGGGAAAAGGTGGATGGAGAGAAGTGGTGGCAGGGAGACCAGTGAGAAGGGTGTGACATTAGAGGAAAACTGAGGTGATTCAGGGCAGAATCAGAATGTGGGGAAGGCAAGGAAGTGACAGAACCAAGAGACTAATGAAGGCCAAATGGATAAGAGTTGGTAACTGAGACATGGGATATGAGGAAGATAGAGGAAGAGAAAAGAAGAGAAAAAGCACCCAGGATGACTCCCTGGTTTCCAACTTGAATGATTGAGAGAATTATCACATTTCCAGCAGAATAGTCCTTCCCCTTTCTCAACAAGATTCCTCTCATTCTTCTATTTCAGTTGTCCCTCAGAACTAAAGAAAACCCCATCACAGGTCCTAAAAGTGAATAACATAGGATTCTGATCCTTTTTGTGTGTAAAGAGAACCCGGGGGTATGTAACTTGCACAGGATCGTACAATGGGGCAGGAGCAGACTGGTACTAGGACCCACTAGATCTGATGATTCACAACAGAATCCTAAACATCAGAGCCTAAGGCAACCACCACAATTATTTAATGGACCCACTTCTCTTTACAGATAGGGAAGCTGAGTTCTGCAAAAGACGAGTGACTTCTCCAGGATCACATGGTCAGTGAGTAGCAAGTTAGGACTAGAACCTGGCTTGCAGAGTCTTAATCCAGTGCTTCTCCCATTTCCACTTGTTGCTTCATGTTTCATCTGTGTATGTGTGTGTCCACGGGCATGCTTGCTTGAGTGACAGCAGGCATTTTATGGGAATAATATTTTCTCTGTGGATTTACCACAAAGCTTACCTCATCAGACTCCTCACATAATAACAATAATAATTCAAGAGTGGCCTTTGTTTAACATCCCGAGTTTATTCATGACTTATGTGATAGTTGGCTTATCTCTCCAGCTCTACCCTGACCATGTCTGGGTTTATTTTGGGTCAAACTGTCTTGGCTGAGCTCCGAGATCTGTCACCTCTCCCAGTCCTAACCCTGCATTACCCTGCCAACACAGGAAACAGAACTGACGCCTATTTCATTTGAAGCAAACTTATCAAAATTCACAATGTGTGAATTAACTGGGAGGAGAAAGAATTGGGAGTAAGAAAAGGAAAAAATAGGCAGCACATACTACTTGGTGCTCAAAGAATCTCTAAGAGCGAGATAAAGAAAGGAAGGAGAGACGGAATACTGATGGGAGATGGGAGAAAGGCCTTGACCAAAAGGATTTTTTAATAAGATAAAACAATATTTTATTTTATTTTTTCCTGAGTGGTTTTGATGGTTTGCTTTCCAAATGTGAGGAAAGACAGTTAGAAACTAGAAGAAATTATCATGTGAATGGAATTTTCATCACTTATGTTTGCATAAAAGATTTTTATGGCAGAAAAGGTTTCTGAACCACTCTGGTAGCTGGGAACCATAAAAGTACCTTTAACAACACATCCTTACACATACCATAAACAACTCAGATCTCTGAGCCTTTCGCCTGCCAGGCTCCTTCTGGTCCCTGCCCGCATGAACTCACTTTAGATTAGCAGGTGTGGTGACCATCAGGAGCCTCAGGAAGCGAGACATAGCATAGAGGTCGGAGCATCACGAGGTCACCCGGCAGGTGCAGAGAGTGATCCCCTGATGATGACCACGTTAGAAGGGGAAGCTTATGAATGGGCCACGTTTGGGTGAGGATCTGAAGCCCAAGTTGCTCAACTGAAGGATGCCAAGCAGCCGGCAGCTGCGTATTTCATATTTTGGAAAATTGTTTTCCTGCCTTCCCATCAGGGAAGAGGGGAGGGGGCTGCACCCCGGCCTCCTCCGCCCCTCCTCCCTCCCCAGCACCCCTAGGCCCGTCCGTCCCTCCAGTCCGTCCGTTTTTGAGACCTGTCCGTCCTTTGATCCCCGTCCACCATCAGTCGCCCCAAGCCCTGTCCACCCTCCGCCAGCCTCTCGTCTGCTGTCAAAGGATTTTTGATTACAGTCATGCGTCGCTTAACAACAGGACACGTCTCAAGAAACGTGTCATTAGGCGATCCTGTGGTTGTATGAACATCACAAAGTTGTACTTGCACAAATCTAGAAGGTAATGCCTACTACACACCTAAGCTATAAGGTACTAATCTCATGGGACCATCATCGTATATGCAGTCCCTCCTTGACTGAATCATTGCTCCACCGTGCATGACTGTAATGAAGAGAAGGAAAGGACAACATTCTGCCCACTCCACCAGTGTGGTTCTTGGAAATTTCCTCTGCCTGCCCCACCAGGGTATTTCCTGGAGAAGCCCTGAACGAGACCCAGCCCTTCAGAACCCAACGTTCCGCCGCTAATTGGAAAAACTCATTGATTCCAAGTTTGTCACTCAGAATCCTGATGTTATGCCAATCTCAGAAGCCACCAAACATCCAATGAATCCTCCCACTAAAAAATACTTACAGAAGGCCACAGAGCCCTTCCTGTCTGTTGAGGGAGACACACAAGCCATCCCAGACAGTTTTCTCTCACAAATTTCTCCTCATTCTGAAGGGGCTACCTGGCAATGTTCCCATCCCTCCCAAGGGCCTGTGCTGCCCAGGGACCACATTCAGAGAAACTTTGTCATCTCCACACCTCTCCAGAGGCCAGGATGGCTTACATCAGAGCACGTGGGTTCCTCCCTTCTCTAGGGTAGAACGAGTGGATGAGTTTCAGAGAGGGTAAACATTGGCACATGGAGCCTTGCTGGGGACAAGAAGTCTATTTGTTTGGTGTTCTGGGAAACCAACAAGAGGAAATGCATTTTAGCCAGGAAAGAAAAAACAATAACCTGTCCAGATGTGAATGACAGCCAAGCCAGTGGGAGATAAATGAAAACGGACAGCTGAGAAAGGGACTGGCTAGGCTTCCAAGGAAAATGGCATCTGAAACGGTGGGGATGAATGAGAGGCCATGGCCCAGTGTGAGAACTATGAGCACCTCAGACAAACAGAATGGTCACTTTGTCACTGACCGTGAGTGTCCCTTTGATCAGCCAAAGGTTTTTGTGTGCAGGATTCAGAATTCTGCTTCTGGAAGGAGACAGAGGAGAGCCAACTATATCAGTCTCATTTATAAACCATTAATTCCAAGACAGTATGTGTTTGAGTGAGTGTGTGTGTGTGTGTGTGTTTACTGCCATGTGCCAGTGGTGGACTTTATCTTCATCAGGTACTCTCTGCTGCTACTGCTATTACTAAAATACCTTGGAATCTCTGGGCTGGTATATAAGAAACTATGGCCTTTTTAGCCTTCTACTGGGCTTTCTGTCTTGCAGTCTCCATTTCTCAGGCCAATTTGCCATTCCCTAATGGGGAGACATCTAACTGTGCTAAATAGATTTAACTAGACAGAGATAAGTCCATGAAAACATGTCATCACATGTCATCACAGCTCTAAAAATACAATTTAGCCATAGGAAGTAATATGTCGACTGTGACTGCCTCCAGGTACGACTCCAGTAGTTCATTGGGGACAATCAGACCCGCATTTTGCTCTCACCCTGATTCCAGTAGTTCATTGTACGTTGCACATAGGAAGGCAGTGTTATCTCACAGGGTCTTCCATAAGGAAGTTCCACTTTGAAATCATTCAGCACCAACTATGTCAACATCCGTCTAAAGACGTAGTTTCATTCACCCATAAAGCGTGAAACCCAGAGGCAAGAACCTTAAGAAGCACGCTTCAAAGTTCAGGGAGTGGTCAGATAAAGAAAAACAATGCTTATCTGAGAAGCGGAAATATCTTGCAAAGAAAACAAGAAGAGTCTGAAGTCCCTCACTCACCTTTCCTGGACAGCTGCCTTCCTCTGAGATGCCCAGCTCACTTGCCTGGATTCATCATAAAAGAAGCAGCTTTTAACAACATTCCATCAGCTGGAGAAAAGGGATATCACTTTTTGGAAGGTAAATCCAGGGGTTTGGTTTTTGGTTGACGAATTTCTGACAGTCCCTAGAGTATTTTCAACCCAGAGTATAATTTCATAAAGAGGCTTATGTTTTAAATTGTCTGTCTGTAAAGTACACTTTCATGAAATTTCATTTTCCCTGTACCTTCCTGTTTCCTTTCTGTATAGATCTAATGAACTTGAAATTTTGAAGTCATTGAGGTAGCGATGGTATATAACATTATATTCGGGCTTTAAATTAGTAAGTTCCTGGATATCGGTGTTTTTTAATGGGCTGCCCTATAGAAGGCATGAAGTCATAGAATCCTAATAAGCATCTAAACCAACAATCCATCTCATCACTAGAGAATACGAGGCACCGGAAGATGAAGCGACTTGCTCAGAGCCACCCAGTGACAGAGGCCAGGATTTAACCTACCACCCTGACAACAAGTCCAGGGCTCTTCTCACCTCTCTAGTGGCCAAAAAAAGGGACAGTATTTTGAAATTTGACCAAAACAAAAAGTCAATGTTTTTAACCACTTTAAACCCAAAAGATGAATGTATTGGCTTCCACCATGGATTGGGCGGAAGGTAAGGGAGGGCTCCAGGGCAGCTGATAAATGAATGGGGAAGAAAGCCTTAACTGTTCCTAATTTTAAGAGCTATTCAGATCCCATTAAGGGCTCACAAGGGACGAGCTTGCTCAGAGATTGGAGTTTTGTCGTCCATGACCGCGGCAGGACCATGTACTCAACCTGGAAAGTGAGAAGATGAGGATCGGCTTCACTCAGAGCCGGGGAGATTGCATCAGCCCATCCCTGCCGTTCTGTAGTTTCCTCGCACGTCTGTCTGGAGTCACAGGCTGTTTCCTGCTGAACCTGAGCTTCTCCTCCAAGCCACAGCCCCTCAGAACCTTTCCTCTGGGCCCTTCCCAGATATAAATTCTTGGCAGAAGGTATAAAAGCTCCTCCAAGCAGAGTAACTCCCCTGGATGCCACAGGAGGCCAAGGCACTTGGCAGGTAAGGCTCATTAACGCTAGTCTTTCCTGGTTTCTGCAAAGTTGATGAAGAGGTTTCCTTAAGACTTCCCAGAAAACTTGCTACTAGATTTGGACTTATCTTCATCAGGCATTTTCTGGCGCCAGCTTTAGCTGACACCATGGCAGGTCATCTTCATTTGGTGTAAGGGAGAATGTGATTAAATCCATTATTGGCAAGGAGGATTTTCTGAGTCTTAAAACTGAGTCACAGAATCATAAACTCTTAGGGCTAGAAGGTACCGTAGACTTGTCCTCCGTTCTGTTTAGGAACTGAGACCTAACAGATATCACATGTCCAGGTCACACAGGAGGTTGGGGGAAATGAGTAATGGAATGGTGTTCTGTGTGGTGTTCTTGAGACTGGTGTGATATCACATGACCTCTAAACTATATTGAGATTTTCCAGTGTTTTAAAAGGTTCCCTAAGCCAGGGCTCTCAGATCTTCATCTCTTTTCCAGCATTTGATGCCTGCTATCTACAGCAGATCTGAACATCCAGTTAGCCCTGAATGTCTAGTACCAGGTGTCTTGAATACCCTGTGGACATCTGGTTCTCAATCAGGTGTATGAATATTAGACGGGCTTCATTTGGGGAGAATGGAGTAGTTGAATCATAACGGTTTTTATGTGATTGGGTGTCCCAAACCCTGTGGCCGAGGTGGAGGATTGTCTCTGATGTGGAGAGCTAGATAAGAGCTCTCTCCTCTCCATTCTCCTCTTGATCCTGGAGCTGCTCGAAAGATCAAATAGAACATTCTTAGGAGTGATTGGGTGTTTGTTGGTTCTCCTACTGGCTCATCCCACCATCCTCAACATAGCTCTCACCATTCATGGAAATGAATCTCACTGATTCTTTCCTTTGCCAGGCCTTCCGGCAACCCCATTGGTGACTTCTCAGCAAGTCTGAAAGCCAGACTTTGGAAGGCCTTGAGACTCAGATGTGGTCTGCAGACCAGCACTATTGGCATCACCTGGGAGCTTGTTGGAAGTGCAGACTCTTGGGTCCCTTCTATACCTTCTGAGTTAGAATCTGCAGTCAACAAGGTCCCCGGGTGATTAGCAGGCACATTAAGTTATGAGATGCCTGCTAAAGGACCATTACCACCCTCTCCCTCTGCACCCTCCAGCTGAATTTCTCTGCCCTAGGAATTTCATGCATTCAACGTACACCCAACACCTATTATGTACTGAGACTAGGCTTGGGCAATGGAAAAACAAAAATAAATAAGACATAGCCCTTGAGGAGCTCATAGTCTGATAGGGAAAACAGACTTGAAAAGAGTGATATGAGATATGAGTAAAGTATTGTAGGAAGACAGAAAAAGGAATGATCTAATTTTGCCTGAAGAAATCTGGTATACTTCACAGCGGAGGTGGCATGTGGCCTGGGTTTTGAAGAATGAATAGGAGTTTATCATGCAGAGAGGGCATTGCATAAGAAAGTGTGTGAGTAGAGGCAAGGGACTGTGGACCAGCCTGGTATTTAAAGGGTAAAGGCTGTGGCTCTGTCTCCAGATAGTGCTTCCTATCCCAGGGAAGGGCTTGGGAAATGGTTTCTGCACTGAGCATGATGATAAGAACGTGGGTAAATATCCAAACATCACAGAAGTCCCTTGTTGGCCTCTTATACTCTGAAGCCCTATGTCCTCTGCCCTCTACTTGCTTGGCTCTGGCTGCAGATAGTGGCCCTCCACGATCTTTTTGCATATCCTTTTTCCAGTGGCATGGCCTCGTATCTGCCTGGCTCTGCTTTCTGTCCCACATCCTTCCTTCACACCCACCAAGAAAGTTGGCCAAGACATGGAAAACCATTTTGCTTTGGCCTTGAGGTTTGCCACCACCACCACCGCCACTTCCCCAGTGAGGAGAGTGTGAATGGGGTTCCAAGGAAAGGAGAGGAGAAATGAGTATCTAAGCTTTTTTTCCTGTTCAGATTTCTCAACTTTCATGTCTTCAGCTACAACATTTTCCTTCCTCAGTCTGTTTTAGATGATGCCCTTTTTTCATAGACTAACCTTTTACTTTTTGGTTATATTTAATTAAGAAATACAGTAGTCATTGAAAGAATAATATAATGAATACTTGTGTGCTCACCAGCCCTCTTAAAAAATCAATAATATGGTGTTTGCCAGGGGCTGGGGGTGGGGAGAAATGGGGAGTTGGTGTTTAGTGGGTATAGAGTTTCAGTTTTGCTAGATGATCAGAGATCATCTGTGGAACAGAGATCTAGAACAGAGATCTGCTGTACAACAGTGTGAATGTACTTGTCACGACTGCACTGTATGATTAAGAGTAAATTTTATGCTATGTTTTCACCACAATTAAAAAATATGTACCAATGATACCTTTCACTCAAAACCATCATCTTTATTTGCCTGAAAGGGCAGATTTCTACTGGTTCAGTGGTCTCCTTGAGTCACAAAGAGGAAGACTATGGTTCTACTTGGGACCATAGAGGTTTAAGGACAAGAGCCCACCGAGGGGCCAAGTCGCTTGAGAACTCCTCTTGAAAAAAAAAAAGTGCTAGGGAGAATCTTGGCACTTATTTGTACCTTGCCTTTTTTCCTAGAGTTAGTTTACGAAAAGTACATTCAACAAGATAAACATTATTAGGGGGATCATAAAACGGTAGAGGGAAAGATGAGGGGAGCATGAGGGAGGCTGAAATTACAGGGTCCAGATACACAGTTCTCCTCTCTGGTCTGGCCTACCCCAAGGAGATCATCTGAAGAGTGTCTAGAAGACCAGCTGGGTGGCCTCTCAGGCAATGCTCCAGAACCACAATTTCTCTGAGGGAAGCTTTGAGCAGATATGGAGGCGGCAGCCAATCTGTGGACGTTCTCCCCAGTGTGTTTCTGAAGTCCAATGAGTGGATGCACACTGAGGGGAGAGCTCGTGCCCTCTTGTGAAAGCTGAAGAGCCTGTCACGAGCATGGTCTAAAAACATGATCGCTCCATCTGCACACCATAGGCACCTCCTTGGGCTGGAGCTAGAATCTCCTCAAAAGATATTTTGGGTCTATTCCACCAAACCTAATGACCACTCTAAGCCCAAACCCCTCATCAGCAAACAAAGCTGCATGAATTTTACTCTGATGATTTAGGTTCAGAGTTAAAGCTCACCTTGAAGGGGTTAATCTAAGAGCTGGACTCTCTCCAGGCAGCTTAGGACACAGTTGTGGGTTCAGGGGAGCTCTGAGCTTTGTCACAACTTTTGTTCATGTTTTCCCATCAAATCAGCTCTTTGAGAAAGGGTGAAGCCCCTGCCGGTTTCTGAAGGGAGGAGCTGAGGGTCTCCTTCTCAGACACACTCCCACGGAGCTGGGCCAGAGGCAGGTGGCTTGCAGGGGGCAATACATCCCAAGGGAAAAGAGGGAGGGGAACTCCAAAGACGCGTTCCAGGTTTGGTACAGCATTTATGACACCTGTGATAAGACAGGTAGAGGATCTCCAGTCATGGGCTGTCAGGGCAGAATCCAACATCCTGGATCACTTGGTCCAACCCTCTCACTTGGCAGGCCAGGGGCCCAGAGATGTTAAGTAGCCTGCCCAATATCACAGAGCTAGGTAGAGCAAATGCAGAACCATGGCTCAGGACCTCCTGATCCTGAAGCCTGAGTTCTTTCCCTTCCGTCACTGCTTCTTTCCATGTCTCCCAGTCCCCAGCATGGGCCTGCACAGATGGTAGATGCTTAGTTAGTTATTGTGGTTTCCCCTTTTCTGTTCCAGTGTTAGGGTGTCTGGTGTTCCCTGGGCTTTCTCTGCTTTACCATCCCCTTTCTGTGATTCTTTTCTTCCCATGGGAGCTCTACAAGGCTCACACCATCTTTCTGCGTCTCATTTCAGCGATGCGGGTCCTTGTACATCTCCCAGCCCTTTTAGCTTCCCTGACTTTGCTCCAGGCTGCAGCATCTGCCACAAGAGGTAAGTGTCTCCCTGTATTGGTTTCCTGGGGCTGATGCAACAAAGGACAGCAAACTGGTTGGCTTAAGACAACAGAAATCTATTCTCCCACAGTTCCAGAGGCTAGAAGTTCAAAATCAAGGTGTTGGCAGTGTCGTGCTCCTCTGAAGGCCCTAGAGGAGAATCCTTCCTTGTGTCTTCCTAACTTCCAGTGGCTCCCAGTAATCCTCGGTGTTTCTTGGCTTACAGCTGCATCACTCCAATCTCTGCCTCCGTCTTCACACGGCCTTCCTCTGTGTGTGTGTCCTCTCCTCTTGTTGAAAGACCACCAGTCATTGAATTTAGAGCCCACCCTAATCCTGTACATGTATGACTTCTTCTTAATTAATTACATCTGCAAAGACCCTTTTTCCACATAAGATCACATTCTGAGCTTCCATTTGGGGATGTATTTTTAAGGGGTGTATTTAACACCACATTCCCCTTGTTCAGAGACTGCATCCTGCCTGCCATGCTCCAGACCCCAATATGAGTGAAAATAAGGAATCCCACCTCTACCCCACACCATTCCCTTCCCTACATCAGGGTCCTAGTGATCAGCTAAGCCCTTTGATGGACTTGCTTAAGGGTCCACCTCACCAAGACCAGAAAATTTCCTTAGCCCAGTAGCCTGAGTGGTTGCATACCTTCTTAGTCCCATCACTGGGTATTCTAGGGGACTTTTGAAGAGCAATTTTGACAACTTATTGAGGATCAGAGCGTATTCTTCCCATGCTGTGATTTTTCTCCTTGAAGATTCTTGTGAATGTTTCCCAACCTTGATCTTCTACTGGCTCATATTTGAGGGATGGGGTAATGGCTGGGAAAGAGGGAGACAGAGGCAGAGGACATCTTGAAGGATCGACATCTGATACCCTGCTCCTTGCTTCTCCCCATCCAAGAGCAATCTCCCACGACAGCTGCCATCTCTGATGCTGTGAATCAGGTCAAGGTCCAAGTCAACAAGGCCTTCCTGGAATCCCGGACCAGGTACGACACACACACACACAACGTACGGCCCTTCTGGGGCTTCCTGTTAACAACAAGCACATCTAGGCCAGCCCCGGAAAACCAACAAGCCAAAGCAATTATACAACCTGCCCTTCCACCTCCGGGTATGTGGCAAACAGGATATCAGCACACAACTCCTAAAATCCTCAGCCTATAAATTACTTTGAAGAGGCTATCTTATCTAATCCTATGAACACTTTCTTCCACATGGCCAAATGTTTCCTTGGGTCATGCCTTCCAGAGTCTCAGAAAGTCTGTACATAGAAGTTGTCCATTCATTCAACTCATATTGACTGACTTAGGTCAGGTTCCCTAGAAGCAGAGCCTGAGAACGGGTTCTGCAGGTCTTATTAGGTGCAGGTGACTTATTAGGGTGTGCTCTCGGGAAAGTTGTCAGAGTGAGAGAGTAAAGCCAGAGGGGCAAGAGGAGAGAGTTAAGAAGGACGTGGTTTAAGGTCTAGCCTCAGCCGACCTCACAGGCAGATCTGGAGCATAGGTTGCACCTCAGAGCCTGTCTCATCTTGGAGTAAGGAAGTGGAACTTTCATCTGCCAAATGTTTCCTTGACGTCAGTCAGATGTGCTGCAGGCTCAGGGCTGAGGGTGGTGCCGCATGCGGTGTAACTGCCAGGCACCTCCAGCCATGCAGCCCCATTGGCTCAGAATCAATCGCCCAGGTAGGTTTCAGGTGTGAGGCTTCAGCAGCTGCCCCCTCAGCAGCTAGGGGTGGAGCACACCAGCCCTATAAAGGGACCCAAGGGCACTTGGGGATAGGGATCCCGCAGGGCACCAGCAGAGTCAGCCACCCTCCAACCATGTGCGGGGGCAGGGATCCCTGAAATAAGCCATGCAGACTGGGTCCCTGCCCTCAGGAAGCCCATACGTGAGCTAGACGAACAAGAGTGACCATTGTGTTGAGCAGAAGACAGGCTTATTCTTTCCACTCGCTGTCCATTTCCACTAGACTTGGGGCTTCCTTCCTTCTTGGCCCTCAGACGACCTCTCAAGCAGACCCGTCACTTTTTGCTGACTTTAGATGACAAGATTTGCTCTGGTCACTCCTCGTCCCGACAGCACAGCAGTGTCCTTTCGGGAATTCAAACGTCAGCACAAGAAGACAAAGCCCAGAGCTTCTCACTTCCCTCAGCTCAGAGCTGCTTTAGGCTTCCAGTGAGGGAGGCAGCACAGTCTGCTTGTCCCTCCCTCCTGGGCTCCTCCTTCTCCCCCAGCCCAGCTTTCTGACTCCTGAGGGGTTCAGCTAGGGGAGAGAGGAGAGAGACAGGATGGCAAGTCACCTGGACAATTTAGTGCCTTGTGGGAGGTCTGAGGCTCCCTACTTGGGCACTTTTCAGCTCTCTCTGAATCTGCTGCCAACTCCCTGACCCAGGCAGGTTTCTGGCCAGTAGCTTACAGCTCCACCCCTCCGCCTGGAAGCATCCGGCTCACCCCCTCCCCCCTCCACTCCCTCTTGAGCCAGGCTCCTTTTAGGCAGCCTCCGGAAGACTGAAACCTTCGCCCTGCTGCTGGAGGATGTGCACATTTGGGGCCCAGTGCTGCCCTGTCTGGCTTACTCTGCTGTTAGGTGCACAGCGTCAGCCACCACTTCTTTTCTCTGGCTCTTTGAGCAGGTAGCAACCACCGGCCATGACTGCAGGACACAAAGTCGAGCCCTCCTCCTAAGGCCCTTGTCATGAGAATTAAAGCAAAGAGGAAGCCCCATGGTGGCAGGAGGGAAATGCCTGGCATTTCAGCAACTATCTCCAAATGAAAATTCTTTCTCTGTCCTTAACTTTAACCCTTTTATAGCCCCAAGGTGGGGATAGAACAAAAGCCACATAATCAGTGTTCATCAGCTCCTTTGTAAGTCATACACAGGACCACCAGCCCTGCTTTGGAACTCGTCCCCACTGGTTAGTTCTTGGACTTAAGGGCCTCGTGGAGATGTAAGGAATCCGACTGAAACATCTTGCTACACAAGCACACTGACAATCCAACGACGCATGCTTTGTGATAAGGACAACAAAGGAAATAACCAGAGCAATAGTTGCTGCTTTAGGTACAGGGATCAGGGAAGCCTGATGGAGGATGAGAAGGAGCCAGCCATGTAGAGAGCCAGGGGGATGGCATTCCAGGGAATGGGAACAGTACAGGCAAAGGTCCTGGGGCAGAAAAGAGCTTAGGGTGCTTAGGAGACAGGAAGAAAGCCAGTGCTGGTGGAGATGGTATGCAAGCAGGAGCACACAGGTGAGGATAGAGACATGGACCCTGAGGGCCACAGAGTCAGAAAGCAGACTAGTGGTTGCCAGGGGCCGGCGAGTAGGGTGGGAGGAAGGAATGGGGAGTGACTGCTTAATGAATATGGGGTCTCCTTTGCGGGTGGTGAAAATGTTTTGGAACTAGATAGAGGCGATGATTATACAACATTATGAGCATGTATGCAGCAAGCAGATGGCTTCATCCACGTTAAAGCAACAAAGCGCTTTAATCAGACAGTGGCGTGGTCTGCTTTTCATTCTAAAAAGCGCACTCCAGCTGCCCCCTAGGGAATGGAAGGGAGAGGGACAGGAGTGGAGGCAGAAACCCAGTTAGGAGGCTGCTGTGGCCGTCCAGACAGGAGAGGACGGTGGCTAGGACAAGGGGGAGGCCTGCAGATGGAAAAAGAGTTCAACCAAAGCCCGGCCTCCTCCCACGGAGCCCAGCCCTGAGGCGAAGCAGGAGGTAAGTCCCTGGTGAGTCAGGTTCAGGCAGGAGAGCCAGGCAGAGAGCAGGGCAGGGGAGGAAGCGAGGAGCGCCTGCACCCTTGCGTGGGGCCTTTCCAGTGGAGCCCTGGGAGGCCCAGCATCCCACCTTCTTTGTTCATGGGGTGAGGGACCCTGTGGGACCTGGCTGATGATGACGATGATACTGATGCTAACACACGCGTTTAGTCTGTGCCTGACACAGCTCTAGGGTATCTATCCTTCCCAAAATCCTATGACGTGCTAAATTGAACTATATGAAATAGCTGTCTGCAAGTTCAAAATGATCAAATAGCATGGAACAACCTAAGGTTACTATCATTATCCTCATTTTATGGGTAAGGAAACTGGGTACAGAGAGGTTGAGTAAGTTGTCCACAGGCACACTAGTAAGTGGCAGTCAGGAGTCAGACCCAGCCAGTGTGTTCCAAAGGTCACACGCAAGGCCTTGGTGTAAGGAATACTTTGATCCTCGCTTTGCAGAGGGGCAGGTCACTCAGAGGTCATATCAGTAAACCAATCCTGGTGGAACCAGATTCAAACCTTGCCTCTAGGCCCAAACTCTAGGTCAGTGCTGTCCAATAGAACTTTCTGCAAGGACAAAATGTTCTATGTCTGTGCTGTCCAGTACAAGAGCCACTAACTACACATGGCTATTGAGCACTTGAAATGTCACTAGTGCCACGGAGAAACCGAATTTTTAATTTTCCTTAATTTTAATGAATTTCCATTTAAATAGCTACACGTGGCTAATGGTTACCATATAGGACAGTGCTGAAGTCTGGGCCACTGCGCCATGATGTCTCCTCCAACAGCAGCAAAAAGACAATCTGGCTTATTTTCTGGGGTTTACTTTATCGAGTTGGGGGGAGGCTGGAGGCGGTTGGCCTGGTGATTAGAGCACAGTCGTTACCATTTTGTGCCTGCCCCACTCACGCATGGAGCCACCAGGCTGAGACATGTGCCCCTGGTGCTTGAAATAGAGTTAACCCGATCTATAGTGACAGGCCACGTGTTACAGCCAGTGAATTGTACCCCAGAAGCAGGGTTGTCTTTTGTGAGAATTTGAGCCACTTCCAATATTTCAGAGGCTTAGAGCCATAGAGGCCATCTCATAGAAACCCTCATCTCACACATGGAGAAACTGAGGCACGGGGAGGGGTAGATGGTCCTCATGGAGGAACTTTGTTTTTTTAATTTTTTTTCTTCCTTTTTCTCCCAAAGCCCCCCAGTACATAGTTGTATAGTTTTAGTCGTGGGTCCTTCCAGCTGTGGCACGTGGGATGCCGCCCCAGCATGGCTCAACGAGCGGTACCATGTCCGCACCCAGGAGTCAAACCAGCAAAACCCCAGGCCACTGAAGTGGAGTGGGCAAACTTAACCACTTGGCCACGGGGCTGGCCTCTGGAGGAACTTTCGGTTTTTTGAGGAAGATTAGCCCTGAGCTAACATCCATGCCCATCTTCCTCTACTTTCTATGTGGGACTCCTGCCTCAGCACGGCTTGACAAGGTTGGTGCCCATGATCCAAACCCACATGCCCAGGGCCGCTGAAGCGGAGCTTGCAAACTTAACCACTACACCCCCGGGCCAGCCCCTGGAGGAGCTTTTCTCATACACCTTGCCCTCGGTCATCTCTGTGTTGTCACCAGCTTCTTAGTAAAAGGGTTTTTGGTTTCTCATTTTATACACGGGAAATTAAGAATAAAAAGGCTGAACATCTGGCCCAAGAAATGGTCAGCAAGAGGCTGGCTGCCACAGCCCAAATCTGAACAGCCCCCACAATAGCTCTAGGGCCAGATGCCATTAAGGACATTTTCATGGGCAGAACGGAAGGCCCACTGGCATGTTATTTCTAGAATTCTCGGTCCACAAGGCTCAGTGAGATGCCAGCTACGTGTCAGGGGTTCCTCAGTCTGAATTAGTCCGTCCTGGATTTTGGGTGTTTTTAAGGTTCCCCAGTTGACGCTGACGCAGCCAGCACAGCTGCAACCCTTTGATTCTAATTCAGGAAGTGCTCACGTCCATCTGCCTGCCTTCCCTCAGAACCAGACCTCGCAAAGCTTAACGACACACTGGAGCTTCCTCCTCCCAGGAGAGATTTTCAGAGGCGTTAGAAGGAAAACGTGGAAAGATCCTGAGAGCACAGGAAGTGCTTGTTTTCCACATGCTGCCCGCACCCCTTGGCTGCTCCCTAGACACACACCACCTCACATCCCATCTACAGGGTTGAAGCTGAGGGGCCCGGCCATGACTCCCCCATTGCTCTCCGTTGTAGGCTGAAGACCGCCCTGAGCTCTGAGTCGCCCAGCACTCGACAGCTCTCCGAGTACCTCAAACATGCCAAAGGCAGGACACGCACAGCCATCCGCACCGGGCAGGTGTGGGAGGACTCCTTAAAGAGACTGAGGCGGAAAGCGACCTTGACCAACGCCACAGGTACAGAAAACCCACCAGCTCTCTGATGGCAGGAAGGAGTCATCTCTCTGCAGGAGAGAGCAGAAGCCACCAAAAGCTGCATTCCCTATTAAGAGCTCTCTCCTCAGAGAGGCACTCCTGTCTCTCCCTTCTAGAATCATAGACCTGCAGAGCAAGGAGGGGCTGAAATGATAGCTGGGTCAATGCTCTTTTTTGCAGAGAAAGGAACTTAGGTCCAGCAAGGTCACATTGCCAACTCCAAATGAGGGGACATTCATGCTCTTTGTATAAAACCATCTGCAAGGCCTCTGTTCAGAGGAAATACTTAAGTCAATAAACATGGGCTCCATGTCCAAACCACAATGTCACCACTTCCGCCTGTGAATGGGACATTTAAGCCACCTGTGTCAAGGGGATTTACTGGGATAATGTCACAGGAGATGAGATTTACATCTTGTTCTGCGTAACATGGAGCTGAAACGATGAGCTGATGGATTGGTCGTGACCTCCTCCAACCTCTCCAGCCCCACCCCCTGCCAAATGTCACAGCTCACCGAGTGTCATGGAGGAAGGGGTCTGGTCCTGACCGGAAGAAGAGGCTGCAGGTTCTCCCCAGGAAAACATCAAGTGGGGGAAGATCCTTGGCCTAGGACTTGGGCAAATTCCAAAGATCCCAAAGAAGGAAAGTGGGACCAGGTAGGGAGAAGTAGGGGGCACTTTGGCTTCTGAGACTCAAAAGGTGCTGGGGTTGAAGGCTGGCCCCTGCCAACCTCCGCAGAGGATCCCCCAGACAAAGCCCACAGAGAGCCAGATTCCCTGCCTCTCTTTCCTTGCAGGTGCCAGCATGGGTCACAGGCTGCATTGAGGGTCTGTGCCCACATGGAAGCCTCGGATGCGTCAAGCCGCCACTGTGTTACTCCTCCCCAGCCACAGTGGCCCTCGCTTAAAAATTACCTGCCCTCCCCACAGCTTTCTTGTCTAGATTTCTGCTTGCTTGCTGCTTTAGATGTCAGTGAAGCTTTAGAAGAAAAGCAATTTTACCAAACTAACTCATACTAACGTGTACTTAACCACTCAGGGGTATTTTCATTCTAAAAGAAAGATCTGTTGATTCAAAAGATCTGGTAGGCAAAGAATTACTAACAATTCTGGGGACTTTCACAGTTTACTATCTGTGCGGCTTTGGGCAAGTCTCCTGAGCACCATGGTCTCAGTTTATTCTCTGTAAAGCAGGAATTAAAATTCTTACTTTAAAGGGCTGCCGGGAATAAATGAGAAAACACCGGAGAAAAACTTAGAACATAGAATGCATTCCAAAAAATCTAACTTCCCCCTGGTTTCCGTTTCCTGCGTTCCCGCAGTGCGTCAGAATGGAGGAAAACCTCAGCCCCTTTAGCGTCCCTTCTGTTTCAGACCCCAGCCTGGACTTGACTGCACTCTCTTCCGAGGTGGGCTGTGGTGCCTCTGTTCCTGTGGTGGAATGCGACGCGCACAGCCCTTACCGCACCATCACCGGCGACTGTAATAACAGGTGAGCACGCAGGGGAGAGTGTGGCGGCAGGCTCTCGCAGTCACCACACCTGCCCACCCGCCCAGCCCAGCCAGGGGCCCTGGACCTTGGGCATTCCCGCAAAACTGCCACCGCCTTACCCTCCTGGACTTGGGTCTCACCGGAATCTGTTCTGTTGGAACCCTGCCCTGACTTCCCCACCTTCGAAAAAGACCGCTCTATCCCACAGGAAGCAGCACCCTTCCTCAGGGCAGAGGAACCCCGCGCCTTCAGGGAGGGGGAGTAGTTCAGAAACCCCACATTTGAGAGGCGCCTCCTCCGCGCCCCCTTTCCTTCGAACAGAGGCTCCCTGGTCCTTCCCCATGGGATCCCCATGGGGTTTGCGGAGAAGCAAACCCTGGAGCTGACCGGCGGAGGCTGAAGGCGGGTCTTGCTCGGTTTCAGGAGGAACCCTGCGCTGGGCGCCGCCAACAGGGCGTTGGCGCGCTGGCTGCCCGCTGAGTACGAGGACGGGCTCTCCCTGCCCTTCGGGTGGACGCCGAGCAAGACGCGGAACGGCTTCCCTCTCCCGCTGGTGAGGGCGCGCCGGGGGTGGGGGCGAGTCCCGAGCAGCAGAGTGAAGGCTGGACGCGAAAGGGGAGAGGATGCACTAATCAAACACACACGGCAAGGAAGAAGAAATAAGTGGGAGGACAGAGGGATGCGCCACGGAGCCGCAGGAGATGGACATTGGGACTTGCTCCCAGGCGATGTTCCCTAAACTACCACTAGAGGGCAGCAGAGCTCGGAGCCGTGAGGCCAGATACCCCGGGGGGCCTCCCAGGCAGATGGCCTCCCTGCCCCATCCTTACCCTGCTCCAGCCCCTGCAGTGCATCAGCTGTTGTTTGCCTGGAGGTCCTATCTGTTGGCCTCATCTGAGTTGGCAGCCCCTCTCCAGAGCCCCTCTTCCATTCCCAGACACCTGGCATCTCCGTGGTACTTACTTCAGGGGCAGCCTGTCTTTGTTTCCCCTCTCCCTAGTGGAAAGGACACTGGCCTTGCAAGTCATCAAGTCATACATCCTGCATTCAGTCCCATCCCTGACCCTTTGTAGCTGCAGGACCTTGGAGAATTGACCTTGCCGCTCTAGGACTCAGTCTGCTCATCTACAAAATGGGGATAATGCGCCCCACCTCACAAGCTTGTCATGGGGATTCAATGTACCTGTTACATTGTAGGTACTCAATAACCTGTAGTTGAATCTGAATCCTCAAAGCACTTTTTCCTCCAGTCCTCCTTCCCCTTCTGTTTCCGTCTGTAGGCCCGTGAGGTGTCCAACCAGATCATGGGATACCTGACTGAAGATGTGCTGGACCACAACAGGCCCCTGCTCTTCATGCAGTGGGGTCAAATTGTGGACCATGACCTGGACTTTGCCCCCGAAACCGAGCTGGGGAGCAGCGAGTACTCCAAGGAGCAGTGTGACGCGTACTGTATCCAGGGGGAAAACTGTTTCCCCATCATGGTAGGCCCCTCAGCTGCCTGTCCCTGACAAGCCCCTTGCCTCCCTCAGGTAGCAGACATTCCCAGCCTGACAGCCAGGGTCTCTTGGTAGGCCTTGAATGCTGACTTGACAGCTTCCCTAGCCACATGCATCCATTCATCCACTCATCCATTTATTCAGTAAATAGACATTAATCATCCACTGCATGCCAGGCAGTGCACTAAGCACTGGGATTCACAGGTGAGTAAGACACTGTTCCTTCCCTCAAGGACAAGGGCGTGTGTGGGAAATGGACAAGTAACCACTACTGGCAAAATTGGGAAGTTTGGGGAGGGTGGTCTCCATCCCTTGCCCAGCAGCAACCTGGGGACTTATTAGAAATGTAAAACCTCAAGCTTCACCCCAGACATTGGGAAACAGAATCTACATTTTAGCAGGATCCCCAGGAGATTAATTTCGTCTGCAGTAAAGTTTGTGGAAAGCTGCTCTAAGTCATCCTGGGGTCTGAGAAAGCTGCTCCCAGAAAGAGCTGAAACTCGAGAGATGAATCAGAGTGAGCAGCAAGGATTTGTGGGAGTTTCCAGCAGGAAGGGAGAGGAACTTGCAATGGTGCGTCTTTGCACCTTTTCTTCTTATTCACGGATTTACAGTTAGAGAGTGATTTCATCACTCAAACAACAAATCAAGGCTCTGTGCTGTGGTATAAAGAACATGAGCTGTGGCGTGAGGTCAATCTGGATCTGAATCTCACATCTTCGTCTTCCGGTTTGTAAGTTGTTGGGCAAATTACATAACCTTTCTGAACCTCAGTTTTCCCACCTGTAAAATGGGACTGAATTATCTACCTTACAGGGTTTCATGAGGACCAAAGTGAGATAACGTATGCATGATGCCTAGCACGTGGTAGGTCCAAAAAAAACCCAGCGGTAGTTATTGTTAGTAGTAATTATTAACAAACCCTTCCTAGCTCATGTCCTGCATCCTTGTCCAGGATCTCAGGACTCCCTCCCCACCAAAAATTTGGAGCCTTTGCTATGAAAGAGAGCAAAGAGCTGAATGATTCCCTTCAGCACTTTTATCCAGCGAGATGTAATGAACTTCAGGGCAGGAGGTGTAGCGTCAGCAGGAGGCTTCTGAAGTCTGTTTGGTCCCAGGGTCCCAGGAGCGCGCCATCAGCATCTTTGCCAGCTGCATCCAGCTTCATCCTCTTCCCTGGGGAGAGGTTGCCAGGGCCCAGCTGTGCCACCTCAGCCCAGTCACCCACCCCAATCTCTCCTGCAGTTCCCGCCCAATGACCCCAAGCTGAAGACTCAAGGGAAGTGCATGCCTTTCTTCCGAGCCGGATTTGTCTGCCCCACTCCACCTTACCAGTCCCTGGCCCGAGAGCAGATCAATGCTCTGACCTCCTTCCTGGATGCCAGTTTTGTGTATGGCCCAGAGCCCAGCCTGGCCAGCCGCCTCCGAAACCTTAGCAGCCCCCTGGGCCTCATGGCTGTCAACCAGGAGGTCTGGGACCACGACCTGGCCTACATGCCCTTTGACAACAAGAAGCCAAGCCCCTGCGAGTTTATCAACACCACTGCCCACGTGCCCTGCTTCCTGGCAGGTGAGTCTAGACTGGGAACAGAGGGGCCCACAGGCAAAGGGATTATCCCAAGGACTGAGAGCAGAGGGAGGCCGGAAAACTTCATGAGACTGCCAGGCAGCTTCTAGAGAGGCTTTACCATTGCTTTTCCTGGTCATCTTCTTAAAAAAATGCACACCAAGCCACTACTGCTTCTGGCAGTGGTCCAGGACTGGCAGAAGGACCCAGATGAATCCAGCATCTAAGAACATGTGTTCACTGTAAAAAAAAAAAAAAAAAGAATCAAGGCAGTCCAGAGAAACACTAAGAAAATCTGCAAAATCCACCCACAGATAATCATTGTTAACCTTTAATGCCTATCTTTCCAGTGTTTCTTCCATCATAGTTATAGTTCTACAAAATTGAGGTCATAGGGTAAGTGACGCTCTGTAACCTGATGTCTTCACTTAACAGATCACATCACTAAACATTCTTCTACAACGTGATTTTTAAGGGCTGCCTGCTCTTCCATGACATATGTTACCATAACTTACCTTATCAACCCTATCCAAAGACATTTAAGTTCTTTCTAGTTTTTCTGTGATTTTTTCGTTGTTTTTTAGGTAATGAAAATGATTGTTAATGAACGGTTGTGCTCATTTTTAATAATTTTATTGAGATAACTTCCTAGAGAAGGAAGTTCTTGATTAAGAGGAATGTATATTTTCTTTTCTTCTTCTTCTTCTTCTTCTTTTTTTTTTTTTTGGTGAGGAAGATTGGCCCTGAGCTAACATCTGTTGCCAGTTTTCCTCTTTTTGTTTGAGGAAGATTGTCTGAGCTAACATCTGTGTCAGTTTTCCTCTATTTTGTATGTGAGATGCTGCCACAGCATGGCTTGATGAGTGATGTGTAGGTCCATGCATGGGATCCAAACCTGCACACCCCGGGTCACAGAAGTGGAACATGCAAACTTAACCACTATGCCACTGGGCTGGCCCCCAAGGAGGAATGTATATTTTTAAGGCTTTTTATAAACTTGGCACAAAGCCCTTACTCTACACAGCCTGTGCACAACCAAGCTCCCCGATTCTGTTCATTCCAGGAGCTCATGCCCTCCTGGTCCTCTCTGCCTTTGGCTTCTGGAGGAGGCCTTCCCATTTGCAAAAATCTGCTGTCCCATGACAAACCCCCTCCCCACCCAGACGTGGCAGAAGGCTGGCCCATGGGCCCAGATCGCTTTGATTCTGTGTCCACATATGGCTCACATCAATCCAGACACAAAACCAAGCCCTTTCCTCTTTCCCACAGAAATATCCACTAAGACCAAGCGTTTGTAAACGTAATAGACTTTCTTGCAGATTAGGGGACACACGGAGAAGTCCCTTGTGAAACACCTGGTCTTTTACCGTTTGACTGACACCCCCTCATGCTGTTCCTCCCTCCCTCCCCACAGCCCCCATCTCCAGGTTCTTCTCCCTTTATTACACAGAGGAATTCAACCCTACCCAGACTTCTGCCCTCAAACTTGCATTCCTAAAACCTTCCAAGTTGCTGCACACAACAAAAAGCCCCTTGTTTATTTGTACGGCCAAGCCTTAGAGGGCAGTTGGGATTGTGATTAGCAAACGTTCACTTTTTAATGTCGTCTGTAGTGTTTATCGGAATCTTGTGAGGTCAGCCTTATTATCCCCATTTTCACAGATACGGAGACTGAGCCTTAGAAATGTTAAGTAATTCATCCAAAGCCACACAGCTTAGAAGTGTGTGTGTAGGGCTGAGATTCAAACCTGTGAATCCCGACCCCGACCCCTTTCCGCCTGACTTCCCCTAAGTTAACTGGAAGGAGGGGCTTAGGAGAGGGTGTCTTTGGGGCACCATCATTTATTTCTTTGTGCAGGTTACTGGGTTCGGGGGCTGCTCAAGGGGAACCCACCTTCCTGCCTTCTGGGCTTTCAGGCGATTCCCGAGCCTCGGAGCAGATCCTGCTGGCCGCTTCCCACACCCTCTTTCTCCGAGAGCACAATCGGCTGGCCAGAGAACTAAAGAGACTCAACCCTCAGTGGGATGGAGAGAAGCTCTACCAGGAAGCCCGGAAAATCCTGGGAGCCTTCGTGCAGGTACAGAGGCCCAGGGGCATTGGCTCACACGCTCCCTGGCTTCTGCTGCTGGCTCTGCCCTCTGCCCGCCACCACATCTCCAGCTGCCTCCTCCGCTTTCCACATGTCCACTTCCCTTTCCTCTCCTCTGCTGCTTCTTTCCCACCGACTCATTCTCTTAAGCCCTCCTTTTGTTTCTTCAGCTTCTCTGCCCCAAAATGAATCCCCGGATTCAGATTGTTGGAAAGTTATTCATATGTCCGTCACTCGGTGTGCCTGCCCAGGTGGCATCTCTGGAATTACTCCTGGGACTGTAACATAGCAGTTATTTTGGTTATTTTGATTGGATTATCTTCTTTTAAAATTCTCTACACCTAAGCCACACGTCACAGGCATAGTCAATTGCTGTTGTTGGTTGGCTGATGGACTAGCTAGAAGAGACTGACAAAGGTTGATATATTGCTATTAACCGTGCACATATTTTTAAACACGTTATTTTGAAAAAATTGTAGATTCTCAAGAAGTTGTAAAAAAAATATATACAGGAACCTAGCCTGCCCCCATGCTAAGATTTTGCATAACTATGACACAATATCAAAGGCAGGAAGTTAACACTGATATAAACCATAGAGCTTATTCAGATTTCACCAGCTATAAATGCAATCCTCTGTGTGTGCGTGCGTGTGTAGCTCCATGCAATTTTATCACATGTGTAGTTTCATGTAACCACCATCACAATAAAAATGCTTAACTCTACCACCACCACAAGACTCCCTCATGTGACCCTTTCATAGCCACATCCACCCTCCCCTTTCCATATCCCTAACCCCTGGCAACCACTGGTCTGTTCTCTATCTGAGCAGTTATGCTATTTCACCCATGTTATATAAATGAAATCACGCAACATGTATCCTTTTGAGATTGGCTTTTTACATTCAGCATAATTTCCTTGAGGTTCATTCAAGGCGATGCATATATCAATAGTTCATTCCTTTTTGTTTCTAAGTGGTATTCCATGGTTTAACTATTCACCTACTAAAGAACATTTGGATAGTTTCCAGTTTGGGGTTATTATGAGTAAAGCTGCTATGAACATTTCTGTATAAGTTTCTGCGTGAAAATAAATTGTTATTTCTCTGGGATATACGCCCAAGAGTGCAATAGCTGGGTCATATGGTAAGCCTATTTTTAGTTTTAAAAGGAACTGCCAAACTATTTTCCAGAGTGGCTGGGTCATTTTTACATTCCCACCAGCAATGTATGAATGATCCAGTTTCTCTGCATCCTGGTCATTATTTGGTGTCATATCATTTTTTTCACTTTTTCTGATAAGTATGTAGTAATATCTCGTTATGGTTTAATTTCCATTTCTTTAATGGCTAATCATATTGAACATCTTCTCATGTGCTTATTTGCCATCTGTATATCCTCTTCAATAAAATACTTGTTCATATATCTTGCCCATTTTCAAATTGGATAAATTTTCTTTTAATGTTGAGTTTTGAGAGTTCTTTATATATTCCAGATACAAGTCCTTTGTCAGATACGTGACTTTAAATATTTTCTCCCAATGTGTACTTTATCTTTTCATTCTGTTAACAGGGTCTTTTGTGGAGCAAGAGTTTTTAATATTGATGAGATCATAGTTATCAATTTTCTCCTTTCATGGATTGTGCTTTTGGTGTCAAGTCTCAAGAATTCTTTCCCCAGTCCTAAGTCCCAAAGATTTTTCTCCTTTTTTCCCTAGAAGTTTTATGTTTTACATTTAAGTGTATGATCCATTTGGGGTTCATTTTTGTCTGAAGTGTGAGGTGTAGGTCAAGGTTCATTTTTTTGGCCTGTGGATGTCTAATTGCTCCTGCACCAGTTATTGAAAAGGCTATTTTTTTCTCTTTTCAATTGCTTTTCGTCCTTTGTTAAAAGTTATTTGGGCATATTTATATGAATCTATTTCTGTGTTGTATATTCTATTCCATTAATCTATGTGTCTTTTCCCACACCCACCGTGTTTAGTTACTGTAGCTACATAGTAAGGCTTAACATCAGGAAGAAGGAGTCTTCCCACATGACTCTTCCTTTTCAAAATTGTTTTGGCTATTGTATGGTATTTCCCTTTCCACGTATGTTTTTAAACAAGCTTATCTGTGTCTACAAAGAAAACTTGCTGGGATTTTGATAGGAATCGCATTAAAACTATAGATCAATTTGGGGAGAATTGACATCTTTACAATGTTGAGTTTTCCAATATATAAACACAGTAGGTCTCTCCAAGTATGTGGGTTTCCTTTGGATCTTTCATCAACATTTTGTAATTTTTATTATACAGATCCTGTACTTATTTGTTACATTTATGCCTGAGTACTTCATTTTCTTTGGAGGAACTGTAAATGGTATTACATCTCTTATTTCAGTTTCCCCTTGCTTGTTATTAGTAAACAAAAATATAATTGGTTTTTGTGTGTTGATCTCATATCCTATGACCTTGCCGAATTCAATGAGTTTTAGGTTCTGTAGACTCCTTGGGATTTCCGGCATACACAATCATGTCATCTACAAAGAAAGACAGCTGTATTTCTTCTTTTCTAATCTACATGTTTTTTATTTCTTTTTCTTACCTTATTACAGTGGCTATAACTTCCAGTACTATGTTGAATAAGAGTGGTGAGAGCAGACATCCTTGTCTTCCCAATATTAGAGGAAAAGCATTCAATATTTCACCATTAAATATAATATTAGTTGTAAATTTTTTGTGGATGCTCTTTAGGAGGTTGAGGAAGTTCTGCTCTATGCCTAGTGTACTAAGAGTTTTTATCATGCATAGATGTTGAGTTTTGTCAAATGCTTTTTCTGCATCACTTTATACAATCATATGACTTTTCTTCTTTAGCCTATTCTGCTTGCTGTGGGTTTATTTTGCTTTTCCTTCTAGTTTGTTGAGGCAGGAACTTAGATTATTGATCTGAGAGTTTTCCTCTTTTCTAACGAAAGTATTTGGTGATATAAATTTCCTTCTTAGCTCTGCATTAGTTGCATCCCACAAATTTTGGTCTGTTGTGTTTTCATTTTCATTCAGTATGGTTTTTTGTTTGTTTGCTTTCTTTCAAACTTCCTCTTCGACCTACAGGTTATTTAGAAGTATATTATTTAATTTCTAAGTGTTTGGAGATTTTCCTCTTGCCTTTCTTTTATTGGTTTTTAGTTTTATTCCATTGTGGGCACAGAATATACTCTGTATGATTTCAATTCTTTTAAATTTGTTAAGATTTGTTTTATAACCCTGGTATGGTTATCTTGTTGAATTTTTCATAGGTCCTTAAAAAGAATGTGTACTCTGCTCTGTTGGGTGGAGTATTCCATAAGTGTCAGTTATATCCTGTTGGTTGGTGGTGCTATTCAGTTCTTCTGTATCCTTGCTGATTTTCTGTCTAGTAGTTCTATCAATTCCTGGGAGTAGGGTGTTGAAGTCCCCAACTATAACTAAGAAGTTGTCTTTTTTCTCTCAGCTCTATCGGTTTTTGCTTCATATATTTTGAAGCTCTGTTGTTTAGTGTGTAAACATTTAGAATTGCTTTATCTTCTTGATGAATAGACCCCTTCTTATTATGTAATGTCCTTTTTTGCCCTTCATGCTTTTCTTTGCTCTGAAGTCAATTTCATCTGATATTAATATAGCCACCCATGCTTTTTAAAATTAATGTCTCCATGATATATCTTGTTCCATCCATTTCAACCTACCTATGTGATTATGTTTAAAGGTAGTTTCTTGTAAACAGCATATAGTTGGATTACATTTTTTTAATCTACTCTGCCAATTTCTGTTTTAAATTGGTGTATTTAGATCATTTACATTTAAAGTAATTATTGATGTGTAGGGTTTAAATCTTCCATTTTATTATTTGTTTTCTGTTTGATTCCTGTTTCTCATTCCTCTATTGTTATTGTTTTCTTGCCCTTCTGTAGGTTATTTGAACACTTTTTACAGGTCCATTTTGATTTTCATATATCACTTGGTACAGTTTCCCTAAGAGTTGTTCTCAGTATTGTCATATATATATATATATTTGATATGTCATGTATATACATGACATATCAAAACCTACTGGTGTCAATGGTTTATCATTTTTCAGTGAGTTATAGAAAACTTACTTCCTTTAGGTCACTACATTTAGCACCATATCAGATGGTGCTTCAACCACAAAACATGATTAAAGAAACTCACAAGGTAGAAAATAATTTAGTATGTTTGCTTCCATTTTTACTCATTACATTGTTCTTCTTTCCTTTGTGATGCTCCCATCCTTCTTCCTTTTATCATTTTCTTTATGTTTAAAGAGTTTCCTTTAGTCATTCTTTGAGGATAGTCTGTTAGCAATAAATTCTCTTAGTTTTCCTTCATCTGAAAATGTCTTTATTTCCTCTTTATTCTTGAAGAATAGTTTTACCAGATACTAGAGTCAGGATTGACAGTTCTTTTCTTTCAGCACTTGAAAACTCTTGTGCCTCTTCCCTCTGGCCTCTATGATTTCAGATGAGAATTCACTGTTGTTCAAATTGGTGTTCCTTTATAGGTAAGTGTCATTTTTCTTTGGCTGTTTTTAAGACCTTTTATTTGTATTTACTTTTCAGAAATTTCGTTATGATGTGTCTTGGAGTAGATTTCTTTGGGTTTGTTCTGTTTGAAATTCATTCAGCTTCTTGAATCTGTAAATGTATGTCTTTCACCAATTTGAGGAAGTTTTCAGGTATTATTTCTTCAAATACTTTTTCAGTCCCATCCCCTTTCTCCTCTACTTCTAGGATTACATTAGTATGCATGTTAGATCTTTTGTTATTGTCCCACAAAACCCTGAGGGTCTCTTTGAGAGTCTTTTTTTAAGTCTATTTAGTCTATTTTTTATTTAGTCTGTTTTCTCCCTGTTGTTCAGATTCACTAAACTCTATTGATCTGTCTGCCATTCTATCCTGTCATCTCCACCCTACTACTGAGTCTGTCCAACAGGTTTCTTATTTCAGTTTGTGTATTTTCAGGTCTATAATTTCAATTCATTTCTCTTTTATAAATTCTACTTTGCTGAGATGTTCTGGTTTTTCATTTGCTTCAAGCTAACTTATAATTGATTATTGAAGCATTTTTATGGTAGCTGCTTTAGAATCTTTATCAGATAATTCCAACATCTGATTCGTGTCAGTATTGGAATCAGTTGATCGTCTTTTCTCATTAAAATTGTGGCTTTCCTGGTTCTTGGTATTATGGGTGATTTTCAGTTGTATCCTACGCGTTTTAGTTATTATGTAAGGAGACTCTCAATTCTATTTAAATCTTCTATTTAAGCAGGTAGTTACCCTGTTTAGGTTTGCCACGTAGCTTCTGGCATACTTTTGTGGGCTTTAGTTCCAATGACACTTTAGTTTCCTGAGCCTTTGCAATGCTATTCTGGTCTGCTTCATTCTTCTGGTGTGTCTGGGGTTCCCGCTCAGTCCCTGCTGATGCTGTCTGAAGAGCAGGAAGGTACTTTCCTGGCTGCCTTCTGTTGCTAAACAACCTTCTAGTGGAGCAGAAGCTACTGCATCTGGGTCTCTTTACGCCATTGAGTGAAGAAGAGAGAGACACAGGGCTTCACTGCTGCAACCCCTCCAGGCAGATCAGACCATTCACCAGCCTGGGTTGTGGATTGAGGGCTGTGATGGCCAAGAGCTTGGGTTGTGAAGCAACTTTGGTGGCTCTTTACTAGGTCTCTGCTGGACTTTGTCTGCCCCAGCCCTTTGGAGAAAGGGAGAGAAGGCTTTTGTTGGCTTCTTTTGTCTGTTCCTATTAGGGGTTCCAGGTTGCCAGCCTCTCATGTACCCAGTCTGCAGTATATAGGAACTCAACCACATTGTCATTCCTTAAGTCCTAAGGTCCTCAGCCAGTCCACCTTCTTTCTAGCTTTCAGAGTCTATTTATTGTTGTCTATTGAATAATTTCCGAGGTATTTAGTTATAGTTAGTGAAAAAGACTAAAGAAAACTGAGTCTACTCCGTCTCGTTCTGGAATCGGAAGCCCCAACCTGGTATCTCTTCCTCTTCTTATAAGAACACTAGTCCTATTGGATTAGGGCCCCATCTTTACGACCTTATTTAACCCTTTATTAACTCTTATTTAACTCTTTACAGGCCCTATCTCCAAATACACTCACACTGGGGGTTAGAGTGTCAACAAATGCATCTGAGGGGTACATAATTCTATCCATAACAAGGCTTTTTGGGCTACAGGAAAAGAAACCCACTCAGGCTAATTCAGATATTCAGTATGGTTCAACCCTATACATGCGTCAAATGGAAGCTGATAGGGGTTTCTCCTGGAACCCCAGGGCAGTAGTGTAGTTGGGCCTCAGCAAGAGTTAGAGCCAGAGACTGGAAACCATCTGGAATTAGGGCAGCTACTCTCACTTTGTCTCTCCCTCCCCTCTGTTCCTTCCTTCACTTCTCCATTGTTCTCCACTCTCTCTCTGCAGATGGGTTTCCTCTGCTTTTCTGCACATGGTGGAAAATGACAACCCATATGACCCCACGTGTCCCCTCAGATCAAGTGCCATCAGAAACAGTCTAGAATAGCTGTGTCCAAAATCTAAATTCCTGAGAGAGAGAATCTGACCAGCTTGGTCTGGTGCCACAGCTGGGCCAGTCCACTGTGGCCAGGGGCAGGTTCTGTCTCCTGCTGCCTCCCACAGCCTGAGGAGCAGGCTGTCTGCTCCAAGGATGACATGCCCAGAGTCTATGCTGCTGAGCAAATTGGATACAACCTAAGAGTAAGGCAATAAGAGAAGGACCCATGAGTATAGTAGGATATTATACATATTTAATTACATAGTAATTGTGGACTAGGTAGAAATGTAAGAAATGTTAAGCAAAAAAGCAGAATGCAAAATTATGCATTCTCAAGTTCTCTGGGATTACAACTATGTAAAAATGTGTAGCATCTAGACAAAGATTAGAAAGAATAAACATTAACATAATTATTGCATTATGTGGTGGCAGGATTTTGTATTTTTTCAAACATTTCTCAGTTTGTGTTAGTTCTTTGTTTTGAGTAAAACCAAACCAGAAACTGATCGCTCCATGGTGCAGCAATTCTTTCAGAACTGGAGACTGAATGAACTGCCCTTAGTTGCCCTGTGAATCATTCCCATGGTTCTTCATTCCTCTTGCCTTGGCCTATGGGGAAAACTTTAATAACATGGAATCATTATATTAAAGTAACACATAAGGGCTGTCACTTTGGCTTCAAGGTCAGAAACTTAGAGCAAAGATGACAAAGAGAGTATATATCTAGTGCCAGTTCAAATGACTGATGAGTAGAGCCTATGTTGAGACAAATCATGAGAGATCAGCAGAAAGAATGCCTTGATCAATTAGCAATGTCTGCCATGGTCATAAGAAGGGGAATTGGGTATGTATGCTATCCGTTTGCCATCCTTGATTTTGGACCACTCATCCTTCTTGGCCACAGCTCCTCTCCAACCTTACTCTGCAGAGGTTTAAGTCTTCTCACACTTCTCACACTTCCCTTGTGACATGTTTCTCCTTCCAGATTATCACCTTTAGGGACTACTTGCCCATTGTGCTCGGTGATGAGATGCAGAAGTGGATCCCTCCATACCAAGGCTACAACAAATATGTGGATCCCCGAATTTCCAATGTCTTCACCTCTGCCTTCCGCTTTGGCCACTTGGAGGTCCCCTCTACTGTATTCCGCCTAGATGAGAATTATCAGCCATGGGGACCAGAACCAGAGCTCCCCCTGCACACCCTTTTCTTCAACACCTGGAGAATTGTCAAAGATGGTACGTCCTTTCAGGGAAGTGCTGTCACCTGGCTGTCTCACTCTGCAGCTTACTTCTAGGGAAACCTGGCTTGGAAGTCAGACTCTAGACACTTCCTTTGTGACCTTGGACAAGTGAATTCAACTCACTGAGCCTCAGTTTCCTCATTTGTAAAATGGGGACAATAGTAGTACCTATCACACTAGGATAAACAAAAAATTAAGTGAGATATATGATCATATAATTATATAATTAGCTATTGTTATTAAGCCTCCTCTGGCCTCTAAGGTACCTAGATTTTCCCTGCTTTTTTTCCTGCCTCAGCCTTCTCTGACCCCTGTAGAAAGAATTCATGGGTTTGGTAAATAAATTGCTCTTTTCTGCTCCCCTCCAGGCCCTTCCACTTCCATCAAGTGTCAAAGGTTGGACCCCACTCCCCTTTATCCTGGGCTGGGCTGTGTTGAAACTGGCTCTCCTTAATACAAGTCAGGGCTGTTTTCTAGAAACTTCCACCACCTCTTCCACAGCTGCAAAGTTCCTCAGGGGAACAGATGGAAAGAAAAGGAGCCAACTCTCTGAACTAGAGCTTGGAAAAAATCCTGAAGCTTATATTCATGCCATTATCCCAGGAATGCCCCTTTCTCCCACCCCCAGCCAGTCAGTCTGGACTGTCCCACCCCCACCCCAGCACCCCCTGCAGGCTGCATTATGCTCTTCTCTCCCCATTCCAGCCTGAGACATTCAGTTGGCCCTACTTTCCCCTGAAAGAAAACGTCTGGTGGAGGGAGGGGCTAGCAGTGCAAGATGTCCCCACCCTACCCCATTCCCAGTATGGCCTCTCTGTCTCCCTCGCAGGTGGAATTGACCCTCTGGTGCGGGGCCTCCTGGCCAAGAAGTCCAAGTTGATGAATCAGAATAAAATGATGACAGGAGAGCTGCGAAACAAGCTCTTCCAGCCCACTCACAAGATCCACGGCTTTGACCTGGCTGCCATCAACATACAGCGTTCCCGGGACCACGGGATGCCTGGTGGGCCTGGGGTCTGGCCGGGCCTAGGGCCTAGGGTTCCAGGGGGACTTTCTTCTATAACCTATAATCCTGAGGGTCTGATCAATTCTAGCAAGTCTTTTTTTTTTTTTGAAGATTGGCCCTGAGCTAACATCTTTTCCCAATCTTCCTCTTTTTTTTTCCCCTCCCCAAGCCCCAGTACCTAGTTGTATATCCTAGTTGTGGGTCATTCTAGTTCCTCCACGTGGGATGCGGCCACAGCATGGCTTAATGATCAGTGTGTAGGTCCGTGCCCAGAATCTGAACTGGAGAACCCCAGGCCGCCAAAGCAGAGCACGTGAACTTAACCACTCGGCCACAGGGCCAGCCCCTGATCAGTTCTAAAACAGAAGGCAGAGATGCCAGCTTTTAAAACTCACTGTGCTCATCTGTGAAGTGGAATCTTCCATTCTCCCTAATGCAGAGGAAAGAAGACATATCTGGTGCTATCCTGGAGCACCTCAAGTGAAAAAGAGATCAACTGACTTATAAGACCAGTTTAAAAGCCCAGAAAAGATTAAGAAAAGGAGAATAGAGAGAAACCAATGACCACTGGACCTTTCTTTTGTACCCATGCAAGGCAATTTAATGTTGTAACTAAGAGCCAGACTGCCTGGGTTCAAATCCCAGCTGTGCCATTTCTAGTTATGTGACCTTAGGCAAGTTACTTAACACCTTGGTTCTTCAGTTTACGTATTTGTACAGTGCTTAGAATAGTGCCTGGACCCACGGTAAGTACCATATAACCTATGAGCCCTCTGAGACTAAAATGCCACAGACATAAAACAATGGACCACCACTTCCCCTGTCCCAAAGGCTGTGAGGCCAGGCTTTCTGGGGCTGATGGAGCTGGAGTGGGTATGTATCCAAGTGGGGCTTCGGGTGAGAAGTCCCTGGGATGAGACAGCTTCAGCTTGTCTGCCCTAGGGTACAACTCCTGGAGAGGCTTCTGCGACCTCTCACAACCCCAGACACTGGAAGAACTGGATGCTGTGCTGAAGAACAAGAGGCTGGCTAAGAAATTACTGGATCTCTACAGGACCCCTGACAACATTGACATCTGGGTGGGAGGCATTGCTGAGCCCCTGGTAGAAAGGGGCCGGGTGGGGTCTCTCCTGGCCTGCCTCCTGGGGAAGCAGTTCCAGCAGATCCGTGATGGAGACAGGCAAGTGAGACGTCAGCGGGGAGGGTGGGGGAGGGCAGACCCTTCTCTGAGGTGGGTGTCCCGACGTCCTTTGTGAGGACTAACCCGGACCTCAGCATGTTCCCAATGACCTCTTTTCTTCCCCTTTGGCACAGTGTGGGGGTGCGGGGGTGGGGGGGCGGCCAACAGCTGGGCTGTATGGAGAAACCTGGCTTCTGTCTCTGCAGGTTCTGGTGGGAGAACCCTGGTGTCTTCACTGAGAAGCAGCGAGACTCTCTACAGAAAGTGTCCTTCTCACGCCTTGTCTGTGACAACACCCACATCACCAAGGTCCCAGTGGACCCATTCCGGGCCAACCACTACCCCCATGGTTTTGTGGATTGCTCAGCCATTGATAAGCTGGACCTCTCACCCTGGGCCTCAGTGGAGAATTAGGGGCCTTGATTCCACGACCTCCCACACTGTGCAGTAAAGATCCCTTTGGTCCACGACACCATTTCAAGCAAGTTCGGTGACCCATCCCTGAGACAGCCACACCCCAGGCCCAGTACTTCTTCTCCTCTGGGTCTCTCTACATTCACCAGAGGCAGACCTCACTCAAGCCCAAGGCCAGCCGCCTCAGCCTTTCCAGTGGGATTTCCAGTGAATCCCACTGCTCCCACCCCATCCTCTCTGCCTAGGGAAATCCTCCCTTCTATCATGAACAGACCCTCTGACATGCCTTTCCAGGCTAGCTTGCCAGATGTCACCCATCCTGTCCCTGGAACAAGTCTGGCTGAAGGCTTTGCACCCCTATCTTTCCTCCTGTCCTCTCAAACTAGATTGTAAGCTTCTGAGCCAGGGACTTCAGCCTGCTTCCCAGTATCTCCATGCGTGCCACCCAGCATAGTGCTTGGCACACAGTAAGTGCTCAATAAACATCTGATGATTGACTAAAGATCCTGGCAATGACACTGTCCCCTTCTGGAAGGCAGGCCTTGGGATCACTGCCAAATAAGTAATGACGTGTTTACAGTCCAGACCTGTCTAACCACTAAGATGCTGCGTGCCTGAGTCTGTGGGGTGAGAGGGCATGGTTTGGTGGGATTTCAAAGACCTCTCAAAGAAAAGGAGGCTGCAAGGGACCTCTGGGGAAAGAAGTAATGGCCGTGGAGTGGCAAGAGAGAGGGCTTGGGGTGGTGCCAAAGGATCAAACAGGGAGAAAATCCAAGCCTGGATTCCCTGACAGCTCAAGTTCGCATCCCTTCCAGGGGCCCTTCTGGGAAACACCCTCTTCTGGGATAATCCCGGGAGCCTCTGAGGCCTCTGAAGGGGCAGCTCCAGAATATTCCTTGTGCGGCTGCCCAATACATATTCATGTTTTCTTCTTTTAAAATGACCCTCCAAGTAAGGTCAGTGTAGCCGGGGCCTTCAGGTACCCTGACTGATGGGGTGGGGGTGAGAGGCACTTAGTCTTCCTGTGGGAAAACCCCAGGAGCCAGACCTGGGCTGCAGCCCTGGCTCTGGCACCCACTTCTTCGAAGCCTGGATGAGTCCCTTCACCTGTCTGGCATGCCTCTCTTCATCAGTGAGATGGAGGTGAGCAGTATTTACCCTGCCATGGCGAGATCCTACTGTTGCCTGGGGCTCCTATGGGTACATTAGCCCCAGCATCCTGCACACCTTCAGGCTCCCAGCTGTGGGTGCCCCTCCCCAAATATGGGAAGAAGGGAAAGAAGGGAGAGGGAATTCATCCGTCAGATAAAGGGACCAAGCTCCAGACAAGATTAGGGAAATACCCTCCTTCTGCTCTCCCTGCTTTGGGGACCTGACCACGTGAAGCCAAAAGTGAGAAGGAGTCTGCTGTCTTGAAGGCCTCTGAACCATGGTGCCAGGCTGCAGGGATGCAGAATCCAGAGGTCTTGTCAACTGGGGAGGGCCTACCTTCCCGTCACACCTCTGCTCTTTCTCTCCCACAGGACAGCATTTTGACCCTCTGTTTCCCAGCACCTGGCACAGGCCTGACACAGAGTGAGCATGTAGCAAATATTAGCCAGAGCAGTAAATAAGCATGAGGGCTTAGTGACCACGCTCCCTGTTCTCCGGGGTGGTGTGGGTGGAAGGTGAGGGAAGAGTGTCTGCTCGGTTTGCCCTGGTCCCTAGGCTTCTAGGAACTCATTGCCTTCCATGTACAGATCAGCCGAAGGAGGACTCCCACCGCCCTCACCCCTAGTTCAGAAGACGCCAGGCCCTGAAGCACAGACCACACTCCTTCAAGTTCAGAGCCCAGAGCCAGCCTCATGCTAAGGCTCCAGCCCCAGTGCAGACACAGACAGAGTAAAGATCCCCATAAGTGGCTCTTTATTATCATGAATGTCTGGTACAAACAAATGGTACAAAAGGGCCCGTGGGTCCCAGTTCCTCTCCAGTCAGGCTCCTGTGAATAAGCAAGAGAACAAGGTAAGAAAGCAAAAGGGGAGCCACAGACTGAGCCTGGCTCCACTGGGCCCATAACTCAACCATAAGGCACAGCCCAACCGCTAATGGCCGGTCCTCCAGAGGTCTCTGGTTCACCTCTGCTAAGTGGGACACTGTCAATGTGCAAGGGCCATGAGGCAGAAACGGTGCCCAACATTCTCTGTATGTTTCCCATGCCTAGCACAGTGCCCGGCAGATAGTAAGTGCTAATAAACAAAGAACTAGAGGATGCAAATGGGCCTTCTGAGGAGCCATGACAGCTGTTATTTACAAAGAAGAAAACTGAGGCTTAGTGAGGTTGAGTACTTTGTTCAAGGTCACACAGCTGGGAAGCTGCAGAGCCAGGATTTGAACCCAAGAAGTCTGGCTCCTAAGCTTGTGCTCCTCTCCAAGCCACTTTGCTGCCTTCCATGTGCTTAATACTCACATAAACAGCCACACACCATCACAGAAATGACACACATACACAGCACATGAAACACTACCCACGATCACAACGTACACATATGAAATGCAATTTATAAACATCACACACACACACAAATGAATATCTAGCCATTCGTTTTCTCAGCTGGCACCAGAACAAGGATGGGCTCGCCTAGGTAAGGGAGATCTCTGTGGTTCCAATTGGCCAGCCCAGGTGTGCCCAGCCTCCACCTCACCGCAGCACCCCCTTACCCAGCCTCCAGTCCCTCTCCCTCCAGGAAGACAGGTCCAATGTGGGCAGTGTACTGCAGTTGACAAAGTCCTGAGGGAATGTTTTGGACATGAAGATGTTGTTCTTGGACACGGTGGTGATGCCTGTGTTGTCACAGATGATGCGGGGCAAGGAGATCTTGGCCAGGGCCCGCTTCTGCTGCGTGCTGAACACTCCCTTGTTCTCCCACCAAAACCTGCATGGGAACACCCACGACATTGCCCTGAGGCTGTCCTGGGCTGGGATGGCACCAGCTGGCTTGAGCTGCTCCCCAGCTGCAGGGGCATCACAGCAGACAGCCACTGTACAGCATGGGAGAGCCCCAGGCCTCGGGCAGCCCAGGGGTTTTCAAACAAGGAGAGCCCCCCTCACAGTGCAGAGTAAAGCACGGCTGCCTGGCTCCCCCCATCCCAGTGGCCTCCGGGGCACCACTAATGCTAGACAGGGAGCTGGGCCCACACTCGCTCACAAAGTCCTGTGCCCTGGCCCGGGGCTGCATCCATGGGGGTGGAGAGAATCTTGGAGGTGGTTTTTAATTTGTCTACCCAGAGAGGGACACCATTTCCTAATTTTCCCAAAGGTACAATACAGGCTAGGTGAGAACTGGGTATGGTAGATGTCAAAACCACCATGAAATGACACTAGAAAAAAACATGGGAAAGCAAGGATGGGACAGTTCAATAGTGAAAGACGGTACCACGGCTGCACCATGAAACACAGAGAGGTTCAGGTCCCTCCTTGCTGCACCCCCAACAGATTCAGAGCACATTAGAGATGACCTTGAGTCTCCCCAGAACACACTGGAAAGTCACAGGTTCCTTCTAGCCCTTCATTTCATAGGAGGAACCCAAGAGGTTCAAGGATAGACCCACAGCCACACAACAGGCCTGGGCCGCTCGGCCTGCCTCCTCACCGATCACCATCGCGGAGCTTCCTGAACTGGGTCCCGATGAGGCAGGCAAGGAGCTTGCCCACGCGGCCTTTGGGCTCCAGGGGCTCGGCCACGCCTCCCATCCAGATGTCGATGTTGTCAGGCGTGCGATACTGCTCCATGAGCTTCCTCGCCAGGTCCATGTTCTTCATCACTGTGCCCAGCTCGCCCACCGTGCTGGGCTGCGGGAGCCCGCAGAAGCGCCTCCAGGCATTGTACCCTGCATGAGGGGAGGGGAGAAGTGGCTGTGGGTCGGTCCCAGAAAACCCACCTTCCCAACACACCAAGGCCACGTACAGAGGTACATGACGGGGAGGAGGACACAGGACCCTTGGCTCAGCCCAGAGGGACAGCTGGGCCTCTCCAGGACCCAATCTCTCCCCCTTGCCCTCCCACCCTAAGGCAAATTGCCATAACTCCTGCCAGGTCCAAGAATAGGGACATCTCACTGTCCCCCTCTGAAGATCTCAGAACTGTGAGGAGTGAAGTATATCTAGAAGTCTCAGCCACACCATCTGTCTGATAATGCAGGCACAGGTTTTAGGGTTAGGCTGATCTGAGTTCAAATTCCAGCTCTCACTGATTTGGCCGGATAACCTGGGCAGGTTTTGAATCTCTCTAAGCCTCAGTTTCCTCATCAGTAAAATGGAAGTGATAACACTCTCTTCCCTTCCGAGTTCATGTAAAATAAAGCGAAATGAAATGATGATGAACACAGATGCTCAGACTATGGCAGGGAGGGGACTTGTTATTATGATGATGCTTCAAGTTTGAGGGTTACAGCTACACGAAGGGGGCCAGGAGGAGCTGAAAATGGACCAGGCGGGCCCAGGAGAAGGGAGGGGCCTGACCTCAGACCACTTCCTAAGAGCAAGGTGCTGGGGTTGGGGGAAGCCCTGGGCAGCCAGGGGCACTGGAGAGGGCAGGGCCCTGGAGTGGGAGGTGGGGTAGTGGGGGGGCACTCCTGCAGCCCCTCACCTGGGAGGCCGTGGTCCCGGCTGCGCTGCATGTTCAGAGCAGGCAGGTCTAGCCCGATCCTCATGACCTGCTCAAACAACCTTTCCCGGAGCTCGTCCACCACAATTTGGTTCTGGCGATTTAGCTTGGCAGGGGTAGCCATGAGGCCTCGGAGGATGGGATCAATGCCACCTGCGGGCAAGAGGGGCAAGATTAGGGGAAGTATCTGGCTCAAGTATCAGAGCTCAGATTGGAGTCAGGGACAAGTCCAAGGTGGAGTAGAAGGGATTGCAGAAGAAGGCTGGGCACACGCAGCTCCTGGTGCCGAGGTGGCCCCCGTGGGCAGGTCCTCACCAGGGCATCGAGGTCTCGGAGCATTATGCCATTCAGACTTGCAAGGTTGGGATGCACCCAGCCCCTGGTCTCCTAGGTCACTGAGAGTCACAACACACAGGAAGGAGCCAGCTCCCTATGAGCCATCTCCACCCCATCTTTTATTATTAGATGTGGAAGAAGAGTCAGGTGAACTGAGACTGGAAAGCCAGACCAATCCCCGAAGATGGAAGAAAAGAGGATTTCTCCCACCCTAGCTCCCCGTGGCCAAGCCCCTCCCCACCCCACTCTTTGCTGACCTCGGTCCTGCTCACCTTCCAGTACTACCCGCCAGGTGGCAAAAAAGACCCTGCTGAGCGGAACCCGGGGGTTGGGCTGCATGGGCCGGTACTGATTGTCCAGGCGGAACATGAAGGGTTGGATGAGGGTGTGGCCATAGCGGAAGGCGTTGGTGAAGACGTTGGCGATACGAGGGTCCACTGAGTCATTGTAGGATCTGTACCTGGGCAGGTACTTCCTCATGGCCTCTGGCCCCAGCACCAGCGGCAGGTAGTCCCGGTAAGTGATGATCTAAAGAAAAGTCACTCAGAGTGGCCTCTCCACTCACCCCTCCCTGCAGATTCTCTACCTGCTCCTGGCTTGGGGGATCCTTCCTTTGTCTATGGCCAGGGATTTGCTTCCCACAGCACTGGATCTGTGTCTAACCGCATGTCACTGAGAGGCATAAACAGAGCTCTTCTGCTTGCTGGCTGTGTGACCTTGGGCCAGTTATTAACTTCTCTGAGCCCCAGTTCCTCAAATGTAAACTAAGGGTAATTATACTGCCCTCTGCCTTAGAGGATTAAATAACAAAGGGCTTTGTTAGTCGTTGCAATAGCTGCCTTGTCCTTGGGTTATTAATAGCTCATTTCTCCTACTAATTATAAGCTCCTTGAGGGTAAGGGTTGTATCTCATTTCTCTTGACATTTATTCAGTGCCCAGCAAGTGCCTGGCTCACAATAGGTTTCAATATATGTTTGTGGAAGGAGGAGAGAAAAGCAGGAAAGGGGCCACCCTACATGATTTCCCCCAGTGAAAGGAGAAGCGTGGAACAGTCTCACTCTAGATTCTAGACTCTGGAATTTCCTCTGAGGCTTAAATGAATCTCTCTTAAATTCTTAGTGTAAATCAGAAACTCACCCTCAGCCAATGCAACCCTTTTCCTGTCCAGAGTCTAGGAGTCTTAAAAAGGTGTATTTCTATCTGTGTTTATATCTTGGGGACAGGGTGGGGGTGCTGGAGCATCAAAAGTTGGGAGAGAGAACCAGGATCATTGCTCAGGGGTAAATAAGAATAAGGAGATCAGGGAGCTATGATAGAGCCAAAAACAAGAGGTGAGTGTGCAAAGGAGCGAGAGTGCCGAGGAGATGAAGGAAAGGAGAGGCAGTTACTGAACAGCTGCTATGCACCAGGCGCTTTAGACCCACCCACTCAATCCTCCCAATCCCATTCCTGATGGACAGGACAGAAGAAAGGGGAGCAAGCCTGAGGAGGGGATGGAAGGCAAGTAACCCTTGTCTGCCAGGTGTTTTCATATACGTCCTTTACTCCTTACAGCATCGCGGATGAAGAAACGGAGGGTTAATTTGCCCAAGGTCACACAGCTAGGATGTGGCAGAGGTACATTTGGATCCCAAGTCTGCCTGACCCCTGGCATCACCGAAACTCAGGACTGCCTACCTGGACCATGGCTCCCACGATCTTCCGGGCTTCCTGGTAGAGCCTCTCTCCATTCCAGCGAGGGTTCAGGCGCTTGAGCTGCGTGGCTAGACGATTGTGCTCCCGCAGAAAGAGCGTGTGCATGGAGGTGAGCTCAGGCATCTCACTCGAGCGGGTGTCCCCTTGGGAAAGCATAAGCTACTGTTATTCCTAAAACCTCCATCCCAGACAGGACTTTCTCCACTGACACTACCTCCCCAGCCAAGGCCTGAAATGCCTCCTACCCAAACCTTGTCTCCACCCATCTTTCCACGCCACACTCAGTGTATACCTCCTCTAGGAGGCCTCCCTTGATGCCCTAATCCACCAAAATAGCTTCTTCTGTTCAGGGGCACTGCTGGTCGGAGATGTTCATTCAATAGGCATCAGCTCTGACACATGACTTGCGACCGTCCCGTCCCTGAGACTGGGACTCCTTGATGACAAGGACCATGGCTTATGCCTTTGTGTATGGGACCCTCCCACCCAACACACACATAGACACATGGAGTTAATTAACCTAAATTTAAATGAAAATAGTCACATGTGGCTAGTGGCTACTGTATTGGATAATGTGGTTCTAGAGGGTGGGGGTGCCACATTGTTCTCTGTCCCTTTAGTTTCTTGTCCCTAGGGGGAATGCAACTCTCCTCTCTACCAGAGTCCAGAGGGAAAGAGAGAGACAGAGAAAGGGATGGACAGATGGACGGAGGCTCCTTGGCCATCCCTGAGTCTCCTAGGTTTGGGTTTTTGTTTTTTGTTGGTTTTGTTTTTTTGCCTGTCTGGCTCCATCCAACTTGTCACCAAGGCAACTGGATTAATATCCTGAAGTTGGTGAGATCAAAGTCTCTCTAAATGCAAACCCACCAGGTGCTCACAAACAGGCCCACTATGGCTCCAGCAGAGAGCACCCCCGTGCCATCCCAGGTCCCCACCCAGGACTGACCTGCCAGGAAGCAAGGGATGCGCACAGAGCGGTTGGTGAGGAGACAGGGGTCATCGTGCAGGGTGTCAAAGGGCAGCAGGGCCCGGCCCTTGTCACTGAATTGGGGGTTGATGGCCAGCAGCCCCAGCTGGTTGGTCAGGTTGCGCAGCTTCATGGCCACGGGGTCCTCGCTGCCGTACACCATGCTGGCGTCCACGAAAGAGGTGAGCGCGTTGATCTGGTTGCGGATAGTGATGTTGTTCTCTGTGCAGGCTGGGGAGGAGCGGAAGAAGGGGATACAGTCCCTTTGGTTCTGGATGCGGGGGTCATTGGGCGGGATCTGCAGCACAGAGAGAGACCGGGCTGGCTCACGGAGGGGAGGGACAGCGGGTAGGAGTGGCTCTCCACCTGTCCACCTGCTGAAGACCTTGGTACCGCCTCAGAAGCAGCCTGGAGTCCAGGAGCAGAAGGCGAGACCCAGACACCAAAAGGGGGGATTCCTCAGGACTTCTGGCCCCCTCAGCCTGCAGGGAGGCCTCTCAAGGCCCACAAGGGATTACTGCCTGAGTTCCCACCAGCAGAGCGCTCTGAGCTTCAGGGGTGATGACTTGAACACTGACTGGGCAATGCAGGGGTGGGGCGGGGGTGGGGCCCAGAGGTGGCCTGTCAGTCCACTGACCACCCCCCCACCCCCCCCTCCAACCTCCCTTTTCTCTCTCTGCCTCTCCTCTGTGTCTGCTCTTCCCCACTGTTCTCCAGATGTGGTCTCCACACTCTTAGTCCTCTTCCTTATCCCTTTCCTGGCCCCTGTCTGCCTCTTTCTCTCCCTCTCTCTGGGATTCTCCTTCCTTTCTCTCCTCTTCTCCCTACTCAGCATGTGCCTCAACCAACCAGTCCACTCTCAGCCCTGCTCCTACCCCACTACCCAGGCTCTGTGTTATGTGGGCCGCGAGGAGGTGCCCCTCTGTGGGGAGGAAGAAGGACTGAGCACCGGGCACCTACACACACATGTTTAAGGGACGGTGGGAAGGTCCTCAGCCGAGAGGAGGAGGGATGGGTGGGCAGGGCCAGCCTCACTCAGGAGCTGGGGAAGGAAACCTGGGCACAGAGGGAGGTGGCCACTTCCATGAACAGGCACCATTTCCCCACCAGGCAGGCAGCGGTGAGCGGGAAGAAGGGAGAACCTTGAGCGGGAAGCAGGGCGGCTGCTGCAGGCAGCTGGTCTCGCAGTTGACGCCAGTGATGAAGGAGACCCGGGCGGCTGGCTCAGGGCTCAAGTCGAGGTCGTGGTCGAGCAGTTGGCCCCACTGCATGAAAATGAGCGAGCGCTCCCGGTCCGGGGTCAGCTGCTCCGTGGGGAAGCGCACGATGGCGTTGGATACGGCGCGAGCCTGCGGGACACGGGGTGTCAGGGACCGTCTCGGGCCCCGCGCGGCATCGGGCCTGGCCTTGTCCCCTCTGCCGGCCAGTGCTCACCAGGGGGACTGGGAAACCGCTGCGATTGACCCCGGGCGTCCAGCCGAAGGGCAGCGAAAAGCCGTCCTCGTACTCGGCCGGCAGCCAGCGCGCAAAGGGGCGATTGGAGGCTCCCAGCGTGGGGCTGCGTCTGCAGGGGAGGACAGGGAGCTGACGCCAGGTGGCGCCGCGGGCCGGCCTGGGACCAGGGACTCCGCCCTGAGCCGCCCACCGAGGGGCCGCCCCCAACCGGCCACACCTGTTGTTGCACTGCCCGGTGATGGTGCGGTACTTGTCCTTCTTCGGGCACCTCACACCCACGTTCTGGTGGGCGCAGCCGCTCGACTTGGACAGCAGATTCAGCTGGGCGGGTGTCAGCACGTCTGAAGGGCGGGTGAAAGAGGGTTGTGGGAGCTGAGACCCCATTTCCCATCCTAGACTTGGGAGCCTTGGTTGGGGGAGCAGTCTGAGGACAAAGGGGGGGCGCTAGGATGCCCCTGAGACTCCCCAGAAGGAGGAGTTGGGGGGATCGCTGCCAGGTGGCTGGAGTCACTAGGAGGGTCATTAGTGGAGCTGGGGGCTGGGGTTGTAGGGGCAAGAGTACCAGTGACGTTGAAGGGCCCTGACCACAGGGACCGCAGCTTCCTCTCCAGCAGGCCTAGGGCCACGTGCAGGTAGTCAGCAGCCCTCACAGCTGTCCTGGTGGCTGCCACTGGCTGCTTGAAGTAAGACAGGAGTTCCATGGGGCTGGCTGAGCCACTGCGAAGCCGCTGCTTGATGCTAAATTTGGAGAAGAGTGAGGGCCAGAGAAGACAGGCAGAGACACTCAGCAGAGCCCCAGCCCAGGGGATGGACACGCAGGACAGTGTAGATAGACCCACAGACCGGAAGAAGGTTTCTCTTTATAAACAGGGTATGGACCTAGTCATCCAGACAGAGGTAAGGCCACGAGAGGGCTGGTTTTGAAGATGTCCTCACACCCAAAGACAAAGACTGACAGCCAGAGGGCCCCACCACCACCTGCAAACTCTCCATGCCTGTTCCTTTTCTGAAAGGCTTGGGACGGCCTTGCCCAGAGCTAGGCAGTGCCCAGCACCTCACCTTTCCCGCCGCTCCTTGTAGGCCTTGTCCACCAGCCGCTTGGCCTCCTCCATGCAAGTCAGCACTACGGAGGTGTCCACCTCCCCCAGGACAGCTGCCCAGAATAGAGGTCACAAGGTCAGGAAGGAGCCCAAAGCCCCTGATCAGGCCCCAGAGCCAGAGTGGGACGCGTTGAGGGAAGGAATCCCTGGGTTGGAGAATCATCCCCAACACACCACCTTTTCCCTTCTTTCTGAACTGTTACCTGGAGTGGTGCCCTCGGAGGGCTGGGGCACGGCCACAATGGCCAGGAGCCCTGCTAGGGCCAGGAGCAGCTTCATCTCTGCAACAAGACCGCAGGTGCAGTAAGTGTCCAAAGCCCACAGTGCATTTGGGAGAAGAAAGCCCCACCCTCCCTCTCCTCCTGGGCTCCTCACTCCCACCTTGAGCCCAGTCCCACCTCCGTGGGTCCTGCCTACAGACAGAGTCCAGGCCTCCTGAGGGAAGGGTCCACAGTGCCCCTTCTTCGCTAGCTTCAGTCACTCAGCCCACACGACCCCACCTCCGGAGTGCACCCAGCATGGGCAGCGCCCCTCGGCTGGATCTAGGCTTTTATGTCCTCCAAGCTGGGGGAGGCGTGGGGCGGATGAGGCCCGCCCCTGGAGACTGAACTCTCCTCCCCCGCTGGGGCTGGGGTGCACAGAAAGAGGTCCTTAATGTGGAAGAGATGGGCAGAAAAGCAGGGACCAGAACTATCTCCAGCCTTTGAACTTAGCACCCCCACCCCAGAGTTCCTCAGCTCCCACTGTGTGCCTAGACCAGTGCTTTCCCCAGAGGGTACAGACAGCTAACCCCCCTGCACAGTTCGGTTAAACTGAGCATCCAGGCTTCCTTTGAAAGGGGCAAAAGTCAGGAGCCAACACCCTAAGGAGCTGTGGAAAATTGAGTCACCCCAGAGGAGGAGGGAAGGTGAGGGGGGCACCTGGAGTGATGATGATCCAGTCAGCCCCAAAAGGCTGCCCCCACCCCCAACAGTAACCTGGTCCCTGCAGCCAACCTTAGTGGGCAGCCCCTCATTTTTGGTGAGGGTTAAAGGGACAGGAAATCTGACTGGAGACGGTTGGCTTCACAGGAAAGAAGACCCTGGAGACTGCGGGCTTAGGACCAAGGTAACTTCCTCTATCCCCCTCCCCCTCCCCTTTCTTCTTGGTTTTTGGTAGAGGGCTGTCTCCAACACCCCCACCCTCTGCTCCCGGATTTCAGGAACCAGGAGAAAGCAGAACTGCTTGTGGTTAGTGGTCAGTTGGGTGACGCAGCCCAGGGTCTCTCTGGGACAAGGTCAGTGCAGTTTAGGAGGATTGGGGTTGAACTTTAGGATCTTTCTGAAATAGAAGACGGGAAGTTTCTCCTCTGAAGAAGTCTGGCAAAGGGCTGCCATTCTGTGGCAGGAAAAGTTCTCTATGACTAATGACTGTGTTTGTCCACCTCCCTGGGCTCTTGTCAGGCTGGGCTCCCATGTCTTGTTTTGTCTAGCCACACCTCCTACTCCAGCCACCTGCCTGCCCTCACTCTTGTCTTCTATGCCCAAACCATCTTGGCCAAAGAACAAGCGACAGCGATACACCGAGAATACCTTCCCAATGTGCCCAGAGATCCTGTCACCCTCTGGGAAGTGGACCCCCGGGTCCATAAGAGAAGGCTGTTCTTCCAGCCTTGCTCTGCCAGTTCCTAGCTATGTGTGAACTTGGAAAAGTGGCTCTTTGTGAATCAGGTTCTAGAATTTTATAGACTTTTGAAAATACATTTTTAATCCTATAAGTAGTATATTTCTATTCATGAAAAGTCAGAGAACACAAGCAAAAATAAAAATAAATCAAAATTGCTTAGAATCAAGTGAGGTTGTGGGTAATTTTCTTTTTCTTTCCAGATTTGTCATTGTTTTGCACATAAATAAGAAGCAGGAAGGAAAATAATTTCGCGTAATCCTACCATTCACCAATAACACCACTTAATAGTTTGCTATCCTATGTGTAGATATAAGATGTATTGTAAACAGTGATAAGAACCTACTCTAAATATTGTTTTACAACCTATTTTTAGTACTTAAAAATTTAGCCTGGACATCTTTCTATGTCAATAAATACAGATTTACTTCACTTTTATGTCTGCATAATATTTTGTATGGAGTGCTGTGATTTATTTCCGAATCCTCTCTCGTTAGATTCTTGGGTTGTTTCCAGTTTTCGCTATTAGAGGCAGTACTAGGATCAGCATCTGTGGAGTTAAATCTCCAGTCAGATCGTCAATCATTTCTTTAGGCAAGAAGACCTAGAAGCAAAATTGCTGCATATTTGGTTATCCACATTTTTAAGGCTTTTTAAAAAAATTGTCAAGGGGCCTCATGAAGATTGCGCGTCACCCTCCCGTTAGCCATGCCTAGGAGCACCTGTTCCCCATCGCTCTCATCAACTCTGACAATTATTGTCCTTTTACACTTTTAGGGGAATTGTTGACGCTCAAGAGGGAAGAGACATTTCATACAAGCCCCTCATAGCACAGATGAGAAAGACAGAGCCCAGGGGAGGAAATGACTTTGCCAAGGGCAACAGTGTGGCACAGTTCAGAATAATCTAGCTATCAGGTGCCAGGTGCTGTGCTGGCCACTGGGCATCCTCCACTGAGCAAAGTGCAGGCCTTGTTCTCAAGAATCGCACAGGAGGACGCAGAAAGGCAAACCAATGTTATCCAAAGAACCTTGTGCAGGGTTCTTTGGGAGCATGAAAGAGGAGCAGTTAGACCAACTGGGGGCACCTAGGAAGGCTTTCTTGAGGAGCTGGTGCTTGAGACCATCTTGAAGAATGTTTAGAAGTTGACCAAGTAGACAAGGGAGGAAGAACATTCTGGGCCCAGAGAATGACATAGCAAAGGCCTTGACACAAGTGGGCTTCCTTCAGACAGTTCCAATGTGGGGCAAGGGTGGGGCAGGATGAGGCTAGTAGGGCAGGCAGAGGCCCAGGACCAACACCCTTGCTGACCTACTGAGAAGTTCTTGTCCTGAAGGCTCCGGGGAGCCATGAAGGCTGTGAAGTGCATGGTCGGAGTTGCATGTTAGAAAGCAGCAGCAGAGTGGAGGGGGGCACTGGGCAGGGCAGGCCCAGAGGCGGAGAGCCAGGCCAGTGGCTTTGCAATGATTCACAGGTGTCGAAAGGCCTGCCCTGATTGCTCATGGGTGGCGACAAGGCAATAATTCTTTGAAAAACTAAAGCCTTCTCAAAGAATGGCAGGAAAATGCCCTTCACTCTCCACCCACGTAGAGATGGGAGAATTCTCAAGATGTGTAATCCGCAAACCACCTGCCTTTGGCTCCGGGCTGGGGCTCTGGGCCTGCATTTGTGTATAGGGGCTTGAGATGCTCTGTGACTTTATGATGTTTCCAACCCAATAACAGGGATCCCTGCAGGTCTGCCCGGTCTGTGCCTCTGTTGATCCTTCCTCTAGTCCCTATTTCTCTGGCCCAGGTGTATTTGAGGCTCACAGGGACTCTCAGCAGGCAGAGTAACCAGAAGGAGAAAATGTCTGCCTGAGGAGCTATTCCAAACAAGCCTTGTGCCAGAAATTACCCCTTAGCTCCCCATCGTGGGGGTGGCCTCTGGAGGGCAGTGCTGAAACTGCTGCATCTCAAGACTATAGTCCTTTGAGGGAGTCCCCACCCACCCCCACACACCCTGCCCTCCCTTCTCCTCACTTACTTTTCCCAAACGTCCCCACCTGCAGGGTGAACTCCAACTGCCTGTGGGATAACGGGCCCTCTCTGCTGCTGCTTGCAAAACAGCTTGTTCTTTCTTAATGCCGTTTAGGAAACAATTCAGTTGGGATTACAGGCAGATTTCCTGTCTGTGTGGGGTTGGAGAGAAGGAGGCCATGGAAGCTGGGGAGGGGGCGGAGGGGGACAATGACTCCTCAGACAGACTTAAGTGCACCTAGTCCAAAGACCTCTCTCCTTACAATTTTAAAAATTAATTTTGGTTTATACAGGTAATACCTGGATATATTTTGAATAAAATTATCAGGTTAAAGCTCCCCTTTGATTAGGGTATTACACCATCTCCAATTCCTGTCCCCTTCCTCCACCCCTTAGACGTAAACACTCTAGTCATTCTTGTTTGTCCTTCCAAACCTTTCACTTTATGCTCATACATATATATGGATCTGTGGGACATATTCTTCTTTCTTTATTTTTCCATAAATAACATCACATTATACATATTGTTCGGCAACGTGTTTCTCTCACTCAACGAAACATTGCACAAATCTATCATGTGCTACTGAGAGAACAATCTCACTTTTTTAACTGTTACATAGTGTTCCTTCATTGAGCTATACTGCCATTACACGGCCATTTCTCCAGTGATGGAAGTAGACGTTTTCTATTTTTTCATTATGAAAACAGTGCAGCAAGAGGCCTCTTCGTACATACACACACATGTTCTCCAGGGTTAAGGTTGAGAAGCGGGCCACAGGTTTTGTGCATTTAAAATTTTTAATAGATATTGCCAAACTGTCCTCCAAACTTTGTAAAATTCCCATGAGCAAAGATTGGAGTCATGTTATTGGGTCAATTTTTAATTCTTTAATTAATAGTGAGACTGAGCATCTTTTTATTTTTATTACCCCTTCTGTAAATTTCCTGCATTTGGTTTTCTCCATTTTTCTATTGGATTGTGACACTTTTATTGATTTGTAGAAGTTATTATATATTCTGGATACACATTAATCCTTCAGCTGTTATGTATGTTGCTGATATTTTTTTCCAATCTGTCATTTTTCATTTATGTTTCTTATAGTATCTTAATTTTAGAAGTGGTCAAATTTATCAATATTTTCCTTTAAGAATTTGCTTTTCAGACTTGTTCAGGAGCATCTTCCTTTCTTCAAGATCATACACATATTCTCCTATATAATCTTCTAATACCTTAATTCTTTGATTTTTCATATTTAGTTCACTAAAGCATCTGGAATTTTTGTGTGTGAATAGTATAAGGTGGGGAGTTACCTTTATTTTTTTCCAAATGGATAACCAGATGTCCCAACACCTTTAGTTGAATAATCTGTCATTTCTCCACTGAATTGAGATACTACTTTTATTGTTTACCATAAATGTGTGTATATTTCTAGATTATTCTATTCTACTGATCTACTGATCTGTTTATCAATTCCTATGTCAATACCTCATCTCTGCAATTACCATAACTTTCTAATATGTTTTGATTTCTGGTGAGATAAATTCTCCTTCCTCATTTTTCTTTTGCAAAAGAATCTTCAACACTGTAATATATTTACTCTTTCTTATGAATTTTCGAAAGTCTAATTCCATGAGAAAACCTATTGAGATTCTTATTGTTATTGTACTCAATTCAATTTATAAATTTGGACATTTTTAACTCACCATTCTAGAACAGTTGCACACTCTATTTAATGAAGATGATAAAATTTTTTAAAAGAGTGAATATTTAAGCTTTTGTTAGTTCCAAATAATGGTTTCCAAATTTCTTTAGGGTAGTATTGTAAAGATAAAGACAAGTTAAATTACATGTTTAAACAAATGTTTAATGGTTGTTCAGGTTGTTCCCTTTATATTTGTGGTTATTGGTGGGGGTGGGGAGGGTAGAAGCTTTCATGAGACAGAGTTCTACAAAAAAACATAAAAATAAGCACTAAACTCAAAGTAAAAGAATTCAATATCACCTTTACTAATCAGATTAGTTAAAATTTTAAAGAACTATAAAGCCACTGCCAGACTGCATGTGAAAAAATAAGTGTAGACTGGCCCCACACCATGGGATGGCAATGTCAGTCAAAATCCAAAATGTACATCTGCTCTGACTCAACAATTCTCCTTCCAGGAGGGAATTTATGCCTCAGATGCATTCTTAGGAAAGCATAAAGATATCTGCACAAGGGTGTTCATTTCAGCCTCGTTTTGCCACAATCAAAAGACAAGAAACGAGCCAAACGTCAGCCAAACGTCCTTCAAAAAAATTTTGCCACATTTTGGTACATCCACATAATGGTGTTTTATGAAGCCTTTAAAACTAATGAGTGGGATCTATACATAGCAATATACAAAAATATGTCGCTAAAAGAAAAGAGAGAGAAAACACTGTATACAGCATGTTGCAATTCATGCAAAATACACAGACATGCACATATACATGCACATGTATGCATGCGCACCCACGTGTATTTAAATAGTAGGCATAGAAAATTCTGGGAGCAGGCACAGAAGCCTATTAACGGTGGCTACCTTTGGGTAATGGAAATGAAAGAACTGAGGAGGCTTTTACTTTATAATCAATGCCCCTCTGAAAGTTTTACCAGGGAAATATAATAATTTTATCACGAAAGAATAATCTGTCCCTCGACCTCAACCCTCCAAAGTAGCAAATTTTGATTTGTTTCGCATAATCAACGGTTTGGGATTACTGTTACCTTGGTTTCTTAGTATGAAGCCAAACACTATCAAAGATTGAGATGAGAGTACGTGGTATTCGAGAGTGAGCCTTTCCCCTGTGAGAGGCTTCAATCATGTGACTGATAAGTATAGAATTCAAGTTCAGATTTCTTTCTCTTTAGCACTTGGAAGATACTGCTCCATTATCTTTACGCATCTAGTATTGCTGTGAAGTTCTCTGTTACAAGTAGACTTCCAGTTCCTGAAACTAACCCCTATTTCAGGCAAAGCAGAATTAACATGGGATGCAGGATCCATCAGCCAAACCTGAACGCGGAGATGTCACAGAAGTGAAACACGGAAGTAAAATTGTTGGAGAGCAGAAAATAACAAGAGTTGTGGGAAACTCCGAGGGAGACAGGAGAGGCTGGGACCTGGAGAGGGGAACACAGAATAAGAGGGGACGAGGGCAGGGCCAGGCGTCTCCAGCAGGGGATGGGCTAAAGAGAGCTTTCTAGTCATGCCCTCTTCTCTGCACCATGTTGCCCTCATCAGATCAGTGGCTCTCCTGTAGCAAATGCAAGGCAGGAAAATGGCCCCTCAAGGCCAGCAGAAGTTTGGAGGGAGGGGGGTGACAGAGTGGTGCTGGATGCCAGTCAGGTTAGGGAGTGGAAAGAACAGGTCCTTTTCTCTGCCCCGAGGATGAGAGTATGATGGCCTAAGGGGAAGTTGTTGCCTTGACGGAGGTACATGGAGATTCTGTAATGGGTAAGGTCCCCCACTTGAGGATAGGGAAGAAATCGAAAACGGATGAGCCCAGACTATAACCCCAGAGACTCACCACTCTAGAGTCTCCCACCACAGCCACCACCCCCTTATCTCCACCCTGGACACACTACTCAAACCAAACAAGAGGAGTACATGCAAGGGAAGGCTTTCATCCTCCTCCCGGCTCACGACCAAATGGAACTTATCCCAGGAAAGTAGGCTTGGTTTAACACTCAAAAATCGATCAACGAAATTTGCCATAACTAAGAAAGAAAAACCATATGATCTCTCAGTAGATGCAAAAAGATCACTGGAAAAAATCCAACATCCACTACTGATTACAAAAATAAAAAATAAACCTCTCTGCAAACCAAGAATAGAACTTCCTCAAACCTGAAGAAGGGTTTCTATGAAAAAACACGCCACTAACATCATCCCTCATGGTGAAAGACTGAAGGCTTTCTCCCTAAGACCAGGAACCAAGCACGTGCATCCGCTCCAGTTGTTTCTATTTACCACCGTCCTGGAGGCTCTATCCAGGGCAGTGAGGCAAGAAAAAGAAATTAAAGGCATCAACATGTAAAGGAAGAAGTAAAACTGTCTTTGTTTATATACAATATGATCACATATGTAGAAAATTCTAAGGAATCTACCCAAAAAACTAGCAGAACTAATAAGTGAGTTTGGTAAGGTTTCAGAATACAAGGGCAAATACAAAAATCAGTTGTGTTTCTACATCCTAACAACAAAGAATCAGAAATTGAAGTGTAAAATAACTATTCCACTTATAATGGCATCAAAAATATGAAAGAGCTAGGGATAAATCTGATAAATCTGACAAAAAGGAAGATCTGTACTGAAAACTACAAAATCTTGGTAAGAGAAATGAAAGACCTAAATAAATGGAGATACTTTGTTCAGAGGTCAGAAGACTCAACACTGTTCAAATGTCCGTTCTTCCCAAATTGTCTGTCTGTTGAGTCTTAACTGTGTCCTTGCCTTAGTCCCTGAGAGGCCCTGCGAGACCGCTGGGTGGGTGCTGCTGCTGACTCGGAGAGTTTCCACGAGACGGAGGGGACACTTACGCTGCAGTTTGGTGGCTTTTCTCCTGGGCAGTGATGCTCCTTGTTTCTGCCAGGTGTCACCCGTCACCTAAAGTACTGCCTGGTCCCTGATCCAAGCTGCCACTCCCACTGTTCCCCTCTAAAGGCAGACATCCTCACCTTTGCCCCTTGGCCCACAGGGAGAAGGAGAAGGTGCAGTGGTCAACTGAGGCCATTGCTCCCCACATGGAACCTCAACTAATCACACTGTCAGTAGCCCCTGTGGCCTCTTCTGCTCTGTTTGTGCCACCTCTAGGCATGGAGCAACGTGCAGAACACTCCCACACGCACCCTGCTTTGAGGTTTCTGAGTATGATCTCCCATCTGTCTTTTCTGGAATCCTGCCATTTCCAGTCTACTGAGAGTCCTCCTCCTTGCTTTCAAGTGGAACTGTGGATGGTGTTCGTTGACTTGTTTGGTTGTTTTTTCTTACACCTATTATTTCTATGAATTTGGTGTAGGGAATCAAGATTACAGGGTGTGTTCAGTCGACCACCTTGAAACTGATGGCTTCTCTCTTTGTGTCCCCCCGGTCCCCTTGCCCTGGTCTCTTTCTCCCTCCAGGACCCTGCCCCAACTCTAAACATCTGGTCCCACAAGCTGAGACTCAGGAAGCTGCCAAACCTTCTTCTTAGGAAACAAAACTCAAGAGTTGCTTGGTCTGCTTGGTGTCATTAGTTTTGCCCCAGTCACCCTTGGATGTAACTTCTGGGTTCCGAAGTCGAGTCCAAAGCCCAGCATGACCTGCTCCTTGAGGAGTCCTTCGCCCCAGGTAGAGCCCAGCATGGGTTTTGTGAAAATAGACTTTATTATAATAAAATGTCTTTTTAAACAAATGCCCCCACCATTCCACACCCATGGAGACCAAGGTGGGGGTGGGGCTTCAGTGAAACAGCCTCCCACCACAGCGAAGGGAACATGCAGAGACACTCACCCAGCCGAGGGCAGGGGAAGGGTGGGTAGGGTAGAGTGGCTAGCCCCCTCCCCCACTCTGAACAGGGAAGGTATGACAACAGGTGCATAAATCTGTCCTTTTCCCCAGCCCCAGACTCAGACAGGGGCCAGAGGAAAACAATGCAAAAGAGAAATTGAATCCGATGAGCAAAATAAGGCAAACCCTACTCCTGCTTTCTGCCCACTGGCCCCCTGGGTCTTTGGGGGCGGGGAACACACAGGGGCCAGGAGACCAGGCTGGCAGGAGGGGTGGAGCACTATGGGGGCGGGGTTAGGCCCGCTTTGGCATGGCCTTTCTCCTTCCCGGGCCTGTGCAGTGGAAGCGAGATGGAGGAAGCTGGACTGAGGCACTGAGTATGTACATATATACACGGCTCCGCCCCCCCTGCCCCATGGGAGGTGGAGCTCAGGAGAATCCAGTGCAAACTTTCCTTCAAGGGAGGGAAGACATGATCAGGATAGTCAGTGCCATCAGAGGGGACAGGCCCCTCTCTCCCCCCAGGGGGCCCCCATCCTGGGAAAGGGCCACAGAAGGGACTAGCATAGCGTGGTGGGAACCAAGGCCTAGGTGGGTGGCCTAGGAGTCAAGAGTCCTGGGTCCAGTCGTGGCTCTGTGACTGAGGTGCTCAGCCACCTTGGCCACGTTACTCCCTCACTCTGGGTCTCAGTTTCCCCTCCTGTAAGAGGAAGGTGCCCTTCCAGAAGACTCATCCTTAAGGATGCATCTAGCTCTGACCTTCGCCAAGTTTCTGATTCCCATCCAAGTGCCACAGTGTTAACTCAGGAAAACCGGAGTCCATGGTCTTCCCCACCCAGCCGGGACGGTGATCTGGGGGCCCCAGGGGACCACGTCTGCCTGCAGGATGGGCCTCAGCATCACTCCTTCTTCCCAGAGCCCAGTTTCCTGAAGAGCTGCTTCCCCTTGGAGAGGAGACCCCGCACCTTCTCTCTTGTGCCCTGAGGCCCCCCAAGTCCAATCCTGGGGAAGCTGCCAGAGCCAGGGGCACAGGGCCAGCCTGGGGGCTCTGGGGGTCCTTGTGTTGAGCTGGCCCGGTCCTAGAACATGAGAGAAAAGGGCAAGGTCAGGGCCCAACTCCCTGCCCCACCCTGACTCCTGTACCCTACAACCTCAGGTGCCTGCAGCCCCCTTTGTCACAGAACCATGGTGGAGAACCAGAGCCCCACCCCCCACCACTGCCCCACACGTATGGAGCAGACAGGTGAGTGGGTGCGCTGGTGCTGAGGGAGCACTGAACTGGAAGTCTGAAGGGACAGACGCAGAGTCTCAGTTCTGCTCATGCCCACTTGGGACCTGGGCTAGCCCCTCCCTTTCTCTGGGTCTCTACATGGTGCTGGGCTGAGAGATCAAGAGTCCTTGGACCTGACCCTCGGGATGGGTACTCCAAATTCCCCCATGAGATCTCCTCCCAAGAAAGGGAGCTCAAGGACAGGACCGCTTAGAGGCAGCCGTTCCCTCCAGGGAGGGCAGTTCCTGCACCACCTCACAGACAGAAGGAGAATGCGGGTCCAGCCCAGCAGGTGCAGCGCCCCATGTCCTTCAGGGAGCGGAGCTAGTGCCCACCCACAGGGAGGAGATCAGGACTCTAGCTTGAACAGACCCTGAGAGTGGGCATTTACAGTCGGGCATCACTCAGCCCCCATCACTAGCTCTGGAAGCTGCCCTGCTCCCTCCTTTAGCATTTCTCCTTTGCTGAATCGCCTCCCAGCTCCATTTGCAACCATGAGTGGCTCCCTCTGCCACAGGCCCACCCAGACAGTGGTGCTAGTGGCCCAAGGACAGGTTGGGCGAACGGGAAAGCCACCAGGAAGCCTCCCCCACCCATATTCCCACATCCCCACCTGTACTCACACACCCCCACCGTGACCTCCTGTGCCTGGCACAGCCAAATCAGGTCTTGCCAGCCTACATGTTCCCCACCCGCTGCCCCCCACTCCCTGTCTCAAATCCCTACCTTCCACCAGATCCTGGCAGTCTCCTGGCCAGAGCCAGCTAAGGAGCCCAGACCAGAGGCAGGAGAGCTGGGTACCCAGCCTGGGGCCCACTCTCACCCGAGGCCCTGGTGACATGGCAGGGCCTGCCCACAAAGAGGTCTGCTAGCACCTAGATGTCAGAGCATCTACTGCCAACCAGCCAGGGCTGACAGCCAGCGAGGGAGTCCCAGGCCCTGCCCACTCCCTCCCAGGGCTCCTTCCACAACATCCCAGGAGAGAGGGGTTGCTGAGGAAACAAACAGAGCCCCAGAAATGAATAGTTTGGGGTTATCTATGGACTCCAACTGTTTAAGTTCCCGTTTTATTCCCCTGAGGAGAGGAAATAAAGTTGGAAGTAAAATCATGCATCTGATCCCCTAACAGGTCATGATGCAGAGGACAAGGGCAGGAAGACCATTATTACTGGTGGCATTACACTGTCATCCTTCTGTCACCAATAATAATCACAATATTACAATACCATAGTCATATAGTATCATAATATGCTGAGGAGGCATGTTTATGGATGTCACAGAACATTCTATAAGCCGCATGTGCTATAGAATATGAAGAGTCAGCTAATGTGGACATTATATACTAAGATGACATGGGTTCCTATGACAGCTGGCACTGCCCAGGGTGAAGGCAAGGGGAAGGGATGATCCTATATCCAAACCTGGCTCATGGCAAGATCTCCCTCCCCCATTCCCTGGAAGAAAGCGGAAGAGCCGGGTCAGCTCCGGTATTCAAGGCAAAGGAGCACCGTCTGATTACGGTGACATGGGGAGTAGGGGTCGTAAGGACAGAGGGGGCCAGTCCCCCACTTACATGTTGCTCTCTCTACATATATCTATCTCCATCTAGCACTGGACTCTTCTCCTTCTCGTTCTCTGAAGAACAGGGAACAAAGAGAGGAGATGGGTTATGGACAGACCCACACACTCTCCGCCCAGTCACAGGTAGCCCAGGTCACAGGGGCTGGTACTGCTTTGCATAACCTTTGCCTCGGAACTACTGCAGATGGAAACCCAGGGTTTTCTGGTTGGGGCCTGGCCTCTTCACCCTCTCCCTGTCCTGTGAGGCTGGAGCTTAACTGTACTCCACTCACCCCAAGGAGAGGCAGCCTCTAAGAATGCGAACCCAGGAAGCTGGGCCTTGCTGGGCAACCAGCTTTAAAAGGCACCTGGGAGACAGGGAGATCCAGCAGGGTGGGAAGGTCCCTGAAGCCGGAGCTATGACTGGCTAGAGGTGTGGGGGGGACGGGGGTCCTTTTCCACAAGGCCACCTCACCTGTATCGGCCCCAGGGTGTGGGCAGCCAGGTCAGATGGGCAGGGGGTCAGGGTCGCAGCCATCACCCCTCTGCAGAGAGGGGCACATACTGGGAGGGAGCTGGCCCTGGCCAGGCTCCCTCTGGGGGTAACTCAGGAGTTCCACCCTGGGCACAGAGCTCACCTGGATCAGCACCCGGCTGCGCCCCTCCCTCGACACTATCCTAGCCCCAACACCACACCAGCAGAGAAGAGAACTAACTGCTGAGCTGGGAGTCCAGCTCCTCACTGACCTGACTCTCAGCCTGGGGTGTCCCAGGCTCCCTGTCTGAGCTGCCCGCCTCAGGCCCAGGGCCCTCCAGGAAGTTGGATGGAACCAGGCCCCTCTGTCCATTCAGCTCGCCCTGGGGAGGAGAAGCTGGTAAGACTGAGACAAGGAAAGAGGCCTCAACCCCACCCCCTTGACCCTAAAGCCTCTGGGGGAACAGCCATGGGTCAACATCACTGTCATGGAAGGTGACTTGGTCCATTCCTCCAGGCTACCCTCAGGAACCCTTGCTCATCCCCCTCCCTGGCTCTGGGAGAGCCCTTTCTGAAAGGGGTGATGACATGGGGTACAGCACACCCCCACCCCAATGTCCTCACATAGTAGAAACCATCATCGTCCATGCCCCCGAACACAGTAATGACGTCCCCTGCCCGGAAGGGTAGCTCTGCCTGTGGAGAAACCAAAAGGCAGGTGTCAGGCCCAGGGAGGCCCTGCCACCACCTTGCTTGGCTGGGCTCAGTCTGAGGGTCTCACCTCCACATCCATGTTGGGGGAGCTCTCCTGGGGATTGTAGTCAAATGCAGCCACCATGGAGCGGGGAGCTTTCAGGCTGGCAGAGGAGACCGGCTGGGGGAAGCCTGCAGGCAAGGGGCAGAAGACTCACAACTCTCTCTAATCTCCCACCCCATACTATCCTCCGCACTGGAGGCCTGCTCACCCCCTAGTCACCACCTCCCCACTAGCTGTGGCCCCTGGAGAGAGGCCAGAGGGGCCGCCCCGCCCCACCTCTTTCCCCAGTCTCCCCTGCACAGGGACAGCCCCTCACCTGCACTGGGCTGGGCAGGGCCTTCTGACTCAGCTGTGGAGAGAATGTGCGTGTGAGCCCTGCCCCTCACTTCCCTCCTCATCCAAGGCCGGGGTGGTGCTGGGCAGGCAAGATGCTCAGCCTCATACAACAGAGAAAGATGCTCAGAGAGTACATCAGCCCTGGCCTTTGGTTTTGGTAGTGAACTGAGGCCCAGAAAGGGTAAGTGACTTGCTCCAGGTTACACAGAATTTACTGTCAGGTGCTTTTGGGAACAGAGGTCCTCTATCCCCGTTAGGAAAAAACCTCCCACTGGAGGGGATGGATGTGGGTGCAGGTCTGCTCTGATTCCCTTCACCTGCTCAAAACTCCAAGTGTGTCTCCCCAGAGAGCCCAGCAGTGCCCCCGCCCCACTCATCCTCACAGGCCCCCGAGGGAGAAGAGGTCTCACTCACTTTTCTTGGAGCGGCGGGGCTTGGGAGGAGGCCCAGCTGTGCGGGCTGTGGAGTACACAAAGGGACAATGCCCTGATCCAGGAAGGCAAGTAGACGTAAAAGAGAAACTGAGGCAGGGGAGCGGGACAGGACAGTGACTCTGGAGTCTCCTCTTGGGACTGCGCCAGGGTTCCTATGCTCATCTCTAAAGGGCATTCCTCTCCCATCCCCGACCTCCAGGATCCAAAACACATGCCTCATCCCCCTGCAGCAGACCCCACTCCAGCTGGTGAGCTCATTGCTCTGGCCACAGTGGCCTTAGCCTCTGCGAGGTCCTAGTGGCTCCGCTAGACTCTGGATAAATGAGGTGCTCCAGCTGCTCCAGACACACAAACTGCTCAGGAGGGGTTGAGTTGGAACTGGGGTGCTGGGAGCTGGGTGAGGGACAGCAGCAGGTCATACCTGAGCCCTCAGTGAGAACATCTGGGGACAAATAACCCCGCTGGAACAACTGTTGTCTCCCCACAAGACTGTCCACAGCTACCTCAGCCACCATGTTGCAGGGGATGTAGCCTGTCCGGCCCCCACCTTCACCCCGGTAGAAGCCATCGGCATCCTTGTCCCCAAACACCTGGAGGCAAAGACCAGTTGTCTCAGGAGGCCAGCTCAGCTTGTGCCCTGCACCCCAGGCCCCGAGCCCCGCACACCACACTCGGAACTGCAGAGTGCTCTCCCTTTCACAGGCCATGGGGCAGGAAACAGGGAGAACAGCAAAGAATAAGGATCAGAGGGCGAGAGAAAATAGCCCTCTCCATATTATCGTCACCCACTGTCTACACGTCCATCGACCCAGCCCACCGCAGACGGGATCTCCTGAACCTCAGAGCAACAGCAAAAAGCCGTGAGGTAGACACTAAGATCATCCCTATTTGACCCGTGAGGAAGCTGAGGCCCAGAGGAGTTAGTTAACCTACTCAAGGTTACATGGCTAGAAGTGGCAGTCAGGATCCAACCCCACATCACCCAGCTCGAGAAGCCGAGTTCTCACCCATGCATGGCTATAATTCCTCCAGTGCAGGAAAGGAGGGAGGGGGGAGGACCAAACGGTGAGTCAGTCACCTTCAGGATCTGGCCCTCCCGGAAGGGGAGCTCCTCTTCCCCAGCATCAGGGTTGGGTGACATTGACACAGGGTCATAGTCAAACAGGGCCACAAAGACCCTGACAGGTAGGTCCTGGTAAGCCAGCACTTCTGGGGGACTCCTCGGAGGGGCTGTGGAAAGGATTGGGGAGACAGCAATGACAATCAGCTCTTGCCGAGGAGTTAAGAAAGGCCCCCTCAGCCTAGCCCAGCCCCCACCAGGTGCTCACCCAGCTCGGTGGGCCTGGGGGCCCGGCCCCCTTTCCGTGGGGGGCCCCTCTGCCCTCTGGGCTCCCCCGACTCTGCTGCCTACAAAGAGAGGGGAACAGACGGCAGAAGTGACGCGTCACTCCTCTGGCAGGCACCTCAGCAGGGACAGGACCCCATATGCACTCCCCCAGGCGTGCCCATCAGCACAAGCAGCGCAGCAGAGCAGGGACACAACATTCCTCTCCTGGAGCCTTGGCCCAACCTCGCTGGAGACATCAGACACCCCCACAGGGGCAGGAAGGACAGGAGGGGAGGCCCCCACTCTAGCCACCCCAGAAGATGCATGGAGTAGAGGGGACTGAGGCTGGATCTCAAAGCTGGCCGAGAAGCAAGGAGCGTGTGAGAGGAGGGCCTTTCTCAGCATCAGGGTTGGGGGATGCCGGACGGACATCATAGTCAGTGTCTTGAAGATGTAACTAGCTCAGCAGAGGAAAGGCCACCCTGCCCGGAGGCAGGGGGCTGGTTGGCAGCAATTGGTGACTAATGATAACAGAATATTGTGCGTCCCAGTTCCGATCAGCAGAAGCAGCAAAGCAGTGGAATGTGGGTGGGAGGAGGCAGGTGAGGGAGCTTGGAGGCCCAGCTCCACCTCTGCTGATGGAGGCGGCAGTGTGGAATGGGTGTGGCTGGTGGGCAGAAAGCAGAGCCACCAGGTGGCAGCAGGCGGGGAGCTGCCCAGGGTGGGAAGTGGGCACGGACCCGGGAGGGTTGCTCCTTGGCTCTGCCAGTCGCACTGCGGCCTCTCCGTTCTGGCTCCCCTTTCTCCCAGGCCAGGAGGCGTGGGTAGGGGTTGAGGCCTGAATTGGCCTTCAGAGGCCCCCTGGGCCTTCCTATAGGTGCTGTGCCCCAGGCTTCCCCATCTCCGAGGTAGCAGGAGCTGGTGATGCTGACGCCCCCGCCGCCCGCCTCCTGTTCATCCTCAGAATCATATTCGATGCTGATTTCCAAGCATTTGGGAGAAAGGCAGCTGGCCAGGCCAGATTCTGGGGCCAGGCCCCGGGGGCACCTCCGGGAAGGGGCCGGCCGCCCTCTCCCACCAGCCTCTGGTCCACCCTTGGCACCCTCGCCCACAACGGGGGCCCCCCTCTCCCGTGTGGGGCCTGGTCGTCCAGAGGCCTGGGGCCCGCAGTTGCTGAGAAGTCGGCTGCAGTGTTCACGGGGATCTGGGGACCGCCTGCGGTTTGGGGGCTTCTCGGGGGAGCCATTTCCTCTCTTCCAGCTGTTTCCACCAACTAGTCCGGGCATGTCCTCCAGGCGGTCCCCAGCCCTGGAGGGCTCAGGAGACAACGGACACGGGCCAGGTCCTCGGGGCAGACTGCTGTCACAGCCCAGCCCCAGCACTGCAGGCTCAGGAAGGCCAGGGTCTCGGGAAGAACAGCCAGCCCCTGGCCTCTCTTTGTCCTCCTCATCCTCCTCATCCTCTTCCTCCTCCTCCTCAGGGATGCTAAAGAGCTTCTTGCTGCAGAACTGCTGGAGGGGCAGCTCCAGGATCTGCTCCAAGACCTCCTCGTCGCTGTCAGTCTCCCAGATGGGGTCGGGCTGGGGCTGGGGGGTGGGGGGAGGAGGGCAGCAAGAAAGAGAGGTCCATGGGGAGAGAAGAGACCTATGACCTTTGCCCTCAGATGAGGGCAGGGGTTGCAGGCAATCCCACAGTTCTCCCTCAGTTTTCTCCAAGAGGAAAGACCAGAGAAGGAGGCTGGCCCAAAGTCACACAGCATGCCCAGGGCAGAGCCAGAGGAAGAATAAGGGACACACCCAAGGAACAGTGGCACAGATGCTTGGGCCCCTAAGGGACAGGAGCATCAGGGAGCAAACTGTACCCGTAATAGCAGAGAGGCCTCCCCACCCCCTCCCCAGAAGCTCCCAACACAAGGCTCTCAGATGGCCAGGGTGCTGCGTCTGGTGGGCTAGGGCAGGAAAAGGTGCAGAAAAGAGCTCCTCATTCTCCCCTCTCTTCCCAGGAGGGCAGAGGCCAACCCTGAGCCACTTCCTATCTGCTGCTTAGGACAGGGCCCAGGCCACACACCTAGAATGCTGCGGGCACTCAGTGACGGCTGGAGCAGTGCTGACACAGGGGGTAGAGGACCCTGGAACCCGAGGTCTAGGGCCCACCAGCTCTTCTGCACCCCGTTACCTTGGCCCCATTCTCCCTAATGCAGCTGCCAGCAACCTGCTTCTGGAAAGAGCAAGTCCTGGAACCCAGCTCCTCATCCTCTTCCTCCTCTTCCTCCTCCTCTTGGATGTCTGATAGATCTGAGTTGCGGCCATGGTCCACAAGGGAGTTCACCAGACGGACCCCGAGCTCCGCCGTGTCCTCCCTCTGCAAGAGGTGAGACAAAGGAGGAGAGAGGGAAGGACAGTGAGGGGGATGGGCGGCTCTGGCAGGGTCAGCGCCAGCCAGAACGAAAGTGGCCCTTTGGCAGAGGGAGAGAGGGTCATGCCCCAAATAGGGGGCTCACACAATGGGTGGGCGGGGAAGAAGAGGATGTTAGCCAAAAGGGAAAGAGAAATCTGGAAAGATAAAGTGACAGAGAAATAGACAGACAGACAGCACAGACCAGAGCAGAGAATAAGAGGAGAGCGCAACCAGATTTTGGCAGAAGGCAGGGAGGCAGGCCCTGATCCTCTGAGGTGGGCCAGTGTTTCCTCAATCCCATACCTCAGCCCTGGGCCTCAGCCCAGACGCTGTGTCTCCTCCGCAGCAGGCCTCAGCACTGGGCACCCTCTGGGCCAGGGCTTCCTGCGTAGAGCAGGGTGCTGGGCAGGCCTCTCCTGCAGTCCACTCGGCCTCCTCCTTGGCGAGTGAGGACGCTGCAGGGCCAGGAACGGTCTCCCTCACGGTTGGCCCACTGGCCCTCCTGTCCTCTGAGGCACCCAGCACAGCTGCCCCAACCTCCTCCTGGAATGGAAGGCACTGAGGAAGGGCCCAAGCCCAGGCCCTTCTCCCAGCCTCCACCTGCTTCCGCCCTCCCCAGCCGGCTACCTGGGAGCAAGGTGCTGGGAGCTCCTCTTGGGATCCTTTTGGTGTCTCTCTGGGAGGGCTTGCTGGGGGGCCCCCAGGGGGCTCTCGAGTTCCATGGGGGTCAGGGCACCGGAGGGGAGAGCTGGGGTCTCCAGGCCCTGGAGAAGCTGGAGCAAGGGGTGGTCTGGCCTCCGAGCCTGGTCGTGGTGAGGGGCAGAAGACCCTGGCTGGCAGGCAGGCCACAGCCAGGGCTGGGGCGACAGGAGCTGGAATGGAGTCGGCTGACTCGCCATGGGGTGACATGGTACGTACAGCCACCTCACTGCACACCTGCAGCAGCTGAAGCTGGGACAACTCCACCAGCACACTGCCTGCTGTGGGCGAGGCCACCTCCATGATCTGCAGGATGGAGGAAGCACAGGAAGCACAGGAAAGGGAGGCTGAGATGGCCAATTGTGATGACACAATGACAACAATGGCCAGGCCCTGTGCTAAGCCCATGGCATGCCTTATCTCATCTAATCATCCTGTCCACACAGTGCAGTGGTTTTTGAATCCCAGTCATCTGCTACCAAACTCTGTGCTCCTAACTAATCTGCTACACAGTGCCCAAATGCCAGGGGCCAGGCATCCCTGTGCCAGGCGGGGAGACTAGGCTTCTGAGAGTGGCAAGGAAAGACCCCACATCCTGCTCCCAGAGTACAGGGAGAGTGCCCAGGCCATACCTTCTGCCCATCAGCATAAACGGCATAGCCTGTGACACGGACGCCATTGGAGGTGCCAGCAGCATCAATTGTTACTGGGAGCCAGCTGATGATCAAGATTCCAGGTGAGGGCCCCGGCTCAATCTGCACATCCAGGGGGGCATCAGGTGGGCCTGGGGAAAGAGAGGCACAAGACACAGTAATGTAGGACACTCGGCACCAGAGATACCAGCCCACTTTGCCATTTCCCTGAAAACGCAAATAGCAACAGCCTCCCCTCCACAATCACCCATGGCCTGGCCTCCTGGGTGTTACGGACAGTCAATGCCCAAGCTGGCATACCTGCGGGCAGTGTGGTGAACTGCAGTGTGGCAGCCCGCTGCTCCGGCCGCTCCCAGCCTGGTTCCCAGGATCCTTGAGGTGGGAGCTGAGCTTCCACTCGTGCCTGATAGAGTGTACCAGGCCGCAGGTGGCAGAAAGTGGCCCAGTAGGTGCTGGGGCAGGCAGGGGGGCACTCTTCCCCATTGAGGTAGATGGCATGGGCCAAGTTGCTATTGCTGGGAACCCAGGTAATCTCAGCAGATGTGGCTGTCAGTCGATGGACCCGCAGCTGAGTAGGTACCACTCGGGCCTGGGCACCCACCACCAAGCAGCAGCGCAGAGGGTCGGAGCTGCCCCGACTGGTCAGGGACTGTACAGAAACACGGAGGGCCCCGGCCCGCAGGTCCAGGTCCTCAAGCACAGCCTTGGGGGGCACCCCAGGCCCCAGGGCCTGACGCAGCTCCCCATTCACGCAGATATGGTAGCCGTGTAGCTCCACTTGCTCAGGAGGTGGCTCCCAGGCCAGCACCACACTGTGGGCCAGCTGCTTGAGGATTGCCAGATGGCGGGGGTAAGGCACAGCAGGAGGCTCACCCAGACCCTCAGGCAAGGGGCTCAGACTAAGCTCGTCCCCTGCAGCCTCCTCCTCTGCTCTGGGCTGGCTGCGTCCCCCGCTGCTCTGGCCCCCACTACTGCTGCCACCCCCACCTCCGCTCAGGAAACTGAGTTCAGGGCCTGAACTGTGGGATAAATCGGCCAGCTCCGGAGGGAGGGAGGTCAGGAGGTCGTCGTCGGACACACGCTCTACAAAATTGGAAGGGACCAGGCCCCTTCGGCCATCCATAAGCTCCCCTGGCAGAGGGAGGGCAGGGAAGGGGAAGACAGAGAGGAGGTAGAGAAAAACCAGTCCAAAAAATGCATTTTAGCAATGGTTAGTGAGTGATCTTAAGCATTTGATTCAAATCAACATTTACCTGTTAGTGCTTTTGAAAGACAAGAGCAGTCAAGAGCTGGATTAGGGAGTTATTGTTAATATTCTAGGTGTGATCACAGTATTGTGGTTATATAGACAGAGCTTCTTAAATTTTAATGTGCATATGAATCACCTGGAGATTTGTTAAAATGCAGATTCTAACTCAGCTAGGTCTGGTCTGGGTGAGGCTGAGATTTCTGCATTTCTTTCTTTTTCCTAAAGGTATGCTTTTTGATGAGGAATATTGGCCCTGAGCTAACATCTCTTGCCAATCTTCCTCTTTTTTTTTTTCTCCCCAAAGCCCCAGTGTATATCCTGGTTGTATGTATCCTTCTAGTTCTTCTATATGGGAAGCTGCCACAGCACGGCTTGATAAGCGGTGCATAGGGATCCGAACCGGCGAACCCTGGGCCGCTGAAGCAGAGCACACAAACTTAACTGATACCCCACCAGGACAGCCCCAGATTATTCATTTCTAACAAGCTCCCAGGTGACACAGATACTGCAAGGATGTAGGAGAATGTCCATGTTCCAAGGAGATGCATGTTGAAGTATGTCTAGGTAAAATGTCATGATGTGTACAACTTGCTTTTACGTCATTTTTCTTTGTAACCCACATATGGAAAAGCAAATACACCAAAATGTTAACAATTGTTGAATCGAGGTGGCAAGGATATAGGTGTTCATTGTTTTATTCTTTTTCTGTACATTTGAAAACTTCCATATTACGCAGCCCTGAGGAGTAGGGGCAGGGGGCCCCCTCAACTTCCAATTGTGAAAAACAGACATTTTCAAAGAGAGAGGGAAGCAACACCTGGTCATGGCAGGGGAAAGAATCTTTAGATACAGAAGACATAAGTGCCAAAGAAAAGAGTCCCCTGTGGGTGCTAGAAGGGATTAGGCCCCACAGCAGGCCTGGGCCTGGGAGCATGACTGGTGGTCACTCCAGGCAGCGGCCAAAAGTAAGTTGTGTTACCTTGTGCCAGTTCCCCCAAACACTCGTCAATAGAGTATTGTAAATCATTCGCTGTTGCTTGAGGGATGTGAGGGAAGGAAGAAATTGGGCACACAGCATGTCACGTCACAGCTAACTTGGAAGAAGGAAAGAGATTCCCAGGAACAGATGAGCTGGTGACTGCTGAGCCTTATCAGGAGGAAGGGGAAGCACAGGCCCGGGTGGAGGGCAGAGGGTGTGTGTAGGCAGTCCTGAACTGCTGGAGGGCCCGCGAGTTTCCCCTACACCCTCTCTCTCTCTGCTTACACTAGGAGCAAAAACAAGTATGAAAACTTAAAGAAGACACAATAGGGACTGTCAATAAATTAAATAATATAAGCGCTGTGGTGGACTGAACGGGGGCCTCCCAAAAATATGTCCACGTTCTAACCCCTGGATCCTACGAATGTGACTTTATTCGGAAAAAGAGTCTTTGCAGATGTAATTAAGTTAAGGAGCTTGAGATGAGGTCATCCTAGATTATCTGGGTGGGTCCTAGATGCAATGACAAGTGTCTTTATCTCGCACAGGGAGAGACACTGAGAGAAGAGAAGGAGGCAATGTGACTACAGATGGGGAAACTGGAATGATGTGGCCACAAGCCAAGGAACACCTGGAACCACCAGAAGCTGAAAGGGATGAGGAGTGGACTCTTCCCTGGAGCCTCCAGAGGGAGTGTGGCCTGCCAACACCTTGATTCCAGGCTCCTGGCCTCCAGAGCTGTGAGAGAACACACTTCTGTTGCTTTAGCCACCCGGCTGGTGGTCACTTGTTGCGGCAGCCCTAGTATAAGTACTAGTGCTAAGGAGGGTGACATTAAAGCAGGAGCCTTCACACTGAACAGACCCACAGCCCTGAAAGGCTGGCACTGGAGCCTGGGTCTGAGTCAGGCACAAGCTCCCGAAGTATGTGCCCCCAAGAGCGGTCCAGGTGGGACCAGACGTAGAGGAAGGAGCCATTCAGCTAAAGTTTGATGAGCAACATGGCCCCACATCCTACACTCAGGTGTCTACATGCCTTTAAATCTATCCCAGATTGTAAGGTTCAAATCTAGTAATTTGTGGTTAGTTGATATTTATGGTTTTGCTGCCCCCTTCCAAAAAATTGTATTGGTTTTTTGGTTGGTTTGTTTGTTTTTCCATTTTAAAAAAGCTGTTTGGGGGGAGCTATTTAATCCCGCTCTCTGTTATCCGCCCCTATGGGGAATTTAGTGTTTACCATCATTCCCAGCAGCTACTCAAATAACAGGCGTAGGGCCCGGGGAAGAGACACCGAGAAGGCTCTCAAGGCCTGGCCTTACAAACCCAAAGCTTTGGGTGTTGCAGACCCAGAGCTGATCTCTTTTCTACATCCCCACACATGGTTACAGCCCTTGCCCTGCCCTGTCCACACCTCATCTCAGTCCCCACACAGTGTCATCCTCCCTGCCGCTGAAGGAAGCAGCCTGGTACCCAGCCAGGGCCCCCTGGGGGAGCCTCCCAAGGCCATTTCTTCTGCAGGCCCTGCCCTGTTGCCCAGTCTGAGTAGTGGGGCATCTGCCTTGGTTGCCCCATCTCCCCACAGGCACTGGAGAACTGCCCTGAAGCCCACGCCCTGAGAACTGCTAACCACTTGCTAACACCCTTTCCTGGGCTCTGGACCCTGGTTCCTCCTCCCCACACCCGACTGGAGTCCAGCATCAGAACTATGTTACATGCTTGACCTCGAGCATCACTCGTGTTAAACACTGCCATGCCGTGTCCCCCAGCACAAAAGCAAATTTAGCCAAAATTTCCGATGACACTCTGCCCATCATCTAGACTGTGGTAGGCCCTGTCCTGCCCTGCTTAGGGCAGACCTGCAGTCAGACCGGCTGCCCCCTTGTCCCAGATCCCTTCCTTTCCCTTTCCCCCACGGGCTCCAGGTCTCCGCACACCTTTTAGCTGAGTCTGAAAAGTTATGGTGGGCTGAGAGGATATGGATGCGTGGAGGTCTCTAGGAAGAAGAGCTTAAAAGCAGGGGAATGAACAGACTGTTCCCTGCCACCTTCCTACCTTCAAAAAAGCCATCCTCATCCATGTTGCCATAGATGTAGATATATTCGCCAGCAGTAAGCGGCAGCTCTGCCTCTGGATTCTCGTTGGGGCCCTCGAAGGGGTTGTAGCTGTGGGGGGAGGCGCGGAGGAGGAGGAAGATAGCAACCAACATGCTGACTGCCACGTCCCAGCTCCTCTCCCCCACGCACTCGGCCTTTATGGGGACTTGGTTGCCCATCTTCAGCCAAGCAGAGCGCTCACTGAGCCCACCTCAGCCCAACTAGGTCAAGAGGACTTGTCCACTGGGATCCCTGCACCCCACCATTACCTCCAGAGGCCGCTATCTTCACTCAGGCCCTTCCTCCCAGACACCCCAAATGCTGGGGGGGATGGGGAACAGGGGAGAGGGGCCCACCTGTAGCGCGCTAGGAAGACCTGGATCCTGGCTCCTCCCCGGCTGCCCTCCGGCGCTGCTGGGAGCAGGGACACACTGTCTGCCTCCAGCTCCTCCACCTCACTGGCTGTGTCCACCTGGGGACAAACAGAAAGGGCCAGTCCTCTCCAGGACCCAGGGCCAATGGCAAAGCAGACAATGGAGGACCTGTTGCTTTGAGAAGGGAAAGTGAGCGCACACTGGACAAGGCCAGCAGCAATGAGCCCTGATGTTTTCTAAATCAGCACCTGAACCAGCAGGCCCTGGCAGAGCACAGCTGGCCTGGGAAGGGGGAGTGGGGATAACCTGGCCTCCTCCCTGAGCCCTGGCCTCTACTGCACCAGCCCAGTAAATAAGACCACTTTCTCGGAGAGGGGGCCAGCCATGCTGGTGTGGGGTGGCTGCCCAATGGCAGTTTGTCTCCTTAAGGAAAAACCCAGCAAAGCACTCTGAGTGTAAAGAGCTGGCAGCGAGCACGCAGAAGGGGCTGAGAAGTCCCTGAGAGGGGGTCACTGCCAGGGAAAACAGGGGCAGCCAAAGCCAGAACCACCGTCCTATCCCACAAGGGGGCAGTAGAGGCCCAGGGCTGGGTTCCGCCACTTTCCACAACCGTGGACATCAGGGCTGCTCCTGACCTTCTCCCCTCCACTTTCTGGAGTTTGGGAGGTAGAGAGGGGGACGAGGTGATCAGAAGAGCTGTGAGTGACGCCCAAGAACTTGGTAATAATAATAGCTGCCATATGTTAAGCACCTTCTGTGTCCCCCAAACTGAGCAAGGCACTTTCCCTATATTTTTTCATGTAATCCTCACAACAACCTTACAAGGCAAGTTTAATTAGCTCCAAAATCCAGACAAGGCAACCAAAGTCCAGAAGGGGTCCATGACTTGCCTAAGACAAAGTTGGGATTTGAATCCCGGAACCTGTGCTCTTTCTCACACAACCATCTGCATCTGCTACAGCCGCTCTCATGAACAGTCTCATTATGTGGATCCTGGCGCCATAGTGTCTCCCTCCAGCCAGCCCAAGACTCTGGGGCTTCTCTTGGCCCCAGAGGGGTGGGGCTGGGTGACCCCAACTTAGGGCTTTCAGGCGGCCCCGGAGCGCAGGACAGACTCCACCCAAGCTCCCTGCCCACAAGGAGGAGTCCACAGGCCCTTCTCTCCAAGCACCTGGCTCCACTTCCCGACATGGGCCAGCAGCCACCCAACTCCTGGGAATCCCAGAAGAGGTCAGGGCCAGCTCTCCTTCTCCCTTCCCCAAGGCTGAGCAAGACCCAGCCCCTCCCCAGCACTGACCTCAGGCGTAGGGCAAGACTTGGGGCTGTTGTGGATGGACTCAGAGCGAGAGGAGTTGGAGAGAGACTCTGCCTTCTTGGCGGTCCTTCGAGGGACCCCAGCAAGCGTGGCAGAGGCAGGCTCGGAAGACTTTGGGCTGCAGCGCCCTGGGGAGCCCGGTGGGAGGTCAAGGTCTAAAGAGAAGAAGGCATGTGGGCCTGCGGTCTGTGGCCTGAAGAGGGACCAGGGACTGAGGGTGGAGCCTCTTGGATAGGGAGCCAGGCCCTCCACAGCCAGGTTTCCTTACAAGAAGGGAAATATTTAGGGGAAACTTAGTAAGTGGAGGTGGAAGTGACTTACACACATTGTTTCACAGGATCCTCAGAGCAGCTTGCCGAGGTGCATGGAATTACCCGTCTTACAGTTTAGGAGACCATGGCCCACAGAGGTGAAGCAGCATGCTCAAAATCATGGGACTCTTCAGTGAGGGGAGCCGGGACCACCAGATCTGACTGACCCCCTCCCCTGACTCTTCACCAGCCCACACTGCCTGCTACTGACTCCCAGTGCCCAACTCCCGGCCGTGACCACAGAGGTCTTGAGCGGGAGGAGCAGTGGCCTGAGATGCCTGGGCCAGACTCTGGGAGAGCCACTCCCGTGGGCTCATTTTTTTCCCACCAGAGCCTGGTTCTAGCCAGGCCTGGCTCTAACTTGCTGTGTGAGTTTGGGCGAGGTGCTAGCTTCCGCTGACCCTATACAAAAGCCCCAGGTTTGAGGATTCCAGGCTAATGTCAGTGGGGTGTACCTTACCTTTGGGGCCAGACCCCCTGCAGGGCTGGGGGGTAGAGCAGCAGCAGGGGGGTGGTGGACGGTCCCCAAGGGTACTGCAGCCCAGGGCAGAGGTGAGCAGATCCAAGGGGCCAGGGTGCAGGCGGAAGGCCTGGAGCTCCTGCGCCAGGAGGCTGAAGCGCTCAGTTTGGCTGCGGCACTGCTCCTCGAGCTCTCGAACCCGGACCTGAGTCAAGACCCACCATGAGCCACCAGGCCCAGCAAAGCAGCCCAGTTCAGCCTGTGCCGTCTCCACACAGCCCCACACCAACTTCAGATCACATCTGCCCAGCCCCTAGGCCTGGCACCAACCCTCCACCTGGCTGCCCCATTGCCCTTAACAGTGTCTGAGCTGAGGGTGGAGTCCTGGGGCTGTGGGACAGCTGCACTCCCTACCCGCCTCCAGAGAAGGGCTCGACCGGCCTCCGCGCAGCACACCCTCACACCCCAGGCAGTGGCACTTCTGCTTCTGGCTGCTTTCTAGGCCAAAAGGGATTGCTCCCACCCCCAGCACCACCACCAGCATCACCTCAGAAGTTTTCTCAGCTCCACTGCTTGTCACCCTCCCACAGTCAGTGACCTAAATCCCTGCCCTCAGAGAGGTCCCCAGAGAGAGCTCACATGGGAGCCGGGGCATCTTTGTGACAGGAACAAGCCAATTCTCAAGAATATTCCTCAGGTATCAGGAGAGTCCCAATATTAGGGGCTCTCCCTGGCCAAGAGATCACGGGTTAGACTGGTAATGAACTTCCTCATGGTCTGAATGGCAAGGTTTTAGAGGAGGAAAGGCCCCATGTCTGCCAGGCACAGTGGCAGGTCTGAGACCAGGGGATGGCCCACATGTCCTGTAGGAATCCCAGCCCATCTACGGAGTCTCAGGTCTGCTACCGGTCACACCCTCCTCTGGTGGCATGAGGGTTGGGACCACGTGGACCTGAGGGAAGAGACGCAGCTCAGCCAGCCAGGAGAGGTGTGGGGGAGGGGACAGCCAGGGAGGTCGGGGTCAGGAGGCTGTACCTGCATGGAATCCAGGGTGGACTGCACAGAAAAGGAAAGCAGAGGAGAGTTAGAACCCGTACCCTGTGGGTCACTATCCAGAGAGGGAGGGAAAGAGGGAGGGGCCCACTGGGTCCACTCCCTGGACTGACTGAGCAGCTCTTAAGTGGAAGGCTATTTCAGGGTGAAGGCAGCCTCCAGGGGTAGGTGGCAAAGGGACACTGCTGCTCAAGACTAAGGAGCCCCTGCCCTGCTGTGCCCCAGCCTAAGAAACAGGCCAATGGTGGAGGGGATTCCCCTGGGCCCTGGAGTATTTAAGGGCCCTTCTTGCAAGCCCACACCCATGACACTCACACCCACACAGTCCCCTCCAGCTCTCTCTGAACTTCCCCCACAAGCTGATGGGGCTGGGGTCACCCCTAGGGACCCTACCTCCAGCAGCTGCACGGCGCCTTCATGTTCCCTCTTAGCTTCCGCCTGGGCCTACAGGTGAAATGAGGCAAAATGCTGGAGGAGAAGGATGAGGAAAGGGGTGGGATAGAGGGAGATGAAAGGGAGGGGGGCTAGGAAGGGCAAAAGGAAAGAAGAAAGAGGGGGAAGGGAGAGGAGAGGAAGAGGGCAGGCGGGCTGGGAAGAGGGAGGCTGAGGGCCCCTCCCTCCCGAACTCCCACCCTGAACCGTGCCTTAGGCTAGAAGGCAGTGTGGCCAAGCAGACGTGAGCCTGACATTGCTCTCTCTTTGGGGAGCATCCACCCTCAGGGTTTCCCTCCTACCTCTCCGGACGCCCCGTCTCAGCCTCTTCTGCCTGCTCCGTCTTCCACCCCTTTCGAACGTCAGGGTGCCACGGGGCACAGTGCTAGGCCCACTTTATACTCTACACTCTCTCCCAAGGGTCCCATCTAGTCACATGACTGATACACTGATGACTCCAAAATACATCTCCAAGACCTGCTTCCCCACGACTCCAGGCTCCTAAATCCAGCTGTCTATGGACATCTCCACTTGCATGTTAAACATACAACCCAAACTTGGCCAAAATAGAACTCAGAACTCAGCATTCCTTGCCTCTCAAGTCTGTTGCCCCTTCATCCCTCACCTCCTGGGGAGTGAAAAGCCCCACCCTCCACCAGGGGGTCACAGCAAATGAGCGACAGAGCTGGGACTCAACTGGAATCCCACAGTGACTCTTGTTGATTCTATCTCCAAAACGTATTTCACACCCATCCGTCTGTTTCCCCTTCATTGCCTGCTGCCTGGTCCAGGCCATCATCTCCCACCCGGAGTGCTTCCACAGCCCCGACACCTGACTGCCCCGCTTCCACACCCCAATCCACCCCCCACAGCGCCGCCAAAGTGATCTGCTAAAATGACCCCTTGGATCATGCTGGGATCTTTCAACAGCTTCTAACTGCTCAGAGAGCAAAATATCCAAACTCTTTCCACAGCCTTTAAGGCCCTGAGTGATCTGGCTCTCGCCTACTCCTGCTGTCCTGGCCATCTCCACACTGCTCTTTCCCGATTCTGTCCCCCTATCTGGAGTGCTCTTCAGCTGGCTCCTTCCTGCCCCTGAGGGATTAGAGGCCTTCCCCATCCACCTCTCTAAAGTGGCCCCTCACCCCACCCCAGTCACTCTCTGTCACGTCACCAGTTCTCTTCCCCCCTTGCACTTGTCAGTGACGGGGACCATCTCACTCATGGATCTGCTTATTTGCTGATCGGTCAGGGACCTGGTCTTTGCCCACCACTGTCCCCCAGTGCCTGGTACAGTGGCTGGCATGCAGTGGGTGCTCAGTAAATGCTCACTGAATGAGTGGATAACTAAGCTGGGGTCCAGTAGCCTACCACCCCTCCCTCACTCCTGCCCCTTAGAGACACTGCCCTCACCTGCTGCAGCCTCTGGACCTCCTGCTGCTTCTCCTGCAGGCTGAGCCGAGCCTGCTCATACTCGACCTCCAGCTGCTGCCGCCGCTGGGCCACCTCCCGCATGTGCTGAAACACAAGACCATGGGTCAAGGCCAGAGCCCCACTCCACTGTTTCTCTAGAAGATGCAAGACAAGGGAGCCTCAGACACTTAAAGATACCCTCTATTGAAAAGGAAACTGAGGCAGAGAAGGAAAGGGGCCGGTAGCACCAAGACTGGACCTTAGTCCCCAGCACCCCACAAAAGGCATGTTCCACCATCCAGGGACAAATACCCTCCCCTCACCTACACAGTCCCTCACCTTCAGCACCTGCTCCAGGCTCTCCAGCTTGCTCTGCAGACCCTGGCTCTTGCGAAGGGCTGAGTCCCTCTCTTGTGTCACCCCCAGGAGCTGGCCCCTCAGCTCCGCATTCTCCCACTCCACCTGGAGACCGGGAGTGGCAGGGCGCTGGGCATGTGAGCCTTGTCCCACCAGCTCCTTCCCCAGAGGGAATAGAACCCTTTGTACTCTAGCCCAGTTGGGGGTGGGGGAGGAGCAGGCCCTTGCCCAGGGACAAGGGCCCTAGTAGGAGCCCACGCCCCACAGCACCTGGGCAGAGCCGCTACCTGCTCCTTCTCTGTGGCTCTCCCACTGAGCCGAGAGTTCTCCTCCACCAGGCGGGCATTCTCATTCTGGGCTTCTCTCAGCTGCAGTTCCTGAGAGACCAGAGGAGCTCTGGGGGGGAGTGGGGGCCCAGCACCCACATTCTTCCCCTCTCCATGCAGAGGACCCTGCCCTCCCAGACAAGGCCCTCCTCCCCCACGTGGAATCTGCATCAGCCAGGAAAGGAGAGCCGTGCAGAACAGGAGGGAAAGAGGGATGAAAGCAGAGCCGAGGGAGCCCACCACCTGGCTGGCTGGGGGAAGGGAGGAGCTGGCCTCCAGGAGGCCCTGAGAGCTCACCAGCTCCTCACATCGCCTCTGCTTTTTCCGGGCTTCCTGCTCCAGGCTTTCGCATTTCTTCCGCTTCTTGCTGAGTTCTGACTCCTGTAGGGTCAGAATCGAGGGCCCCTCATGCAGAAAGACAGATCTGTCCACAACAGGTCTCCTCCAGCCTAGACCTGAGACTTACCAGCTGCTGCACCCTCTGCTGTTTCTCTGGCTCCCCTAGGACCACGGGTGGGCTTTCCACATCTTCCTGGAGTGTGGCCTGGAAATGCCCAGAGGCAGGGGGCTGGCACCTGAGAACAGGGCTCCAGGACAGCCTGCCCCCAGCCTAGCCTGTCCGTGGGAGGTTCCCACCCCATCTCATAGTCAGCAAAGAGATCCCTGCCCAGGAAGGGGGGGGGTGCTGTCTTCCCACCCCCTCCCATCATCTCCAGCTGATGTGGAAGTGCAGAGGCTGCACCCCTGTGTCCTCCAGACATAGTGCTTTGAGATCCTGAGACCCATGTGTGCCCTGGGAGATGGGTCCCTTATCCAGGCCAAAGCTTTCCCTTTTTAGCTTCCATTCCAGCAGCAGCCCTGCTCTGCACTCAATAACTGTCCTGGGTGTCCTTCAGTCACTGGCAGAGAAGTAGGAGGCCGCCTGGGCCCCCAGGGAGGCAGTGTTTCCAGAGCCAGGGGTTATGAATCAACCAAATCTGGGCTTGGCCTAGAGCATGGCAGACCTGGCCAGACCCTCCTCCTGGCTTCCCCCAAGCCCACCCCATCGCACTGCCCATTTATCTGGGCGAACTCTGGGGGAGGACAGGTCTTCATGGGCTGTGCGTCTCCCTCCCTGGGCCAGGCAGAAGCGCAAAATCTGAGCAAGAAGCACCTCACACCCTGAGGCCTTGGTCGCTATGGAGTCCTTCCTCCCACCCCTGAGCCCAGAAGAGGGTGGATCTAGGTGCTGCCCAAGCAGAGAGGATGGAGAGGAGACAGACCTCTAAGTTCTGGGGGTCCGGGGTGGGTCACTAACCCTCGCGACAGGGGCTGCCTAAGCCCGGCGCCCAATGAGGGTCGCCCGTACCTGGAGCCGGGGCGGACGCACCGCCTCCCCCCAGGAGCCAGGGCCGGGCTTAGCCGACCAGGCGGGCGCTGGAGGGGGCGTCCCCGCGCTACGGAGGCAGCGGGAGGCGGCGGCGCGGGCTGGGGCCCCGGCGGCTGCCAGGGCAACCAGGGATTTGCGGCCGGGCCATACCACTGGCGACGCGGCAGGGGCGGCAGGGGCGGCGGGGCGGGCCCCGCAGGGCGCAGGCCTGCAGAAGGCGGACCCCGAACCCCTGGGGGCGGGCGCGGCGCAGGTAGGAGCGCGGGGAGGCTAGGCGGTGGATCCTGCCCCCGGGATCGGGAAAGCTCCACAGCCCTTGGAAGGCTCGCCACTACCAGATCCTCGGGGCTCTGAGTGCGGTGTAGGGGGAGATCCCGGAGCCGCCCCAACCCCCCATCTACACACACCTGCCCTTGCGCGGGCGCTCACCTCTCCCGGGGCCCCGGGGGCGGGCGCCCCTGCTCTGGCCGGGGCAGCAGGGCCCGGGGGCCGGGGCGGTGGGGGCGGCTCCTGCTGGTTGCGCAGAGCGATCTGCCTCTGCAGCCGCAGCACCTCCCGCTGGGACTCGCGCAGCAGCCGGTCGAAGTCCCGCACGTGGAGCCACTGGGGGCCCTCCTGGGGTGAGCGGACAGGGAGAGGAGTCAGGCCTAACCCCTGCACGCCCCACGCCATCCCCAGCGGAGCCCGCCCTCCGCCTTGCTGGAGGGGCTTCGACGCGCGGGAACGTGCACATTCTCCCATGCATACATGCCTGGTCATCGGTGCGTGCGTGTACCGCCGCATGCTTCCGCTAGCCCGTGTGCAGACATTCACAGTAATTCATTTACTGGGCACTCATAGTGTGCCCAGCACTGTGCTAAATGCCTTGAAAACATCGCTTCACACAAGTGCGAGGTATTTGTGGATTCCTACAGCTAGACACACTGGCATACAGCCTGAAGCCTGAAGCCCAGAAATTCCCAGGTCTGGGACTCATGGCTCCACCCCCTTCAGTTCAGGCTCCTTCTCCCTGCTTCCACCTGGGCCGTTGCCAGGGGAACCTACTCCCCAGCAGCCTCCACCTTCCCGCTTCATTTGCATCTCATTAGCATCTCATCCACATCCCACACGCCAGGCCGGCAGCCCTGTGTAGGGCTGAGCTAGAAAGGGTGACCAGGGCCTCCTCGCACCTTGCCGACCAGGGTGAGCCTGGCCTGCAGCTCCCTGCACTCTCGCTGCAAGGCAGCAATCTGCTTGTCCTTGGCCAGCAGGACGCTGGCTGTCTCACTGAGGTCCTGGGCTCGTTGGCGGGCCAGGGCCTTCCGGCACAACTCCAGGCTGGCCCCTGGACGGGGCACGGGGGCACTCACCTGGCCAGAGGAGGGGTAAGGCCAACTGTCATCTGAGGGCTGGGGCACTTCTCCCACTCCTCAGCTCCTCCCAAAGGAATGGTTAGGATGAAAACCTAGAAGTGTGGCCTCCTGCTTCTACCCTGTGTTTGGGGCCTCAGGGTACCAACAGCCTCACTTGACCCCATCCCAGCAATCCTCAAGCAGGACTGAAAGAGTTAACTGCACCTCCTAGTTTAGGCCCAAAGGATGCTGCTAACTAGGGCTGCCAATGTGATGGGTCTTCATCCCTGCCCCCACCAGCTCTGCACCCAGAGATGAGCTCAGCGGATGGCTGCAGCCAGCACCAGCACGTGGTCATCCAGAATCCTACTCCCTGGCTGCTCAGGAACTCCCTGCCCAGCCCTTCCCTCCCTCCTGTAGCTCCAGAAACCCTCAGCCTCCTAGCCTGGCGAGCATTTGCCCTTCTTATATCTCAGCCCCTGGCTCCCAGCTTTCCTGGGTGCTAAGAGTCCATTACTCCCAAACCCCACTCCCTCAGGCCCAGCCCTGGCTCCCCTCTTCCCTGGTCACCCAGCCTCCATCCTCACCACCCTAAGGTTAGTCTCCTGCAGTTTCCGGGCCCTCTCCTCCAGGCGCTTGGCAATGACCGCCAGCTCCGCGTTCTTCCGCTTCAGCCTCCGCACCTTCTCCTCCGTCTCAGGGAAGCTGCTCTTCCTCTGATAAGGGGTCAGCCAGAATTGGGGTATGTGTGGAGCACCCCACAGACCCAATCCTAACTGCCCAGGCCTTGGGCTAGAGCCCTAGGCTCCCAGTGGGGTCCTTGCAACTCTAGGTAGGGATTTATCCTCTCTGGGTCTTAGGATCATGTCACTTGCACGTAACCCCCAGTCGGAGGGATGTTCATGGGATGAGGAGGATGCTGAGGCGGAGGGCCGGGGTGTCAGAGTCTGCCTTCCCCCAGCTGCAGTCAGGACCCAGGATTCGCTTTCCAAGCCTCACCAGCATTTGGTTTTCCTCCTTAAGGATGGCACAGCGCTGCTGCAGCTCCCCCAGGGCCCTCAGCAGCTCCAGATTGGGTCCGTCCCCGAAGCCCATGTTCAGCTTGCCCTGGCATGGGAAAGGACAGGGCACAGCAGCTCAAGAACCCACCCTACCTAGTCAGAGCCCTCCATATGGAAGCATTCCCCCTCTATGGTCCAAGGAGACACGGAACTGAGAAGATTCTCCTCACATCCCAGGCCTTCAGTGGGGAGCAGAGAAGGCCCAAGAGAAGGGGCTGTTTAGTCTTCACTGCCCACACTGCATCCCGCAACACTGGACTCCTCTCTGCTAGTCCCCAATTCTTCTCATCCCTGCCCATCTTCCTCTCCTGGGAAATGCCAGCTTGAGCTCCCATCCTCACCCCTCCAGGCTCCTCATGGCCCCTGAGTTCCCTTCCCTCCCCCAAAGTCCTGGTCCCTCCATCTTCTAACCTTCTGCAGGAGACTGCTCACACCCACCCCAAACCTCATCCTCCCTGGCTCAGCCCAGCACCGAGCCCCGTCCCCTGAATCTGCTTCCTCTGGACTCTGATTCCACCAGACACCTCCACACAGCCCCAGTATACTCCAGCCCCTGAGGACAGAGACTCACGGAGGAGGAGACACAGACAGACAGACAGACTGTCAGAGAGACTCACAGAGGGAGGGGGTAGGGGGAGGGCCAGATGTAGACAGACAGGCAGAGAGTCAGAAGGACAGACAGATGGCAAAAAATGGAGCCACTGAGATTCTTGCCCAAAGAGGGGAGGAGAGACAGTCACAGAGACGGACCACAGACAGAGGCAGGCTCGGAGAGGAGAGGTGGGCAGAGGGTTGCATCTCATGCCCACTGGAGGGCATGATGAGAGGCCCCCCACCTCACAGACCCCAGCCCTCCACAGCTCCCTTACCTCAGGAAAAACCTCCGCCTCCTCATCCTCCAGCATCGGGCAGCTGGGTACGGAGCTTGCTGCTTGCTGCCCCAGGCTGGGCAGCTCAGTTTCTGTTCCTTCAGGGTCAATGCCCCCCACAAGTCGGGGGCTCCTGGCTCCCTCGGGCTCAGAGCTCTCCTTAAGCCCCAGTTCTCCAAGCTGCAGAGCTGCTGGAGTATCAGCAATGCTTGGGGCTGCGCCTCCAGGTTCGCTCCCCTGGCCTGGAGTCCAGCTCTGCCAGGCGGGCAGTGCCCATGGCTCCATGGCTCCAGGGTCCCCCGGCCGTGGGAGGGATGTCAGTTGCTCCATGGTACTGCCAAGGGGCCCCAGGACTCAGACCGGGGGACATCACCCAGCCAAGTGGAGGGGCTGGCGAGGGTCATGCCAGGCCAGACCCTTTCTTCTCTGAGTTTTGGCTTCACCGAGTCTCCATCCAAGGTTGACCGAGTTCTTCCTTATCCACAAAGAAGGCTGCAGGAGTCGGGGCTGCCAGAGCTGGAGCTGGGGGTATGCAAGCTATGTTTGCTCGTGGCTGTGTGTGTGTGTGTGAGTGTGTGAGGAGCAAGGGTGTCCCTGTGGGGGCAGGGAGGATGTGCAGAGGCCACCAGCAGCAGCGCCTGGGTGAAGATGTGCGTGTCTCCAGGTCTGTCTTGCAGGTCAGCGTTGTCTTGTGTGTGTTTGGAGGATGGGTGCCCCCTGTCGTATGTGTTGGGGGGTAGTGGTTCTGTGTGTCACTGTCTGTGCCTGTTTTGGAGTTACCAGTTGTTTCCGTGTGTGTGGGGGGGTGTCTGTATTGCAGGGCTGTGGCAGTGTGTGATGCTGTCGCTGGTTGTATCGGAGCGTCTCAGTGTTGTGCAGCTGTGTGCATCAGTGTCATTGTTTGTCCATCAGCGTCTGTGAGTCTGGCCATCCATCACGACCCCTCAGCCTGGCTAGGATCCACAGGAGCTGCTGGGGGTGATCCCCAATGGTCTTCTGTGGTCCTTTATCTCCTGCTCGTCTCTCCGCTGCTGCTCGCTAGCTTGCTGGGCGGCCGGGCTGGTCCTAAGGAGGCCTGGGTCGGTGGGCTGCTTGCCTCATAGTCTCTGTCCCTGCTGGCTTCAGCTCTGGGGAGTGCAGGGGTCCCCTACAGTCCCAGAGCCCCGAGATGGTGGGCGCGGAGGAGGGCTGAGCCTCAGAATAGGGGGGCGAGCAGGGGAGAGCTAACCCTCCCCTCCTCCTCCCCCTCCCCTCCTGTCCACCAATAGGAAGTCAGCTGCTGGTTTCCATGGTGATGGCGCTGGACTGGTGGGCTGGACCAGCAGGCAGGGTCGGGACAGAGGGATGAGCAGGTTCCTCATGGGATGCTGGCCCAGTGCCCCCAACATGTGGCCTCCCACTCCTCATCCCCAACCCCCCCACACACACTTTCCAGGATACAGAGGCAAGGGGGCTGCAGACAGTCCTTCCCACATCGGCCCCAGCCGAAGACTGTTAGAGACAGAGACACGGAGTGGTATGACAGATAGACAGAGATCCAGCCATGGAGAAGGGCAGGAATAGAAAAGACGGGGTTCAAGATGAAACAAAGACAGAAATCAAGAGAATAAAAACAGGAAGATAGAAGCAAAAAGACAGAGGTAGAAATAGGCTGAGAGAATTGCTTCAGCTTCCTCCTGGCACACTGCATTTTGGGGGCAACCTGGCCATCTAGAGCCAGCAGGGGAGTCCACATGGTCTGTTGGGGAGGCTTTGCCCCAAACTGTCAGGAAGTTCGTCTTCTGTCTAGCCTTAAGCCTTTTTGCTATGGGAAAATGGCTTTTGGGGACAAAGATGTGGAAACTCCCTCACCCACGAGTCAGCCTGTATGTGGGGGCAAGGGCCTAGATAGAGTCCCCAGAGACAGGGGCGTTGGGAGATGTCTCAGGGAGGCAGCCCCTGTACCCTCTGAACCTGGGACTCAGTCCATCTGCACACAAGCCAGTCTCGGCCAAGGTCAGGGGCCCTCATGTGGCGCCCCTGGGGAATAGCAGCAGCAGCACTAAACCATAGGGCCCTTGGCCACAGGCTCCACCCAGGCCAGAGTTGATGCATGGCAAGGAGATGACATCCTCACTTCCCTACAGCAGTGTGTAGATCAATATGTATCACTACATGATGTCTGTCGCTGATGTTTATGTCAGGGTATATACGCATGCCATTGTGTGCATGCATATGTGTAGCACGCGTATACAGTCATGCGCCACATAAAGACCTTTCAGTCAATGATGGACCGCATATACGATGGTGGTCCCATAAGATTGTAATGGAGCTGAAAAATTTCTCTCACCTAGTGACATCATAGCCATCATAACATCATAGGTTTTCATTAATAGAGACCAATGTTCATGGTGCATTATCTGCTTACAAGCAAATCTATGGTGAAAAAAAGAAAAAAACAAGCAAACCACCATGGACATATTTCTGAAAAGAGTGATGCCTCCTCAAGAAGAGCCTCAGGCAGGTTCCAGAATAAGGTACTGTTATCATATCAGATGACAGCTCCATGCATGTTATTGCCATCGAAGACCTTCCAGTGGGTCAAGATGTGGAGCTGGAAGTCAGTGATATTGATGATTCTGACCCAGTGTAGGCCTAGGCTAATGTCTATGTTTATCTCTTAGTTTTTAACAAAAAAATTTTTTAAGTAAGAAATAAATTAAAAAATTTTTAGGGGGCCGGCCCCATGGCCGAGTGGTTAAGTTTGCACGCTCTACTTCGGCGGCCCAGGGTTTCGCTGGTTCGGATCCTGGGCGCAGACATGCCACCGCTCATCAGGCCATGCTGAGGCAGCATCCCACATGCCACCACTAGAAGGACCCACAACTAAAATATACAACTATGTACTGGGGGGCTTTGGGGAGAAGAAGAAGAAGAAAAAAAAGGTTGGCAACAGATGTCAGCTCAGGTGCCAATCTTTAAAAAGAAAAATTTTAATAGAAAAAATCTTATAGAATAAGGACATAAAGAAAACATTTTTGTACAGCTGTACAATGTGTTTGTGTTTTAAGCTCAGCGTTATTACAAAAGAGTCAAAAAGTTTTTAAAAATTTTTTAAAGTTTATAAAGTAAAAAAGTTACAGTGAGCTAAGGTTAATTTATTATTGAAGAAACTGAAGTATTTTTAATAAATTTAGCTTAGCCTAAGTGTACAGTGCTTATAAAGTCTACAGTAGGGGCCGGCCCCGTGGCCGAGTGATTAAATTCATGCACTCCACTTAGGTGGCCCAGGGTTTCGCTGGTTCAGATCCTGGGCGCAGACATGGCACCGCTCGTCAGGCCACGCTGAGGTGGCATCCCACATGCCACAACTAGAAGGACGCACAACTAAAATATACAACTATGTACCGAGGGGCTTTGGGGAGAAAAAGGAAAAAAAAAATGATGTCTACAGTAGTGTGCAGTGATGTCCTGGGCCTTCGCATTCACTCACCACTCACTCTGTGACTCACCTGGAGCAACTTCCAGTCCTGCAAGCTCCATTCACGGTAGCTGCCCTATACAGGTGTACCATTTTGATCTTTTATACCATATTTTTACTGTATCTTTTCTATGTTTGGATACACAAATATTTACCATTGTGTTACAGTTGCCTGCAGTATTCAGTACAGTAACATGCTGTACGAGTTTGTTGCTTAAGAGTAACAGGCTATACCATATAGCCTAGGTGTTGCTTAATGATGGGGATACGTTCTGAGAAACGTATTGTTAGGTGATTTTGTCATTGTGTAAACATCACAGAGGGTACTTACACGAACCTACATGGTACAGCCTACTACACATCTAGGCTATATGGTACTAATCTTATGGGACCACCGTCATATATGTGGTCTGTTGTTCACTGAAACGTTGTTATGCAGCATATTACTGTATATTTATCTCTGTATATGTGTGTGGGGCCATTGTATTATTTTACATATGTACACACATACATACATATGTATGTGTGTATGTGCTTTTATGTGTCTATAAGTCTCCCTGGATATATATGCATGCATGTTTCTATGTCATTGCATAGATGCCTGCTTGCAACAGTGTCTGTATGCTGTTATGTGTATATGAGGCTATGATTGTGTGTGTATAAATTACAACACATATGACACGATATATGTGTACAGATGCCATTATATGGCATTACACAATATGTAACGACACACTATCATACAGTCATGTAAATGTGTGTAATGCCATACAATGACATGGTTTCATTTATATCTAGATATCTAGATGTATAGATATCACCATGTACCTATTGTATATTTATCACCATGTATGAGTGAGTCACTATATTTGTGTGTGTATGGAACCAATGTGTCTATTATGTGAATGTCACTATGCGCGTATTTGTATTCTCTTCTACGCGTGACACCATCATATGTGTTTGTATCATTGCACGTGTGTGTACCGTTGAATATGTATGTGTCCTGAGTGTGCGTATATCATTGTGTGACATGCCAGCCATGTCACATGTGTCTGTCACTGTACACGTGTGTTGATAGCATATGTGTACAGGGACCCTGTACGTAAATGCACACACATGACAAAGTATGTGCTTTGTATAGGAGTATCTGTGCCCTTGTCTAAGTAGAAGATGCTTTGTGTGGGGGCCATAGTGGGTGTGTGTCCACTTCTTATACTACCAACAACCCTCTAGACTTTCTTAGATTAGGACTGGTGGTAGGCAGCCTTCAGTTTGGGGGTGTGGAAAGTAAGTGGAGGGCAGAGCCAGAGTTCAAGTAAAAGGTGGGAGGGCTCTCATGACCCTGCCCCTCCATGTCCTGCCCCCTTTCCTCCGTTTGCAGGGAGGTCCTCACCCCAGGCATCCTTCCTTGGCAGCTGCGGCCTGGCCAGGCCCAGAGCCCTCTTCTGGTCTCAAAGGCAGGGCCAAACTCATATCTCTCAGGAGAGTGAGAGTGATTCTCCCTCCCAGTCCCTCTGTGCACCCACCCCACCAATGTGCCTGCTGAACCCATTCAGCCTCCCAATCCCAGCAACAGAATCTCAGACAAAAGAGAAGCAGAGTCCATTCTTTATTAGTGTTGGGGTCCCTGGCACACACCCCCCCCATTCCCTTCCATCTACCCTCCTTTCCCGCCTCTTCTTTGTCCTGGCATCTGTCCATTCGAGGCTGGGCCCCGGCGCCGGGGCCTCTCCACAGCTGCGTCAGGTCCAAATGTCCAGCCCTCCCAGGCCTCAAGGCAGCGGAGGAGCTGATGTGGCATTTCCCTGGTTGGCCGGAACCAGGAGGGACAGCACCACAGGGGGCAGTGAAGGCCTTTCAGGGGTTCGAGTGGGGTGGGGAGGGTGCCTGAGGGGCTCACCTGTCACACACGGTCCTGAGTGTGGAGGAAGACGGTGGCGGGCGGCGGCGGCGTGGTCTCCGAAGCCCACAGTACACTCATCCATAAAGTAGGAAACACTACACCCTCCAGTGCTGTTAGTAGTGCTTTCTACTTTATGGGTGACTGCACTGTCTGTCTGTCCGTCTGCGGGTACTCTTCAGGCCGCCCGCTCCTCCTCCTGACTCCTGCTTCAAGAGCCCCTCAGCCCTCCCCGTGGCTTCCCAAGACCCCAACACCCTTCTCCGTAGCCCCGAAAGGGCCCGCCCTGGGCCCTGTGGGCGGTGACTCAGCATGGCGCCAGACTAGCCTCCTCTACCTCCCTCCCCCCACTTCCTCTTTGGTTCCCTCTTCCCTTCCCCCTAGGGCTCCACCCCATCCCCCCACTTTCAGGACACTCAGGTAGAGACCATGGCTATTCTGGAGGCCTCACCTCAGTCCCCAGTTCTGACCCCCTGAGTGACCCCTCCCAGCCCCAATACCTGCCCTCTAGAGTCCACCTGAGGCAGGCACAGCCTCCTTCCGCCAAGGCCTCAGTCCCCAACCTCCTCACCAGCCCAAGGCCCTGACTCCTTCGCTGCCCGGGAACTCCCCAGGCAGGCGCCCAAGGCTATTGCAACGGAGATGGTAGCCATATTGGGCGGCGGGAGACACTTAGTGCCTCTCACTGACACCACATCCCACTTTTCAGCCTCTGCCCACCCTCTGCCGTTCCCACCCTACTCTCTGGCCCCTGTCCCTTGAAACCTTGAACCCCTCTTTCTTCATCTGGGGGCCAGGAGCCATTTTACCTTCCTCATCTAGAGAGAAGTCAAGGCCCAGGATTTTGAAGAGTTGTGCCACTATGAAGGCCAGTAGATCTGAGCGTTATTGCACCTTTTTGCCTAGAGCTTTGCTAGTAAGCCTTGGCACCCAAGCCCCTGAAGCCTCCCCGAAAGCTTCTCCACCCAGGGCCCGAAACCCCAACCCCTCATTGCCCCTTGAGGCCCAGAGTCGAGGAGCCCGATTGGGGCTGAAGTGAAAGTTCGGACCCTTACCTGATGCTGCAGGGCTGAAGGGAGCAAGTCCTGCGCTCCAGGCTCCCAAGTGGGGTTCCCTTCAGGGCGGGCAGGGCTTATAACCCCGAGGCCACGTGGGCCAGATCTCAGGGCGCCCAACGGTCTTGGAGCCCGCCCCCACACCACAGCGGAGATTAGCGCCCCTCCCCTCCCTGGGGAGGACAGACTGACAGGAAACCAGAGACGAGGCTGGGTATTGGCGGGAGGGGGGCTGAAGAGACCATCTCACACACCCTGGGCAGGTGGCTTCCGGGACCCCGGGCCTGCCCTTCCCCCATGGCACCAGCTCCAGGGGATGATTCAAGTGTCTGAGACTGACTTAGGGCACAGAGTGACTCCAGGAGGCAAGGACTCCCTCTCAAGACCTTCAGTGAGTGCCCAAAACACGAAGTCCTGAATTCCAGGACAAGAAAAGGACTTTTTCTCTGAGCCCCACCCCCACGGACCCCAGCCCAGCAAACTCCCTTCCTTTCCGGACAGCAGTGGCTTTCTGACCAAGCCATGGTTCCTCTATATGTGCTGCCCAGAGGGGCCATGGAGGTAGAGATGCATAAGGGGGGGTCCGGGCCAGCACATCTCAATACCCTCCATGTAGTCAGTTGCCCTCGGCACCCCACAAAGCCACCCCTCCCACAGCCCCAGCCTGAAGGAGACCAGGCCTGTGCCCTCAGCACAGTATGGGGGTCACACAGGCCAGGTGGGCCTCTTGATGCTAAACTGGGTGTTCATGATTCTCTCAGGGCCTGTGGGGATGGGAGGGCAGGGCAGAACAGTGGTAAGGACCAGGGTCTAAGGCAGGGCATGGGTGCCATTGGGCTTGGAGGAATGGAGGGAAAGATGTTCCAGGGGAGCTTCTGGCAGCCACCGGATGTGGGCAAGGGGCCCGCCCACCTGCATGCCACCCCCGCTTTCCCCATGGGGAAGGCAGGAAGCTGCCCATCCCAGGGCCCCTGGCTGGGGGAGGGGAACAAGGCGTGGGTCTGGGCTGGGGGCAAGGGTGAGCTGGATCCGGGCCACACATTTTCCTCAAGGTTCTCCAAGCCTGTCAGTGGGCTTGGCTCTGGAATCCAAAGGAATAGATTAGGGGAGGGGGAGGAGGAGTGGATGACATTCACCCAGTGACTCCTTCCCTGAAGGCCATAGGCCTCTCCTCTGGGTCCCCCACTCAGGGTCAGGTCCACAAAGACTTCAGGGAACTCTCCGATTCAGGCCCAGAAGAGGGTTGGCATGGAAGAGGGCAGCAAAGAGGGAGATTGCCTCACATCTTTTCCTTAAGGAAGGGCAGCCCTCAACCTGGAAAGTTGGCCCCTAAATGGGACAAAGAAAGGGGGAACAGGGCCCTTCAGTGCCTAATGTCTGAAGAGACAGCGGTGAGGAGAGTGAGCTGCCCAGAAATGGGACAGTACTCCTTTAACAGACCACCGCTGCTGCAGACCTGGGTGGAGGGGAAGTGGCTGCCCCAGGCGATAAGAGGATAAGAATATCAAAGTTGTGCAGTAACCTGGGTTCCTGGACCCCCACCCTTCAGGGCCCCTCCTCCAAGAGCATCTTGCCTCCCCACCTTCTGCTTAGAGTGCCCCAAGAATCATCACCTCAGATGTGCTTTGTCCCAGCAAAGGAATCTCACAGACTGGGAGCCAGGAGGCCCGGCTTTGGGGCCCAGCTCTGCCATAGACTCCTTCAGCATGTGACCTGTGGCAAGTCAGACCTGAGGTTCCTTCTGAGGGCCACATTCATCCCTCAACAGTTTCTAACCCAGCCCCTCTCTTGTCGTGAGCAGGGTGGGGGTGTCCCTGATGCCTGCTGCCCTGTGACAACAGAGGCTACTTTTCCTTTGTATGCCCTCAATGCCCAAGGCCAAAGACCACCACTGATTTTTTTTCCTCAAGGAGAGAGTCTGAGGTCTAGCCTCTGTGTCCACAGAGCTTCTAGGGTCAGGAGGCTTCTGGAGGGGCTGGGCTTTTTGCTGGTTCCCACTCTGAGGCTGGGGTTGAAGAGGGATGGAACTGAAGTGGGGCTCAGGGTCCCTGTACCTGGACTTCTCCCCCAGCCCAGCGATGACTCCCAGCTCTGCTGGGTCTCAAACCAGAAGAAACAGAACAAGGCCAGAGACACAATCAAGGATGAGGAAGGGGCCAGGCCTGGGATGAGGATGCAGAGATAATAAGAACCACCCAGGTAAGTAGAACAGGAGTGCTGGACTGGAAGCCCTGCTCCAGGCTGGCACAACCCACGTGTGTGGCCTGTGTGACTGACTGGCAGGTGACTGAGGGAAGAGCAGTGGGTGCCTGAACGCGCGCGCGCACACACATGCACACACGCAGGGTCAAAAGAGCCCAAAAGATTCACAGTCTCCTTTCTAGAGAGGTACAGCAGGCCCAGAGCCACACAGACACACAGTAGGTGACACCCCAGCTCAGGCCCACAAACACACCTGAGGAAGCCCTGCTGCACACTCCTGGACACACCTGCCTTCTCCCCGCAAACGCCCAGGAAAGCTCACTCGGGAATGTGAGGCCAGTGCTTGGGAGGGTGATGAGAGTGAGTTGAGGACGGCTTGAGAACACAGCCACCTCTGTGAGAGAGGCGTGACTTGCACTCCTGCCCCCAAAGCTGCCTGCTGCCTGAGTTCCTCGTGATGAGAGAAATTAAACCCTGGATGATGGTCAATGGCCGAGAGAAGAGGTGGCTGAGAGAGGAGGCCTCTCTTTGTGGAGGAGACAGGAGTTCAAGTGGATTCTTCAAACTCTGCCCCTTTGTGGTAAGTCCAGGCTCAGCCAGGCACTCACTGGGCAGCCTTGGCTCACTTGGACTCTGCTATAAAATGTCCTCCATGGTCCTTTCCAGTTCTGACATTCTTAGTCCAGGGATCAGATTCCTGCTCAGAGGTAGCAAAAGGGGAGAAAGAGTAGGGACCAAAATTAGAAGGCGTAGGGATGGGGCAGCTGCATCAAGACAAATTGGTGAGACAGCTGAGGCCACTGGAGTCTGGGCGGGATCCTGGGAGATCCCAGGCTCACTATCCCTTACTCCCACCCCAGCCTCACTGACCGTTGGGACAGGCATCTTCACGCGCCAAGCTGAGGCTATGGGCAGATAAATGTGAGCCTGAGGAGAAAAGGACACAGGACCCAGCTTCAGGGACTCCCAATCTGATAGGCGAGACACAGATATGCAGGGTCTGAGAGTTTTCTGTGTCGGTGTGAGTGAGCAGTGGTCCCTAAAGCAGGTCCAGAGCTTCAGGTCTGATGGGGACGCTGGCTCCTACTTGAGCGAGCACTGAATCTAAGGAGTGAAGTAGAACACACGTAACACCTCCACACATCCCTACATCTTACAAAATTATAGCAACAAGGGCAAATTAGTCCTGGGTGGGGGTGAGGGGCCCAGGGGGCTGGACTGATGGATGCTGGAGTGCAACCTCAGAGTCACAGGGCACCCATCAGAGAAGGCTTCCTGGAGGAAGTGAATACAGATGGAAGAGGGCATGGAAGGAGAGGAGATAGAGAGGGTAGAAGCTGACCAGACAAAGAGGAGAAACAGGAGAAAATGGTCTTTTGAAGACCTAACACCTGCAAGGAGAGCAAGCCTAGAGTGGGAGAAATGACAAAGGTGGCACATGAAGGCTGAGAAGAAAACTAAGCCTGCTCTCCAGCTGCAGGGGCCTGGGGCCCTTACTCGGCAGGCAGGCGGAGATGGCAGCCCAGATAACCTGTCTTGTGAAGAGACAACAAGAGAGAAGCCACAGGACCTAACCACTCGCAAACAGGAAGTCAGAAGGCACAGCAGGCCCGCCCTCAGGGGAGCCAGAGTTGGGGGCAGGCCTGCCCACAAAGGAGGGAAACTGAGCCCCCAGTATTGCAAAATGGGGCTAAAGACATTTGGAGTCAATAGTCTCAAATGTTGGAACCTTTCACCGCCCTTCTTGGAGGAGCCGCCAAGGGAAGCAGGTGCTGAGATAAGGAAGAGCCTCTTGAACCTAGGACAGCCCTATGCCCTGCAGAGGTCATCTCAGCACCCAGGACAGTCCCTGACTCATCTCAGAGCCTTGGGGAGCACCAGGAGTGCTGAGAGCCTCAGATGAGGAGGGTGGGTAGGCTCTCCCTCAGCCCTGCCTGCACGGTCCAGACACCCTCCAGGTTTAGCTTCATGCTCTCCTGCTCTACTATCGCCAGGGGCAGCTGCAGTGCCCCCTGGGAGGCCAGCTCTGCTCTGGGATGGGCTTCTGGCTCAGCTCTCTGGATCACAGTATCCAAGGCCTTTTAAGCAGCAAGGTCGGGCAGCAAGCTGGCCTGAGTCAGGAAACTGAGCTGCAAACCCAGGGAGAGGCAGAAGGCAGCCTGAGGTCACAAAGCAAGTTAGGGCCAAGTTCAGGGTTTGGTCCACAGCCTCTGGGAAGAGGCAGGGTGGTCTGGGTAGGAAAAGAGGTGTGGGTGTGAGGAAGGCCACCTTGACCACTGCTGTGGGAGTGGCCATGAAACCAGAAGCGTCCTCCACTGGGATCTCCTAGGGACACAAGCAGGGAAATGAAAGAAAGCTCCTCCTGGCTCTTTCCACACACAGGTGCCTGGCTTCACTTGCAGAGTTACTCCTGCCCCAGTTTAAACTGCTACAAATAAATTGTGTGTGTGTGTGTGTCCCGAGAGCTGGCGATCCCTCATCAGCCTAACTCCTTACTCCCAACATCAGGACCACCAAGCAGAGGGCAAAACTAGGAGGCAGGAGACTAGAGGTCTGGTCTGCCTGCCCCACCCCCCCTCTGCTGTGGCTATCTGCAGTGTAACTTTAGACCAGTCACTGAATCTGTCCCCCAACCCCCAGCCTTTGTTTCTTCATCTACAAAATTGAAGAGGAGGTTGACCAGAGGACCTGTTTATACTCTAGGAAGTCCCCAAGAGCCAGGGGCCCCAGGGATATTGGAGGAGGAAGTAGCAAGCCCTGTGTTCCAAGACCAGCCCAGCCACTAGACAACCCATGGACTTCCCCAGCTGGCTCAAGGGCAGAGCACCCATAGCTCAGAGAAGGCAGGTGGCTGGGAAAAGATCCTGAGCAGAATCCTCCCCTCATCTTGGCTAGGAAGGAGGGGCAAAGGGCTGGGGGTGGGGGGTGATCCCTTGGTCTATTTCCTCCTGCAAGCATCCTGCCCTCCACAGGATTCCTCACATCCCAGCGACTCCTGGAAAAGTGGAAGGTGAAGGGTGGAAAGAACAGAGCGCTCTGTGAGGACGGCCCTGTGAGCTCTTCTGGGCTGTTTCTTCATTCACCTCCACGGAGCTGGGGGGAAGGGCAGCAGCTGAGGCATCTAGAGAACTTTATATAACACATTCAATCTGAGTCTCATTTGATCATCATGCTGACCCAGTGATGTAAACGATGGTGTCCCCATCTCAGAGATGAGGAACCGGAAACTCGCGAGGTTAAGTTTCACCTTCCTGAAAATCGGCCAACAGTCTGCATTTCGTTTCTGTCCCCCTAAGAGACACTATTCAAAGTGCTCCCAAAAGGACCAGGCCTGGCAGACTTCAGAGGGGATACTCAACAGATGGTGGAGATGCAGGCTCACAAACCCAGAGAAGCGGGTTGGAAAAAGCAGTGGGGGGAACTCAAGGCAGACTTCCTGCCTCCAGGCTTGTGGGTGAGGGGGCAGAGGGGTCTAACAGGTGACCAAGTGGTCTGCAGAATCTCTCCCACAGCGAATGGCCACCCAGCCCCTTCCCTCAGAGCCTAGTAGGCAGTCAGGTGGGGGAGGGCTGGCCACGCAGGCCAGGGTCCCCCAGCAGCCACAGCAGAAGCAGCAGCAGCAGCAGCTCACAGCACTGGAGCCGTTAAAAAGTGACTCAACCAGAAAGTGCTTTTGAAGCGACGCCCGCCAGGGCCCCAGAGCCAAACCTCAAAAAGATGAAGTGAGAGAGACAGGCCTGCGGGGGCTGGGCTGGGGGTGGAGGCCCGGCCTGGAGCCGGCCTGGCCAAATAAGGGCAAATGCTCCCAGGCCAGCCAATGGGGTGCAGGCAGCCACGTCATGGGGCTGTGGCTGGAGGTGGGGTGGAGGGAGGAGGTGAGAGGCCTGAGGCAAAATGGGTGTGGGGGACGAGCAGGGGCACAAGCCCTCCAGGAAGGGTCAAGGGTGAGTGAGCCCAGGGAGGTGTTGGGGCCTTCATCCCCAAAGACGTGGTGCTGAAGTCAGTAGACCCACACCCCCAAGAGCCCCACCTGCAGGCTGGGACTCAAGGGAGCAAAAGGAAGACAAGGAGGACCCCCTCACTCCTGCCTGGTTATGGGCCCTAGATCCCCACAGGCCGGGGCAGAACAAAAGGGAGGGCCAAATGAAAGGGAGGCCATAGGACTAAAACACCAGTGCAGGCTTGCCTGGCCACTGACCTTGGGCAAATAACATAACTGAAACTCAGTTTTTTCATCTATGAAAGGGGAATAATGCCTCATAGGACAGTATTGAGGGTCAAATGCAATGATGGAGGTGGCCAGTTTTGAATCTGGTAAATGCCATACTAATATATTATTATCGTAGAAGCGCTGGCCCAGGGCTGCTTCTCATTCATATTCTTGCCTCCCAGTTGCTGTTAAAGATCTCTTTGCAGGGACACCATGTGGTTCCCAATTCTGGCCTCTGGTGTCTATAATGAGGGAGGGGAGGTGCGGGGGCCAGAGGGGTCCTTCCAATCTAAGCTCAGCCCCTCCTGCTGCAGAAGCAGAATAGACACGCTCTCCTTGGGCTCATTCACCAGGGACATGAAGTGCCAACCTCAACCTCCTCCATCCCCTTATCTTCCTGCCTGGTTCTACTGGGCTCCAGACCCCGCCCCCATCTCCCTGCTCCCCTGGGGTGCAGGGCTGAGGAAGTGAGTCTACTCAGCTGCCCAGAGAAAGTGCCAGTGCTGGAGCTGCCTGCACAGGGTGGGGGCAGCTGCTGGCTTCTCCCAGGGCCTGTGATCACTCCCTCAGGCCTCCCCAGCCCCTGCTGGGACCACAAGCCCAGGAAGAAGGCTGGGCGCTGGCTGCCACCCTCTTCGTGGAGTTCTTTCTCTCTCCCAAGCATGGATTTGCATGTACCTCTCTGCCCTCTGCTACTCAACCCCCCAGAGACAAGGTGACAGTTAAACCCCTCTTCCGGCTAGTGGCCCCAGAGCACTCACTTCCTTCCAGGTATTTTCCGGGACGGGGGGAGGGGTTGAAAGGGTGGCAGTTGCTGGGTTTGGGGAAGAAGGAATGAGGACTCCATTCTGGAGAGAAGCTGGGTTCCCCCACCCTGGTGCCTGAAGCTGTTCCTTACCTTCCCTCAAGTTCTCTCCGTAGCACAAGAGTTCAGTTTGGAGGAGGGAGAGCGCACAGTCAGGAGGCGCACAGGAGTTCTTGAAATGGGCCTGCTATCTGACTTCTTACATGCCCAGGCCTCCCTCCGCTGTGGGGTGGACTCCCCAAGGAAAGTTTGGGCTTCAAGTCCTCTGTCCATGACCCCAGAATACCTGCCCCCAACTCTGGGGCGAGTGTTGAGAATAGGAGAGCGGAGATCTAGAGGGGAGATGTTTTCCATCATATTTCTCAAAGGATCTGGCATCCTGGTGCCAGCAGCACTGAGCTCTTTTCTCCGCATTCAGTTCCTGCTTCCTGCAATCTTACAGCAAAGAGAAACACAGCAATCTGTAGGCAAAAGGCGCTGAGCCAAGCAGTGTAGGACATACGAAGTAGCAGTGACACCCTCTGGACTTCTGACCACTGTCTCTGGGGCTCAGTCTTCTCACCCCTAAAGTGAGGGCCTAGCCTAAGTCACGACTCTCCCAGTGCTCACATTCTCTGTGTGATCTGCCTTCACTCTTTCTACAGCCCAACACTCTGGACCTCACCCTCCCACTGGTGAAGGCCTCTGAGACCCAAGGCCCAGGCAGGCAGTCATGTGCTTTCTTCTTCAGTCTAAGCCTTACCGGCTCACCCTTCAGCAATTTTTTTTTTAAAGATTTTATTTTTTTCCTTTTTCTCCCCAAAGCCCCCCGGTACATAGTTGTATATTCTTCGTTGTGGGTCCTTCTAGTTATGGCATGTGGGACGCTGCCTCAGCGTGGTTTGATGAGCAGTGCCATGTCCACGCCCAGGATTCGAACCAACGAAACACTGGGCCGCCTGCAGCGGAGCATATGAACTTAACCACTCGGCCACGGGGCCAGCCCCCCTTCAGCAATTTTTACCCAGCACGGCTGTCTGTTCTCCTAGCTCAAAAAAGACTGGAAGGGGGACAGCCACACATGAGCAGCAGAAGTGACAGCTGACAGGCTGACATGAATCCAAGAGGTGGAAAAATAATCAGTCCCAGAACCATTTCACCAGATGATGCAAAAATGGAGGTTTATAACAATGACTGTGAGCCAAGTAAAGGTTAAATCACATCCAGAATGTCATATCCAAATAGCAAGGAAATACATATTTAAAAACAAAATGTCATAAAAAGTGAGAGAACAGAAAGAGAGATGAAAATACAAAGCCATGGTACTTGAAGGAAACTATTTGTTTTGATATATTTATGTATGAAAGACGTGTTGGAACATCCATTGCCCAACCATGCCAGAGGGATGACATTCTTGCCACACTTACCTAGAATTTATCTAGAGGTGGACAACTTTGGATAATGACAATTCCTTAGATACACTTAGTAGTTTACAGCTCTCAAATTATTTTACCTAAGTTAAAGACAGGGCCTGCCACCAACTGCATCTTTAAGTGAGTTTTTTTTTAGGTATGCTTTTTTGGTGAGGCAGATTGGCCCTGAGCTAACATCTGTTGCCAATCTTCCTCTTTTTTTTCTCCCCAAAGCCCTGGTACATAGTTGTATGCCCTGGTTGTAGGTCATTCTAGTTCTTCTATGTGGGATGCCGCCACAGCATGCCTGATGAGTGGTGCATAGGTCTATGCCCAGGATCTGAACCAGCAAACCCCAGGCTAACCAAGCTGAGCGTGCAAACTTAATCACTCAGCCACAGGGCTGGCCCCTTTAAGTGAGCTTTTTAAATTTGAAATATCATGTACAAACAGGAAAGTGAACAAATCATGAGTGTATAACTCAATAAATTTTCAGAAAGTGAACCGACCTATGTAACTAGCATCCAGATCAAGAAACAAACCTAACCAACACCTTAAGAGCCCCTCATGCCTTCTTCCACCCCCACCTTTCACAGATAACCACTATCCTGCCACCTAACACAAGAGTTTTGTCACCTGCATTTATTAAGGGGCAAACTTCATTTTAAAGAAGTAAAGTGAGTTGGAAAAGTCACAACTAATGGGTGGTGGAGGCAGCAAGGCTGGCAGGCAGGGACAAGGCCCCTAGTTGGATGTGCGTGTTTTTATCACACGAGTCTGTGTGCCAGTGGAGCACAAAGGTGCCATAATTGGGCTGCAGATGGAGGGATGTGGTGAGTAGAAAAAAGCAGGAGAGTTTGGGGAGTATGGAGCTCAGACTGGCAGATACCTAAGAGCTGCTGGAGTGGAAGAGAAGATGCAGCGAGGTGGGAGTTGGAGAAGGACTGGACCAGTTTCCCAATGCTCTGCACACGGTTCCTTGAGTAAATCCCGAGGACCTCTTCCCTGGGCCATTTCCCCACACTGCCTCCCTCTCTTTAGCTAATTTTAGACCTAGGGACCAGAGATGTAGGTGGTCAGAGTATGGTGGTCAGGGGGGCTCAATGTGTAGGGTCGTGTAACTTTCACGCAACAACAAGCTAAGGCCTCACGCTGGTTCTGTGGGATGTTCACGAAGGGAGCAAACCTGCTGCGTTTGGGGATAACTATGTCGGAAACAGTAAGCAGCACTAAATTGGGTGTGGGCAATGTATTTCTTGAGCTAAGGCTCCACCACTTGATCATACCAGGTCACTTTAACTCTTCATTACTACCTAGGAAGTTAACTATGACACAAGGGTTTTGTGAGGATTGAATAAGATAATGGATGTGAAAGCCCTTTTGTCAACTGTAAAATGCTATTTAAATGAAGGGTTTACTGATAATAAACATGAACCAGACTTCCAGACAAAGATGTTATTAGTCTGTTCTTAAATATTACCTACCTGTCTCTTGTATACACAACACACACACACACACAGAGATCAGGTGGCAGGGAGGGGGCTTGAATAACAGGTTATAGACAGGTTGGGAGTAAGAAGGTAATGGCCATGCCCAGAGGGGAGGCCTCAATCCCAAACTTGAAGAGCCCATCCCCGTTACTCTTGGGGAAACTGCTCCCCTCCAAGACCAGAATGTTCTGACCCTTGTTCTATCAGCTACCAAACCCTGCCTTGAGCTGGAGGCTGCACTCGGCAATGCACTGCCACTTAGACCATTTTGGGGAGAGACCCTAACCCCACAGCCTGTGGTGAGAGGCGAGTGGAGAATGAGCAATAAGCAGGCAAGGGGAAGGCAGCCTGGTCACTACTGTTTCTAATCTGTCTGACCTGAGTCTGTCCTTGTTGAACTAGGGAGGAGCCTTGCCTTTCTGAAGGAAAGAAGCCAAACTACTGAGCAAGGGAACAAACAAGACGCTGGGCAGATATGGGACCTCAGGAGTCAGAATGGGGCTGGACCTCTGACAGACAGAATGGGCAGGGCATAGCCCTCACGCATGCGGAGAGCAGGGCAGCAGTACCAGCTCCTGAAACCTTTTCTACCACACAGCACTGCTCACTCCCAAAGAGCCCTGAAGAACCAATGGTCTCTGTTTCAGCTTCTTTGGGCTCCCAGCCAGGGATGGGGATCCAGCACTTTATTGCCTATCTGGGCTGCTGAGTGGCACCACAAGCAGGTTCAAAGACCAAAGAAAGCAAGAAAGCAAATTCAGAAGCAGCTTCTAGGCAGAATCCAGTTGGAACTGCGTGAAATCCGGTCACTGCAACTGGTCCCCCTCCCCCACAACCATCAGTGCCTATGTCTTTCGCTTCCTGCGAGGCTGACAGTTAGGGCCCCAGCTCAGTGTGGGGTTGAGGCAGCCTGAGTGTGGTTATTTGTGCACAGCTCCTCTTGCCTCCCCTCCCCACAACTGTTTCCATTCTCACCAAGCAGCCACGTCCGGGTCAGACACACAGGACAGCAGCGGGGATTTCCAAGGGACTTTTTGAGAAAGCCAGTGAAAGTTGGGTGTTGGCTGCATGGCCTAGGCACTCTTGCTGAAACCCACTTCTTCCCTCCAGGACTTAAGCTCTAGCCTGGTGGGGCCGCTTCCCAAGGCTCCTTCCAGATTGAAATCAGACAGAAACCAGCACCCCTGGAGCTCTTTCAGTTTGCTGGGCAGGGGAAATCCTTTGAAAAACTCAGGTGGAATTTGGGTTAACAGACCATTCCCTCAGAGCTTGAAGGCACCAAAGAAAATGGTTCTGGTTTGAGGAGGACCTGTGAGTGGTGACATGAGCGGCCTGAGCCAGTCCCAGCTTCCTTCCCACGGGCTTATGAGAGGACGAGGAAAGCGGGTCAGGGGAGAGTCAGCATCTCTCCCTTGTTCCCCCACACTCCAGGCCACAGGTAAGGAGACACTGACTCACTAGCAACACCAGGTGGCTAAGAGACACAAAGCCCTAGAGCAGGCACCTTTGCCAATGAGTCAGAGCTACCCTGCATTGGTGGTTCTGGGTATTTCCCCCACTATTTTTTTTTCTTTTTGTTTTTTTTCTGCTTTATCTCCCCAAACCCCCCCCCCCGAACACAGTTGCATATCTTAGTTGCATGTCTTTCTAGTTGTGGGATGTGGGATGCCGCCTCAACGTGGCCTGACGAGCGGTGCCATGTCCACGCCCAGGATCCGAACCCTGGGCCACCACAGCACAGCGTGCGAACTTAACCACTCGGCCACGGAGCCGGCCCCTCCCCAACTATTTTGGTTGATTGTGCACATACATATATTGAAGAACGGCTAATAAAAGGACAGCAAACGAAGTTTACCTTTTATAAAACTTAAGTTACGGAATTTTTTTTCCCATTGCTTCATTTTTATAATTGCAACATTCCTGAGGTAGACAGAGTATACTCATTCTTGTTTTATAGATAGAGAACAAGAAACAGGGAGGGGCTGGCCCCGTGGTGGAGTGATTAAGTTTTCACGCTCTGCTTCGGCAGCCCAGGGTTTCCCTGGTTTGGATCCTGGGTGTGGACATGGCACCGCTCATCAAGCCACACTGAGGCGGCATCCCACACAGCAGCGCCAGAAGGACCAGCAACTAGAACACACACCTACGTACTGGGGGGCTTTGGGGAGAAGGAAAAAAAAAAAGATTGGCAACGGCTCAGGCACCAATCTAAAGAAAATAATAAATTACAGGTGATTCTAATGTGTTTAAAAAAAGGGAAATCATGGGGATACTGACAGGATTTTTGTGGAAATTTAAGTAAATGAGAATTTATGGTAAATTTTTACCTCTAAAACAAGTAAGTCACGTTGGCCAATAACATGACATCACTCAAGGTCCCTCCTAGGCCAGAGAAGAAAGGGAGGGGAAGTACAAACTAGCCAGACCAAGACGCAAAAGCCACCTGAGGCTGGGTCTCCTTAGGGGAATACAGAGGGATGTGAATGGGGGAGAGGGAGGTCATGAGTGCCACTGACTAGCCTAAGGCATAGAAAGAGCAGGAAAAAGAAGAAAACAGACAAGGAAAAAAAGTATTAAACCTGGCCAAGGGTCAAAGAATACAAAGAAGGCTTATTATTTCAAGGGACACCTGCTGAGGGTCTAGAGGGCAGATGGCTACAACCGCCAGACACCAGGACTACCAGGCCCATGGGGTTGCCTAGACTCAGGAGAGCAGAGCTTCCAACAAGACGCAAGGAAGCACACTGAAAAGGCGGTAACCCTGGAGCTCAGAGATGAGTAATGGGGAGCAAAAGAGCCTCTGTTGCTCTGAGAAGGTGCTTACAAAGCAACTTTTGTGGGGTGGGTTTTTTTTTGTGAGGAAGATTGGCCCTGAGCTAACATCTGTTGCCAATCTTCCTCGTTTTGCTCAAGGAAGATTGTCCCCAAGCTAACATCTGTGCCAATCTTCCTCTATTCCGTACGTGAGATGCTGCCACAGCATGGCTTGAGGGGCAGTGTATAGGTCTACGCCCAGGATCCAAACCCGTGAACCCCAGGCCGCTGAAGTGGAGTGTGCAAACTTAACCACTATGTTACCGGTTCTTACTGTGCCCAGCTAAGAGAAAAGAAGGAAACGAGGCATCTCTCGTGGGCTTAAGAACCTTTTCAGGGGTTCATGTTTATTGGCATTTGACCCAGACTCCTGCCCATGCACAAGGGCACAGCCCTGGGCTGTGGGTAGGAAAACCAGCATCCTACACCCCAACCAATTCAGTCTCTGTTAATCCACCAATCCAAACCCCTCCCACCCCCACCAGTAGTCCAAAGAAGGTAAAATGGCCCAGGGACATGCTGTACTGCTCTCTCAACGGTCCGCTGAGTCTCAGAACTGGAGAGTGGGAAGTATTTGAAGCTCTGCTTATTTAGTTCCACAACAAAAAATAAGGAGAGGCAGGAGATGGGGAGCAAAGATACTGGCAGCCATGCATCTTGCTACGTCTTTATAGCTGTGTCTCTGGATTTGTAGGCCACTCCCCGACTTTTCAGCTCCCGCACGATTCCTGTGGCAGGAAATAAAAAACAGCTCCATGAGGGAAGAAGATTCCAGGATTCTGAAGGATAGGAAAGGTCCCTCAGCTGCCACTTTGGCTGGGGTGGGGTGGAGGGGTGGGGCTAAGCAAACGGGAGTTCCTAGACTGCTCAATAGTCCTGCTTGGTCAGCTTTTTACTACTGAAGACCCAGGTTAGTGCCTGGTAATGACTTGGTACGAATGAGAAGAAAAAGAGACACATTGTAGTCATCAAAAGCAAGGGTTCTGGAGCGAAAATGCCTGGGTTCAAATTCTGGCTCCTCACTTACCTGATGGGTGACCTTGGGCAAGTTATTTAACCTGTGTGTGCCTAGTTTACCTCGCAGAGTTGTGAGAACTGGCATTAATTCACATAAAGGACTTCCACAGAGCTTGGCACAATAAATGAACATTGACTATCATTATGACTAGTATTACCTTGGGGCAGGCGACCAGTGACTGACACCGCATATACACCCGGCTTAAAGTTACCTGAGAGAGAAGAAAAGAGATTGCAATAAGAATGAGTTAAGACTAAAGACCAAATGGAGGCTTAAACTAAAAATGAAAGAAATGCTCCCACTCCAAGAGAAGAGCAATCACTACCTTTGGCTACAAGCGTTAAATGACAGAGCACAGGGCACTTTCCTTTTCTCTCCTACAACCCCATCCTTCTCCCTCTGAAACCACTTACCCTGATTTAAGACTCCCCCACTGGACCCGAGAGACAGCAACAACAACACAACTAGGATAAGGAGAAAGGGAGATACTTACTGACTCGCTGCCACTTGGAGACCCAGCTGTCCTCTGGACTCATCATCGCAATGATTCTGGGAAGGGAAAAGAAACAGAATTAGCCTGAGGCTCCCCTACTAGAGAACAGACAGACCACGGGAGCTGCCCTCTTTACTGTTCCCAGCCAGCACAAGAGTGCTGGGAGAGGAAACATATGCAAAAGCCAAGTTTTGAGTCTCTACTAGAAAGCAGGGGAAACTGAGTTCTAATGCTGGGAAGGGGCTGACTCAAAGCTGGTACTGACAAAGGTCCTTTGCACTTACGTCCCTCTCATCAGTCACCACCGCCAAAAGACTATCTCACCAGGCTCAAAAACATCCTTAGCCCAAGGATTCCCTGGCAAACAGGATAGCTTTAGAGGTAGATGGCCAGTGTTACTGATTACAACCAACACAACCACTAGGGGGCTGCGGTCTAGTGTCAAGGGGAGGGTGACTCAAAACAATGGGTCCTTCTACCAGAAATAAGTTAGACTTGGCCAAGCTCTGCCTCTAATGAGCTGTAGAGTCTGGCACACATATGGAGACCTCTCAGAATTTCATCAGGATAAGACTCAAAGGCTGATCTAATACACGAAACACACCTAGCACAGAGCAGATGCTACATAAACATTAGCTCTCATTATCCTAAGAGTCCCTCCCAGCGTAGCTGTGATCCAAGAGCACAGGCAACAGAAAGGCTACGCAAGGGCTAGAAGCCTGCTACTTAACAGGTGTGCATCAGGTGCTTTCAGAAGCTGGGGGTTATCTTTGTCATTCACTCACTCACTCAAACTCTTACTGATGCCTTTTGGGACAGGACTCTTCTAGGCACTGATATTTGCTGACTGCCTCCTCAAACCATTCCCTCTCCTCTTGCAGCAATCTTGGATTCTTATTTGGGGAGCCTCTCTCCCCATGCAAATCCCACATTCTCAGCCATATGCTTTGAGTGAACTGACCCCACCTCCAGGGGTGGTGAGTAGGGTAATACTTGCCCTGGCCCAGCAGACTGACCTGGGGTAGGCACGTATGCCGGCCATTCGCCTGGCCAAAAGCACATTCTCCTCTCTCCTCCACTATCTTTCTAGCCTTACAGCGCCTGTTATCCAATCTTATGACTTAACCTAAACAATTCTCACCATTCTCCAAACATACCCTGGTTTTCCCACTCCATGCTCTTGCTTGAGTCAATCTCTTTGTTTAGAATGCTTTTTCTGCCTCTCTCACCTCAACCTCCTCAAAAATCCTGTACTTCTTTCCTTAAGAGTCTGATTCATATGCTGAGTTCATCTACCCCTCCTCTGATGTCCTTTAGCCTGTGATATACTCACTCTTCAAAAGCCAATAAGCACCAGAATATATAAATAACTCCCACAACTCAACAACAAAAAAGCAAACGACCTGATAAAAAAATGGACAAAGGACTTGCACAGACATTTCTTCAAAGATATACAAATAGCCAATAAGCACATGAAAAGATCACTCAACATCACTAATCATTAGGGAAATGCAAATGAAAACCACAATGAGATACCACTTCACACCCAACAGGGTGGCTATTATCAAAAACCAGAAAATAAGTGTTGGCAAGGATGTGGAGAAATTGGAACCCTTGTGCACTGCTGGTAGGAATATAAAGTGGTACTGCTACTTTGGAAAACAGTATGGTGGTTCCTCAAAATATTAAACATAGAATGATCCAGCAATTCCACTTCTGGATATATACCCACAAGTGAACAGTGGGACCTCAACAGATACCTGTAAACCCACGTTCACAGCAGCATTATTCATAACAGCCAAAATGGTGGCTGTTATGCAACCTAACTGTCCATCAGTATATAATGGATAACAAAATGTGGTCCATACATACAACAGATTATGCAGCTTAACAAGGAAATTCTGACACACACTACAACATGGATAAACCTTGAAGACATTATGCTAAGTGAAATGAGCCAGTCACAAAAGGACAAATATTGTATCATTCCATTTATATGAAGTATCTAGAGTAGTCAAATCCATTGAAAGTAGAATGGTGGCTGCCAGGGGCTGATAGGAAGAGGAAATGAGATGACAAAAGTTCTGGAGATGGATGGTGGTGATGGCTGCACAATAATGTGAATATATTTAATACTACTGAATTCTACACTTAAAAACGGTAAATTTTTGGGTTGGCCCCATGACATAGTGGTTAAGTTCAGCACGTTCTGTTCTGGTGGCCCTGGTTCGCAGGTTCGGATCCTGCGCACCTACCTACACCCCTCACCAGCCATGCTGAGGCACAACTCACATACATAACAGAGGAAGATCAGCATAGATGGTAGCTCAGGGCCAATCTTCCTCACACACACACAAAAAAGTAAATTTATGTACATTTTACAATTTTTTTAACTCTAATATGCAAAACTTTACACTGTGTCTCTCTTACTAGTAAGTATCTCACTGTGTAACTTTTTTTTTGAGGAAGATTAACCCTGAGCTAACTACTGCCAGTCCTCCTCTTTTTGCTGAGGAAGACTGGCCCTGAGCTAACATCCGTGCCCATCTTCCTCTACTTTATATGTGGGACGCCTACCACAGCATGGCTTGTCAAGCGGCGCCATGTCCACACCCTGGATCCGAACCAGCGAACCCCAGGCCACTGGAGCAGAACGTGCGCACTTAACTGCTGTGCCACCAGGCCAGCCCCTCACTGTGTAACTCTTGACATCTCTCACAGCAGCCAACACAGAACTTCACCCATAGATGGGAGTCCCTTCGTTCACTTGCTAGCACTAGGGACTGGAGTATCTACCTGAGTCTGTACATGCACATGTAGGAAGTAAAGGTCCCACGACAACCTCTCTTTTGCCCAATCCCTTATTCTTCCTTAAAGGAAATCAAAGAAGGTATGGAATTGGCCCACCTTGAGGGAACCTTGGCAAGTATCCGGTTTGGGCCAGTTTGTGCATAAACTCTTAATTGGCCTAGAGGCCCAAAGAAACTTAGTACCTCCTTAACCCCCAAAGAACACTGCCCTCTGGCTCCTACCTTGAGGAAGGAAAATTGAAACCTGGCCACTTATGTTTCTCTCACTTCCCTTTCTCCCCACTGGACAATCTTGCCAAGCGAAAACTTTTCTTATAGGTCCTCTTACAGTTCTCTAAAAGCATCAGCTTTGGGGCAATCGTTTACTGTTACCGTACCTTCCTTTTTCTTCATTTTCAAAATGGATCTTCATGCATTCAACAAACATTTATTAAGCATCCACCACCTTCCAGGCCCTATGCCATATTATGGCACACAAGGTAAACAAACTCCCTACCATTAATGAGCTAACATTCCAGTGAAAAACTGTCCAGTGGAAATATAATGAAAGCTGCACAAATCATTTGAAATTTTCTAGCAGCCATGTTTAAAAAAGTAAAGACAAACGGGTATAATTAATTTCAATAATACATTTCACTTAATCAATATATCCAAAGTATTATCATTTAGGCATATAATTAATACAAAGACTATTAAGATATTTTACATTCTTTTTCGCGCTAAGCCCTTGAGATCCAGGGTAGTACATTTTACGTTTAAAGCATATCTCAATTTGACCCAGCCACATTTCAGGTGCTCAATGCCACACGTGGGTAGTGGCTACTGTACTGGACAGCATAGGACTAGTGTGTCTCAAAGTAACTTTGAGACCAACTATGATTAGGTCTCAAAAGCCTGCCCCACATTTACTTGGTGGGGTGGGGTAGGGTGGGTCGGTTAGGGTGGGGGCAGAGGGAATGTAGAAGGAAGGAAAGAATCTAAAGGGGCTTACCCATCAAAGGAAGAGCTGGTGCAATCATATACCATTTCTCGGTTACCCTTCATTTGAAGGTATGCATCACAATTGTCACAACCGTCATATTCAAACTGGTCTATAGTCTGGGAGGGGGAAAAAAGGAGAGAGGTGAGCACGGACAAGGCCAAAAACAGGAGCTTTCTCAATACTTCTACCTGGTCAAGGAGACGGCTTTCTACGTTCGCTCTATCTCACCAGGTCCCCCACCCACCACTCCCAGAAGCCCCTTCCTGAGTGCCACCCTCACACTCCTTCCTCTCTCGTTCCCAACGGCGTTTTACCTACTCCCTTGCCTAGTCTCCTCAGGGTCAGGCACCCTACGACTACTCCCTCAGCTGCAGATTCCCACCCTCCTCTGACTCCCGGTGTACTTCGGCTCCAAAAGAAGTTCACCGAACATCTGTTAAGGGGTCAGCCCTGTGCTAAGAGCTGAGGATTCCAAAGCATGTAAGACCGCCCGTGCCCACGGCTGCCAAACCTGCCTGCTTTCCTACCGACATAAACAACGACCTCCTGCAGCTCCCCCACATCGCCTGCCACCCCCGGCGGCCTGGCCCTTACCTTTCTCTCCACTATCCCGGAGCCCCGTTCTACCCTCTTTCCCCCAGCTTGGTCCCCCACCGCGACTAAACCACGTCCCAGATGGATACCTTGACCAGCGAACACAGCAGACAGGCCCGCAGATGCCGCAGGTCCTTCGGCACCGTCTCCAGAGCCATCCTCTCCGATGGAAGAACAACGAGCGACTGTGCCACAGACCCCTCGCTCACGGGAAGTAAACAGCGAATTACCCAGAATGCCCGACACATCCGGTGCTCAGACTTCCTCTTCCGGTGTGTAAGGCCGCGAGCCCCGCCCCTCCCCCCGCTTCAGGAGATGGTTTCTCCCGCCCGGAGGCGGGGCCGGCCGGGAGTCACCTGGGCCGGCGCGCGCCCCCGCCACCTGGGCCTGCGCGAGGGCGAGGCCGGCGCGGCCGTTGGCCCTGTGGGCGGGGCCTGTGGGGGAGGGGCGGCGCGGTGGCGCCTGCGCGAGAGCGTGCCGCGGCGCGGGCCGGAACCGGGCGGCGCGGGCCATTTGATCTAGGCCGCTGGCACCAGGCCGCGGGCCCTTTGGGAGGCTCCCGGGTGACAGCCGAGATTCTCTTTTGTCTGCCCGTTGTAAAAGCGCGGGGCCAGAGAGTCCACTGTCTCCCTCTGGATTATCTCTGCAGAGACGGAAAGAAAGCCGGGGACAGCCCCGCCTCCTTCCTGACGGCGAGGGCTTGATAGGGTTTCCATTGGCCGTCCGCAGGAATGCCGGCCGTGAACGCACGGCGGAAAAATGCCTGCTTAATTATTTTTTAAAACTCTTTACGTACGTTTCCTCGTTCCAGCCGATAATTTACGCTTTGTGCAGCTTTTAGCATTTAGACACAGCTCCTTTACTTCAGAACATCTGTAGGAGATTGCGTCCTTTTGATTTTTTTTTTTTTAATTTCACCCTATAGGAAGCTAAATGTCGCTCTCTGGTTCAGAATTGGGCAGCAGACCACCACTACCCCTGCCAGCCCTTTCCCGGAGAGGCGGAGCGGGGAGGGCTTTGGGAGGATGAAAGCAAGGCCTCCCCGGGCCCCGCGGAATTCTTCCTTCGCCCGGCACCGGCTCTCTTGATCTTCCGAGGTCCCGCGTGTAGGCAGAGCACAGTCATTTGTGTTTATCTGAACTGAAGCTTTGAGATATAAATAGTTTCAGGCCCTGCTGTTCCACCCTCCCAAACAGGCCTAATTGAGACTGAGCTACTTCAAGGCGGGCCTGTCTTGTGCATGTCTCATGCTGTGTTCAGATGGGCTCTGTGACTGGGGTTGGGATGTTCTCTGGCACTGAATACTTTCCTTTATGTTATCTCAGTGGAGCTCTGCAACCACTGCGAAGTAAGCCCATTTTATGGGTGGAAAAAAATGAAGCACAGAATATTTACCCAGGGCCACAAAGAAAGTCACTGAAACATCATAAATTAGAGCGGGAAGTAAAGAGTACAGCAATAATGTAGAAAACAACTGAACCACAGTGAGAATCCAGCCATGTTTTCTCCTCCCCTGATCTCACTAAACCATGCTTTTAGGGGCTTACAAACCCATTCTTGTTGCCAAGCCCACCACTCTACCCTATCTTTTCATAAATCAGAGCTTAGCCTCTGATATCAGATGTAATTTATTTCTGTTGATGCAGAAGATGAAGTCATTACCCTGAGTGACAGTTGTGACAGAACAAAAACACGAGACCAGACTTCATTTGTGGATAAATATATTAGCAAATAAATACATTTCTCAACATAGTGCCTGATTCAAGCATCTTTCTGTCTGGTTCAGATATAAATACCCATGTGGGTGCCTAGGTGCTAGTTCCCCACTTACTTTGAGGGAAGAAGATTCCCAGGTGGGGTCCTATGACCACTTTGCTCCCACATTCACATTCCAAATGGGATAATGCTAGAGGGGCCAGCAATGGTCAAGCTGCCCTGGGGTGAATGTCACCCTAAGGAAACCCCTCAGCCCTTGCCCACTTGGTACCAGCTGCCCAGGCCAGACTTCCTGCTGCAACTCCACTCTCGCATGGCTTACCCTGACCTGTATGGCTTCTATTAGGAGGCTGGGCCTCTGGGCCATCTAACCCCAAGGGTCCCACTTTGCTTTTCCTTTGCTCTCCCCCTGTTCCCCGTCCTGCTGTGAGAGAAAACTCCCAGAGAAGAATTCCCTGTTGTCCTTGTTCAGCTCTAATTCTACCTTTTCTACCTTCATTCCATCCTCCCTCTTCCTAGATGAAGTCTAGCAGAAATCTTCTTTCCGCCTACTTTGAGACTTTGAGATAGGAGATCTCCAAGGAAGAGTTATTCCCTCTCCCTATCACCAGCGCCAGCCCCTAGAGGAACTGGGGCTCCTGGAGTGACAAGGGAGTTTGGAAATCAGAGGCTTCATCCCAGGTTCTTCAAGGTGCTGTACCACCTTGGGGACAGAACTCCACACCCTGGCTTCCTAAAGCCTCCCCTCTGACCTAATATAGTGAATCAGACAATTAAGGACAAGAAGGGAAAAAACATCCTCCCTTATGCACCAGGGCAGACATTGCCTGGAGAAGCTGCAGAGCTCTGCTTTTTAGGGCTCAGGGCTCGCCAATGCTCCTGATCCTTTTGGAGAGAAGGAAAATGGTAAGAGCCAGGGTTGCTGCTGATGCAGCAGCCTTACCTGGGAGAAGCCAAAGCTGGCGTGCAGCACTCACCCAAGGAAGGAGATGCATGCATTCAGCTGGACCCACTGGCTGGTATGAACATGAGGCTTGGGATGAGGGAGACCTGCTGGGGCTGAGGGTAGGAGCAGCACCATTATAACACCTATCTACCCATTCCTAGCTTTCTGCTCTCAAAAAACAGCCTTCAAGGGAGCCAGTCCACACAGGCAGCAGCTGGTTGCCTGGCTGGACACAGACTTGCTGCACTGCAGATGTGTTCTGCAGACAAGATCTGGAGCTGGCAGCAGGAAACAACACCTCCTGCCACCCACCATCACCACTCTTCTTCCAGTGGTTCCAGGAAGTACAGCAAAGAGAGGGGTGTTTTCTGAGGTCCTTTCTTCTCTCAGGAGCAGGACTCTGTGCCAGGTAGGGCCCTGAGTCATCCGGAGCACACTCTTGGTTGGAGCTAGGCCTGAACATCTCACACGGCCTGTTCACACAGCTCCTCAAGCTCCTCCTCTGAGCCTGCGTTTAGAGAAACGGGAGGAAAGAGGTCATTGAATGTCAGGCCAGCCTCTTGCTTTTTCCACCTGCAGCAAAGTACGGCTGGGAAGGAACCACAGAGAGGGAGGAGCAGGGAATGTGTCCAGAGGGATATTTAGATTGAAAGCTGAGAGGGGCCCCAGTTGGGACACAAGGGAGAGAAAACAAATCTAGATAAAGAGAAATATATATAGCAACTAGTATGTTACCAATACTTGGTATTTATTCATTCATCCAAAAAATATTTATTAAGTACTCTTGAATCTGGCCTACTATCATGTGCCCAACAGAAAACAAAAAAATAAATAAATAAATAAGCAGGGACCTGACAACTTTGTAGGAGAGAAGGTGTGCATGCAAATTGCAGTTATGCCAGTGGACAGGACTGGAGTCATAAGAGATGAATTGAAGAAGGGGAGAGATCATGTCCAAGTGGAGCAATCAGGAAGGGCTTCCTGAAAGTGAAGATAAATCAGCTGGTCCTCAGGAATAGGTAAGAACTGGATTTATAGGAACAGGAAGGCAGCAGAATATTCTGGGCTGCAGGAACTGCACGAAGTGTTTACCCAGTTTGGCTACAGCATGAGGCAGGAAGGGAAGGGGAAGAATGGAAAGTAAGGTTGGGAAGGAAGCTAGGGGCTAGCTGGTACTAAAAAGCCTGGAAGGCCAAACCAGTCTGGATTTTTCTTTACTGTGAATAAAACAGAACATTTGAAGATTCTGGACAGTTCATTTGAAGAAGATGACCCTGGCAGCTGTATGAGGGGTAGGTGAGCAGGGTAAATGACCTGCACAATTCTATAGGGCATAATGCTGGATGCGTAGTGCCCTGCCTTCATGACCATATAAGACAGAAAGGAAGAGCTAGGAGTCTCCCGCCTCAAACTTTAGGCTGCACCTAAGACATGGGCAGGGGCCATTGGTACTGGAGGAGAATATGAAAAAGTTAGCAGAGAGACAGTTAACAGAAGCTGGCATTGATAGGATATGAGGAGCAGGTAAAAGGGAGGCATTGAAACAAGTTCTGAGTTTGGGAGAGAGGGGAAGTGGCAGTCTGGCACTGACAGCACTGGAAGTACACACATGAAGGGTTCAAATGGAATTATCAAATACGTGGCCAAAGCTTACATTACATGGCTCTATGGAAACGATTATTTTCTGTACTGTAACTGTTTGCATGCCTGTCTCCCCATGAACCTGGAGCTTCTGGTTGACAAGTTCCATGTCCTCAGAGCCTACCCTGGAACCTAACACAGAGCAAGCCTAAAATACAGAAAGAAACAAGGAGGGAAGAAATGAATGAATGATAGCAGCTCTCAGGTCCAACCTGTAAGATTCCTAGACCTTGAGTTCTTATATTTCTGGACCTTTGGGTCCCCTTTTGGGGTGGAGTGGTCCTCCTAGCGATGGCAATAAGCAAAGAGCTGTGTCATCTACACAATGAGAGAAGATGGGGAAGAGTAAGAAGAAGAGGGCTCTGGAAGAGGCGGAGACAGATTTGAGCAAATAAATACCAAATTAAAGTTGATTTACATTATCACCATTGGTTGTAATATAGTAGCAGGGATGCACTGGGCCCCCCAAGGAAATGAGGTCAGCCTTATTGACAACGGAGCTTAGAAGGGAAACAGAGTTGCTGTCTTACCCCAGGAGAAAGGAGAAAACCTACGGACCCACAAGGCTGCTGGGAACCACCCATGATCTCTACTTTTTTTTTCCCCCTCATTCACACAGCTCTTCTCATACGGCCTAGTATTATGGTTATCAGTAATTATTTCTCTTCCATACTCTCTTCAAGGGCAAGGAACACTTCTGGTACAAAGAAGTTATACCAATTATTAAAATATTGAAACAATTCCATGTGAGCTGCTGCCCCAAACCACGCCAAGTGCTTTCTGATGTCTCAGCCACACTAGTACCTCCCCTGAGACCTCCCTATGATCTGGCAACTAAAGAAGTAACACCTGGCAGAGCCACAGTGCTCCTACCAGCATCCTATGCTATGGCGGTTGTTCAGTATTTTGAAAGTCACCCCTGTTGTACCCTTCTCAGCTTCCACCCACTCCTTGTTGGCTGACTTTACCTGTTCTGCAATATCCCGCTCTCGTTTCCTCTCCCCACCACACCTGCTTCCCCTGAAAACTCACCAGGCTGGGCTGGCAGCACCTGGCAGTGTGGGTAAGGGCATGGCCTGCCCTCTGGGGTGCCAGAACTCCATTCGGAAGGCCCCTCCCCAGGTGGCTGTGGTCCCAGGGGCTGGCGTGGAGTCAAACACAACCACACTGGCTGTGAACTTGGGTAACAGGGGCCTGGGGGTTCTGGTAGCAGCCTCCTGTCCAGGCCTGGAGGTCCGAAGATCAATGGATGGGCCTCTGGGGACCATGGGTATGCCAGGCTGGGGCCATAATGGGGAAAAATATGGCACGGTGGGTGTGCAGTCAAGTCCTGAGGGCGAGAGGCTGGGGTGGGCTCTGAGGGACCCCCTCGTCGTCTCCTCTGTGAGTGTCGGACAGGGAGGCTGGATTTCTGCAAGTGGAAGAGGCCTCTGGGACTGGAGCTGGGGCTGGAGGTGTCAGCTGGGCCCGGGGCTGGCTCTGTGAGGGCTCTGAGCCGCTGTGTGTTGGGGAGCTCCCCTGAAGGTGCTGCTGGGTTGGATCGGGCAGGTTGATCAGCAGGAGAAGGCAGCTCTGGCTGGGGCTGTGTCCGGGGAACAGCAGGCCTGGACTGGGGGACCCCAGTTTCTGGGCCAGGCTTCCTGCCATGCCACTGGAAGCGCTTTTTGTAGTGGTGGTGCCGGTGGCGGTGGTAATGAACGTGGCTGGAAACCTGGGTTTCCCCTGTGGGCACCACTGAGTCCAAAGAACGGGGCCGAGAGGTCACACCAGGCTGAGTCTCCTCCCCCCGGGGCTCTCCTTCAGGGCTGCAGTATACCAAGGGGTCAAAGTCACTGCTCAGGGAGCTGCGGAAGGTAGAACTGCTGCCGTGGATGCCCTGCAGGCTGATGTCTGTGCAGTTGACCACTGAGTCACTTGAAGAGCCGTGACAGGGCCCCGAACTGGAGTCACTGGCTGGCCCGTCTGCCAGGTAGCCGCTGCGTTCTGTGCAGTAGCTCTCTCCAGACCCGCTGCTGTCATGAGGCCTGGCCCGGCGTGGGGGCGCTGGGCAAGCAGGAGGGTGCTGCGAGGTGCATCGGAGGCGGCTCAGCCCCCAGCCCTGTGCATAGGGGTGCTGGGCCACTGCCAGGTGCTGCTGTTCGCCTGGAGCCCGGGGATGTGCAGCTCTGGGGAGGCGGTGGTGCCGAGGGCCCGTGCCTGGCTCCTGGGATGGTAGGAAGGGAGCAGGTCGTGGGGGCTGAGCCACTGCACTCCGGGAAGGGCCCAACAGGTAGGCAGCAGGGAGGTGGTAGTGGGCATGGCCAGGATGCTGGCGGATAAGGTGGAGTCTCCGGCCTGGTTCCTGGTAAGATCGAGAGGGTCCCAGGGATTGGGAAAACGAATCTCCCTCTGGAAGAAAGAACCAAGAGCACAGGTGTTGACTCCACAGACCAATGGAGGGTGCATTCAGAAAGGTATGGCTGTAGTGTACCTATCTGAGCCTGAGAGTTCAATCAGAGTTTAGGGCACCAAGGACATTCCTAACCTGCCTGCCCCAGGACACCTTCGCTCCTTCCAGTCAGTTCGTCTCCCTGGCAGTTCCACTGTGCACGTCAAACCCTGCTCCTCCCATCAGCCCATGTGGGGCTCTTTCACCAGGGCCACCGCTAGCTCATGTTGCACCTTTGGGTGAATTAGAAAAAGGCTCTCTTTCCTTGAGAGACTTCATATTCATCTTTAAGAAAATTGTCATAATATCCTGGTTTTGTTAGAATAGGATACTTTATTGCCAGAAAATTAGAATAATAAGTATACAAATCACTCGGATTTAGAATCAACAAAGTTGTCATTAAAATACAAATATTTTTAAAATAATAAAGATGCCTACAATGAAGCAGCCCTTCCCCTCAGATGAGGCAGGCTTGAGCAGTACACAGCTTAAAGAACCGCTGAGGCCGTTCTGCTTTCTCCTCAGCTTTAAGGCAAAACTGTTTCCCAGAGGGAAGCCCTGTTCTAGACCCATCTGCCTGCACAGAGGGGAGTCCCTGGCCCACCTCCTACCTACGATGTTGAACATGCAGAGGGGGCAAGTCCGGTGCTGCTGGAGCCAAGGGTCCACACAGGCTCGGTGGAACTCATGGAGGCAGGAAATGACTCGGAGCTCCTGGAGAGAACAAGGGGCCAAACCAAAGTTATCTGTAGGTACATGAGCGGCCAGGAGTCAGGACATCCCCCTGACTCCCTCTGGCCTCTCCTTTCTGCTATCACATACTTGCAAAAGACCTCAGAGCAGAGCAGAAAAGGTATGGGCTTTGGTATGGGGTAGACCTGGATTTTGCCACTTAGCTGCATGACCTCGGGCAATTTTCTTAACAGACAGTTTTCTGCTGTAAAATGAGGATAAAAAACTAATCTACCCCCATCCCTTACTGTCATGAGGCTAAACTGAGATAATGCATTGAAAGCCACTGCAGAGCCTGGCACATGGTATACGCTCAATAGTTCTCTTTCCCCAGAAGACCAGGAAAATAACCAAACCTCAGAGCTGTCCCCTACCTCTTCTCCATGCAGGGTATACAGAACACAGATGCAGCCGGCGTACCCACACCAGCCTTATGTGCCTTCTCCCCCAAGCTCCAGCCTCCCTCCCCAGCCTGGTCATGGAGGTGAACGACAAGCCCTGCCTTACCTGGCCCTCGGAGAACTCCTCCAGGCAGATGGCACACACAGGGGCTGAACTGCAGCTGCTACCTGAGTCTGGCCACTCAGCCCGGGCCCTCCTGCAGTTGGCTCGGTACCTCCTGGTGGCCAGCTGGCTGATGGCCCAGGCTGTTCGCTGCTGAAGGGGATCCTGGGAAGAGGGGTAGGGCTCAGAATGGGGCAAGGGCTCCTCTTCCCTCATCCCTGAACCCAGCTTGTACTCAGTTCCCAGTCACTCAGTTAGAGCACGTGGCCAACTGACTATCCCTGGCAGTTTGTCCCCTTCAAGCTCATACGTGGCTCTGCCAAACAGGTCAAGCCCTCCCACCCCACTCCTCTGCACATACCATTAAGTTTTTCTTCCCTTGATGACTCATGAGAGAAACTTTTTTTATCCAACTGTCTGCTCAACATTTCAACTTGGATATCTAATAGGCATGTCAAATTTAACATGCCCCAAACTGAACTCCTAATCCCATTAACCATCCTGAGGCTCACACCTATCCTCCCCCAGGTCTTTCCCATCTCGGTAATGGCAATTCCATCCTTTTAACTGCTCAGGCCAAAAATCTTGGTGCCATTCTTCTTTTGCTGAAGAAGATTCACCCTGATCTAACATCTATGCCAATCGTCCTCTATTTTTTAGTATGTAGGCCACAGGCACAGCATGGCCACTAACAGAGCAGTGTAGGTCCACACTCAGGAACCGAAACCAGGCTGCTGAAGCAGAGCATGCTGAACTTAACTACTAGGCCGCTGGGGCTGGCTCTTGGTGCCATTCTTAACTCCTCTCTCTCATACTCCATCATCAATCCATTAGTAAACCTGTTGGCTTGCTTTCAAAATACACGAAGAATCTAATTCTCACCATTTTCAATGCTACTCTCTAATCCAAGTTACCATTACTGTCACCTGGATTCCTATAACAGCCTCTGAGCTGGTTTCTCTGCTTCCAGCCTTGCCTCCCTGTAATCTAGTGTCATCACAACAGCAGAACAATCATGTTAAAACTTAAATCAGATCATGGCACTCCTTCTGCTCAAAACGCTCCAGTGGCTCCCATTTCACCCAGAGTAAAAAACCCAGCCCTGACAATGGCCTCCACAGTCCAGTACACCTGGGCCCCCATGAACTCTCTGTCCTCACCTCCTGCTCTGACTTCCCCCTCGCTCTGTTCCAGCCATATGGGCTTCTTGCTGTTCCTCAGACACATTGGGCACACTTCTGCCTCAAGGCCTCTGCCCTTACTGTTTTCTCCACCTCAATCACTTTCTCCCCAGATACCTGCTCAGGTCACCCCATCACCCATTTAGGGTCTTCCCTGTAATGTCATCCTCTCAATGAGGCCTTCCCTGGCCTTGCTTTTAAAAATTAACCCCATCCCCTTCACATTTCCTCTCCCCTTTTCTGTTTTATTTTTCTCCCTAGCATACACCACCATCTAAAACACTATATATTTTACTTATTTATTTTGTTCATTGTCTCTTCCCACTAGAAGGAAAGCTCCCTGAGGGAAGGGGTCTTTTGTCTTTTTTGTTCCCTGTGCTGTCACCAATGCCTAGAACAGTGCCTGGCACATGATAGGAGCTCATCATATTTGTTGAAAGAATGAATGAATGAGCAAGCCTATGGAGAGAGGCTGCAGGAAATCAACAGAGTCAGATGCCAGGGTATTTAGATGTAAACTGTTTCATGGGTATAAAGGCAACTTCTTTCCTCACTTTTCCCTTCCTGCTCCCCACTCTCCCACACACATGCACATGCCCACCTCTGCCAGGGAGCCCACCCTGCTCACCGGCCGGCTGTGGCGGGGGCGACATCGGATGCGGAGCACCGAAGCCAAGATGACCACAAAGATGGTGCCCACCACAGTCAGGAGGATCCACACATCATAATCTGGCTGGGGGAGTGAGCAGAGAAGGAAAGGGTCATACTTCTGGAAGGAGCTGGGCCAATTTGGGAGGAACACGGGAGCCCAGGAGACACACAGAGAGCTGGAGGTCCCCTTGAGTCTTCCAGCAGAGGGGATGAGGTGGGGAGGAACCTGCAGGTGGGGCCAGCTAGTCCCTCTCTGCCCATGGACACTCACAGGAGAAGGTCCCCCAGATGTCAGCCATCAGAGGTACTATCTATCTGAAGACCTGTGTGCCTGGGAAAAAGGGGGAAGGGACCCCTCTGCAAGGTGGGAGTTACCAAGTGAACAGCTGGGTGAGTTTCCTAGCCAGTGGAGAAACACCAGCCAGGGGTTAGGGGGCTAGGGCGCCAGGATTTCATTCTGGTTCTGCTACTCTATGCCATGAAACCACAGAGCCGAAAACAACTTTAGAACTCAGCTGGTCCAATCTGTTCATTCTGCAGATGAGGCCCAGAGATGGGAAGAAACTTACCCAGAGGCACACAGCTGGTGGATGAAGTTGGACCAGAGGGTTTCTAAGGTCTCTATAGCTCCAGGAGTCTAAGGGCTTTGGTGGGAGTTGCCACAGGACAAAGTCGGGGTGAGAGCAGGTGCTGGGGCAGGATCTGGAGATCTGGTGTGCTTACCCAGGTTGGGGGCTCTTTCAGCTCAATCCTCACATGGGCCTTTCGGTTCTTGTACACAAACTCCATCAGCTTCTCAGCATCATTACCCCAGATCAACACCACTGGCCAAGTCAGCCCCAGTGGCTGCTGCAGCTGCAGGAGGGAAAGTGCCCACAAGAGCTGCTGTGTCCTGACTTCTCCCTCCCCTGGTAACTTTATCTTGCTCTGTCCAGCCCCCTCCTCCAACACCCCAATGTCTCTGGGTACCTGCTCAGCAGCAGCTCGGTCCTCAGTAATGTCAAAGAGGACAGCACTGGCTCCTCGCTCACCTGCCATCCGGGCCTGCAGAGACACACAGCGGAGATCAGGCTGGGGTCAGAGAAGAATACAGCCCATCCATTCTCCGGCCTCACCCCCTCACACATCCATCCCTCCCTAGGGTTTTGCACATACCACATCTGTGCACATTCACATATATGACACATGCAAGGGATCAGTGGGACTAGGATCTCCCGCCCTGCCCTGAGCTCACCCAGGTCCCACTGCCTTCAAGGATAACATTGAATCCTCCCTTCTGTAATGGAGCAAACCGTTAACAAGGGTTTAGAAGGTGTCAGGTGGTGGACTAGGCTCTAGGGCTAAGGACAAATGAGATACAGTCTCTGCCCTCGGGGTTCCACCAGTCTGTCTTCACTAAGAAGTGTGAGAACAGAGAGTAGGGAGTGCCCAGCACCTCCCCCCCCCAGCCCCCAGGGAGTAGGGAGTGACCAGTTCCCAGTACAGAGAGAAGAGGGGGAGAGTAGACAGTTGGAGAGCTCCTTCCAAATAGAGCTGGGCGCTCGAAGGTCCAGCCCTACCTGACTGGAGGAGCCTGCGGGGCATCCCCCAGCTCAGGCAAAGTTCCAAGAGCCTGGGACACTGCTCCCACCCAAGGTCCCCTGGCAGAGGGCCAGGCTCAACCCATCTTCCGGGCTCTCTCTGCCTGCCACACTCTAGTTTGCCAACTCTTTCTCTGGCTCCAATTCAAGGACTTAATGGAGTCCCTCCAGTGCTTTATCCCTTCATCCCCTCCCTGAGGGTGGCACTAGAGACTCAGGTGGGGAGGGACCTGAGAGGCTGTTCCCACAAGGATACAACTATGCATGTGTGCACATGCGTGCTCGCCAAGGCTCCAAGAGCAGGCTCAGGGAAGCAGAATCTAGCCAACCAGGCAAAGCAGACAGCAGAGCCAGAAACAGAACAAAAAGCAGGAATCTAGGGGCTCTGGGTATGGGGTAAGAGAAGGGAGATAAGAGCTGAGGGTGGGGTGGAGGCACAAGGGCAAAGGACCAACAGACAGACACTGTTCCCCACCTGGTGTCAGGTCTCCCTGGCAGCACAGCCATTCTCCAGCCTTCCTCCCCAGAGCAGAGGCTCATCTTGCAATGGCATCAGGCTGGGACTTCATGCCCCGCGCCCCCCCCCCCCCCAACCAGGGGTCTGCCGAGTCTTTGGGCCTTCCTACAGGCACCGATGGAGTTAATCCTTCTGCAAGTGGTGGTGGCAGGAAGAGGAGCCAGTGCAGGGGCTTACTCACACTCTCAGCACTTTGATCTCTGCTTCCCTTCCTGGGGAAAGCCTGTTGGGGCAGGTCTCCTGCGTGGCAAGCCAGGGGAGCAGCTCCTTGCTCCCTGCTCCCCACTCCCCAAGCGGCAGCGGGGGCCAGGGGGCCCCTCACAACTGGCAGCCTGCAGGCAGGGGAGCCCGAGAAGGGCAGTGGAGACACTCAAGTGGGGCCCTGTTTTGGTCAGGAGGATAACTTCCCTCTTCTCTCCCGCCCTCCCTCCCCATGAGCTTGGCTGGGCCCTCTACCAGCACCCAGGCCCAGCCCAGGTCCAGGCTCGCCAGGCTAATTGACTGGAAATTCATAGGACTCCAGAAAAGAACTGCTGGAGAAATTGAGAGGTCCCAGCCTGCATCCTCCTCCTACCCACGTTCTCCCAGGAAGTCCACCCTACTTAGGCGACCCCAGGCAAAAAGAAGCTCTCTAATCTTCAGAGCTCTCCAACCCAGGGAATGGGAGCAGCCCCAGTAGTAGGGGGACTCCTACTGCTAATCTCATGATCCAGGACTTGGCCAAGGAGTGGGGAGGTCACCCCAGTAGTCCCAGAATTGAGATTCCTGGGTCCTCTATGCTGCCAGGGCCTCATGTTTCTCATCCCCAGATTGAGACTCTGGATTCAGCCCAACCTGGAAGAGCATGAGGGAAAGGCACAGACTTCCTTCTCTGGAGGTTTCCTTACTTCCCCACCCCTCTCCCTTTGAAGGATTGGGGTAGGAACAGTGGAAAGTAATTACCCTGACGTTCAAACACCCCAGCCCATTACAGCCCATAATTACAAAGTTGTAAAAGTGATCAAAGAGAGAGAGTTGGCCAACAGGGGAAACAAACAGGACTTTCAGGCAGTGGGTGCCTGTGTCCAGAGTTCTAGGAATCAAAAAGTACGATTTGGGGCCAGATGGCAGCCCACTCTGGGGCTATCTATGTTTCCCTCTAGTCCACCTGCACCCAAGAAAGCAGGAGGGAGGGAGGAAAAGAGCCACTCCTTTTTTTTTTTTTTGGAAGATTAGCTCTGAGCTAACATCTGCTGCCAATCCTCCTGTTTTTGCTGAGGAAGACTGGCCCTGAGCTAACATCCGTGCCCACCTTCCTCTACTTTATATGTGGGACACCGGCCACAGCATGGCTTCACAAGCGGTGCCATGTCTGCACCTGGGACCCGAACCAGCAAACCCTGGGCCACCAAAGCAGAATGTGCAAACTTAATCACTGCACCACTGGGCCAGCCCAAGAAGCACTTCTTGGGGACTAGAATATGGAAGGCAGAGAGGGTGGGCAGGCCTTCCAGACAGGAAGACTGGGTTTTAGAAAGAAAAACCCAGAGACCTCTTTGGGAGGTGCAAAGAGTCAGCCAGCCCCTAGGGGCAGCAAGCAAGGCTGCCCACAGCCTCTAGCAATGGGAGCCAATACACTCCAGGACTTCTTCACTACACTGTGCACTTCTCTGGGCCTCAGATTTTCCTCTCCAGACACAGTGACAGTCTCTGTATATCTCCTGCTCATCAAAGATTGACTAAGCACCCACTGTGCCCAGGGCACCAAATCAGGGAAGGCCAGGCCCTCCAGAATAACTGATAATCTAGCTGTGGAGGCAAGGCATATTCATAAAATTATAATGCTGATAACGACGTTCTAGAGTACAAATGAATGAAACAGACCAGCGATTCCAAACCTTTTTTCACTGAAGAAAGCTCTTCCCTCCCCTTCCCCCACCACCATACACACACACACACACACACACACACACACACACACACAACCTGACACAAATCTTCAATATACAAAACAGATAAAAGTCAGCTGAGGTTGAGGGTAGGGGTAGGGGTATGAAGTACTCTCGGCTTCCCCCTCCTCCCAAGGCACCTCCCTGAAACCTGGAGGTGTGGAAAGCATGGACAGCAACCCCGGCAGCGTGAGAGGAGGGAGGGCTTTCAGCCCCTAGTGGGCTAGCTGGGCTGAGCCATTTGGGAAAGATTCAATAGAGGAGGAGAGATTTATCTGGGTTTGAAAGCAAGGGTAGAGGAAATAGAAAGGGTGTAACCTTTATTGAGACCCTGTCTGCCCAGACTGCTTAGGTTTGAATCCTGAATCTGCTACCAGCTGTTGGCTATGAAACTTTGGGTAAGTTACATAACTGCTCTGCCTCAGTTTTCCTTTCTGGAAGCTGGGGACAATGATAGGACCTACCTCACAGGGGTGTTTTGAGGACTCTAAGTTAATCCACGTAAAGCCTTATAATAGTGCCTAGCACATGGTAAGTGTTCCTTAACTATTAATTATTATTATGTCAGATATTACTATGTGCTTTGCATACATGATTTCATTTACTCCACACAACTCTACAAGACAGTCATCAGCTCCACTTTTGAGTTGAGGAAATTAAGGCTCAGAGAGACTAAATAACTTGCCCAGAGTCACACAGCTGATAAGCATTGGAGGCAGGATTCCTACCCAGGACTTTGGCCTTCCAAGTGTCTGGTTACTAGGTAGGGGTCTCGAGGGTAACAGAGGCAGGGCTTGTACCCATCTGCTTGCCTCCAGAGCCGTCTCCTTCCTCCAGGCAAAAAGCCACTGCACTAGTCCAAGCATGAGGTGACAGGGGCCTGGCTTATCACACGGATGGCTATGGAGTTGCTAATAAAGAAACACAAACCAATTTGGGTCACTGGATAGGGAGGAGGTTGTGGTGGTGGTGAAAGAATGGAAGAGTCCGGAAGAATTATGGTGAGCATTTCAGAGATCAGCAGAGAGAGGAATGAGACGAAAAAACCAACCCTGTTAACTATTAAAGCATGGGATGATGATGCCAGTGATGACAATAGTGATAACTGCAATCCTTTATTGAGTGATTACTATGTGCTTAGCATAGGTCTAAGAGCTTCCATCTGTACTGTCTCATTAAATCCTCATAACTACCTTATGATGTAAGTGCCATTATTATTCCCCATTCACAGAGGGGGAAACAGAAGCTCGGAGAGGTGACCTAAAATGTCCAGGTCACACTGCGGGGCAGGGGATGAGCCAGGCTTAAGACAATGTGTTGTCTGTCTGGCTCCAGCGCCCCAGCTCTGTCAATGGTGATGGCACCCCCGACACTAATCGATATGCCAGGGCAGAGCTGACTGGGGTCAGCTGTTTTCAAACGTTCCTAACCAAAGACCCACCTTTCCCCTATGCCTCTCACGAGCCATATTTTTTAAAAAAGGTTTTACCAAGCTAACTTCATTTATTACACACTGTTCCTTTTCCTATGAGATAACTTGTATTAGCACATTGAACTGACAGAACTTCAACCAAAGGCAAAAATGAGTATTTTACTTAAGCCTGTGGGACTTCTTAAATATTGGAAGTAGCTCAAAGATCCACATTACTACCTTCACAGACCTCCTTTGGGCCAGGGGATCCCAGGTTGGAGGCACTTGGTCAGGTCAAAGGATGAGAGCTGAGGGAAGCCATGGACCTGACCAGCTGGAGAGTGTGGGGCTAGAGCAGTTCCCACCAGAGAATGGGGAACTGGAGTGATGGGGGGAGCCATGTGAGGAGAAGCCGAGCCGCGAGTGTGAGCGGAGGCAGCATGGGCAGTGACCGCAGTGGCTGTGAAAGAAAAGAGGTCACAGGGCAGTAGCCAAGGCGCTTCTAAATCCCTAATGGTTTTTTGGTTTTGTGTTTTAGCTCAGGCACTATTTGTCACTTGAGATACATTATTTCGTCCTCACAATGATCACCGGGGTAGGAAATGAAAGTCCCATTTTATCGCCATGGAAACGAAGGCCCAACAAGGTTAAGCAGAAGTGGGTGCTCAAGCACTGGCCACGTGTTCCTTGCTTCTCAGTGTCTGTGTACGTGTCTCATCTCCCCCACAGGAGCGTGGTCCTCCTGGGGCTGAGAGGAAAACTTCCTTTGTGGGTGCATCCTTGCTGCTTCAGAAAAACGACAGAGCTTCTCTGAACCCTTCTTCCCCCGTCTCTCTCTCTTTCACATACACACACGCTCACACACTAGTAACACTCAGCACTCATTTGCTAAATGAATAAATGAATGACATTTGCCCATATTTTGTAAAGCAATGGAAATGAAATATCCAGAAGTGAGGCAGCTTCAGCCTAACAAAATTTTGCTGCCAATAAGGACCCTTACAGAAATACCACACTTGTAGAAATACCACACTCTCCAGCTCCTCCAGGTGTGTCCTGGTCCCTGCTTCCCACCTACCCTGGAGCCCCCTTCTGCATCAGCATGGCCAGGATGGGAGAAAATCTTCCTCTACCTGTGGGCACCACATTCAGGATCCTGCCACATCCCTGCCCCCATGGGATCAGGTAGGAACACAGGCTGTTTCCTTGAGACTCATGGCTCGATTTCCTCAGCCCTCAGGAAATTCCCAGGGGATCTGGGCCTGAGTGCAACGAGCAGGCACACAGGTTGGGACCATCATGCTCCTCTTTCACCACCTCTGGGAAGAGGACTCCCTCCCCCAAGTCCACCTGACTGTGTCACACACAGTCTAACTACACTCTGGCTTATGTCACCATGAGAATCTTTTCACATGTGTTCAGTTTTCCCAGCCAGACGGGAGGCAGCAGAGCAGAGAGATTAAGTTTGAAAACTGGACAAGCCTCAGTTCAAGTCTCAGCTCCGCCCCTTCCCAGCTGTGTCACCCTGGCAAGTTACTTAAGTTTTTTGATCCTCACTTGCCTCATGTGTCAAATAAAAAATAAGAATATCTAGTTTTCCTGCTTGTTGTGAAAAGTAAATGAGATAATATGTATAAAGAATCTGCCCCATGTCCCACCTGGCACATGGCAAGCACACAGAAAACATAACTAAGTTAAAGTAAGGGTCACGGATGCACACGTTTACAGGGCCCTCGAAGTAGCAGGCCAGTGGGGAGCGTGGTGAACCAGAGAGCCCACAGCTGTGGGAAGGCAGCAGCTGCCAACTTCAGCCAACGGCGCCCCATGGAAATGTGGGGCCACCAGTTTGCAATCTTGGAGGGAGAGTATGAATTTTTAAAGGTGGGAACAATGGCTTCTGTTTCTGCTCTTCTTGCATTGAGCTCAGTAAATATTTCTGAAAGATGGAAGACCCCTCCAACTGACCCCCTCTTTACTCTGATGCTGGGCAGGGGAAGGAGTTTAGGAACTTCCAGGTGATGGGGAAGGAGAGGGGGTGGGGCGCATGTCCTGGATGACAGCCAAAGAGTTCTGCTGGTAGACGGTTGGTGGGGAAAGGATGGAGGCCTGGATTTCCACCTCTCTCAGACCAGTCATGGGTTAGGAAAACCTGAGTGAATTGGGCACATCACTCTTAGGAGACAAGGGGACAGAGAGCACAGAGGTACTTCACAGCCCAAAGCTCAGTGAAGTTCAGAGCATGTGTCGGGTCAAGTGTGAGTCTACCTTGCTGGCCAGTGACAGGCAGGGGCGGGGAGCCCGCTGGGGACTCTCCAGCTTGACAATGCTGATGAATCCAGGCTCCAGATTGTCGTCATCACTGGCGTTGCACAGGTACAGGGGGTGGGACTGTAGAGAAAGAGAGAGAAAGACTTGTGTTAGGGAGGCTCTAGGGAGCAGGAGTGAGCTGTGAGAGCCAAGCACCTCTCTGCTGTTCTAGGCAGGAAACAGGCAGATCTCTTGCTGCTGTGAAAGAGTGCACCTTCTTATTAGATGGCCTCATAGTAGGCTAGTAACTATCAGTTGTCATTTTGGGGGTACCAGGGCCAAGGATAAATAGGGATGGGGCAGATAGGAGGGAGGGGTGTCCAAAAGGGGGATCTAAATGAAGAGCCTGCAGTAAAGCTGCTAACAACCGCAAGCCCTGGTTTGCAAACTGGCCAGACATGGAGGGCTCTTCTCCTGCCCCAGCCTCTCTCACCTCCTAATTCTTCTACCTGTTCCAAAATGCCTGGGTTAAGAGAACACCCAAGTGTTCCTACATCAGTGTCTTCAGAATCTTGCCTTCTCTCTTTGCTCCCCAAAGGCAGCGCTCCTGCCTCCCCAGGATGCCCCTAGGCAGCTGTCGCCCTGTAGATTCCCATCCCTCATGTGGCTTGGATTAAGGAGGGTGCTGACAGGGAGACAAGACTATTTTGGGATGAGGCTTGGCTAAGAGTTAAGCCTTGAACAGCACAATTCCTAGGAGTTCATCCTGTCCCCAGGAATGATGCAGTGGAGATGGGGCCAGCCAAGCCCATCTGCTCTGAGAGTATGGCAGGTCCAGCCCAAGACTCTGTGCCTCTAGCCCGGCTGGTGCTGAGCAATGGCTTACAGGGAAGTGCCCAACCTGTGCTACCAGAGACAAGAGGATGCCCTCATCAAAGGGATGAGACTATCCTTCTGTACACTCTCTTCTCATTCAAGGTGATTACACTGCCCACTTGAATCTAATTTTCCCAGGTGCTGTGAGAAGGGAGTATGGTTTATTTGGCTCTGGATAATCCTGTGGGCCAGGGACTCCCACACTGTGGACATCCAATGTATCCTGGAGAGAAAGAGGATTTCCTACTAGGGAACTGCCCAAGCTTCCCTCTCCACTGCTGTTGAAGTCGAAAGGACTTCCAGAAAGAACCATCAGAGGAACCATAGAGAATGTTGAGTTTGTAAAGATGATTATGTTGATGACGGATTTAACGGCAGCCACTTTGTGAAAGCACTTGCAGCCTATTTTCTCTCTCTGTATCCCTGTAGGCCCTTGAACACAGTAGTTTCTCAATGAATATGCACTACCTCCCTTTGAATTTTAGCCTTGTGAATACAAATCTTGCTCCCAGAATTTAAGGACTGTCTGGTGGTGATCAAGGTTTAGTGTGGGAGAAAGGTTATGCACCACCCCCACCCCCAGAAAAAGGCTGGGGCATAAGGTTGAGGGCTGTTCTCACTTCAGTGAAGCATAGCCCCCATCTCAACAAGCTCCATTAGTCTGTCTGTCTGCCCATCTGTCCAACCACACATCCATTCATTTCTTCATTCTACCAACACTGAAGGCCCCCTTGGTGCCAGGTACCGTGCAATGCACTGAGGAGTTGACGATGAATGAGATAGGCTACTTGCCTTAAAGAAGTTCAGAAGACAAGTGTGCAAACACATTGTTCTGTGTGTTATGATGCAGGTTTATTCAAGGGGCTGTGGGAGGGCACAAGGAGGGGGGACTAACGATCCCATGCAGGAGGGCAGAGATATTTTCACAGGAGGTGACTTGAGCGCTTCCTTGGAAGCTGAATAGGTATGTGTTCACCCAGTGGACTAACGAAAAGGGAGAGGACACATCCCTGACAGAGGAACTGGCCCCTGCCAACGCGTGGAAGCACGGGGTTGGGAGGGACTACAGGCAGTCAGGTCTGGTGTGACAGGGAAGGCAGGAGATGAGGCCGGAAAGGTGCTGCGGAGCAGGGACCACAGATCTGCATTTGAGAAGGATCTCTTTGGTGACTACAGAGGACAGTCTGAGGATGTAGTGAGGGGTCAGAAGTCAGCTGCTCCAACAGAATAAAAGATGCAAGAGCTCCCTTCAGGAACAACAAATTGTAGCCACAGAAGTCCACTGCTTCACTTACTCTCCCACCCCTACCCGGGGTCCAGCTGTCTCATGATGCCAAGATACCTCTCACTGACCAGAGGGTCAGTTGGGAGAGGTGGAAATCACTTTGGAGAAGAGTTGTCTTTAGAGAAGGATTTGCAAATATTTAACCATCACTCTGCCCCCAGGCCTTTGCAGGGAGAACCGGCATGTACAGAGCAGTGCTATATTGTAGGATACCTCTGACAGGTGGAGGGGGGAAAACTTGATGTCAGAGTCACCAGACTTCCCTGGTCCTAAGCTAACAATTATGGAAGAGGGAGGGGGGAAATTAACCATTAGCAAATGCCTCTGGCACACCAGGGCCCATCAGATATTATCTCACTATGAGGTAAGTGTGATCATCCCCATTTAAAGAAGAGAAAGAAGCTTGAGGCTCAGAGAAGTTAAGGTCACACGAGATTAGAACCCAGCTCTGTCTAACTCCATCCTCTGGAGTCATGTAACTCCAAAAGAACACAGTCAATCCCTCCATTGTCCATGCTAAGAATGATGATGATGATGATGATAATGATGATGATGATAGTTCACATTTATTGAGTAAGTACTGTGTGGGCCAGTGATTTTTCTAAGCACTTTTGTGTATTAACTCTTTTCATCCTCATAACAGCCTTAGGAGGTAGAAATTACTATTTCTCCATTTTAAAGATGAGAAAACTGAGGCAGTAAGAAGTTAATATGCCCAGGATTACACAGCCGAGAGCAGAAGAAATGGAAAGAAGTAGGATAAGGTAAGGAAAAAAAAGTTAAAAACAATTTCCATCTTACTCTGAAAACATGATACCTTACCCCAACTCATGACCAAGAAAATCTGCCTTCCTAATTATATATTCCTAAAGCATAAGGGCCCAGACATGAGTCCCTGAAACACTGGTGGTAACCTCCAGGATTCCGTGCTGGGCCCTCTTCTCTTTTCATTCTCCATGCTCCCCCTGGGTCACCCCAGCCAATCGCATGGCTTCAGGTTCCACATAGAGGTCATTGATTACATATGTGCAGCCCAAACCTTTCTTGAGCTCCAGACCCATTCGTCCAACAGGCAGGGCCTGGACATTTCTACCTGAAGAAATTTAATGAGATAACTCAAACTTAGCTTGTTCAAAATTGAACTAATTGTTTTATCTCTCAAAACTGCTCCTCCAGTCTTCCCTATTTTAGGGATTGGAACCACTATCTACCTGTTACCCAAGTCAGAGGTTGTCCTCCTAGTCTCCTCCATCTGCTGTCCCCCTACCACCAACACCAACACCAGCACCAGCCAGTCACCACGTCCTAACGACTCTATCTCCTGAACATTTCTTTTATTTGTCCTCTTTCCTCCATTCCCTCTATGGCTACTCTAATACAGGCCTCCATCACTGCTATTCCAATTTACTGAAATAACCTCCAACTGGGGTCACCTCACCCCACTCAGTTCTCTATGCTGAAGCCAAAGTGATCTAAAATGCTAACCTGAGCGTGTCACTCTTCCACTTTAAGCTCTTAAAAGGCTCCTCATAGCTCTTGGAATAAAGTCTGAGCTTTTAAACATAGCTTAAAAGGCTCTGCCCGCTCTGAGGCTCATGCCTTCATGCCTTACTCACGGCTTACATTCCCTCCCACACATCTTCCCCCCTTGCAACCCATGCTCCAGAAATAACTTGTTTTATGTCCCCAAACACTTTCAGCACTTGCTGCTCTGTCAGGATAGGTTGGAGGCCTCTCCTCTGGGCCCCCTCGCCTCCTGTAGTTCCACGATCAGAGACTTATCCCCCAGTATTCCAGCTGCCTGCTTCTGTCCCTCTCTCCCTCAGGCTATGGCTGACCTCCGCTGCCCCTTCAGTGCCTGCTACATATATATTTTCTTATTAAATATTAAAGGTCTACAACCAGATTAACTGTAAAGACAACACAATCCAAACCAAAATCCTAATAATGGTGGCTTTGAAAGAGAAATTAGAGAGGAGATGATGAAGAGAAACGACAGTGTTTTGCTTTGAATATTTCAATCTTTGGACAATATATTGAAATATTAATATGTTTCATTTTTTATTAATATCAGTTTTCCACAGTTGTGGAAGAATGAAAAAGAATGAGAGCTATTTATATTTTGTTTTGCGTCTTTTCTCTCTTCCCACTCCAAGAAGACAGCCTTGCCTTCTATTTCTTTGCCTCAGGAGCATTTGCCAAAAGCAAATGTTGCTAAAGACCTATCTTCCTGGCTTTTGTGAAAGACTGAACTCATTGAGGAAATGTGAGTGTCCTGAAGGCAGAAAGGAGTGTGTATGGGGGCAGTGTCCCTGGAATCCTGAGGGATGTGGGGAGAGGCCTGGGGATGTGCCAAATTGTGGGAATCTGCAGCCTGTGCCCCAGAACGGGTGGACCCCAGGAGGCCGGACCCTGACAAAGAAGATGTGCCCACATGGATTTCAAGGGTGTGCTTGGACAATGGGCATATTTGTGGTGACCAGCATGGACAAATATCAGAGGGGTCCCTTAGATATTTCCGTTTTGGTTGCTCTCTTGGGGGAAAGCTCCCAGAAAAACAAATTTCCACCCACTTAGTGGGCTGGGGCCTTGAAGTTAGATTTAATTTGTTAAAAAGAAAATAAAGTACCATGACGTTTTTTGTATAATTCATATTTGTGGCATGAAAACCATACTCACTACTCCTTTGTACGGTCTGACTCTTTTACAATGAGAGTTTTTCGAGTATCCTCAGATTAAAAACAAAAACCAAAAAAAGGCCATTCAACCAGGGTGCTGTTCATTCCCTAGCAAGGCAGTGTTAATCTTCCTTGGGTGTAACACACAGGCTTTCTTTGCTCCCTCCTCTAGAGAATTTTCAGCTGGGAAGAGGGCCCCTGAGAAGAAAACAGATCCGAATGCATCTGCCGCCTTGGGATGCAAGGTCTCCTAATAATGAAGACGAAAACATGATTTCTACATTGGGCCACCCATCCTCTCAGTGACACTAGGAGAGGGCCAAGAGAAACAGGCTTGCAGGATTCAGGGAGGGTGTGGCTGGGGAGGGCTCCTGGAAACTTAGGCTTATGGATTGGTAGCTGTGTCTTCCTGAAATGCCAGGAGTTGGGACACTCTTGTTCCAGTTATCGCCTTGAGGAGCAAACTAAGAGGACTTGTTCTCAGGGTCCAAGCATTCTGGCTGAGAACACAGCTTTGAGCACACATTTTACACAGCTATGTAAAGATGTATGTACTGTCCTTTAGTGGTATGCGTTGTATTTAATATTCTTGAGTCTGTTCTCCATGTCTCTGTCTTCCTCCTTAAACTTATTTCTTCTGATTTTTTTTTCCCTCCCTCCCAAAACAGACCTAAGTTTCAAATTCTGACTCTGTCATTGACCTGGGTGACCTTGGGCAGGTTACTTAAGCCCGTCTGAGTCTCACATTCCTCATCTTCAGAATGGGAACAAAAATGCCTCCTGATTATCGTGATGACTGGAGATGATGGATATAAGTTCCTAGCACAGAGCCTGCCACTCAATAAGTGCTCATTAAATGGCAGTGGTTTATTATTATTGCATCCCTCCTTATTCCTGGAAGGGACGAAGCCCCTTCTGACGGCTTCTTCTCCCTTGGCGATCACCAACAGTGCCTCTGAACACCAGCGTTCCACAAGGTGCTGTCTGGGACAGCTCATTATCCACGGTCACTTCCCTCCTGTGCTCAGCCCTCCCAACCCCACTGAACAAGCTCTTCCAGTTCTCAGCCCGCCTCCTTCCCATGAAGGCAGCCATGTGATCTCATTACCTCCTTACAAAGGGCATTCCAGGGCTCAACTGAGCCCGGAACTTAATGCTGGTCTCCTTTTATCCATGGGATCTCCTCCTCTTGGGGTGTGTGCTTTTGCAAGCAATTCTTTACTGTCTCCTGTTTCCCAGCACCCTCCTCCCCCCACCTTGGCCGCAATAATCTCTTACTTCTCTGATTCCACGTACAGACCTTCACCCAGCCCTTGGACAGGTAACTTTACTGCCTGCTACAATTTTGCCTTTGTAATCAGGAACATTGGCCAGGCATCAAAGGCACCCTTTTCCCCATTTCCTCTTTTCAGATTTTATAATCTTTCTCTCCTGTGCAACCTCCATTACCTGAACTTAGAACTCCCTGTCTTTTATCTCAGGCAGCAGGACACACCAGCATCATAAAGTCAAGCTCCTGTAGGTAGAGGGTTGGGAAAAAACAGATTGGCCTGGAGTTGCTGCTTCCAGCTCCCAGCACCAGGATAGATAGCCTCTGAGGCCGAGTTTGGTCACCTTGCCCTTTATTTAAGGAGGTGGATGCTCACACCTACAGGTTAGATCCTAACGGTGATTGTATAGGCTTGCATTTGGGAACCTCTAGACCTCATTCCCATCCTTACCTTAGCCTGTTGCTATCTCTTTGGGATGGCTGAGTTTCCTAACAAATTAAGTTGGGAGGCTTGGGAACTGTCAAGTAGAGCTTACTTTTATCTATTTTGTTAAAACATTTTTACAAGGAAAATATATTCCTGCTTAATTGTGTAATTTTTTGTGTGTGTGAGGAATATTGGCACTGAGCTAACATCTGTTCCAATCTTCCTCTATTTTCGTATGTGGGATGCTGCCACAGCATGGCTTGACGAGCGGCACGTAGGTACACACCTGGGATCCAAACCCGGAAACCCCGGGCTGCCAAAGCAGAGTGTATGAACTTAACCACTGTGCCACCAGGCCAGCCCCATGTATAATTCTTTTAAAGTACAAAAGAAAATAATGTTGGTGGGGTAAAAGAAGCACAACCTTGGGCCACCTGATGGGAGGGAACTAGCAGAGAGAAGACGGATGATGGAGGCCTCCAGTGTTTCTTACTTGATCCAGAAAACCTTCTGGATACTGGTGGGCAAGAGGGCTGACAAGAACTGAAATGATGTGCCAGCTTCCAATAGGAAGCAGGGTGACAAAGTCTGAGGAAAAAAACTGAGATCACTGAAGGTCCAATCTGGGGCTTTGCATATTGTAGACCCTTAGTATTTGGTGAAAGAATGGATAAAACTCAGTTTGAATCCAGTTTCCACACAGTTTATAAAAAGAGATGTGAATTCCTAACAGCTGAGCCTGGTTCATACCTGTAAGGGACCTTCAAGATTGCTTTTTACAGATGAGGAATGTGACACTCAAGTTACAGACCGCCCCTGGTTACACAACTAGTTAAAGGAGACTGAGGCCTCCTAAAGTCAATCCCAGTACCCTGTCTAGTCCGCCATGCCACCTCCAGGTACATGTATTGGAAGGTATTCTGTGTGGTACAAAACGTTAGCTGAGTACTACAATACATGGAATGCTTCAGGACCTCCATTTGTAGGACTTTCAAACTTGAATCATTCTTGGCAACAAGATAGAAGCAAGGTCTGTCTGCTCATTTTCCCTCCGGGCCTAGGCTCTTTCTGCCCAGCAGCCTCGGCTTCCTTCCTCTCCCCTAGGGCTTATCTCATCTCTTCTCCTAGCCACAACAAAGGCAGCCAGGCCCAGACACTGCTCAGAGATGCTTTCCCAGTGAATAGTCCATGTTTGCTAAGGATGAGAAAGGTGTGTCCTGAAAGTAAAGGTCACAGAAGCTCAGACCCAAATAATGGTCATTCAGCCAGGCTACCATTTCCCTTTATCTCTCAGCCCACGTTAAAGACTTCATTCATCAATTAAAAAATTCACCTATCCTCATCTCAGATCGTGTCCAAGCTCCGTGATGTAACTGGACCTCTTTACCCTACAATGCGCCCCGTGGTGGGGTTTTCCTGACCCTACACTCTGCCTGGCATCTTTGTATAGATGGTTCACAGTGTCATGAGCAGAGTCATAAGCAGCAAGAGAAAGGGAGGAGAAAGAAGAAACACCTAACTATCAGAGTTGCTCTTGAAATAAACTGATATCAGAGAAGAAAGCTTATTTGGCAGTAACCAGAGAGAAGGAGAAAAATTTCAACCACTCAAGAGGTTTTGTCCATTATATTCCCAGGTAGAAACAGGTTTTGTCCTGACTCAGCCCAGAATGACCTTTAGTTACAGTAGCATCAGGAAGCTATTCATGAAGTTAGGAGCAAACGAGAGGGAGCTCATCAAATATGGTTCTAGTTACATCAGAGCTCTTTGGAAGGAAGGAGATGAAATAGGACACCAAGGTTCTGAGGCCCACAAAGGGAAGACATCCCAGTCACGTCGTTTGGACTCCCTCTACCAGGTGAGGAACTCAGAGCTCAAACCACCAAGAATCCTACCAAGAGGTCTTGAAATGTCAGCTGAGTTCCACCACTCAGTTAATGACCACTGTCCCCGGGAGATCCTGCCACATTCACTAACCTCCATCCTATAGGAAGTACCATGTGAGGACTCTTGTTTGGTTAACTCTTGTTCAAAGAGGCCCTCTGAAGAAAAAACTGAGGTCTTGACACAGGTGGCAGTATTGCTAGGGGTAATACCTACTCGGCACATTTCCAGGACAAGGGTCTGAGGCAGCTTTGGCCAAGGCCCTTCCTAGGCATGGCTGTAACTATTACCACAGTGAGGTAGTTAACCGAACTCTCACAGGTGCTCAAAATTAACCCGACACGCTATTCGCAAACAGCCTTGACACAGTCTGCTTGCTGATTTTGCTGTTCTTGTTCTAGCCAAACTCATGCCAGAGATGTTAGGAATTTAGAAACCTGCTGGGAGCAGGTACTTGTTTGTTTTCAAGTAATTATTCAGGTTAAGATTTTAAAAGCCAAAGACTAAACCCAGACAGTCTTTGCGAAAAAAGACTAACAAAATGAAACTTGAGGAAACCAGATTCTTTATTTAAATATGCCAGAGGCATACCAGGACTACTAGCAGAGCTAATCAGGCATTGCTAACTTGGGTGTTTCACTGCAAGAGTGTGAAATGGCTAAATCAACCTGCTTATTTCACACACATTCCATTTTTCTCAGGCCTAGTCTCCTGCCCGGAGGTTGTAGGGATTTCAAGTTGCCCTGCAAACTCTGCTCCATACTGCTGTCTTCCATGCCTGGTTTGCCCCGTGCTTATAAACCCTTGGAGGATAGATACTGTACCCAAATGGGCCAGCTCAACTAAATCTATGCTCAGGTTTCAGTTGTCACATTGTGAGTGGGGATGAGGTGAAGTTACTGGAGTTTGCTTGGCTGATCCCAGTCCCGAGCTCCAGGGCAGTAACATACAATATTGCAATTACATTGCAAAGTGAAAAAAATACGGAGCATGGGCCTCTGCTTCAACAGAGAAAAAATAGAGGGGATATGGGAGTAGTTGCACTTAGAAATTACAAAGGAGAAGGACAAAATTATTCAAGCCATGGGCCAACTCAGATGCCCAGAGTCTCTCCTCAGAGGCTATTGGAGTGTTGAGATCAGGCCAAGGAGACTTCTGTTCAGAAGAGGCAACAGTCAGGAGAGGCTTATGTTGGAGACAGCCCAAGGGCTCCAGCCTGACTGCTGACAGCCCTTTGACCACAGCTCTGAAACCCTGTCCATGGGGTGGCCCTGGGGAAGAGGCCTGCTTTGGGGGGACTGTTTAATGATTTGCCAGCAAAGAACAAGGCAAACAGACTGCTGGCAGCTGCCTTGATGCAATAGGAGAGTAGATTTTTATTCCCACCCACAGTGTAGCCTTCCAGGCAGGGGATAAAAGGACAAGTGAGAGATGGTGTTGCGAGAGCCTGGAAGGGATTGCCATTTGGGGCTCAGCATTTCCCTAGGTTTCTACGGATGGTGCCTGGATATCTTGGCATTGGTGCCAGTTGATATTTCCATCCTCTGAATATTTTAGTAATTCCTAGTAGCAGCATCTCTTGAGCTCCCAGTTACTAAAGAGTGAGATATATAAGTGGCCTCTTATGGCAGAGTTATAGGCATTAAAGAGAATGAAACCAGAAAAACACTATCTTTGCTCTTAAGAAAGCATTTACAAAAAATGTATGAGATGGGAAAGCAGTTTGGTTCTCTGCTAAATTCGCTTTTCTTTCTTTTCCTTTAGACCTTTCCCTATCAACTTGGCGCTAGAGAGAAAAAAAGTGGTACCTCCTCTTCCCCTGTGAGCCAGAGACTCCAAGATCTAAGTCCTACATCTGTCTCTTTTTACCCTTGACCCGCCAGCCCAGCCCAAACTGGGTCCTTCTCTAATCACCTGACCAGCCCTCAGTCCCCAGAATTAAACACTTTCCCCCATACATTCCCCTAAAGTGATATATTAAAAATTCTTAAATGACACTTACCTCTTACAGTTAGCTGTATCAGTCAGTATCCCACTGAGACCCCCCACCTCTTACCAGTTTCCTCCAGAAGAATGCGTGGTTCTTAGTAGAAGTTCAGTAAAATATTAATCCTTTCCTCCTTTCTGTAAAGTAGATCCTGAGCTCCCTCAAATCAGGGACTAGGACTTATTCATTCCTTAGCATAGTGCCAGGCACAGAGTAGATGTTAAGAAAAAGTGAATGCTGACTTATCTGTTTTAATAAACAAATGTGAGATCAAATAAATTTGGTGGTTGCCTTGCGATTTGATCAGGATATGATTATTTTCAAATTTCTGCTTTCTCTTGAGAAAACTTCTGCATACTCCCTCTAAATTTAAGTTTTAAAGTCAGTTTTACAGGAATTTGACCTCTTAGCAAGGAAGAGTTCTCTTCCTCCCCTTTTATATCATGCCTAAATCTCCTCCATAACGCCGAACAAAACTCACTTCTTTCAGGAAAAACTTCCTGCTTAATAACCCATCTCCAGTAACTCTTTTATTGTCTTCCCTAAGTATCGATGTGCTGAGTCGAGCATAATCCCTAACGGGGAAGAAAGCATCTCCTCATCAAAAAAAGGGAATGGCTCCTGCTCTCAAGAGAACTAAAAGCTGATTGTAGATCTACAGTCATGCAAAGACATGCTCATGCGCAAGGGTCTTAAGGCCATTTGTTAACAACACACAGGGAATGCAAATTCACAGGGCACAGCACATACACACTGGGAGAATGTGAAATGAACGGATAGACTTGCTGTATTGCTTTGAAAGTGCTCTCTTATCATTTCGGGCCCTTCTGTCTATCTCCCAGATCTGATGGGGAGCTCCTTCAGGACAGGAGCCTTTTAGAGACTATTAAAAACAATTTTATTTATTTCTTTTATCCCTATAGAATTAACTCAAAGAAACTCTTGCCCCCCAACTGGCTTTAGGCCGTAGCGTTGGCTAAGTGTCTCAGGTGAACTTCAGTCCCTACCAAGATTTTATGACAACTTGAACCAGTGATCTGCACAAAAAAGGCCTGGAAAACTCAGAGTTCATTTACTCCCAGTAGCGTTCCATATTTTTTCTGAGTGGCTCCTTTTTCTCACCTTTAGTGGAATGAAAGATGAATTATACTTCTTTTCTCCATCCTTAATACCCTGAAAAGTTGATATGTCTGAAGCCCAAGTTTTAAAGACTTCAGTTGAGGAGCCATTTGATATCTTTGCTTCAGCTTCCCAGCAGCTTGATCAGATCTCCGGCCTATTCTGGCCCTGAGGATGTATGTAGGCCCCCTCACGCCAAATGTGGCTGTATGTTCAAATATTCCGAACATCCCTTGACTTGCTCTTTGTGAACTCCGAGTTCTTTGTAACTTCCTAATTGCTCTAACCTCTTTATTTTTCTTGCTAAGTGCAGATGGTAAGACATACGAAAAGATAATCAAAGTGCTGATAAATGGAAGAGGAATCTTCTCAGTTATCAAGTTGGCTCTGCTGAATAGAAGTTCCTGTTTGCATTTGTCAGGAGATATGGGGAGGTGCCATCACCAGACTTAGTGGGTAAGGAAATACTTAGAGAGTTAGGGAGGGGAGCCAAATTCCTGGGTTGAGAGTTCACAGGGCAGTGAGGATCAATAGCAGTACTTTTGATTTGTACACTGTTATCAAGGTACAAAGCAACACTACCCTTTGTCCTTTTTATTTTTACTCTGCTAATGGAACCCTTCACCCTAAATTAAGACTATTATTCAGCTTTGATGTTTCATTTTATATTAGCAAAGTGTTTTATAATCCTTCATCAGCTATTTTATTCTCCCTTTATTAGTACCACCCATTTCACAAATTAGGTTGAAGAGACAACGCAATGCATATTGGGCTTGCAACTAGGAATCCTGAATTCTGGGCACAGATTTCATGTACTAAATATAATGAAAGGAGACTTGACAGACCACCGAAGAGTCACAGAGTAAAAGAACATAAGCACCAAAATTGTAAGAGCATTCTTGGGAACTAAGCCTCCAATGATTTAGGGCAAGACTTGAAAATTTTACTTTATTTTGCTAGCGGTAAAATTGAGAGCTCTCACTAGCTTAAATTAAAAATGTGACCACCAAACACAATTTTAATAGGAAAACAGTTCTCTTGATTGCCTGATTTCCTCCATAACATAGTTGAAAGCAAAAAGAAAATGGGACATATCTGAACTTAATGGTGTCAGCTGTTTCCTAAGAAAAGGGATTGATGCTAAAGCAAGACAAATACCCTTAAATTACTTCTGGTCTGTGGAATACTGCTGCTTGACAAATCCCTCACTAGCTGTTCGTGACATAACACTATTCTGGTTCTTACATTTCTCTGTCTCTCATTTGTTGCCTCTTCCTTTTTCTTTTTTCTTTTCTTCTACTTATTTAAATATAAGGATATATTCTCTGATTTCTTTTCTCTCTTTTCTGGGGTCCTTATTCACTCCAATATCTTCAATGATAATTCCCAAATTGGTCTCCAAAGTCAAATTCTCCTGTACTTCAAAAGGCCTGTTAGATATCATTTCTTTGTAGTCTTACTGGTACCTCAAACTCAAATATACCAAATCTACATATCATCTTCCACCCAAAACCAATAAGCCCTCAGCTATTTTTGTTAATGGCACCATCATTTTCCTAGAGACCCAGGCTGAACACCTTAGAGTCATTAGGATTCCTCCTCTCTGTCCAATCACTCAAACCCATCTTTGGAAACTACCTTCTCTATGTCTCTGGAGTCTGAACCGCTACAATAGATTTCTAACTAGTCTCCAGCTTCTCACCATCCTAAAACTCTCTATGTATCTCTGCAAAAAACAATCTTCCTAAAGATAGCACTGATCACATCATTGTCCTGTTGAAATACCATCAATGACTCTCACTGCCTTCTGAATTAAATTCATACCCCTTAGCCTATCAAATCAAGGCTCTGCACTGGCTTTGGAATCAAACAACTTGGTTTCACATTTCAACTCTGTCTCTTACAAGATGTGTGTGACTTTGAGTGGGTGCTCTAACCTCCTGAGTCTTGGTTTCCTCACGGGTAAAAAAAATGCAGATACCACCATCCACCCAAGACAATCGTTGTAGAGGTCAAATGAAATAACTTATTTAAAGTACCAGCAGTTCCTGTACATAGTAGGCACTCAAAAAGTATTAATTCCTTCCTCTTCCCCTCCAGCTTTTCAGCTTTATCCCCACTTCTCTCCTAAAGGTACTATACCACTTATCCAAACTAAATTGTATTACTCACCATTCTCTCACATTCCCTTGGAATGCCTATTACTCCTATCTTGTCACTTTTTAAAATCCTATTTGTCCTTCAAGGGCAAGTTTATATACTACCTCTTTCATGAAGAATATCTTCTTCATCTAAAATGTCCCAGTCAACTTGTTTATATTTACTGTATGGCACTTTTCACCTTTTGCTTTATATTCTCATCTACTAAATTGAGGGCAAAGGTTTCTTTATATCCCACATAGCACAATGCCCTAACATAACAGGCAATCAATAAATGTGTGCTGAATTAATATTGAAAGCTTAAGCCTTTGGTCTCCTGAGAGTCCATTCATTTATGATTCATACTTTACACTGAGAACTCTTTAGAAACAATATCTGGCAGGATATCAGAATTTCAAACAACTTTAAGACAGAAGCTGAGTCAGTCTAGGATTAAGTTCAGTCCTAGCTCAGCCAACAGGAATTGTCTGGACCCTATTCCTGCTTGAGATATCATAATTTGGCAACTTGTGTGAGCCATGGGTGCTCATTTGAATACGTTTGGATGAGAAAATATTTGTCTCAGGCATAAGCAAGCAAAAATGCATGATACCTACAAAAACCAACCACTGTTAGGTTGAAAATGACAATGGCTTCCCTGGTATAGAAAGGAGTCCCAAAAAGCCATTTGGTTTCATAGGTTGTGAATGCGGCTCAGTTAAGATGTAACTATATCTTACTCTGGCTTTCATCCAATCCATTTCCTCTTGGCCCAGTTAGCAAATGGGTAATTATATGACATCAGCCACCATGGGGTGGCTGGAACATAAGGTAGCTTCATGGTGCCATATAATGTGGCACCAAGTTTCTGAATCACCAACCACAGGTGCATCGTCTCTTCCCCCCACCACACCCCCTGCCTCTGCCTCCATAAAAACCACCTTATCTGATACTGCTGTTGACACAGTGACTACATTTAGGTCCTAGGCACTTTCCTTTGCTTCTTCTTAGTGTTTGTTCTGGTGGGTACCTCTGTGCAGATCCTTATAAATGAGTACTTAGGGTGCAAGAGTGATCACCCGGTCATTAGGCCATGCTTTTGCCTGTAGGTACGTTTACCTCAGAAAGTAGCAGCATATCTCATTGCTAAGCCCACACCTACCTGAAATGCTTCAGAGGCTGAATTCCCTTCCTAGCCAAATACTAACTAGCGGAGTTGCCGTCTGTCACTAAGTCAATTCTTAGCCTGGACATCATCAGGCCAGTTTCTGGAGCCATCTCTCGCCCTAAAATAGCAGCTGCTACAATTTCCCCCCAGACTCTTTGTAACAGGGAACATCAACAGCTCCCAAATGTTCCCTGTCAAGATACACAGAATCACTTGATGTTACTGTTGAGTAGGCTGCTGGATGGGTATACATGGACATTTTCCCCATAGGCACACACATCAGAATGGGCCTGAAATATGGCCTCTTAGTCAGCAAGTCTTTGATGAATACCTATCTTCATCCCAAAATTGTATTAGGTCCTTCTAGGAGTTGCAGTCTTATTGGGGAGATAATGCATACACATATACACAAAATAAATGGTGGTACAAAATGATATACTATCAAGTGTCACATGGTATGGTGGAGCCATTAGGTCCTGTGGGCTTTGTGGAGAAGATAGATCTTAAGCTAGCCCTGAAGGAAGACAGCATCTGAATAGGAGAAAAATAGCCACATAAGTAAAAGAAGTAGGATCTGTTCCATAGGCGTCTGTCACATGGATTATGGGAACTTCCCAGCTACAGCCTTGAGGAAAAACAAGAGACCAAGTGAGAGGAAAATAAAGGTTCTTGACCAGTTTCTCTCAAGTCTTTAAGGTACAGGAAGACTCCTATGACTAAAAAATAGATCTGCAGAGATAGTTGGGACAGCTGAGATAGGGGTCAAACTGTGAAGGCCACTGAACATCAAGATAAGAGTTAGACCTTGCTGGCACATGTGAAAAAGGAATATCACTCTAAATTTTTAAGCAAGGAGATCTTATGATGAAAACAGCATATTAAGGGGCTGGCCTGGTTGCACAGTGGTTAAGTTCGCACGTTCCACTTGGGAGACCCAGGGTTCGCTGGTTCGGATCCTGGGCGCAGACCTATGCACCACTTGTCAAGCCATGCTGCGGCAGGCATCTCACATATAAAATAGAGGAAGATAGGCACGGATGTTAGCTCAGGGCCAGTCTTCCTCAGCAAAAAGAGTAGGATTGGCAGATGTTAGCTCAGGGCTAATCTTCCCAAAAAAACCCCCAAAAACCCCCCAATATTTTAAGCAGAACAATTTAGTATCAGAGTAAAAATTATAGTGGAATGAAAAGAAAATTGCTGGTAGGGAAACCAGTTAGAGAGCTGTTCCAGTAATGTAGTACTGGCATGATGAAAGCTTGAACTCTGGTGGTTAACAGTTAAAAGGCGAAGGGATGAATCACAGAAATTATAAAGGAAGTGCTGAAAGTACTCGCTGATTGATTGAACTGTAGGGATGAAGGAGTTAAAGGTTCTAAACTTGGAGAATTGGAGGGAAAAAATATTGCATCAACCAAAAAAAAGGAATATTGGAAAAAGAAGTTGATTTTGAGCAGGGAAAATTTAATTCAGTCTTAGGAATACTGAATTAGAGATGAACATTTCAATCCTATAGGCAATTTGAAATAAGAATTGGAATTTGAGTGGAAAAACAAGGCTGGAGACACAGTTGCCAAGAGCTGTTTCTATCTTCAGGTGTAGTACTGTTGGTGTAATATTTTAGATGTTAAGCTCAATGCATGAGAACACTTAGCAAAAGTTAAAACAGCTGCATAAATGAATTCTATTAAATGTAGAGTTTGTGATTGTTGGTTCACTTGAGCTGGTCCCACTATAATAAATTCATAAAAAGAAGGGATGATGTTGTGTAGCCTGCCATGCTAGTGAAACTAGAATCACTTAGCTTCTAAAATAATCTAACGTACAACCTAAGAGGTTCTGTAGCTCGGGGAAGTGGAAAGAAGAAAAATTAGAATTCCTAAACCTTGAGATCTTCTCTTTGAGGATGAAATAGAAACTAATTAAAAGCATTGGTTTTGTTCTCCTTATGTCATATTATTAGTTCTGCAGCCCAGCTAACAATTTCTCCAAAAGCAAGCTCCCACCTGCTATCTGCTGCTTAAAGGTCAGGAAACCATTTGCCAGATGCCTGTAGGCAAATGATCTAAACTTCAGGCCACTTAATCTCTGCAAGTAGGACAAAATCTCTCATAATTAAGGGTCCGCCTTCACACATTAAAGCCACAGTCACTTCAATGCAAGGTGGATGTTCTGGCCATGTGAAGACAGTCAATATCTGTTAAACTCATTGTGGTTATAAAGTAGGCAGTAACCTATAGCAGTGGATCTCAAAATGTGATCCCCAGGACACAATAACATAAACATCGCCTGGGAATTTGTTAGAAATGCACATTTTCAGGCTTTACGTAAGAAGTACTGAATCAGAAACCCAAGGAGTAGAGCCCAGCAATCTGTGTTTTAACAATTCTTCTAAAATTGATTCTGATACATATTAAAATTTGTGAATCATTGATCTAGAGGGACTAAAATAATTCTAGCCAGTTTCCTTACTACAGGTATAAAGAAAGTAACAAGGGCGGGGAGCCAAAATTCAAGACTGATCATTTCTCAAAAGACAGACTATATTCAGGTAGAACCAGCAGGGGCTTCCTCCATTATTTCCCCATCATATTAAACCTGTAAATGGCCTCAGAATTAACCAGGGCATCGAATTGGGTGGATCAGATAGCATGCCTCAAAGCCTCCTTGTATAAGTACTATAAATTCTGTATTTCTACAATTCTTCTGTATAAATGTGATTTAACACATCCTTTCAAATAACCATTTTCCCGCTTACCAGGAACGAATAACAATGTTGAGCAAATGGTAAAGAAACTGGATTTTGTTTGCTCTAGTGCATGTTTTCTTCTAAAGGACTTAATTTCTTTTTTAAGATTGAGCTGTTTATCTCTATAAAGTAGGGGAAGGTCTTCGTTGTCCTGGGTAAAAGAAAGGATATACGGAAGCGCTTATCCTCAGCAAACTGGTAAATCAGAAGCAGACCCCATGATGGAGTGGAAGGTTGCACATCCCCAAGCCACGCCTTCTCTTTTATTTTATCCATGCTCCTCCAAAGCTACATTCAGAATCAGCAAAGAAAACTTGATGGTGGGACAGAGGCAAACTCTAAATCCAAAATATGTAAAAGGAATGAAGAGGTGACCCAGAAAGCTAAGCAAAATGGGAAATGAAACAAAGGAAATAAGAGGCACGAGATGAGAGCTTTCGAACAAACAGGTTACGAAGGCCCAGGTCAAGTTAGTTATGTGACAGTTCCCCCACCCCCACCTTTTTTTCTGGAAGAATGTCTTATGGCTCTATCATTTTCCTTTGGTAGAAGTAAGTGGGGCAAGTGTTACGATATTGTTTTGTAGAGGAAAAGAGTCCAGCTGCCTTACACCGGGATTCCCGTGTACAGAAGATTCTGGTGCCCCTTACACTAAGGGGCAAAATCTGGGGCTTTATGCTCACCTTGAATACAGTGAGTACAGGATTTTGTTTCACTTGTTTATTTAAAACTTATGGCCTAAATTTTGCTCAAACTGCTTCAGCAACAGTAGCCTTAAAACTGTCTGAACATCTTTAAAAATATTCATCAGTAAAGGATCTTCTGAAACTAAGATGCTTAGAGTAAGTTGTGCTTGGTTTTCCTGAGCCATCTTTTGGTACCAGAAGCCTCAATGAGAAGGCAGTTCTCAACTCCATCTCTGCAAAACTCTACTCCTCAGAAAACTTCTAAAAGAGGCTTGATGATTCCATTTACCAAGCTCCTAGAACACTCAATATGTGCTCAGGAAAAATAGCAACTTGATGAAAAAGGCAAAAGAAAATGGACAAGAAACATGAAGAAAAAGAAGCTAATAAAAAAAGTTCTGACAAAAATTCTTTCACAGAACTGGAAAGGAGTTTCCCTCATCACACTTGTCCACGCTGCGGTTCTTTCTCCTGACTGCGAACTCGGCTAGCAACTCATCACACACCTTAATGCTGGCACTGATTATAAGTGCTCGTGGTGGTAGTTATCCCTGGGATATACCTAGTGTTATCTTCAGCTCTCAATTAGTAAGCACCTGGAGGGCAGGAATGTTCGTTATCTTATGCTTCTTTGGGCCATCTCCAGGGCCAGCCTTGTGCCTTGCACTTAGGGCCTAGTAATCTTGAATGACTGTAAAGCTAATTGAAGACACAGTACACTGACAGCTAAACTTCGAATCAATTTGGAATAAAGGGGCAAAATAAAAAGGTGTGAATGATGACATTGTAAAGTTTTCAGAACATGAATATAAGCAGGAAAATTGAGCTGAAAAATGAAATTTCCGATCCCCGATGATAATTCCTTCCCTGCTCTTTATTCCTGGTCAAGGTCCTTTTTTCCCTTTTTTCTTTTTTTCCTGCCAGCATCAGCCAGGTGCAGAACAAAAGGAAATTAATGATTTAGTTATTGCTCCAATGCTGAAAGTTTGAAAGTCAGTCAGTTGGAGCAGGTTCCATTGTATATCTCTGCATGTCTCAGGCCTTGGTGGCAGTGCACAGAGCACTGTGGCTCCAATTGCCACAGTGTGGGCCAATGCTGGACGCCTGGCTTCTAAGCAAGAGAGATGAAAGGCTTCTTCTAATGTAATAACTGACGGCCTCTCAGTGCCGTTTGAACTGTTTACAGACTGAGTTAACGATTACAGGCAATGTGTATCTTGGCCAGGTGCCCAAAATTCTTACCCACCCGTCAGATATTATCAAAGAGCCCTTCCATGCCTGGCTGGAGTCCTTCCAAAGCACCTCACAGAGATGCCGACACAAAAGGAGGAGTGTTCAGAATGTGCTCTCTCCTGAGGCCAGAGCAAGAAAGTTAGAGGCATGAATTAGGTGCTGAGGGGGCTGAGTTTCCAGGACTGCTCAGGACTAGGGAAAGGGTCAAGGTCAGCACTGGGGCCAGGAGAACCAGATTCCTCTCTAAGCAGTTTAGGAGGTGTAGGTAAGAGTCTTCACAGCTGGCAGCTAGAGGATGAGGGTAGGGAAATAAGACCCTTGAGATGAAGCAGAAATCTGAACTACCACATGATACTGAAGCCCCTAAGACAGGAGATCTGTAAGGCTGGATTTATTATTATAGGGCAGCAGACAGAGGAGGGAGGAAAGTATATTGTTTTCTCTGAGAGCAAAGCACAAGTTAAAAAAGAACATCACCTGAAGGCTGGGTTAGAATAACAGACTCCAAAAAGGATTGTAAATAAAGTTAGGAGGAGCTAAGAGGACATCTCTTTATTCAGGTGAGTCCCAAAAACTGTATGGCATCTGTTTGAACATTATCAAAATGTTTTTCACACAAATACATACTAGCATTAATCATTAGGTATAATGGGAAACCAGCTGGCTTATGACAGAAAAATAGATTTAACACCAATAATGCTAGAAAAGCTTTCTGCGTGCAGCAAACGTTAAAGAGCACTCAAGCCAGGGAACACTGAGGTTGGCTATTAATTAATTATATGCTAACTGATGGAACATAGTAAAAGTTTTTACTATTTCTTTATTAAGTACCTAGTTGCCTCTGAATACATTTGAAAGTGGAATAAATGGCAGTCCCTACAACTAAGACCTATAAATCCAAAGTTAATACACAAGACAGTTGCACGTTTACTCCAAAACTATTATCATTACTTTAACTCTCTCAAAGGAGGATACGTGTCTTCAAAATCTAAGGAAGGGTTACACAGCTTTTTTATTCCCCTACATAGCCTCATGTTGAGGGAATAGACATCATATAACTTATCACACAATGTTCTCACAAGAAAATTTGGGGACAGTGGATGCAACTCATGCTCTTTTATCCACATATGAATATAATCATCATTGTTACATTGTTTCCTTTAATTTCCTTTGCAGTTTCAATTGGATATAGTTATTTTATTCTCCTGTCCTAACTTGCTGGGTAATGTTGCTATTATGGAGCAGCTGGTGACCCACCCTGTATAACGGGCGATAGGCCTTCACGTTGAAAGACTATTCTTCAGACTACCTACCTTGAAGTAGAGATGAACTCGACATTACTATTTAGATTCGAGTGTAGGTTAGGAAACTGACTGATTTGATTTCAGGAATTCATTGTAATGCATTAATATTTTCTGCAACAGACCACATCCCATGTGCATTTACTTGCACAATGCCTGGAACAGAAATACAGTTGGATATTGTTGGGTTGCTTCAGAGAAGCACTTCCAATATTCTCTAGACTCCTATCTACTGAGGATACTCCTCTCTCCTGGGGAAAGACCAGTGTTCAGTTTAGAATACACATCGAAATCTTGGTTGCACTGAAACTGTAGAAAGAATATGAGTCAGTGGTGAGCTTGAAGTAAAACTACAAAAGTAAATCCTATCAGTTGATGGTGAATTTTATGAAGAAATTTCAGACAATCCCTTGGAATTGGGCCCCATATTCTTCTAGAAAATAGCCTCAAAGAAGGAAGAGAATATGTCTCTAGCCTCTCTACCTAGGTGGTCATTGATTTTATATCATGTAGAATGAAGAAAAGTAATGTGTTGGATATTGTACAAATGGAGAAAAATAATTTTGAAAGTTATTAGGGAAACAGAAGAAGTCAAGGGAGCAAGAACTTAGAGGGTGATATTATTGCAGCTTGAAATATGCAGAAACAAGATAATTCAACAATCCTCCTCACATAGCATGGGTGAGAATATACCTTGAGTACTTACTATCCACCACTTAGAGCCCTTACTTTGTAAGAGAGATTAATACACAAGAAGTTCAAAACAGGCGAACAAAAGGATAAAAAGACTTGAGGAGATGATTCACAGGGAAGGGCAAGGGCCACCGAGATGAATATTTTAGGGGAGAACAACAGGAAGGCTATAGTGCACACAATAGTTACCTCTCCAGTAACTGGACTGCTTCAGATCCATTGTCTTCACTGCAACACTAGCTGTGTCTTTGATCTTTAGGATTCTTAAGGAGAAAAAATGGTGCCTTTTCATCCTCCCAACTCCTCTCACCTTCAAGGTTGTAAAAATCCATGGAGGCACAATGGTTCAGCTATTTTACAGTTATTCCACCTTATCTAGAGAGCTGAAATTCTACCATAGGGTTCTCCAAAGTGGGGCATGGTGTTGTGCAGGCAAGTATATCAAGAGGAAAACAAAGTTCCTTATCAGTTTTCCATATAATAAGTTTGCTTGGACAGATTGACAATATATGGAAAATAGATAAGAAACACTAATTTCCTTCTTCACAAGAATACTACTACAACCTCTCTGCCTTCAGCACCTAGCAAAACTAGCAAATATTGAACAGGATCTGAAATTCCTTTGGGAAAAAATACAAGCTAATGACTTTGAGGGAGCCAAATGGTCTGTCATAGCATGACCTACCTATCCAAAGATTATGGAAAGGGTATTGTCAATATGAGGCAATATAATGTGATGGTAAATTCCCTATCTTTAAACATACACATGACTCAATTATTTCTAACCAGAGGTCTGGATCCACAGTAAGATGCATCCAAACCCACTCTCACAGCAACAGCTATGAAGCTATTTCTTCTTCATAAGGGATAGTTTACTGTTGTGCACACCTGAACTTGTAGAGATAGTCACAGTTCCCTGATAAGTAAATCTATCATGGCAGTGAAATCAGAAAGCTATAAAACATAAAAATCTGAGAAACATTCTTTTGGAAGGAAGATCATGTAACTTGTCCTTCACTATAAAGATGAAGTGTTAAACAAACTCAAAAAAAGATTAGACTGGTTCTACAGCTTGTGAAAGAAATGTGGTTTCTCTAGCTAAAAGTTTTCTAGATGATGCAGGAACTGCTGCTTAGAAACTACCTTCTAAACAAACTGCAAAGGGATGACTATAAACATTTCATCAACATATTACAATAAAATCCTCTAGGATGCTGCCTTACCATTAAGCATAAAGAAAACCACAGATGCTGTGATTTCAGTTCTTCTCTTTCATTTTCTGTATTTTGTAATTTTCTCTAAAATCTAAGCTTTCATTTAACAGGAAGGAGAAAAGGATCTTTTTCTGATGGGAAGAGGGAAGACACAGCCGTCAGCATGTAACCTGGCATGCAGTTGCCCGTTAATGCAGCCTGTGGAAAACCACCTGCAGATGAACAACAGCGGAAATACACCAGCTTAGTCAACAAAACGATGGTTACTTTATGACATTTGTTGAACACATACAGTGAACCTGGTGTAGTACATGGCATAGAAGGGAACAGGCCTGGTCATCAAAACCACAACCTAAATAAGACCAACAAAATATGGAGGATACAAGACTGATAACAAATTTTCATAGTGAGAAGAGACATTTGATTTGACAGTGGACACAGATTTTTTAATGACCCCAAAACGAAAATGAGAAAAAAGAAACAGAAAGGGATTAAAATGTAGGTTAAAATTCTTAAGGAGAGAGATAGCCAACATAATTGAGGAAAGATGAGCGAGCAGAACTTATGGGAAAGAAAACACGCTGAATTTGAGACAGGGCTGAAACAGACAAAGATGTCAGTTTGTGAAGAGATTAGACTTAACTGTTTTCTGAAAATCAAATTAACTAAAATTATGAACATAAGAGGGGGCTTCAGGAAAAAGGATACAAGGGGGACTGGCCTAAGGTTATCCATTTTGCATGTGACCATGCTCTGAATAGGCAAAATTTCAAAGGCCAGATAATTTGGCTTCAGGGTCTCCAAAGGCAACTATTTTCAGAGACTGGTCCAAAGTTTGCTTAGAGGAAGTAGCTTCCCCTAAAAGATTTAAAATAAGTATTTAGAAAATATACATATATTCTATATTCCACATATATGTTCTATATATAATATTAAATAATATTATATAATATAATAATTAGTATATATTATAATATGTTATCAAAGCATATATATTATATATTATATATATTGATATGTTACAGCTATAATAACATGTAGCATATATATTCTTTATAAGTATATATAATATGTATTTTCATTCTAGCCCAGCACTCATTTTCAATCCTTTATGTATACGCACACATACACTACCATAGTAGTTTCATGGTGGTTGCTTTTGCATAAAGCTAAACATGATGTTAATTTCAAATAATTTTCCATTAGTGGTTGGTGTGATGTACATCATCCTCATATTCAATTTCCTATAGAATCTGTTGAGTTCCTTTGGTTCTGGTGGAAATTTTTAAATTTTTTTTCCTGCTTTACATTTATTTGGTGAGAGCTAAGCTGAGACATAAAAAAATCTGTGTGTGTGGAGATGCAGAAATTGGTGTGGTGATTGAAAAATCAAACTCAATTGAAAAACTAGAAGGGGAAAATATGCGTGTGTTTGTAAGCAAACTTTATTGTAGGACAACTATTTAAAATCTAAAACAAATAAACAGTTCATCAACTAGGGCTATGAAGACTGTGCTCTTTTTTCACAAAACAACACAGCAATCCCACAAACTCAAAAAACTGAATTTTTTTTGAGGAAGATTAGCCCTGAGCTAACATCCACTGCCAATCCTCTTTTTGCTGAGGAAGACTGGCCCTGAGCTAACATCTGTGCCCATCTTCCTCTACTTTATATGTGGGACGCCTGCCACAGCATAGCTTGATAGTGATGTGTAGGTCTGCACCCAGGATCCAAACTGGCAAACCCTGGGCTGCCAAAGCAGAGCGTGTGAACTTAACTACCATGCCACCAGGCCAGCCCAAAAAACTGTATTTTTTAATGCAAGACCAGCAGCATTAAAAAACCCCCCAAAATTGGGCACTAATTCTACTCGATTCTCAAACATAGCTGCCAATTAGGGAATAGGATATTCTGATTAGCACAAATCCTTGAATATAGACGGCACAACATAAAAGTTTGTGATTTAGGGGGCCAGCCCAGTGGTGTAGTGGTTAAGTTCATGTGCTCCCCTTTGGTGGCCCAGGGTTCTCAGGTTTGGATCCCGGGGACAGACCTAGCGCCACTGGTCAAGCGATGCTGTGGTGGCATCCCATATAGTAGAGGAAGATTGGCACAGATGTCATCTCAGTGATAATCCTTCTCAAGCAAAAAGAGGAAGATTGGCAGCAGATGTTAGCTCAGGGCCAATCTTCCTCACAAAAAGAAAAAAAAAGTTTGTGATTTATTTAGCTTTCCAAGGACCAGGAGTAAGCCCTTTTAAATTCAGTCTGAACTGTTGAAACCCTTTCTAAAATATATTGGTGCCCTTTCCTGCCTAAATACATTATACTGAACATAATTTAGCCTTTATTTGGTATCTTTGGTATCTTACAACACTACAAGGATATCATTATGGTCCTTTATTAGTGTGCAATAATTTACATTCTGAAATATAGGAGATTGGGCTGAACTGATGGTGTCCCTAGGAAGTTCTTGTTTTATTTCTGGAAGTTGTTATATTATTTGTTTTTTAGATCCTTTATATCTGCTTCTTTCTTTTAACTTATCACTAACTCACAAGTATGGTATAGGAAAAAAATCCCAGTTAATTTGGCATTTATTCTATTTAATGAAAAATTTCCTGTAAAACCCTGGTTCTAAAGTAAGGAATAGAATTGGAAATGAAAACTCAAATGATCAGATATTAAATTAACTTTGCCACCAAGACTGCCAAACTTGAACAACAAGGTATCCAAAGTCAGAAACCTGAACTATTTACTTTAAACCTATTTTGAGACATTCCATCCATAGAAATGGAGGCTAGCAGTCATTCACTCTTAACATCCTATTGCTTAGGATCTCAAGACTTTGTTCAACAGCCTCAATAAACGTATAAAGATATCAAGAGGTAAAGGTCAAAGAAAGAACCATGAACATCAAACAAGGCCGCTGGAAGTGACCCAAAACATCACATGCTGGGCTTTCCTTTTTAATGATAATAACAGTAATACTGAGTGTTTATCTGTGCCTTTATTTCAAAGAGCTTCAAATGCTTTGCAGACATCTCTCACTAATCTTTATTAGGCCTTGGGAAGAAAACAGTTTTCGCCAAGAAGTACCTTCAGAGAGGAAGGACGCTTCCCAGAAACAATACAAGTGAAAACATTTGCCCCCTCCATCTTCCCCACCACACACACTTGTCTCCTGACTCCCACTATGTCACACTGTGATTAAAATGGATTATAATACCATGCAAGTGTTGAAAGGATAATAATGGTAATTGAGTTTGTTTCTAAAAGAGTTATAAGCTATGTGTGTTTAATCATAACAGAGAACAGGTAAGTAGAAAAGATGAGAAAACCCATAATTACCTTTATCCCATCATTTACCTGTCTTGGGGGGAGACTTCAAATTGGTAAAGTTATAGTATGGAATACGGATTTTCCCTACTGTAGAAGGCTAGCCTCTGAGGTGGCTCTAAGGATGATCCTTAACTGAAAATGACTTCCAGGCCACAAATCTTGATGGGCACTATGACTGAAACTGCTTATTCTCATTTTGACCTATTACTTCTCAGATGGGGAACTGGGAGTCTCAGGGACTTGTGGGTAATTTCCAAGCAGATGGAAACTTATCTGCTGAGCTTCAAAGAACTACATGTTGGGACCAGCACAGTACGGATATAAGGAACTGGGTAAATTAGTTCCCTTCAAAGTCCTGAACTCCTTCCCTGTTAGCCCTTAGAAAATGGCTGCAAAGCTATACAGGAAGCTGAAGCTTCAGCAGTCTGAGCAGTTTTTTCAGGGTAGCAGCAATTAAAAGAATACTCCAAAATTTCAAAAAGGAAAAATGTAAGAGTGTTATGTAATATGGTTCCAGGATCCTTCTGATTCCGAGAAGTAAAAACTTAGAAAGTAGCTGCTTTGTGTTGTGTCAGTGATCACCCATTGATCATGGAAGGAAGATAATGGGCTTACCAATGTAGCACGGCCACATGTACAAAGGTCCAGGAGGGCAAGTGATTCACCATGGCACAAGCACGGCAGTAAGAGAACTTAAGTTCCCACCCTAGAACCTATATACTATTAGTCATTCTCTAAGCCACTAAGGCTACCGGTTACTACATTATGGTAAAATTTAATCAGCTCTTTGGCCCACAAAATTTTTAATCTAAAGCTTTGTCTATTTTTCTCCTTTTTGCTGAAGAAGAGTCGTCCTGAGCTAACATCCATACCAATCTTCCTCTATTTTTAGTATGTGGGTCACCAGCACAACATGGCCACTAACAGAGCAGTGTAGGTCCACGCCCAGGAACCAAACTTGGGCCACCAAAGTGGAGCATGATGAACTTAACCACTAGGCCACCAGGGCTGGCCTCTAAAGCTTTGTCTTTTAGCTACATCAAAAATATAAATAGTCTTGCTTAGTTATTTTAGGATAATGCTAAATTGAATTCAAATAGGTTAACTGAGCCTAAATCAATAACCCATAAACTTAATATTTCTTATGGTAATTAGGTAAATAAGAAAGAGCTCAAGTCTAATTACTACTAATAATACCTTACATTTTCCATTTCAAAGACAATTCTCATACCTTCTATCATTTCAGGTAGGCAGACTATTACTATTACCCCCATTTTACTCGTGAGGACACAGGCTCAAAGAGGTTAAGCAATTCTCCTGAAGGTCATAAAGCTAAGAAGGATCAGAGCTGAGATTAAAACACAAGACTTCTGAGAGCTCTTTTCACTGTAGGATGTTGTCCCTCATTGTAGAATGCTCTTATTATCATATTATATCATTACATGTGGATACTGTGCAAAGAGCATTATTCGGTGGGCATATTATCTTCAATTATCTGATTGGTAATAGAAATTATGTTCTTAAGCCAGAAGGCCTCCAATTATACATAAAGTTAGAAGATAATGAAGTAACTCTACCCTAAGGGAGCCCAGGAAACACTCTGATAATTGAAAAGGAGAAAAGTCTTCATCAAAGGAGTTAGATTGCCTCCAAAACAATTGCCTAATCAGACAGCATTCAACTGGTGTCCCACAGGGTAACTTACATTTCTGGGAAAAGGAAAAAGAGGCAGGAACAAACGGTAACTTCTCACTCCTGGAAACTCTGCATGGTGTTCTGACTTTGGAGTTATGTTCCTGATCTCTTTTGGGTAGATCACATTCTCCCTCATGTTTACCAGATGCATAATAAGGCAATTTCCAAATAGTAAATTACCAAATGGTTCATCAATAGGAGAGCCTTGCAAAAATCTTGAAAACGAAGTGAACCAGAAAGTTACATCTCCTCTATTTAACAAACAGAAAATAATCATTGAATGCGACACAAAAAACTACATAGAAGTCAATGGGAGAACTAGTGCTAGTCTTCCTGAAATTAGGACATCCAAGTTTTTGGGTGTATGTACCCACTGTTTGGGTACCAAGGACTACAGTTTCTGAACAAAGTTTGGCTACAGGAACAAATCAGATCTTCTGGCAGCACTTACAAGGCAGGTGCAGTCATAAAGAACTTGACTTTTGATTCCATTGTCTCTGCGAGGACAGGTGTTTTGGTAGAAGTATGGAATCCTGCCAGACAGGCTCCAATTCAAACTTCCCTTTAGAAAACAAAACAGTAAAAATGGAAACAAAATGCCAAATCCTGTTCCATACCTTGAAGATTGATATTGCTTGGAAAACTAGAGCACTTTATATAATAACAACAATTTGGTTTAAGCATACATCAACCTAGGAGAAATAAAATTCTGAAAATGAAAGGCCAGTTGTAGGTTGGGCTCTTCCCTTACATATAGTTCAATTCCCTATTCCCCTATATAAACTAAAGGGACACTTGTACATTTTAGTGAATTCCAACAGTATATTCTTAGCGTCAAAAAAACCCCCAAAACTGTAATCTAATACCTGCATAGGAGTAGCACAAGCAAGTTAGCACTGCTGAGTGAAATGAAAAACTTTTGGGGGACCAGCCCAATGGCATAGTGGTTAAGTTTGTACGTTCTGCTTCAGTGGCCCAGGGTTTGCCAGTTCAGATCCCAGGTGTGGACCAAAGCATTGCTTATTAAACCATGCTGTGGCAGGCATCCCACATATAAAGCAGAGGAAGATGGGCCCAGATGTTAGCTCAGGGCCAATCTTCCTCAGGAAAAAAAGAGGAGGATTGGTGGCAAATGTTAGCTCACGGCTAATCTTCCTCAAAAAAAAAAAGCTTTTGGCAAGGGGCCAGCCCCATGGCCTGGTGGTTGAGTTCAGTGTGCTCCCCTTCAGCAGCCCAGGTTCACAGGTTTACATCCTGGGCAAGGACCTATACCTATACCTCAGCCACACTGTGGCAGTGACCTTCATATAAAATAGAGGAAGACAGGCACAGATGTTAGATCAGGGCAAATCTTCCTCAAGCAAAAAAAAGAGGAAGATTGGTACAGATGTTAGCACAGGGTGAGTCTTCCTCAGGAAAAAAAAAAAAAAACAACCTTTGGCAAATACTGCCTACTCCTCACATCCTAACTTATCTTCCTAGTACAAACTAGTGCCTTTTTAACTTTTATGAGAATGGTCAGTTGATGATTCCATCAAAGAGACTGTCTTTCTCTAAAAAAAAAAAAAAAACTATAGCATGTGAGTACAGAACACAGTAAAAATATACAGGATTGTTTCTGGTGGCAAATATTGACAATTGACATTTTTACCAGGTTTGTCTTCAGGGCAAGCCTTTGTGATTGATGGTGTGGGCTCCTAACCACAAGAAGGTTCCAAGCAAGAGTGCTCAAAGCATCCTTGTGGGGGCAGTGTAGCTGCCGCTCTTGGAAATTGTGAGCATTTTTGGTGTTCCTGGAATTCTCTTTCCAACCACTACTTTGTGGTTGCCATGAAGGAATAGGAAGAGATTGGAAGTCTTCTACAGCAAACACTCTCTTCTGTTCATAACCACAGAGCCAAGATTAAAATAACAAGGATGTACTTTGCCCAGGGCGTAATTCTGCCTCAATCTGTCCTATCCATCACTTTATTTTTCCTAATTCTTGTTTTTGTTGTTGTTAATCTGCTCTAGGAAGGAAAAACTAGATAATCTATAAATGGGTTCCAGGAAAGTTTAGAAAAATTCATAGATTCAGAGGATATTTAAGAAGGAGCCATAATCTCTGGGAACAATGCCCTATAAATGGCCCAAAGTGCAAGAACCAAAATATTAAATGAATCATTGTTCTTACCCAGAAAATAACTTCTTAAAGTTACAGTCTTAATTCTCTGTAAATGATAAACGGTCTATTCAGGCCCCAGAGATGAGACTATGAAGCTTAGTACTTAACATGGTCGTGCCTCTTTATGCCTGACTCAATCAATTTAAATCCAAAAGTAAGTTCCTCCTTCATTTACCTGCCAAGACCTGAGTACAGGCCCTCAGGGTGCTGAGGTTTTCCTCTGTGGGAGAAAATGACATCATCAACACCTCCAAGACAGTAGAGAATGCAGGGAATGTGGCTCTCAACATTGGTGATATCATCAACTGCCCTGGGAGAAACCCCTCATCCCCCAGAGTTGAAGTATTGAAGGTTAAAAAAGGGTTTTTGTTGTTTCAAGTTTATCGATAGATTTTGATGTTTCCCAATATCAGATTTTAAAAGGGCAAGTAGAGTAAGGGAGCCTCTTCCATTAAGAACCTCAAGAACCAAACATAAGAGTTAAGTCCAGATAGCTACTCAGTTCATTTGTATCCAACCAAGGAAGGATAGATACTTGGTTATATTAGGCTGTCTCCCAGCTCTGAGATAAGTATATTCTTTGGGAGACTTGCTAATGTTGCAAGTTTGCATTTAAAATAAATTCTAGGCGCTCACATAATCCCCCAGTCTCCTCCAAACTTTCTTTGATGTCCAACAACTAAGGACAAGGATCTTTGATTATAAAACAATTTCTTTGGTTGGAAGAAAATTCTTTGCAGGGCGTGAACAGCAGGAGAAAGAAAAGATTTTTCTGAAGTGCAAACTAGTTGGAAACCCCCTGGGGAAAGAATCTGATTCCCAGTCTTTGAGAGGAACGGGCCTGCCTGTACAAGCTGCCTCTGCTGCAGGCCTCTAAGAAGGCGCTTTTGTGTCTACTGTATGGCCCTCAGCAACAGCACGGCAGTCCTTCTCTTTTTTTTGCCAGCGGAAGTTTTCCAGCTCTGGGGATACACAATGCAGAAAGTCACGGTTTAATAACAAGGCACAGTTACTAATCAGATGGCCCCATTTCCACTCCTCCCAGATGCCTCCAAATGCTTACATACTAGAGCACTATCCCCCAGCCCCACGCATGAACACCTACCAGCTGTTCTGAAATCTTATTTCTAGTGTAATTTTCATCTTATCTCTAATAGGTCGATTTCACCAAGTATTTTAGGATCAGATGCATCATTCTCCTTTTCCTACTATGGCCCAGACTGGCTCCAGGCTATCTCCGGCTTTTCCAAGCCTTTCCAAAGGTTCGGATTCACTTAGATGCAGGTTTGTAATTGAAGTCGGTGTGGTTGGGTCCCTAGGACAGTCTTGATGAAGGATTTAGAATAAGGGTCCTCAATCCAGTACAGATACTTAAAAACATAAAACTCCAGAGAAAAACACCTTTTTGAGTGTGTTAACTGAATCTAAAGATGGTATAGGACCAGAGGAGTAGGAGTACAACTGAATCTGATGCTTAGTTTTGCTACCAATTTGTTGTATGATTTTAAGTAATTGGGTCAGGCTTTTTGACACCACCTACCAAACAAATTTTATCTCAGCAAAAAGAAATAAATAAGCAAGTTACATGTCCCCTTATTATGATAAGTCTATTTCTAGAATAAGCATAAACTCTAACTGTTTAGAGCTGGAGAGCATCTTAAATGTAGTTACCCCATCAAACCTATCCCAACACATGCAAGTTTAAGTGACTTGCTTTCACACGTTAAATGGTCATAAGGCACCTATGGACTTTTTGTTCACCCAAAGGGAGCCAACTAAATTCCAAATAATCTCTAATGATGATAAAAATACATGATGTGTACCATACAGTTTACTAACTTTAGAGCAGGTAACAGCCTAATGTTGTTGTCATCGTGGATACATACGTTCTTGAGTTGGTCTCTATATTCCTCGTAAATCAATACCTTTTAGAGAACAGAAATAACAGATACTAATGACTCAAGTAAATAATAAGAAAAAAAAACCTTGGTATTAGAAACATATTTTGCTGAATAGAGATAATATTCAAATACTCTTTACCTTCTGCATAGCCTTAGTATTTATCTATTCCTTTATGTAGTTTGTGAAGAATTAAAACTGAGCCAGTGAGATTATCAGTTCATACAGAACTCCCAATATGTTGAATGCTGTTTAAAGCTAAATTTTCTGTTTTAATTTTACTACAATTAAACAGGAACTTCTGGCAATTTGAAAAGAAAGCCATGGTGTTTAGTGATTTGGACTTCTAAAGAAAATGCCACAGATGAGTATTATTCCTACAGGAATATTTATACAGGCAATATTATAACCTATATTTAACCGATTACAGTGAAAATTAGAAGGTACGACTGTTTGGGTTGTAGTTTCCTCTAGCTTTAAGCTACTTGAAGTTGCCTAGGTTAAAATTTTATTTTGGGGTTTGTTTTTTCTTCAGTCATAGGGGACCTTGAGCCAGAATTTCACAGTCATCTGCGTGAAAACCTCCAGTGCACTCATGCCCCTTCCTCTTGTTTGGCACTCATCACATACTTACTGCCTTCTGCGGTTTAAGTTGATCTCCTCAGTTGGACTAGGCTAGGGTGTTATTCTTCATATTTCTACAGGACTTGTCACAGCATTTGGTATACAGTAGGAGACCCATGTTATAAGACATCGAGAGAATCCACTGCAGCCCCCAGTCTGTGAAAGGTTCTTGGCATAGACTTACTTCATAAAGAGCCTCCATTGCTTTGAGGAGACGACCCAGGACAACAGGCCCCCTGGTGTGCAGTGATTCTATGGCAGAATAAATGACATATGCACCACGTAAAGTATTGCTAAGTTGTGGCAAGGTATTTTTTGTTTGTTTACTTATTTTAAGTATGCCTTCTGCTTGACTAGGGATCAAAGAGGAAAGAGGCACTGCAGCAGTCTACAATATCTTCCAAATGGAATGTTCAGGAAAAAATTTCTGCCAACATCTGCCTTTTAAGCTCCCTGCAATGACCCTCCAAAATTTAAAATAGATAAATAAGGTCTGCTAAAAATGTTGGCCAGAAAGTATGGCAGCTCTTTGACTGGCAAACCACTAAACTCTCTGGGTCTATTTCTTCATGTGTAAAATGAAGTCACTGGACTAGGTGTTTTTTTCTAGCTTGAAATTTGATGATTACATTTTACAAATGGAATAACCTGCTCCTCTGCCCTCCCTCACAAAACTGTATATTACCCTAGGTATGAAAAACTGAATAGGATTTAATTCCAGTATAATGCCAATAAAGTGCTTCACAAAGTTAAAAAAAAACTTGGCCATAAAATTTTAAAGTCAGATAACCAATATGATCCTAAGTAGAAGATGTAAAAATGAAAGAACATGAAACCTGAATCACGTAAAAGAAATTTTTTTTTAGACTGGATAATTCACAAGACTGTAGAAAATAGGGAAAAACGAATGTGAAAAGGAAATATCAAGATTAGTGGGCATAAAACATAAGGCCTTCACTCTCATCCAAATTACTCTACAGAAGTAACAATAGCAACAGTATTTCTCAATTATCATATATTTATATACAGACAATAGTACCCTCCTGATATAGTAGCATGCACAAAATTGATAGGTACATGATTGCTGAATATGCTATTTAAAATTGTGGATGTATTATGGTCGATTTCCATCATAATGGAAGTATTCTAGATATTTTTTAAAGAATAAGCAAACAGTGGCCTTGATAGTTATGTTGCCATCTTGAACAGCTACCACTGCTTTAGATTCAGGGATGAGAAGTTCTAAATAATCTAATTTCCTATCTCCAGGAAAAATGTGAGCCTTTGTGTTTATAATTTAAAAAAACCCTAACTTAAATCATTTTGATTATTCTAGTGTTTCTGAATTTGCAAGTTAAACATAAACTCTATCATATTAAAAAGTATCAAACAAAACCCCCACAAAGTTTATCCATAAAGTGTAATGTTTAGAACCCAGATAAAGAATAAGAGTATGTAAAGTAACCTATCTGTTATTTTAAAACAAACAAACAAGCAAGAAACAATAAACCTTAAAAAAAAAGATACAAAGTTTTCTCTTACAGCGAACAGAAATTTAAGGGCTCAAGGAATCTTATCTTAGGGAAAGCAATGGAGCTTAAAGGATAGAAACCAAAGAGATAGAAAGTAACCAGTTAGTTTGTTTTACAGCCTCTGTTCTCTGAATTTAGTAACCAAACAGACATGAAGAGCCACAATTGTTCTGCTCATATCAAAACAAATCAGTAAAATATCCTTTATTCTTATGGGCCTTTCAGTGAAACCACCATGAGGAAGGGGTGTAAGCATTTCTTGAATCAATGCACAATTTCACTTGATATTGGGAGAGCACAATTCCTGTACTACACATAAGCAGATCTATGTCAGATCCCAATTTTTACATCTAAGGTGATCTTAGGTCAGGCCAAACTTCTTACAATTGCATCATAATGCTGTTGTCTTTTTTACTTCAAGTAATGTATACAAATACTTTTTAAATATAGTAAATTGAGGATAAATTAGTTCTGAGAATTTCATTTCATTTCTTGAAATAACTGAGATTATTCAAGGAAAGCAGCTCTTAATCTGGAGTCCTTGGATCCCTACATGCGTCTCAGACTCTCTGAAATCCCTGAGATTTTATGCAAAGATGTATTTTAAGTACATATGGTCAATAACTTTCATCACATTCTCAAAGGGGCCTGTGACACCAAAAAAAGATTAAAAAAAAAAAAAAAACCCACTGTGTTCAGGGTATCTCAAAACCAGAATGAGCAGTCACAAACTTAAGGACCAAGAAGGTGAGGTCCTTTGGATAATGCTAATTTATTATAATCACAGACTTAAAGTTAGTATCCCAATCTTTCTTAGAACATCAGAATTTCCTAAAAAGCAGAGATCGAGCTACTAAACTAAATAAACGCTGTGTAAAAATGCTGTGTGAAGGAGCACCTCACACATATTGAATATAGCCATGTTTGAGGGGAAATAATCAAGGAGACACTCCGCTGTAAGTCAGAGTAGTAAAGGAATACAGCGTGCTCTATCAAACCCAAAGCCCTCAAAATAACTGACCTCATAGGGTACTTAAAAATGTGATGAGAGAGAGAAGTCTGCTTCATCCGAGTTCCCTCCCAGCTATCAGAGTTACTCAGCACCACTACAATGTTCCCTACCATCAGTCAATAAATATTTATGGAGAATCTATTATGTCTAAGGCATTATCTAATATGCTAAGGCACCATTCCCAAGAATACAGCTCTGAACTAAAGGGACAAACATCCCTGCTTTCACAGAGGAAGGGAGACAGACACCTACAAAAGTCAAGCATTACAGCATGTCGCATGGTGATAAGTTTATAAAGAAAAACACAGTAGGGCAGGAGAATAGGAGCCCGAGGGGAAGAGGAAGAGTCCTTCAGAACAGGATGGTTTAGGAAGGCCTATTGAGGAGGTACGTTTGACACTAGGGTGATATCTGAGAGACTAAGAGAAGAAAATACCTGGGGTATACGTGGGACTAAGAAGTGGAAAGGCCCTGAGGTGGGAGTCTGCCTGATCTAATTGAAAGACAACACTAAGGTCAGAGTGGCTCGAGCAGAGTGAGGGGGAGAGGACATACAAGGTGGGAGTGCCAGGCCAGATCCTGAAGGGCCTTGCAGGTCACTGTAAAGACTTTGACTTTTACCCTAATAACAATTCTCAAAAGAACAATGAATGCAGGTCAGAGCATTAGCTCATAGGGCTTTTTGAGACATAAAGTTGGCAAACTGCTTTACCAATAGTTTTTTGACTGAATTATCACATTGAGCAACATAGGTCCAAACAGAGGATATCTCAGCCATTACCAGTATTTTAGCTTTTTAGGATTCCTACTCAATAAAATTGATCCCTGAGAAATCCACATTCTCAGATACCTCAAAAATGTGATTACTCGTCTATCTCCTGCAAACCAGGTTGGGTCCATCTCTGTGCAACTTTGTTCCTGGATAATTTACCTGCTTTCTCTCCCAAATTATGTTTCCTCTTCTGTAAAATGGAGTAAATATGACCTGTTCTTATCTGGCTTACATGTATTTGTCAATCATTTTAAGCTTCCATATAGAAAGTTACTATACAATTCAGTGGAACAGCATTATCACATACTTCTTTAACAATACTTTGCTACTGACTCTGGTTCCTGACAGGACATTTATATAATACATTGCTCATTTATAACATCTTTTTCCTTTACTGTACTTAGCAATTTGAAGGGAATAAGAGGAGGGGAAAGGCACAAAAAAGTTCCAATAAACATTTTCCAGTGAATAAAATGTAAGGGCTTTTTATTTAAAAAAAACAAAAACAAAAACCATGAGCCCCAGGAGTATCTTTAATACTGTATAAAAAGTAAACTATGGCTAATTTTTAGATAAAGAAAATTACAACACGCACATATACACAATTTACTATAAAAAACAAGGAAATGCCTATCCCCAGAATCAGCTAAATGAACACTAAATAGCCTGATACGGGCGTAAGTCAGGGACACAGCTCATTCATTACCTCTTATTAACCACAGAGACTTATGCATCTGAACTTACAAAATTTTTGCTAGATTTCCACATGAAGTATAGAACCAATATATATACAAATCTGTTTGATGGGTGCTTAGAGATATCTTCTTAACTTGAAAAAATATCATTAAAAATATCCTGCAGCTGCCTTTTCTCCTCTGGGTGCCAGGCTTCTAACAACAAAGCCCAGTCAAGAAGGCTCTGAGCCGGGACTGGAGGAGGCCAGCATTCAAGACTGTTTGGGCACACAGAGGAGTCACATCTGCTGGTGTACTTAGGACTATGTTCCAAAGTCAATTATAAATTAATTGGATTTTTTTTGCTCCTCTATTAACATAAATAACTGAGAGTTGATTGTGCCTTGAATATTTATACTTCTTTTAAAGTCTGGCCTCAAAGTAAAATCACAAAATCTTTGAAATCTCTGCTTCCAAGGGACTCTAATTTGAACAATGGCAATTAAATGCATGCTATATCAAAGTTTATGATGTCAGGTTCCTGTACTAGACAATTTACCATAGACTGTTAGAAAATGAAGAGAAAGGTAAAGAAAGTTGTTACATTAAAAGGGAGATACTGACTGAATAAACATTGTGATTTACAAATATCTTTGCAAATGAAACACAAATGAGAGAAATAGAAAACACACAGAGATTATCATAAGTCAGCAGGATATTGTGTATTCTGGATCAGCCTCAAAGAACGGTATTCAGCATTTTCATTCCTTTCCATTCTAGAAGTAAGTTAATCACACAAAGCCTACACTGCAGTGCTGTTCATCTGCAGCCTTCCTAGATGTACAGAATTTTAGAGCTGGAAAAGCATGGGCTCTAGCGTTCAATTTACAGCTATGCCACCTACTAGCTACACGACCTTGGCAGATACTAACACTCTGAGCTCGTTTCCTCATCCATAAAATGTGAAAAATAAAGTACTGTATTTCTCTCATGAAGTTATCATGATTCAATGAGCTAATACATGTAGGGAGCATAGCATGAGTTTGTGATGCACTATTATATCTCAGTCCCTCAGTCTTACAGACAACCAATCTAAAGCCTAGAAATGTAAAAACTATTTTGTCCCAAATCACCCAACTACTTAGTGGCAGAGTCAGAGCTGAAAGTCAAGTCCTTTGGTTCACAGTTTAGTCACTTTGTCAACTCTTGTTTGCTATATTTCATTCTCTCTGGCTTTGGCCAAAACTTTAATTATAGTCTTCTCTCCCTTCCCAAATAATTCATTTCAGGCCCTGACTACAAATAAAGGAAAAATACAAAGATGGGATAACTACGTGTTGACTAATAGGTAAATTAAGGGGCAAGCAGAGACATCCTTCCCGGGGGAATTCCTCCAGGAGGCGTTCACTGCTATTGGCCAAATGCTAAACCACCATGGCTCCCATTGTAGGTCTGAAGCCTCAGGGCAGTACATTCTAATCTCGATCATAACTTTATCCTGGAGTCCAAGAAAATCCAGGACAACCAGCTGAGCAGGAAGAGTGTGATAGTTAAAGAATTGGCGACCTCTCTTGTACTACACTAAGATCCTCTTGCTCTTTTGCTTTGAGAACAAAGAAGATGAATTTTGAGTTGTCCCTGTAAGTAACATCTATATGTAAGGAACAAGAATTGAGAAAGAAAATAGGTCTGTAATCATTTTTAGAAGTGGTAGCAACAACAGTACTAGAAATGATAGAAACAAACACTGATAAGAGGTAAACAAACCAGAAAACTGGACAATTAGACAATGCATAAGCTCCAGCACATTTTCCATCTGCAATGTTATAAACCAGGAGACAAAGAAAACATCCCAATGAAAAATCAAAATATTAAGAAGTTAAAATCACTATCATTTAGTCCTCTTTATCAGTCACCACCAAGTAATTAGAAGATCTGGAAAGTTCCCTTGACATGCCTTTTTTTTTTTTTTTTTGGTCTCCCACTCTTTTTTTTTTTTTTAATTGAGATATAATTGACAGGTAAAATTGTATTAGTTTTAGGTGTATAAAATGATTTGATATATGCATATATTGTGAAAAGGCTACCTCAATATATTTAGCTAACATCCATCACTACACATAGTTAAAAATTTTCTTTTTTTGACATGGAGTTTTGATGGCTAGTTAGGGAAATACTGAACAGAACAGTAATAGAGGGTTATACTAAATATAAAAATTAAGTAGAAAACAAAGATAAAAAAAGTAGAGGAAATCAGAGAGGAAGAGACAAAGATTTTAGTAAATGTAAAGGAAACCTAAGAGTAGACACTTTGAAGACAAAGGCAAACCCGCCCAGGGATTTGAAATGATATGGTAACGCAAAGCAGCAGCTCTTGGGCAAAATAGAAAGGAAAGCAACATAATTTGGTCAGAGCTGAGATGGGGAGTTTTGAAATGAAAAAAAGAGGATGTGAGAAATGAAAGGAATATAGTAAAGGCAATATTTCCTCTTCTATTTTGACCTTCCAGTATTTTAAAAAGAATATTACAATTTAAAACTGAACATATCTTGTAAAATGGATATTATTGTTTGTAAAGAGAAACCTAAGCACAAAGAGTGAGGAATAAGAATCAGGACAAAAATTCACCAAGGCCTGCCTCAATGCCCTTGTATATACAGCCGTCAGATGAAGTTGCGACAAGCAAAATTATTTTAGGGACAAGTCTATGCTCTATTTTGTTATTAAGCAAATTGGGGGCACACTGACAAAGGATGTCTCTCTTTGTCTACGGAATATTAAAATTGTAATACAAATGAAAATCCAACTAATTTGGTCCTTATGAAATTGCACGTACCCTAAATTAATTAAGATAAATGTAAAGAAATGTCAGATTTTCTGAGACTCTCTGGGAATTCCAGAAACCACAACAAGGTTATTATTATTTTTTTAAATTGCTGTTCTCATACCTTTACATTCTTCAGTGCACAGCATCCCCAGTTTTACAAAGACCTGACTGCATCTTTGGAGACAATAAAACTTGACAGGTAGCTAGGTTAATTCATAGGTAGAAGGATAGACAAGAATTAGCCAAAATTCCTCAAAGCCAGCAGAGAAGACTGCCTTTAAATTTGTGACACCAGCGTCCAGCTACCCCAAGCAAGCTAAAGAGCAGCAAAGCACAACTAACTCTAGGAGAGATAAACAGCACTGCAGTTAAACGGAAGGCTTGGTTAACCACAGTTGAGTACACCTGAGTTGCAGGGTAACCTGATAAGGAACAAGCAGCATGGATTCTAGAAGTGTAAACCATGTGCCCCAACACAGTAGAGCTCTTTGAAAGAGTTAATCAAGTAGTGGATAAGGAGGAACTGATGCATATCATTCAAAAGGTTATTTTTTTTTTAAATGAAGTCTCTCATAAGAGGTAATTAAGAAAATTTAGTAACTATTGTGGATTAGAAATTGATTAATAGACAAAAAACCAGGACCAACACTGATGGTCTCCAAAGATTAATACTAGGCTCATGTACAAATTTATTAATGACCTAGAAGAAGCTTCTGTGGACAGAAAAGGTAAAGAAAGACTGAAAATTGCCAACCATCCACTGAGAAGCCTGAAAAGCCTTGCTAAATAATAGATATAATGAAATTCCCTCTTCAAAAGTAAAGAAATTATTCTTAAAGCATACTGATAGGCTCAAAGTTAATAGTTAAAAAAAAGAGAGAGAGATTAGCAAGATTTACCAGAGTGAGAAAAAGGGGAGAATAAGAGAAGATATGATAAAGATTGACAAAATAACAAATGGCGACGAGAATGCCAGTTAATGTCTCCTATACACATTTTCCTTGATGAAGATACAGAAACTTTATGTAGTTTAAATAAATTCAAATTTAAAATAAAAGAGGACACTATTTTATCCAGCATATAATTAACCCATTGAACAAGTTGTCACAGGACATTAATAAGGCTTAAAGCTTAGCATGGCTCCCAAAGATACCAAAGTTCCTCAGAGATATCAAAATATGGTTCTATAGTAAAGTTACTGAGGGTAAAAAATTAAAATGGAGCACATACCTCATGCTTCAGAGTATTAACTACACAAGGTCAGGAAGGAAGTTTCCCTTCCAATTGCTATATTCAAAGCGATTTATGATTTCAACTTTTAAATATTCCTAATTCCATCCTAGAGTTCAAATTAGATGAATAGACTCTTATTCAGAAACTCTTATTGCGTTTTTTCCAGATACATTTTTTGCCTGCTTATTTTTCTAAATAGCAAAGCCTTCTATTTCACCCAATTCCTCTTCTACTTCACTTATCTCAGCTTCAAAATATTGCCTAAGAAGTGATCGTGAAGAACCACTAAATCAAATATGTAAAAACCCATATTTGGAAAAGAGAGTTCTATAATTTATTAAATTTCCTTACCTTCTTTCTCTAAGTAGAGAAAAATTTAAGTTCATGTAATACTTCAGTTCCATTCATATCACAAAATTAAAATCTGAGCTTGCATGCTGAGATAAATCATATTTAACATTTTAAGTTGCATCCAAGAGCTACAGCAACAAGCATCCCTTTATAAAATGAATTTTAATCAGTAAACCACATAATTTTATGAAGTAAGACACCAGAATGCCACACTAAGAAGGTGCAGCCCTCTAGGCTCTGTCCCCACCGGGGAATGAGCAGTTCATCTAGAAAATGCTATGGCCCCAGTCAGTTCATAAATTCAGCACATAAAGAGCAGGATCTGAGTGAGTTACAGGCAAAACACACACTGAAAGCCTAAGAAACTGTGTCTGAAAAACTGTGTGGGTCGATAAAAAACAGATGTTAAATTTAAAAATTTTGAAAATAATATAATTATGTGTAGGCAACACCAAAGTGATGAGGAGGCAAGTTTACACCTTGTGTCCATTTTGTAATCCAGTCCTCTCCATTTTGGGCTTAGCAATAGGGTGCCACACGTGGTATAAAGCCAGCCGTAGCATTCAAGCTTGACTGAATTTTAAAAGTGACACAGGGATCAAATATGCTCCAAGGGCATTCTAGACTTCAGGGTGCTGTTGACCATTAAAATCAACCTCCTTCATGATCACTTCAAATTTAAACAGTACATAAAGTATAGTCCTCAGGTCAATTTAATACAAGCCCATATATTTCATCTATAAAAAAACAGTGTCCAGAATACATCGCTTGCAAAGAAAATTCTTATTATGCATATCTAAAAAGACAATGTAATTCCAGAATTAAAAATAAGCAGATGATATTCTAAAACACAGGATTTATATGTTTCTTCTCAAGCATAAATTAATAATTTGCTTTAGAATGCCAATAAAGCAATATCCTTAAAAGATGGAACAAATAGAAAACTAAGCAGCAGAAGCCCTTATATGGTATTTGGTTTGGGAGACAAAAGAAGAAAGGCATATTTCAAACAGATGGAAAGTGAAATTATTAAAGTTATCCTTACCTGCATTAATTTTCCTTCTGCTGGAGTTATTTCAGCAACACCAGCAAACACACCTTCCAAAGTGAGATTCAGTTTTCCTGTGGGGTCCATTTTCAAGGGGATCACTCTGATAATAGCTTTCTGCTCTGCTGATCTTTCAGACTCCACCGCTGCTGCCAGTACCAGTCCTGTGTGTCCAAAGCCTGCCTGCAGGGTAGCCATCAGCAGCCAGGGCCAGAGGGCAGCCAGCTGCAGCTGGTGGCCAACACTCATGCTACCAGCTGCAGCAATGCACTTCGGCCATACATACTGCTTCCACTAGCTAATACCAAACGCAGGTTCTCAGATCCAGACAAATGGAGGAAAAGAGAATTTATGCTTCAGTTTCAGAAAGCCAAGTCGTAGTTTTGGCCCTTCCTTTCTCTAAAGTATATTCCCAAGAACAGGTGGCATTCCTGATCTGGCAGGGAAGAGAGGGTTTTCAGCCCACTTCTGCTGCAGGTATGTCATTTTCTCCCATCTTCACTATGATTAGTAAAGATACCACCACTTCACCATGGAATTTCCAACTTTGCTTGAGGTTGAATGTCACAACGTGAATTTTTATTATGTCAGATCACTTGGCGCTGGTCTTCCATATGCATCAAGTTGCCCAGCCACTAAACCCAATGTTAACGAACAAAACAAGGCAAAGTAGACGACTAAGGCCGTGCATCGAAGGTGCGAGTGGAAAACTCCAGCTCAGAAAATGAAGAGATAGTCCTTTTCAAGTCACAAAATTTGTCAGATCACAGGAGAATTTTTTTTTAATGGGGAAGGAGAGAGAACAATATTTCAGGCTACCTCTGAGAGATATCCAAAGATGCTACAACATGTATTCATAAAAGTGTCCACATTAAACTGTATTTCGGTGGAGTCAAAGTTCTAGGCCCACTGAATTTATAATACTTTTCATGAACTTAAATATACTATAATTTTTTAAATGTTCTACCTAAATTTGCTTATAAATTAAGCGCTAATTTATATACCTTCACATATTACAGGATAATCCTGAGCATCACAACCTTTTCTAACTTTCATAATTAGAAGAATATTTGAAAAGGTCAGTTTTCCAATTATTTTTCCCAGTTAAAATGCATATTTCTATCTTTATTTTCCTTTCACTCTTAGAGATTCCAGCTTTTACTCTCCTTTTTGAGAATGCCAAGCACTTTGATTTCCCATGAGATGCTTTTGGAAACTACTTTATTATCCAGCTCTTATAATCTGTAATTTTCTAGGTCCATAAGTAAAACAAAGGACTATTCCTAACACGTTTTCAAATTCCTTGAGGGGGTGGGGAATTAAAGCTAGGGGAGTAGGGAGGTGATTAGTCTACAGGCTCTAAGTAGAACACCCTGAAAAAGTAAAAATAAGCCTGAGGAGAGTAGATCTGTGCTATTTCTAGGCACACTTGAGAATTTGAGTTTTTATACAAACGAAATCTTATTTGAAGATTTTAAAATGTGCACCCTTAAGTAAATATAAATGCACTTCAACCACAAAGCCCGCTGTGTTCAGAGGTCAAGTTAAAAAATCGTATAAAGTCTTCAGAATAAGCGCTGAAAAGCCAAGCAATTGAACATGAACCTGTTATATAGATTCTTTTCTTTTGCTGAGGCAGAGGGAGGGGGAAAAAAAAACAATTTCAAAAGAAATCTGCAAACCTGTTGCGCTGCCGGGCCCACTGGAATCCACGGGGGTGAAACAAATTCAATTATGCTTTTATAGATCCTGCTCAAAAAAGGTTTCAACTGCTTAACCAAGTACAGCTCATTCTTCCACCTTCTTACTCTGCAACCAAACCAAGAACCCCACACTGCAGGTAGGTGCCGAGAAATTCCGCAGCCTGAAAAAATAATCCATGCAGGTCAAAGGCAGAAACTTACTCCAAGGTTAGAGCTACTGTCCCCAAGAACTCTAAACACACTTATAGAGGATCCAAACTCATTTCTGAAATTTCCTTTCTAACAAAAGTTCTTTTTCTCCCCGAACAGCATATAAAATGATCAAATCTTGAAAGAGAAAAGAAGCAAAGTAGCAAATACATCAGCAACACTTCACTACCAGGAACACAGAAAATCCCAAGGGGAGAAGGCAATATCTCTGAATCATGGATGGACTTGGAAAGTTCGGAAGGATTCGAGTGCTTCCCTTCCAGAAAGACAATTCTGGATCAGCTCCCAAGAGGAGGAAGCCTGTGGTTTGTAATTGGTGTTCTAGCTCTGACTCCCTCCCCTGGGACTGCAATCACGCTCTCTACCTGCTGACACAAAGTGAGGGTGGAGCAGCCAGAGGCAACCACCACCCCCTCTGGCCCCTCCTCCTCCTGGCAGGCTAGGGCACGGGCTTGGGTGCGCGCACACTTACTTAACCAGACACGTTCTTTTGCTCTTGCTTCCCTCTCAGCTCCTCTACTCCCTCTATTGAGCTACAGCCAAACTGCATCCAATTCAATCCTCCATACCTTTCTCTGGGTAAGCAAGCTACCACATGTAAATCAGGGCCACTCAAACAGATACCTGAGCCGATTCTGTACCCAAGAGAGGATAGATGGTGGCATGAGGAAATAAAGAGAAATAAAGGAAACTCAGAAGATAAAAGAATGGACACAAAGTTTTGCAAATATAAGTTCAAAGGGATTTCTGCTCTTTCCGGGTTTTAGTGTCTATAAATGGCACAAAGCCAGAATAAAGTGATCCTGTGCTGTAAACACTTACTGATTTATTGCTGTCCTATGTCTGCTACTCTGGCAAGAACTCTTGTCCATTTTATGCATAGTTTTTCTTCAACTTTTACTAACTTAAATTCAGTAGCTCTTTCTAAACTATGCCTGTATGGAGCATTTAGATCAGGTTGATGTCAGAGGTCTAGAATCTGTTATTTTCTTCTTAGATCTTTGTGAGATGAAATAATCCTATGGATCAGACCTATGCCCTCAAAGTAAGATTGCAGGTAAGTCTATGTCATAAATACAAGCAAAGGGGCAAAATACATATGCTTAATGAGAAGAGTATAGGCAAAAAGAAAACTAAGTTTTGGTTTATTACCACATTCATGAACTATAACCCTTCTAGTAACCTTGTCATTAGAAATAATGAAAAGTTTCCAACATACGTTTCTAAAATTTGAATTTTCAAATTACCAGATTGTATTTGACCGTGGCCATTTTATTTTTGACCTGCTGCCAATAATCTTTCCAAATTGCACAAATGTGCAACAACGTGAATGTGGTTAACACTACTGAATTGTATACTTAAAAATGGTTAAGATTTATGTTATGTGCTTAAATTTAAATTGTGGTAAGAAGCACATAAAATTTAAAAATTTTTTAAATTGTACAAATGAATTGTACAAATTGATCATCTGTAAAATGTGGATAATTACATTGTAGGTTTGTTGTAAATATTAAATGATATGCCTCTGAAAGCAAAAAGCATGAGTAGTCTATTCACCTTGAGCATTTTTTTCCGTAAAGAAGGTTTATGTGGATAGTTTTGGTATTTTAGGCCTAATAACTAACCTGGAGCACAGAGATAAATTCTGATGTAAATTCTTTTTTTTTTTTAAGATTGGGACCTGAGCTAACATCTGTTGCCAATCTTCTTTTTTCTTTTCCTTCTTCTCCTCAAAGCTCCCCAGTACATAGTTGTATATTCTAGTCGTGGGTCCTTCTGGTTGTGGCATGTGGGACGCCGTCTCAGCGTGGCCTGATGAGGCGCCATGTCCGTGCCTGGCATCCGAACCGGCGAAACTCTGGGCCGCCAAAGTGGAGGTGTGAACTTAACCAGTCAGCCACGGGGCCAGCCCCTAAAGTAAATTCTTACTTAGCACTTTTTCTTTATTGGTTGGACTTTAAGAACATAATGCAAGTATAGATCTTTTATAGCTCCTTTTTGAAGAACAGGAATAGATCTAATTCTTCTGGAGAGAATTTTACTAAATCTGCTATGGTTTTATATTTTTATTATGTATGTCATGTACCAGTACAGCATAAATAATGCAAAATATACATTATTATATATCTCATATATGCAAAAACATCTTTAAAATTAAACCAAACAAAAAGTAACCTACTAATGGACTTTGCCTCACCTGTTCCTGCTTGAAACCTGCAAAGGGATGGAGAGATCTAAACGTAAGAGTTAATAGACACACTTAGTTGAAAAAAGGAAGAAAATATAGATGTGGATGCCCTCTTTTGAGGAAACTCTGAGATCTGGGAATGATAATAATATGTATCATGAACCTGGGTTCCTTGAGATACTCAGGATCAAACCAAACAGCTCTAGGTAGTTTAGTTCACTGATAGACCATGTTTATTTAAGCCACTAGAATTGACAAGCAAGAGAAATTATTCTCCAGCTTCAGAGTTTTGGAGTTACTCCTCACCACAACTTCCACAGAGATGTCATAAAGATGCCATCACTATGGTAATGAAATGCCCATCTCACTGACATCTACTACGCAATCTTACACGTGAGACAGATCCTCCTTCAGGATCTACTTTCACATCTGGATTGACTAAAGTTACTGAAGACCATTCATCTTTTTCCAAAACACTAGGTTTCTATAAACATGTCCAAAAATTGTCCTTATCCTTAATGGCATTTCAAAGATTCAATCTCTATTCACATGCAAATGTGAAAAAAAAAAGCCAGGACACGTTTTTTTTAAAGTCAGATTCTTTGAAAAACAGAGTACATTCTCTTTTGAACTTTACCATTATGACTAATAGTCATAATAACTGAGATTTCTATGGATCACCAGTCAAACAGTAAACATAAAAACAAGCAAGACAACAAATCTAGTTGAAACACTCACTTTATTGTTGACTGATTGAAATTTATTGTGCTTAAGGTGCTAAAATACTGAGGTGCTAGTCAGTAACCTTGTTAGTATATGTCAGACCCTACTGGTTATTTCACATTAAGACTTTATTTTATCTTCTGCCATTTTGCCCAAGTCAGTGATGACAGTTTTAGCTGATAGGTAGCAGGCATGTGAGTAAAGCAGGAGATCCAGCTCCTTGGTCTCTTGTATTCCTATATTTAAAAAGTCTGGAAAGCTGATAAAGGCATTTCATTATGACTGAAAACCACTGAAATCAAATCCATGCCAAGATTCCTGCTTGATACATGTTCCTCAGAAGATATCTTTTTCAACATATACAAGGCTGAGAAAGGCATATTTAAGGGAAGGAATATCACCTACGCAGTATATCAGTTTTTCAACATGACTTAGAAAAGGCAAAGTTCCTTCATTCGGAAATTAGGTCTTCTCTTCACATACTCTGCCAAAATACATAGTCTGGCCAAAAGACGCAGGAGTCTTGATGATCTGCTCATCTTTTAAACCTTGCAAATAAAGATGAGGAAATGCCCATCACGTGGACATCAACTAATCTAATCAGATGGACCAAACAGGTCACTTTTCAGAACCTACTTTCATATCTAAAGGGAGTCACTGCAGACCAATATAAAGCTCATTCTTTTCCAAAAAACTACTATTGCTGTAACACTTCTAGGGTTTGACATCATTGGGAAGGCACAATGCAATTTAAGAAATGAATTGTTACACCCACAATGGCTAGCATAGTACTTATGTCATATCACTAAGTGCCTTTTCTTTTTAATAAGTTTCATATTCCTAGGCTTTTCTTTTGTTTCTGCAGTGCTTACTAGGAAAAATGAAACAGAATCCAGTAAGAAAGTTCTAGTCTATTTAAAAGGCTTTAAATCAGAAAGTTTCTTGCTATCATTGGATGAGCATATGAGGGATCAACCATTGGAAACTAGACATCCAAGATACCTCTCCTAAAAACCAGTCCCACAATTCTACTACTCGAATTTAGAATCCTACAGAGGAGATAAGATAAAAATGCCACACTCTATCCCACTATCCAAAATTCTCTCAGAAGCTTAAACCAGACATAAACTATTAAAAATATCAGAGGTATAGCTTCTGTTAAATGACTACTAATCGGTTTCTCCCAAAATTTGCACACAATATCTAATACAGATGAGAATTTATACTTACTGAATGTAAAAATCTAAAATAAGAAAACACTGTGTTAAATCTCTTAATGTTTTTGTTCACACATTGTACATTTCCCCCTCAAAATAAAAATATTACACATGTATCCTTTATCCTTCTATCCTGCAATATTAATAAAAATATAAAGCTTTAAAACTTTTAAATCTACCAGCATTTATAAATACAATTATATTAAACAAGTTAAATACTTTTCTTTAGAAGACATTTAAATAAGTGATAGATTAACAAAACTTTCTTACCATTTATGATAATGTGTCATTAAAATTAAAGAAAGATATGAAAATAGAAGAATGCTCCCATTAATATAAAAGAATCGGGGGCTGTTAAGTGTGACGGATGATCCAAGTCCGGATGCCTTGCTCTTGAAACAGAATGCTGGGTTAGGAAGTAAGAGTATTTCCTGGTTAATCACTCAGAAAATTAGGTCTTTCACAGAGTTTCTTCCCTGGAATTCCTGACCCATTTAGACCTGTGATCTTGGTGACCTCAAATGCCTTTGTTTCTCACACAATCTTCTCTAAAAGGATCACACCGCGACGTGACGCAGATAGACTGAACTCCTTACTGGAGTTGTGTTGAGTACAGTCTGAGAGCAGCAAGACGACTAAGCAGCACACACACAGATTATTCTCCAGTACCATAGATGCAGCAGTTTTCAGATGCTTCTTGACTGTACGGAAGGCCAGACTTTTCATTTGAAAGGGATCTGGGCAGCAAAAAGAATGACTGCTGCATGTTTAGTAGTTTTCAGGGTAAATAATTTGAAAAGAACAGCTGTAGGAAATACCAAATTCCCAATTCTCAATTAACAAAATTCTCAATTAACAAAACAAAAATATTTTTTTTCCTTAACAGAACTGAAAAAATCCCAACAGTGTGTCATGTGCAAGGCTAGTTTGCCTCCAGCTACAGCTAGTGCACAATGTCACATTTACCATCCATTCCTCACTCTTTCAATTCTTCCTCCTTTGGAAAGTGCTCCTGCTTGCAAGCCACGTCCACCAGCAGATGAAGATCTAGAAAGAAAGAAGGTTTGTTTACTCACTCTTCGCCTCTCAGACTGTAGAGTTCCATAGACAAGTCTTCAGACAAGAAGAATAAGTCACTCATGTTCCACCTGTAGAACTGTTCTAAAATTGTATCATTTCATCAGATTCTCAACTTTATGGCATTTCTGCACCTCTACAGGACACAGATGCAGCCCAGTTGTTAACCCAAAGAGACCAACAAAGTTTTAAGTTTCTATCCTTTCAGTGATGTGGCCAAGTCTCTTTTCAATTGCCTTTATTTTTTTTTTTAAAGATTGGCACCTGAGCTAACATCTGTTGCCAATCTTTTTGTTTTTTCTTCTCCTCCTCAAATCCCCCCAGTACATAGTTGTATATTTTACTTGTGGGTCCTTCTAGTTATGGCATGTGGGATACCACCTCAGCGTGGCCTGACGAGTGGTGCCACATCCATGCCCAGGATCCAAACTGGTGAAACCCTGGGCCACCGAAGTGGAGGGTGCGAACTTAACCACTCGGCCACGGGGGCCGGCCCCTCAATTGCCTTTTATTATAAATGAAAAATTAAGAAAAAGTATCAAACTGAAATATACACACACAAATTAAAATTCATTTCTTCAATGCTACAAGGTTAGGTGGGTGGGTTGTGGAAAAATGAAAAAGCAATGCCTTCAGAAATACAACATTAAAATAAGTAATCACTACTTTTCCAAAGTTGATTGCCTCCATAAAACTTATACTTATTGACTAACACAGCTGATCTCTTCTAAAAACACCTAGCTGAACTGCTTGTAAAAAAAAAAAAAAAAGCATACCCTTCCCTGAGGTCAAGCAACAAAGACTGGCTCATTAAGAATGGAAAGTAGGGGCTGGCCCCATGGCCGAGTGGTTAAGTTTGCGCGCTCCGCTTCAGTGGCCCAGGATTCAGGTCCTGGGCGTGGACATGGCACCGCTCATCAAGCCATGTTGAGGCAGCGTCCCATGTGCCGCAACTAGAAGGACCCACAACTAAAAATATACAACTATGTACTGGGGGGCTTTGGGGAGAAAAAGGAAAAATAAAATCTTTAAAAAAAAAAAATGATGGAAAGTAAAAACAGTGAGCTCTCAGCTCAGGTACTAGGTTCTGTAATAGAAAAAGCTAAGACCAGGTATAGTAGTAGAGTTAAATGGCCTACCTGAGTAACACAGGCAGAAATAAAAGGATCCTAATGTGGCTTCTAGACTCAATCTAATTATTTTACCATTTCCAGAGCAACATGACCAAGGAGTCTTAGGTTGGTTTTTAAGCTTACAATTTTGCCCTAGTAGCATTTAGAGTTAAACTAAACTAGACAGCATGAGTCTTTTATTTCATTCCAGACATAGACAGACTTTTGTCACTGTATTTGTAGAACACGGACTCTGCGTGATTGATCCACAGCCTGGGCAAGAGAGCTGATTCAATGAAATAATTCTACTACCACCTTTGAGAAAATCTAGAAAGTATCTGGAACAGTACGTAATTGTTGCCATATCTTGTAAAAGGTAGACCAGTTACACTAGGGGCAGGTATTTGCCCATCTGGTGAACTACACTACAACCCGTTAACAAAGAACAAGCAATTTATCCAGATAAGCATCCTGTACAGGGAGAACAGACCATCAGTTTATCACTTAAAATTGGCTCCTTGAACATCCATGATCATAGCACCATTATTCACAATAGCCAAAAGGTGGAAGCAATCCAAGTGTCCATCGATGGATGAATGGATAAACAAAATGTGGTATATACATGCAATGGAATATTATTTAGCCTTAAAAAAGGAAGAAAATTCTGACACGTGCTACAACATGGATGAACTTTGAAGACATTATGCTAACTGAAAAAAGTCAGTCACAAAAAGGACAAATACTGTATGATTCCACTTATACAAGGTACCTAGAGTACTCAAATTTATAGCAACAGGAAGTAGAATAGTGCCAGGGGCTGCAAGGAAGGGAGTTATTGTGTAATGGATATGCAGCTTCAGTTTGGGAAGATGGAAAAACTTCTGGAGATGGATGGTGGTGATGGTAGTACAACAATGCGAATGTACTTAATGCCACTGAACAGTACACTTAAAAATGGTTTAAAACGGTAAATTTTGCTATGTATATTTTACCACAAAAATGGCTTCTTTACAATCTAAATAATAAGTGATAATAACAGTAGTAGCTTATGTTTATATAACATTCTTTTTCCAGGTAACTAAAATGCATTATTACAAGGTCATCTAGTTAATCCTGAGGAGTAAATAGACACTATACAGCTAATAGGTAAAGCCAGTGGTTTCTAACCCTCGCTGCACATTGCAATCACCTGGGGGGGTCTTTAAAAAAACACTGATCTCTAGAGCTCCTGCCCTCCTACATTTTGATTTAATTGGTATCGAGTGCAACCCTAGGCATTAGGATTTTTAAAAGCTGACCAAAAGACATGGAAGGAGTAACACCTAATTATGATCACTCTCTAAACACCTCAGCCATCTATTAGAACAGGAGGGACAGGCCATATGGTAACAGAAAATACTAAAATAAGCTTTTGGAATATGAATAGACACAGTTGTGACCCAACTTTGAAAGCAGAGCAAGAATTCTTGACAATGACAAAGGTAAAGACTATTGAATCAACTACAGATTTCATATGGGGAGGTAGACTGAAGAACAAAAGACACAAACCCTTTTTTTTTCAATGAACAAATGCTATTTATTTAATTGCTTATTAAGACTTTATCATATTGATAGGTTCAAATCATAGACAAGAACACATCAAAGATAGGCATGTTTAAAATAACAATAGCCTATATGGCTCTGTAATAGCCTCGTAATGAGTTGTGTATAGTAAGTAGCGTGAGCAACAAACCCTCTTAACCTTAATGATTGGGCTTTAAAGCAGCATTTGGCACACAGCTTCTAATAACAAGCATCTAAATATAATAATTTTATTAAAGTGAGCTTCCTTCATTAACAAAGAAGTCAATCAAAATGTTAGCATATAGAGACCAATAAAAATACAAAAAAACATAGACTAGCCTGCTGCTACTAGACATTTACATGACTCCGTTCAGAAGAGCATCTTGCACACTCATCAGAGAAGATAAGTATTTGGAAATGACAAGAGCCGAACTGGTTTGAGAACTGAAAGAGCTCGGGGGACAAGAGCATTGTTCAGGAATCTTAATTCCTCCCGAGAGCACCTTCTAGGGTTTTGGGGCTATCACCTTCATGAAATCTCATCCATAATCCAATAGCTACAAAATGGGAAGCCCTTTCTTTAGGAACGAATTGAACTTTGCTCTTAAACATTCAGCTTCCCTTAGCTATAAAGTAAATATTCGATGAGAACATAAGAAAGCGTAGCTTCCACAATAAGATTAATATTTGGGTATATTTAATTTAGGGTAATATCAGTATAGAAATTGGAGGAACAAGATTGAGTCTAATTTTCTTTACCTCTTTGTATTTTTGATCCAAAAGGTATTTCCTTAAGTCAACCCGTGCTCAAAAGGCCTACACGCAGCTTGGCAATGACGGTGATTAACAGCCTCCTTCTAACAAAATTCCCATCTATTGAAATCAATGCAATCTAGATACCTAATCAACTTAAGTCTCTTATTCGAAAAGAAATTCAAAGAAAGCTACAAGTGTGAGAAGACGCCCCTTCTTAAAAAGGGCAGACAAATTTTCAAAATAATTCCGTTACAGAAGGGCACTGATAAGTTCTGGAATACAGGATGCCCCTGTTCAATGGGCTACTCAGCAACATAACGACATTCCAACAGTTAATGTGAGAATTATAGTGTTTCAGAATTTGGGGCCAAAGGAGTCTTTAGAGGTGATTTCATGAAATTCTCTTATTTTTACCATAAATAATGTATTGTGGGAATTGGAACCTCATTGAAGGGAAACACTTTTAATGATAGTGACAGTTGAAATTTCAGTGATACTTCAGGAATTTTACATTTGGTTCCTATTATTAATACTTTAACCTTGAAGTTTAGTATCTATCAAAATAAACAACATTTGGTTATCTACAAGAACTAAAGTGAACACTAGTCTATTTTGAGTCTTCCCCAAAAGTACCTCCTCTTTATTTTTTTTTTAAAGATTGGCACCTGAGCTAACAACTGTTGCCAATCTTTGGGTTTTTTTCTGCTTTTTCTCCCCAAATTCCCCCAATACATAGATGTATATTTTAGTTGTGGGTCCTTCTAGTTGTGGCATGTGGGATGCCGCCTCAACATGGCCTAATGAGTGGCGCCATGTCTGCGCCCAGGATCCGAACCGGCGAAACCCTGGGCCACCAAAGCCAAGCACATGAACTCAACCACTCAGCCACAGGCCCAGCCCTTCCTTACTCTCTTAAAGCTTCTCTGGTCATCAGTGATCAGCCCTGTGAAAAGATCAGAAGCTAACAAGAAGGACTTTCTTTTTATTTTTTTTTTAATTTTTGTTTGTTTTTGGGTTTTTTTCTGCCTTTTCTCCTCAAATGCCTCCAGCACATAGTCGTGTATTTTAGTTGTAGGTCCTTCTGGTTGTGGCATGTGGGACGCTGCCTCAGTGTGGCCTGATGAGTGGTGCCATGCCTGCGCCTAGGATCCAAACCGGTGAAACCCTGGGCCACTGAAGTGCAGTGCGCAAACTTAACCACCCGGCCACGGGGCCAGCCCCAAGGACTTTCTAATATGGGGTGCAACAGACTGAATGTTTGTGTCCTCCAAAAATTCGTATGTTGAAACCTAACCCCCAATGTGACGATGTTAGAAGGTGCGACCTTTGGGAGCTGATTAGGTCATGAGAGTGGAGCCTTTATGAATGAGATTAGTGCATTATAAAAGAGATCCCAGAGAGCTCCTTCATCCTCATCCCTTCTGCCATGTGAGGACACAGCAAGATGTCTGTCTGTGAACCAGGAGGCAAGCTCTCACCCACCAGACACTGAATCTGCTGGCGCCTTTAACTTGGACTTCCCAGCCTTCAAAACTGTGAGACGTAACTTCCTGTTGTTTATAAGCCACCTATTGTAAGGTATTTTTGTCATAGCAGCCCGAACAGAGTAAGACACAGAGTACGCAAACTTTTTCTGTAAAGAGCTAGATAGCAAATATTTTTTTATTTACTTATTATTATTTATTTATGGGCGATATGGCCTCTATTGCAACTGTTCAACTCTGCTGTGGTAGTGTGAGAGCAGCCATGGATAAAATATAAATGAATGGGTGTGGCAGTGTGTTCCAATTAAACTTTATTTATGGAGACTGAAATTTGGATTTCATATTATTTTCATGTGTCATGAAATATTCTTCCTTTAATTTTCCCTCCAACCATTTAAAATGTAAAAACCATGCTTAGCTTGCAGGCCATATAGAAATAGGCAGAGAGCTAAATTTAGTCCACAAGCCATAACTTATCAGCTTCTGTTCTAATAGCACACACTAGGGCTATAATCAAGATAAATTTAACCAAAATAGAAGATTCTATTAAATAGAATATCGTTATAATAATTGTCTAAAAAATTGTCTTTTCTCCAAAGAAGATATACAAATGGCCAACAAGCACATGAAAAGATGCTCAACATCATTAGTCATTAAGGAGATGCAATCAAAATCACAATGAGATACCACTTCTTATCTACTAGGATGGCTATAATAATAATACTAAAAGTGGAAAATAACAAGTGTTAGCAGAGATGCGGAAAAATGGGAACCCTTTACATTGCTGGTGGGAATGTAAAATGGTCCAGCTGTTATGGAAAAGAGTCTGGCAGTTCCTCAATAGTTAAACAGAATTACCATACAACCGAGCAATTCCACCCCTAGGTATACTAGTAAGATGAGAGTATATCTGATGGAGGAGAAAGCAATTCATTCATTGATTCAACAAACACTGAGTGCCACAGGTAATAATCTAGGTGCTGGAGAAACAGCAATGAACAAAACAAAGTCCTTGCTTTGTTCCTCATGGAACTAATCTTCTAGAGGGGGAGAAAAATAAATTAGAAAATGTCAAGTAGTGATAAGCACTATAGAAGAAAAGCAAATGAGGATAAAGAATAGAGACTGAGGGAAGGCAGGACATGGGGAATAGGGTGCTATTTCAGAAAGCGTGGTCAGAAGGATTTCTATGATGAGCTGGCATTTGAGTAGAGAACTGAATGAAATGAAGGAACAAGCCATGTAAATATCTGGGTGGGGAACATTTCAGACAAAGAGAACAGCAAGTGTGAAGGCAGGATTATGCTTCAGGTGTTCAGAGTAGTGAAGAGGCTGCTGTGGCTAGAATAGACGAGGGAGACAGAAGGTGATAGGAGATGAAGTCAGAGCAGTTGCCAGGAGCCAAATCATTCAGCATCTTGTAGACATTAGTAAGGATTTTTTAATTTTATTCTAAATGTGATAGAAAATCTTTGGAAAAATTTAAACACAGAAGTAATTAATGTTTTAGAAGGATCTCTCTGATTGCTGCGTAGAGAAAAGACTGCAGGGGCTTCCAGTGGAAGCAGGAAGACCAGTTAAGAAGTTATTGTAGTCACCTAGGCAAGAGATGGTAGTGGCTTGGACCATGGTGACAGCATGTAAAGGTGATGAGAAATGGTCAGTTTCTGGATCTACACTGTGACAGAGCTGATACGATTTGCTTATGGGTTGGATGTGGGATGTGAGAGAAGAGAGTCAAGGAAGATTCTAAGACTTTTGATTGACTAGAGGTGACCAGAAGTACTATTTCCCAAAATAAGTAAAAGCATGGAAACATTTGGGGGAAGCATGGAATATATTAAGTTTGGGACACCTATTGGACAGTCAAACAAAGACGTGGTGTAAGCAATAAGGTATGTAAGTCTGGAGTTCAGAAAAGACTGAGATAAGATATAAATTTAGGAGTCATCACTATAAAGACGATAATAAAAGCAATGAGAGACTGGTTGAGATTATCTAGGAATTGAATAGAGAGAGAAGAAAAGAGGTCTAAGAAGTGACCTCTGAGACTCATCGATAATTAAAAGTCAGGGAAGATAAAGAGGAATCAGTAAAAGAAACTCCAAAGTGGCCAGTGAGGTTGAAGGAAAACCAGGAAAGAGTGATGTTCCAGAAACCAAGTGAAGAAAGTACTTCAGGAAGCTTGAAGTAGTCTGTTCAAATGCTGCTGAGGTACAGTAAAATAGGGACTGAGAACTGACTGCTGGATTTGGCAACGTGACAGTCATTAGAAATCTGGACAAAAGCAGTTTCAGTTGAATAGCAGAAATGAAAACTTGATTGGAAAACCTGGTTGAGATAAGGATATGCTTTGAAGGAGCTTGTCTCTAAAGGGATCGGAAAAATGGAGTAGTAGCTGGATGGAAATATGAATGAAGGAAAGGGGAAAGGAATTTCTTTTAACATAGAACCTACGATGGCATGTTTGTATGCTGATGGAAATTATCTAACATAAAAGGTAAAATGTGATGATTGAAGAGTAAGGGGGATAACGGTAAGTGCTAAATCTATAAGTACACAAAAGGGGATGGGATTCTGTACACAAATGGAAGTCTTGGCCTTTTTCCATTGTAACAGGAGGAAAAGCAGAGTCTAGGGTTACAAATGGAGACTGACAGATTTGTTGGTGGGAAGATATGAAAGTTCTCCTCTAGGGGCAGGCCCCGTGGCCCAGTGGTTAAGTTTACGAGCTCCGCTTTGGCAGACCAGGGTTTCGCTGGTTCAGATCCTGAGCGCAGACATGGCACCCCTCATCAGGCCATGCTGAGGCGGCGTCCCACATGCCACAACTAGAAGGACCCACAACTAAAATATACAGCTATGTACTGGGGGGATTTGGGGAGAAAAAGCAGAAAAAAAATAAAAGAAGACTGACAACAGTTGTTAGCTCAGGTACCAATCTTTAAAAAAAAAAAAAGGAAAGTTAGTTCTTGTCTAGCTGCTTCTATTTTCTCAGAAAAATAAGAAACAAGGTCATAGCTGAGAATGAAAAGAGGAAGGGTGTTGGAAGTTGGAGCAGAGAGAAGATACGATAGAGTGGCTTTGGAAAATGGGGAGAGTACTGACTAGGAAAGTATTACAGGGTTGATGGCAACACTGGGAGCCCATGTGAATTTAAAGTGAGACCAGTCATTTGAAAAGTACTTAACAGTAATAAGCATAGGAATAATAAGTATTATGAAAAGAATAACTATTGCTAAAATTCTATTGCTACCATGTACTCACTACTTACTATGTACGGGGCATACTAAGCCAGTTATATGTTTTATATCATTATTATTTTCACTTTACAAGTGAAGAAACTCAGGCTCAGTAAATATGTTAAAGGTTACCACAGTAAATGGCAGAATCCAGATTCTAATTTAGGTTTTTCTAATACCAAAAGCTTTCTTTCCATCTACTAGGCCATACTGCCTCTAAAAGATAGTATAAATCTTATATTGACTTTGGTTAAAGTCTTTTAATGCCACAGGACTGTATATATAGCCACATTTTCATAGACCAACTGTTAGGCTAAGTTCTATCAAGGAAGAATAATTTGCAACTTCATGAATAGTATTTCTGCTTACACTTTGATTACAAAAGTTAACTTTTTAGCAAAGAGGTTCTAGCTTAAGCATAAGTCATTTGCTCCCTGACCTATTAAAATGAAAATGTAATTAGATGTCATAATAATGCCAGTATTTCACAACTCTTCTGTTTCACAGCAGGAAGTCAAGGTCAGTTAACACTCATCTATCAATACTACTGACCGAAGGATAAGGCTTTTCTTAGGGAAAAAAACAATTAAAAAAAGAGGAAGAGTTAACAAAGATAATTAATGTGCTAATTATTTTATCAGTTACACTTACAAGCATAATATGTAGTAAAAGAGAGGAAATTATTATTTTAACAGCAGGCACCAGAGTTCCTCTTGGAGAGGCGACCGTCTTTGTTGAGGAATATATCTTGACAGGTTGTTTTGGCTGGGGAAGATGAAGCCTCAAGGACGTTAGGAAATAGAAGAGATACCTAACCTTCCCTGCCTAAGCAAGACACAGAATTCAGGGCCTGGGATAAGAAGAGAAAGAAAAGTGACCAGAAAAAAGAAGGGACGGTGCTAGTACATGGGAAGTGGGCAACAAGGCAGGAGGCTATATTGACTAACGACAAGGCAAGGGGACAAAGTGGTAAAGTGACTAAAGGCCTTTTAAAAAGAAGGATGGCTAATATTCTATTTTAAATTATTTGCAATATCTTAAATACAAACCCCTTCTACCTCTCCAAACCTTCAGAAAAGTGTGCTATACACACACACGCCTACTGTAAAAGCTTGGGGGAAGGGAGAAATCAAAGGAAGCAGCCTAAGTTCTGCATCGGATCTGGCATGGAGCAGACCAGAGAGGACAGCTTTAGGAAGTGAGAAATGGATGAATATGGAATTAAACAGAAGCAGAAACTCAAAAACAAAAGCCAGTGTAAGCCCTAGAAATTCTCAGAAATCTTGGAAAAGCATTTTTGGCATAGAATAAAGTTAGCTTGAGTCAATCATATCTAAACCTCAAAAGCCAGGTTAATATCTCAGATGCAAATATTTTTTTTAAAACATTCTTTAAATTGCTCATTCCTATTATCTTGAGGCTTTTATATTCACACTATAGAACACATTAAAATATTTAAACTATTTTTAGTATTTTTGGATTTTTTTCAATTTGAAAAATCTAGAAAAATACAAAAAGGGAGTGAAAATCTCCCATAATTCCACCATTATGTACATTCATACACAAATTGAGAAGTAAAAAAATACCTCACTACATCTCCAATCTACTTTCCCACTGCAATAACATGTATCAGTTTTATCACATAAGTCCAGATTTGTTTCTATAATTATACGTTATATACTTTTCCTTTTTTCTTTCTAGAGAGGGAGTTGTCCTTGACTATTGTGCTGCATACTTGCTTCATTCACTTAACACATTATGAACACTTACTATCTTTCCAGGTAACATATCAAGTTACTTTACTTTCTTAAATGTTGCATAGTATTTCATTACATGAATTTATCATAATTTACCTAGTTCCCTATTGTCAGGCATTTATGCCTTTTCCAAATTTTTGCTATCATAAATAACATTATAGTGAACTCTGTAGGAGAGATTCCTAGGAGTGGAATTCCTGAGTCAAAGCACATGAGCATTTTAGTTATTTACAAATAATGCCAAATTGCCCTCCAAAATGCTATAAAAATTTACTGGTCAATTACAGAGTATAGGAGATTCCTTTTTCCCTACACCTTTATCAAATCTGGATTTATCAAATAGTTTTAAGTTGTGCTAATCAAATTGGCAAAAAAATTTTTCTTGGTTGATTTAATTTGCATTTCTCTGATTACTGATTTCTCTGAGGGGTTCAACATCTTTCTACATGCTTACTGGTCGTTTGTATTTCTTCTTCTGAACTGCATATTAATATCATTTTATTTTTAGTGGGTTGCCTTTTTCTTATTGATTTGTACGAGCTTTTATGTGTTATGAATACAATGCTTTATATTTTGTTTTGTAAATATTTTCTCTGAGTCCATGTAACAGGGACTTCTAGTTGTCTCCTAATATTTATTCTTCCTTTAAATCATCGTATAATTTAAATAAGCAAATGGCATGTGGGACACTGCCTCAGCATGGCCTGATGAGTGGTGCCACATCCGCACCCAGGATCCGAACCGGGAAAACCCTGGGCCACTGAAGCGCAGCACACAAACTTAACCACTCGGCCAAGGGCCGGCCCCCAATTGATTTTTGTATATTAATCTTATGTCTTGCAACCTTGCTAAATTCATTTGTTCTAGTAGTTATTTTGTAGATTCCCTACATTTTTTTACATAAATAATCATACCATCTGTAAATACAGTTTTACTTCTTCCTTCCCAATCTTTATGCCTTTTCTTTCTTTTTCTTGCCTGTTGTAATAGCTAGGCCTGCCAGGACAATATTGATATAAGAGGTGAAAGTGGGCATTCTTACCTTGTTCCCAGTCTCTGGGGTAAACAGTTTAGTCTTTCACCATTGATTATGATCTTCACTACACATATTTTATAGATGCTCTTTTCAGTTTGAGGAATTTTCTACCATTCCTACTTTGTTGAGAGTTTTTATTATGAATGAGTGCTGAATTTTGTCAAGTGCTTTCCCTGCATCTGCTGAAATCATTGTAGAGTTTTTTTCCTTTATTCTGTTAATATGGTGAAGAACATTGTTTAACATTTGAAAATCAATCAAGCCTTGCATCCCTGAGACAAACTCTACTTGGTTGTGGTGTATTACCTTTTTTACATATTGCTGGATTCAATTTACTACTATTTAGTCAACGATTTTTGCATCTATATTCATGAGGATTACTGGTCTGTAATCTTCTTTTCTTCTTTTGAGGACAGTTTTTGATAACCAATTCAACTTTTTGTGCGTGTGTGTAAGGAAGATGGGCCCTGAGCTAACATCTGTGCCAATCTTCCTCTATTTTATGTGGGATGCTGCCACAGTGTGGCTTGAGGAGCAGTGTTAGGTCCACGCCCAGGATCCAAACCAGCGAACCCCAGGCCACCGAAGTGGAGTGTGTGAACTTAACCCACTACACCACCGGGCTGGCCCCTTAACTTCTTTAATAGACGTAGGGCTATTCATTTGGTTCTTATTTTGTGAATTTTGGCAAGTTGTGTTTTTCAAGAAATGAGTCTATTCCATTTATTTAATATTTGTTGTGTTCATTGACATAAGATCGTCCATAATATTCTCTTGTTATCCTTTTAATATCCATAGACATTGAGATAATAGATATAATAGATAATATCTATAGATTCTGAGGTGACAATCTCTTTTTCATTGTTGATAGTTATGACTTGTGTTCTCTCTTTTCTTGATCAGTTTAGCTAGAGGTTTGTCAACTTTGCTCATCTTTTCAAAGAGCCAGTTTTATATGTGTTAATTTTCTCAATTGTCTATTTTCTATTTCATTGATTTCTACTCTTATTTTTATTATTTCTTTCCTTATCTTTTACTTTGAGTTTCCTTTCCTCTTCTTCTTCTATTTCTTATGGTGAAACCTCAGGTCATTGATTTTAGACCTTATTTCTTTTCTAATATTAGCATTTAAAGCTATACATTTCATTCTAATTCTGCTTTAGCTTCAGCCCATAAACTTTGATGTTGTATTTTCATTGTCACTCAGTTTAAAACATTTTCTAATTTTCCCTGTGATTTTTGTCTTTGATTCATGAATTATTTAGAAGTATGTCACTTTATTTTCAGCTATTTGAGGTTGTCCTAGTTAATCTACTGTTACTGATTTCTAACTTAATTCTGTTGTATTCAGAGAATATACTTTGGATGATTTCAATTCTTTTCAATTTATTGAGACTTGTTTTATGGCCCAGGATATCACCTATCTCAGCAAATGTACTACGTGCACTTGAAAATAATGTATATGCTGCAGTTGTTGGATGCCAGTTAGTTCAGGGTGGTTGATTATGTTGTTCAGATCATCTAAGTCTTTACTGATATTTGGTCTAATTATTCTATCAATTTCTAAGATAGAGGTGTTAAAAATCCTACTATATTGCAGAATTGTCTGTTTCTCCCTTTAATTTCTGTCAATTTTTGCTTCATGTATTTTGAGGGTCTATCTTTACATAAAAACACATTTATATTTGATATGTCTCCCTGATGAATTGTTCATCATTATGAAGTGGTCCTCTTTTTTTTTTTTTTTTTTTTTGGTGAGGAAAATTGGCCCCGAGCTAACATCTGCTGCCAATCTTCCTCTTTTTGCTTGAAGAAGATAGTCACTGAGCTAACATCTGTGCCAATCTTCCTCTATTTTATGTGGGGTGCCACCACAGTGTGGCTTGATGAGCAGTGCTAGGTCTGCACCTGGGATCCGAAACTGTGAACCCCAGGCCACTGAAGCAGAAAATGCAAACTTAACCACTATGCCACCAGGCTAGTCACAGGTGAAGTGGCCCTCTTTATAATACTCTTTGTCTGAAAGTCTATTTTATCTGATATTAATAAAAACCATACCAGCCTTCTCATCCTTCATTTTTGCATGTTATATCTTTTTCCATCCACTTAAGTGTCAACCTACACGTTCCCTATAGCCAGCCTAATAGGAGGAGTTTTATCTACTCTAGCAATCTCTGCCTTTGAACTGGAATTTTTAAGACCTTTTACAGGCATACCTTGGAGATATTGTGGATTTGGTTCCAGACCACTGCAATAAAGCAAGTTACACAAATTTTTTGGTTTCCCAGTGCATATAAAAGTTATGTCTACACTACACTGTAGTCTAGTAAGTGTGAAATAGTATTATGTTTAAAAAAAGTATTATATATCCCTTAGTTAAAAAATACTTTATTGTGGGGCTGGCCTGGTGGTGCAGTGGTTAAGTTTGCACGTTCTGCTTTGGTGGCCCAGGGTTTGCCAGTTTGGACCCCGGGTGCAGACCCACACACCACCCATTGAGCCATGCTGTGGCAGGCGTCCTACATATAAAGTAGAGGAAGATGGGCACGGATATTAGCTCAGGGCCAGCCTTCCTCAGCAAAAAGAAGAGGACTGGCAGAAGATGTTAGCTCGGGGCCAATCTTCCTCAAAAAAAACAAAAAACTTTATTGCTAAAAAATGCTAAACATCAACTGAGCCTTCAGTGATTTATAATCTTTTTGCTGGTGGAGGGTCTTGTAAAAAATGCAATATCTGCAAAGTACAATAAAACAATGTGCAATTAAACAAGGCACACCTGTATATATCATAATTGTATTGGTTGAATTTGGGTCAACCATTTTATTATTTGTTTTTTCTTTGTTTTATTTTTCATTCATTTCTTCTCCCTTTCCAACATTCTTTTGATTATTTCTATCGTGTTGGTGATTACCCTAGAAACTACATGTATCCTTGATCCCTCAAAAATCGTATTAATCAATACCTTTACTGTAGTTTCCTTCTGCCTAAAGAACACTCTGCAGAGTTTCCTTTAGTGCTGATCTGCTGTGGCACATGCTCTCAATTTTGTGTTTACCTGAAATTGTCTTCATTTTGCCTTCATTCTTAATGGATCTTTTTGCCGGGCAGAGATTTCTAGGATTGCAGTTTTCTTTCACAGTATATTGAAAATGTGATTCCACTCTTTTCTCACTTCCATAGTTGCTCAGAAGTAAGCTATTAGTCTAACTCAGCAGTCAGCAAATTGTGACCTCTGGATCAAATTGGGCCCAGCATGTGTTTTTGTAAAGTTTTAATGGAACATAGCCACAACCATTCATTTATATATTTATGTATTCTCTATGGTTGCTTTTGTGCTACAATGGCAGAATTGAGTGGTTAAACAGAGATCATATGGTATTGGCATAAAGACAAATAGACCAATGGACTAGAATAGAGAGACCCAGAAATAAACCCTCACATATATGATCAGATGGACGATTTTTGGCAAGGATGCCAAGACCATTCAATGGGGAAAGGATAGACTTTTCAACAAATGGCGCTGGTAAACTGGATATCCACATGCAAAAGAATGAAGTTGGACCCTTATCGTATGCCATATCCAAAAATTAACTCAAAATGGATTAAAGACCTCAATGTAAGACGTAAAACTATAAAATACCTGGAGGAAAACACAGTGGGAAAATTTCATGGCATTGGACTTGGCAATGATTTCTTGGATATGACACTAACAGCATAGGGAACAAAAGCAAAAATAGACAAATGGCACCCTGTCAAACTTAAAAATTTCTGTGCATCAAAAGACACGATCAACAAAGTGATTTTGAGTAAAATATTAGCTCCATTAATTACTGTGTGACCTTGAACAAGTTACTTATCCTCTCCAAGCCTAAGTTTCCTGATCTTTAAAATGATGACAATAGCACTTTCATCAAGATTGTTGTATGGCATAAAAATAAGTATGCAGTAAATATTAGTTCCTGTCCTTTTCTAAATTGCCTTCAAAGTCTATGCCATTGTTTTAAACATCTTCAGTGGTGAGAAGTCTTAATCTTTGATCATGATTGAATCACATACTCAACTAAAAGTTTTAGACTGTTAAAACTAAATTTAATGAATAAGATGAGTGATCAAGATAGTTTTTACTCTGAAAGGTGTTTTGCAGAAAGAACCCTATGAGTCTGAGCAACACCTTGATCACATCACTACTAGTTTACTTTTTGGAGAAATTCTCACAAAAGTTCTCAACATTTTTCAAATTTTATAAGTTACAATGATTGTTTGACCCGACTGATTATTTCTACCTGAACTGCATGCCACTGACATGCACATAATTTGAGAATATTAAAGTTGTCCACTGGACACTTTGATGACTTGCTTTTGGATCATATAAGAAACATGTTTTATTAGATATCACTATTGTCTTTAAAACATGATTTTGTCCAATTTCCCTAGAAAGAGTAGAACCAACTATATGTGCCAAAACAATCACTAATTCTGGGCTCCTACAAACCACAAGAAAAACAATCCCATTGATACAGAGTCATACTTTACAGCATCTTTATAACGAGCTCAGGATAATGTCTTTAATGTCCATCTAATTTTTTCCTGCCACAATGTAAGTACATTCCCTCTTGTCCCATAGTCTGTTAATAAGAGAACAAGCACATCTATAATTACAAAGTCTTTGGCATCTGAAGCAGTTATTAAGTGACCCTTCATCTTTGCCTTCTCCAAATTAACCCAAATACTTTTGCTTTTACTTAATATGTTCTATCTTTTCCAAAACCCAAATTCTTACATGCAATATTAGGAAAATAACTTTTACATACTTTACAAGGATAATTAAGAAAAAACATAGAGTTAAAATTACAGTTATGTAAAACAGCAATATGATAAGTATAATACAATTACGAATAATAAATGAAAACCCAGAAAAACTGTTGTTCATATATTAGTTCTACACCACGGTTCTACTTCTAGCATTCCAGAGCACAATAATCCTTACCAGGGGACTTTCCTTGCTGTGAGTTGCTTCTTCGCTCTCTGTATCTGGCTGGAGTGGATAAACCTGTGTCTTTACTAGGCTTGCTAGCAGGCCCCATTTCTGAAATTAGGAATCCCATCTGTTCTGAAGGCAAGATATTCTCAGGTGGATTGGTCTGGCATTTTATACTGGCATCCACCTAAAATATTAAACCCACTCATTATTCTGAATTTCCCCAAAATATCTACTAAAAGTTAAGATATTTTATGAGAGGAGTTCTATTATAGAAACATGATCTAACAAACATGCTTGTAAGGCTTTTCATCCTTATGAATGATACTATCTTTGATTTTGCTGAGCTAATCTCTATATTTGGTAGTAAGATGTATATATCCCCATATGCAAACCATTGAAATGTACATGGAGCTAAAACATTTACTTATGATCAGAGGAAGATTCACCATGAAGCTTGGTGATTTTTTTTTCTTTTGGTAAAATTCACACACAGAAAAATTTACAATTGGTTAGACCCCTATCTTCTTCCACTCCAACATCCCTTCCACCAGATTTCCCCTCCTGCTGGTGATATTGGAATGGCCATAGGCCATCCTGTTGGATGATGTCAGTGGGGCTGTGGACACTTTATTCTACTAATTTTGTATTCTTTGTCTTAAAAAGACCATCAAAATTGCATAACTACAGCCTTATAAAACCATATCTGCCCTGCTTATGAGATATGAGTTTCTTTCTTGAAGTTCCTAAGTTTCCTTTGGAATGTCAAATCTCTTCAACAAGGTGACCAACTTCTGAAATACCCTATTTCTTGATGAATTTATTTTAAAATACACTATATAATAAAATAAAGCTAGAAGTTAAAAACATAGCTTTCAAAAGTTGTGATGTTCAAATATATTTTTTAAAGACTAAGTAATCGTGTGAATGCAATTTTAAGGTATGAAATTGAATGTTTTGGATGTGACTCTGAAGGAACAAATTCAAATTCTATGTTCTTTTCAGAAGCTTATTTGACATATAACAGGTCTATCTTTGGGTCTATTGAATTTATAATATTATTTTAACATATAATATACTGGTTCTTAACAGTTGGTCTCAAAAAGAAAATGAGGTGACAGAAACCTTAAGACATTAGGATCTAAAATTAGTGCCAAAAAAGAATGCATTAAAAAGAAAACTGCCAAAAAGTTATCTTCTGGATCTCTAACAATAAAGATATTTTCAGTTCCATTAGAGAAAAAAAATCCAAAATGAAAAAATATATGTATCAGACTAAGATCAAGAAAAAAAATTAAAAGTAGACAAAAAATACTTATCAATTCACAAAAAGTGATTTTAATTTGGATGCACTTTTATTCGGAATCAAAGTTTATTCATTTTCTGGTCATAAACTATCAGCAATAAAGGAATTATTCTCTACCTTCAGAATACATCTCTCAAACTAGAGTCAGAGTTCTGCTTTAGGAATGCAGCCATTAGTAAGAAAATTCAATCACAGCATGCTCACAAGTCAAATTAGAATTCAATAATGCTCTAAGAAAGTAAGAAAAGACCTCCAACCATCTCCTTACGTCCATGCCACAAACGGCTAGAAAAGTCCTGATGTTATCTGGGAGATAAACCACCCCTCCTGAGTAGTGGAATTTAATCAGCTAGGCACACCCAGTCCATCCAAATTAAGACAGGAGGGATGCTCACGGGATGCTTTTAACATGAAAATAAGTCTTACACCACAATGCTCAGACTGCCTCTCTAGAGGTTGACTTCAGACAGTAACATAATGAAAGGATGCCTGGGAGTTAACGTTACCTCTTTCTGAATCTTTTGTGCAGAACCACTGGAGCATGAACCTTCTGGAAAGCATAATGAACTGGTATTAAACCCAAATAAAATCTGGACAAACTCGCCACTAGAACAGTCTTTAGCAAGAAGCACTATGTACTTTGAGCTTTATTAGGATTTTTTTTCTTTGCCCCTTACCTGGTGTGTGCTGAACGGTAGCCCTTCCTGCACAAATACTACTGAAGTTGGAGATGGATTATGACTTAGCTGCTCCTTCAATTTGACACGAGCTTGTTGGATACCTGCAGATTCCTGCATTGTAGTATTTTCAACAGGCTGAGCTGTGTGGATGGTATAGATGTACTCAGGTGACTGTGGTAGAGAGCAGGTAATTGCTTGTTCTGTTCCGACCACAAAAGACGTAATATCTGAGCCTACAGGAGTAAGTGGCTCCAGCTGGCTAGCCTGACTTGTGGACGATGGATTGCTGTTGTTTGAATTAGTTAGAATATGTTGGCCTCTGTTAGACTGAGATGTTGGGCACTGATTCTCAACAGGCTCCACCTTTACCATCTCCAATTTAGGGGAGGAATGCAATTCATCTACTATCTGAAAAACAGCCTCTAGGTTTACTTCTGTCTTTTTATTTTCATCAGTAGCACTGCAAGGCCAATTAGAAGGCAGAAATTCAACTGGATAGGAGGATTGCATTGGAGGATTCTGGGAAAAGAGAAAATAGGACTGTTTGGATAGAAAACCAAATATGAGATTAAGGAGGAAAGCAACAACATTTAGGCTGATGAACACTAAACATAAATAGATTAAACTTAAAGTTCACTAAAAAAACTTGAAAGCCAATCAACTTTTCAGCAGTGGTAGCTTCAATTCCATCGTTAACATTTACTTAGCAACTATTACATGTCGACCTCTATGCTAAGTTTAACACTGGAATGGACCAATAATTCTCAGGGTTAAAGTATACAAAATCAAAAAGCTATAGTACCCAAATAGCTATTTGCTGAGAAAATGTCTATATACCACATTCTTCCATAAAGGTTGACAGACAAAAACATCACTTGTATCTATCATAGACTGTTTTAGGAATGTAGTAAGGAAATTTCAAACACAGGATGCTCACAAGTCCACCAATGCTTCTATAGATTCAGGGGGAGGTACTGATATTCTGTTCCAAATGATCTGGGAAAAAATGGATGGAATATGGAATGTCCTTTGGTTCCTGAGATTGTTTCTTTTTAATAATAAAACAATAGGTTAAAAATAGCTGTCACTTTTAAATTGATACTTTAAGATGTATTTTCTTATACATAGTACTTTGCACAGAGTAGACACTCAATTACGTGTTTTGTGATCAATGATCTCAGGCTACGAATATAAAATACTGAAAAGTAATGATTAAATAAAACATGTAATGAGTTGATGCTGCCAAATGCAGAGCTTTGCACAGAGTAGGCATTCAGTAAATGTTTGTTGATTATCTCAGATTATAAACATAAAATACAGAAGAGTTATGATTCAATAAAACACGTAGTGAGTTGATGTTGCCAAACACACTACAAAGATTGTGTCAATATTCTGAAGGACACTAACGCCAAACAATGTAAATTCAAATGGTTTAAGCATCAAGCTACTTTACCATAGCACCATTTATTGAGTTCTTACCACGTGCCAAGCACATGTAAAGTGTTTTACACACATTATTTCATTTATTCCTCATAAGAGGCCTACAAAATGTGATAATCTCCATTTCCACATGAAGAAACTGCAGTTCAAAGAAACTTCATAATTTATGCCAAGTCGTGATGAAATAACTGACAGAGTCAGGTTTCAAACCCAGGTTTGCCCGACTCCAGAGTTCTTCTCTTCACCATCACAATACACTGACCAACCATGCACACTCTCACCAACACCTACAGCGCAACTAAACTAAACTGCATTTATTTCCAGAATGGCATCTGAAATACTTTCACTTTTTTCCCACTTTAAAATTTTATGTCTACTTATCTCTATTTTCCTATAATGAACATGTTTTGTCTTTGTAGTAAGGAAAGGTCTTTAAAGATGTTTTAAATGATTTATTTAAAACATAAACATAATCAAGATATAAATACTGTCTGAGTACCTCCAGTATGATCCAGGTGAGAGAGTGTCTGGATCCACAAACGAGAGCACCTAATCTGTGGGATAGATGTGTCCCCCTAGTGAAGATGAACAGACTGCACTATCATGCTTGATGATATCTGCCACTAAAAATCCTGGGCGCGGACATGTCCCCTTGCTCTGAATCTGTACTCTTCAAACAACCATCTGATCATCATTTGACTTTCTATATAGATTTTCTCAAAAAAAAAAAAGGAACATTATTTTGAGTATTGGAATACCACTAGTAAGATATTCTTTTATGAACAGAAATCATTTACATGGTATCAGAGGCAAACCATAATTCCAATCTTTAAACAATCATAGCGTAAAAACACAAAGCATGGAATTTAATCTTATCCTAGAAATAGCAGTTTGAAACATTAAATCAAAGCAACTGTTTCCTAATAAATAATGAGAAGATAATAGAAGTACAGGGTTCACAACATGGGGGCTAAAGGGAACCACCCCTTAAATTTCTCATTTTTGATATCACTTTTCCTTTAAAAAAAATAGTAATTATCTGTCATTGGGTGACTTACATACTTTTGGAGTTCATCTGGTATTAATTTTACCATGGAAGAGCCTAGAACAGCACTGTTCAAACTAACATTCAGCAATGATGGAAATGTTCTCTATCTGTGCTGTCCAATTTGGTACCACTAGCCATATGAGCTTATAGAGCACTTGAAATGTGGCTAGTATGACTGAGAAATGAACTTTAAATTTTATTTTAATTAAATTTAAATAGCCACACATGTCTAGTGCCTATTGTATTGGACAGTGCAGGCCTAGAAGAATCCTCAGACATCATTTATATCAACTCTCTTTCTTTAGAATTGAGAAAACTGAGGGCATAATCCACAGTTCACTTCTGGCTACTCATTAAGAAAAAATTATATTTTGAAATTCTTCAAGGCCAATAATATTGCACCTGATGCACAGAGTATGTCCATTGTTCTAAGACTCTTACCTGGAAGTAGTTGCAGTGTGCATAGGAGGAGGCAGTGGGAGTGACACAACTACTGAGAGCATCCATGTGGGTAGAAGGAGAGCAGCACTGTAGCACAGCTGGAACAAATTCAAACATAGAAAAGTCATCAACCAAAATAAACCTCTACAGCATTCAAGACTCTCCCCTCTTTCAACTTAGAAAGAAAAATTCCAAGAGCTTCCCTTTGTGGGTGCAAGAAAATGACTTTAGTCCAATTAGATGCTTTAGTCCAAATAATAGATGCTATTATTTGTTGAAAACAACAGGGTAATAATTTTAAGTCATTTAAGAGGGTCACGTTTACTTTTAGAAATGATTTCTTTAGCACCTAACCATTGTTACCTTTCCTTTTTTTAAAAAGATTTTATTTTTCCTTTTTCTCCCAAAGCCCCCAGGTACATAGTTGTGTATTTTTAGTTATGGGTCCTTCTAGTTGTGGCATGTGGGATGCCGCCTCAGTGTGGCCTGATGAGCGGTGCCATGTCCGCGCCCAGGATTTGAGCCAGCGAAACCCTGGGCCGCTGCAGTGGAGCGCACGAACTTAACCCCTCGGCCACAGGGCTGGCCCCCCATTGTTACCTTTCTAACCAAACATTTATTCTTATTGAAAGTAATTTCCCTTTGCAGAAAATATCAGAACAAATTCGGAATTCCAAAAAAATTGTTTCAATCATTTTAATAGTAACAAACATTTGGAGGAGGCTGTGTTTTGGGATAAAATAAGTATGAAATACTCTCCAAACATTCCTACCATTACACAATGCGTCCAGTGAAACCTGTGCAAAAAATGTTTTAACTAAGTGGTTAGGCGTTCAGATCCTAGAGCCAGACTACCTGGCTTTGGAGCCCAGATGCAAAATTTTAATAGCTGTGTATAAACCTAAGCAAGGTTAAGCGATTTGGGCTGCAGTTTCTGCATTGTATTAGAATGGAGATAACAGTACCTCCTTAATATGTTTGTTGTGAGGAATGAATGAGTTAATATGCATAAAAGCACTCAGAATAGTACTGGCATACAGTAAGCAATCAATACATAAATAGCTACCATGCTATTATTTTAACTAACAAAGAAATACATTTTCCAAACTTTATAGTTAGGATACAATGAAAAGATAGAACTCTTTGTACTGGGATAGTTATACTCACAATGCAGTCTTAATAATAGGTTAACTCTCCTCTTTTCCAGAGACTCTCCAGACAAATGAGAATCCGTTATAACATCACACCTTTAGATTACACAGAGGGTGGTATATATCTAGCACCTACCATGTTCCAGGCACAGTACCAGGTGCTTTGCATATATTGCCTCATTCAATCCAAACAACAATTGAATGAAGTATTAACATAAAGCTCAGAGATGTTAAGATAATTTGCCAAAAAGTCACAAAGCTATTAGCAACAGAGGCAGTAAACAAACTCCAAAGCACATGTTCTTTAATAGACCCCAATACTTCCTTAATCCTTCCTTCTTCCTAAAACATCACATTTGAATTTTACTAGAACTCTATTTCCTGAGTATCTTTAAGGTGTCTTCATTAGGAGGTGGCAACTTTCTCTTTTTATGTCCACATTTTTCATGTTTTGAGTGTGCTAACATATTAAATAATCTCATTCTGTAATCCTTTGAAAGCAAACTAGCCTAAAGATTGTAAAAATTCACTGAAATACTTCCCTATTTCTCTATTGACTACTGATTTTTAAAATGGCAGAAGTTCATAAAGGTATACTAGAAATAAAGATTTTCTTATTATATCATGTGCAATTTAAGGCATTACATTTTCCACATGGAAGGAAAAATGTGAAATAGTGGACAGAATTATAGTTCAGATACAAAGATAAGGCTTGGTGTTTTCTGAATTATATCATTTTAATATTCCAGTGACTAAAAAAGCCAGATATTACTAAGATGGCAACATAAAATTCAAGCTCTTGTCACTTCCAATATAGGTTAGGCAAACAAGTGCTTACACTTTATCCTTGCAGATTATTCAAATATACTATTAAAATGTCTTGGATTTGAATTTGGTTCACAAATATCCTGGGAAATAAGCTAAATCCAAAAAGCAAAACACCAAAATGGGGTCTGCAGGGTTTGCCAAAACTCTGAAAAAAAAACTAGGACTTTTTTCTAGAGTTTTAACAGCTAAGGAAAACCTAGCCCCCTAGCGGCAGGAAAAGTCTGTCAGGAGCTGCAGGTTTTCACCCATCAGGGCACTATAAAACAGTGTTTTATTACAAATAAATCACCGAAAGATATTAGCTTTATTTTTCTGATACGGCTATGTTCTGACTTCACTGGGTATACATTTTGAATAGTTGGTAAAAACAACAGAGAATGTATTAATGTATAGTCAATAGCTGATTTGGTATCTAAGGAAATAGCAAAATAGTGAACATCCTTTAAAGAGTCCAGTAACATATGGAAAGTAGAAAGGTACCTGCATGAAGAAAGGGAGGACTTGAACAGATAATCCAAAAAGATTCCTCAATGGCTATTTCCTTACCAGTGCAGTCCTACTTTGTACAGTCAACAAAATAGAATAAAGCCAGCATTAGTGAGCTTACTGAATATGAAAACCTGGCTGGTGTGTATTATGAAAGCTTTGTGAGAGCACTAACATTTATAAAACAGTTTATCACCACATCCTAAGACACATTCATCTGCGTACAGATTTTCCAGTGTGTTCCTGAAGGCAGTGTTCACTTAAGGTATTAAATTGCATGTAGAATAAAAATTATGGACAGAATTCTATTTCAGATATAAATATGAGTTGATATTTTTAAAAACAATTCTGGTAATCAAAAAATACAGGATTACTAAACATTATCTCAAGGTAAAAATTTTCATTTCCACTACAGATTAGGAAAACAAGTTCACACACTTAATCCTGTGGAGGTAATATAAATATATAATTTAAATGTTTTGGACTTGAATCTACTCCAGAGTAGTACAGTGTCAACAGTGAGAAGATGCCCAATATAAATACTCAAAAGGGAAAACATCCTAATAGCAAATTTAATTTCAAGATAAGTTACTGTAGCAACTAGAACCCCAACATCTCTTCATGTATAGTGAGGTAAAGAAAAGATCTTCTGAATGTATACACCCAAAAAGCAAAAGCAGAACAGATATTTGTGCATCCACGTTCAGAGCAGTATTATTCACAATAATCTAAAGGTGGAAGCAACCCAGTGTCTATCAACAGGTGAATGGATAAACCAAATGTGGTACATACATACAGTAGAAAATTATTCAGCATTAAGAAGAAAATTTTGACACATGCTGCACTATCAATGAACCTTGAAGATATTACGCTAAGTGAAATAAGCCAATCAATAAAGGATAAATATTGTATAATTCTTCTTATATGAGGTTCTACAGTCGTCAAATTCCTCAAGACAGAAAGTAGAATTGTGGTTGCCAGGAGCTGGGGGGAAAGGGGAATGTGAAGTTAGTGCTTAATGGGTACGGAGTTTCAGTTGGGGAAGATGAAAAAGTTCTGGAGACAAATGGTGGTGATGCCAGTACAATGTGAATGTATTTAATACCACAGAACTGTACACTTAAAAATGGTTAAAATGGTAGAGTCTATGTTATACATATTTCACCTCAACAAAAACAAAGGCAAATATAATTTTGCTTTTGCGGAGTTTCTTCTGGTAGCTAAAGAAAATTCCTGGTGTATCTATGCCAAACCCCTCTTTCCATAAGAACAAAATCAAGCCTTTTCAGAGAAACTGACAAAACAGGCTACTTGAGCACAAGAGTAACAGCATTTGAAAGCTCTTATAAATCCAGATCCTATATTTGTTTATGTACATTATGTAGGATTAGAAGCCTAAAGATCAAACCTTTAGAATTTAAATGTACCTTAAAACAATAATAAGCAATCCTTTTGGCCTGAGTCAATTCAGAAAAATTGTTAAATGATACTATATTTTTCAGTAAAAAATAAAAATACCATATGTTACCTTGGGGGGAAGTGTATATTCTTACAAATTATTTAGCCTTTCAAGTGTTATATCTAGGCTCATTTGTAAGACAGCTTTTAAAATATTTTATCTTTTATATGTAAATAGTTTTAAATTTTATAAAGTCCATTGACATACATTAATTCATTTAATCCTTTACCCAAACTATTATCATCACTTTATAGAAAGAGAAATTGAGGCTGAGTAACATGAAATAATCCACCGAAGGTCACGTCAGATGATTAACTGCAAAGCTGAGACTAAAATTATTTCATTCTATTCAATAAATTGTTTCCTAAGGGCCCATCAGAGCCAAGAAGTATGCTAGGTGTAGGGGGATGCAGAAATGAATGAGAGGCAGCCCCACTCCTCGGAGGCTCCAGCTGAACCTCCCCCTCCAGCAGCTGGAGCATGTTGAGTCAATAACCCAGGGCAGTCCCACTCCCTCCAGCAACACAGAATGGTAGGCCTCTCCACCAATCTCTGTTGTCTGCTCTATCTGGGAATAACTAACTCTGGGGAAGAGATATACCAGGAAAGAGTCTCTCAAAAGAAAAACAAAACAAAACAAAAAGTCCCTCTTTGTACGAGAGGCAGGCAGGCAGCAGAGCACAGTGGCCAAAATAAACGACGCGCATCAGTTTGTCTGGGTCTGTTCCCTAGGCCTGCCTTGGTTGCCTAATCTATAAAATAAGAAAAATTACATCCTCTATCTTATAATGTGAGGATTAAATGAATTAATATTTGAAAAGTACTCAGGACAGATCACAGTGATTGCTATATAAATATTTGTTAAATAAAATATGAGATGAAGGACAGCTACAAATTGCTAATCATTGCTTTGAGCTTAAAATGTAACTAAAAAAAGGCAAAGTAGATTTTGAGTCAATTCAGCATTATAACATTAGTCAAAAGAAAACAATTCCTCAATACAGTACTCTTTATATACATGAATATGAATATATGAATATTCTTATGTATGTTCAGACATAGAGAATGAATACAACAAAAAAGTCTAAAATGAATTTTTTCATAAAAAAGGGAAATTACTTATAGGAGCATACTGCAAAAATAATATCAAAGGAAAACAACTGAATTCAAGATAAGGCAAGACTAAAGAGTCAACTAATACTGGATCTATAACATTTTGTCCTTGAAGGAATGATAAGAATGGAAAAAATGTAAATGAGCTAGGCAGTGAAAGGAAAGAAATGATTCAGATGAGTCATTTTATGAGTCATTCTGATAACAATTTTTTAGTCTCAATGTTTGGCTCTACTAGAGAATTAGTAATTTATGAAATACTACAAAATTCAAAATTTACTGGGTTTATTATTTGAAGGCCAGAACCAAGTTTATTTTCAATATAACTAATTTTTAAATAAAGCCGGGTGTTGTTTTTTACTAAAATTTGATCCACACCTCAACTCACAGAGTTCACTTTGAAAGGATTCCAGTATGACCATTATTCTAAAATTAGGTACTTTCTTAAGACTTAGAGAACCTGATTTGGGAACGATTATCACCCTGCCTCTGAGAATGGTATTTTATTTAACTTTGGGAAAGTCATTTGCAATGCTCTTCATAAATAGGTACTCACTTAATATTGGTTAAATTGCTCACTACATTTTGCTTTCTTCACCTAAAATTTGGAGAAATCAAGTACTTGCACAGTATTTTTATGGCACTTTCTTTCCATATCAGGTCTTTTGTATTTAACAATATAACTTTTTGTTTATATAGTACTTCAGAATGTTCAAAGCAGAAACACTCTATGTTTCAAAAGTCATCACGAGATTTCTTATTCTCATAACCTCAGAAACTATAGTCATTTCAATTATCCCTATTAAAGAAAACAAAAATTCAGGTAACACAAGACTCTATTTCACATGCACTGTACATTATCAAAACATCAGCAGCACTTACTTGTTCTTTTAATGTCTCTTTCCTAGTCCTTACCTTGAACTCTTGGAGACAGCTTCCAATTTATAAATTCACATCCAAGCTAAGATAAAATATTTTTAAAACAACATATCCTAAATCACAATAACTTAACAAACTATTTCTATAACGAATGAATAATATTAACTATTTGTAGTGTTTCCTGGTACACAACACAGAAACGGTTCTCATGAAACTTAGAACTAGAAGTTTCCAAGAGGATTGTTTTGACCGCGGAATACGTTTTCCCATAGAAACAATATTCTACAGGCTAGTTTGGCTCCTAAACTAGACTGTAACCATCTGTACCTTAAGTGTAAGACAAACAGTAATACAGAACCTAACCAACAGATTTAATACGTCCATAGGAAAATGCCTCCAAAATTCCAAAATGGAAGGCCAAGCACATTTCTACATCTCTCTGCTGCAGTCCTTGCAAATTTCAACTAAAGCTTTTGAGTCTTTAGTAGTTTGAGGAGGGGGGTTAGGAAAGGAAAGAGAAAGGTTTATTGGTAAGAGGAGGCAAGGTAGGGGTTTTGTCCAGTTGATAGGCTACAGAATGTAAAGTAAGTATAAGGAAGACACAGACTGTCTCTCCCTATATATGTATATTCTATATACATGAAATGCAGCCAGAATTACAATATAGATAGCAATGCCTAATTTGTTTATTAAAATATTGGACTAAACTCCTCATTCATAAAAATCTGACCCTATTTGTTGCTATACATAAGACATATAACATTAAATTAGTCATCTTCTATTTTTAAAGATCACACAAATATTTTTGTTCTTCAAAGTAGGTGAAAATCTGGAAAAATACTAGGCCTCTCAAAAGCTGGAAAAATCCAGCTTTTTCTTTTTCTCAACCTTTTTTTTACCTTATTAGAAGATAGAAAAATTTTTTTACATTCTAATAGGCAAAATGATTAAAAATGCTAAACCATCCTTACTCCATATAATTCCTTCCTCTTTTCCAACTCCATCCACCAAAACAGTAGCAGTTCTAAAATCTAAAAGATCCAATCTAATTTGAACTCTGGTTTTATTATTTTAATATTATTAAACTTAAATGCTTTGGGAAAATAAGGCAATCCCTTTTACTGCTATATTTAGGTAGAATGCAATGAGTCAATAGTAAAAGAATACATTTGGATGTTACAAGCAGAAAATAGTGAATACTGTTACAAATAGAACAGTTACCAGATTTACAACTTTTACAACAAATTCTTTAATTCCTTTATCAAATTTACATTCCTTCTACTTATTTTAGCTTTTGATTCCATCCCGCCTGGGAGAAATGGTCTAACAAAATACCTCTAGAGATTTGCTTCCGTATCGACATAGCTGAGAAAATTAATATTCCAAGAGTCTTAATTCGTAGGGCAAAGGAATGCCCCTTTCTTCTCTCTCTGGTTTTTCCTGAAAGCCTTGACCCTTGCCTTATTTCTCCTGCCCCATTTCATCACTCTGTGTAAAGCACAGTACGTGATGAAACACACACCACCGCTATGGTGCTTCTGCAAAGTAGAAAATACATTTGAACGAAATGGTGAGGCTATTATCTTGCAAAAAATGTATTCCTCTGCAAAAAAAAGACACACACACACCCCCACCTGAGAAGCTAAACAGATGGTCACTATCATAAGGATGCCCAATTAATGGCTTGAGATCTACCAATACGTCTTCTAATGCCCTTGGCTGAGCTCTAGGTCAGCTGTCATTGCCAGGTTCTCCTTCTCTCTGCTACTACTCAGGGACTGCACTGTCAAACCACACCATCACATTTTCACTAAAAGAATATAATTTAGCTTTAAATGATGAGAGTATGCTCTTTTATTAAACTTCATTACTGACATACTAAAATGATTTCATTATGAGGTAATCTCACTAATAAAGGTAAAAAAAATATATATATATATGTATATAAACATTTAAAAAAAAAAAAAAAACTACTGCACCAGAGCAGAGTTATGGCAGGGTTCTGGTGTACTAAGTCTTAATTTTATTACTAGGACATGCTTTGAAGATACAAAAGTTTCACTAAAAATATACATCTTTATGCACCAACAGAATTTTCACAATCCTTAAGAACACAATGAAATTTTATATATTGCTTACAAATAGGTCCTGATGAGAAAGCTTTGACATTTCTTAGGTGCATATTGCTATTTTTATTTAAGCATGGAGAAATGCATTAAAAATATAGAAATGCTCATTATAAAGTACCTTAAGAGAAGTCACTGAACTTGAATTTCTCATACCTGTTGGATAGTAGGCTTGGGAGTACTGCGCTGAGGGTGTGTAGTTACTATATTTTTGGGAGGAGCTGACCATTGTTTGAGGACTTTGCTGAACGTGTACGGATGTGGCGCTGGGCTGCAGGGTATAGGTAACCTCAGTTGGAAACCTCTGCAGTACAGGAAATGGAACCCCTTTATCTGAAAAAGTTGGAGGTGTTTCCACTTGTCCTGGGTGCATTCCAAGGGAGTTCTGCCATGTTCTAGGAGGAATCGAGGTCCGATCTAAACCTTTCAGAGGGAAAGTACTGTGGTTGTGGGATGAAGTTGATACGTAGGAGTAAGGAGACAAACCATCTCGCCGGAATGACCGGTGGAATTGTCCTACAGCCACTGGTCCTGCATAAAAGAGGAAGAACACATTTACTAATTTTACATTACACCGCTGGACGCAGCAAACCAAAAGTCGTAAAGTAAACTCTACTCTTCACCTATGAAGATGTTAGGTTCTCAGCCATTTTTAACACAACATAAAGGTAGTTTTGATAAAAACAAGTTAGGATACCAGAATATGAGATTACACATATAATGCTGAAAAAATAATTAAATAAACTTGAGTTTGGTTCTCAATATGACTGTCTTGAGAGACAAAGTGGCCAAACTCTAATGTTAAATCAAATATTCAATGTTAAAAGTCTTTTATAGATGATTCAGTCATCTTACCTTTTACCTCAATTGATTTACCCAGATTTTTCCAATCTGTAAGCTACTTCCTAGAAGTTTTAGAAATTCCATTCAGTTTTTCAAATCATTTAAGAATCTTAATAATAGGCATGAAAATAAGCACTCAACCATACATAAAAGAAATGTGTGGAACAAATAAGAATTATGACACAAACCAAAAGCAGATTCTTTGCTCTCTTTCTATTTTTTTCTTAATGACAATCTTTGTAGAAAAGTCAGGCTTGAAAACTCTGACTTAGTTCTCTTCTTCATTACTCAAATCAATCAATAATTCTCTGTGGTCGTCTTTTCTTCAGTGTATCTCTAGCAGTGTCCCTCTCTAGATATCAGTGGCTCTCAAACATTGATTTACATCTCAATTACCTGGAGAGTTTGTTAAAAATTCACATACTTGGTCCCAGAGATTCTGATATTTGCTTTCTCTTATCTAGCAAGGCAGAAAGAAATTAAAAAGTGGAGATGAGGAAGAGAGAGAAAAGGGCAATACTATGTAATGAGGAAAAGGAAACTACAAATGTTGCAAGCCGGACTTATTTTACAGACTGTGGCTCTTGAATATAAAGAAAGCTAACCTAATTTATTTCTAGGGAGAACTTTATGTATTAAATTATGTGGCTCACAAATTCCTTTCAATTTGTTTTATTAAACTAATCCAGAGGAGAAAGTCTAATTTATGTGCTACTAATCTGTTAAACTACAAAATGAAAGACGGCACTCAAACACCTACTTTCCCAAATATTTAAACTGTAAATCGATTCAACATGTTACACATCTTTCATTCTATTTCTATGGTGTTTAATTTCCTCTAAAGCATTAGGGAGTGCTCCTAACCACTTCCGGTTTGGCACTGCCTGATTCAAATCAATTTTTGCTCAAGCAAACTCTTAAAAATAAAAATTTTAAAAAAAGAATAAAGCACTAACATCACAAATAAACAAATCATACAAACATACATACACACATTCTGGAACCCTGGAAATCAAGAGCTTTAAATCTAATGGGAAAAAAATCTTAGTTCAGAAGATCGAATGTATTCAAATGATATATCTGTTAAAAACTACTCTTCCTTTTTTCCTTTAAAGTACAAAAACTCATTTTTATGCTACTTGACTAGCAATTCATACGTATCCACACTTTGAACTCACCACTGACAATCCTTTGGTTTAAGATCTAAAGAAACATTTTTTGGTTTTCACAACAGGTGTCTCTGAGGTCCCAAACTACCCACCACTTCATTTTTCCCTGGATGCTTTACATGCTAAAACTACATATTGCTATGGCGTGCAAGAGCTCACTCACTAATCCTTCTTCTTCCCTCTACTGGGTTAAGCTGTGGATGAATTTTCAGATTGTTAATAACTTAAGCATCTAATTAAAGAATTCTCTACCTTGGTTTCTCAAATCTGGTTTATATCTGAGTTAAAATATAAATTCTACTTCTATCATGATAACCTCTGACTGATGGCCAAACATTTACACACTTTATGCTAACATAAGAACACTGTTAGGACTCGAAGGGCATTCCTTTAAATTTGTATTTTAAAATAAAAAACTAAAACATGTTCAACTCTTATTTATTCTTCTGATTAAGAGTTACCTCATAAGGTTCTATTCTGACCAATTTTACAGAACATCACCGGTATGTCTTCAGAACATCTTTAAGATGTATTTGGCAAAGTTTAAACCCAGAACTCTGGAAATGTAAGGCAGGATGGCTTCCTGTTTTTAAAGATTCTACTCCTTTTATATAAGCGAATCGGAGCTAATCAATCCCCAGGAAAGAACTTGCCTCTTGCCCAAAACTTGCCACTTGAGAACTTGGTATCCCCAGGCAAAGAGAGATTATCTACTGCTCAGACTTGTTACTTAGTTTAGAAAGTTTTAACAAATGTCGTAAAATAAATTGCTACTAAAAACAAAATAACAAAAGTGGACAAACAAAAAAAGGGAAAACATGTGATCCTTACATTTCTTACCAAGTACATTCTCGAAACGTGAACAAGACAGCTGGCTCAATGGATCTAGATAAGAGAACTACGTCCTAAAACAGAAGATTCTACTGTAAAAGAGACAGAAGTATTCAAACCTTAAGCTGAAGTAGAACACAGAAAACAAAATGGAAACTACGAAGCAGCAGCGTAGTCTGGCCTATCACCAAGGCAAGATGCAAGCAGAATAAAAATTGAGGAAAAACAGGAGATCCCAGGATTTAGAACACGGAATTAAAGCAAACAAAATTGGGCCAGTATTCTTGAACTTAAAATTGCACTCCACCCAAACCAGTAACACAATTCCCTAGTGAACCAAGCCTACGGTGTAGACAATCCACACCTGACACACCTCCTACATATACCAATAGGTAGAACGGCAAAAAACAGGACATGCATGAAAACTACAATAATCTAGGTATCTATAGATTAATGTATTATGTATACTGAAAAAGTATGAATTAGATTTACAATATTTTAATAAATAATCTTTAAAATGCTGACCAACTGAACTATCAATGAAGAAAATCAGAACCTAGATAACCCCTGTATTTCCTTTATTAAAATGGACTGTGTCCTTAGAACACAACTGGGTTTAAGATAGGTGAAGGAAAAAGAAAATCAGAGAAGGGAAAAAAGCGAGCAAGAGTTGATTTTTATGTATGCATATACGCATGTTTCTTTGTTTGAGGTGGTTATTCTATTTCCCCCAAGAACATATTTTCCAGTCTTTTCTCCTTATGCCCACCAGATACACAACATGAAAAACAAATATCCATGTCAGAGATTCTGCCAAATATACGCCATGGTATTGTCTCCATTGCCTTTCCCCATTCGATTCCCCAGCATAATCAATGGTCATCCATCACACGGAAGTGGCTTAATATTCCTTTAGAATTCCTTTAGAACATTCCTATGCCACTGCTATTTTTCCAACTTGTTACTAGAACTCCAACCTAATCCCTTATCTTCTAAACTCCACAGAAACACAACCTAATCCCTTATCTTCTAAATTCCAAATGAACAAAGTGTTACTTCATTCCTAACCCTGGGCCTCGGTTAAAGTGAACATAGTGTTACTTTTATTTGTATATTTAAAAGGTTTCCCATAAAACTGAAAAAAAACCCAGACATTTTTCTGTTAAATCCATGTTAACATACTGAAAATGTTTCTATTACTCTCCTAGTTGAAGGCAAAGAACGAATTCTCATTATTATATCCTGTTGCTTTCTTCGTATATTGCTTCATATCATGGACTCTTTAAACAGAGAAAGGGAGTATTGCCGCCCTCACCTTCCTGGGAGGAGGGGAAGAACATCAGAAAGCAAGTTAATAAAATAATTTTCTATGACAGAGAGTTTTTCCACTTTTAGTAAATACAGATTTATACATACAAAGTTTTTTCAAAACTGAAATATCGTAGCCAATAGTGAAAAATTCAAAGGCTGTAAATGTGAACTAAAATTCTTAACTAAAACTTGACAGCTGTAAAGAAAATCATCTTTGCCTTATGTTTGTCTAACCATAACACCTTAAGAAGGCATCAGCTGTAATTAGCTACAGTGAAAGAAATGTTTAGCCAATTCATTCTATATAGGAACAATATCTGGTAAAAATAAAGAATATGATTATATTTTTGATCTTAAGATATATAAACAATGTCTGTCATTCTACACATTACTTGGAACCTAAAACATGATTATTGTCGGGACACTTCTTCCGAGATTTCTTAGATGTGTCAATGGGTGGAAGGTGGCATGTCTCAAGGACAAACTTCCACTTCAGGTACCTTGTTCACTTTCCTTTGGTTGGTAGACACTTCCTAAGTTTTCTTCGCTGTGACTGTGTTCCTTCCTACCTTGACCTTCACCACGTTCTCACTCCCTATGGTAACTCTGTTCTGCTGCCCATTAGGGCAAAGGAGACTCTTCTGTGCTTCCTCCAGACCCAGCGCTTCGACAGAGAGCTACTTACTCTAGATGTTCCAAGCGGAGACACTGGGTCTCAAGGAGGCAATGGCTATGGAGGCTTGGAGCTCAGGAAGGGCCCGGGAAGAACAGAAAGGAAGCTGATGAAGGTCCCTTTGGCTGCTCGTGCACATGGAAGGAACTAAGTGCTTATGGACTCTTTCCAGAGGAGGTACTGGCGGAAAGGGGGTGCCGGTGCCAGTGAGAACCATGGGGGTGACGCGAGCTATTTCCCGGGCAGCACGTGGGGCCCGGGCGTACTCCGGATCCCTCAAAGGTGAGGAGGTGCGACAATGCCCTGTGAATGGCGTTTGCTCCCTGACGCCCATGTGCCCTGTGATGGCGGGGGCCGTGGAGGCCCAGTGGGACTCACCGTGCGGCTCGGGCCGGGGCCCCGCGGGCGGCGGCGCCGGCTCCTGGTGCTGCAGCGGGGAGGTGGAGGCCGAGGCGGAGGCGGAGGCCGACGTGATGAGCAGCCTCTGGAAGCGGTTGGGCGGGCGGCAGGGCACCTCCAGGCCGGCCGCCAGCTTGGCCTTGTTGGCGCTGGTGAGCCTCTTGAGGTGCACGAGCAGTTGCGGCTGGTCGCGGCGGAAGTGCGGGCTGTGGAAGTGGTGGAGCGGCCCGTCGCCCGCCGGCCCGCCGCCCCCCGGCCCCGGCCCGGGCCCCGCCGCGCCCGGCCCGCCCAGCACCACCTTGCGGAAGCCGTAGAGGTTGAGCTGGCGGATGAAGCTGGTGAAGTTGGTGGTTTTGAAGAGCTCGGGCTCAGCCCCGGAGCCCCCGACGCCGCCGCCGCCGCCGCCGGCCCCCGCCCCGGGCGGGCTGAGCAGCTCGGCCTCGAAGAGAGGCTGATCGATGAGCAGCCCCTCGCCGCGGCCGTCCCAGCGGATGGAGCGGTACCGGGGGCTGTTCACCAACCGCCACAGCTTGGCGGGGAAGTTGTTGGGGTTGATAGGGGTGGAGAGCAGCGCCTCCTCCATCGCCCCCGCCCGGGCCCTGGGCCTCGCCCCGCCGAGCCTGGCTCTCCCACCCCGTTCTCGATCCCCCCAGCCTTCGCTCGGCCCTGCCCCCTCCTGCCAGCGCCCGGCCGCCGCGGACCCGGGGACGGTTGGCGCACGAGCCCCCGCCTTGCCTTCCGGCGCGGCCAATGGGGCCTCGAGTTCCCGCCGCGCGGCCGGACGCAGCGCCAGCCGACCCGCCCCCTCGGCGCCGCGCGCCCGGCCCGCCCGACGCCGCGTCGCCTGGGCGTGTGCAGCGGCGCGGGACGCGGCGGGAGCCGGCCTGCAACCGCCGGGCGAGGGCTGCGAGTGCTGCCCCCCGCCGGGAGAGAAGTCCTGCAAAGAGAGAAGGCCGATTATCCACCGCGGAACACTAAGATCCCGGTAGCTCACCGCACCCAGCGTGTGGGACGTGGAATTCAGACAGGGAGTGATACGAAGCCAGTCGTTCCTGAGAACAAAGGGCCTAACTCCCGCAGTACTGACAGTTGACTTGCTCGCCTCTCCAAATAAAAATGGTGTTTACTAAAAAAATAAACATGTTTGAGTAAACAAATTCACCTTTTAGATGGTAGCATTTTATATATTTTTAAATATACCCTTTAAGCCAGTATTTTGCTCAGGACCGTTTACTCAAGGGATGAGAACTGAGGTGCCTATGAGGAGGGAATCAGGAGGATACAGGGACAAGCTGGGGAAACTTTAGACATAAAGAGAAATAAACCTCACACGAGAGGGGACAGAATTCTATAGTATCCATAAGGATAAGTCCCTATCTAATCAATAAAGAAGAATATGACAGGAGCTGTGCTGATAAAAACAGAGGGCTATTAAAAAAATGGAAACGGTTGGAAGGGGTGTAACGTTTTGGTTCTTGTTTATGGTAAAATGAGCATTGTTTTCTTAGAAATTAAAATCAATAAAAAGACCCAACAAAGCAGCACTAATATAGAGATTTTATTTAAACTGTATTGAGTTTTTACAGCACATTGCATGTTTGTCACAACGCAGCTGCACAGTTTGGATTTTTGGCCACATCATGTCACTTACACCCACAAGAGCTCTGAAAGGAGTATTTGATGAATGCATCTGAGCCTAGAGCCCAGAGACTCTCTCCAAGGCCATGCAGTATGTTCACTGATGGGACAGTCCCTCAAAACAGCCACACAAAGTAGACAGATACAGTCTCCTCAAATGTTACTAATCTTGCTCCCCCTGAAAATGGGCGGAGTGAAGTGCAGTGAAAGTCAAATTAATTAAAAAGCCACTGACAACTGGCAGTAAATTTTAATGATTGAGAAAATGCCTAGAAGAATTTTACATATTAGACAAGGAATAGTTTGTTACTTTTTCAATGATCTCAGGAATTTCCCAGACACAAAATCTTCATTATTCAACTCCATTTAAACGAAAAAAAGTTCTGCTAGGCTGACCTAAATATGCCAAAACTTTTTAGGTTACATCCATGGCAAGTATAAAAGCACAGATGATTCTCTGTAGGACTGAAGAAAAAGTCAGGACAAATAACAATTCTTGTTCTAAATGCAGATCCTAGTTATTTTCAAAAGAAAAAATTTTCTTCTAGGAAGTAACATGAAAGTAGCAGTTAGACAGACAGCTACCATAGTTTTAAAACAGGATAAGCCTAAGTGTAATTTACGTTTTATACACCAACGAATTAAGGAAAATGTATAAAGGAAATCCTAGTGGTTTCATTATAGGTCAAGGAGACTGTATCTGTTCCAACCATGACACACAGCTATATCGCTGTATCTTTTGGTTAAGTGCCACTGGTACATATTAAGATGAAAAAGAACAAAACAAAAAAAACAATGTTTGGTCCAAATGGACACATTTTCTCTCCCAATTTTGGTATCAAGGCTTTATTCTCTTCTGTTTGGGTTCCATTGTTAAGTGCACAGAAGTAGACAGCAGCATTTGTACTGAAACCCTCACATACCAAACAGCATATTCTAGGAGGTAAAAACCAAACACTAAATTCTACCCTCAGGGTGTCAAGTGTTCAGGATAAGAAGCAGTGTGACCCAGAGGAGGCAGCAGCCAGGGGAAAGACAACATGAGGGAAGTGGGCAATGGAACACATCAAAAAAAAAAACCCATTGTTTTATTTTCATGCCAGGAGAGGATCAAGGTATAGCTCCTGTGTTAGCACCAGGACAACTAGGAAAAGTCAGGCGCAAAGGGTAGGGCACAATCTGCAAAGATTTCACAAGGATCATTTCTGTTTTTCCCTTCTCATTCTTCACAGTGCATACCTCAAGAGCTGCCACTGAGTAACAGAGACTACTGCCTTCACACCTCAAAATAACTGACTTTTGCCAGGACTGAACATCAGCAGAGTTCTCCTCTGCTCCCAAAAATGTCTCACTCCCTAGAACTGTCCCCCTAAACTGAATATTCACTGATGCTGGCCGATGAGCCAAGTGAAAAATACAGCAAAAGCTCCACTTGCTGAACCAGTCTTTAAACCAAACTCCACAGAAAGACAGAACTAATGCAACTAGAGGGAGTGCCTCTAAAGACTGAGCCTTCATGCACAGACACAGAGCACAGAGGTACAGGGTAGAGTTCATTTCAGTAGGATAGGAATTCCTATCTTATATACTATAATCTGCTTTTTTCAAAGTGGAGGAGAGATGGATCTGGTTTTCACTTGGAGTTTGGTTATACATATGCCTTTCTATTGCTGTTTGGGGCACGCATCACCAGGCAGTATCTATGAAATCATCATCTTGTGACCCCCCAGGAGAAAGAAGCTGGAGTCACCAACTCAACATTAAGCTTCTCGACTCCGGGTCTGGACCAGGACCATTACCCCAAGGTGAGGGTCTCACCAATAGAGGACCTCTTGCCAAATTGGAATTCCTCTGCTCCAGTCTCATGGTACCAAGGAGGATTTCTCAAGACGGTATCTTTGAGCTCTGTGATTTCATGAGCCACACCAAGGAACCTTCAAAACTACACCTGAAGCATATCCTCCCTTCAAACCTGCTAAAATTGAACAGGTCGTCTCCTCTGGCATTCAACTGGAAGCTGTAGCAATGGGTTTCTTCAGATGTTGGCTCATGAGTTCCCTGGCACGAGACACTTGGATGTGTTCGTAACATGAGTTACAGACGAGAACTGGGTCATAGAGTTGTTGATCAGGAATGGGCAACTTCAGGTGGCAGCAGGTAGCACAAAATACATTCCCACAATTTCTGCCAAAACACAAAGAGGGAAGAGTTCATCAGAAATGCCAAAATACTGAGAATGAATGACACTCCAAAAGGCCTTACATGAATGAGTAAATAAAAAAGTTGAGAGAAAACAAAAATAGTTCCTATAAATATGTCTCCATTTTCAGATTAATTCAATTTAGTTCATATATATGTACCTCATTGCTTTACAAGCCGTACCAAATCATATAAAACATCTTACCTGCAATGGTGTCTTCGTTTGGCCAACCAGAATTCACAGTCACAGTTATAGCAATGTGATGCCATATGGTCTGGAACCCAGCGAGTCACCTAACAGAAATCACAAGGGAAAATTCCAGGTCCTTGCCAATGAAGTGAAGAGCAACATTGCAAGAAGGAAAGCATCCCAGGAGAAAACAACAAGGCTTGTCTTTAGAGTGAGTTGGCGACTACTTGCCTACGAAGAAAACACTTATCTAGGGGGAGAGCTCAGTCTATAGCATGTCACCCATCTCTGAGAAATAGGAGAACTCACTGGCTCACAGAAGTTCCCACCACATATTTGCCTGGACATACCTCAGTCTCTTTCTTATCAACAGGTTCCCAGCTTGCTTCTGAGAGGCAGTCTTCACTGTGATCAGAACCAAAATCTTCTGTATCACTGCCATCTGACTCCTTCAAACATGTCTGAAGAAAAGGCAAAAACGTCAACATCATCTTCATCATCACTAACATTTGTTTCCTATGTGTCAAGCATTGTTCTAAGTGCATTACATGCGTGAACTTCTTTAATTCCTCATGACAATCTTATGATGTGTGCCGTTATCATCCCCATTTTACAAATAAGGAAACTAAGCCGCAGAGAAAGTTAAGAGCTGATAAGTAGTAAACCTGGGATTTGAACCTAGTGTTCTGGCTTCAGATCCATGCTCTTAACCAATATGCTATATCACAGCATGGAAAGAGTATTTCTCTTGTTACAATCTAAACCAGGGGTTCACAAACTATAGCCCACACGCCAAATCTAGCCCACTACCTGTTGTTGTAAATCAAATTTTAGTGGAAGACAGCCAGACTCCTTTATTCGCATATTGTCTATGGCTGGTTTTGTGCTACAACAGCAAAGCCGAGTGGCTGTGAGAGAGACTATACGTCTCACAAAGCCTAAAGTATTTACTATCCGGCCCTTTACCAAAAAAGTTTGCTGACTCCTGTTCTAAATCATCACCCCGAATAGTAAAAAGTTGTTAGCCCTGGCCATCCCATCCCAGCAAGTGGGCAGCAGGCAAGTGGGAATGTCTTAATAGGAGGACAGGAAGTGCTTATGTGGATGAAAGGATATTACTGTCAAGAAGCTGACTCCTAGAAGCTCCCCAGGGACTGCTGTGCCAGACCTGGGGCCTCCAACCACAGCGAAGCCTGGATGGTCCTCATCATCTCTCATCTAGGTTATTCCAAAACATCCTAACCAGCCTCCCAACCCGGGTTTCAACGGCCTCATCCTCTTGACACACTATTGCCAGAGCAATATTCTTAAAATACAAACCTGATCGTGTTACTCACTGGCCAAAAATTTTATTGCCTTGAGTGTAGAATCCAAACAAGAAGGGCACTCAAGCTGACCCTTACCTCCCACTGCAATACCCAACTCCCTCCCTCACGGTCCCAGCACGAGAGTATATGCACATGCACACACCCTACCTGCTTTGTGCAAGCCATTATGTTAGAGTACCTACTGCTTCCATGCTTCTGCAAATGACATTTCCTTTTCACTGTCTACCTAACTAAACATGACACATTCCTCAGCACTCAGCTCAAGCATTATCTTCTCAGGAAAACCTTCCCTGACCTTTCACTCCACCCTGGCCCCCAACACCTCATGCTTCCCTCAATCACAACACTTAAGAACATCATTCTAATTGTTTGCTTGTCTCTCCCAGTAGACTGTGAGCTCCTTGAGAGCAGAGACTATGTCTTTCATCCTACAGCCCAACCACCTAACTCAGTGTTATACAGCAAGGACCCAATGAATGAATGTTGAATGGATGGAAGGTTGGACAGACAGAATAAATGAATGGATGAATGGCAGTGGGTGAATACTTACAAAATCATCCTCATAGTCCATGGGGGGCTCTGCTGGAGGGGCACAGCAGTGACGGATATCCAGCCTCATCTGAAGCTCACGCACCTGTCGACGTAGCTGCTCCACCTCTTGCTTGTACCCTGCTTCAATCTGCCGTAATCGATGCTGGATCACATCCGTGGGAAAGGGGAGTCCATCATCATCCAGGTAGAGAGGAGGCACTGGAGAAGGGCAGCTCAGTGGAACAGGCTTTGTGTTGGAGACCTGCTTTGGGTGACCAGACAACCACATCCGGTTGTTTTTCCCTCCTGGACCAGTACAGTGTCCATTGGAATGACTAGAACAGACTGGTGACTTCACCCCTTCTCTCTGAGCCCACTGGCCCCCAAAGCAGGGCCCCACTGCACGCATCTGCTTACTGCTTGACCTTTTGCTACAACAGCCATAGGAAAGCAGCCGCCGAGGGGTGGTCTCCCCACTCGGGAATGAAGTCACCATCCCTTGGAAGCTGTCCCAGTTGGACCCTAAAAAAGAGTACTCACTTATCTGGCTCTGAGAAATTGGCTTTCGGGCCAATTCCAATGGCACTTTCCCAAAGCGAGGATTTTCCAATAACTGCCCATTTCTATTATTCCCTCTTTTGCCAGTGTCTTCCTCCCCATGAATCAGATCTGGCACAGAACTGGGTTTTTCCTGGTGGGAGATACTTGCTACAGACCCTGGGGAATCTTGGCTGAGGAAGTCAGTGCTTGGGTCCAGAGGAGTTTGGCAGGTAGTGCTCGGTGGGTCACAAAGGGTGCCCAAACTGTGATTTGGAGCACATCTGGAAGGCACACCTAGCACAGAGTCTAGGTGGGCCTGTTGTGGGGTGCCTGTAAGGGAGTCCCGGAAAGACTCAGGGTAATCACAAATTCCATCACACTTGCTGGAAATGACTTTAGAGAGTGCGCCGACAGCTTCTCTTTCAGGACAATGTTCAGGTGGCTCCTCTGTGCCATCTAAAGTCCTACCCAGCTCATTCTGGGCACAAAGGTCTGGAGCTGGTGCCTTAGTCTCTTCCAGGACTTTAATCCCAGGATCAGAGGTGTTGCTCTTCATTTTCTGGGGCACTGCAGTATTAAGCAGTTTGTAACTTGGAGAACAGCTTTTGTGACTCTTGAAAGGTTTACTGTTCAAGTAGTCTTTCTGGCTGCTGGGCAGAGGGGGAAGAAGACTCATTTCTGCTACAGGCTGCTGAGGACCTCCTACCCCAGATTCCACAAAGGTTGCCTCTGATCCCTCGGGATTGCTGTGCCAGGGCTCCAGGCCTACTCTGGCCTCCTGACAGTGGTTATTCAGATTAGGGTCACTGGATGTGCGAGTCAGGGGGCTGCTTGTGTCACAGGCAGAAAGAAGATCATCCATAGATCTGGTTTTAGGTAACCTGGAATGACAAACACAATACCTCCAGGTCAGAAAATGTGAGCCACCTCCAATACATAGACTCAGGTCATCAAAGCAATTATCAAAACCAGAGTTCACAAGCCCTAACAACAATTAAGATTACAAAATACCAAGGTTCACTGCAACAAGGCTACTCTGCAAAAAGTGTGGGACATGAACCCTGGCCTCAAAACCCAGGATCTGCCCTCAGCTTTTATCAGTCCTCACCCTACACAATCTCACTGGGCAATCTCAACCCTGGTTTCAACTACCTTCTATGCTGATGCCTTCTAAATGTACTATTGCAGCTAGGAACACACCTAAGCCTCAAGCCTAATGTCCCTCTGCCTCTATCACACATGGCAGGACAGAAAGAAGATGGGTTTTGGAGCTGGACGATATTAGCTCTCTCTGACACTGATTAGCTATGTGACTACAAGTCAGTTACCTAACCCCTCAGACACTTGATTTCCTCCCCTGTAAAATGATAATAAATTATACCTTGTAGAGATGCTATGAGGATCCAACAAAACATAGGCAACCAACCACAAACTTATTAGGACTACACTCAAAACTCCTCATTTTTACAACTTTCCCTATTATAAATTATTCCTAAACACAGCTTTTTACAACCACTTAACAGCAGCATGCTCCTCAGACTCCCATGTCACCATGGAAACTTCCCCTAGTATACAGCACTCAAAGAGTTCTAGCGGCATTCCAGCACACCAAATGGGTAACAAACATCTTCAAGAATGACCGCCCTGATTTTTAATACAATTCAAAGACCTTAGAGCAACGAAAACTTCAGGGAAATTCCCCAGGAAACAGTGGTGACTTCACAGGACTCCTATTTTCAGATGCCTCAGTCCAATCCATACAGAAAAACCCCTAAAGGTAGAACAATACAGCTGATTCTTTTTCAAGGGTTTGGTTTTTGAAACTTGTAATGTTTTAAAAGTGTTTTTGTGATTGATTTTACTTTTCTGATCAATTTTGTGTGTGTGTGTGATATGAAATTCCAGGAAGGCAAGAGCAAGAGTCATGATTACAGTCTCTAGAGCCCCAAGGTCAAATCCCAGCTTGGCAAAGCTTTTAGCTTTGTGACCTTAGCTTCTCTAAGCCTGAGTTCCCTCATCTATGGGAGAAAGGTAAGGAACCAACCCCTTAAAGCCACCAGGAGAATTAAAGAAAATAATCCATGTCAAAACACGTGGCTCAGTGCATCCCATATTATTGCACTTACTGCTTACTAGTTTATCTCCCTCTACGAAAGTGCCTTGAGGGCAGAACTGTGTCTCATTTGAATCCCCAGCACCTAGTGCAGGGCTACTCAAACAATTTGAGAAGTGAAAGAATGAGCTTAACCACATCAAGTTTCCACTGCTAGGTACCAATTGAATGAAATAGACCAGTGGAGTTCAATATTTGGTGTATATCAGGAACTCCTGTGGATCTTCTAGATACACAGACAACTAAGGCCCATTCAAGACCAGCTGAATGAGAATGGCCAAAAGTGAGACGTAGGCATCCGTATTTTTAAAAAGTACCACAGCTAACTTTGTTTTTTTCCTTTTTTTGTTTTACTTATTACAGAAACTTCCAAACATGCTTAAGAAGTAGAGAGAAGAGTATGAAGAACTCCTGTGTAGTCTTCACCCGGATTCAAGGATATCGACAGTCTGCCATCCTCCACAGCTGACTTCTATGTGCATCAAAGGTTTAATTGACAATGCTGGGAGAGACAACAATGCTTGAGGAGTTTAGGACAAAGAGAGAACTCATCCAGCTAGGGTGTCAGGGAAGGCTACACACAGAGGGTAGGATTTGAGCTGGGTATAGAAGAATGTGTTGGACTTTAATGGAAGAAAAGAAAAGAGGGCAGGACATTTTTGATCTAGGGAAAGGTAGGACCAAAGGTAAGTCAGGTCAGCTGTTAAAGAAACTATTTCCTTTAAAACTTTTATACTACTTATTCCTCCAAATCCAGCGCTCCATCTTGAACTGCCTACAGCACACCTCCTCTTTGCTGTCAATATTTCAATCCCAACCTGCCTGCATCTCCTGTTTCTCCCCGAACTGAATTCTCAACTTTTCAGTGTCTATAGATGATACTAGCATTCTTTTGGTTTCTAAGCTCAGAGACTTGGGACGTGTCTTTGACTGGTCCTCTTTACTCTTTTCTTCCACCCTCCAATGTTCAATCAACTCTATAGCCTGATAATGACTTTTCTATAACATCTCTGAATTTAATCCCTTCTCTTTTCCAAGGACTCATCCCCTCATATCTGAATTACAACAGTGCTGGCTGGTCTCTGTGCCTCCAACTACCCTGCTCATTGATTAGTTCTCCAAAAATCCCATCATCACCAGTTCACAGTGACTTCCTACAATGACTTACTATTGACAACGGAACCAAAATAAATTCTTCAGTGTAATGCTTAAAGCCCTCAATGAACTAGCTGATATATTTTGTTTCTATTCCTCAAAATAGCCCCTTCCCAACCCCAGCCAGCTCCTGGTGTTTTTTTTTTTTTTTTTCAAACTCTCGCTCATGTATCTAATTCCTTTGGACCTCTCTCCACTAACCTTGTTACGAAGCTCACAGCGCCCTTTATTTCATTTGTCTGTTCATTTAGGCATTTACTAAAGCACCTATTATGTGTCAGGCCTTGAGCCAGATACTAAGGATACAAAAAGCCACGGTTCCTGCCTGGTATTCCATGAAAACTTCTCTGGGTAAACAGTCACCAAATGACCCCTTCTCACTTCTCATTTCTCCAACAGCTCTGAATCACATACATTCTTGTTTGCCTAGATGCTGACTTAGAATTGTTTTCTAGTTGTCATACATCTTATCTTACAGCTTTTTACAAGTATCTTAAATAAGATCAATATCTTCTATTTCTTTGGTACAGCCCTTAAATTCTAGTATAGTACTAGGCAACTCGTAGGCATTAAAGAAACATTTATTGAATTGAAAAATTAGATATTGATTTAAGGCAACAATTATTAAATGGGTCACTGAACTTACTGAGAATCTGATAAAGTTATGGCCCCTCTCCCTGGAAAAGTCAACTTATGAATCTATACCCAAATTCTGCATAGTATAGAGAAGGAGAAAATCACAGAATTCCTGAAGCCTCTCCTTGGGCCCCTGAAAATGGACTCAGCTCCCAAGACTCTAAAACCAGTAATTTAGGGGGGTGGGTTTTTGTTTTCCTTTATAATATTCAACCAATAATATGTTATATTTTAACTTTAAAAAATCTTACACTAATAAACAAAGATCAAAATTTGAAATGTACATATCCTTTGAACCCAGTATTTGCATTTCTAGGAATTTATCTGGCAGAAATGCAAAGATCGATCGATTGATCTATCTCAAATGCAAAGATACACATAAAAGATAACTCTACTGAACTGTACACTTAAAAATGATTCAGATGATAAATATTATGTTACGTGTATTTTACCATTTTTTAAAAAGCATGCACACATAAGGATGTTAACCAAAGCACTCTCTGTAACGATTAAAAAAAAAGGAAATCACCTAACTGACCAATAGGAAACTGGTTATATAAATCATGATAACTTATCTTAAGAGAGGACCTTGAAAACACACAGAGTGCACTAGAGGCTAGCTACAAGTCCTGGGCCAAGTTTCTCCTTCAACTGACTAAAGAAGGTGCTTTTAAATAGCTCATAAAAGAAAGAGAACAGCATTTAGGCAAGACACAAAGCAGTTACTGGCTTCCTAGTGGAGAGAGGGAGAGCAAGATGGGCTCTTCTTACCTTTCCAGAGAGCGGCCGGAGAACTCCTGGCTCTGAGCCACTGGGGAAAGGTAAAGATCCATGTTCTCCTCCCCAAGTGTGCATGGAGACGATGCTGGCAAATAAACAGCTGTCCAGAGGTGTAGGGCCCGGACATGACACACAGGATGCAGGACCTAGGGAAGCAGCCCCATACTAGTGTTTTGTGAGATGTTCCAGGTCCCTCTTCCTTCCCTAAGCCTTTGGCCCTACATTCTCCCAACTGACTTCGCCTGTTCTCCCTACAGGTCTCCAAGCAGCACCTACAGGATAAGGGTTCGGACATACCATGTCTGAGCCAGGTGTGTAGAGGAAGTTATGAAAGTTCTTATTGCCAGCTCGCAGGAGAGCCCACACAGAGCAGGTCCGCTTGTAGATGTTGCGCTTCTCTCGCTCACAGGGGTTGTTGGCCAGAAACGTGCCATAGAGGCAAGAGTACGTGTGCTGCACCAGTTTTACCTAGAGGCCAAGATAGCTTGTAGCTGGGGCCTTGGCCCGCATCCCCCAACCCTGGTCACAGGCTTTGGGACTTACCAGGAATGCTTCATTAAACTCAAACAGGCAGGGGAACTGCTTGAGCAACTGATGAACAGAATCAAGCCACTGGAGGAACACAGGGCATTGCTCATTTTGGTCCTCTGCATTCTCCTGGTGGCCACAGCGATCTCCAAACTTGTGTCCAAAATCCAGCCAGTCAGACTCTACTAATACTTGGAAGCCCTACAAAGAAGACAGAGTTCAAGCACAGGGCCTCTCTGGAAAGGCTAGTGTCCACTCCCCAGGGGATGCCAAAGCAGAAGCTGGCAGCTTCAGAGAATAGAACTGATCCTAGAAGAGGACTGAAAGCCACCAATGTCCTCTACTGAAAGATCCCCAAGACAGATCCAGAGGGCATGACACCTTCCCCACCCCGTTTTCCCTCCATTCTTTCCCACCCAACCCTTCTCAATACCTCCAGTGTCCTGTAATACGGGTCCAGTAGTATTTTGGCCAGGGCTACAATCTGCGGCGTGCGGTCCCAGCCGTCTGAGCAGTGGACCAGCACAGGCCGGCCTTCCCGGTCTACTGTGTTAGCCACGAGCACAGCTGCCTTTAGCATCACCGACAAGTGCTGCAGCCATTTGGTGCTCTCCAGTGCTGACAACCAGCTACACAAGAGCATAAATCAAGTCTGTCACCAAGGGCACTGAGGCTACAATAGGCTTTCCACCACCCACGGCCAGCTACACCTAATAAAGTCCCTAGTGAGGGCTGAAGCCAAGAGGTCCAGCCCATGGCCTTTCTGCCAAGAAATATCTAGCAGGAAGGTAGGGAAGACAGGACCTGAAGCAAATGAGAGACTCTTAGGACAGAGAGAGAAACTGGGAAGCATCACATACACACTTAGCCAATTTCTTTCCCCAGTTCTCTGTGTTGTTTGAGTAGGACAAGTGATCCAAACAAAAGGAACCCAATGTCCTGTGGCCATGCCAAAGTGTTGGCTGAGAAGTGCAAGAAGTGTTCTTGGAACTGGCCCACTGTGCTGAGGCCCTCAGGTCTCCCGTACCTCCACACTTGCCATTTCCCCATCTAATTTTCCAAGAACAAGAAGTACCAGGGAAGGGATGAGACGAGGGAGGATGGAATCAGAGTAGGGAACACTTACTTGCTGGGATCAGGCATCTGGCTGCACACCGCCCGGAGGTACTGGAAGCTGTTCCGGATGGCATGGATGTTGGCCATTCCCATGAACACCACCTCACAGTTGGGGTAGTACTCTGTAAATTTAAAAGAGGAGAGTGGAGCTTAAAAGCACGTCCTGGAAACAGGCATCCACGACAAAAGCAGCCCCAGTGGGCAAAGCTTCCCTGGTAGGGCAGAACACTCCAGGATGGGAACTAAATATACCCTGGAAATCTAAATCACCCTTTTATCTCTGGATGCTCAGATGCCATATACTAATGGAAGTAATAATAATATTAATGACAAATGATAGTCGTGGTACTATTAGTAATAACCATATATGGTAAATTCTCTATGCTAATAATTTTATATGTGTAACCTCTAATCATCCCAACAAATTGGCAAGGCATGTATCATCCTCATTTTATAGATAAGAAAGTGAAATGTAGACAGATTAAGCAACTTAATCATAGTCATAGCTAGTAAGGGACAGAGTCCTGATTCCAAGCCAGGTTTGTTTGGCTCTTTCTACTACACAAGCTGCCCCCAGCCCCCTCCTCACCAAAACGCCCCAGAGCACAGACAGGTTGCAGACACTGGGATAACAACAATACCTTCGCATTCACAGCCTCCACCCTTAGCCCGGTTAGCCACTGCTGCCGTGTAGGATCGAGCATCCAGGATCAGCAGCTTCTGGGGGGCTGCTGTGCTCTCCACTCCAGAGCATGCAGTCAGGGAGGAATCTAAATACACAGCAGGGAGAAGACCCTGGGTCAGCCAGCCGCCCAGCCTCACCCTACCTTGGGGCACTCCCTTTCAGAAGAGAAGAACATACAACTACAGACCCTTCACACCCCACAGCCTCCCAAAAGGCAGGGACCCAGGCACTCTATGTATTGTTATCTTCCCATCCTCTCACTGGGGGCTCCCTGGAAGCCAATGAGGCCAAAGTGGAGGCCTGCTCCCCAGGGGGCCAGCACCATCCACACCTTACCGAAGTCAGTGTCACATGCCTCACTGGCATCACTATTCCCAGTGCTGAGGGAGCCTCCAGTAGCCCTTGTCCCCGGGTCCAGGGCACAGGCTTTAGCTATGGACGTGACCAGGTACTCATCATCAGCATTGCGCCAGCCCCACCAGCTGATCTCAGGCTGGCTGCAGCGGGCGATGGCTGCCCCATTGCGCAGGTGTCTGAAAAAACAGAAGAAACCATCATGCCCTTGGCATTCGCATCCCCAAGAGACCTACCACCAAGACCCCAGGGGGCCAGACCAAGATCTCCAGCAAACAGCAAACAGCAGCTACCAGTGCATCCAGGCCTTGACAATGGCAACCAAAGCCCTTAACACATCTGGATGGCTTCAGAGCTTACCAAGCGCTGCCACACACTTTTCTCAAAAGGGCTCTGTGTTCGCAAGGTGACCTTGACTCATCAAATCTGCATGGCACCTGCTCCCAGTACAGATACTGAACAGGAGAACAAGCCTGAGCCCAGAGCACACATACCTCCAAACGTCATGGCTACTACCTGTCTCACTGTGTTTTAGCTACAATGTCCTAGTGCAGGGGTCAGCAAGCTTTTTCAGTAAAGAACCAGACAATAAATCTTTGGCTTTGTGTATCACAGCCAGTTTCTGTCACACATTCTTCTTTCTGTTTTTTGTTTTTTTTTTTTTAAATAACCCTTTAAAAATGTAAAAACCATTCGTAGCTCACAGGTTGTACATAAAACAGGCTGCAGGCTGGATTAGGTTCCGAGGCCACAATTTGCCAACCCCTGTTCTAATGCAGTATTTCACACACACATGTCCTTAAAAACAAGTAAAATGAATATACTCTCCAAAGCCTCATCTTTAGGAGAAAAAAACTGAGGCAGGTTTTGTTTAAAAATTATTTCATGCCCTGCAGGGTGTCAATTCTCAGTCAACCAGGCTGCCATAAACCTCCTCATTTGTCTCTTTCCTTATTGCATAAAAAGTGTCCTCCCTACTTCGCATCCCCCACTTCCTCACCTATACACAACCACAGGGATCCGCTTCCAGGAGCGGAAGGAAGCCACGTTCTCCAGCTCTTTATCTGTGATCCACACAGGAACCAGCAGCTTCTGGGGGTAACTGGGGCATAATCTGAGAAGAGACCAGATGGGGTCACCGAGCTTGATCTAAGACATGTGATGACAAGATCCACAGGGACGGCTTTGTGGGAAGAGGGATGGGAGCCCTCCTCCCTCCCAGAGCCAGGAACTGTGCCCATGGAGCTTTCCACACGTGAACAAGGTCTGAGTCTGGATGGGTATTCTGGTTCCCCACCCGCTGCCCTCTCACTTGTAATTGCTGTTGATATGCGAGACTCTCCACACATTCTGCAGGTCAAAGCCCATCCTCACAAGCTCAGCCTCCTGCCGACATCGTATGTGCTCTCCTGCAACACAGTTCCCACACCTGTCAGCATCCAAGAGCGCCATCTCCGGGGTGGAGGACGGATGAGAACCAAGAGATGAGAAGTCTCCCAAAGAAAACAGCCTGGCCTCACCTGGCTGACACAGGTGGGTATGCTGGTCCTCTTCGGTCAGCCCCAGGCACCAGGCATGGTAGGCAAAAGCAAAGAGATCCTCAGGCTTGGCAGGCCTCGCTGTGGCCCGGCTTAGCCGCGAGAGCCACTCTTGGCACTGCTTAAAAGTGGAGAAGTGGCACCTGCCAGGCAAGAAGCCACAGAGTGAGGCAGGAGGGAGGTGTGCATTTGGGTCATGTGGGTCAAAAACACGGCCACAGAAAGGCTGTGGGGAGAGGAGGCTGCAAAGCAGGAGGTAAGGCATGGGGACTCTGGGGAGGACCAGGGACCCTGGCCAACACTCAAGAGAAATTGTCTTTGGGACAATTTTCTTCCCAAGAACTCTTGTCCTTGAGACATACTTATCCCCTCTAATGGGGCCCTACCATTTCTCCCATCAAATCCAAATGCTACCCCAAGGCCCTGACTGTCTGCTGCTCCTTGTGTTACCTCCCGTGACTCCTAACACAAACCTTCTGCTTCAGGCAGGAAGTCCTGCTCACACTATTCCTGTCTCCTTGTTTCTTTGCTTCTGCTTAATAACGTCTCCTCTTGGCCTAGCCACATCCTACTGATACTCTGAAGACAGTTCCAGTCCCACATCTCTCCTTGAGGCCTTCCCAGGCTACTCCATTCCCCAGACCCCTTCCTCTCTCATTCTTAACGTGCTTAGAGTATTAAATGGTACGTTTTTTCACAGCATATCGCTAGATGTTATGCCTTCCTTCAGCAACTAGACTTTAACCTCCTTGAAGGGAAGAGCAATGTGGATTCTCCTTCTGAATCCTTACAGACCTAAGCACACAGCAGGCTCTGAACTGGGCATCTTTTAATAATCCTTGGAGTCATCCCAGACCCCTCTTTCTCTCATATCCAATCTGTCAGCAAATCCTGTCATCTCTCCCTTCAAAAATCTGACACTTCCCACCATTTTGACTGCTACCACCCTAGCCAGGCCATGATCTCTCACCTGGGTAACTGCAATAGCTTCTCAACTAGTCTCCCAGCTTCTACCCCCATCCTCCTTCCATCTAGTCTCATTATAGTAGCCAGAGTGATTCTATAAAACATTAATCAGATCACGTCATTCCTTTGTTCAAAACCCTCCTGTGGTTTCTCATTTCCCTCAAAGTAAAAGCAAGTCACTACATCAGCCTGACACCCCCTTACCTCTCAGTTCTTATATCCCACTATCCTCGCCCATGTGCATTCCACTCCAGCCGTACTAGCTTCCTTGCCATTCTTCCAACATGCCAGGTATGTATCCACCTCAGGGCCTTTGCACTCACTGTTCCCTCTGTCTGGCACACTCTTCCCCCAAATACCCGCATGGTCACTCTCTTCAGGTCTTGACTCAAATGAAAAGGTGCAGCCTTTTCAGTGTGGCCCTCTCTGATCACTTTGTTGAGAGCCATAGCCTTCACCCACAGCACTGCATATCCCCTGTCCCTGCTCTATCCTTTACCTTTACACTCACAGCATTGAACTTCCGTTACCCACTTATTATTTACTGCTGGTATTGCCCCATTGGACTATAAGCTCCATGAGGGCAGAAAATTTTGTCTATTTGTTCCCTGTTGTATCCCCAATGCTTAGAACAGTCTGGCACAAAGTAGGGTGCTCCATAAGTGCATGTTAAATGAATAAATAAATGAACCAACAATGTGAGTGCTGTATGCCAGAAATCATCCCAGGTCCTTTCATACACATTATCTCATTTAGTCCTTATGACAACCCCACAAGCTGAGCATTATCCCTGCTTCTTTGGTCAAGATACTGTGGGTCAGTAAACCGACCTTCCAACCCAGAAAGGATTTTCACCTTTTCTTCTAAACAGGGAAAGTGAGGCAGTATTTTCATTTCTTGCTTCATAGAAACCCTACAGCAGAGAGGTGTGGGCAGGACTCGGGCGAGAGGACCTGAGTGAGGCCCCATTGTCCTCACCTCACCACTTTGGAGTCCTTGCAGGCAATGTGCAACTGGAACATATCACGGCTCTCCACACTGTCAATCATCCGGAGGGGGACCTTTAGAGGAAGGGCAAACTGGAGTTCAGAGCCCCACTCCACACCACTCCCCATCCCCACCCTCACCCAGATGCTGATGTGCCAACAGAAGGAAGGAAGCTGACATTTACTGAGGGCCTGTTAAGTGCCTGTGACTGTGCTGGGTCCACTACATCTGTGACCCCAATTAATAATCACAAGAACCCTGCAAGGCAGGTGTTTTCACACCTGATTAGTAAGGAGAAAATTGAGCCTCACTTGGGTGACATGAACAAGGTCACACAGTTGGTAAGTGGCACTCTTCCAACAATGCCTCTGTGCCCCTTAGAAGGGCCAGCAACAGGGTAGGGGAAAGTGAGAAGAGGGGAAGGGGGAATAAGTGAGAGAGACAGAAAGACAGACTCATAGCTAGGAGAGTGAGGCAGGAAAAGAAAGGTTAGTGAGAAAAAGAAGGGAACCCCAACTTTCTGGAGACATGATTAAGTAGAGCATTGCAGCAATCTCATCTTGAACCTCACAGGGATTCTGGTCTGAGTGTGGGAGAACAAGACAGGAACTCACGTTGATGACAGAGTCCTTGAACTTGATATGCAGCCGGTAGTTGGAGATGGCAATGAGGGCATCAGTTGCCCGGCCCAGGAACTCCACTCCCTCACCCTGCAGCACTGTGAAGGGCACCTGCCGGGGGGCAGAGGAACCCTCAGTCCAGAAATGAGTCACCCCTTCATTCCCCTCCCCAACCCCTGATCTGTGGGATCCCTCTGGAAAAGCTAGGCCAAGGCAGGACAGAAGAGTCCTCTCCACGGTAACAGCACCAGGCAATGGCTATATAGGAAAGCTGCCTCTCCTTTCTGGGCCTAAGCCTCCACAATGCACACACAGGCAGACTCCCCTCCCTCCAGAGACCGCGGAGCAAGAAGCCAGAACTCCAGTACTAGATCTTCTTAGAGATATTTTTGGGGGGAGAGGAAAAGGAGGGTGTTTTTCAACCGGGCAGGGAGCTCCACCCACCCTGGGTCCCCAACTCCTCCTTACCTGCAGATTCTCCTCCTCTTTCACTAGTTCCTTGGGGGGGAACAGATCCTTGGCTTGGATGTACTCCAGGCTGGGGGGGCCCTCCTCACCCTGTGGGGAAGGCCTCAGCCCTAAGTCACCAGGCTCCACTTGGCCCATTAGGCCTCATTCTGCTCCCCTCCCCTCAATAAACCCACATACACCCTTATAAAGGTTCTGGTCACCAGAGGAGGGAAAAGAGACCTGGCCTGGTGGGAGGGGTGAAGTGGACAGAGTACTCAAACCTATTAAGCCTAAGGGAAGAGTAAGGTTCAAAGAGGAACTGGAATCCGCGCTCCACAAAGAGGGACTCTCCTATAGAACCACCAAAATTTTCCAAATGGAGGAGGAGAGAAAACTAAGGAAGAGAAAGACTACTGTAAGGGTAAGACAGAAGTGGGAATAGGAAGTGCTACCCTGAGGAAAAGGAACCAGTGTGGCAGCTGGTTATAGAGACAGGAGGAAAGCAGGCACCTAAGGCCACTGAGGCTTCATTCCAGTGGGTGAAGGAGACAAAGAGGAGTGGGTTGGAGGATTCAGTCCCATGCCTCTAGAGGGCCTTCATGGATGCTTTCAAAAGGAGGATGTGTTCTGGAGCTGAGCTGATTTTCCAGTTAGGCCCACGCTGCTAACAAGCACCCCCCCCCCCCCCCCCCCAGCTCCAAGCAACCTGCCCTGCCTGCTGATCTGAGGGGATTTCCTGAGGAACACCCATAGCAAGCAGAAGTAACTTCCCCTCCCAACCACCAGGGAGGGGAGAAGAGGGGATCCAGACACCTGGGAGGAACCAGGAGACCCAAGGACAGCCAGGGGAGAGAGAGAGGAGGCCTGACAGACACCCACGGGGGGTGAGGAAGGGAGGGGTGGGAACATCTGAGAGGACAGATGGGGAAAGCTGGGAAGGAGCATTAAGCCAGAAGGGGAGGAGGGGAGGACTGAGAATGATGCAGAGGTACGGAGGCCTGCAGAGGCAGGGCAGATGGAGAAGAGAGGCTGTCTGGGGGACAGTCAAGGAGAAAAGACTGGCGTGTCAGGTGAGGGATGGAATAGTGGAAGGGGGAGGGGACTGGAGCCAGGGAGACAGCGCAAACATCCTGTGCTCCCCGACCAGCCCCCTAACATCCCAGAGGGCCTACTAGCCACATCCCACATCCCCAAGCAAGAATGCTGCGGGTGGGACCAAGATGGAGAGGCGGAGGTAAAAGGATGTACCCCTGCAGGGCGGGGCCTGGAGATCTGCAGTCAAGGGCAGTGGCTGCGGGGCCAAGATGGGGCACAGAATTTCCATCCCTGGCCTTCGACAATCCCTGGCATCCGAAGATTAAAGCAAGTTCAAGAAAGAAAAGGGAGAACCCGCCTCCCCTGCCAGGGGCCTTGGGAAGGGGGATGGGCTGAAATTCGGAATCTCAAGGGCTGGCCCTGGGCGGGGCTGAGGGTGCAGTAAGCCTTGGGGGCCCCGGGGCCTCCGCAGGCGGGGCTGGCACTTACGAAGCAGCTGAGCATGGAGCAGGAAACGCGGGCGGTCAGGCTCATGATCGCGGGCGGTCTGAGCCAGCGCACATGTCCAAGGACCCGCTGCGCTGCCCGCCAGTCCCGGGCGCCCGCCGCATCCCGGCTGCGGAGTCCGCCAGGTGCAGCCGCGGCGGCCTGGAGGCGAGCGCGCTGGCGGCGGGGCCTCGGTGCGGCTCCCGCGCGCTTCTCCCCTCCTCTCCACAATGGAGCGAGCCCAGCTCCGCCCTCCGGCACGAGCGTGGAAAGGGGGGAGCGAGGCGAGGGGGGCGCCCCGAATCGCGCGGAGAAGGCGGGGGCGGGGCGGACCCTCCGGGCCCCGCCCATAGCCCCAGGATCCTCCCTCCCTGCAGCCCCTCGGCTGCGTGGGAGGGCGTCCTCAGGGGACGTCCAGGGGCTTCCAGGAGTCTGGACTGTGGGACTGCCCCCAGACGGCGTGAGAGGGGAAGGCGGGATCGTCTAAATCTTTTCACTTCCCATCTTCCCAGGTGAGCCACCTCACACCACTCTGTTCACATGTCCGTCCCGACGCCCTCTCCTCTCTGAGTTTCCCCCCTGCTCTGAATTCCCAAGATGGAGCCCACGTACCTCCACCTCATGCCCTTTCCATTTTCAAGGCTTCCTCCTTTCCCTCCAAAACCACCACCCACCATACCCCTGCCATACCCCACCACTGTAGTGTCCTCCAATCCCCTGACCTCACTAAATCCCGCGCCCTTTTTGCCCCTGGTTTAGTGCCAGCTCGGCCATTCCACACTCCTGAAAGGGAAATTCTCTGAGATTTTTATACCACGGCCCCTGCCCAGCCCTACTCCTTCAGCCGCATCTCTCCCTTGTTTCACATCCTCTGACTTCTGGGTAAGAAAGTCCTTCTTGGAGGAGAAAGAATTTCTTAAGCTGGGAAAGAGAAAAGCTGGAACTATGGACCACAGAAGCTATGCAAAAACAAAACTTGAAACCCAAGGGTAGGGGGATGGAGGGAGTTGGGTAGAGGGCCAAGAAATAAGAAGTGATAAAAGCTCAAAATGTCACTAAGAGTCACAGAAGGAGCTGGCTGGAACCCCACACTTCCTGTGCCTGGTAACTTTCAGAAACCAGGGCTTTAGTTTTAGTTTTGGGAGAAAGGAGAAGGGAGGAATGGAAGGAAACCTGACATTTCCTTAAGTGCCTACTATGAGCCAGATATGTTTTAAACATTATCTCACTAAAATCTTTTAACTCCTCATGAAGTAAGCTTTATCCTGTTTTACGGTGAGACGTCAGGCTTAGAGAGAATATGTGCAATCTGCCTAAGGTATTGAAGTAGTGGTGCTAGGGTTCACGATTAAGACCAGGCTGACTCTGAAGCCCACGGTCTTTTCAGGGTATCACAGAAGAGAAAAAGGAGAAGGGCTATCAGTTGGTGGGGGCCCAGACCAGCAGGCTCTCTGAGAAGAACCCAAAACAATACTGCACACACCACATACCCACATGTCTGTGGAGGGAAGGGGGGAGTCCTCTCACCAACTGAATTCCTTAAGCTGTCCCTAAGCACAGGGGACACCTGAAAGAACTGAAGAGACATGGCCAGAGCGAGGGCCTGGTCTGGGCCAGGGCCCGCAGCTCTCCACTCCCTTCACATCTCACTGCTTCCTACTCCTAGCTCTCAGGGCTGAAAGAGTTCCCTGAACTTGGGGTGAGAGAAGGGCAGTTCTCAGAATATGAAAAGTATTTGGGAGCACTATAAACACACACACGCACACACACACACACACACACACAGTGATATCCTGGGCACCTTGAGGGTGCTATCCTGGTGGTATCCTGTATATCCAGTCAGCTGTTGCCTGCAGTAGCTTAATGGACAGCAGCACTTTGGAGCTGGAGAAGCCCCACAATTTTAGTGGAGTCACTCCTAATACAGTACCCACAATATTCAAGGGGCCCACTAGGAAGTACAAGGATCTTGAGATAAAAGAGGCCTCGCTTTTCAGACCAGAACAGAGAGTTTCTACCAGGGACCCAGGAAAAGCAAGAGAAGAGCCATTATGAAGAGCTGAGAGAGCCAGTGGTAGTGTGGAGAAAGCATGCCATAACACATGCAGAAAAAGACTTCTGAGGCTTCCTGTCCCAGTGCCAGTATATTGCCTGGTGTTTTGCAATCTAAAGAAACCCTAATTTATCTCCAGGGCAGATGAACCTGTTTAGGAGCTGAACAGAGTAACCCGGAGCTCAAGGTCCAGGAGGGGCGGGGCAGCTTCATGGAGAAAGACACAAGGATTATAGAAACACAATGGTCTGAGTTAAGAGAGAGTACTCACCATTCTACCTTGGTGAGGGTCTTGGCTGCCTGCTTCTCACTGTAAGGAGACAGAAACATAAGAGTAAAGAACACGTTACATCACCATAGAATCAACAAATGCCACACATTTACTCCTGAACTTCTCTACAGTTCTTATTCTCTTCCTTCCCAGAGAATCCAGCCTCTGTACATGCCAGACAGAGGCAATGGGAGCTACATGGGGAGAAAGCAACAAGTGATTCTGCAGGGCATGAAGTCAGCCACAAAGTTCTGGAGCAGGAATGAGTGTCATCCAAGATTCTTCAGCAGAACTCAAGAGTGCTGATTCCCAGATCTAGAAGGAGAAGTAGAACACTCCAAACCCTTTTCTTTGTGGGAGAGCAAAAGAACTGCCAACTCTGAAGAGACAGAGGCTGCCTACCAGGACTCACTGCTGGCCCTGATGGGCACACAAATCCACCGGAATGCTCTACCAGCCTCTGAGTCTGGGAGTAGCACCCACCTGACCTGTTTACTGGGAGCAGAGTCCAAAGCAGAGTACAAGAGGGAGGGGACCACAACCTGTGATCAAAGGCAGCAGGGCTGGACAGAGCCTACTGAATGTACTTGACACCAAGTGGGGTGCAGGTTAGTGGGAGGAGGCCACACAACAGGGACAGAATCAGGCCAGCCCAGGCCTCGGAGTCAGTACCTGTCAAATGGGCCCAAGCAACAGAAAATTCAGGATGGGCCTCCTTGGCCCTCTTAGGGAGCCAGGCCCAGGTTTCATTGACATTTTCCTTCATGCCTCCTCTCTGAGCTCAAGAGCAGTCCAGCAGTGTCCGTAGGAAGGCTGCGGGGATAAACGCCTCCATCCGTGGTCCTGCCCTCCTCCCTGATCACAGCCTACCCTTCCTCATGGGGGAGCCAGCAAGCGACAAGCCAGAGGTGCTGCCTCACCGCCCACTGGCACGCAGCCTCAGGGAAACGAAGAGAGAGACAAGGACAAGACCTGGGAGTCCCAGGGTTCCCAGACCTAGGAGATCTGGCCCCGGGGGGCGGGCCAGGCTGGCAGGGGAGCCCAGGTGCCCAGGTTCTAGGGGCGGAGCCTAAAGACTCGGAGGCGGAGTCCCGAATGACAGAGGGCGGGGCTCACAAAAACCGGTGGGGTCGGGGCGGGGCCGGGCAAGACACGGTCTTTGCGGTTCCCGGACTGGCAGTGCACGGGGCACGGTGACTCACCCAGGCGGCGTCCGCCCGACCCTCCGATGCCGCGCTCTCACCACTTCCGTCTCCCGCAGCTGCTGAGGCCGCGCAGCTACGACCCCACCACGGTGCCTCTCTCCCCAGCCAATCGTATCTCTGGCCTGTGCCCGCCCTGGCCAATAGCCACAGCAAGTCCCGCCCTGCCCCCACCACGCAGCCGCCGCCCTCACTCTTCACGCCGCTCATTGGTCAAGTAGGGCAGACGCCCTCCCAGCCTTTAGCCTATCGGGTGCCGGGAGGCGAGACTGTACCTTGAGGGAGGAGGAGCGGCGCCGGAGAGGAGACGCAACCAATGGGAAATCACAGCGCGTCCCTGCGGCAACCAATCAGGGAGCAGTAAAAGGGGGGCTGCTAGCTATGGCTCCAGGGGCCGGAAGTGGGGGCGGCCTGTCGCCTACTGGTAGCGCAATTGGAGGCGGGGCCTTGAAGGGGCACAGGCTTTACAGCCACTTCCGGTGACGACGACTCCTGGGGGTTACTTCTCAAATAATTCCCTGGTGGCCCTTCGGGTTATCTGCTTCCCGTTTTGGTTTCGCTGCGGCCATCCGGTCCGAAAGCCAGAAGAGGAGAGAAGACCCCCCCCCCCACCCCAGGCTGAGAGGAGGGAGGGCTGGGCCTGAGGTTCCGTCTCAGTCTTGTCCGACTAGCGGCGGGAGGGTTTCCCCTCTTTCGCGCTTTGACGGGTCCCTCCAACTCTCACTTTTCATCGTCATCGACCTTGCCGTTCTTCACGACCTGCATGGTGCGGTCAGTCCTGAGTAAAGATCTCTCACCTGAGAGATAGGAAACCTGTCACTAGCTAGCTGCGACCTCCTGCTCTATAAAGGGGGTGGGGAACAGGACTCTCCCGAGGACCCAGCTCTTCGCTCCTCCCCTCCTATCGTCTGGAGAGCCAGAGCAGACAGCATGGCGGAGGGTGGCCGCTGGAGGTCGCCTTGGCCCGGGGATACCACCAGCCCGACAGAAATGGAGAACAGTTGAGATTCTCAGCAGATAGCTTCTGTGTGGGAGTGGGCCTGAATGCGTTAATACCAGGCCATGGGGCCAAAATGTCTTCACGTGCCTCTTTGTTTATAGAACATTGGAACTTTTACTACAGTTAGTAAATTCCAGGAAAACGGGAACTTTGCCTCTGTTCACTGCTTTAACTCCAGGATCTAGAACAGTGTCTGCAACCTAGCAGATGCTTAATAAATATTTGTTAAATGAATACTGGACTCCCTCAAGGCAATGATTGTACTTTATCCATTCTCAGCACTTACTATAGTGATGGTGCTTAAAGGGATTTCAACATTTTTCAATGCTCCATCACCTGCTGCCTAGAGTAGTGAGCTTAATTCTGCATATCTCTTTCCCCAAATCAGGGGAAATAGAAGTCAGGAGGCTGCGTGCAGTTAACACCATGTTTTCCCAAGGGCCAATATCAGACAAAAATTTCTATAAATTGAAAGTACTGTATATGGGAAAGATGGAGAGAGGCTCAGGCCCCAGGTAATAGAGACAGGATAGATACGGTTAGTAAGATGGAGAGGCCAGGCTGGATTCTAGGCAGAGACTGAAGCCTGTCAGAGGAGGGGAAAGTTTTCCCCACTCTCCCTTCCCTACTAAAAGCCAGAACCCAGCACCCTCCTCCAGCCACCTTTCCAAACTGGGTCCTAGGATCTTGGTCTCTGGGAGGTGATAAAGATACAGACAGTGACACCAGAAGCCACCTATAGATTTGTTAAACTTTATTTCCTCTGAGTCTCTGGGGAGGCAGCAGGGATGTAAGGCGAAGTGGCAGTAGCTGCAGGGGCCTGAGCAGAGCTGGTGCTGGGAGGGGCCGGTATGGGCAGGACGAAGAGGAGGAGATTTAAATATCCAGGGCTGAAAGCCAGCTAATGGGTCTCCTTCATCTGTCTTTGGATTTTGTGCAGCATCTCCTGCATCCGCCGCAGCTGGAACAGGCACATGCATCAAAATAGGGCCTTTCAGAGAGTCCTCTAGTTTTGGGGAAGTACCCCCAAGCTCTAATCCCTCAAGCCAGGGCTTTGGTAGCCCTGAAGTGTCATGGAGACCCTGGGTAGAACCATTAATCCACCAATCCAGGACCCAGATATGCACCAGAGCCAGGGATCTTTCTATTCTCAAACCAAGAGATACTGCGGTTTATGATCAAGCAGGGGACCTCCCAGGCTGTCAAACCTTACCACCTCATACTGCTCTCACCTCCTCATCTTTCTCTCGGATCAGCCTCTCTGTTTCTGGATCTGTCCCTGGTGGGACAGCAGGGATGGGGAAGTCGGTACCACTCTCTCGAGTCAGTTTGCTGAGGGGAAGGGGAAAGGGGGGTTGGTAAGGCTAGGGGGACCCCAGCACCTGCTTGGATTGAGCCCAGGGCCTGTAGAAGAACAAAGGAAGGGCTTGGTCTCACCCAGGGCTGCGCTTGGGATCCCCCCCACTGCCTGCTCTGTCCTGGCTTCTGGCCATACTTGCGATTCCGTTCTTTCACCACCAGGCGGGTCATGCTCTGGATGCACTGTGCCCGGTAGTTCTCATAATGTGTCTCCCGTGTCACATCCTTCAGGTCTTGCATGTGAGTACGCACCAGCATTGTCCTCAGCTTCACAAAGTCGCAGTGCCCTGGGTTTTCCACTGCATAGCAAGGCTAGGAGTCAGCCAGGGGCATGGGTAGGGGAGAGCCGCTGAGGGCAAGGAGATCCCCCAGTCACAAGCTCGGGGCTTTACCTTCAACAATGCCCCAGGGGTAGAGCCGGCCCCGAACTCGCCGCCCTCTGGCCTCTACCACAGTGTTGCTGCCAATTACAGCAAATGGGATGCTTTCCTGGAAGAAGTTAGGGCGCCTGTCAACACCCTCCTTCTCACCTGTTCCTTTCACCTATATTTTCATCTTCTCTGCCTCATTTTAGGAAAGAAGGTCCTAGCCCACCCTTATATAGAATTCTACTTCCCTCTTCTGCCCAGAAAAGACAACATGGGAAAGGGAAGCCCTGGGGTGGCCCCACCTTTAGGGCTTGGTCCTGTAATTTGAAGTCCTCATCCTCATCAGAGTCACAGTCTGGAAACTGGTAGACCTTGATTCCAAAGCGCTCAATCTCCTCCCGGATCTGGCAAACACATGAGGGGCCCACAGTTCTGGGGACCCCATCCTTTCCAGAAGCCCACCTGCTCCCCTCCCCCCACCAGCTTCCCTCACTTTGCGTTTCTTGCGCTCCACTTCAGGAGGTGTCAGTGTGTCCGCCTTAGCCAAGATAGGCACAATGTTGACCCGCTGATGCAGGGCCTTCATGAATTCAACATCCAGTGGCCGGAGCCTGGGGAACAGGAATCTGTGACCACCGGCTAGTGGCAGCCCTGCCCCTGGTGCTCTCGGCCTGTTCCCTTGGCAGCACCCGGTGGTGTCAGGAGCCTCAGGCTCGGACCATACCCGTGGCCGAAGGGCGAGATGAAGTACAGGCAGCAGTGCACCCTGTTGTCTTGGATGTTCTTGCGGTTTAGGCCACTCTCATCTCGGAAATACTGCTCAAACTGCTGGTCGATGTATTCTGCCACAGGCTTCCAGCTAGGGCAGGGACAAACAAGCAGAGAAACTGTGGGAGGCGGGACTGCCTAGTGAGCTCTGTGACGGCAGAGTAGCTCTCGCCCTAAGCAGTGTTCTCAAGACTTATTCCCTTGGCTTGCTTTACTCCATCTTCAGGAAGGTATCAGGGGTGCATCTCACACATCCTGATAGAAAATCACACTAAATACGCAGGCAGAGTTCAATAAATACTAGTTTTCTGAGAGGAAAAGAGCCCAGATGACCAAACAAAGCAATAAGAATAGCAAGTTGCCTGCAGGTGAACCAACTGGAAGCCAGGGCAGCCCTAAGTCAGGTTCACAGTCCAGCCTCGGAGTCTTTGTTGGTGTGGTTCTACTTCTCCAAACCCACTCCATCCTTCAGGGCCATATCCAAGAACCATCTCTTCCATGAAGTCTCCTTTGACTATACCAATGCACACTGTTCTCCCCTTCTCTTCACCACATAGATAGATAGATAGATAGATAGATAGATAGATAGATGTTGATAGATAGATAGATATGAAAATTGAGGTTCATGCTTTCCCCTTCTCTTTACCACAGTCAGATTATATACATATAATATATATATATATATTCAAGAACTTCAATTTTAAAGTCCTTTGCTCTTCTGTTATCTAGTTCAATCCTCACTGATAGGTGGACATTAGGAGCACCATCACTCTCATTTTAGAAATGAAGAAACTAAATTCAGAGCAGCTAAGAAACTCAATCTGGATCACTTTGGCTAGCAAATTCTCTACCAACCCAAGTCCCCGCCTTCTGACTCCTGGCTTAGTGTGTTTCCCTCTACACTGCCCGACCCATTTACTGACTTAAGTTGTTACCTGACTGACACACAAGTTAGAGAACTACTGCGCCCCACTCCCTCACCCCTGCTGCCACTAGACTGTAAGCCTCTCAGTGACAGGGATCATTCCTACTTGTTCTGTATCCTTTGACAAGTCCAGCACAGGCTGGACACCCAGCATGTGTTCAATAAATTCCTGCTGGCTAACTAAATGAGTATATGTGGAGGTGTGCTGTAAACTGTGAGGTGCCAGGCAAATGAAATTATTATTATTATGGAAGTGAAGAGGAGGTAAGTAGCTTGATTGAAGGAGGGGGTCACGCTTCCAACAGTAGGAACCAGGTGCTGGTTGGGGCTAGAGTGTCCAGGCACGTCCAGTTTGCTGAGATGTATTCCTACAGCAGGAAGGATGATGATGACATGGAGCCACTTCAATCCGTCACGAATATTTATGGAGACCATGTACCATGTACTAGCACAGCGCTGTGGCAAGAATATAAGAAGCAGCCCTCCCCTCAAGGCTTAGACTATGAAGTTGAAGATGAACCAGTGTGCTGAGCTGAAAGTCACATGTTGTAATAAAGTGTGTGATGGGATTCTGAGCATAGAAAGGTCTATAAAGGTCTGATTAGTCTGTGAAGCAATTATCCAGGGTCAGCTTCAAGGTCATGAGACCTGTCCAGTCACACGGGGCCCTACATTCAGAAGGGCTCATGCTTGGTTTGATTCTCTGCTATGGCTGTCTTGAAATTCTTAATAATTTTGAACAAGGAGCCCTAGATTTCTATTTTGCACTGGCCTTGCAATTATCGTCTTAAAAGTAATGTGTCATGTAAACAGCCCTTTACAGTTTTCAATGCATATTCACATGGCTCATTCTTGGTGATTTCCAGATCTACTGGGTGAGGTGGCAAGGGCTGGTTTTTTTCAATGGAAGAAATAGGAATGTAGTCATTTATTCCAGATCACACAGTTATTAAACGCTGAATCAAGATTTGAGCTCTCAGGCTCGGGGTCCTAGCACCAACCTGGCTAACTTCTTTGTCAAAGGCACCACCTTTTCTCCTGTCTCTATCATCCATTCTCCTCTCATTACTCACTTAGGTCTGACCATTATCAAAGCATCCCTCCAGTTCCTAAAAAACAAGAAGCCAGGGATGATGGGGGGTGTGACAAAGCCACCTTTTTCTCTTTTGGCAGGTAGCCTAGAAGGTGCCTGGAGTTTAAACAAAGTCCCACCCATTTTTTCCTTTTGCCTCTTCTTTCCCCCCTTCACCTCTCCCTCTATGCCCTCTTACCTTTTTAATAAAACTTGTTGTAGCACCTAAAGTGTTGCTGGTGAGAGGAAAGGAAGGAGGGAGGGTGATATTTATTGAGCACCTACTGCATGTCAGGCCCTGTGCTCCATGTTTTTACATGTGTTTGCCCTTTTTTTTTTTTTTTGAGGAAGATTAGCCCTGAGTTAACATCTGCCACCAATCCTCCTCTTTTTGCTGAGGAAGACTGGCCCTGAGCTAACATCCATGTCCATGTTCCTCTACTTTATACGTGGGACGCCTACCACAGCATGGCTTGCCAAGCGGTGCCATGTCCACACCTGGGATCCGAACCGGCGAACCCCAGGCTGCCGAAGTGGAACGTGTACACTTCACCGCTGTGGCACCAGGCTGGCTCCTTATATTTGCTCTTTTGAGGCTCTTCTTTCTTACCTTGTGTCCTCACCCCCGTTATAGAATTACAGGTCTGAGTTAAAAGGAACATTAGAGGTCATCTAGTCCAATCCGTCCCTCCACTCTAGAGGAAATGGCTGTCCAGTAAAGGGCATGGCATGCTCAAGATCACAAACCTCTTCCTCCTGACAATTTTGGATATGTCTCTGCCTACATGCGCCCCTGTATGTGTCTACAGAATGGGTAGGGGTGTCACCGACTAATTGCCCAGAGGAACTCAAGGGTGGGTTTGGAAGCATTTAATTGTTTAAGAGATGCAATCACCAACTACCCTGAACCAGACCAAGCTCCACAAGAGCAACGCCTAGGACCTTTGCCTCATTTTTAATGCTAAGATCTCCTCTCTGGAAGGAGGTCAGGCCTTATGACCATAACCTGCAGTGTATTTGGAAGCCTGTTTTCCAAGTGAGGCTGCACAGGTAAATACCCACCTCTCCCTTTTGAATATTCATTCCCATCTGAAATACAATGCCCCTGCTTCGCTTTGTTCCGGGACACTAGGACTTTGGAAGTGATTCCCCGTGGCTTCCTATTTGCTGCAAATAAGTTCTACTTTGTGTGGCAACTACTTCTGGTCAAGAGTCTGATTTTAACTCTGCCAGGAGGCAAACCCACTTATGGTTCAGTAACAGGGGTTTTGCTTGGTCAGACATACCATTCTGTGTTGTTGACTGCATCCCCAAAACCTGGCGTGTCCACGATGGTGAGCCGCAGTCTCACGCCCTTCTCTTCGATGTCCACTGCATGTTTAGTAATCTCCACAGTTTGCATGATCCGTTCTGGAGAAGGGGGAAACTGAGGCCAGGGCAAGGGCAAGGGCAAGGACCTGCCTAGTCAGGACAAACCACCCACCCCCTGTCAGCTTTGCTGCCTAGACTGCCTCATCACACTGCCCCCCTCCCCACCCCCAGGCTGCCGGGGGGGGGGGGGGGGGGGCCTGTTCTCTGGGAACCAGCAAGGAGCACATTTCCCAACACAGGAAATGCCGGTGGCTGTTGGCTCTGGCCCCAGCCTCTTCTCTGCTCCCAGCTCTTTTCTTAGATTCCTGGAATCCTTTGGGGGTCAGAGACTCACTCATAGAGCAGGATTCTGGTCCCTGCCCTGCTTCGGCACCCAAATCTTTAGGGAGATGGCTGGTGGGCTGCCAGGCCAGAGGCCTATGGAGAGATGCCGTCAGTCTCTCTAGGAAGTCATGTTCTCCTGCATGCTGGGGAAGGCCCCATCCCCCAGACTCTGGAGTGAGTTTGATTTCCCAAGTCAGGTCTGCCTGCCTGTCTGCATGCTCCTCTCCTTTCCCTACCTTCAGCACTGAGGAGCTTCCGGTCCCGGTACAGATCAGTGAGGAAGAGGCTATTGACAAGAGTGGATTTCCCCAGGCCAGACTCTCCTGACGGGAGAGAGAGGATAGAAGCACCAAATCAGAAGATAAGATCTATAGCCAAGAGGTAACCCCACTAAACCAAGGTGTGGGGGGAGCTGCTTTCTTATCTAATTAGGAAGAGACTAACCAAACCATAGCATTTTAAAGCTAGAAGGAGGAAGCAGAGAGAACAGCTTGTCCAGCCTTCTCATTTGAATGAGGCCCAGAGAGAGTAGGAGATTACCCAAGGGCACACAGAAAAGGGCAAATACTAGAAAACGGTTGATCAAGTGTTCTTTGCACCACTTGACCCCCCACATATACATACATACATTTGGCCACCCACGGCTCCTGGCTATTTTGCAAAAAGGCACAGCCACTTGCTGCTTTCTCCTTCCCTATCCCTCCCCCAACCCCCTACACATACCATCCCCACCTGAAACACCCCCTGCCCAGCCCAGCCCAGCCCCTGCTCTACCTGCCACCATGAGGGTAAAGTCAAAGCCTTTCTTCACAGACTTTCGGTGGACTTGATTGGGGAGGGTCGCAAAGCCCACATACTCCTTGTCATCCTAGTGGACAGGAAGGCAGAGTACATCAGGGCAGGAGGAGGGGCCCCAGGACCCAACACCAGCCTTCTCCTTCCCTCCTAGGTCTTTGTCCCAGCCTTAGAGGAGGAGTGCCAGACTCCTCTGAGGCCCCATCTGGGGCCACCAGCTGGGCTTCTGCCCCTGCTGATGCTGTCAGTTTCCAGTGCACCTGGGGGCCAACACCACAGAGCTGGGGCCAACACAGGACAGAGAGAGGCCCCAGCTCAACACGCACACACGCATGTCTGCACACACATACATACATGTGCACATACACGCACACACACTCGGGCTCTCTCTGCTCCTTCCCTGGGTCTTCCTGCACAAGCCCACTGAAAGACAAAGGCGGGGCTGGAGGCTCTACCTCAGAGGAGTCATAGGGATCAAGCTTGCCCCATGGGCTGCGGGGCCGGGCTGAGGGGCTGAGAGGGGCTGAGGCAGAGAAGTACTGCTGGCTGTCAGAGGGCTGGGGCCACGAGGGGGTTCTGAACTCCAGGTCATCCTGGCAGAGGTCTGGGGCCTGGGGCCTTGGCTCCAGAATCTGAGGCCTGGATGCCCAGGTCTTGGCCTCTGGTTGGTGGCAGCTCTCGCTTCCTGGGAAATCCTTCACGAACTTGTTCAGTTCTGCATCATCCTTGTCCTCCAGGAAGCGCTTGATCTGGGGGTTGGGGTGGTAGGTGGATAGGTGGCAGGAAGGGAAGAATGAAGGAGGAAGACAGGAGAAGGCGAGAGGGAGAGAGAGGAAAGCACTTGTGGTTAGAAGGGAAAGAAACTGGACTAGCAGTAAGCTAGAGGATGTGCTCACTATCCCTCCTTCACCTGCTCACACACTTCCCCAGTCCAAGATGCCAGGAAAGGCCCCAGGGTCCGGGAGTAGCCCTGGGCAGACCCCAAAGCCCTAGTAACTGCTCTTGGGAGCTGAGTAGCTCCAGTCCTGATGTTCCCTCTCAACAGGGTGCTTGTTGAGGCTGCTCTTCCTGGGGGTCTGGCCAAGCCAGGGGCCAGGGACTGCCCCAAAGGCCAGGAAGTCAGACTGAATGAGGAGGAGCAGACAGAGGCATTCCAGCTAACAGGAGAATGTGGCTCAGGATTTAAGGAGAATGCAGAGTCAGAATGAGGCAGGGGCAGGAGGGATAGGGAGGGGAGAAGGGAGCTGCCAGCCCCAGGTAAATCAAGAGCCATGAGGGGGCTCCGTGCCTCCTGTCACTGCAGGTCAGCGAGATCTGCAACTGAGGTGTAGACTCTGCTGGAGGTGCTCACTCCCCAGGGCTCACCGCTCACAGCTCAGTACAGCTGACCTGACCGCCCCCCCACCCCCACCCACCTTACTCCAGACACTGAGCCACACTGGAGCCTGAGCCTGGGCCCCAGGAGAGAAGGGTAAACCTGCCAGTGGATGCTGAGTATGGGTGGAGGGGAGCTGGGAAGGACCAGGTGAGGGAGGATAGGAGGACATTGGGCCTCCAGAGCTGCTGACAGCCCCCAACTGTGAGGGACATATAGGGGGAAGCACCCCTCAGTTGCCCCTTGCCCCCTCTGCCTGGAGCTAGGCTTTAGCTAGCAGTGCAGGAGGGGGTCTGGCCTGAACTGTGAACCACAGGGGTGGTAGGCAGAGAATGGCTGGCTCCTCTGTAGAGACATGTTCCATCCCATCTCCAGCTTGGAAGAGAGGCCACTTCCCCCAACTCTCGCCCTCAGCTCTAGACCCTAAAGCTTCCTCTCTCCTTTGGGGACCAGCCCCCTTTGTGGAGTGCCTGGCGGTGCTGGGCTCAGCTCTGCCTCACAATACCCACGTGCCACCCCCAGACAATGGACAAGGGCCGGCTTCAGAGGCTGACTCACCCTCTGGGGATTGGCCAAGCCAATGGGGGCTACCCCAGACCACTGTGGAGTCCCAACCAGGGTTGGGGGAGATAGGATAGTTATAGTCTTCCTGCAGGCCCCCATTTTACAAAGGGAAGAATTGAGAGAGGTGGACATGCACGTTGTCAGTTCATGCCAGAAGGAAGTGACTGAGACAGGGAGGCTAGAGGGAAAAGTCCCCTAAGAGCTACTTCCAGGCTGTCGCCTTTCAAGTCCCCACACCTGCTTATAGTCATAGTCTCCAGGACTCACCTGGACAGAGGAGAGGAAAAGAGGACCTTTAGCCTGGAACTGGAACTAGCATTTGGGGGCTTAGTGGCCAGAAGAGGCCATCCTGAGGCAAGTCTGACCTAATAGGCTTTTCTCATCCATAATATCTGTGGGGTCCAGTGGGGTTACCATACATCCTAGTTTATGTTTGTTGTCCTAGCATAATGATTAATTGTGGCCCTATTCACTTGGAAAAGTGTCCCAGCTTGGATGGTTCATTATATGGCAACAGAGAAGGGATGGGGCTCGGGGGCAGTAGGTCTTGTTTTCTGGCAGCTAAAGAGTCTGGGGAATTCCAGGAAATCCTGCCCCTCTGCACAACCCTGCAGTGACCCAGCAGTCGGTCTGGGGGTCAGGCTAAGGGTGGGAGACAGAGGGCTGTGTTCCACCTGGTTTCCCCAGGGGCATTGATCAGAGAGGCAGCAGGGAAGGCACTGATGGAGACCCCTAGCCCCCACAACCTTCCAGCAGAGCCACCAGGAATGTAGCACCATTCTCCCTGCTAGCCCTGGCTGCTTATCAGCACAGAGGGGCCCACAGGGGCTTTAGACAAGGAGTCAGGACACCAGGGTCCTCACCTCCTGTCTGTTCTTCCCTGCTCCCAGCTCTGCCAGAGACCAAATCATTTTCTGGCTTTGAGCCCCAATTCTAGCCAAGGCAGGGGAAGACAGGTCAGGTCCGCCCATCTCCCAGAGCAGCACCTTACCCCAGCTTCAGTCCTGTCCTCAGGGACAGCACTGCCTTGCCATCCCAGTGAATGGTCCATGTCCCACACTTCAGAATCCCTGTCGGCAAGCTCTAGGTCTAATTTTATCTCTCAGGCAAAGTTCCTCACACACAGAAACAGCCTGGTCTTGATGTTCTTGTTGTAATCTGGCTTCCTGGCTTGCTCCTTTCCCTTTCTCTCTGACCTCCTTGTCTCTGTCAGGGGCCAAAAAAGCCTGTGGAATGTCCTTCCCCACCCCCTCCTCCTCCCCTTCCCTTGGCTCCCACTCTCCAAGGACAGCTCAGCTGCAGCGGGATCACTGGGTTCCTCCGCAGTCCCCTCCTCCTCTGATTGGCTGCCCCATGACGCCTGCCCGCTGCCTACCCTGGTGGGCACAGCCTCCCAAGTCTGTCTGCAGCACAGGCTCTTGATCTACTTGGCCTCCCCTGTTAACCCCCAAGGACACGGAGGCCTGTCAGAGAGTTGTGAGCTGTCCCCAAGGTGACCTGGCCCATCAGTACATGGGCACAGCCACTCAGGAGACTCCATCCCCAAAGGATTCCTCTCTCTCTCTCTAACCTTAACTTTAAGCAGTGATGAAGTAGGGTGCGATGTCCCATAATCCCCTGGGTATAGGTTATCATGGGAACAGCCCCACTTCTCTTCCCAAGTGTCCCTTTGTGTTCTCCCAGCAGAGAACCCCACTGTCTTCAGAAATCTGCCCCTAGATTCCCCTGCAGAGAGCCCCAGCCACAGAGGGACTCCTCCCACCCTAGAATACCTGACCTGACTCATGGGGACCCATATCACTTCATCACCCCATCGCTTCAACAGAGTCCACGGAGGAGCGGCTAGCCCTTGTTCTCTGAGGGGCTTGAGTTCAGGCCAGCAGGAGGCCAGAATCTCAGAGGCTTCAGAGTTGCTGCTTAGGTGGGAACAAATTGAGGGGCCTGGCTGGGAGTGTGCAGATGGAGCACTTGACTAGGAGTCAGGAGGCCAGTGTTTCTGGTTTGACCAGAAACACCCTTTGGGATTTGGAATAGTGTCTTAATTTCAGGGCCTTAATGTACAATTGTGGATGGCCCTTCCTTGCCTCCCAGGATGGTTGGGGAGAGACAGCACTCCCAGATGAGAGACACCTCAAGCTGCTTTGAACCTGAGGAGAAAAGGTGCATCTCAAGTCAGAGGATGGTTATTAATGTTGGCCTGTTATTCTTGTCACATGCAAACTAAAAGCCCCTGGAGCTCTGGGGGTGGGGAGCGCTCCCTACGGACCTCCAAAGCAGCTGAGACACTGGTCTCCTCTCACAAAGAGACCCTCACAGGGGAGTCTGACTCGACACGAACCAGTCAGCCTAAGGACTGGGAGGCTGGAGGGCAGAGGCTTGAGGCTGAGGACTCTGGTGGTGGTGGGGTGTCTTTAATTAGAGAGGAACAGAGTGGCCTCGGCCAAGCTGAAAGTACCAAGACCTTAGCTGACCTGAACTTAGTGTGTGGCAGAAAAAGCCCCTCTTGGCCCCTGCTGGGCTTGGCACTGGGGACAGTCAGTGCTCCCCCAGGCTTCCATCCCTGGAACAATCAATCTGTCCATCCTCCTGTAGGAAAAAGGAGGGAGCCAGGGACAACGAAAGGCAACATTTGGCCTCTCCCAGGAACCCCCCTTTGGGGAAGGTCACAGGGGTCACCAAAACTTCCTGGCCAAGACTTGGGCCTCAGCCTAGACACAGCTTGAGAGACATGAGCCCAAAAGGTTGGCCTTTCCAGACCTAGAAGCTTCCGATTCCATGGGGCCCAGGGAGTTCCCTTCTGGAGGCTGCCCACAGCCAACATCCTGCCCCCACAGGCTGGTCATGGATCTCCTCCTGCTGTAAACAGACTGTGCCTCCCAATGCAGAGTGCAAAGGCTGGGGGGCTTCCAGACTGAGAGGAGAGGCTGGCATGGGGCCTGGTGGCCCTGACCCCCAGCACAATGTGTTTGTGGCAGGCTCTGGCAAAGATAGCAGGAGACAAGCTGGCACCCTCACAGCCAAACATCAAAACTTCCTACCTGGGGGCCTCCAGGGAGGCTAGCTGGGGTTACTGCTTCTCTTCCCTACAGGCAGGTGGCAGGAATGAGTTCCCCCACCCCCACCACTGCAGAGGGACCTGGTTTGGGGAGGACGGTAGTGTAGGATGCTGCAGGAGGAAGCTTCCCCATGGTTCCTGTCTCAGAGGCAGAGGGATGGAGCTGACCCACCGGGTAGGATGGTGGTCTTCCCTCTCTCAGGGGTCCCTGGGCAGAGGGCGCTGTGGGAAGGGCCTAGGAGCTGCCTCTGGCTAGGCTGTGGGAATGAGGGCCCAAGCGTCTCACCATCCCTCTTGGGGAGGCAGACAGTGTTTGTGGGCCTTCTCTGTGTGTTTTCTAAAGGAAGTTGGTGCTAACCCCTGAACCCAGGGTAGGTGGGTGAGGAGGGGTCACCCAGGTAACAGCTGACCCAGGCAAGGCCGGGGACCCTCACCTCCGCTCTTCGCTGACGCGCCCACCCCAGCCCAACATGAGCGTCTCGGCCGGAGGCCCCCAGCCTCCAGAACGAACCCACCCCTCTGTCCAAAAACGCGGGCAGCACCCGGGGGGTCGGGGCACGCTCGGTCGCTGCTTGGATCAGAGGGAGAAACTTGGGAGCGGCGACGCAGCGCTGCTTGCCAGCAGTGCCCGCCTGTGCCCGCGGCCGGCGACAGCGCCTCCCGCCCCGCAAAGCCGGAGCTGCGGCACCGCGCGGGTCCCTGCGGAGCCGCCCGAGAGCGGCGGGCCTTGCGCGCCCAGCCGTGCCCCGCGCCCGCCCTCCTTACCATGGCTGCAGCCCGGGCCGGGCCGGCTCCGCCTGGACAGCGCCCGAGCGACCTGCGGCCAGAGCTCTGCGCCGACCTCGCCGCACCACCAGCCTCCGCCCGCCGCCCTGAGCGCAAACCGGCCGGGGGCGGGGCCAGGGGCGGGGCGAATCGGCCCGGGGGCGGGGCCTGTACCTTGGCGGCCAGAGGTGAGTGCGCTTGTGGGGCCCGGCGCGGCCGACCTAGGCGCCTGCCTTGCAGCCCGCGACCCTAGAGGCGCAGAGCGCAGAGAGGCGCTCAGGACAGGCTGCACTGATCACCTGGCTCTTCCTTACTCAGCCGCTAAAGAGTGGCCTCGTCAGGCAGCGCATCACCGTGGGGGCTTGAGCTAGTCCACAAAGAAAAAGGAAGGGCCCACCTGGCATCCCCAGGAGGAGATGCCTTTGGAAGGAGAGGCAGGGTTTGTCCCAGGAGTTGGAGAGAAACCATTAGTTACCCCCAAGATTCTGCAAGGCTTGTGAGAAGTGAAGCTGTCTTAAGTCCACGTTACTGATTGTCCATACCCCCTCCACACCTCGCAAGGTGGAACGTCAGACGTTCTCCACCTCCACCCAAGCTGTGAAGAAGAGACAGGAGGTTCCCTTCGTGCAGGACCCTAGATTAAGGATTAGAGAGGATTTGCTGCATACATTATCCAGGGTTCATGTGCTGGAATGGTGGAAGGGAGAGGCTGAGTCGCCTTTCCCACCCCCCACCCCCACCCCAGTGGAGCCTTGCCTGGGACTGAGGAAAGTGGGGAGGCCTCAGGAGAGGCCAGCGCAGGCGTGACCCAGGCCATGCTGGGCAAGCGGGTGAGATGCTGTGGGGACAAATGCCCCAGGAGCTTTACAAGCATTAGAGGCTCAGAAGGGTCAGCAGTGGCGGGCAGGGGGGGGAGGGGGGGTAAATGCTTAGGGGGCAGGGAATTGGTGGGGATTTCCTGAGCTAATACTCAGGTCTGAGCTGGTCAGGCTGCTGTGGAAGTGTCCAGAAGCATGCCTCTCCCTGACTTCCAAGATCCCGCCCCTAAAGGCAGGCTGATTGGCCTGAACACACTTCAGACAAAACTGAGGCCCACAGGCACGGTCCTCTCTATTTATAGAAGCACCAGAGGCCTGCCTACCTATTTTGGGCTGATCTGTGACCCAGGTGGTCATAGTTGGGATCAGTTAGAACTCAGCAGAGGGAGGGAGAGGGCCCTGGGTAGGGCAGGTGAGAACAGACTCCAAAAACATGAGGCTGCTATTGGAGATGTTATTGGATATTTGGCTCTGGTGACCTGGAAGATGAAAGCGGTGTGTGTCATTGTTTAAAGAAATGAGGGGGGCCGACCAGGTGGCATAAGTTTGCACACTCCACTTTGGTGGCCCGGGGTTGGTCGGTTGGGTCCCGGGTGCAGACCTACACACTACTCATCAAGCCATGCTGTGGTGTCATCCCATATGTAAAACAGAGGAAGATTGGCACAGATGTTAGCTCAAGGCCAATCTTCCTTACCTAAAAAAAAAAAAGAAAAGAAAAGAAAAAAGAAATAAAGAAATGAGGGGCATTCATGATCCAGTAAGTTGAGGAGAAACCTTTCTAGCTGGATTAGCTTGGACAATTCATGTCACTTCTCTGGGCCTCCACTTCCACACCTAAAAATGAAGAGATTAAACTAGGATAGGGGCCAGCAGCTTGGCTCCAATGAGAGGGAAACTCTGAATGTATAGAGAGGTTCCTGGGGTAGATAGGAGATCTGAAGCTGTACTCAGGAAAACAAAGACATAAAGAGTTTCTTTAGAGAGAAAGCAGTGGCTGTTGGAAGTCTGCAGAAGCAGCAGCAACTGCTGCCATTAGACCCAGACCCAAATGTCAAACGCAGGCTCCACAAAGCCCCACTGTTGGGAACTTGCTGCAGGTCACTGTCACTCATGAGCACACTCATAATACCTCTTGGTGCTTCCATAGGCAGTCTGTGTGTGGGCTGGGGGCACTGGGCCCAGGGAGGAAGCCTACATCAAGGAAGACAGACCCCATCCCAAAGCCTTGTGTTCCCCAATTGTAATGGCCCTCCTCCCCTTAGTCCCGGCTGTAGTCCAAGTGTGGACACCGACACATCTCAGAAGGCAGCTCAGCTAGCTCAACCTCAGCTGTGGGTGGAATCCAAGCTCTGCCCTGGCACCTGCTGCCCAGGCCCCAGAGGGTCCTGTGTGTCCTGAGGCACGTTGGTGACAGCTTGCTTTGAGGGAAGTGAGGCCCCAAGAGAGGCCTGGGACCATGGAACTCATCTCTAAGCCAAAAATCTTGATGGTCACAGTCCCCTTGTAATCACTGCACCACAAGGCCAACATGAGGCATGCTGGGTGAAAGCTGGAGACAGACTTTGAGCTCGTCCGCCTGCACAAACCCCGTGTGCTAAGCCTGCAGGGTTCAGGTGTTTCTGAGAGAACTTGGCCTGGGCACAAGTGCCCAGTCCAACTTTGGTGATTATCTCATTGCCTGAAAGTCCCTTGCCCTTCCTGGGCCTTGGTTTCCCCCCCGAAAGAGAAAACTGAACTCCACCCAACTCCAGCTCTCACGTTCTGTGTTGGCTCAGGTCAAGTCTGACACCTGGTGAGAAGCAGGGCCAAGATACAGCAGCCCTTGTGTGAGTCACTGACCACGGTGGCCAGCAGGTGGCCTGGCCAACCTTGCCTCAATCCCCCTCGGCTCTTGGAACTCTGGCTCTCCCTTGAAATTCAACATTCCACCAGGCGTTGATATCCTTGACTAGAGAACAATTTCCCAGGGACTGCTGGAGTGGGTATTTGAGCCAAGTGTCTGGGGAGTGGACGTTTAATTTGGCACAAAGGGTGACTCTCTGGGAAACTCAGATCAGCAACCACAGCTCCACCCTGCTGTCCTGGGCGCCCTCTGCTTGGGTCAGGCCAACATGTGTGTGTGGAAAAACTCCTGGCCCCCTCCACTGAATCTTTCCTGCCCACCCATGGGTGAAGGATGTATGGCACAGAGATAAACAAGGATGCTGCACTTGGGCCAAGCCAGGGCCCAGGTTAAAAGCCAAGAATAAAGAGTGATTACCATAGGAAATCAGGACTTCAGGTCTGCCTGACTAGCAAAGGCCACTTTTACCTCTCAGTAGCAGAGTTTCCCTTAAGTGATGCAAGAACTAATTGCTCCTCCCTTCCCACCCCCCACCCCCAGGTGATGAGTCACTGATGATATAGTCAGAGAGCCCTGCTGGGGCCAAAGGGCTATCATTGGGTTGTGTCTTTCAAGGAAACCTTAGCCAGTCCATTCAGCAAGATCTGTGCAGAGAGAAGAAACCAAAATACCCTAAGCCTTACTCCTCCCTGTATTGTTCCCCTGAGTACCGTGATCCTGGGGCAGGCATGAGACGTGGGTGAAGGCCAGGGAGCATTGTGTTTCCTGGCACCTGCTGAACGGCTGCAGTGAGGGGCAGTTCCGGAGCCAATAGGGTGCTAGAAGCCAGCCAGAGCATCCCTCCAACAACCTCTCTGCAGCAGGACAGGGCACAGGAGTTCAGGGATGGAAGGGACTTACGTACCTCCAGGTGCTACTACCCACTAGAGTCTAATGCCCTTCTAGAGCCACCCCCGACCTCCTAGACACTGCTTGAATACCTCCTGTGGCCAAAAACTCACTAATTCTAACAAGTGCCCTTCAATCTTTGGGCAGTAAGTTACCAAGGTCTTCAATATACCAAGCCAAGATTTGTCTCCCCCGACCCTCCAGTGCTAGAAGCTTTGCTGATTCATTTCCCTGGACTTTGTTTTGTCCTTTGATGTCCACATCCTTTCAAGTGACCCATCTGTATATGTTTCTCTCCCAAATTAACCATAAGCCCCTCAAGGAGAGGGAGTATGTCTTCTATTTTAACCTCTACTCACTTCAATTCATTGAACATGTGATGTGATGTCTGCCTGGGTGACCAGGCCTCTGCCCCCAGGAGGTATCTGATCAATATGGATTGACTGAAAGGATTCATTGATTAGTTTTCCACTCTGATTTTGGAGCACAGACAAGCCTTGAGGCTCTGGGCTTCGTTGACCCATAACTTGCCCTTCATTCTGGTTGTTCACCAGCTCATACCCACCTCCCAGCTTCACAGTTCATATGCAAAGACACAAATGTTATCCCCTCTAAAACCCTTCCATTTGCAATTCTTGCTATCTAAAGGTTCTATTGAGGGGCTGGCCCATGGCCAAGTGGTTAAGTTCGCATGCTCTGCTTCATCAGCCCAGGGTTTCGCTGGTTCAGATCCTGGGAGCAGACCTAGCACCACTCATCAGGCCATGCTGAGGCAGCGTCCCACATAGCACCACCAGAAGGACCTACAACTAGAATATACAACTATGTTCTCGGGGGCTTTGGGGAGAAGAAGGAGGAGGAGGAGGAAAAGAAAAAAAGAAGAAGATTGGCAACAGATGTTAGTTCAGGTGCCGATCTTTAAAATAAATAAATACAGGTGCTGTTGAAATAGAAGTTTTTTTCCAGGAAGATGTGGCTACAGGAGAAGGGTTTATACACCACATATGAATCCCTGGGGCAGGATGGCCCCTAAAGTGCTCCCAGCTTTGAGGAGCCAGCTCTGAGCCTCAGTTGCTTCATCTGTGAAATAGGGGGAAAAGTCGACCTCATAGGCTTGTGGTGAAGATTCATTAAGGTAACACACACAGCATGGTATAATCACTCAAATGAGTGGTAGCTATTATTTCAGCCAATGACTAAATGATCAACACCAAATCAGCAGCTCTCAACTGTGAGTACTTCAAATGCCCTCCCGCCAAAGGATTAGGCCTGTGCGTGTGTATGGGATGTGGAGGGAAAGGAGAAGAACCTTAGACTAAAGTGACATTGGTATGACCATGCTCACCAACCGTGGAGTCAGCTTCTCCAGCTAGATACCACTCCATCTCTAGAAAACAGGTTTTGGTGTCAGACTTCCTCTGTGAATTCCCAGAAACAGCCACTGTGGAGATTCCTGGAGCTCAACGACTTTACTTGTGGTGGGACTTGGCTGGCCCAGTCCTCCCACCTACAGTGTCAGAGCCTGAGCTTCTCTCAGGAACTGCCTCACATTCTGTGCCCCTCCTCCAGGCCTTCATTCAGCCCCCAAGGTGCAGCTGTCTCTTGCTTCTCCCCTCTTGGCAGCTGGGCCAAAGGCAGCTGAGCAAAAGAGGGTGAGGGGGCATGGTCATTTCTGTCACTCAGGACAGCTTTCCTCTGGCTGAGCAGCTGTTAGGGTAGCTTCTGTGTTAGATTTGCTTCCTCATCGAAGTAGGCACCCTGCCCTCTGAAGCCAAGCTCCCTACCACCCAGGCCCGCTGTTTCTCCTTTTACTTGAACAACTCGCCATTTCAAACACCACCAAACTACTCTGACAGAAAGATGTAATGTGAGAGATGGTTTCCAGGCGGGGAATCAAGTGGCTCCTGGAAATACACAAGAAAGTCCAAAATGGATGTGGCAGATTCTTCCCCATGTGGGATCATTCTGGGCAGAACAAAAAACAGGAATTCTGGCCTCAGTTCTGCCATCAAGCCCAAGAGGAAGGCATAGCACTTTCCTGCCCCTATTTTATAGGCAGAGGGAGTAATCTGCCCAGGTCTCACAGTGAAGGCAGCAGATCACCCCCCTGCCCTGCGCTTCCAGTGGCTCTTGCTGAGGCATACCACACCACAGCCTGTCCTAGGATGACCAATTGTCCCAATTTGCCCAGGACTGAGGGGGTTCCCAGGACATAGGACTTTTAATGCTAGAACCAGGAAAGTTCTTGGCAAACTCTGATGAGTTGGTCAATCTAGCCTGTCCCCAAAATAGCAAATCTGGGCCAGGGGTCACCAGCCTTCCATCCTGCTCTGGACTTGGCTGCCCATTGCAGCTGGAAATGAACAAGGTACCATCTGACAGCAAAGAAACTGAGTAGTGAGGGTGAAGCTACTATGAAGAGCCTCCCGAGGTCCCCTGCCCCATTGTCAGCAGCTCTGCTCCATTCTTCAACAATTCCCTTTCCTCTCAACTATGAGCCTCTGTACAAAGCAGGAGAGAATGAGGGGAGTGGGAAAGACGGCTCTAGGGTTCTTTCAGAAAGCCCATATCCTGGGATTCTGTTAGCCTCTCCGTGAAGGCAGAGCCTCCCTGTGTTTCTCCTAGGCTCTGGATTTTTCTCTGTCAAGGAAGTCTACCTGAGCCAAACTTCCCTGTAGCTCAGGAGCCAAAAGGAGGCTGGTCATACCCTCCACCAGGGGCCAAATGACACGTTACCCTAAAGACACTGAAGTCTGCCTTAGGTATCATTGAGACGGCCTCCTCTGGTTCCTGGCCTGTTTTCCAGAGTTGGTTTTTTGCATAATTGATAGATATAGCAGGGAGTAAACCATCTTGTCCCCTGATGGCCTGAGAAGTCACATCCAAGGACAAGTAGGTTAGGTCCCTTGAGGACACAGGATCTTGGGGCCAGGGCAGCCCTGTCCATCAAGAGCTGCTTTATTCCAGGGAATTCCCTAGGGTTGTGTGAGAAGACAACCCCCAGTGACCCCATCGGGCACCCTTAGGACCTTCCCGTTGCACTTCTGCTAGTTCTAATACCCAAAAAACCCACCAGGAATGCTTCCCTCAGTCCAGCGTAATCTCCTCTGGGGAGACTCCAGCCCCTAAAGTACCAATCCAAGGACGAGAAGCATCTGTCCACGCTGCTCCTTAGACAAAAGGGCCTTGACGAGCCACTTGGGAGGAGGCTGACACTTGAGAGAGAGAGAGGGGCTGAATCAGGCTCTGTCCCCAGCTGTGGACCCAGAAGGGCTTGTGAAGCTCAACAACAAACATGCTGCCATCCACGAGCCAGGCGCTGTGGCTGGGCCACCAGAGAGTTCCTGCCAGGAATGGAATCTGGGACAGACTCTATAGTAACCACTCCCAGATCAAAGGAACGAGAAGCCTTGGACACCAGCACCACAGAGTCTCCATCCTGGAACTGCCTGTGAGCAGTGCAGTCTGGGGGACAGGCTGGGGAAGGCCTAGTGCTCTCACGCTTTGCGAGGAGAATATTTGGCCTGCCTGCATGCCACCACACTTCCAGAGAGTCAGAGAAGACCAGCAGGCCCAGCTGCCTGGGAGTCTTTTCTTCCCAGCTTCTGGGGAGCAGCTCTACTGCTGAACAGCCCTGGAGAGCTGCAATTATTGAGACAGGATAAGAGCTATTTTGGGAAGGAGCCATCCTACTGCCAAGGGTTTTGACTTCCTAAACTAAAACAAGATGCACAAAGAAAGGGAGTGAGGGTAGGGGCAAACAGGGAGGAACTTGCCCAGGCAAAAACATCACATACTGGGGCCGGCCCTGTGGCCGAGTTGTTGGGTTCGTGCGCTCTGCTTTGTTGGCCCAGGGTTTCACCAGTTGGAATCCTGGGCGTGGATATGGCACCACTCATCGGGCCATGCTGAGGCGGCGTCCCACTTGCCACAACTAGAAGGACCCACAACTAAAAATACACAACTATGTACTAGGGAACTTTGGGGGAGAAAAAGGAAAAAGAATAAAATCTTCAAAAAAAAAATCACATCCTGAACAAGGGAAAATACTGACCCCCTCCCAAGGGTATAGATTTGCATCAAGGGGTGAGCAAAAGGCTAGCTGGTGAGATACCCCCTGACTTTGGGAAGGAAGGGGTAACCTGACCATCCCCCCTACTCCGTGTTAACTCCCTCTCTCCTCAGACCCTCCAAGAGCACTTCTGCAGTTTGGTGCATTTATTTGGACATTTGAGCACAGGCTATTTGACATTGTTGCATAAATGTTTCCTGTCCATGTCTTATCTCCCTTCCCAGATGGTAAGTTTGTAAGGCCAAAGAATGCATGCACTGTGAGGCTTCAGTGCTTTCCCCAAAAGTGCCTAGCAGAGTGCTAGGCATCTGAGTAAAAATTGTTTATGGAAGGAAGGGAGAGAGGGAGGAAGGAAGGAAGAAAGAAAAGAATAGGGAGAGAAGGATTTACTGTCTTGCATGGGGATAATCTCTAAAAGTAGCTTCTCCCACCCACAGCTGAGCTGGGGGAACAGGGCTGGATAAGAAGCCATGGCAGAGGGATGGCAGCTACATTTCTGGCACCTCCCCTTCAGCTGTTCCATTATCTGAGCTCAGTCTGTCGTGCCACCTCCCATTTGTTTCCATTTGTAGTCAACTGTCCATCCTGGGGTAGCCCATGGAGGGGACCTATTAGAGGCCATGCTAGGCTTTGGGTAAGGGAGAGATACGGCAAGAGAAAAAATGCAGGCAGGAATTTCTCAGACTATCTTATCAAACATGGGCCAAGAAGAACTAAAGTACTTATGGGAACAATGCACTGTGAAATCAGGACACTCTTTGCCAAATTCAGGACACAGGGCTGCCGAGAGCAGAGTTCACCTTGTGCCTTTCCAAGTTGAGGACTCAAATAGTGTGTAACCCAGAAAAAACGTCCCCTTTCTGGAGTGCCCTAGGCTGGAGAGGGGAGAGCCAAGTGCGGACTGATCGGATCTATGGCTTCCCAAACGGCCCTCTCATAGAGCACTCGGCAGGATTCATTGTCTGCCAAAAGGTCTCTACTCTTTTTCTCCAGGGCTGCAACTAGCTGATATATCACCTTTGTGTAAATGCCCCTCTGGGGAGATGCAGCCCTACAGGTGCATGGCTTGGCAAACAGAACACAGGCTAGATTTCGGGTCCCGCTTAACCTCTCTGCCAGGTGCCTTTGTTCAGTGAACCACCTGCCCAACCATAGGGAGCAGCTCTGTCTGTCTCCCTCCATAGGTGCTTCCACCAGAGGGTAAGAGAGGGACTTGGATAAGAGGGAGCACAGGAAAACTGAAAGTAACTTCCCAGGGGTGTTCTTACCTCCTCATCTGTCATAACGGAGAAGCAGAAGCCATGCATTCCCAGGGGGCAGCAAATGGATTCAGGGAGTGCCAACGGGAGGGGAAAAAGAGAGTTTTACTAAAGATGTCCAGTGGACTTGGGCATAACCTGGCCCAAATTCCTTCCAAGTACAAGCGGCTCAAAGAACAACAGCTAGCATTTACTGGGTGCTCACTGTTCCAGGCACCATGCTAAGTGCTTTACACGTAATAGCTTGGTCAGTCCTCACAAGAACCCTGAGAGGAAGCTGTTTCTCCCATTAACAGATGGGGAAACTAGTGATTGGAGAGGTAAAATAACCTCCCCAAGATCACAGTCAGAAAATAGTGGACACAGGGCTCAAACCCGATAATCAAAGTCCAGAGTCCATATTCTACTGAACTTCTACTTTATAGAACTTTGCTCCCACTGAGGGGCAAGACTGCCCTTCTCTGCTCTTTGCTGTCCATCACTCGGAGGGCTCATACTGGTTGGGACTGGATTGCATTCCCAGGGCTCTCCTCCCTAGGAACTTCTTCATCCAGAGCCCTGGCCTCCCTCATGTTCAAAGGGCTGGAGCATATTTTGGGCTACAATGTTCAAAGCAGGAACTCCTTGCCACTAAGATTCACTGTATGAGGGCTGGTACCCACCTTCCCTCCCACCAGAGAGGTCAAGAATACAAAGGGAGTGTTGGGGAGGGTGTCAAGCAATCACCAGGCCCTGGGGACACTTCTCTTAAGGATTCTAGCGTTGGCTGCAGGACCCACTGGTGGCCTCAAGGTGGAGGCCCAGACATCCCTGGAGATCCTGCCTGGGCAGCAGCCAACAAGTACCTCCTAGGTCCTGGGATGGGAGGCTTGAGGAGGGTTCTGAGGAACCAGAGAGACACATGAGGAGACCCCTTAACCCAAATTAGTGTGAGGTCAGCCCTGAAGTAAGACTGTGAAGCAGATACTGTGTATTGGTGGATTTTTTAAAATCTTTTTATCTTTTATCTTACGCGATAGGTGAGAGCAGCTAAGCTGAAAAGCCATGGTCTTAAATTGTTCTCCATTCCAGAAGTGGCTACTTCCCATTAAAAGGAGACTCTTGAAAATGAAAAAGGTTTCAAGTCCCAGAGGAATGACTCTAATGGTGGACTTATAGGCAAGATGAGAAGTTCCACTGCTCCTTCAAGTCAAAGCCCAGTGTGTACCATCCTAACAGACCTCGCTCTGTAGATACACAGAGGCCACCCTCCCACCTGTCCCCTGCCTCCCAAAGCCCACACTGGACCCACAGGAGGGAAAAGCACCGACCTTTGAGCCACCAGATGACACGATTGTACATTTCCTCAGAGACATCTGAAAGTAACAGAGATTTTTGCTTTTTTTCTCTCTGTGGGATGTACACCCCATCCCCCCACTACTTAATATCTCCCTTTCTAGCTCCATATGTCTCCACCCAAAGCTGCCCTCAGCCCTTGATCCTCTCCAAAAAGCTCCTCCAGCCTAGGACTAAATGTCACCTTCCCACTCTCCCTCTCCTTTTTTCCCCACCCTCTTTGTGTCACTGTTAATGCCTTTCCCCTCTTGAAAGTCTAAGTCCCAGCTCATCTATGCCCCACCTTCTCCACTTTGTTGCCAGAATATTTACCTGAGGATCTTATTCTCTTTACCAGCCCTTACCAGCCCTCACGCCAGCTCAGTTCTCCATCTCCACTATCTGGAAGCAGCTTCTGACCCTGCAAACCGCTCTCTACTACCCTCCATTGAGAGGTTAAGCAGTGTTGCCTGGAAGAGTCAATACCTGACACTGGGCCCAAGCATCATCATCAATGTCATTAGCTTGGACTCAGAGAAGCTGGCAGGGAAGGAATGGAGCAATGGGCTCAAGAATGAGACCAGCTTTGGCACTGGCAGGGGGCAGCTCTGAAGCCCAGAATGAAGAGGAGTCTTTCCTGCCCACCCCAACGTCCTACCTCACTAAACGGGGCTGCACCTGGGCAGTCTGCTCCTTCACATACCCAAGAAGAAAGCACTAAACCTTTGATTGGGTTGTTTGGTGGTGTACTTGGGGGCCTGTGGCACTTCCCTCAATGGTGCCCGGCTTGGAGACTCCTTTGGTGATGGTAGTGATGGTTGTGTTGCTGGTGCTGGTGGTGGTGATGGACTTGCTTTCTCTCCCTGGAACGTCGGATCCTCACAGAAAGGGCTTGAGTCCATTTCAAAAAAGGACAATAAAGGGTCTAGGGGAGGAGGGAACTTAGGCTCAAAATCAGGTGTTGTTGGCCGGCTTTGGGGCATTTCACCTTCAGGATTGAGTAAGGCCCACCATGAGGAGTCAGGCCCGTACCTAGGTAAGGACCGAGGGGGTAAGGGCCGAGGGATCAGTTCCAGTTCTGCATGGAGAGAGGGCTTTCGGGAGGGTTCTGGATACCTGAGTGCAGGTCCTGGGGACATGGAGACACTTTCTGAAGGTCTTTGGGTGTGCTGCTTATAGATGGGTTCCGGAGGGACAAACGTGGTGGCTTTGTGGAGGCTCTCAGACACTGATTGAGATGTCAGACGGTGAGCTGACTGTGCTGACTGTACCCCTGGGGAGATGGTGACCCTGCGGCCGACCTCGCCATCTGCTCGGATTGAGGACCTCACATTGGACTCCACTTCTGATGAGATTAAGACCTTTGAGGAGGGCTTGGTTTCAGTGTAGACAGAAGACTTGCGGATAGACTCAGGTTCTGGATGCAAAGAAACTCGTTGCCCACCTTCCAAATCTTTAAGGATGGAGAGTCTGAGGGATGAGTCCAAGTTCACACTCCTACGCAAGGCCTTGGGTTCTGTATAAATTGAGCTGTGACGACCCACCTCAGACTCTTGGCCAGTGATCCTTCTCTGGGCTGTTCGAGAATCTGCATAGGCGCGGCTGCCGCTGCGTTCTGGGCTAGAGAGTCTCGTTGGAGATCTGATCTCAGCAGCAGTCAAACTCTTTCTGCTGGGCTCAGTTTGGACTGCTTCATCCTTTGGGTTAACCAAAGTCCTACGGGGAACTCTGACCCCTTGTGGGTACTGCACCTTGGAGGGCGGGTCTTCTTCTTGTATGTTTTGTAAGTTATCTTTCTGGTCTACAAAACTCAACCGGCGAGAAGATTTGGCATCTGGGATTAATGAGTACCGATTACTGATGTCACGCCCTGACTTACTCTCACCACCTCTTCGTGTTGATTCTTCCCGGGATGGACTACCATTCCACTGCATTTGGACGGCATGGGAAGCTGATGTCTGAGTTTGCTGGATCTTTCGCTGAAGAGAGGCATGGCGGTATGCTTCTGATTTTGATCGAGTCTCGGCTCCTCGAGGGATAGGTGCTCCAGAGAGGCGGTGCCCTGATTGGAGGGAGGTAGATCGAGGATAGTCTGATGCTGAATGGGGAGTGGTAGAATGCCCAGCTTCTGATTTTTGATGGGGCGAAGGGCTGAGGGAGACTGCAGCACTTCGCTGGCTCGTGGCAAGAATGTACCCATGTCCCCGTTGAGGGGCTGTGTTAGTAACCTCAGCCCCTTTCGGTGACGAAACTGCTACCTTGGACCCAGTTTTATTCGTCTTGATCATCTGAAAGATTGTGCCTCTTTGGGAAGATCCCATATTTTACCGGCTGGCTTGCATTCAGGGTCCTAATGAAGCCTGAATATCTACCCTCAGTTTTAAAAGCTGCTGTTCTTGCACTCCCACAAAAGTGGCTGCTGTTCTAAGAGTGCCTCAAACAGTCCCCTTAGCTACCTGGCTGGTGATGTCATAAAGGAAGGAGCTTCCTATTAAACATCCAGGCATATAGCCACAATTCTTCAGAGAATCTCAAGCAGTAATTGCAAGGAAACTGTGGATTTGGAGTTGATATCACTAGGGCTTTGGCCAAGTTCTTAGCAAAACCGGGACTTCCTGGTGTATAGGGAAGGCTCCAGACTCTCCCATACTCATCCCAGATTCTAGGAATTCTCAGAGACCATTCAGAGAAGGAATCAGCCTGAAGATCCTACTAAGGCAAGGCTACTCAAATCAATCATGCTGTGTTAGCCCCAGTTTTAATAAGGTGCAAGATACAAAGTTGTCCAAATTTGCTTTGGAACTGCGCTGGATAAAAGTCAAAAAAATAGAGCTACAGTCTCTTCCAGGTTTCAGGGGTGGCTTGTTTGATCCTGGGGTAAAAATCCAAGTTGCTTAAATCATAAATTCTCACATTCTTGGCCCAGGAGTGAGTGTAGGATTGTAGAAGAGATTTGGAGTTAGTCATTGGTTTCAATAATAAATGACTAGCTGTGCACCTTGGATAAGTTACTTGATTTGCCTGAGCCTTGATTTCTTCATCTGGAAACCACTGCCTGGTAGGTGAGTGTCATACAATAAATATTAGAGTCCTTTCTCATGATCCTCTCCTCTCAGCTATCCTAATCAGCTAGACTCTGGTTCTTTCTTGATTTAAAAAGAATGCCTTTCCAACTTGGATGACCAATTTGGATAAGAAAGACACTGTCATCTTTCTCTTCCTTTCACATGCATCCCTCTCTCTCTCTTTCAGATATAGACCCTATCATATCCAAAATTCACTATTGATCTGAAGGGTCATGATGTTATAGGATGGTCAGATTCATTGTTTCTGGATCTTTAAATTCAGACTTGATAAGAGACATAAAGTTGAAACCAAAACCACACGTTTTCAGGTAACAGGAATCTCAATAGATTGAGAAAGTTTGAGCTACTGACACAGTCTTTAGAATATAAGACACTCGGTTAGCCATTATGTCTTGTTATATACAAATGGGTATAAGTAGGAGAATATTTACAAGTTTGCTGTCTTGAAGCACTAAGCATAAGCCAGGTTGAAGTGAAGATAGTTCTTATTGATTTATACTTATTTGCTATCCTGTCATCATAAAATTGAGACTGGCTGACGTGAACAAAGCTTTCCAATGAGATTCTACTTTTAATATGCTGGTTTATTGATATACAACCTTTAACATGAGACTATAATGCTTATTTGTTTGTCTGGGAAGATTATATATCTCTTTGTAAGTTTATTAAGAGAGAGTGAGTTTGAATTTCCCCATTAACATGTAACATTAAGTCTGCTATCACTTTCTGATCTTATTAAAATCAGCTTAGTTGTTTAAATAATTGTTTATAGTCTCTTAATGTTGGGAGAAATATGTATTTTCCTTTCAGTGTTCAATTTCAGTACAAGTAAACATAAAGGGTGACTTTAGCAGAAATGTTGCAAAACACAGCACAGAATCTTGACATTTTCCTCGTCATGAATAGTCTAACTCAAGTCAATCTGTACCTGAGATACAGATGGGTTCTTTGAAGGTGACCCCCACTTCTCTTGGTCTCCCTACTGGTGGGGTTGTGATGAAGATAAAATGTGATGACAGATGTAAAAGCCACAGTATACTGTTTTGTTTTGAATGAAAGGCATGTAGTGAGGAGCAGGTGTGCCAAGGATAGATATCTAGTTGATGGGCTCTGTGGTAGCCAGTCTCCAAGATGGCTCCCTATGATCCTCACCTTCTAGTATTCATACCTTTCTATAGTCCCCTCTCATTCCAAATCAGGGCTTGCCCTGTGTGACCAATGGAATATAGGAGAAATGATGGTATGTGACTTCTAAGACTAGATCCTAATAGCATTGCCACTTTTGCCTTGGTCTCCTGGATTGCTCACTCTGGGGGAAACCAGCTGCCATGTGGTGAGGATACTCGATGGGAGACCCACGTGGAAAGGAACTGAGGCCCCAGTCAACAGCCAAGACCAATTTGCCAGTCATGTGAGTTAGCCAACTTGAAAATGCATCAAACTGCAACCTGAAGAGAGACTCTGAGCCACAACTGCCCAGCTGAGCCACTTCCAAATTCCTGACACACAGACACTGTTAGAGATAATAAATTGTTATTGTTGTTTCAAGTCACTAAGTTTTAGAGGGGATTTCTTATGCAGCAATAGATTATGTAAGATCCATTTCTCTAGCGTCAACTCTCATTAACCAAGCACAGAGCCCAATATATAAACCAGAATAGCAACTTACTAATATGCTTTGAGATACACAACTCTTGAGCTGATTGGAAAGCCAGGTCATTCTCTCCCTATAGACCAACTTCAATAGGAACAGAAGTTGCTTGGTGAACATGGAATTGGATCAAGAAGTTAGTATGATGACCCATAAAAGGGCAACACCCACCACAGAGCACTAGGCATACCTACTGTACCGCCCATGCACCTACCCACAATGCTTTAGTTGGGCATTCCCAGTGTCCAGCTCTTAAAGCTTCATTTTCCTATGCCTTACACTGACCATTCCTTTCTGTTAATTTTTCTTCAAATGAGTTATAATAAAAGTGATTGTTTATTTAACTATAATGACATTCTAGTTCTGCCTCCCATTGTTTTGACTTTTAAGTATTCCCAAACCCTTTCTATTCTTCAAAATGAACACAGCTTCACAGAGAATCATAAAAAGCTGAAATCACCTGAAAGGACTTTACTTTTTTTTGTGTGTGAGGAAGATTGTCCCTGAGCTAACATCTATGCCAGTCTTCCTCTACTTTGTATGGGTGATGCCACCACAGCATGGCTTGACAAGCTGTGTGTAGGTCTGCACCGGGGATCTGAACCCATGAAGCCAGGGCCGCTGAAGTGGAGCACACAAACTCAACCACTATGCCATCGGGCGGGCCCATGACTTTACTATTTCAATAAGCATCTTTCCAGACATCTCCCTATGCATTTACCACATGAAGACGTTTATTCATAAATTTACGTAAGTCGAGTCCTGTTATACCTACTAGCACACTACTACTAGTATTATTCCACAATATGTTACGGGCATCTTTTTGCACCAATAAATCTCTATGACATAATTCCTAATTAGTCTACTTATGGTTGTGACATAATTAAAATTTTTTTTGTTGTGGTAAAATATACATAGTATAACATTTACCATCTTAACCATTTTTTTAGATTGGCACCTGAACTAACATCTTTTGCCAATCTTCTTTTTTTTTCTTCTTCTTCTACCCAAAGCACCCCCGTACATATTTGTATATTTTAGTTGTGAGTGCTTCTGGTTGTGCTCTGTGGGACGCCACCTCAGCGTGGCCTGATGAGTGGTGCCACGTCCATGCCCAGGATCTGGACTGGTGAAGCCTCGGCCTGCCGAAGCAGGGCACGGGAACTTAGCCACTCGGCCACAGGCTGGCCTCCTGTCTTAATCATTTCAAGTGTACTGTTCACTGGTATTAAATACATTCACTTTGTTGTGCAACCATCACCACCATCCATCCCCATAACTCTCTTCATCTTGTAAATGTACTATTTTAACCATTTTTAAATAGACTGTGCATTGGCATTAAGTACATTAACGATATTGTGTAACCGTCACCACTATTCATTTCCAGAACTTTTTCATCATCCCAAATGAAAACCCTGTACACTTTAAATAATAACTCCCCATTCTCTCCCTTCCCCCAGCCCCTGACAATCACCATTATATTTTCTGTCTTTATGATTTTGACTACCCTAAGTACCTCATATAAGTGGACCATACAGTATTTTCTTTTAATGATGGGCTTATTTTACTTAGCACACTGTCCTTAAGGTTCATCCATTTGTAGCATGTTGCAGAATTTCTTTCCTTTTTAAGGCTGAATAAAATTCAGTTATATGTACTTAGCACATTTTGCTTACCCATTCATCCATTGATGGACACTTGGGTTGCTTCCACGTTTTAGCTATAATGCTGCTATTAACATGGGTGTACAAATGTTTCTTGGAGACTCTACTTTCAGCTCTTTGGGATACATATTCAAAAGTGGAATTGCTGGATCATATGGTAATTCTATTTTTAATTTTTGGAGGAACTGCCATACTGCTTTCCACAATGACTCTACCATTTTACATTCCCACCAACAGTGCACAGGGTTCCAATTTCTCCGCATCCTTGCCAACAATTTTCTGTTTTTGTTTTTTTTTTTTTTAAAGATTTTATTTTTCCTTTTTCTCCCCAAAGCCCCCCAGTGCATAGTTGTATATTCCTCGTTGTGGGTCCTTCTAGTTGTGGCAGGTGGGATGCTGCCTCAGCGTGGCCCGATGAACAGTGCCATGTCCGCGCCCAGGATTCGAACCAACGAAACACTGGGCCGTCTGCAGTGGAGCGCGCGAACTTAACCACTCGGCCACGGGGCCAGCCCCCTACAATTTTCTGTTTTTTGATAGTAGCCATCCTAATGAGGTGGTAACTCATTATAGTTTTCATTTGCATTTCCCTAATGTTTAGTGATGTTGAGTATCTTTTCATGTGCTTGTTGACCATTTGTATATCTTCTTTGGAGAAATGCCTATTCAAGTCCTTTGCCCAATTTTGAATTGCATTGTTTTCCGTTGTTGAATTTTAGTTATTCTCTATACACTCTGAATATTAATCCCTTATCAGATATGATTTGAAAATTATTTCTACCATTCTATGGGTTGACTTTTTACTCTGTGGATAGTGAAATTTTAAATTTCATGAAGTCCAATATGTCTATTTTTTATTTTGTTGCCTGTGCCTTTGGTGTCATATCCAAGAAATCATTGCTAAATCCAATGCCGCAAAGCTTTTGTCCTATGTTTTCTTCTAAGAGTTTTATTGATTTTAGTCTTACATTTAGGTCCTTAATCCGTTTTGAGTTAATTTTTGTATATGGTGTTAGATAACACTCTAGTTTCATTCTTTTGCAAGTAGATATCCAATTATCCCAACACCATTTGTTGCAAAGACTGTCCTTTCTGCATGGTCTTGGCATCCTCGTCAAAAAATCTTTTGACTATATATGCAAGGGTTTATTTCTGGGCTCTCTATTTTATTCCATTGATCTATATTCCTCTCTTTATGCCAATACCACACTGTTTTGGTTACTGTAGTTTTGTAAGTTTTGAAATCAAGAAGTGAGTCCTCCAGTTTTGTTCTTCTTTTGCAAGATTGTTTTGGCTATTCAGGGTCCATTGAGATTTCATATGACTTTTAGAGTAGGTTTTTCTATTTCTGCAAAAAAAACAGTCATTAGGGTTTTGATAGAGATTGTATTGAACCTATATCTCTTTGGGTAGTATTGCCATTTTAACAATATTGAGTCTTCGATTACATGAACATGGGATGTCTTTCCATTTATTTATGTCTTCTTTAATTTCTTTCAGCAACGTTTTATCGTTTTCATAGTATAAGTGTTTCACTTCCTTGGTTAATTCCTAAATATTTTATTCTTTTGGATGCTATTGTAAACAGAATTGTTTTTGTAATTTTCCCTTTAGATTGTTCATTGTTCATGTATGGAAATGCAACTGATTTTTGTGTGTTGCCTTTGTATACTGCTACTTTGCTGAATTCATTTATTAGTTCTAACAGTTTTTTAGTGTGTGAAATCTTTGGGGTTTTCTACGTATAAGTTCACATCATCTACAAACAGAGATAATTTTACTTCTTCCTTTCCAATTTGGATGCCTTTTATTTCTTTTTCTTGCCTAACTTCTCTGGCTAGAACTTCCAGTACTATGTTGAATAGAAGTGGTGAAAACAGGCATCTTTCTCTTGTTCCTGATCTTAGAGGAAAGAAAAGTTTTCACTCTTTCCATACCATTGAGTATAATGTTCATCATGGGTTTTTCATATATGGTTTTTATTATATTGAGGTAATTTCCTTCTATTCCTAGTTTATTGAGTGTTTTTGTCATGAAAGGGTATTGAATTTTGTTGAATGCTTTTTCTGCATCAATTGAAATAATCCTGTTTTTTTTCCCCTTCATTCTGTTACTGTGGTGTATTACATTGCTAGATTTTCATATGTTGAAACATCCTTGCATTTCATGAATAAATCCCACTTGGTCATGGTGTATAAACTTTTCAATATGCTGCGGAATACTGTTTTTTGTTGAGGATTTTTGCATTAATGTTCATAAGGGATATTGGTCTGTAGATAGCTTGTAGTGTCTTTGTCTGGCTTTGGCATCAGGGTAGTGCTGGCCTCAGAATGCATTAAGGAGTGGTTTCTCCTCTTCAATTTTTTTGACGACTTTGAGAAGGACTGGTATTAGTTCTTCTTTAAATGTTTGGCAGAATTCACCAGTGAAGCCATCAGGTCCAGAGCTTTTCTTTGTTGGGAGATTTTTGATTACTAATTCAATCTCCTTACTAGTTATAAAGCTATTCAGATTCTTGATTTAGTCTTGAAAGGTCTTGTGTTTCTGGGATTTCGTCCATATCACCTAGGTTATTCAATTTGTTGGTGTACAATTGTTCATGTACTCTCTTATAATCCTTTTTACTTCTGTAGAGTCAGTAGTAATGTACCCACTTTAATTTCTGATTTGAGTAATTTGAGACTTCTTTTTTTTCTTAGTCCATCTAGCTAAACATCTGTCAATATTGTTCATCTTTTTGAAGAATCAACTTTTGGTTTCATTGATTTTCTTTACAGTTTTTCTATTCTCTATTTATTTCTGCTCTAATCTTAATTATTTCCTTCCTTCTTCTAGCCCTGGGTTTAGTTTTTTCTTCTTTTTCTAGTTTCCTAAGCTGTAAAGTTAGGTTGCTGATTTAAGATATTTCTTGGTTTTTGATATGTTTATGACTATAAATTTCTCCCTTAGCACAGTTTTTGCTGTGTTCCCTAAGTTTTGATATGTTGTGTTTTCATTTTCATTCATCTCTAAGTATTTTCTAATCTCCCTTGTGGTTTCTTCTTTGATCCATTGGTTCTTTAAAAACGTGTTGTTTAATTTTCACAAGTTTGTGAATTTTCCAGTTTTCGTTTTGTTATTGATTTCTAACTTCATCCTGTTGTGGTCAGAGAAGATACTTTGTATGATATCTATCTTTTAAAATCTGTTGAGACTTACTTTGTGTCCTAAAATATGGTCTATTCTGGAAAATGTCCCATGTGCACTTGAGAAGAACGTGTATGTACTCTGCTGTTGTTGGGTAGAGTGTTGTGTATATGTCTGTTATGTCTAGTTGGTTTATTGGATTAAGTCCTCTATTTCCTTAGTTATCTTCTGTCTGGTTGTTCTATATTATTGTGAGTGGGTTTCTGAAGACTCTAATTATTATAGAATTGTCTATTTCCCCCTTCAATTCTGTCAGTTTTGGCTTCAGATATTTTGATGGTCTGTCATTAGGTGCATAAATATAAATTGTTGTATCTTTTTCCTGTATTGAACCTTTAATTAATATACAATGTCCTTCTTTGTCTCTTATAACCTCTTTTGATTTAAAGTCATCTTTGTCTGATATTAGTATAGTCACCCCTGCTCTCTTTTGGTTACTATTTGCAAGGAATATCTTTTTCCATCCTTTCACTTTCAGCTTCTTTGTGTTTTTGGATCTCAGCTGAGTCTCTTGGAGACAGCATATAGTTGGATTATGTGCTTTAAATCCATTCTGCCAATCTCTGTCGTTTGATTTATTTACATTTAAACTAATTATTAATAAGGAGGGTCCATTTTTTTTTTGGTCTTTTTGGTAAGGAAGATTAGCCCTAAGCTAACATCTGTTGCCAATCTTCCTTTTTTTTTTTTTCTCCCCAAAGCCCCAGCACATAGTTGTATATTCTAGTTGTAAGTCATTCTAGCTCTTCCATGTGGGATACTGCCACAGCATGGCCTGATGAGTGGTGTGGAGGTCCATGACCAGGATCTGAACTGATGAACGCTGGGCCACAGAGCGTACAAACTTAATCACTTGATCAAGGGGCCAGCCCTGATAAGGAGGGTCTTACATTCTGTCATTACACTATTTGCCAGCTACATGCCTTATACCTTTTTGTCCAACATTTCCTGCATTACTGTTTTCTTTTGTGTTTAGTTGATTTTCTGTAGTGAAATGTTTAAATTCCTTTCTCATTTCCTTTTGTGTATATTCTTTAGCTATTTTCTTTGTGATAACCATGGGGATTACATTTAGCATCCTAAAGTTTTAACACTGTAATTTGAATTTATACCAGTTTATCTTTGATAACATACAAAAACTCTGTTCCTTTACAGCTCCATCCCCACCCCTTTAGGTTGGTGATGTCACAAAATTATATCTTTATATATTGTGTGCCCAAAAGCATAAACTAATAATTCTTTTAAATGAATTAATTTCTTAAATTATGTAAAAAGACAAGATTTGGAGTTACAAAGCAAAGTTACGGTAATACTAGCTTTTTACTAATAACTGACGTTTTCTCTCTTTAACGTATTCATGTCTCAAATCATGTAGAAAACAAAAAGTGCAGATCTAGACCATTGTTACAATAATACTAATTTTTATCATCGTCCATGTAAGATCTTTATTTCTCCATATGACTTTGAGTTACTGTCTAGTGTCCTTTCGTTTCACTTTGCAGGACTATCTTGAGCATTTCTTGCAGGGCAGGTCTAGTGGTTAAAAACTCCCTCAGCATTTTTTTTATCTGATATGTCTTAATTTCTCCCTCACTTTTGAAGGACAATTTTTCCAGATATAGGATTCTTGGTTGACAGCTTTCTTTGCTTTCAGCACTTTGAATATATTGGCCCACTGTCTTCTGGCCTTCAAAGTTTCTGATGAGAAATCTGCTCAATATCTTATTGAGGATCCTTTGTATGTGAAAATTCACTTTTCTCTTTCAAGATCCTCTCTTTGTCTTTTGAAAATTTGCTTATAATGTGCCTGGGTGTGGGTCTTTTTGAGCTCATTTTACTTGGAGTTCATTGAGCTTCTTGGCTGTTTATATTCATGTCTTTCATCAAATTTGGGGTTTTCAGCCATTATTTCTTCAAATATTCTCTCCTCCCTTTTCTGTCTCTCTTCTCCTTCTAGGACTCACATGATGTGTGTGTTGGCCCACTTGATGGTGTCCCATAGGTCCCATAGGCTCTGTTGACTTTTTTTTTTTTGAGGAAGATTAGCCCTGAGCTAACATCTGCTGCCAATCCTCCTCTTTTTGCTCAGGAAGACTGGCCCTGAGCTAACATCCGTGCCCATCTTCCTCTACTTTATACGTGGGATGCCTACCACAGCATGGTGTGCCAAACGGTGCCATGTCCACACCCAGGATCCGAACCGGCAAACCCCAGACCACTGCGAAGCGGAATGTGCAAACTTAACCACTGCGCCACCAGGCTGGCCCCTCTGTTGACTTTTATTTAATCTTTTTTCTTTCTGTTTCTCAGACTTGATAATTTCCATTGTCCTATCTTAAAAGTTTGCTGATTCTTTCTTCTGCCTGCTCTCAAATATGCCTTTGTATCCCTCTATTGAATTTTTCATTTCAGTTATTGTACTTTTCAGCTCCAGAATTTCTTTTTGGTTCCTTTTTAGGTTTTCTATCTCTTTACTAATGTTTCAGTTATGTTCATACATCATTTTCTTGACCTTCTCCCCATCTTTAGTTCTTTGAGCACCTTCAAAAGTTGGTTTTAAAATCTTTAGTATATCTGCCATCATGGATTTTTCAGGGGCAGTTTCTGTTTTATTTTTTCCTTTGAATGAGGCATACTTCTTTTTTGTAATGCTTTGTGATTTTTTATTGAACTGGACATTTGCATCTAATAACGTTACAACTCTGACTTCAGATTCTTCTCTTTCTCAGGGTTTGCTGTTGTTTTTTTCTTTTAAGATTGACACCTGAGCTAACAACTGTTGCCAATCTTCTTTTTTTTTCTTTTCTTCTTCTTCTCCCCAAAGTCCCCCAGTACATGGTTATATATTCTAGTTGTGAGTGCCTCTGGTTGTGCTATGTGGGATGCTGCCTCAGCATGGCCTGATGAGTGCTGCCATGTCTGTGCCCAGGATCCGAACTGGCAAAACCTTGGGCCGCCAAAGTGGAGTGCAGGAACTTAACCACTTGGCCACAGGGCTGTCCCGTTTTTGTTTTTTGTTTTAAATTGTTGTAGACTGTCTCTGTGCAGAGGATCAGCCTGAGGTGCAAACTTAAAGTCTTGTCAGGTCTTTTTTGAGCCTTTCTGTGGCCATGCACAGTCATTTTCTAATTTTCCCCATATATGTAATTGTTTTTGAATGTCCTAGTCTTTAATGTCTGGTTCCCAAAGGGGAAAAAACAAAAAATAAAGGGGGCATTGGCCTTTTAAATCTCCTGGAAGTAACTTCAGCTGGAAGGGGAGGTGCTTGCAATAATTGGGGGAGGTGCAGCAACAATGGCTGCCCACCACTTCATCTGTAGCTCTGTGATCAGCCCAGCAATCAGGGATCAGAGTGCAGATCCCAGCATTTGGAGGACAGGGTCCTTTTTGCCCACCCTGGCTCCCACAAGCTTTGTGCAAGCTGCTCCAGGAACATGTGCACAGCTGCCTCCCAAATGGCTGAGGGTGGGAAATGGGTAACTGCTACTGTGCTAAGAGCTGAAATTGACCAAAATTAACCATGCAAGCTTTCCCCTGGAAGTTGCAAGCCTTCAACAGGCCCCAGAGTTCCAAAATAATTACATCAGGCTGATTCTGCCAGTGCATTTGCTTTCTCGGTGGATAGACAGATTCCTGGTGCTTCCTACTCCACCATCTTCCAAGAATCCTCTCTGTTCCATAATTTTTTAAACCAGTCCTTTATTGCTGGACATTTAGGGTGTTTCCAATTTTTCAATATTATAAACTATGCTGCAATAAGTATTCTTTATATAAATATATCTTTGTGTACAATCCAATTTTATCCTTACGACAGCAGTCCTCAATCCTGGCTGCACATTAGAGTCACCTGGAGAGATTTTAAAAGCCCATGCTCCACCCTAGACCAAATAAATCGGATATTTGGGGTAAGGCCTGAACATCAATTTTTGGGGGGTTTTTTGCTGAGGAAGGTTCACCCTGAGCTAACAACATCCATTGCCAATCTTCCTCTTTTTGCTTGAGGAAGATTCCCCCTAGCTAACTGTGCCAATCTTCCTCTTTTGTATGTGGGTTGCCACCACAGCATGGCCACCAACAAGTGGTGTAGGTCCATGCCTAAGAACCAGACCCGAGCTGCCAAAGCAAAGAGCACCAAAGTTAACCACTAGGCCCCTGAACATCAGTATTTTTTAAAAACTCCCCAGCTGGTTCTAATGTGCAGACAGGGTTGAAAACCACAGCTTTAGGATTAAGTCCTCTAAATCCTCTCTACTCAGAGTGTGGTACCCGGACCAGCAGCACTACTGGCACCTGGGAGTTTGTTAGAAATGTGGCAACTTGGGCCCCACCCCAGACCTACTCAGTCAGAATCTCTTTTTTAACAAGATCTCCAGGTGATTCACATGCACAATATAATTTGTGAGAACTGGCCTAAATGGAATTTCTGGGTCAGAAAATATTAACATTTAAAATACATAATGACAAGTCTCCCTCCAGAAAAGCGGTACCAGTTTCTACCCCTAACACAGTGAATGAAGATGTCTGTTTCCTAACACTCCTACTACCCGTGGGTATTATCAGTGTTTTTCTTCTTTGCAGTCAGTTGTGTGAAAAACAATATACTATTTTAGTTTGCATTTCTTTGATTACCAGCGAAATGGAACATCTTTTAATATACTAATTGGCCGTCTGTATTGCTTCTTTTGTGAATTGTTCTTTGACCCTATTTCTATTAAGACATATGTCTTTTTCTTAGTGGTTATTAGAATTCTGTGTATATTAAAGCTATAAACCTTGTGTTTATCCAATATATTGCAATTATTTCCACTCAGTTGGTTGACTTGTTCAGGCATTTGTTGTAAAGAAGTTTTTCATTTTTATGTACTAAAATCCATCAATCTCACTTTGAGGTCATGGCTTAGAAAAGCTTTCCAAGATTATAAAATAGTCACCCATATTTTCTTTATTCTTCCATATTTAGTTTAAAATCTTGTTTACATCTTTGATTCATCAGACATTTATTTTTTGGTGTAAGGATTCAGCTTTTATATTTTTCCAAATGGCTGGTCAGTTATCCCAACATCATTTGTTAAACAATCTATCTAATTTGACATATATTATCTCATATTCCAAATTCCCCAACTTTATACTTTGGTACATTTTTAGATTCTTTATTATGTTCTAAAAATCCTTCTATTTCTATGCCAATATTATACTCTGCTAATTACTGCAGGTTTATACTATGCCTTCACATCTGGTATGACAAATTCCTCCTTTTTCAGTATTGTTTCCAAATGTCTGTTAAGTTGAACATTTATAGAAAGTCTTTTAATTTTACTCCACTATACAGCTAATCATATTTAGTGGGAGAGTGGATTTTAGTTACCTAACTCCCAGAGGACCAACTTATTTCTGAGCTCTTGAGACGCACCTCACTATAACCCACTTCTAACAGCAATGCATATAACATTACTATTAGCATTCGGAAAAGGGTCAAAAGTCATGTTTTTGGAAAAAAGCAACTGAAATCAAATCTGGAAATTTCAAGGAGGCCCCAGTAATTTCATTCAATAGTGAGCCATGTTTATTAACCATCTACTATGAATCTGGAACTCTTTACATAGTCTTTGCTTTCCCACATTGAGGAAAAGTGAAGGACTCAGTATACTCCAAAACCTTGGCACCAAACCCACAGAACAGATGTGAGGACGGGGACAAGGTTCATAAAGGACACACCACCATCAGTTTTAACCTAAAGTTGGCTCTTGGTTCACTTCCATAATCCTTAAACTTTGCTCAGGGCACTCTTGAACTACAATCTCAGGGAAAACTACTCTAAGTATACAAATACATATATCTTTTTGCCCCAGTATGATCTTGGACAAGTCATGGAACCCTTGGGGCCAGTTTCCTCTTTTGTAAGTAGGGATAATAATCCAACTTTAGTTTTGTTAGTGTACAGAGGATTAAAAATAATTACTCACTTAAATACTTGCTGAGCACCTGATATGTGCATGTTCTGTGCCAGGAGCTACAGATACCTCAGTAAAGAATCCAGACAAGATCCCTGGCCTTGTGGAGCTTATAGTTATATGAGGATGCATGGAGGTGGAACATTCTACTGGTTTATAAGTGTGCTACATGTGATATGAAATAAAAATGTGGTCTATGTGTGGTGCAGGGGGAGAGCGGGCAGGTACTCTGAGAGAATCTTACAGAAGGCCCTAACCTTGTCTGAGGTTCAGGGATCTCAGGAAGATTCATTGAAGAAATGAAGTGTAAGCTGAAAACAAGCATGAGGCAGCTAGGTGAAGAGAAGCAGCTTTCTGGGCAGGAAGAACAGCATGTGCCATGATGTATGTGGAGAACTGAGAGAAGTTCAGTATTTCTAAGAGCAACGAGCAAGACACCTGAGCAAGAAATGGAATGATGATTTTTGCATGTTAAAAAGATCACTGGGGAGAAAAAATTAGAGAGGAGCAAGAATACCAAAAGAAATCTTTAAAAATCTTAAAATCTTTAAAAAAGGTAAATCAGTTTTACCCTACTCTCTGCCTTCTTGCTTAGCACTCTCTGTTGGATTTCTACTTTTTATCATGGCCTCTAATGCCCCAGCCTCACTTCACCTCTCATCAGCCTCCCCACAACTTACTTTGTTCAACTACTCTGGCCTTTGGCTGCTCTAGTGTGATGTGGTCTTTGCACTTGCCATTCTTGCTGGGATGCTCATCCCTCAGAGTCACAAAGACTGTCTCCTTCTCTTTATTCCAACTGAAGCTCAAAGGTGACTTCTTCAGAGCACCTTTCCCTTAAATACCCTTTCTAATGTTAACTGCTCCCCCCCATCACTTTAATCTACTTATTTTCTTCATAGCACTCACCACTACTAACATTATCTATTTATTCATTCAATGACTATATATAGACTTAAGGAGAGCAGAAATTCTGGTTTGTTTGCTATTTCTCCAGCACCTAGAGTAGTGCTTAGCACATAGATGTCATTCAAAAAAGATGTGTTGAATGTGGGACTGGATGCAGGAGGCCATTTGAGGAGGCTGTTGCAATGGCCCAAGTGAGAATTCCTAATGGCTCAGACGAGGGTAGTGGCAGTAGAGATAAAGAGAAGTGAGTATAAGGAACATATATTTTAGAGGTTAAAACGAATAAATCTTAATGATTGATATTTTGATATGTAAGGAGTAAAGGAATGGGAGGAGTCAAAAATGGCTCCTGGGTTTCTGGTTTGAGTAGCTGAGTAGACAGTAATATCATTAACTGGAAGGAGCATTCTGGAGATGGAGGAGGTTTGTGGTTAAGACCATGAGTTCAGGGGCCAGCCCTGTAGCCAAGCGGTTAAGTTTGCGCACTCCACTTCGGTGGCCCGAGGTTCACTGGTTCAGATCCTGGGCATGAACCTATGCACAGCTCATCAAGCCATGCTGTGGCGGAATCCCACATAGAGGAACCAGAACAGCTTACAACTAGGATACACAACTATGTACTGGGGCTTTGGGGAGAAAAATAAAGAGGAAGACTGGCAACAGATGTTAGCTCAGGGCCAATCTAAAAAAAAAAAAAAAAAAAAAAAAGGCCATGAGTTCAGTTTTGGGTATATCAGTAAGACATCTGAAAGAAATCCAAATGGAGACATCAATATATGGGTAGATATATGAGCTCATAGGAGAGATCCATTCCTAGACTCGCAATACAAATCTGGAAGTTGTCAGCATATAGAAGCTAACTGAAGCAAAGTGTGGGAACAAAGTCTCTTAGGAGGAAAGCTAGGAGTGGGAAAAGATAGAGGTGGAATCTCAAAGGAGGCTGAGGTGGAACAGCCAGAGAGGTATAAGGAAATCCAGATTGTAACATGAGAGACCCAAGGGAACAGGGTGAGAAAGCAAATAGACAATGAAGACAGAAGAGTGTCCCTGGCACTTATTAATACGTAAGTCACTGGTGACCTTAGGACTGCTAGAGAATGGAAGGAGAATTCAGATTATAGTGGGTTGAGGAGTGAGTGGGAGGTGAGACACTAAAGATAGCAGGTGTAGACAACTCTTTTAAGAACTCTAACTGCACTGGGAGGAAGGAGATGGGGTGGTGGCTAGAAGGGGAGGTTGGATCTAAGGAATATTTTTTTAAGATGGGAAAAATCCAAGAGTCTTAAGTGATGAAGAGAAACTAAGAAAGAAGGGGTTGAAGCTACTGAAAAAAGAGATGATAACTTGAAAAGGATAACTCTGAGCAGACAAAGATGAGATTGGCCTTGGACAGGAAGAGAGATTTCTCCTTCAGTGTAACAGGAACAAAAGTAGAAAGAACAGATGTATAACAGGTCCATCTCTAGTTTAGAGTAGACGGCTTTACCTACAACTGTTTTAGTCTACAAAGATAGATGCAGTCATGTTAGTAGTTTTGGTGGTGGGAAACTGACTTAGTTCCTGCCTGATGGCTTCTACTTTCTCTGTAAAGTAGGAGGGGAAGTGATCTGTTGAATGATTGGGAAGTGAAGGATGGAAATTTGAAATAGCTGCTCAGAATGTGAGAATAAATATACTAAACAAACACAAGGGGACTGCCATGCACAGGGAAGTATTCATGTATGTAAAGTACCTGACACATAATAGGTGCTCCATAATCAATATATAATATCTACCAACATAATTATTGTTAACACTGGCTAATATTACATAGTCACTGGCCAGCTAGACAAGTCTACTCCGCTGGCCTTATAGACAAAAGATTACAAACTACATCAGAGGGAGTTTGTGTAGGACTTGTAGCCTTTATGAATACTAATAGATAATGCTGTAATATCCTAACTCACCATTTAACATGATATGCCTGCTATTAGTCTTTATATTTTTATGTATGTTGGTTTTGTCTCACCAATTAAAGTTTTCTGAGAGGAAGGACTGTGTATTATAAGTCTCTGCATTCTTCAAAGTTTTTTACACGGGGTATTATTTGTAAAGTAATTTGCTTTGGTTTTCCTCTGGTTATGACAAGCGACTGTTTCTTTGCTTTAAAATGGTCAAATAGATTTGTACCTTCCTATTTTATTTGTCCAGGGTGAAATTTGAGGGAGCTAAGAACAGTATGAATGTGACCATCCACAACAGGAACTACTCAGTTTTCACAAACAAAAGACCCACTTCTTACTTACCAAGACAGAATAAAATGTTAGCTGGCTAGTACTGTACAACAGCACACAACTTCCAAGAAAAGGCTTTTATTCATATGTGAAGGCTCCAAACTGGAGGTAGATGAAGGTATATCGATCCTCTAAAAACCAGGCTAGACGTGTGCATCTGGACAGCAGTCACGAGAGGCTAAATTAGAGGAAATGGTGCGATCTTAGTCTTAACCACAATTTCATTCCTCTAACACGCTAATGATGTGAGGTGTATAATCCGAAATACACAGAGATGATGTTTGTTCACTTTAATAAGTTCAAACTATCTGGGGCTTTTATTCCTACCTGTATTTTTCCTGTGTAAGTCAATTCTAGCTGGAATGGGAATACGGCAATCCCGGCCAAGAGGAGGGAAATATTCTATTATAAAACACAGACAACTGGTGCAAGTTTGCATGATGGGCGGTAGCAGCAGCTGCTTATTCGTCAAACTTTATAAGAGAAATTGAAGCCTTTTTGGGTGGCAGTTCCTCTCCCAATAACTAAAACACAGAAATAGATCTTACACAGCTGAAATCTAACTGGTATTAAAAGTAAACATTTTATTATATAACAGGAATTAAAGTTTTCAAAAATTTTCACCAACGAAACCAAAAGCCATTCTCAGCACAATGAGAAATTTTACAATCAAAATGACCTTTCATTTTCAGAAATCTGACTGAAAACAAATGGTTAAATATGCTGCAAACAGACAGGGCCAAGTTGTTCTGTCTATTGTGGCAGATGAACAAAGTGTGGGCTACGGAACCACTGGCACGATGGTGACTGAAGCAGATGAGGCAGGAAGGCAGCTAAGCAGGATGCTCGGACTCAGCCCAGGGGTCCGTCTATGATCCAATTCTGGTCAGTCTGATGAGTCACTCTGATCCAGCACAATTATCCTATGTGCGTGTTTTTTAAAGAACAAAAAAGGTACTTTTGAGTTGGTGTGTATGTTTTTTAAAGACACAAACAACAGCCTCTTTCTATTCAGTTACATTTGAGGAAAATGGATTTTGATCTTTATAATCAAGGGAGATTATGATCAACTAGTGTATCGTGGAAATGCAAAATGACTGCAAAGCAACTTACAGTAGCATCTTCTGTACTCCCACCAGCCAAAACTCTTCTTGTGCTGACTCTACCAATTACTTAACCAAAGTTGGCATTAATTTCACCTTATATTTTAATTAATTATAAACATTAACACAAAAAACTGAGCAACTTTGAATTCAAGTCTTTGTCATTAATGTTAATTTGGATGCTGGTAAATGTTTAAAGTCTGCTCGTGTGAACTTTGACCTACAGACATCTGATATATCATTACCTGGATGGTTCAGACCAACCCAGTCGCTTCCAAATACAGGGTTTAAGTTCCTCTTGATGAAATATAGGAGGAAGAAAAAACAACCTGATTACTTTCTAGGTCAAAGGGTACCAGTATTCAGAAGTCACATTAGTGCTATCTCTCTAGTATAGGGTGAACTGTTTTATCTACAAGAGTTGCTTCCTTCTACAAAAATAGAATCGTTCTAAAAACACAGTTAATGGGCCTCCCCTCCCAACATTCTGCAGCTCCCTGTCATAGCAATGGACCCTTAGGAAGCTAATTCACAAAGTCCCTCCATTATGTTCTCACTGAATTCAATACTAGCTAGATGCTCACACACTCTGGGCCCTGTGCCAGTCAGGGTCCTGGAGAAAACAGAATGCACCCTAGGCTGTTTAATGAAGTGACCGCTTACAGAGGTGTAGTCGGAATTAAGGGAGCAAAAAAGGGATGACAAGGCATCCAGGGACTAGCAGCAGTGGGAAGTCATTATCATTTGCAAGTCTGAAGGGACTGGGGGGGTGCAGAAGTGGGGCAGGATAGTTACTGGAACCCAGTGAGAGCTGGCACTGCGAAGGATGGGCAGCCTAATAGAAGCTGTGCTTGTGGAGGGACACCACTTCTATGCAGAGACGAGGTGCTGAAGTGAGCAGGTAGGGGAAGTCATAACCCAACTGCTCTCCTGCCCTCTGATCTTCTGCTCGGGCTTCCCCCGCGGCTAGCAGGAAGCCAGTTGGCCAGGAAGCCCATGAGATACTGACCCTTGTGGACTGGGGCACAAAGCAGGGCAAAAGAAAGGACAAGAATGAGAATGGACTGGGAAAGGCATGAAAGGGATACCAGATGATCTGAAAGAGCTAATGTCTCTAACTTCCTGAGTAGGAGGAATCCAAATATAGGAGGGAGTCATTTGTGAATGGTGCCTTAAAGCTCTATCAAAATGGTTTTGAAATTAAGGTTCATTTATATCTTTCACATTGCTTGTAGACTCCATTTAAATTCCACAATTTATGATTTCTTATTGGATTCTGTAGCCTCTGTGTGAGTTAAATTTAGAACTCTTTCGACGACACTACACAATTAGAAGCAAAACATCTTTCCAGACAATGTGCAAGATAAGGATGATGAGACTGACCAAAGGCTTGCTTTAGAAATAGAACTGGATATTGTTACTGTTTTCTGATGAAGATATGATTGGCAATTAACAGAAAACCTGGGCTGAACTACAAGGAAAAAGTGTAGGAGGATGATGTATAGCAACTGGGAAACATTTCTAAATAACTTTGATGCTCATCAAAGTCCAAGGACTCCAGACTACATTCTAAAGAATCATTCCTTCATACCTTCTTCAGAAGTCCCTAAAAAGCTCTCTGACTTCCTTCTCTCTGGCTTGGTGCTTTCTTCCCCTTTTCTCTTCTTTTTACCAACTTCTTGATCCTTGGTATTCATCTCCCTTCAATGACAATGATTTTGGGTATCAAACCATATGCACAAGGGCCAGGGGAACAGGACTGTGCTCCAAAAGAAATATAATAATAGCCAGTACTAATGGAGTGTTCCCTATTGGCCAGGCATCAGTTCAAATGCTATAATGTATATTAACTCATTTAATTCTCATCACAACTACATAAAGCAGTTACCATTACCATCCCCATTAAGTGATAAGGAAGCTGAGGCACAGCTTACATGCCTGGTAAGTCCTAGAGCCAGGATCCGACCCAGGCAGTCTGTCTCAGACTCTGCTCTCAACCACTAGGCTATATCGTCCCAAAGAAAAAGAGCGTTTCACTTACGTTATAATTGGTGTCCTTTTTACAACCGCCATTTATTTTCTACCTTATCTTCACTTCCTGAAACCCTCTGAAGTGAAATATCTACTTGGAGTATCTAATGATTTAAGACCACATCCGTCAAACCAGTAAGCAGAAACCATCTCCCCCACTCAACTATAAGCTCCTTAAGGGCAGAGATGTCCTACCTCTCTGCCCCTCCAGCCCCCAGAACAGCACTCAGCTCATTGTCTGTGCCCAATAGATGCTGGCTGAACTAAACTGACACTGCTTAGGGATTTTCCTTCTGTCTTCATTCACCGGATATTCAACACAAAATATGTAAAATGAGAGAGAAAGTAAAGCCAGCTAGGTTGAAAAGGATTTTTTTCCTCCTAACCTCTCATCACAGAATCCTAGGCTCTAGAGTTGGAGGAAGCCTTTGGGTTAGCATTTACCTCAGTTCAAATGTCCTGGACCAGAGTCATCCAGCCTGTGCTGGAGTGGGGGAGCAGTTGTTAGAGTAACTGTAAAGGCAGCTGTTTCCTCGGTCAGATAGCTATGGTTATTAGAAAGTTTGTGCTTTACTGAATAAAAGTCTCTTACTCTGCAGTTTCTAGTCACTAGCTCTGTCCTTCGGGGCAGAAAAGAGTAAGCTGACTCTCTCCACTTTACAATATTTCAGGTATCTGAGGGCAGCTATCAAATTCTCTACTCCATCTGCTTGTCTCAGGCTGAGCTTCCCCTGCTCCTTCAGCTGTTCTCATATGACATGGTTTCCAGACCTCTGACTGTTCTGTAGCCACCCTTTTCTGCCTGTGAATGTTCTTTTTAAAATATGATGCCCAGAAAGAAGCCATACACTGTCTCCTAGGAGTCCTCTAGCCAGCGTGAGATATCACCTTGATCTGGATAGTACATTTCTGTCTGCTCAGCGTTAATGCTGCATTGATCTTTTCAGCACCTGTAGAAAACTGAGGCCTCCTGGAGTCACTGTCCATGCGTTCTTTAAGAGGAATTTCTTGAATTCTTACTATGTCTCAAAATGCATGCTAAATGCTGAGCATATAAAAATAAGACATACTTCCTGCCTTCAATGAAATTACAGTGAGTAGGAGCTTCTGATAAAAAACTCCCCATTAGGTCAAATCTCTCACATTCTATACTTTTGGATCTAAACGTTTACTTTCATCTTTTAGAGAAATCTAACATTTCTACCTGTCAAGAGCATTTTGAATCCACAATCTATCACCCATCACATTAGCATTCATTCTTAGATTTGTGTTATCTAAAAATGTGATAAGCATGCCTTTTCTGATTTAATTCAAACGACTGATGAAAATGTTGAAGGTGACAGGGCCAAGATACAGCAATCTTACAGGCCTCTCTCCATACTGATATCAATCTGCTAATCAATACCTTGAGCACTGTGGGTGGAGGAAGAGGGGCAGACAGGAGTCAGGGCTGGTTCATCTACAGCAACGTAACGCCATCACCAGACATTCATTCTCCAAGGAGCTGAGGTATTTATTAAAAAACTAAAATCTAGCCCCCTTTCCTGAAAAAGAAAATGATCCCCTGAAGGAGAGCGATAACCTTGCAGAGCCCTTGGGGAGATCCTGTAGCTCCATGCTGTCCTCAGGTTGCTGCAGCCATCTTTCCAGGTCCTCATCCAGAGTAGAGTGAGCTCTGTCCAAGGGCAAGTGAAGCAACTGAGATAACAGTCATTTTCTCTCTCCCTTGACAAGGAAGCATAGTACTTTACAGTGGGAAAGGACTTTCAAACTTGTACTTTCACTTGTTTCTCATGAGAAAACGAGAGATTGGTGAGATTCTATCTGGAATTGTAGAGGTCACTTAGATCTGATTTAAATGTGGACCCAAAGCTTCTGTTAGCCCCTGACAAAAAGCCCAGCACCCATGAGATAGATCACTATCTCCCAAAGTCCAATACTAGACTCTGTCTCAGTTCTAGGTCATTAAGTCAATTTCCACCTGAGGCTAGAACTGTACACTCATTCCTACAAGTGTTTTGGATTAAGAAGAACCTCTGAGGGCCAGCCTGGTGGTTCAGCAGTTAAGTTCGCAAGTTCTGCTTCGGCAGCCTGGGGTTCGCCGGTTCAGATCCCGGGTGTGGACATGGCACTGCTTGGCAAGCCATGCTGTGGTAGGCGTCCCACATATAAAGTAGAGGAAGATGGGTACAGATGTTAGCTCAGGGCCAGTCTTCCTCAGCAAACAGAGGAGGATTGGCAGCAGATGTTAAGTCAGGGCTAATCTTCCTCAAAAAAAAAGAAAGAACAGAAAAGAACAGCCTCTGGGACCAAAAGATGCAGAATATGTTTTCAGAAGGCCTGAAAAGTCCTACCCATCTGAAAAAATATCTTCCACTCTGGCCTGGTGCCGAGAACTGAGATGACTGAACATCTGTGGGCATCTATCTGTGTCCAGCACAGCCAGCCCTTTTGGAAAAGGAAGAGACAACAACAAGAGTAGCTAACTTTTCATCATGTACAAAGCATTTTACATTTATATAACCAAATGTAACTCCGCCTTTTTGAGCTTATCTTCATTTGCCTTAAATAATGGCAGAGATTTTTACTGAAGGTGTTTTTGGGAGATGGGAGGACTGGATTTACAACATACATTATAGACAAAGATTTCTAAAACTTAAAAAAAATTCTTACCTTCCTCCCCCTTTGCCTCTTTGTCTTCTCAGTCTCCCCAAAATCCCTCTCCTCACTTCCTCACAGATCCCAGGGATCTAGTTTCCTCCTTCACCTCCCAGACCTTCCCTTCCAGGTCTCTCTTTTCCTTCCTCACAGAAAATCATTTAGCTTTTGAAAAGTGTGACACAAACTGGATTTACTACCCAAAAGTTATTCATAAAACACCTCTCTCATACCTTCTTCTTTTATAGCAGCTGAAAAGCTAAAAACTCAATTTCCAGTCTGCCTTACAATTGAGGGGGGTCACGTATCACATTTGGCCAATGAGCTCTAAGTGGGCATCTGCTGGGAAGGGTTTCTGAGAGTTTTTGCTTTCCAGATAAAAAGGGGCACAGCCAGCTAGAACATTCATTTGGCCCACCCTCTTATCTCTGGTTGGTGTGTGGGACAGCAGCCATCTTGCAACCAGGAGGTGACAAGCCTGACAATAAAGGCCAACATGCTACAAGTGGCAGAGCAGGAAGATCAAAAGAGCCTAAGTCCATGGTGGCTTTGTGGAGCGGTCACACCAGCCACGCTCTGCCAACCTGTGGGCCTCTTGTTATGAGACAAACTTATTTAAGCACAATGGTACAATTTTCTATCATTTGCAGCTGAAAGAATTCTGCAGGGCTACCCCAAGGATCCATAGGACCAGAATCAGGATGAGGCAAGGTGCAAGGGCAGACTCAGATCCTGTCTTTCTTTAAAATTTAGACATTTTGTTCATCATGGATTTTTTGCATTAATTTTTATTTTTTAAAATATGGCATTAAAATAGCACTTATCTTGACTCCTGAGTTTTTTGGTGCCTCATTCAATTTTGTGACCAGGGAGTGTGTTTCACTTATCTCACCCCAGTGCTGGCCCTGAATGACAGGACCAGGCAAGAGAAGTCAGGAGCACAGGAGGTGAGCTGAAATGGTTTGCCTTACAACACAGGGCAAAGGAGAGCTCCCACTTAGGAATGGAACTGGGTTTCTTGAGGCAACCTTGTGTTTTTAGACTGAACTGTCTGGATGAATGCCCCATTTTCTCTTATTTGACTAGAAAGATCTAAAAATTCTCTTCTAAGGCCTTTAACTAAAATGTTTTGAAAGATGTTGAAACCTGTGTTTACTTCACAAAAGGAAGTAAAAACAAACAAAAACAAAAAACAACTTGACAAGAAAAAAACAAATAATCCTATTAAAAAATGGGCAAAGGACTTGAACAAATATTCCTCCAAAGCAGATATACAAATGGCCATCAAGCATATGAGAAGATGCTCAATATCACTAATCATTAAAAAATTTCAAATCAAAACCACAATGAAGTATTACCTCATACCCGTCAGAATGGCTACTATCAAAAAAAACCCACAGAAAATTGCAAGTATTGGCAAGGATGTAGAGAAATTGGAACCCTGCCAATGTGCACTGTTGGCAGGAATGTAAAATGGTGCAGCTGCTGTGGGAAGCAGTATGGTATTTCCTCAAAAAATTAAAAATAGATTTACCATATGATCCAGCAATACCACTCCAGGGTATATATCCAAAAGAACTGAAATCAGGGTGTCTTGAAGAGACATTTGTACACCTATCTTCAGAGCACCATTATTCACAATAGCCAAAAGGTGGAAACAACCCAGTGTCCACCAACAGATGAACAGATAAACAAAATGTGATATACACACACATGTATACATACAATGGAATTTAGCCTTAAAAAGGAGGGAAATTCTGACACATGCTACAAGAACGAACCTTGAGGACATCACGCTAAGTGAAATAAGCCAGTTACAAAAGACAAATACATATGATCTCACTCTCATGAGGTATCAACAGAAAGTACGATGGTGGCTGCTAGGGACTGAGGGGAGGGGGAAAGGGGGGCTGTGGTATAAAGGACATAGAGTTTTAATTCTGCAAGCTGAAAAAGTTCTGGAGATTGGTTGCACAACAATGTGAATATACTTAACACTACTGAACTGTATACTTAAAAGTTTTATGCTACGTGTCTTTTATCACAATTAAAAATTTAAACGAAACAAAAAGCCTTTTAGGAACAGGGTCTATTAGGATAGTATGAAAAAAGACCATTTTCTTCCTTCTTATTATTATTTGTCAATATCAGGAGAAAAACTAATACAGCAAAATCCTTTCCAAAGTCCAGCTTTTTCTGTTACCTCTCTGTGTCCTCTTCTAGATCCTGAGTTTCTTTGGTCCAAAGCATATTATCTTCTTTTTTACTGATAGTTTCTTGCTCTTCTAAGTGCCTTTGATCTAAAAACAGTTGAAAGACCTAACTTTATTAGAACAACAGCAACAACAACAATAACAAACAATTGAGAAAGCCTGCCTTAAAATGGAGTGCAAAAAATTAAGGCTAATCAGTGGCCCCTTAAGTATGCGATGCACTAGTTCTCTTCCCAGGAGAGCAGGGGGCCAGGTGGCAGTCTGCAGGGCGCCTGTATTCACAGCAGCTGCTTCTGGAGTCTTGGGAGCTCTTTGGTGCCAGGTGAAGCTATAGGAAACCTTGCCCATGCCAAGGCTCAAGAGAGACAGAGGAAGCAGAGGAGAGAAAGGACACAAAAAAGAGGAGGCAAGAGACTCTGAAAACAAATTGCACAGATTTACTTTGGGGGACAACCCTGTTCTCACTTGTTAGATGTTTCTGGGTTGGAGAATCAGGGAAGAAATTTGGGTGGGGAAGGGTAGTGCCCTTTAACGTATGCCAGGCATTTTACATATGCTATCTGATTTCATCACGCAGTCCTATGAAGGGGAGGGGACTAACATTTGTTAAGTATTTCACAATGTACCAGGCACTGTGCATGGAGCTATTACATACATCATAAGGTGGGAATTATTCCTATTTTACAGATAACAACTAAGGCACAGAGACAGACATTAATCAGTTTGCCACCCAAAAGTTTTGGAGCCAGAACTGAGGTGGCTGACCTCAAGGTCCACACTCCTCCATGTACCACTGTGCTGCCAAGGACAGCATTACAGCAAGAAGCTGATGAAAAAGATCTAGGTAGCTGGCTTACCATTTGCAGTGATGCCCAGGTGACTTGCTGTGCTCTCATCCAACACTGTGGATGAGGCCTGCTGCTGCTTCAAGTGCTCTGTCCAAATATAAAAGCAGGAGGCAACACATTTCTTCCTTTACAATGTCATACTATTCTCTAGAGCAGTGGTTCTCAAAGGGTGGTCCCCAGACCCGCAGCCTCAGTATAACCTGAGAACTTGTTAGATATGCAAGTTGTCAGGCCTCATCCAAGACCCATTGAATCAGAAACTCTCAGGATGGGGTCCAGAAATCTGTGTTTTAACAAGTCCACCAGGTGATTCTGATGCCTGATAAAGTTTGAGAACCACTGCGTTTAGGGCAATCTCATACAACACTAAAAATAATGATGATGATGATGATGATGATAGGTAACACTTGCAGAGCCCTATGTAGCAGGTACTGTTTCTAACTTACATACATTAAGTTAATTCAAGATTAAGGTTCACAATTAACCTTTACAACAGCCCTTGAGATTGATCACATTATTGTTATTCCTGTTTAACAGATGAGGAAGTGCAGGTAAAAAAATGTTAAGGAACTTGCCTAGAATCACACAGATACTACGAAGAATTGTTATTAAATCCAAGCAGTCTAGCTCTAAAGTTTATGCTCTTAATCTTTACTTTATACTCTCTCAAGAAGTTTGCAACAATTTCAGAGCAACTCAAAATTTTCCCCATCTCTATTGGCTTATATTTCATATTTTTTTACCTAGTTTATGGAAATACAGAAGGCAAAAAACATGTATAATTTCTAGTTCCTAAAGAATTGATCACTAGACTAAGACAAGCATCTGCTAAACTCAGCACACTGCTCTGCATTTGCTAGGTACTTGGTCTCCTCTAAGTGCTCTCCAGAGCAGAGCAGAGCAGAGCAGAGCAGAGACAGTGAGAAGGCGGCACAGACAGTAACCCTGGGCTCGCTGCTGGCATGGCCCTGTTGTGTACAGGTGCGGGTCAGGAATCAGGTCCTACCTGGCAGCCTCTGGGTATCAAGGGGATCCATAAGATCATTTAATATAATTTGAAATTTAAAAATCCATTTTTATCCTCGATTAAAAGTAGTCCCTTATTGATCTTAAAGGATCACCTATATCCTAGGGTTCTAAAGAACCTTCCCCTTTAGGCCCTTGTCAGAAGTCTAGAGCTTTGCATGTGGGTCCTCCAAAGCACAGGTGTCAGCTCCAGGTCACTTCCCAAAGCCCTCCAGAGGGGAAACAACAACACAGTGAAGATATACAATAACCAGGTGGGACAATAATTGCTCATCATTAGGAGAAACCACCCAAGTGCCCTCTGCCCTTTGCCTTTCTGGAAAATTACTGACCCATCTCAAACTTGGCACAGATAATTCCCATGAGCAAAATGAGGGAGGGTTTCTACAGAGTGCACTGGGGTACAGCAGTGCCCTGAGGTTGGAATCATGGAGGAAGCCAGGTAACAGCTGCTGAATCGGGGGAGTCTACATGGTGACTGAAGAGAGAAGACGGCAGGATCCAGAGGAAAGGTATTACTGAGGTCAAACTGCAAAGAAGCCCTCAAGTGCTGCCTTAAGCCATGACCAAGGAACAGACAACACTGAGAATTCACCTGAGCAGGACACGTACGGTGACGTCTACTCTCACAAGCAGCAGTTCTACTGTTGTATGAAGAAGAACAACTGGAGAGAAATTTGTGAGGACTCCCTAGGGAGTTCCAGAGAATGAAAGCCTGTATGGGAGTGGGGGCTCTAAGAGTCTGACCCAACAACCCTGTCACCTATACAACCCTGTGGCATTGGGGGAGGGGTGCGGTCAGGCAAGAAGGGCCTATGTCTACAGAAGAAGAAACTAAGGAAGGTTCTAGCAGCTCTGACCAGGTCCACCTAAGTTCCTCAGGCCAATGGTCAGGGGCTGGGAGTTCTGATAACCTAGACAGTAGCTGTCCGTTGAGTTAGACCAGGTAAGTCCTCATTTACCTCTCTCTTTCTAATAAGACACAAAACCTCAGAATCCTGAAAACCAAGTGGTGCACCTCAGGAAATTCTCTAAACGCCCCATACCCAGAACTGGACCATCAGAGGTCTGATGAGATGTGTCCTCTGAGGGCCTCTGGTCAGCCAGGCTGTCAAGAAGAGAGTAGTCAGGTCTTTCCCGGGGAAGCAAACCACCTGCCTCAAACATCTCTATAACCATGTACCATTTACTTTCAGCATCAGCTACAACTAAAATTGAGTTGGTATTGCTCAGTCTCTGAAACGGAAAATTCTGGTCTCATTAAGTCTTGTGCCACTGACTTCTCTGCCCTCAGGAAAGTGATTCATCCATGATGCCAACAGCTTTAATACCTCCTGCTAATGGCAAAACTGAAAGTACAGGGTGTCTTGGCCTTCAGAGCCAGACTTCAGGCCTCCAAGGTATGGCTGGTTTGGTTCGAAAAGGAGATAAGAATTCCTTTAAGAAAAAAAATTCATCATAATAAACCATTTGAATGTTATTTCCTCTTAGAATCATTACCACAGACACTTTAAGTAACAAAACGACAAGAGACACAGGCCAATTATCCTGGCCAGGCTTCAGTAGTCACCCATTTTATCAGGAAATTGCCCCTTCCTGAATTCTGTACATTTCCTCAGACCTTCATAGGGCCTTCTGTACTAGTGTTCACACTTGAGACAAAGAAACCACATTGTGGCCAGCGACCATAACTAACAGGGCCATGGAGTAAATTCTGTATTGAACATCCTTACCAATTTCGTCAAGTAGCTCCTGAGATGGTGGTGGTAGCTCATCAATGTTATGCTGTGAGATGGTTTCTACTAGTTCTTAAAAAAGATAAAGGGGAAAATGACTTAACACCTTCCTAGACCTGAACTGGATTTTCTAGGCTTCCGCGTGGATTTGACTTAAGACTTCTCAGTGATGAAACAAACTAACGTGAGGAGAAAACCTCAAAAATTAGCAGTCCTAGTTGAGACCTGCTAACATGTGAAGGGCTTTATTCTTCCTTTTACTCAAAACCTTTCCTACATCACTCCTTACCCAAGTATTGCTTGATCAGTGTCCCTCCCTCCCCAGGGACATTTGAGGTAGGCGAGGTACAAATTCCTAAGAGGCTGGGGACCCAATCTGGACCAGAGCTGCTGAGGGATACAGAGGCTCTGGACAGTCCAAATGAACAAAACATAAAGTGGGAGCCTTTCTCTGCAGACTATCAGGCCAGGGGATATAGGAGCAACCATCCTTTGGGCCTCCCCTAAGTGCTCAATTATAACATTAACCAAAAACCCTCAGCATAATTCACAAAATCCCTATCCCCCTGAGGGAAATTCTAAGAGCTGGACCAAAGACACAGATACTAAAATTGATGTAGCAAACGCAACATGCCTCAAGAGCTGTTAACACTCTCATACCCTTTGATTTGGAAAGTGTCTTCTAGGAATCTATCCTATGGAAAGGATCAGAGGTGCAGGTAAAGATTTTTGTACAAAGGGCAAAACTGGGAAAGCAATATAAATTTTCAACATAAGAGCATGGTTAAGCAACATATGTAGAATGGACTATTATGTAGCCATTACATATATTTACAAATCATTTTTAGTGACAAGCGGAAATCCTCAAAATATATCATCAAAGGAAAAACCAAGCAAGAGCTGATATACAATATGATTTCAACTATGCTGAATGTGTATATATATTTGCATATTTCTAAAAATATGAAAAATATATGTACCAAAATATTACAAGAGATTAAAAAATGGTGGTAGAATTAATTGGTGGTTTTCTTTGTTAAGCTCTTCTTTATTCTCCAAGTTCTCTATAATGAATTGTTTTACTTTTATAATCAGGGGGAAAACAGCATTTTTGTTTGAATCTAATGTAAAAAAATGAGCTCCCTTAAATTAAGCTCCCTTAAATTGCTTATGTATTTCAATATTAAACACAGGGTACCTTTTGGCAGACTCCTTCTCTGCATGGCATGGGATGATGTGTCCGGTGCCTTAGCAATGCTGGAGGAACCAGCCCCAGTAAATGTAGACAACTTTTTCTATAAGTAAGACATAAACATGGTAATTGACGCATGTGTTAAGCTAAAAATGCCCGTGCAGCTCAATCATTTCCAAGATTAAGCTTGTATCATCAATGGAAGAAGGCACTTGTTTTGTTGATTGAGTCAAACTCATTCGAATGTCACCTCCTCTGGGAAGCCTTCTCACTCCTCTTTGCCTCTGCAGCACTCACTACTTAGCTCTGTGTTATATCACACCAGTTTTTCTCACTAGGTGGTGAGCTCCTTTGGGACAGGGACTATACCTATCTTATTCACATTTGGGCACTTACAAGAGGGCCTGTCATGGTGCCTGGCACTTAGAACCTGCCCAATTAACAGTTTGTTGAACGAAAGCATAAAATCCTTTATTTCTCTACTTCAGAGTGAGACCTTTTGTGAGTCAAATGCCCAAAGAAGATGACAGTAAACTTTTCATTAAGGGCCAAAGCAAGTAATCAATCTGCTTATAGAATGGTCAGTCGACCATTTTAGGTTTTTAGCTTTAGGTTTTTAATGAGTGTACCAAGTGAGGAACCTGTAGTTTTCTTGAAGAGACTACACATGAAATATGAGGGAGAGAGAGAAGAAGAAAGAAGGACAGCAGGGGGAGGGGGAGGAGGCGAGAAGACAGCATACAGTTAAGTGTTTTTACCGCAGACTATTAGTTCAGGAGTTCAGGGAAGGTGGAGATCAATCAAAACTCTCAGTGAACTAACCAGAGGAGGCTTCAAGGAGGAAGCAGCACTTGAGCCTCCCTAAGTAGGTAGAATATGTAAGCTATGAGAGGTTGGCTCTTCAGAGAAATCGCCAAACATTTCTCTGAGGGGAAAAAAGGCACAAAAACCCAGGATTCATCCTACAACACAGACTTGGAGAGGAGCCCCAGGGAAGCCTGGAAAGGATCCAGCTTATTTCTGGCTTTGTTCGTAAAATAGATTTGGAGAAATCTTGGCACTTTGCATCACTGAAGGCTTTGGGCTGACTCCATGAGTGTGTAACACAGAGTAGGTCTACTTACGAGATCAGTCAATCTTGAACGGAGAGTTTCAGAGGAAGTAAGAAGGGAATCTAGGCTCTTTGCTCTCTCCCGGACAGTTGTAAATGTATCACACAAAGTTGGGATAGATTCTTGACTGTTCCAGCATGAGGTAGACCCTGTTTTAACTTGAAATGTGATACTTTCAAGGCAGTCTTTATACCGACTGGCAGCTGAAGAAATTGACCCTGTTGCAGAAAAGAGGGCAGTGTCCAAATCCTTTACATTATTTAAAACAAAAATTAAAACCTCCACAAAACTCTATACCACGGATTCTTTAAACTCTTAATAACCAAAAACAATCACTGATCTGAGAAACAGCTCCTCAAGGGATACAAAATGACAGTCTCTAAACTTGGCCAACAAAATAAAGGGAGATTATTTGAATCACAGATATATGGAAACAAGGACACTGGAAAGAGGATATTTGATGCTGGGTGTACGCAGTTGCAGGACTCAGAACTATGTACATTTAAGCACAAGGTACTGCTTTAAATTACAGACTCTGGAGAATCCAATGTTTTCACACTAAATTCAATAGTATTTAGAGTACAAAGCAGGTTTTGCATTTGCATGTCTCCACCACTGAAGTCAAAAACCTTATTACTGCTTAATAAGCCCCACCCCTACCCCAACCTGGCCTCCCATGGGGGCATCCCCTTCAGCTTTTGCACTGCGAGAAAACACCCTTGGGATCTGCTCCTGCAGCCTGGTTTCCCAGAGCCAAGGGGACAGGGGCTGTTAGTTCCTCTCTCACAACACTTCTCCCCTGCAGGTGATTACCTGGGCTGAGTGGAGTGCTGACACTAGTAGGTGCATGGTTTATTCTGGGTGTTTTGCATGAGACTTCCTTAAAAGAACCGTCCTGCTCATATGAGATACTAGACAGGTCTTGAATGTCTGTCAATGATCTAAAGAATTAAAAGTACACAGTAGCTGAGAGAAAAAGTTAAGAAAAATCAAACAATATACTGCTGAGAGGTACTTTTTAAGGATGCTCTTGATAAAAATATTTGGCAACAGGCCAGAATTAGAAAATATCTTAGAATGTCTTAAAAAGAATACTAGAGAATATCTTAAAAAGAGATACTAACTTTAAACATTTTTCAACAGCTAAAAATACACTATTTCCATAGATGAAAGTATATTTATGTAGAAAACAAATTTAATCTACTTCAAATATAAACTTATAGTATTATTATCACTGTATTTTCTTGATTGTAAGATGCTATTAGTTTAGATCACATCATCATAACAGCTTTTTGGTGAAAGAAGAAACACACTCATTAAATGTACATGTAAAAATGGGAAGAACGTAGACTCTTACAAACAAGGAAACACTATTCTCCTAAAACCAAGACTTTACACAGCATCCTTAGGCAACACTTTGGTGGCCATACATGTCTTTCTCTTTCACTTCCACTGGTGACTCCTTTAATGTCTCCTCTTGTTCACCTGCAGTACTGTAAGAGAGAAAGTGATAAAATCATATGAATCCCATCAGCAGAGTGCACTAGGTTGGTACAAGGGACCAGTTTATCAGCCCATTGTGAGAAGCAGCAGGAAGGGCACTGAGCTCAGAAGTGGAAAGTTTGGGTTCTGGTCCTGGCTCTACTAATGACCAGCCACATGTTCTCAGGCACCTCTGGGCCTTGCTCTGGACTGCAGTTTCCTCTCTAGAGATTCAATAAATACTCTCTAAGAGTCAGCTCATCTGAAATCAGTCAACAATGCTATATGACAGGAGCAAGTTCCTGAGGAAATCAATGGAGCACAGGAACTTGGCTGGGGACGGAGGGTGGAGCAAGGCGCACAGCCATGGGGCCTTACCAACTGTAAGACAGCATCCTGGCATGAAGTATTAGGAGAGGCCAGAGAGGTTTGTGAAAAAAGTTGGCCAGAAAAGAATACCGAAGACAAAACTGACCCACTTCTACTTTAACCAATATTTGGGATTCAACTGCAATACTCTTTAAAGCTTGAATCTCTGATAGAAGGTAGTAATACGGCACAGAACACTCCTGACCAACCCATCATGGACACGGAGCATGAGCTAAAAATGAACTTTTGTTGTTTTAAGCCACTAAAATCTGGGAGTTGTCTGTTACATAGCATCCTCTAGCTTATCCTCACTGATATAGCCACTTACTAACTGTACAACCTTAGGGAAAATACTTACTCTGAACTTTGGTTTTCTTATTGGCAAAATGGAGGTAACAGTATGTATCTCAGAGGGTTGTTATATGAATTAAATTTGACCAAAAAAAGTACCTGGCATATGGTATCTGATTAGGAAATACTAGTTATAATTATTATAGATAAGGAAATTGAGATCCAGATGGGGGAAAGTAAATTCAATGTTATTATACCAGGCACTTTACACCTATTATTACTTTTTCAATTAAATTTTTCATTTTGAGATAACTGTACATTCACTTTAGTTTTAAGAAATACACTTTACCCAGTTTACCTCAATGGTAACATCTTACAAATCGATGGAACAATATCACAACTAAGATATCAACACTGATGTGGTCAAGATACAGAACATTTCCACCATCACAAGGATCCCTTACGTTGCCCTTTTATAGCCACATCTACTTCCCTCCCACTCCCCATCTCTTCTTTAACCCCTGGAAACCACTTACTTGTCCTTTTTTCTATAATCTTATCATTTCAAGAACATTACATAAGTGGAATTATGTACTAAATAACTTTTGGGGATTGTTTTTTCCACTTAACATAACTCTCTGAAGATTTACCCAGGTTGTTGCATGGTCAATAATTTATTCTTTTTTATTGTTGAGTATTCCATGGTACAGATGTACCACAGTCTGCTAAATCATTCGCTTGTTAGCAACATCTGGGTTTCCAGTTTTTGGCTATTATGAACAAAGTTGTTATAAACATTTGTGTATGTGTTTTTGTGTGAACATTCATTTCTCTGGGATAAATGCCCAGGACTTATATTATTACTTTTAATCCCTATGTCAACATTCTTAGTAAGGATTCTTATCCCTATTTTACAAATGGGGAAACAGAAGATAGGGGTTGAGAAACTTGACCAAGGTCACACGGATAGAAAGGCAGAGTCAGGATCTGAATACTGATAATGACTTCGTTTCATGACCCCTCACAATTTTGCTGAACAAGGCCTAACAAGGCTAAGTTGCCCAAAGCTAATTTTTATAACACGGTGGCTAATACGTTTGAAGATGAGCAATATATAAATACAGGGAATTATCATCATTTAACATTACTTCTATGAGTCTGAAACTATGAATAAAATAATAGTACATACCTCCGTATAGGTTGGAAATGAGACTTAGTCAAAACCTCAGCATTCTTTCCAAGGCTTTTTCTCACTTGGAACTTTTCTTCACCTGAAAGAATAAAGTAAACGTATTTTTTTTTACTGAATTTTTTCCAACTCAGATTATTATTTTCATTGCCTAGAATCTCCCTTGGTCTGGTCCAGAATGAGAAATATCTGGATAAACAAAGTACTTCCTAATTGGGTTTGGACTGAGTGCTATAAACGAGGTTTTTGCTCTGAAAGTTTATTTTCCTTGCTCAGAGGGGAGAACTATACTCTGACACTCAGAATACAATCAAGCCATTTACTGGCCTTTCAGTTAGAACTGCACAGTTATTTCTGGAGACAAATGTTGTTTTGTCTTTTCAGGAAGGCAAACTGACCTGGTTCCTGTCAACAGACACCAGGGGGCGTTGAAACCAAGAACTGTTTGTTCACTAAAGATTCAAACAGAAAAACCATTAGCTAGGCATTTTCACAGTGGTAACTACGCCTCTTGGCCATCAAACACCACTTAAAGAGTCGGGGTGGGGTCTTGAGTACTAAAGAGCTAATTCAACTGTCTTCTGTTCTCCTTGACATTAAGTGTCTAAAGTTACTCCTCCCCAATTCTCAGTAAGATACTTTGCAGACCTCTGGGCAGACTGGGCCCGTATCCATTTTCCTTCCCACTAGTGTACTGCTCTGGTTTATAGAGAAGGGGATAGACAGAGCAGCCCGCCATGATGGCAAATGCTCACTATCCCCTTGCCATTCCATAAGTCCAGGTTGTCTGGTGGGCAGTGGGGAGGCCCAGCAGAATAGTGCCACCTTTGGCAGGTACCAAGGAGCTCTGAAACCCCATCAGTGGAGAAGCATTGGGGTTCTTCTTCTTGTGACCCTCTTTCAAATACCTAGAAAGCATAAACACCTAGAAAGCATAAACGAATTCCTAATAAGCACAATTTAGAGCTGGAGCAGAACTTAAAGAGATTTTAGAGCCTGACCCTCTCCTTTACTTTATCCAAGGGAAGAGTGGGGCCCTAGGGTGAAGTGACTTGCCCAAGGTCATGCAAAAAAAATCAGTGGCAGAATTGGGCTTGGACCCCAGCATGTGTCCAGTCATTACCTCTGTTGTATCTCCTGGTGGGGACATATATCAGACCCCTAAGGAAAAAAGGGAAAGGGAAGGGCTGAAAGAAGGAAACAGAGTAGCAATCACCTTCTTCATGTACTTCAGATGTTTGTAGTGAATTACTCCTGGTTTTCTGACCTGCCTGCCCCACAACTTCTCTACCCTACTCAACCCTCTTCCAACCGTAAGTGAAGTGGCCATGTGCAGGTCAGGCTCACACAGAAAGTGTCAGGGGCAGAGGCTCCACGGAAAGAGTGGGTGGCCCAAGACCCAGGTCTGGGGACTTTTAATACATGTTGTCCTGAGCATAACTGTTCATCTAAAAGCTTACAGCTTCTTAAAATGCTCCCCACTGTGACAGAGGCCTGACTCAGATTAGAGATGGAAGCTGGAGCGTGCAGCAGGAGGAAGGGAGTAAGTTCAGAACCCGAGGCTGTCCTGCCTGGGTTCAGAATGTTGAGAAGGGTCGTGCACAGCAACATGGCTTGGCAGGTGGATAACTCTGGTTTTATAATAGATGGCTGCATACTTTAAAAGAGCAAAAGTGAAAAAATTTTTAAATGTCTCCATCAGAACCAGTGGTTCACTTATCTTGCCTTGTGCCACATCCTGGCTGCTGATCCAAGGTTAACTTCCTATGAAACGGAAAGCAACTGCTGTTATAGAGAATCCAAGGCCTCCCAAGGGAAGGATGGTATGTTGACACTGTACCATTGGCTGTTGTTAACTCTTTGCTAAGACGCTAAGCAAGCAAAGCAAAGTGATGGTGGAACTCTGACTTCTGGGGTAGAGAAGGACATGGACATCTAGCTCTAGTCTTTGTTGTGTCAATAACTAGCTGTGTGGCCTGGGCAAATCCCTCAGGTCAGCTCAGTAAAGATAACGGAGTAGCCTGAAATCTAGTTTTCACTAGAGAAAACCAGAGGAAAAAAAGAAGCAACTACTACAACATATGCTCTAAGAACCCAAGAGGAGGTGTAAATAATGATGTGCGGGTGTCATGAGGCCGGTGAGCGGCAGGGGGTTCATTCTAATGAGGGGAAATCATTGAGCCCAAGTTTTCTCATCTGTTTGTTTTCGGTTTTGGGGGGGTTTTTTTTGAGGAACATTAGCCCTGAGCTAACATCTGCTGCCAGTCCTCCTCTTTTTGCTGAGGAAGACTGGCACTGAGCTAACGTGCATGCCCATCTTCCTCTACTTTATATGTGGGATGCCTACCACAGCATAGCGTGCCAAACGGTGCCATGTCTGCACCTGGGATCCTAACCGGTGAACCCTGGGCTGCTGAGAAGCGGAGCATGCGAACGTAACCGCTGTGCCACCGGGCCGGCCCCTGTTGTTTTTTTTTTTAACTTTTCTCATCTGTAAGATGACAGGCCTGGAGAAGGTTCTCTCTAAGGACTGGTCCAGCTCTAAACATCTGTGATCCAACAGAAAGTGAAAGCAAGTGATTCTTAAAGGAATCCGCACTAAGGGTTTATTACCAGAAGCTTGCGGTTGGGCAAACGCATCTTGTATTCCTTCAAAGCCCTCTTCTATGGGACTTGAGGTCTACAAAAGGAGGAAGGAGCAAAGAAATGAGGTTCACTGGAGGCAGACATTATCATCAAAAGGTTGAGAATTTCTTGATGTTCTTAAACCTTGAAAATCTTCACAAGGTTCCCGCATCTTTTATAGAAAAAGAACAAACCTGCTTCGCAGACTCGAAGCACTTATTCGTACCATATGTTCCTCCTCAACAAGCAGTCCTCCCCCACCTCCCATTGTGAGGAGGAATTAATTATACGCCTTTTCCCTTCTTTACATCGTTATCCCCTCCTCACCTCAACCTTACAACAAAGATGTTTTGATTCCTGGGAGCTTTATCAGAGGAGCCCAAGAAGGCTGGAAAAATGGCCCAGACTGCAAAGCTATTCTATGGGGTGAGGAGTCAGAACACCGATTCCTTTGAGGGGAGGCAGGGACTGAGAGGAAGCACCCGGATTTAGGGACCAGGAATGTTCTGTTTCTTGACCTGGGTGCTCGTTACATGAGTGTGTTCGGTTTGTGAAAGATCATGAGCTGTACAATTAAAATCCAGGTACTTTTCTCTATGTTCTAGTTTTTATACAAATGTACATATTATATATATGTACATATATACTTTGTCTTTTTATTAATGATTTTCTTAACATCTCAGTCTGCTCACAGTAAAATCAAGAATGTTTAAAGGATTAATAATGGAAAACTGATCTGAGTTTTCAGAAGCGCAGACAAGAGGAAATTATGCTTTTTGATGAATCACTGAATTCTTCTTGTCAGTCAAATGTTGTGATTGACATGTACATAATTCTCCTTTTCCTCTACCCTACCTTCCATATGGGTAAAAGATCCCAGAAAGGTGGCAGGTTAGGGGTGAGGTGAGGCGGAAATTATATAAGTAAATAAGAGAATCCAAGAATTTCATTTTATAAATGAGAATACTCTGTACAAACAGGTTCTTGCAAAAGCTAGGCAGATCCCAGAGAAAGCCCCAAGTACTAGACAGTCTCATATTTACTGCTGAACCCATGCCTCTATTCCTGGCTCTCCTACCGCTAAAGCTTGGCAGGTAAAGGACTAAATCCTTACATCTGAGGATCGCCAGTTCTTCACACAGAGGAATAACATAGCAGCCTGCCTTCTCTTCCCCACAGGAAGGATATGTGAATCAGGAAATGTGAAGAAAAGTGTTTTTGAAAAAAAAGTACAAAGTGCTGTACAAAAGCAGGAATCACAATTTTGGGAGAAACTGCTTATGACTTTCCTTTCTTAAAAATCTTATTTTTCAGATGTTTTTTCAAAACATGAAAACACTGATAAGTCAACGTTATACACTTTTAGGTATAAGCTATTTTTCTCAATTAAAACAATTTAAAACTAATAAGGTAATGGAGAAAGCTGAAAATGTACTTTACCCCAAACTGTAAATTTTTACCTCTAGAGCTAAGTTTTCTTGAGCTGCCGAGGAGTAAAAATAGTCATATTCTGGAGTTAAAAATTCATCTGTTATGTCCTCAGAAGACTCTGGTGAACAAGTTGATTGCACAGACTGATCCTATTAATAATGGAGGAAATCACTTTTAAGTTGGCGTTCATTGTAAACAAATCCCTTTATAGCTGGATGCAGTGTTAATAATGGATTTATCTAAAATTAGCAGTCAAGTAAACTGGTGCAGGCACGATGGAAAACAGTCTGGAGATTTCTCAAAAAATTACAAATAGAAATCCCATTACTGGGTTTTATCCAAAGAAGATGAAATAAAAAATACAAAGAGGTCTATGCATCCCTATGTTTACTGCAGCACTATTCACAATAACCAAGATGTGGAAGCTACGCAAGTGCCCATCGACTGATGATGGGATAAAGAAGATGTGGTATATATACAATGGGATACTTCTCAGCCATAAAAAAGACAAAATCGTGCCATTTGCAACAACATGGATGGACCTTGAGGGTATTAAGTTAAGTGAAATAAGCCAGATAGAGAAAGACAAACACTATAAGATTTCACTCATATGTGAAAGATAAACAAATACATGAATAAGGAGAACAGATTAGTGGTTACCAGAGGGGAAGGTGGCAGGGGATAGGGCGAAAGGGATAATGGGGCACACATGTATAGTGACAGATAAAAACTAGACTACTGAGGGTGAGCAAGATGCAGTCTATACAGAAACTGACATATAATAATGTACACCAGAAATTACACAGTTATAAGCATACGCACCTCTACCTCTGCTCTCCCTCCCCATAGGGAGCTGAGAACACCCTGAAGCAGGTGTGGTGAATGACAATCTTGAGTCTCAGGATCCTCATCTGCACAATGGAAGTTGGGGGAGGTGAGGTGACCTCTCTGCTCTAAAATTTCCAGAAAGAAGAAAGGCCCTGGACCACTAAAGCTGGGGACATAATTTAAACACCCTGATCCTCAAGGGCACAGACACAGTCCACGTGTTGGCATCATCTTCCAGATGAGGAGGCTGAGGCTGCTCAGAACTGGGACCCTCAGGTATTCCAGTTTAAAGGCAAGTGAAGGAGCATGATTTTAAAAATAGCAATGCAATCTCAATAATAAAAGTAAAATTAAAAAGTTAAAAATAACAGTTATTTCTTCAGCATCTCCATTCTATCCCTTCCTTTTCTGCTTATGTCTACACTCAGGCCCTGATCACCACATGGCAGACAACTGGCTCCTGTCCTCACCTTCAATCATCCCTTTGCAGATGTTTGTGGTTTATTTCCTTGGACACTGCTTTTATCACACGCTTCCCCTTCTGTGCCCTTAGCACCTGCTTTCCTTTACCTCTCACATCACAGTGAAATTTCCTAGACAAGCTTGGCCTTGCATACCTTCCCCACTTCCCTCACAGATCTGCTTCTCCAGTCAAGCCAGTCTGCTTATGTGGCAGGTCCTTCCAGCCCTCACATGAGAGAAAGAATTAATTGTCCTGTGAGTGGCTTGTGTGCTATGATTAAATACAATAGCACGTGCTCCAAAGACTTCAAATATTATCACAATTGTATTTCTACATTGTTTCATTCTCAATTACTATTTATATTCTTTAAACGATTATGGCCCCATGTCAATGATGATTAAAAAAAACAAACTGTGGTTCCTTTAGTGTGGCTGGACTATGGCCCAACTGCATACTTCTAGAATGTGCTAAACCCCTGAAGCAAGGTTGTAACCTCAATGCAAATGCTAGGAAATGACTGCACCCCACAGATCCTGCTGAGGGACAGTTGTCAGGCATTAACAGACTCCTTCCACTGGGTTGAGAGCTGAATTTGGGTCTTCGAGAACATTCCAGGTGAAGGCACTCTCACACAACCTGTCTTTGTTTCTCCTACTCCAATCTGACCTCAGTCATGAGCTTTGGTATTTGACTTCACACTGTGCTTTAACAGTTGGTCTTGTCTACCCAGCTAGACAGAAAGCTAGAACCTGACACTTGTCTGTGTTTTCCCCAAGCTCCAGGATACATGATGCTTTGAGTTGAACTGACTCAAAAACTATTAGGCAGGGAGGAAAGACTTCTTCATTCATGTCAGAAACCTGAGGGCACATGCTCCAACAAAAAAGAACTACTACAGAAATTGTTTCAATGTCATAATCCTCAGCTCTACTTTATTAGGTCCTTGTGTCCAACTTGGCTCTCCAGGCCATCTTACTTACGCTGTAAGATTTCTCAATGACCACAGATGCATCAGAACTTGCTTGAAAGACTTCACTATGCTCTGGCTGCTCATTTTTCCTGAGGGACGGGTGCCTGATACCTAATGATTATAACACAATCAAGGCCAAAGTCATTCAGTGACACTCATGGCATGGGAGGGGCAAAGGGCAATGTGAGAGAAGAGATGGAAGCATAGTCTGCCAAGGGTGGCCATGTCTCACATGTCAGATTCAGTCTAGAAAGCAGAGACTGTTAGTTTAGCCTTGCCCCAGCACATAGCCCTGGATCATCACTCTTTTGTTTATCCATTCAACAGTGATGGGGGACGGCCCAGTGGCGCAGTGGGTAAGTGCACACATTCTACTTCGGCAGGCAGGGGTTTGCCGGTTCAGATCCCAGGTACGGACATGGCACCGCTTGGCAAGCCATGCTGTGGTAGGCGTCCCACAAATCAAGTACAGGAAGATGGGCACGGATGTTAGCTCAGGGCCAGTCTTCCTCAGCAAAAAGAGGAGGATTGGCAGCGGATGTTAGCTCAGGGCTAATCTTCCTCAAAAAAAAAAAAAAGTGATGCTTGACAAGGAACAGATTCTAAATACCAAAAACATCCAAGCCAATATGACCTCAATAAAATAATTTTTTTAAAAACCAAGCCAAGAGATTTTCTACCTAAGATAAATGATAATTTTAGATGTACTTTTCTTTAACTTGCAAACAACTGTGAAATGATATCCATGACCTGACTGCAAGCAAATACCAAGTGGAAACACATACCTTCAGTTTTAACTTGAAAATCTATAAAAGTGGTAACAGCAAATGTCATTTGTCTCTAGGTTTCTCTGGCATAGACTCTCTGGGAGCCAGCGGAATTTTTCCAGCTCAAAATGCAATGCAAATAAATGGGCGGCAGAGAGTGGGCGTCCACCACTGCCCTCAGTTAAAAGATTCCATTCCTTGCCAGGTTAAATTCAGGACCAGGGTCAGTGTACGGAGATTATTTTACTTCCTTTGGTCAAAGGGGTCTGCTCCAGTAATAAAAAAATTCATGAATCTCTGGATTTCTTTACCTGTGGGAAGGACAGCGGGATCAAAAGGGTATGCTGCTTTCCCCTGGAATTCAAGGTCCCCAGACAGACTGGAAAGGAGAGAAGACCAAGCAAAGAAAATATTCCAGGAAGTTTACTTATTTTTGAGAGCTGATAACTTGATAGAGCTCACCTATGTCAATTCTTCCAAGTGAACTTACCAGTGAAGCTTCGAGGCCCAGACTGTCTGCCATGCTGGTCACTGTCATGGTCACTGTGGCCTGTTTTGTCAAACTTGACACTTCCTCCTGGCTCATCATTTTTCCTGGGATACTCTGCAACTTGCTGCCAGTCCACATTCTCAGGTTCCATAATGGGGGGCTGCAGCAGGGGATCAGGCTCATTTCCAGCCTCATTCTCTAAAGTCAAACCACTCCGAGGATGCCAAGGAGGTACTGCCAGCTGCCCAGTAGCTGCTTTCTCTGCTATTTCTTTCACCTCCACTGAATATAAGAGAAAGCAGCATTTAAAACAGCACTGTGAACATTGGAAACAAAAGCTTTTGATTTTTAAAGAGCTACGTAATACTTTTATAGCTCATATTGGCATAATAACTGCCTCTTTAGAATTGTATCATCCTTAGGCTTGCCCTGTTTGGCCTCAAGGGAAGCAGAGGAGAGAACTGACGAGAGTGAGGGAAGGGCACAATTTCAGTTAGTTACAGCCCTTGTGGCTGAATTCCAGAATGGAAGGCAGCAGAAAACTTGCAGATGGACCTTCTTGCTATGAAGATTTTACAAGAAAATGACATCTGAAGCCCCAGTCTGCAGAGACTAATGGAAAAGAATCTATTTGAGTTTACCTAGCCTTTCTCGACCACACTGAGCTCACGTGCTGGGAGTGTATATGTATGTGTATGTTTTCATTCCAAATGTTCTATACTTTTGCCAATGTTACTTAGCATTAGTATTAGAAAACACAGATACCGTACGTATCCTTTTGAGCTTACAAGATAAAACTTCGTACAAAAGGATAATGTCCACAAGATATGTGAAAGTGACATTGCATGCACTCTACTTTAATAATGTTATATATTAAATATCTATATCATTTATTTTTTACTACACCTGTTATATAATATACATTAATATATATGATAGGAATATTTCCTATATCGTCTAGAAATGAAAAGAACATTTCTCTTCTGCAGTTTGTAATCAGAAAGGCCTTACTTTTAAAATGGAATGATCTAACAAAAGAAAAGAACGTGGGAGGACGTTGCAATACAGGCTGTATACTTAGAAGTAACAACCAGGTTAGAAATATACTTTCAATTTCATTTTGTCCAACAGAAGCTATGATTTTATACTCACTTTTCCATTTTAAGTGTACCTCTCCACTATCTTCATTATTTCTTGACTTTGCATTACAGATTTCAGAAGACACAGATTCCATACTGATCCTAAATTGCATGGGTTTTTTGGGGGTGAGTGGAGTGGGGTGAACACAAACACATCAGTTTGCTCAAGTTCTTGACACAAGCCAGAGTCCACCAGCCCACCCAGAGGACTGCCCCTGCTCTCGGAGCCTGGGGTTGCACTGACTCCTGCCCACCACCAGAGGGCGCAGACTCGCCAAGGTTCAGCCCGCAAGACTCACGCAGAGCCCTGGCCAGGGCTGGATGACATGGGAGGTCCCTGCTGGCGGCTTGACGTGGTGAAGAGTACACTACTTAGCTGTGACACTTTGGCTTGGGCACTGGCCTCACTAGGCCTTCCCTGGCTAAGAAATGAAAGGACTGGGTTAGAAGATCTCTAAGGCTTTTTTCAGTTTCCAAGTTCAGATTTCACGATTCTAAAAGTGTTCTTGGGAAATTTTCAGAGGTAGAAGAAACCCACAATTGAAATGAAGTTTCACCAGACAGAATTCTGGTCCTTGGGCTGTTGCCAAGCACCCCCCACAATGCCACAGAATACAGGTGATGATTCAGTAACTGTTCCTACCCTTTGATCAGAATTCTCTGGTAACAGGCCCACCTGCATACCAGTGATAGCACAACAACTAACATTTATAAAGATGGTCTTAAGGCACCACACATTCTCAAGAACATTCAGGGACCTTCAGCCTAGTTTCACTGAGTTGCAGATTCTGATCGGTCACTAGCTAGCTGTCTGACTTTGGCAAACTTCAATCTCTTTGAGTCAAGGTTTTCTCATCTGCAAAACAAGGGAGTGTCTTTTCCTCTAAATATCCCATGATTATATATATTTTATCATCTATTAAACTAACTCTTTGAAAATGTGTGATCTGTAGCACATGTATGAATTCCCTGTTATCCAGAATGCCCTACTCTCCTGCTGGACCAGAGAGACTACTGACTCAGAAAGGTCAGATCTGATCAACTACTTTAAAGAGCAATTTGGCAACAGCTATCAAGAATCTTTAAAATGTTCGAACCCTTTGACCTAGTAACTCTGCTTCTGGGACTCTATCAAGGACATAACCCAAAACGCAGAAGAAGCTTTATTAACAAGTCACTTTGGCCCTATTCCTAACAGAACAAAGAATAAAACCTAAAATTCAACAACGGAGAGGAAATCCAACAATTTCAAAGTAAATTTACAGGGTGTTTTTTAATAACATGGGATAATGCTCATGTTCTAATGTAAAGTGAAAAAAATCAGGATACAAAATTTCCTTCACATATATAATTAAAATTTAATTTTTTTAAGGCATACAAAAAGACTAGGTATATTGGTAGCAAAATATTAAACTTTTCTTTGGTCTGTTCTTTTTTTCTTTTGGGAGAAGAGGGTGGAGCCAGGCAGGGGAGCCACAACTACGGCTTCTGCTTTCTCATCCAATAGCATACCATCACCGCATCCGCTTCTATCAATGATGTGAGTGCTCAACTCTCTGATGCCAGTAAGGTGGTCCTTCACTAAGTCCCTTCGTAAGGGTAAAATACACTAATCTAAAATGTCTGGGCATTTTCCTTGATTCTCCCTTAATGTATCTTTTTACCAACATGAAAGGAACAGCACACTCTTGTCATTAGTCTCAGTCACCACTTGGGGGAAGAGAACAAAAAACTGTTTTCCAGGAGAACTGACTTCAGAGCTGTGGATTAACGCTGCCATTTAATCACAGAAAAGAAAAACTAAAATCAATATACTAGTCTATCTTGAAAAACATTTATCACTCCTTTAACAATTCCCCCTATGCAAAATAAAATTTGTTTTACCTAAGTTCTTAAAAACCTAGTGTACACATATACTCTCCTTCCAGCGATTTGTGCTGAAGCCAATTCATTTAGTTGATCTAGCTGGAAATCAGAGCCCCAGGACAATTGTGATATTTCTCAACCCCCTCTTTGTCCCCCAGCGTCAGTGACACTTATCTTGAACAACACTGGTTTCTGAATAGTCTGGTTTCTGGAGCACTGGCAAATGGAATACCTGGCTTTTTTTTTTTTAATAAGATAAACAATCTGGGCACTTTGGGAAAGGCAAGATGCTTTGTTTTTGACAACTGATGAGTTCTGTTTAACCTGCTAGCCACTGACCTTTCATGTCTCCTACAAGTATCCATTACACTGCTCTTTTTGCTCACTTAATGGAGAGAACCTGCCAAGATCTGCTTCTGTGTTACTATTCTGCATCTCTCACAATCTCTTTGTCACTGGACATATGAAGATCATTAAGTGGCCTCAGGGTCACATGGGAGTCTAAAGGCATGGTAACACAAAAAACAATAAAATGTTAACCCACCTGTTGATATTTTGGTTCCTATTTCTTTCCAAACTGTCCTTCGCTCCTTGAGGGGGCTGAACTTGTTCACTTCTGCTCTGTTTTCCAGGGCCACAAAGAGTTGGCAGCTTAGAAAGTGGTAAACAGGTTTTAATGCTTTGAAGAAATTCCTCTTCTCTTCACTCTCACATTCCATTTTTAAAGCCATTCTTGCCAAATGTAGAAATAACTCTATCTACCAAGATGATTCCCCTGCATGTTTCATATCTAGTAACTCATTTCTGAGCTAGAGGCCTTTACGTAGAAACGTTGGCCCCCAGGAACACAGTCCAGACAGGGAGCAAGTAAAGAACGAGCTGATAACATATACATCAAAAATCCAAAAACTTTCCCCTATATTATTATTAAGCCCCCAGACCCTGGGTTCTAGTCTAATCCTTACTCAGACTAACCTCATAGAGTCTTGTGCTTCAGTTTCCTCATCCATACAACAGGGACAATAACATCTGCCTGAATCCACCAGGCGGATGTTATGAAAACAAAACAACAAAGGCTACAATACTTTGGAAATTATATACACAAAATAAATTAAAGCCTATGTCCTTTATCCAAAAGAGAGACTTCTAGATCTGCTTATTCCAATTTTAACAAACTTAATTATATTTCCTAACCTACAGCAAATTAAGGCAACAAATGTTGGGTTTGGGGATGGCAGCAAGATGCCTAAAAGTGAGAGAATACATAAAAACAATCATAACTTCCCCAAAGTATAAGCTCAGAGGCTGCCTGGAGGGAAAGACTCCTCAGCAGGGGCTGAAGGCGGCACTGCATCATGGAGCACCACAAGAACAGATGTTCAGAAAAACGTCATAGTCACCAAGGAAAGGTTAGAATATACTTAGAATATATTCAAAATAGGTATTTAGAATAATGGGAAGTTTGTAATGTTTTCATTATGATTAAAAATTTAAAAACTGAGGAATTAAACGAAGGAATTTCAATTGTCTGAAACATTCGCTTAGGTGAAAATGCCTTATTCCTTGATTAGGCTAGAAAACCAGGGTGGATTTTTAAATAAAAATTAAATATGGTATAATTGTTTTATACATAGATGCACTGGTAGATGGTTTCCAACAACGGCTGCCATCAATTCCTTCCCTCTCTCTGTCCACATGGACACTCAAGAGATAGAGTCTATTTCCTTCCCCTTGAATCTGGGCTGGCCTTGGGACTTTGACCAATGGAAAGTGGCAGAAGAGACATTATCCTAAGGCCGCAAGTAGTTTTTAAGAGGCCTGGCAGCTTCAGCTTTCACTTGGCAAACTAGCTGCCATGCTGTGGAGAAGCGTGAGTGAGACTATTTAGTGAATGATATGAAGCCAACTGCAGAGACAGGCCACCTGGAGGAGCCCAAGGCAGCAGACACATAAGTGAAGCCTTCTTGGGCCTTCTTGTCCAGCCCAGTCTCCAGGTGACTGCAGTCAAAGGAGTGATCGCAGGCTGTGCCACATGGAGTGGAAGAATCATCCAGGTAAGCCCTGTCATATTCCTGACCCACAAAATTGTGAGAAATAATAAACCATTGTTATTTTAAGCCACTAAATTTGGGGGGTTTTTTGTTGTTGTTGTTGTTACACAGCAATAGATAACCAAAACATAATATACAAGAAAAGTTATTTCTAATAGTTTTCTAGCAAACTTTAATTTTCCACAGAAACAGAAATATCAGAGTCTAAATAAATTCTTTGTGCCTTCTTTTTATACAAAAACAAATGCCAGTGCTTTTCTAAATGTTCTAAGTGAGGAGTGAAGGCTCACTGAAATTCAGTAGGCGACAGTGAAAGAACACTAGATCAGGAGTCAGGAAACCTGCCCCTAACCAGCTGTGGGCCTTGGCAAGGCGTGGGGGTAGTGGAAGCTGTCTGCCCAGTGCAGGCAATACGGGGGTACACTGTAGGTGGAAAATTTTAAAACAGCAATAAAACCCATTAAAAGTTGGCCTGCTTTTTATCACCATGAGGCAGCCATTCTAAACAATTTCAGTAATTAAATCCTCCTTCCAGTGGGGCCGACCTCTCCTACTCCACCACCATCTCGCTAACAACAATGAACCTAGGGAAGTTTAAGTCACTGAGCTTGAGGTTCACTCTGTAAAATGATAGAGTTGATCCATCTTCAAAATTCTGTGATTCAAGAGGCAGCCAGCTCTATGTGTGTACTTGTTCAGGTTTATTTATTCACCTCCTCAATGACCATTTATCGAGCACCTTTTTTTTTTTTTTTAAGGAAGATTAGCCCTGAGCTAACATCTGCTGCCAATCCTTCTCTTTTTGCTGAGGAAGACTGGCCCTGAGCTAACATCTGTGCCCATCTTCCTGTACTTGATATGTGGGACACCTACCACAGCATGGCTTGCCAAGGGGTGCCATGTCTGCACCCAGGATCCGAACTGGTGAACCCCAGGCCGCCAAAGCAGAACGTGCCCACTTAACTGCTGTGCCACCGGGCTGGCCCCTATCGAGTACCTTCTAATTGTTAGGAACCATGCCACAGTTTAGGACAAAGAATGTCTAAGACCTAAGCCCTGTCCTCAAGGAGCTCAGGGAGGAGCCACTCTGCAATCTCACTAAGCCTCAAACTAAACCTCCAGGGTCAGTTCCCCTGGTGTCTTCTCACCTCCTCTAAGGCATCTTCTTTGACCACCAGGTCCCTCTGTCCCCAACTAGTGTTTAAGCTACTCATAGATAGAGCTTGTGGTTCATTCACCATCATATCCCATAGTCTAATATACTGCCTCTGGCTCTATAAGTGTTTGCTAAATGAGTGAATGAATGAATAAGCAATTTAGAATGGGGATTAATAGCTGCCCAAGATACCATATTTAGTAAGCTGATCCATGTAAAATTGTCAATACTTGATTATTTTGACCTATAAAACAGCAATTTCATATGGTTCAACTTGATGCACAGAGTTTACAGAGAAGGACATGGGGCTGTGTGTTGGGTTTGGAACAGGAGGTGAAGAGTATCTACCTTGGAATTCCATCCTAGAGGCCTTATTTCTCAAAGCCAAGAGGACCCCACTATGAGTTGGTTATCTTTATATGTCAGTCCTTGCACACAGGTTAGGGGCAATGTTAAACCCGGCTCCAGGTCCTGTTCAGGCTTCCCTGCCTCCCACTTCTTAGCTTTACCTGATGGCTCTTCTCTGACTGATCCCCAGTGCTTTCTTCAGAGACTTGAGTGAAAGGTTTCCAGCCACAGCCACTTCTTTTCCTGGACCTTTTGCCAAAATGTCCCCCTTCAAAGTCTCTCACTGTTCTTGAAGACCTTGCTAAAGTCAAGCAATTGCCACCAGTGTCTGGCTGCTGGCCCCCTGACAGCTGCATGACAGGAGGAACATAGCTTAAAGCTGGGGGGCCCAGGGCTGAAGGCAAGTCACAGACGTTTGCAAACTCTCTTGAAGAGGCCCACAGAGACTTGCGCTCCTCCTGCTCCTTCTGTATCATCTCAAGCTTATCTATTTTCTGTTGGGTATTCCTTAGCAAATCAGCATTCTGGTGCATTAACATCTGTGAAATCTTTAGATTCAGCACACACTTACTGATGTACTCCTCAGTCATGGACCTGTTGCTCACATTGCCCTCGGCTTCTCTGGCTGGCTCAGGTAGGCTGAGGGAACTAAGAGAACCATTTTGCCAGTCTAAGTCCTCAAAGGAGAGCTCTGTGTCAGCTTCTGAAGAGCTCTCATCCTCATTGCAAAAACAGCATGCCTCTCTCTCCATCTTTTCCAACTCTTCTTCCATGGACTTCAGTTCATCTACCTGGTTTGGTCTAGCTCCCTCAAAAGATGAACCAGCTCCTGCGGACTCTTCCTCTTTCTCATCTCCCATGTCCAGGCAGCTTGAGTAGATTTCATTGATTTCGAAGCTGCAGAGGCTTGCCTGACCTGGGCTGGGGCTCCTGGCCTCTTCCACCACAGAACAAGCAGGAGAAGCAGTCTCTTGGTTCTGCGTCTCCTTGGCCATCAGACTTGAATCTGGAACCTGAGGATCTGGTGCTGCTTTCTCGGTGGGAGAAGAGCGACCCCTTGGTGAATGAAGCTGACTGCCTGTTGAAAAGAGCAGCAACATGCAGCTGATTAAAGTGATCACACGCAGCAGCTAAGCAGCCCTGGCTAGTTGCTCGAGCGGCATGAGAATGCAGAAAGAAGCTTTTTATTTTCCCACTCCCTTCCCAGGTGTGGAAGACTACCAGATACATTCACAGAGAGTGAGAGGGTATTTCTAACCTAGGTGAAAGTTCCCATTTTGATGTGGGTTGAGACAGAAAATTTGGAAGGGATCAAACCCTGGGAGAAATGTTCTACGATTAAGTTATAGTATGTTCAAAACATGCATAACTGTCAGGACATGTAAATTATAGGCCCCTGAATCTTAAGGACTAAATACATAGCTGTTGTTGTTGTTGTTGTTGAGGATGATTGGCCCTGAGCTAATATCTTTGCCAATCTCCCTCTATTTTGTATGTGGGACACTGCCACAGCATGGCTTGATGAGCAGTGTGTAGGTCTGCGGCTGAGATCTGAACCAGTGAACCCTGGGCTACTGAAGCAGAGTGCGCAAAATTAACCACTAGACCACTGGGCTGGGCTGGCCCCCAATTCATGCCTTTTCATGTCAGTTAAAATTATACTCTTGGTGAGAATCTGATAGAAGCAGTGAAGACACTGCCCAAGAAACTATTGCATCATGGGAGGGATTTGTTGTTAGTGTCATCGAGTTGATTCTGAGTCCTAGCGATCCTGTGTACAGCAGAGCAGAACCTTGCCCAGTCTTTTTGTGCCATTCTCTCACCTTCTGGCGCTACATGAGACAATGCTCCACTGCTATTCATAGAGTTTTCATGGCCAATTTTTTGGGAAGTAGATGGCCAGGTCCTTCTTCCTACTCTGTCTAGTCTGGAAGCTCCACTAAAACCTGTCCACCATGGGTGACCCTGCTGGTATTTGAAATACTGGTGGCATAGCTTTCACCATCACAGCAACATACAGCCTCCACAATATGACAATTGAGAAATGGTGGTGTGGTTCCCTGACTGGGAAATGAACTTGGGCTACAGTGGCAAGAGTGTTGAATCTTAACTACTAGACCACCAGGGCTGGTTCCCCATGGGAGAGATAATACCTCAAAAAATACTGCCAGGACTGAACGCCCCTGGTTGATGGTGTACAGAGAGAGAGAACGAGGAGAACAGGGATAGAGGACACAAAGTAACGAGAGCTTGGAGGATCATTCTGGAGGCCTCCAGTCCTGTCCAAAGACAATCAGAGAGAATGGTCAGTTGGCTGGAATCGGAAAGCCTGGGTTCCAGATCTGCAAGAAGCCTGGAATCCTGAGCAAGCCACCTCTCTGAACCTTAGTTTTCTCATCTGGAAGATGAGGGCATTAAGTCAGATGATTGCAAGGTTCCTTCCAGCTCTGAATTCTAAAGGCTTCCAAGTGCACTAAAAAGCAGTAAGGCTACAGGAAAAAGTCTGGGATGAAACACAGAAATGTTAACAAATTATTTCTAAGTGGCAGAATTAAAATGGTAAGTAATTTCCTTATTCGTACTCTTTCAAATTTTCTATAATGAACAGATAATAGTTTTAAATTAAAAAATCATCATTTTTATTTGTGAAGCAATTAGATAAATTCCTAAAAGTAATCATGCTAGAAATAAACCAGTTGTTACTGCTTAGTTCTGGATCCAACCAAAGTGTAAATGGAGTCCAAAAGGTTGAACTTATTTATTTAAGGATCTTGATTATTCCCTAAGTCATGCATCTTTTCCCAGTATAAGTTACAGGTACAGTTTAGAGGAGCTGCCTAGTTGCACCTGGTGATTCTCAGAACACATTTACATCAAAACCTGTGGGTTAAAGCCATACCCATTTCCTTCAGCTCTTTTATTTCCAAGTCAGAGGTCTCTTTTGGATGTTCTGAAGTCAGTCCTAGATAGACATTAACATCAGGATGGAGTTCATATCTCTGAACCCTGGGGCTCACGGTTGGCTGAGTTCTCTGGGCTCCAATAAAATCCTGAAACAAGGGAAATACTGTCAAGGACAGATCTGCAATCATCTGACTGTCACTGGCGTTTCAGAAACAGATCTAGGTATCAAATAAAGTCCCTCTCATTCCTGTTGGGTAGACTAACTGTAGTCCTAATTAGTTAATTCACTGTTATCACCAATATTTAAAAAGGAATAACAGTAGCCGCCATTCACTGAATTGCACTCTGTGCCTACACGACGCGCCCCCACTGTGCGTGGGCCCTCCACAACCTCCCTCCTCAGTGCCCTGCTGTCCTCACCAAGTTAAGCAGTTAGGTTTTTCTCAGGAACACAGAAAGAGCGCAATGAAATGAGGATTCCAAAACTTCTTACAACTTGGTCTCGAACTCGTTGTTCCCCTGAGATGGGTGAGCAAAACTAACAACTTCAGAGCTTACCTTTAAGTCATTCTTCAGAATATACCGGATGTCCTGAAGGTTCATAGTTCGGTCCTTCTGCTTGACCTGGATGCCTGACTTAACAATATCGTAATAAGGTTTTGGAAGCCTGACATCAGCTTCTAAATACTTTCCCAAGACTACAGCATCTTTAATAACTGAGCCATCTAAGCCATTCCAAGGTATGTTATCTGTTAAGGAAAGAGTCATAGGGAAGAGTAACATTAAGAAATCAGAAGAAATTGGGTAAGCTTAGTCAAGTCACTCAAACTCTTTAAACATTAATTTCTCTCTGCTGAAAAACTACCTGGAAGTCCAACAACAAACAAGAAGCCACTTTACCTATTTACCAGGGAAATCTCTGCTGCAGAGACAGAAAAAAGTTGTATCAGAATCATGTATACATGGACTCCCCACTGGCAGACCTGGGGACCATAAGGGAATGCTTCAAGGCATAAAGCTGGGTTGCCAAACGCACTCATCTCATGGAAAGTGTGGTATTGCCTCTGAGACTATAAACACTGCTGAATGGAGGCTGACTCTCACCCCCTCAAGAGAAGATGGCTTTACAGTGTGTGTATGTGCGTGCGTATGTCCCTCTCTTGAAAGATTCCTTCTGTCTTCAAATATGTGATCACTTCCTTCACATTAGAGTCCTGTATGTTTGGAAAGGTTTCTATTTCTTTCAAGTGACACTGTTATATGGACACTGGAACCTGCACGTATTTTATTTCATGGTTTACTTTTCAGAGGCCAGTCTTTTCCCCTCATTTACGAGTTCTTAACGGGCACCTTACAGAGACCTCTAAGCACTGACAGTAATCTTCAGTTTAAAATCTTTGCTTGGGGGCCGGCCCTGTGGCCGAGTAGTTAAGTTCGCGTGCTCCGCTTTGGCAGCCCAGGGTTTCAGCAGTTCAGATCCTGGGCACGAACGTGGCACCGTTTATCAGGCCATGCTGAGGCAGCGCCCCACATGCCACAACCAGAAGGACCCACAACTAAAATAAACAACTACGTACTGGGGGGGATTTGGGGAGAAAAAGCAGAAATAAATAAATAAAACCTTTGCTGGGATTAAATGCACTAGCACTGACTGACACGCCAAAAGGTGGGCTTTGCTGAGTCTTAAAGAACAGGTTAAAAGAGAAAGATTTCCAGGAGATCATCTTATATCTTCCATAAGCACAAAGAGGTTTCTTTGAAGAAATCTCTTTTTTCTACGTCCTGCATTTCCATAAAACTAAGTAACTGTTGGAGGAAAAAAAAAAAATCCCACCTAAGAATAGGGACTTTGGTCACCGTCAATGTGTTCTTTGATCTACCTGTTAAAATCTCCTGTATGATCACAGAAAAGCTGTAGATGTCCGACTTCACCGTGGCTGCCTTCTGTAGGATCACCTCCGGGGCCGCCCAGTTATACAGCTGGGTGGGGAGGGGCACTCGAGTCAGGTCCCTATGGACACCTCCATCCTGGCTACAGAAGGAAACACAAGGTAAGGCTCATGTCTTAAAAGATAAGTGTGATTACCCCACAGCACGTTCGTGAAACATTTGCCTCTGAAGACTGGCAACCTCCCTGAGCTTCTATAAACCCAGCTAGAACTTGAGCTAACCCACACTGCCAGCTGTTCCAACACTTGCAAATTCCTTACTGTTCCTACCTGAGCAGGCCCTGCCCACCCTTCCACCTCTTCTGGCAGCTCTCTCCTCATTCACCCCACCCAAGTCACAGGAGCCCTTCTTTCAGTTTCTCCAACATGCCAAGCACATCACCACTTCAGGTCTTTGCACTGGTGACTTCTGCGTGGCACACTCTACCCACAGATCCTAGTACAACTGGCTGCTTCTTATAACTAAGGTATTAGCTCAAAAATCACCTCCTCAGAGAGGCCTTCCCCGACCAACTAAAGTAGTCCCATTTTATCAGCTTCAGAGCACTTATTACCTGAATTTCTTGTTCGTGTATTTATTGTTTATCTGTCTCCCCTCCAGCTCCATGTGGGTAGGCACTGTATCTGTCTTTTATATCACTCTATCTCTAAATTTACACCAGGACCTCAATGCTTACTTTTGAATAAATGAATCTAAGACTTTTTCCAGACCACTCCTCAGGCCCCATCTGCTTTATCAAAGCCTTCTGGGACTCCTCCAACTCCTCGCAATGGCTTCTTTTCTGAACTCTGCCCTCTTGGGAATGAGCTTTCAGTTTAGCACTCAAAAGTTCACTGATTTGCTTGAATAACTCAGCTTCCCAACCAGACTCCTTGAGAGTGTCCTAAATGTCTTCTGGGCTAACAAGAATCCTAGGGCAAGGTCAGCGCTAACTTCTGCCCACAGCTGTCATGAGCATCAGATGAGATCATGTGTGTGGAAACACTCTGTGAGCTATAAAGCCTCATGCAAATAAGGAATTAACACGACATTAAAAGAAGAACACACAAAGCCCCAAATCAGTAGAAGGAAGGAAATAATAAAAATCAGAGCAGAAATAAATGAAATAGAGACCAAAAAAAAAAAAGAAAAAAATCAATGAAACGAAGAGCTGGTTCTTTGAAAGAACAAAACTGACAAACCTTTATCTAGACTCATCAAGAAAAAAAGAAAGAAGGGTCAAATAAATAAAATGAAGTGAAAGAGGAGAATTTACAATGGACACCTCAGAAATACAAAGGATTATAAGGGAATACTATGAAAAGCTATATGCCAAGAAATTGGATAATCTAGAAGAAATGGATAAATTCTTAGAATCATATAACCTTCTAAAACTGAAGCAAGAAGAAACAGAGAATTTCAATAGACCAATAACAGTAAGGAGATCAAAACAGTAATCAAAAACCTCCCAAAAAATAAATGTCCAGGACCAGATGGCTTGTCTGGTGAATTCTACCAAACATTCAAAGAAGACTTAATATCTATCTTTCTCAACCTCTTCCAAAAAATTGAAGAGGTGGACAAGCTTCCTAACTCACTCTACAAAGCCAACATTACCCTGACACCAAAACCAGACAAGGACAACATAGAAAAAGAAAATTACAGGGGCAGGCCTGGTGGCATAGTGGGTTAAGTTTGTGCATTCCCCTTTGGTGGCCCAGAGTTTGCAGGTTCAGATCCTGGGTGTAGATCTACACATTGCTCATCAAACCATGCTGTGGCGGCATCCCACATACAAAACACAGAGGAAGACTGACACAGACGTTAGCTCAGGGACAATCTTCCTCAAGCAAAAAGAGTAAGATTGGCAACATATGTTAACTCAGGGCCAATCTTCCCCACACACAAAAAAAGAAAAGAAAAGAAAATTACAGGCCAATATCACTGATGAACATTGATGCAAAAATTCTCAACAAGGGGCTGGCCCCGTGGCCGAGTGGTTAAGTTTGCGCGCTCCGCTGCAGGCGGCCCAGTGTTTCGTTGGTTCGAATCCTGGGCGCGGACATGGCACTGCTCATCAGACCACGCTGAGGCAGCATCCCACATGCCACAACTAGAAGAACCCACACCAAAGAATATACAACTATGTACCGGGGGGCTTTGGGGAGAAAAAGGAAATAATAAAATCTTTAAAACAAAAAAAAAAAATTCTCAACAAAATACTAGCAAATCGAATACAACAACACATTAAAAAGATCATACACCACAATCAAGTGGGATTTATTCAGGGATGCAGGGATGGTTCAAGATCTGCAAATCAATCAACATGATACACCACATTAACAAAATGAAGAATAAAAATCACATATCATCTCAATAGATGCAGAGAAAGCATGTGACAAGCTCCAACATCCATTTATGATAAAAACTCTGAATAAAAGGGATATAGAAGGAAAGTACTTCAACATAATAAAGGCCATATATGACAAACCCATAGCTAATATTCTCAATGGAGAAAAACTGAAAACTATCCCTCTAAGAACAGGAACTGGACAAGGATGCCCACTTTCACCATTCTTATGTAACACAGTATTAGAAGTGCTAGCAAGAGCAATCAGGCAAGAAAAAGAAATAAAATGGATCCAAATTGGAAAGGAAAAAGTAAAATTGTCACAATTTACAAATGACATGATTTTATATATAGAAAACCCTAAAGAATCTACCAAAAAACTTTTAGAAATAATAAATGCAAGACACAAAATCAATGTACAAAAATCAGTTGCCTTTCTATACACTAACAAGGAAGTAGCAGAAAGAGAAATTAAGAATACAATCCCATTTATAATTGCAACATAAAAAATAAAATGCCTAGGAATAAATTTAACCAAAGAGGTGAAAGATCTGTACACTGAAAACTATAAAACACCATTGAAAGAAATTGAAGAAGACAAAAAGAAACAAAAAGATTTCCATGCTCTTGGATTGGAAGAACTAACATAGTTAAAATGTCCAGGGGCCGGCCCCGTGGCCAAGTGGTTAGGTTTATGCACTCCACTTCAGCGGCCCAGGGTTTCACCAGTTCGGATCCTGGGTGCGGACACGGCACCGCTAATCAGCAGCATCCCATGTTCCAGAACTAGTAGGACCCACAACTGAAAATGCACAACTATGTATTGGGGGGCTTTCGGGAGAGAAAGGAAAAAATAAAAAAATCTTAAAAAAAAATGGGGGGAGGGGGCTGGACCAGTGGCGCAGTGGTTAAGCATGCACGTTCAGCTTTGGTGGCCCGGGGTTTGCCAGTTCAGATCCCGGGTGTGGACATGGCACTGCATGGCAAGCCATCCCACATATAAAGTAGAGGAAGATGGGCACGGATGTTAGCTGAAGGCCAGTCCTCAGAAAAAAGAGAAGGATTCAGAAAATAGAGGAGGATTGGCAGCAGATGTTAGCTCAGGGCTAATCTTCCTCAAAAAAAAAAAAAAGTCCACACTTCCTAAAGCAATCTACAGATTCAACACAATCCCTATCAAAGTCCCAACAACATTTTTCACAGAAATAGAACAAAGGGTCCTAAAATTTATATGGAACAACAAAAGACCCTGAATAGCCAAAGGCATCCTGAGAAAAAAGAACAAAGGTGGAGGCACTATAATCCCTAACTTCCAAATATACTACAAAGCTATAATAATCAAAACAGCATCGTACTGGTACAAAAACAGACACAAAGATCAATAGAACAGAATCAAGAGCCCAGAAATAAACCCAGACATCTATGGACAGCTAATTTTTGACAAGTGAGCCAAGAACATACAATGGAGAAAGGAAAGTCTCTTCAATAAATGTTGTTAGGACAACTGGACAGCCACATGCAAAAGAATGGAAGTAGACCATTATCTTACACCATGCACAAAAATTAACTCAAAATGGATTAAAGACTTGAAGGTAAGACCTGAAACCATAAAACTTCTAGAAGAAAACATAGGCAATAGACTCTTTGATAGTGGTCTTGGCAGCATATTTTCAAGTACCATGTCTGACCCGGCAAGGGAAACAACAGAAAAAATAAACAAATGGGACTACATCAAACTAAAAAGCTTCTGCACAGCAAGGAAACCATCAACAAAACGCAAAGACAACCTAACAACTGGGAGAAGATATCTGCAAATCTTATTATCTGATAAGGGGCTAATATTAAAAATATATAAAGAACTCATACATCTCAAGAACAAAAAAACTAACAACCCAATTAAAAAATGCACAAAAGATCTGAACAGACATTTCTCCAAAGAAGATACACAGATGGCCAACAGGCACATGAAAAGATGTTCAACATCACTAACCATAAGGGAAATGCAAATCAAAACTACAATGAGATATCACCTCATGCCTGTCAGAATGGTTATAATTAACAAGACAGGAAATAACAAGTGTTGGAGAGGATGTGGAGAGAAGGGAACTCTCATACACTGCTGGTAGGAATGCCAGCTGGAGCAGCCACTATGGAAAACAGTATGAAGAGTCCTCAGAAAAATCAAGAATAGAACTACCATAGGACCCAGCTATTCCACTGCTGGGTGTTTATCCAAAGAACATGAAAACATAAATGGGTAAAGATATATGCACCCCTATGGTCACTGCAGCATTACTCACAATAGCCAAGACTTGGAAGCAACCTAGGTGCCCATTAATGACGAATGGATAAAGAAGATGTGGTATATATACACAATGGAATACTACTCAGCCATAAAGAATGATGAAATCTGGCCATTTGTACAACATGGATGGACTTTGAGGGTATTATGTTAAGCGAAGTAAGTCAGAGGGAGAAAGTCAAACACCATATGATCTCACTAATAGAAGATAAAAACAACAACAAACACACACATAGAGACAGAGACTGGATTGGTGGCTACCAGAGGGGAGGGGCGAGGGAGGAGGGTGAAAGGAGTGATTAGGATTGTAATTAGTCTTTGGGTGGTGAACATGATGTAATCTACACAGAAATCGAAACGTAATAATGTACACCCAAAATTTACATGTTATAAACCATTGTTACTGCAATATAAAAAAAAAAAGGATTAAAAATAAATAAATAAGGGGCCAGCCCGGTGGCATAGTGGTTAAATTCACATGCTCCGCCTTGGCGGCCCAGGGTTCGCAGGTTCGGATCCTGAGTGTGGACTTAGCATGGCTCATCAAGCCATGCTGTGGTGGCATCCCACATAAAACAGAGGAAGATTGGCAGAGATGTTAGCTCAGGGCCAATCTTCCTCACAAAAAATAAATAAATAAACAAAGCTAGTTGTGTCTGGGAGAGGCAGCTTCTTTTCTGGCTGTCATTTTAGGGCAGTTATTTTTCTGGGCTTCAGTTCTGACATCTAATTTTAAAATTAGATTTGGCTATGGCTGTGTGATACTACTTGCAAGGTTAATTCCAGCTCTCAAGATTCCATTTAGAAGAAGTTGAAGAAACTCAATAAACAAAACAAAACAAATACAAAAACAAAAAAAGAAGGATTGAAGAATGGGAGAAGCTGCTGTATCATTTTTACACCAAGAGATGGAGTGCTACGCTTGACAATGACATTCAACAAACCGACTGTCCAAATACAGTGTTACCAAAAATAAACGTGGAATTGAAAGTTATTTGAGATTCTTGGGTAATCACCTCATGTTATCAGCTGTCAAAGAAGGGAATGCTGTTATGACTGGACCTAGTTGCTGATGGACATTTCTGCCTGAAGTTCCGATCTGAGGTCGACAAGCCCCAAGGAGAACTCACGCCTTCCTACTCAGTTACTGCCCAGCCCCTCCCTTGACCAGTGTGTGGACCCCAGCTCCTCAGTGCATCTCACATCTTTCCCTTCTATGTTGGTTCCTTGGTCACTACTAGGCCCTGGCCTGTCACCTCCTAGCTGGTCTTCTTCCCCTCAACTTCCAATCCATTCTGCTTCCATAGCCAGGAAACAGCCTCTATCATCCAGTTCTAGCCACAGCTGGGTAACTTCAGACCATCTCTTCACATCTCTGGGCCTCAGTTTCCTCATATATAAAATGACGCGGTTGGACTGGGCCATCTCCAAAGCTCCATTTCACTCTAGGAGTCACATTTGTGTTGGAGAGCTCAAGCAGAAGAAACTGCTCTACCTCCTTCTCAACAACAGATGGTGCTCCATCACCAGCAAACAGCTTGGATTCTGTCACAGCCTTCCTGAAAAGCTTTCCTTGTTATCAACAGCAAAAACGTCCAAACCCCTTAGCTTCCACTGCTTCTGAACACACAGCCAAAGTGGTCAACCCTGTCATGATCCATTTCAAGTTTCCCTTAGACTGATCCATTCACTTAACAAATGTTTACTGAGCACTTACTATGTGGCAGGCCCTGGGCTGGGTGCTGAAGATGAAGAAGCCATGGTCCCTGCCCTCTCAGAGCTCACCATCTGGTGGGGCAGAAACACCTGACTGCGGAGGAGTGGAATATGCAAAGCGCTGCAGGGAAGAGGGCTTCAGTATAGGCTTCATGGAGTGTGATGGGAGATTGCACCTGAAGTGATTTTAAAAGGATAAACAGGCGAGTGGCAAGTATTCCAGATGCGGGGAATAGCACCGTGAAATAGCATGGACTGAAAGTGGCTTTGGATGGCCAGGCAGGGAATGGAAAGTGATGAGGTTGGCACTGTGGGTGGAGCCCCACCTTGGAAGGCTTCCACACTCTGCAAAGTACCTGTATTTAATCTTGCAGGCCATGGGGAGCCACTGAAAGGTTTTACTTGGGATTGAGAATGGACCAGATCTGAGGCTGAGTAGCTCACTTGCTGATAGTTGTCTGGCCTCCACAGGTTCCCACATGGAAAACTGCAACAGCTCCAACCACACCTAACTGCTCCCCTCCCTCTCTCTTGCCTCATCATAGCCTCTCCTCCACAGGCAGGAGGCAAGAGGGATCTTAACCTGTAAATCATCCATGATACCATCCTGCTCAAAAAAACCCTTCCGTTGCATCCCAGTGTTCTTAGGATAAAATTCAAACTCTCTACCAAGGCCCACGAGGCCAAGCATAATCTGGTCCCTACTCTCCTCTCCAGGCAGAGGAAAAGAAGCACAAGGGGTCAGGGAGGTGAGTCTTTCCGTTTTATTCATTCAAAAACCATATGTTGAACATCCACTGTGTGAAGGCCTGTTCTAGGCATTTGAGAAATGGCAGTGGATAAAACAGAAATCCCCACCTTCCTAAAGGTTTTCATGTAGTGAGAGAAGTAAATTATGAGCATGTGAGAAGCAAAGACCTACTGAGAGACTCAGAAACAAAGCCTCAGTGATAGTGACTGGTGGGTGGGTGGGGACAAAGGTAATCAGGGGTAAGCAGGCCTAAGCAAGGGGTCTGCCAGTGGCTGAGGTCTCACAGCAGAGCAGAGCCAACACTGGGCTAAGGGCTCAGAGCCATGGATGGCAGCAAGGAAGCACAGGGGAGATCCTCTGCCTCCTAGAGTCTAGGGGCAGGAGGTGGGGGTCAGCCCCCAACTCTCATGAGGACCTTGACCCCTGCCAAACAGGAAATGAAGCCCATCCACCAACCCTTGAATGAGGGCTTTGTTTTTGTGACTGCCTGCCTCACTGCACTGAGGTCCTTGAGGGCAGGGAAGGCCCTTAGCATCCACCCAGTCCAGCACCTGGCCCTGCCATAGGAGGTGTGATGACTGCAAGGCTCATCAGCACCCATCACCTTCTCTCTCCTTCCAGGATGCACAGCTATGGCACATTTCCCAGCCTCCTTGCAGTGAGAAGGTGCCTCTGGCCACAGCAAAGTGGGAAGCAATGACATATCCACTTTAGGCTGGCCCCTAAACCCCACTGTGTGCCCCTCCATGCTCTCTCTTGCTCACTGGCCAGCAATGTAGAGGACATACTGAGGGACTAAGGCCTGGGGGACAGCGGAGCCACAGATAGGAGGAACTCGGAACAAAGAAAGTGTCCCCCTCCAACACACACTAGACTGCAATGTGACTGAGAAACACACCTTGGTTATGTTAAGCCACTGAACATTTTGGAGTGGATGGTTACAGCATTTACAGACACTGGCTAATCTGGGCTCTTGCTTGTTAAATGTTTATTAAAATGAGAATGTCCACAGCAGAAGAAACTTCTCCAAAGTCAGTCTAACCTTGGCAGACAGGGCAAGGGATTTAGGAAACCTCTTCCCCCATTGATGAAACAGTTCAGCCCACTAATGAGGAGGCGTTCCACCCAGATTAGATTTCCTGTCTACAGCAAAGGATCTCCAGGGAGACTGTCTATGGAAGTCATGATGGAGGTTGCACCCACCTTTCCATCATGTACTCCAGGTTGGTCAGCCTCGCTTCCCCTGTGGAGACGATGTGGACAGCGTAGGAGCTGAGGGAGCGGTGGATAAAGCCTCGGGAATGCAGGTATCTCAGAGCATCGGAAATCTGGAGCAGCAGGTGCACAATCACCTCCATGTGCAGCACCGGGAACTGAGAGCGCTGCAAGCAAGAGACACACCAGCCAGGAATGAGAGGGCCTGGGCGCCCCAGAACTGCCAAATGCTTTGTAGTTTCCAAAGACTTCTCAATTGGTCCTCACAGCTACCTACTGTCCTCATGTTATAGATAGGGAACCTAAAGCTCAGGCAGGTTAAGTGACTGGCCTAAAGTCCCACTGACCAGGACCCCAGCTCAAAATCTGGGCTCCTTTCCAAAACTTAGCTGAGCTGCTTCATACCATAAAAAATAAGAATGGGTGACATCAGCACCATAGCAGAGTGAGTTGTTCCCTTACTCTCTCCCCTTTAAGTTACAACTAAATGGACAATCAGAGGATTCCCTAAGCAGCACAACAGGACATCTGAGAAATCTACGTAGCTATACATCTGAAGGTAGGTGGACTGGATCCCTGGAAGGCAGTGAACTAGGTGAGTGCATCCCTACCCCTACCCCTCCCGGATGGCAGTGAGCCAGGTTATGGTTCCTCACAGAGCAGCTGGGAATGACTGTAAGAGGAGGCAAGGACAGCCCAGTCTACACAAACGCTTTTGGAGTTGTAGCCTGGCCCATGACAGTGCACACCATACCACAGTGGCCCTACTAGTGGAAACACTATATACCAAGTGCTGGTGGCTCAGCCCCAGCAAAGGTACCCACTCACTGAGCACAGCACAGGTCAAAAGGTGCCCTGCCTGCTCAGAAGGCACCCACACCCACGGAGCACAGCAGCCCATGGGACCCACTGAGTGGTGGCTCAGCTCTCGTGTAGGCATTCCTCTGGCTTAGTGTGCAGCAGCTTAGCCAGTCCCCTGCCAAGCACAGAAGCCTGGCCTACAACACCCAATCTGCCCACCGGGCTCAGAGGTCCTGCCCACGGAGTGCAACCTGCAGAGCAGCTGCAGCAAGCTTGGACAAATGCAGAGTAGCCCTACCCACAAAACTTCCAGCAGATGGGGCGGAACCAGAAAACACAGCTCCTGCTCCCCGCAAGAGATGGCAGGTGGAATCTGTGACCTGATGCTACCACAAATGGGCCAGCAAGGGATCACTTCATCAAACACCATGAACAATTACATTAACACTTCAGAGCAAAAGGAAAATGACACGTCTCCAGAAACCAATCCTGAACTCACAGAAATTTACAATCTAAATGACAGAGAATTCAAAATACTTATCATAAAGAAACTCGATGAGTCACAAGAAAACTCGGGAAGACAGTTCAATAAACTCAAGAATAAAACTAATGAGCAGAAGGAATAGTTCACCAAAGAGATTGAAACTCTAAAAAAAAACCAAACAAATTCTGGAAATGAAGAACACAATTAATCAGATTAAAAATAATCCAGAATACAAAAAAATTACAGCTGACGTTAAGGAGGACAAATTAGTGATTTAGAGGATAGAAATACAGAAATGCTTCAGGTGGAGGTGAGAGAACTAGATTTTTAAAAAATAAAATTCTTCAAGAAATGTCCAACTCAATTAGGAAAAGCAACATAAAGATTATAGGTAGTCCAGAGGGAGAAAGGAGCAGAGAGCTTGTTCAAAGAAACAATAGCTGAGAACTTCCCAAACCTGGGGGAGAAACTGGACATCCAAGTACATGAATCCAATAGAACTTCTAATTACATCCCTGCAAAAAGACCTTCTCCAAGGCCTATACTGTTAAAACTGGCAAAAGTCAATAACAAGAAAAAATATTAAGGGAAGCAAGGCAGAAGAAAATAACCTAGAAAGGAACTCTTATCAGGCTTTCAGCAGATTTCTCAGCAGAAACCATACAGACTAGGAGAAAATGGAATGGTACATTCAAAATACTGAAAGACAAAAACTTTCAGCCAAGAATACTCTATGCAGAGAAAGTATCCTTCAGATATGATGGAGGAAAAAAAGCTTTCCCAGATAAACAAAAGCTGAGAGAGTTCATCGCCACTAGAACTCCCCTACGAGAAATGATGAAAGAAGCCTTCCTACCTGTAATGAAAAGGCAAATGTTTACAAAACCCTGAGCAATGGGGCCGGCCCTGTGGCTGAGTGGTTAAGTTCACGCACTCCGCTGCAGCAGCCCAGGGTTTCACCAGTTTGGATCCTGGGTGCGGACATGGCACTGCTCATCAGGCCACGTTGAGGCGGTGTCCCACATGCCACAACTAGAAGGATCTGCTACTAAGATATACAACTATGTACCAGGGGGATTTGAGAAGATAAAGCAGAAAAAAAAAAAGAAAGAAAAAAAGCAAAAAAAAAAGCCTCCCTCAAAAAACAAAAAAAAACAACAGCAAAAAACAAAACCCTGAGCAAGGTGATAAATAGAAAGATATAATCAGAAAATTGCAACTTTATATCAGAATAAGTCAGTAAACAATTATAACATAAAAGACAAAGGGAAGGAAAATATCAAAAATAACTATAAACACTTCAATTTAGTCACAAACTCTCAACACAGAAAAGAACAATCTGAGACAACAATAACTCTAAAAGGGAAGAGGAAAGGGATGGAACCTGCTTAGGCTAATGGAGATAAGAGGCAATCAGAAAATGGACTGTCTCATCTATGAGATCTTTTATACAAACCTCATGGTAATCACTAAACAAAATACCAGAGTAAATCATAAATAAATAAAGAGGAAATGGAGAAAACTGTCACAGACAATCACCAAACTGAAATGGCAGTCAGAAATACAAGGGAAAAGAGACAATGGAACTATAGAACAACCGGAAAATAAGAGAGAAAATGGCAGTATTAGGCCCTCATATATCAATAATCACTCTAAATGTAAATGGATTGAATTAGCCAATCAAAAAACACAGAATGGGTGGGTGGATTAAAAAACAAGACCCAATAATATCCTGTCTCCAGCAAACACATCTCAGCTCTAAAGACAAACATAGGCTCAGAGTGAAGGGATGGAATATGAGACTCCAAGCAAATGGCAAGCAAAAGAAAGCAGGAGTTGCCATACTTAGATCAGACAAAGCAGACTTCAAGCTAAAACAGACAATGAGAGACAAAGAGGGGCAGTATATAATGATAAAAGGGACATTCCACCAAAAGGACATAACACTTATAAATATATATGCATCTAACACAGGAGCACCAAAACACATAAAACAATTATTAACAGACTTAAAGGGAGTAATTGACATAATAATAGTAGGAGACCTCAACACCCCACTTACATCAATGGACAGATCATCCAGACAGAAAATCAACAAGGAGACAGTGGCCTTAAATGAAATAATAGACCAAATGGACTTAATAGATATATAGAAAATTCCATCCCAAAACAGCAGAATACACATTCTTCTAGGGGGCCGACCTGGTGGCACAGCGGTTAAGTGCACACATTCCGCTTTGGAGGCCCGGGGTTTGCCAGTTCAGATCCTGGGTGCAGACATGGCACCGCTTGGCAAGCCATGCTGTGGCAGGCATCCCATGTATAAAGTGGAGGAAGATGGGTGCAAAGGTTAGCTCAGGGCCAGCCTTCCTCAGCAAAAAAAGGAAGATTGGCACCAGATGCTAGCTCAGGGCTAATCTTCCCCCCCCCCAAAAAAAAAAACAAAAAACACATTCTTCTTAAGTGCATTAGGAACATTCTCAAAGACAGACCATATCTTGGGAAACATGGCAAGCCTCAATAAATTTAAGAAGATTGAAATCATATCAATTATCTTTTCCAACCTCAATGCTAAGAAACTAGAAATCAACTACAAGAAAAGGCTGGGGAAGTCACAAACATGCAGAGATTAAACAACATGTTACTGAAGAACCACTGTATCAATGAAGAAATCAAAGGAGAAATAAAAAAATATGTGGAGATGAAAATGAAAACACAACATACCAATTCTTATGGGATGCAGCAAAAGCAGCGCTAAAGAGGGAAATTTATAGCAATACAGGCCTACCTCAACAAAGAAGTAAAATCTCAAATAACCTTAACCTACACCTAACAAAACTAGAAAAAGAACAAACACAGCCCAAAGTCAGCAGAAGGAGGGAAATAATAAAAATTAGAGCAGAAATAAACAAAATAGAGACTAAAAAACAATAGAAAGGATCAATGAAACTAAGAGCTAATTCTTTGAAAAGATAAAAAACACTGACAAACCCTTAGCCAGACTCACTAAGAAAAAAAGAGAGAAGGTTCAAATAAATAAAATTAGAAATGAAAGAGGATGGGGCCAGACCTATGACCAAGTGGTTAAGTTTGTGTGCTCCGCTTCAGTAGCCCAGGGTTTTGCTGGTTCAGATCCTGGGTGCGGGTATGGCACCGCTCATCAGGCCATGCTGAGGCAGCATCCCACATGCCACAACTGGAAGGATCCACAACTAAAAGTACACAACTATGTATCAGGGGCTTTGGGGAGAAAAAGGAAAAATAAAATCTTAAAAAAAAAAAAAAAAGACATGAAAGAGGAGAAATTACAACGGATACTACAGAAATACAAAGGATTATAAGAAAATAGTATGAAAAACTGTATGCCAACAAATTGGATAACCTAGAAGAAATGGAAAGACTCTTAGACTCACACAATCTCCCAAAACTCAATCAAGAAGAAACAGAGAATCTGAATAGACCAATCTCCAATAAAGAGCTAGAAAAAGCAATCGAAAATCTCCTGAAAAACAAAAGTCCAGGACCAGATAGCTTCTCTGGAGAATTCTACCAAACATTCAAAGACTTAATACCTATCCTTCTCAAACTATTCCAAAAAATTGAAGAAGACGGAATGCTTCCTACCTCACTCTATGAGGCCAATATCACCCTGATCCCAAAACCAGACAAAGACAACACAAAGAAGGAAAATTACAGGCCAATACTGCTGATGAACATAGATGCAAAAATCAACAAGAAAATATTGGTAAGCCGAATACAGCAATACATTAAAAAGATCATACACCATGATCAGGTGGGATTTATACCCAGGACACAGGGATGGTTCAACATTCATAAGTCAATTAATGTGATATACCACATTAACAAAATGAAGAATAAAAATCACATGATCATCTCAATAGATGCAGAGAAAGCATTTGACAAGCTCCAACATCCATTTATGATAAAAACTCTCAATAAAATGGGTATAGAAGGAAAGTACCTCAACATAATAAAGGTCATATATGACAAACCCACAGCCAATATCATACTCAATGGGGAAAACTAAAAGCCATCCCTCTGAGAACAGGAACAGGACAAGGGTGCCCACTCTTACCACTCTTACTCAACATAGTACTGGAGGTTTTGGCCAGAGCAATTAGGCAAGAAAAAAAAATAAAAGGTATTCAAACTGGAAAGGAAGAAGTGAAACTCTCGCTGTTTGCAGATGACATGATTCTATGTATAGAAAACCCTAAAGAATCCATCAGAAAACTATGAGAAATAATCAACAACTACAGCAAAGTTGCAGGGTACAAAATCAATTTACAAAAATCAGTTGCATTTCTATACTCTAATAAGAAACTAGCAGGGCTGCCCCAGTGGCACAGTGGTTAAGTGTGCACGTTCCGCTTTGGTGGCCCAGGGTTCGCCAATTTGGATCCCGGGTGCAGACATGGCACTGCTTGTCAAGCCATGCTGTGGTAGGCATCCCACATATAAATTAGAGGAAAATGGGCACAGATGTTAGCTCAGGGCCAGTCTTCCTCAGCAAAAAGAGGAGGATTAGCAGCAGATGTTAGCTTAGGGCTAATCTTCCTCAAAAACAAACAAACAAACAAACAAAAAAAGAAACTAGCAGAAAGAGAACTCAAGAATACAATCCCATTTACAATCGCAACAAAAAGAATAAAATACCTAGGAATAAATTCAACCAAAGAGGTGAAAGACCTGTACAATGAAAACTATAAGACATTATTGAAAGAAATCGAAGATGACATAAAGAAATGGAAAGATACTCCATGCAGATGGATTGGAAGAATAAACATAGTTAAAATGTCCACATTACCTAAAGCAATCTACAGATTCAATGAAATCCCAATCAGAATCCCAATGACATTCTTCACGGAAACAGATCAAAGAATCCTAAAATTTATATGGAACAACAAAAGACCCTGAATAGCTAAAGGAATCCTGAGAAAAAAGAACAAAGCTGGAGGCACCATAATCCCTAACTTCAAAATATACTACAAAGCTACAGTAATCAAAACAGCATGGTACTGGTACAAAAACAGACACAAAGATTGATGGAACACAATTGAGAGCCCAGAAATAAACCCACACATCTATGGACAGCTAAGTTTTGACAAGGGAGCCAAGAACATACAATGGAGAAAGGAAAGTCTCTTCAATAAACGGTGTTGGGAAAATGGGACAGCCACATGCAAAAGAATGGAAGTAGACCATTATCTTACACCATACACAAAAATAGACTCAAAATGGATCAAAGACTTGAAGGTAAGACCTGAAACCATAAGCCTCCTAAAAGAAAATCTAGGTAGTACACTCTTTGACATTGGTCGGTCTCAGCAGCATCTTTTTGAATACCATGTCTACTCAGGCAAGGGAAACAGAAGAAAAAATAAACAAATGGGACTACATCAGACCAAAAACCTTCTGCACAGCAAAGGAAACCATCAACAAAACGAAAAGGCAACTGACCAACTGAGAGAAAATATTTGCAAATCATAAATCCGACAAGGGGCTAATTTCCAAAATATATAAAGAACTCATACAACTCAACATGAGAAAACAAACAACTCGATCAAAAAATGGGCAGAAGACATGAACAGACATTTTCTCCAAAGAAGATATACAGATGTCCAACAAGCACATGAAAAGATGCTCAACATCACTAATTATTAAGGAAATGCAAATCAAAACTACAATCAGGTAACACCTTACACCTGTCAGAATAGCTATAATCATCAAAGCAAAAAGTAACAAATGTTGGAGAGGATGTGGAGGAAAGGGAACCCTCATACACCAGCTGGAGAGAATGCAAATTGGTGCAGCCACTATGGAAAACAGTATGGAGATTTCTCAAAAAATTAAAAATAGAAATACCATACAATCCAGCTATCCAACTACTGGGTATTTACCCAAAGAACATGAAATCAACAATACAAAGAGATTCATGCACCCCTATGTTCACTGCAGCATTACTCACAATAGCCAAGACATGGAAGCAACCCAAGTACCCATCAACTAATGAATGGCTAAAGATGTGGCATATATCTACCACGGAATACTACTCAGCCATAAAAAAGACAAAATTGTGCCATTGGCAACATCAAGGATGGACCTTGAGGGTATTATGTTAAGCAAAATAAGACAGACAGAGAAAGACAAACATTGTATGACTTCACTCGTGTGGAAGGTAAACAAACACAAGGATAAAGAGAACAGACTAGTGGTTACCAGAGGGGAAGAGGGTGGGGAAGAGGGTGGGGAGAGTGCAGAAGAGGTCAAGGGGCACATATGTATGGTGACGGATAAAAACTAGACTATTGGTGATCATGATGCAGTCTATACAGAAACTAATATATAATAATGTACACCTGAAATTATACAATGTTATAAACCAATATGACCTCAGTAAAATAACTGAAAAAAAAAAATAAGGAGCAAGTTCTCAAGGCCGGGTATGTGCACCTAGGGTGGGCCCACCACGACCACCAAGGAACCTGCTCTGCACCCGCTATCCACGCCTGTGCTGCTGGGAGAACCTACAAGCTTAAAGGACCAATCCAGTCTCTACCCGAGTCAGATGACCTAGAAAGTTCATCATAAGAGGACAGAAATTCACTCACACCAACATACCTGGCTGATTAAAGTCATGATGGGTCTCTCCCCAGAGAAATGGCATTTTAAGGTAATGCCCTCATCAAAGGACAGAAGAGGGGAGAGCAGGGGAGGAGAGGAAAAACTGAACACTAACAGTAGATCCTCAGGCAGGAGGTGACTAGCCATCTCGGGGAAGGGCCCTTCCTGGAGAGTCTCTTCTCACTCCTGCCCCAGGGTCTTTAGAACAAAGTCACAGAGAAAAAAAAAAACAAATGCTTCAGGACCTCTCCAAAGCCACATCTCATCCAAAAACACACTTCCCAGGGAGTCTGAGGCCAGGGAAGATGTCCCCACCAGGAAATGTGAAAAGTGAGAGGAAACTGATAACAGGTATATAAACAAACCTCTCTATACCAAAGGCCCCACATGGCACAAGTGAAAACATTGGGAAATAAGGCCGGTGCCTGTCTGATTAGTTAGCTAGAAATGCATCTGTGTGTTTTCTGGGTCTGCTGAGCTCTTAAGACGTCTATAAAAAAGCAGGACTGATAATTATAAAACCACAATAGTTCCGACCAGGTGCTTATCGGCCTTAAATGGTGCATTATATAGCCCCCATTAAGTAAAGAATTAAGAGATTTATCTTCCATGCGTGCACAAATGGGAACTCTACTGCTGGGGCAGGGAGAGAAGCGGGAAAGACAGCAAGGGAAAATCCACAGAAACAGCCATTTACCCGTTCATGGAGGACACTAAACAGCGTGCCGACAGTAATGCGCTCGTACACGAGGCGGGTCTTCTCCAGGTCCTGGGACAGGCACACAGCCATCAGCTGCAGCAGGTGGGGGTGCCGCAGCTTGCTGCAAAAGAAAATCAGCTTCAGATGAGGCAGAGGTAAGGAGGACATGATGAAAAAATGGGTGCTTTCCTTTCTTCTAGGCCTCTTGAACACATTCTAAACAAGTACCATTTGCATACAATGTTTATCTAAGAAAACAGGATGGGGTGGAGTGGGGTGGGAGTAGGGGTCTCTCTTGGTGGAATCTGTGGCCTCTCACTGATCAGACCCTGAGGGCTTAGAGTCATCAATGACAATGTCACTAAAGAGCTATCTAGCAAGCACTTTATATATATCATCTCAGTCCTAACGACCACCTACAAGAAATACATCATTATATTCATTTTAGACATGAGGAAACCAAGGTCAGGGAAATGTCAGGAACTTGCCCAAGGTCACACTTCACTTTCACGTAAAGTCCACACTGTGTCTATGAGTCCTTCCAGCCTCCTTGGGTCCCTTTAGGAAGGTTTGGCCAAAAGGAAGGGTTTGGCCTCTGAACATACCTACAGGAGTTGGGTACCCTCCTCAGGAACCTGGGTCCATTCTAAAGCCTTGGCAGTCCTAGTGTGAAACCATGAACCGGGCTCCTGCCCTGGCAAGAGCTGCAGGACTAACCCTGGAGCCACAGAAAACCTAAGGTACTGAGACCCGTGGGTGGAGACATGGCTCTCAGACGTGAGGATCTCATGAACAGCCATGCTCTATGAAGACGGGACAGCGCATGCTGTCCTGCACGGGCACAGGGCCAATAATGGGGCAGGCTTCGGGGGCTGTAGCAGGAGAGCCAGCAAGGTCTGGAGGCAGGACCATCAGAGACATGGGTTATGGGGAGTCAATCAGCTGACAGAATTGAGCCCCTCACCACCTCCATTCCCACCCCTCAGGCTATTTACTAATTCCTCTTTCTTTCTCTTGGCAGGCCTTGAAAGTAAACATCAACTGATTCCAACAGCCAGAAAATGTTGAGTCTGAGGGGAGGCTGGTCTCCACACCCCAGGGACAGCCCTGAACCTAGGTCTGTAAAGAGAGTTGGACACGAAATGCCCTTGGGCTTCCTTCTCACCTGCTGTGCTCCTGCTCAGCAATTAACAAGTCAGCCAGCCGCAGCCTGCTGCAATGTGGGTGGGTGGGGAGATTCAGCTCCTTCACTGTGACCCTGCTCCCGTTCCACACCAGGCTACAAGGGCAGGAGAGAGTGCGAGCAGAAGACAGTAAGCAGCCACTTCTTCGGTAAGGAGTTCTCAGGCCAGAGACCAGATAAGTGGGTTTACACAGAATCTGTCAAGCCCCTGGGCACTGCTGGGTCCTCCCTGTCCCTACCCCCAGGTTCTAAAGTACCCTAGGGAACTTAGGTACAGGTGGCAGGAAGTCATTGAAGGATTTAAGGGATGGAGTGACTCTATCAGGTCTGTATTTTAGAAAGAATGGTACCAGCAGTGTGGGGAACGGTAAGGAGGGCTGGTCCCGGGAATGGGAGGCCAGTCTAGGTGAGGGACGGCAATCACTTGGGCAAAGGCAACAACAGTGGACAGAGAGGAGGGGACCCAACAACAAATCTGTGGCACCGGCAGGAAAACAAGAAGTGTATTGAGGGGACAGAAGGCCTTTTGAGTCTGGCAGAGGCCTGTGTAGAATGCTGTTTCTTCTAAGCAGGGAAGAAGCATCCGGGTTCAAGGAGGCCAAGACACCTTGGCTAGGACAACTCCTGTGACCCTGCAAGAGGCAAGTCTCTGGGGGGTGCGAACAGCCCAGGGACTGTGGTCACAGCCAAACCCTGCTACTGCTGTCTCTGCTGCCCTTGGCTGGTGAGAGCCGCAGCTGATGCTTGTTCTGGCTTCTACAGGGGCCTCAATATCCTTTGGCCTGTATCGGAGGCCAGACAGTCATGCTATGCTGCCTCTAACTCTCCAGAAAGCAGAGAGGTTAAAACACGTCATGAGTAAACTTTCAGAGCAGTCATTCTCAACGGGGGCCATTTGCAATGTCTGTAGACATTTTGGTTGTCACAATCATGACTGCAGGGGAGCAGGTAGCACTGGGGACTCCTACTGGCATCCAGTGAGTGGAGACCAGGGACGCTCCTAAACATCCTACAATGCACAGGACAGCAACAACAAAGTGTATCCAGCCCTGGTGTCCAGGTTGAGAAACCCTGATTTAGACATATGTTCTTCAGTGTTTCCTTGTGTTTGCGTAGCAACCCTCCAGACATAAAGAAGTCACACAAAGCCCATTCTTCCCATGGGACTAAATCAGACCTCCCACTGGCCAGCTTCTGCTTACTTTTTGTTTTTGAGGAAGATTAGCCCTGAGCTAATACCTGCTGCCAATCCTCCTCTTTTTGCTGAGGAAGATGGCCCTGCGCTAACATCCGTGCCCCTTTTCCTTCACCTTATACGTGGGACGCCTGCCACAGCATGGCGTGCCAAGCTGTGTCATGTCCGCACCCGGGATCCGAACCGGTGAACCCTGGGCTGCCGAAGCAGAACATGCCAACTTAATGGCTGCGCCACCGGGTCGGCCCCAAGCTTCTGCTTACTTGATCATGACCATGTAGGGGCCACTGAAGAAAGAGAAGGTGGGCTCATCATCAGCTTGAATCACTTCCTTTTCTCCAATGACTGGAAGAGATCCTAGGTAGGCCAGCTGTGTCCCCCCTGTGATATAAAACTGAAAGCAAAACACAGCTTCAAATTGTGAGGAGAAAAGAGGAAAAGTAAAATAACTCTAAAATCTTATCAGCCAGCTAAAAATAATGATAGCTACTATTTACCAACTTGATGCATACTCCTACACACTGGACATTATGCTTCAATTTATATTATCTTTTATCTTCCTAGAAACCCTGCAAGCTTGTAATATTCTTTCCCTTTTACTAGTGAGGAAACTGAGGCTCGTGGAAAGAGGTCAGATGCCTGCCTGAAGTGCCAGCCGGGCTGGGTCTCAGGGCCCAGGCCTGTGTATAGCCAAAGCTGACATTCCTTCTAACCCTCACTCCACCCCAGGCTGCCTCAGCACAACCAAGAGACTCAGAGCCAGGGGCTGAGCTGTCGGCAAGCATCACCCAGTCACCCAGCAATGTTTCCCAACTGTCTCTTTCTTTGATGAGCAGCACGAAGGACCCAAAGAATATTATTTTCCCTCAGAACATTTCTCAGTTTAAAACCTAAATTCCTTAAAGGCATTCCAACAATGCTCATAAGCCTGTGGGAGGGCAAGGTCACTCACAAGTTAAGACCCATGGGGTCAGCACAGCTCTCTGCCTCTCTTCAAGGAGAACATATCCGGGGCCTTTACTGGGAATTAAAGGATCATTTTCTAAACTCCCCAAATCTAGCCCAAGGTCATTCAAGAGACCTCTCCAGGGTTTTCACCAATTTCCAGTACGGACACGAACACTAAGAGGTACTTGTCTTGCAAAAGGGGTAAAGGAGGAGAAAAATACTTTGGAGAGGATAGGATGGAGGAGTTGGACAAAGTCATGGGAGACGAGGCCAGAGCTGGGCCAGCTCATTCTCCAGTTAGTCCTGCAAACACTGGCTGTCAGTAGCAACCTCTTACCTTCCCAAAGCCAAAGCTGTAGATATTTTGGGCAGAAACGACTCCAGCTTTAAGCAGTCGGTTAGGAGAGCCATTAGGGCTTCTAGAAATATTTAAAAGAAGGGGAAAAAGTAAGGATTAACCATGCACATCCACAGGAACAATGCTGAGCCAAGTCTTCAGAACGTGGAGTTGGTTTTGTCTTTACCACCTGACTTTTTATCACAGAATTACAGATGACGTAATAGCCAGCCTCTGAGAGGGAACCCACATCTCCCAGCTCCTGGTGTTCATGCCTGTGTAGCCCCTCACAGGTCAGACAGGGCTGACCTGTTAACCCAATAGGACATTGCAGAAATGCCCGAATGGTGTGATTTCCAAAGCTAGATCCACAGGGCTTCTGCCCTGATTCTTCTTGGATCACTTGCTCTGGGGGAGGCCAGCTGCCATGCTGTGAGGACACTCCAGGTGCCCAATGGGAAAGCCCAACACCCAGCACCAATTTGCCAGCCATGTGAGAAAGCCATCTCAGAACTGAATCCTTCAGCCCCAGTCGAGCCTTCAGATGACTGCAGCCCCAGCTGACATCTTGACTGCAACTTCTTAGGAAACTCTGAGCCACAACCACCTAGCTAACTCATTCTCTGATTCCTGACCCACAGAAATTGTGTGAGATACAAATGTTTATTCTAAGTTTGGGGGATGATTTGTTATGCAGCAATAGATAATTACAGATGGTCAAAGTTGGAAAGGATCATAAAGCATATCTTGTCCAACTTTCTCATTTTACAGATGGGAAAAATGGAGCCAGAAAGGGGAAATCTGTTGGCTTGGAGTCACAGCGCTGCAGCACAGATTAGGCTTGGCCCTATTAGTAGGGACTGGGTCTGCCAAGATCCAAATGCTGGCAGGAGAGGAGGTGGGAGAAGTTGGACCAAGCAGGGGCTCCAAGGCCAGACGAGGGATTTGGAAGATTATCCTAACAGCCACGGGGAAGGCCCTAAAGGGTTTCTAGCACAGAGTGGCACAACCCAATTTCCATTTTTAGAAGGTTGTTCTAGAAGCTGAGTAAAGAACCAAGACTAGCAAGAGCAGCAGCAGGGAGAGCAGTTAGGAGTAACTAGTCCTCAAGGGAATCACTAACTCATCTCGCCTGAGAAGCCAGTGGCATCCAGGTCACCAGAGGAAAACCAGGACTCAACATGCATGGAAGGACAGGAAGGAAGAGCCTGCCAGAGTGTACTGAGTCTAGCCACTCTGACTACAGAAAGAGATGCCATCAGAGAAAATCAAAATGGCAAGGATTCTCCACACACAAACCCTAAGTCAATAAGGCCTGAAGAATTTAAAATAACTCAGTTCCTGAGCATGCAGAGAAGCCTGAGGCCCACCTCCTGCAGCTGTGAGAGGGTCAGGGGAGCTGTCTACCCAGCTAGCAGCAAGTCTCTTACACCAGCGGGTCTTTGTTGTTGCTGTTGAGGAAGACTCACCCTGAGCTAACATACATAGCCGATCTTCCTCTTTTTTTTGCTTGAGGGAGACTAGCCCTGAGCTAACATCTGTGCCAACCTTACTCCACTTTGTATGTGGGATGCCTCCACAGCATGGCTGACAAGTGGAGTAGGTTCGTGCCTGGGATCCAAATCCACAAACCCGGGCTGCTGAAATGGAATGAGCAGAACTTTAACCACTCGGCCACAGGGCCAGCCACTACACCAGCTTTAAATAGCCCAATAACCATAAATTAAACATTTGTGGGCTTTTGCAACTTTAGTAATAAAGGAACAGTTTTCCCATGGTTCGGGAGATGACAAAAAAAAAGCCAGCCAATTGCCTTGCTGGGAAGGGGTTTTCTGCTGGACTCCCCAGACCTGAAAAGTTCCTTCTCAGCCAACCATAGGGTGGTTCCCACTGGAGCCCAGAATTCACCTCCCCCAGATGTTCCTGGAGTGGGGGAGACAGCCTAAGGTGCTCCTCTGGCCATCATTTTTCAGTGGCCACATCCTCTCCTTCCAAGCTCACCCTTTTGGGTGGGCCAGATGCCAGAGGGGACCAATGTGGAGGAGACCAAGGTGGCCCATGCTGCAGGGATCCCAGAAGGAAGGCTGGGGTGATGGAGAATGTCCCACTCTGCTCGGGGCAGCACTCACCCCTGCATGAGGCCCCCAAACCGGGGCAGGCCACAGATGAGGCGCTGAGGGGAGTCAATCTTCTTCAGGAGGTCCTGGGAGAAGCCCTGGATGATGGCCTGCATGTGTGAGGCACAGCGCTGCATGAACTCCACCATCTGCAACACACAGTAGAGATGCTCAAAGCTGGCATGGCTACTGGCCACCCTGGGCTTCAATGGAATTGGAATGGTCTGAGGCGAATGATCTGAGGAGCTGAGAGACCCTGACAGGGAAGTCTCTGGAAAGGGAAGGGCTCAAGTGGTTTTCTACAGGTATGCAATGTTTTCAGGGAGAGCATTTCCAATAATTTCCTCCAATTCCCTCCTTTGACAGATGAGGAAACTGAGGCAAGAGTGAAATTACTTCTCCAAGGCCCAACAGCTAATGAGCAGGAGGCCCAGAGGGAGGGAGGGACGGGGACTCTGCCTACTTCCCCTTACCCCCATGTGCTCGGCACTGCACATGCCCTTTGTGCTTTACATTTGTTAGGTTATTTAGTCCTCAATGGAGCAAATCACACTTGCCCGTGTGAGGCCTCAGGCAAGTTACTTAATGCCATTGGGCCTCAGTTTCCCCATCTGTAAAATGAGGACAATAATAGCACCTACCTGAGAAGGTTGGTGTGAAGATTAAATGAGTTAATATTTAATTACAGTCATGCATCACTTAACGATGGGGATGCATTCTGAGAAATGTGTCATTAGGTGATTTCGTTGTTGTACGAACCTCACAGCGTATACTTACACAAGCCTAGACGGCACACCTAGGCTATATGGTACTAATCCTGTGGGACCACTGTTGCATATGTGTTGTCATTGACTGAGGTGTTGCTATGCTGCGCATGACTGTAATTTAATTCAGAACGTCTGATGCATGGTGAGTGCTAGTTAAGGATGAAATGAAATTACAATTGTTCTCCCTTCTCCACGGAATGGATGACCAGAAAGGTTCGCTAGACATGCCCAAGGTTTTACAGCTGGTTAATTTGCTTCAACCCAGGCCTGTGTGTCCAGTGCCAAGGCCACTGCAAGCCCTGTGCTGTCCCCAGGACCAGCCCCTGCCTGCTGGGCTCTTGACTCCCAGCCCAGTGCTCTGCCTTGGGTGTGGATACAGAGCAGGCCCACCTTACCACAGTGCTGCGCTCCTTCCCTGCTGTCAGGGCCCAGGTCTTCGGGTTTCGACCCTTCTCGTCATGGAGTCGAAGGTCACCCCCTGCATCTAGCAGTTTGCTGAGGATCCACTGGTTGCCGGAAAATGCTGCTGCGTGGACAGGGGTGCTCCCATCAAAGCAGCGGCTGGAGGAGGGGTGGTACAATGAGTGGCCATGGCAGCACTCCTCCCTTCCACAGAGCAGGGCAGGGGGCGCACAATGGGTAACACAGGGCTCCTTTTCTACAAAGACGACCTTTGGTGATAAGGATTATAATACCACTGGTGAGGCCCCTGGTATGGGCCAACAGCAGATTTATGTACATCCCCTTTCTCTATCCTTAGCTCCACCTTCAAGGCAGTATCATTTCCCAATTTATAGAAGAACAAACAAAAGGGCAAAGCTGAGATTCACACCGTTATGGGTCTGGTTCCAAATCTGGTGTTCTTTCCCCTACGGCCTCCTGACGCTGGCTGCCCTGAAACAATTTCTTCATGTCTGTAGTGCCCTGGGGTTAGACTGGTGAAGCACAGCCTAAGCAGAGACCGTCTCTCTCATGTGAGAATGTCTCTGTCTCCCAAATCCTACAGTAGAGGCCCACAAAACCTTGGCATCAGCAATCTGGTCAAGGATCTACAACTCAGAAAAATTTAATGAAACCCTATAAATTATCTGAGGTGTGAAGGAAGGGCTGTGTCCAGGATATAGTGACATGTAGCCATGGTTTCCTAACCTGGATGCACATCAGAATCACCTGGAAAGCTTTCTCTCTTTAATTGAAAAAGAAACACAAATGGGAGAAGGAGGAAGGGGTAAGGGAAAGAGAAAGAGAAATAAAATGAAAAAAGAGGAGGAAGAGGAGAAGCAAAGCTTCCCAACTCCAGACCCCCAGTCATCTTGCCCAGAGGCAACTACTCTTACAAGCTTTTACATCCTTCCAGAAATTTTCTATGCATATACAAGTAGGAATAAGAATATACTATATAAACTGCTCCGCATCTGAATTTTTTCATTTAACAATATATCTTGGAGAAATTTCCATATGAGAACATACAAGCCACCTCAATTCTTTTGAAAAGCTGCACAGTATTCCAGTGTATAGATGTACCATAATTTACTTAATGAGCCACTGGGATATTGGTCAAAAATACAGACTCTCAGTCTACACACAAACTGAAGCAGAAGCTGCAAGGCTGGGGCCCAGGAATGTGTACTTCTTACAAGTTCACCAGGTGATGCCAACAAGGCTGGCCCGCACCTAAGCATCTGGAAACTACTGGGGTATCTCATCGTGAGCTCCTTCCTATCACTGGATCTAATGAGTAGTCCAGTACACTGCACTGTGGGAACCATAATATCCTCCCTGTGGAAAAACAAATTTATGTAATGTTTTATAATCTTCTAATTATTCTTCCCATAGACAGTAAGAAAGCTGGATGGGGAGAGAGAGGGACATTATTTTCATTTCTCATAAATCCTAAGGAAGAAAGGAATAATGTTTTTTACACCCAACCAAACTTACAAGGGAATCCAGGTCTGAGTGGTATCAAAATGTGTCTTCTTTGATAATTTATCCTACAAGTTGAAAACTAGAGGCCTGCAGACTGATATGGCAACCCAGAGGCATGTTTTATCTGGTCCACACAGTGTTTAAAAAAAGAATTTGAAATAATGGAAAATATTTAACATTTGGGAGATTTCACTTTAAACAGTGGGATTTCCAGCCTCTTGGAAATCTGGAAGATCTGGTTCCTCTGGCTCCCTTTCCTGCCCAGTAACAGATGCCCAACCCTCCCTAGTCTGTACCCACTGACCCTACTTGGTCCCACAGGCATCTGACTGTGTGACCTCAATAAGCCCAGGCCATCACAAGATTTCCACTGAGCACTTGGGAATACAACTTCCCCCCAGAAATTTCCCTTCATTTTGATGGAAGATATTTTTAAAGTCACATGAAAATGTTCTTATCACAAAATACAAAGCCATGGGGTTTGCCTTTCTTCCCTTGACACTGTCCTTTCCTACCTCCCCCTAGCATCATGGGGTCTTCTAAAAAGGGAAGTTATGAGTTCTTCAGGTGGCTGGGCTCCTGGTCTCAGCTCTGTTGTTAACACAATGCACCATTATGGGCCAGTCACTTAAACATTCTAGGCATCAATTCCCTAATCTGGAATATTAAAGGTTTGCATGATTCGATCTTTAAAAAACCCAGCTCTAAACCACCACCAAACAGATGTAAATGCAGATGACTGGAAAATGTTGCATTTTTGCTGAGGAACTTCAGGGGTCCTAATATAGCCTCCCTACAAAGCTGGTATCTACAAACATCAAGTGAGCTAGCCCTTTATTTCCAAGCTTTGAAATTAAATATTAACACAATAGACAGTAGAGGAAATGTGAGGCTAGAAAAATTCTAGGTGGAAACACAGCAAAACGTTCACTGTGTTATCTCTGAGTTACAGAATTTTCATACTGATTGGTTTTTTTCTTTTTTCTTTATACTCTTCCAAACTACCAAGTTTTCTCCCACTAAGCAAGCAACCTAATAAGCAAAAAAAAAAAAAAAAAAAACCCAAAAAACAAAACCTGAAGAGTTGTGTGTTTTTTGAGTACATTAAACGCGGCCTCCTTATGTAAGATGGGAAAGCTATTTTATGACTTTGTTCATATTCTAGCATTCCTGTGAAAATCAGCTGGAATCATGTAAGCACTCAAAACCTATTTCTGGTTCTGTCCAATGGGAACTGTAAAAATGTCCCCTTCTCTGTTGAGAGGTGGTTGCAAAGATCTAGTGAAGGCCTTTGGGGAAAAAAAGTATTACACAAAGAGAAGAGATGTAGCTGATTCATTACCTTGTACTGCTGTTCCATATTAAAATTTGGGCCAACTATTAAGCTCAGATTCTTTTAAACCACAACTATAGGAGCAAGGCGAAAGTAATCCTAACAAAGTGATGCCAAGCATAGTGTTAATTGGTGAAAGAACTTGGTTGTGGGTACGTTAAATTGCTTAAGCAAATCACACAAATTATAGCCTGGGGTGGGAATAGTCAAACTGTGCTATTAATGATTAATTAATTAATTAATGACTAATAAATTTCACTTATCTCATTGGGCCTACTAAAATTGCTTAGAAAACTTTGTATTACCAGCTAAAATTATGTTTCAACATACGTATACAACTGTATTTCATGGATAAAAATATTAGTACAGATTCTCTTAATATCTTGTCAAATTAGTTTCCAAATGTCCCAACTCATCTTAAGAGCATACTAATTTTCTAGATAGTGATCTTATTGTACTTACTGATTTGGATCTGATCCATAATCCACCAGAACATCAACTAATTTTGTAAGGCCTAATAATGCTGCAACAAAAAGAGCTGTCTGGCCCAGGGAGTTGACTGCATCAACATAAATTCCTGCAAAGCAAATACCAGAATCAATGCAAACATAAGGAAATTTTTTGAGATAGAAGTAGGAAAACTCATATCAGGAGGAAAAAATTAAAATTCCTTTATACAGTACTTTCATGTACTACTACTGCAAACTTTTTTTTAAAAAAGGAAAAATGAAAGCGTTCATTAGTCACACAAACACAAAAGGCCAACTAGAAAGCAACCACAGCACTTATTCATCAAAAACGTTGTTTACACAAAGTTGCAATAAAGCATTTCACCCCACTGTAGTGTGCTAAAAAATAAGCTAACACTGTTCTCATTCTTCAGAAGATAGGAGGGAAGGGCGAGGTTAATGTTACTGTGTGCGTTGGGGAAAAAGTAATAATATAAAAACACTATTAAATTGTAGCAGAAGCCCGTATCTTTCAGCCTCATTAAGACACAGATTAAGTAGGGAGAAAAATTTAAAACGGACACCTCACTGCTTGAACGAAAACAATAAACCTATCAACTGAAAAAAAAAAAACAAAAAACGAAAACCAAAGAAAAAACTGTCCAGACAACAAGCACCAAAATTAAAAGCTGTTAACATATAACCCGTTAAAAAATTTTCGACTTGCTAAGCACTATCTACTAAAGACAGGTTTTGAAAACACAAAAACAAAAAGGCAGGCTGGAAGGAGGAACTATGCAAAACAACTCCTGAGGACCCATAAACGCAACATCAGTGAACCAACTCTCTTAACAATGATTCCCAGCACTAACTCGTAAAACACCGGTGCACACAACACCCCACAGCTCCTTTTCTTCGACAACCAAGAAAAACAGAAACCACTCAGACTGCGTCGTCTCCCTCTTACTCTCCTAAAAAAGAAGAGAAGAACGATCATCAATGGCAAAAGGCAGTTGCGGAAGCAACACCAAGAGCCGGCTTCACGCTCAGGAGAGAACGCTGCGCCTCCTCCTCGTGGTTTCGGGTGCTCTACACGTTCAGAGAAACTTCTCTAGTAACGAACTATAGAAATGATCCCTGAAAGTATAGTCTTAACACTACACCTCCTGCGTTTCCGAAGTGGACGAAATCTACACATATTTTACTGATGGTGAGTTTTTCTTACAGCACTATTTTTCCTAAACGTACACTGGCGTGTATTTCCTAAATAATCTTTCCATTACTAAAGCTCAGCAAAGCGTTTTGACTACTTTTGCGTTTTCCGAAGACATGTCAAGCAGTCACTGTAATTAACATACGGCTGTTAAACCGCCAAACACACGCCATTTATTTCCAACCCCACCCCGTTTCCGGCGGCACTTCCGCAGCGTCAGGGTTTCGGGAACGCTGATGACTGCAAAGCGCGCCGGAGCATGAAGACATGGCTCAGTTTATACGGACGGGGACCTTTTGCAAGGAAAACGTAAAAGAAAAGGGGGATGGTGAAAGCGACGACCCAAAGCCAAAGACTGTGACATTTGCAAAGTGTGCCCTATTTTTAAACTTTATCCTGTGATCAAAATACTAGACATATAACAGTTCTTTTGGATTTTTTTCCAAATCAAGGAATTTTTATTTACATAAAAATTGTGTTTAAAGAAGGACAATACATCGTCCCCCTGCTTAAAGCTTCAGTAGCTTTCCAGCTCTTGGGCTAAAGACAAAACCTTCTCTATATAGGGCTGGCCTGGTGGCATAATGCTTAAGTTCCCACACTGGGCTTCTACAGCCCACGTTTTGCAGGTTTGGTTCCCAGGCGTGGACCAAGCACCGCTGGTCAAGCCACGTTGTGGCAGCATCCTCCATAAAACAGAAGAAGACTGGCACAGACGTTAGCACAGTGAAAATCTTCCTCAAGCAAAAAGAGGAAGACTGGCAACAGATGTTAGCTTAGGGCCAACCTTCCTCACCAAAAACTTCTCTACATAGCTTACAAGTCCTTGCATGGTCTGGCCAACATCCACCTCTCCAGCCTTATTTTGCACCAGATTCCCCCTCACTCCAGTCATAGTGAAATTCTTAACAGTTCCTCATAGTGGTCAGGTTCCCTTCTGCCCCAAGGCCTTTGCACAAGCTGTTCCCTCTGCCAGGAATTCTCCCCCTACCCTTTCCCAACTTAACTTCAATTCATCATTGAGACATCTGTTGAAGTGTCATTGTCTCAGGGAACCCTTGGCTGACCTACTTAACCAGATCAAACACCTCTTCTGTGTTTCAGAAGGGCAGAGACCATGAAATGGCTTTGTGGACTGGAAATACCCTAAGCACCTAGTATTGAATGAATGAATCCAAGCAAAGGTGTCTAGCACACAGAACTGGTCAAGACAGGGATCATTAACATTATCATTGGCCATTTTAAAGGCATGGGAGGAAATGAGTCACGAAATATACAACCTTAACAGCTGAGGGTTGAAGAGGGAACCCTGAGGCCCAGTAACACCTTCAGGGGCAAGCTGAGGGGAAAAAGCCTAAAAGTATGGAGAGAAGGAAACCAAAAGGGGCAAGAGAAAAACCTGGAACAAATGAGTCACAGTGACAAAGGAGGTAAGAGTTTCAAAAAGGAGGATCACCAACAGCAGTAAAGTTGGAGAAATCTAGTAAGAAGGAACAGTGTTCTTGGTGAGAGCAGTGCAAGTAGAGTTCACGTCTTACTGCTCAGGGCTTGATGTGTTGCAAGTATTTGTGGGATCTCAGTCTGCCCTACCAGATTGTCTCCCCCAGCCTGGAGGGTAGGAGGAACTGCCAAATTTACCTATCTTCAGTACTGGGTAAACTTAACTGCCCAACACAAGCAAGCCTGAGCAGAGAAGAGGAGCAAAGAACAGTGTGGGAAGACAATTCTCCGCAGATCACTCCTGTTTCTGCATGTCATGGGAGTGAAGCACTAACCACCTTCTGTTCTAGACTATGTTTTTTGTTTGTTTTTTTACCTTTTTCTCCCCAAAGCCCCCCGGTACACAGTTGTGTATTTTAATTGTGGGTCCTTGTAGTTGTGGCATGTGGGACGCCGCCTCAGCATGGCCTGATGAGTGATGCCATGTCGGCGCCCAGGATCCGAACCAGTGAAACCCCAGCCAACGAAGTGGAATGAGTGAACTTAACTGTTCTCAGCCACGGGGCTGGCCCCTAGACTATGTTTCTGAAGATGTTTATATAGCGAACTTTGGAAGATACAGTATCTCCCTTTGGAGCAAAGTCCAGGCACGCTTACTGTCCAGTATGATAAAGATAATGTCTCCCTCTGGAGCAAAGTACTGTCCATTATGAAAGAGTTGGGTTCCCTAAGCTCAAGGTACTTCTACTGTAATGTGCAGTATTTATAGCTTTTGCATGTCTCTGTGGGAATTGGGGCTTGAGGAACTAAAACCAAAAGCACCAATATTCTAGCTACTGCTGTTGCTGTGAGTAATAAACACTACCATTCAGCTCTGACCCAGGAATCTCATGTCTTCTACTTCATTCATAAACCTGTAGCAGGCTAATTTGTAAAATCACAAACTATTCATAATTCTTAACAGGAAGGGACTACAGTCAGGGAAGTAGACTGGGCCTCATGAAGTAAAAACTTAAATCAACCAGGGTCTCCAAGGGCTTCTCTAGGGACCAGATATCACTTAGGCATTGAGCAACAATTCTTGGGAGAATACAGGTGGCTGGAGAGAAAAATAGTTCAAAAACCACTGTTCCCACAAAGCCCTTTGGTGATTTCCTAGTAGAAAATATTCGCTCATTCACTCTTTCAACAAATATTTATTTCAGGCCAGCAGTGTACCCACACTGTGGCTGATATAAAGGTGACTAGATAAGTCCCCCAAGAAGTGACCAAAGGCAGCTTTGACATGATACAAGGACTAACCAAAAAGGTCAAAAGACCTGGGTGCAAGTGTTAAACTCCTAGTGACACCCTTTTTAGCTTGGGGCCTCCAGATGAGTCAGTCACCTAACCTCTAGGCCTCTTGGGAGGCAAGATCTGATATTCATAATGCTGTGTGCTAGTGTGCCAGGTCCCGTTCTAACTCAGTCCTCACATTGGTACGACAGGAGGAAGGCACTACTATCATCATTGTTTTATGGATGGAGAATCCGAGGTATAGAAAGGATAAGCAATTTGCCAAGGGTCACAAAGCAACCTGGCTCCAAAGTCCATGCGCTGTACCATACTATCTCCCTCGCATCCTAATTCCTCAGCCTCCCCGCTCAGAATTGCACAAGGCTTTAATTACTAAGTAACGCTGTCCACGGCACTGAACACAAAGGGGAGATAAATTATTAGTTCCTGAGAGAAGAGAACCTAGATAGCTTTGGGGCAAAGTAGGATGATGGGTGTAAAGGGGGACAAGGGGATAAAACAAATAATATAGGTACAGGAAGGACAGATATTTCACTCTATCCTACAATATGCAATAAACTAACAGAGCATGCTGCCTGGGTTAAAATAGTGGAAAGAAGGATAAACTTCCCATGAAGCTTGAAAAACATTGAAAAATTAGAAAACGTTCAGTGCTGGAAAAGAGATGGGAAAATGGACACTTTCCTAAATGCAGTTGGGAGTATGAATTGTTACAATGCTTCTGGAAAGCAATATGGCAATATCTAGGGGCCGGCCCTGTGGCCGAGTGGTTAAGTTTCCGCGCTGCGCTGCGGTGGCCCAGAGTTTCAATGTTCGGATCCTGGGCGCAGACATGGCACCACCAGTCAGGCCATGTTGAGGTGGCATCCCACATGCCACAAGTAGAAGGACCCACAACTAAAATATACAACTATGTAGTGGGGGGAATTGGGAAGAAAAAGCAGAAAGGAAGAAAACAAGATTGGCAACAGTTGTTAGCTCAGGTGCCAATCTTTAAAAGAAAAAAGCAATATGGCCATACCTATTAAAAGTTTGACCCAGAAATCTCACTTGGAATATTAAAAACCATTAAATAAAGATATATTATAAAGTATTTTATCAAAGCATTGTTTCTGGTGATACAAACTGCAAAAAAAGGAAATAAATCTTAATATCCATTAGTGGGGTATACCTGAATAAAATATGGTACATATCGATGATAAAATATTAAGCGGTTATTAAAATGAATGACTTAGATCTATATCAACGGACTAGAGACAGACAGGATGTACTACTGTTTTTTTAATTTTTGAGGAAGATTAGCCCTGAGCTAACATCTGCTGCCAATCCTCCTCTTTTTGCTGAGGAAGACCGGCCCTGAGCTAACATCCATGCCCATCTTCCTCTACTTTATATGTGGGACGCCTGTCACATAATGGCTTGCCAAGTGGGGCCATGTCCACACCGGGATCCAAACCGGGGAACCCGGGGCCGCCCAAGCAGAATGTGTGCATTTAACTGCTGCGCCACCGGGCCAGCCCCCAGAATGTACTAGTGTTAAATGGGAAAAGCAAGTTGCAGAATGTGTGTAGTATGATACCAGTTTTCAAAAGGCAGATTAGCAACTTTAAAAAATATCTTTGATTCCACTGGTTAAAATAACCTTATATTACTTTTGTAACAAAAACTTCTTCTTTTTGCTGAGGAAGATTCGCCCTGAGCTAAAATTTGCTGCAAATCTTCCTCTATTTTGTATGTGGGTTGCTGCAACAGCGTGGCCACCAACCAGTGGTGTAGGCCTGCACCTGGGAACTGAACCTGCAGAAGTGGAGTGCACCGAACTTGACCACGAGGCCACTGGGGCTGGCCCCCAAAACATTTTTTTGTGTGTGTGGAAGATTAGCCCTGAGCTAACAGCTGCCACCAATCCTCCACTTTATGCTGAGGAAGACTGGCCCTGAGCTAACATCTGTGCCCATCTTCCTCCATTTTACATATGGGCCTCCTGCCACAGCATGGCTTGATAAGTGGTACATAGATCCATGCCCAGGATCTGAACTAGTGAACCCCAGGCTGCCAAAGTGGAGCATGCAAGCTTAATCACTACATCACTGGGCTGGCCCCAAAACTTTTTTTTTTAAAGATTTTCTTTTTCTTTTTTCTCCCCAAAGACCCCTGGTACATAGTTGTGTATTTTCAGTTGTGGGTCCTTCTAGTTGTGGCATGTGGGATGCCACCTCAGCATGGCTTGATGAGTGGTGCCATGTCCGCGCCCAGGATTCGAACCAGCGAAACCCTGGGCCACCAAAGCGGAGTGGCGAACTTAACCACTCGGCCACGGGGCAGCTCGTCCCAAAAGATCTTTTAATAGAAGAAAAAAAAATTTTTTTTTTAAGGACCACCCAAGAAAGTATGCTCTAGACATTTTCTGAGAAGAGTTTCCATGGTTTCTTAAAGCCATAAAACTCAGGTGGAAAACTGAGAATAGAAGAAAAGTGATAAAGCAAATTTTAAGAACAAGGACTGGCCTAGTGACAGACAAGTAAAACTGCAATGAGAAAATAGTGGATGGGGCCAGCCTGGTGGCACAGCGGTCAAGTTTGCACGTTCCACTTCGGCAGCTGGGGGTTCGCCGGTTCGGATCCCAGGTGCGGACATGGCACCACTTGGCAAGCCATGCTGTGGTAGGTGTCCCACATATAAAATACAGGAAGATGGGCACGGATGTTAGCTCAGGGCCGGTCTTCCTCAGCAAAAAGAGGAGGATTGGCAGCAGATGTTAGCTCAGGGCTAATCTTCCTCAAAAAAAAAAAAATTTAAAAATTAAAAAACTTAAAAATAAACTAAATTAAAAAACAGAAAGAAAACAGTGGCTTTACTCACTGGCCTGAGATCTGAATTAGCTGAATATATGCTGCTTTCTCAGTTTATAAGGGCAGTTTTCAAAGTCATTGTCATCTCCAAAAGGAAACAAAGCCTGTTTGTACCTAAAGTGAACTATATCACATAACAGTCAGTAGAATTATGAGACTTTGCTGATTTTTCTAGCCTGCCTGGTGTACAATGACAAGGGTGATATATTAAGAGCCCTCCTAAAGTAGATATTAGGAAAAACCTCTGATCAGCCTGGGATAATTATGATGTTCAAAAATCAAAGAAAAATATTTATTTATTTTGAGGAAGATTAGCCCTGAGCTAACTGCTGCCAATCCTCCTCTTTTTGCTGAGGAAGACTGGCCCTGAGCTAACATCCATGCCCATCTTCCTCTACTTTTCTATGTGGGACACCTACCACAGCAAGGTGAGCCAAGCAGTGCCATGTCTGCACCAGGGATCCGAACCGGCACACCCCAGGCCACTGATGCAGAACGTGCGAACTTAACCACTGTGCCACTGGCCCGGCCCTGACAAAGAAAAATATTTAGATTAAGGGGGGAAAAAAAAAAGGACACCAGACTAAAAAGGCTAATTTAAAATTGCATTTAGGGATTTAGGAGCCTGCCCAGTGACGCAACAGTTAAGTTCACACATTCCACTTGAGCAGCCCAGGGTTCCCTGGTTCGGATCCTGAGTGTGGACCTAGCACCACTTATCAAGCCATGCTTGGCAGGCCTCCCAACATATAAAATCGAGGAAGAGGGCACAGACATTAGCTCAGGACCAATCTTCCTCAGCAAAAAGAAGACTGGTGGCAGAGGTTAGCTCAGGGCTAATCGTCCTCAAAAAAAAAAATAGGGCTTGGCTGGATGGCGCAGCAGTAAGTTTGCACGTTCTGCTTCTCGGCGGCCCGGGGTTCGCTGGTTCGGATCCCAAGTGCGGACATGGCACCACTTGACAAAAGCCATGCTGGGTAGGCATCCCACGTATAAAGTAGAGGAAGATGGGCACGGATGTTAGCTCAGGGCCAGTCTTCCTCAGCAAAAAGAGGAGGATTGGCTACACTAGTTAGCTCAGGGCTAATCTTCCTAAAAAAAATTGAAAAATAAATAAAATTGCATTTAGCCAAAGAAACAAAATTAAAAGAAATAATCACAGCACTGAGGGGAGAAAAAAAGAACAAACCATCTTAAAACAAGAAAATATCAAAAGTACATTTAAAATTACTTTAAAGTGCTTTTCTTTGTAACTCCTAAAAAGTAACCATTGCTCAAAATGCAGATATGTCAAACACCTGAATAGCAGGCCCAGACATGAATTTCTAGCAGCATACTCAAAGCCTAACTTGTCTAGGGAAGGTGGCAATACAACAGAAATCCTACATTCAAAACTGGAAAACCACAGCCAGCCCGGATGGCCTTGTGGTTAGTTTAGCATGCTACGTTTTGGCAGGGTTGTGTTGACAGGAAGGGAAGTGTGCACTGGAAAAACCAAATGCAGGCAACTACTTTAGAAACTCTGATTAAAAGAAAAAACGGTCACAAGACTCAAAATAGGAAAAAACATAAAGATTAACAAAAAACACCACTTTAAAGTAAGCACAAATAGAAACATAAGCAAGTGACCAAATATTTAAGAACTTTCTTCCATTTAACTAAGTAAAGACAAAAACCACTCAGATGGCATCCTCCCCCTCTCACTCTCCCAAAGGAAGAGAAGAACGATCATCAATGGCAAATAGCAGTTGCAGAAGCAACACTAAGAGCCAGCTTCACGCTCAGGAGAGAACGCTGTGCCTCCTCCTCGTGGTTTTGGGTGCTCTACACGTTCAGAGAAACTTCTCTAGTAACAAACTATAGAAATGATCCCTGAAAGTATAGTCTTAACCTAGACCTTGCAGCCTCTGCTTAGTCTGTGACAGCTGCACACTTCTTACTGATGGTAAGATAGCTACCCCATTTCTGGTTCTACTGAAAAAAGAGAATGAGATTTTGAAACACAATCTTTCAAATGCTATCACTTAACAATGCATTTTAAGATTTTAAGTGGAAATGTATTTTTAAATTTTTTAAACAACCATGCTTAATTAACATAATACTGAATGACAGCCAATCATGACCTGCATCTTTCAAGCCGAGGAGGTATTCATTCCACAGCATTGGTGAAGCAGCCTCGCCCCTGAAAGCTAAAGGAAACGGCGGGCCAATGAGAACCAAGCTGATTCAAGTGCTTAGCAAATCTTAGTAGTTGCATGCAAGGGTTGTCCTCCGAGTTTGACTTTCAAACTCTGGTAAGTTAGAGGCAGGTCACCATGACCGTGGCAGGAAAAACAACTGGGTGGCTGAAAACCAGTGCCAGAACACAGAACCTTTTGGTTTCTGTATCATATGTTTGCACTACCTGTTCACATTTTTTGAGTTTTTAAAATAAAGCTAGATGGTGAATCTGACATCACCTCTCTCAACAAACACATGAGTGCCAACTATAACAATGTTAGCTACTGTTACTGAGGGCTTGCCAGGCCCCCGTCATCATTCTAAGTGCTTCACTTATGAAATAAATACAATTATTAATTGTTCTAGTTTTATGGCTGGAGGAACAAAGGCACAGAAAGATCAGGGAGGTCTGCTAAATAGCAGAGCTGGTAGGTGTCACCTTAACCATTATCCTGCTTTTTATGTGCTATAGCACCATTCTAGGTACTGGGCATACAAAGGTACAGAGGTGAGTAAAGTCCCTACTCTCACACACAGCTTACATTCTAGAGAGGGAGAGAGGATGCCAGATGAGGCATGCCAAGGATTTTAAGTGTTGAAACAGAGAGGGACTGGGCGGCTACTTCAGATTTGCGTGGTCAGAGAAGGCCTCTCTTTGGAGGTTATATTTAAGCACAGAAAACAACTAATGCAAAGACCCAAAGGAGGGAACAAGATGGTGTGTTCCAGCAACTTGAAGACAGCTAGAAAGCATAGGATATGAGAGAGAGGAGGTGGAGGCAGGGGCCAGATATCTGAGGGTTTTCTAAGCAAAGGCAAGGCCAGGGGAGTCTGGATTTTAAGTGTGAAGGGAAACCATTCAGAGGTTTAAAGCTGTGGAGACCAATTCTGAGGCCAGTGCAAAGTGTCGGTGGGAGAGATCACAGTGGCTTGCATTTGGGCTTAGCAAGGAGGAAGGAAAAACCTGGGCTGTTCTGGAAGCTGAGTTGATAGGACTCACTGATGGACTTGCTGGGGGGCAGGGGTGGTCAGGGAAAGAGACTTCAAAGGTGACATGTTGGTTTGTGCCTGGAACAATTAGGCGGATGGTGCTGATACAGGGAAGACTGGGGAAGAGACAAGGATTTCTAATCTAAGGGAGGGGCTTTTTCAGAACGGGGGAAGGGAATGTTCACCTACCACACTTGCTTTATTTAATTTAACCCTTACAACAACACCATGTGTTGATGCCATTACTACTGCATCTACCTACTTTACAGAGGGACAGACTGAGGTTAAGGAACTTTCCACGAACCCACAGCTAGTAAATAATAGACCAAGGAGTCAACTCCAGAGCATACACTGCTTCTCTCAGGATCCCGAACCTTTGAAGACCAAGAACTAATTTAGGGCTCACAGTGAACGCTTGACCACTGTAGATCCAGAAAGAGAAGATCAAGGACTAACTACATGGTACATGGCTAGAGTGGAAGAAAGAGAAAGTAACTCGGATCTGGGGGGGCGGGGGGGGGGGGTGCCTCCAAGACCAGGAAGCAATCCCAAAACTTCAATAGCAGGGAAGGGGAGGGGGCACGCTCTTAGATGGTCTTTTCCTCACCTGCTCCCTGGGATGATTATTCCATTCCGTCTTTATTCTCAACTTTCCTACCCCTCTCCTCACCAGCCTCCCTCAGCAATGATCTTGCCTCATACCTGGCACAGAACTAGAAGCCATCAGTTCAAAAACCCTCAATATGGGGGCCGGCCCCATGGCCGAGTGGTTAAGTTCATGTGCTCCGCTTCAGCGGCCCAGCATTTCACCGGTTCGGATCCTGGGCGCAGACAAGGCACCACTCATCAAGCCATGCTGAGGCGGCGTCCCACATGCCACAACTAGAAGGACCCACAACTAAAAATACACAACTACGTACCAGGGGGCTTTGGGGAGAAAAAGGAAAAATAAAATCTTTAAAAAAAAAAACAACCCTCAATATGGTCTCACTAATAGACGAACCTACTGACATCAGCACTCTCCATCTTCTCTGCCCGACTCAAAGGTCTCCTGGCCTGCTGGGAGCTGCTCTCTCCCATATTTCAATTTCTCCTGCTCTACTCAGTCCTTCCATTTGCACTCAGACTTGCTCTCTCATCTTTAATTAATCCCTGTCTGAATCCCACATCTCCTCCCCTTCCCCCAGCTTAATGCATACCCACCTCTATATTCTCTATCACAGTCTGACTTCCTCCAGGAGCTCTTTCCACCCAGTGGCAAGTCCTTACATCCCTTCACTGATCAGTCCACCCCAAACCAGTTTCTGTGCCCACACAGGACCAATATGGCCATCAATAAAAGCCAAGGTTACTTTTCTATCTCCATCTTAATCTCTCATCGACTTTCTACACACTTCACTGTCCCACTTCCATTCCTTGGCTTCCATCAAGCACACACACGTCCTACCTCCCTGGCTGCTCATTCTCAGTCTGCTTTTGAGAGTTCTATCTCCTTTCCCATTTGTCTGTTAAAGGTCAGAAACTTCTCCTAAATGTGCCTTAAAACTGAACTCTACCATCACTTGCTACCCCATTGCCCTACCTAATTCAGTTCCTCCTCCATTCTCCCTGACTTCACATATGGAACCATTGTCCACCCATTTGTTCAAACCATAAAACCTGACAAGTATCCTTGACACTCTCACTCATACTTACAGTGAATCAATCCCCAAGTCCTGTCAATTTTACCACTTAAATATCTTTCAGATCTGGTCAATTTCTCTTTCTCCATCACCACAATCATCTTCTACGTAGATGAATACAGTAGGTGACTAACAGGTCTTTACACTTGCCATCTCACCGTTCCCCCCAAATCTAATCACCACGTAGCAGTTAGAGTGACCTTAAACTGCACAGTTGATCAAGTCACTCTCCTTCAAAAGCTGCCCACTACCCTTCAGATGGAGGGTAAAACTATCTCCACCTCTCTGTCCAGCATGCTTTGGCCAAACCCTGCCTTCTTTCATTCCTCCTCAGTGCTAAGGTCCTATGAACTGTAGGGCTACACACGTTACACTTCCTTGGCCTGGCCTGAGACAGGAAGAAATCAGCACAGGGGCCAGCTAGCGGATGTCTACGTGGGTCAGGGGACGGTGACTGCACAGACGGAGAGTATAAAGACAAACTTTCCGTTTCAATATTCCTGAGCTGCCCCAAGCACTCACACAGGAAAAGTTCAAATCACATGACACAGAAATCCAATCAGAAAACCCAAACAGGGGGCCGGCCCCATGGCCGAGTGGTTGGGTTCCCGCGCTCCTCTAGGGAGACTCAAGTCGGATCCTGGGTGCAGACATGGCACTGCTCATCAGGCCATGCTGAGGTGGTGTCCCACATGCCACAACTAGAAGCACCCACAATTAAAAATACACAACTATGTACCAGGGATCTTTGGGGAGTAAAAGGAAAAAATGAAATCTAAAAAAAAAAAAAGAAAACCCAAACAACAGACAAATTCAACTGTAAAGCTCACTCAGAGAGAAAATTGACAGCATGCCCAAAACTTGTCAGGATAAAGTTCACCACATCTACACCACACACATTGGTGCCTGTGCAATGCCAGCAACGGAAAAAGCAAAGTAGTTACTAAGAAAGAGAAACAACAACACAATCCACGTATCACCACACAAAAAGAACAAAAGCCCCAAGAAACCAAAGCCTCATCTAACAACGATGTTAAAGTATCCACCTACTTTTTGCAACAGTAATGTAAACAGAAACCACTCAGACGGCATCCTCCCCCTCTCACTCTCCCAAAGGAAGAGAGGAACGATCATCAATAGCAAATGGCAGTTGCGGAAGCAACACCAAGAGCCGGCTTCACGCTCAGGAGAGGACACTGCACCTCCTCCTCGTGGTTTCGGGTGCTCTACACGTTCAGAGAAACTTCTCTAGTAACGAACTATAGAAATGATCCCTGAAAGTATAGTCTTAATTTCGATTTGTAACCTCTGCTGAGTCTATGGCAGTCACGCACTTTTTGCTGATGGCGACATTTTTTCCACTTTACTCTCTTTTTGGAAATATCACATAAATGCATTTTCAAAGTGTTGTTTTATATACAACTTTTAAAAATTTCTGAATACTCTTAAGAGTTTTTTTTCTTTAAGAAACTAAGATTTCAAGTTCTTAATTAACCTGTTGCGGACTGATAGCCAATCAGAAGCTCCTGTCTGTCTGTCTCTAAAAAAAACACTAACACTTCCGGGCTACTTTAGGACAAGGGTATGCTGGGATGCAGCAAATCAGTTTTCTAATCTTAAATGTTACAGGCAGCATCTGTGGGTGAGAATTTTTTTTTTTTAATTTAACCTCTAAGATCCTAAATTGCAAAAGCTAATAGGTTGGTTAATTTGACCCTTTTACTTTGAAACCGTCTGCTGGTTACTCAGGTGAGTGTGGACCTGAGCAGCACATACTGGGCTCATGTGGGTAGCTTTTCATGTACCCGGGCCAATCTCAAATGGGGAACAGAGAGGTTTATTTTGAAAACAATTCTTTCCATTTTTTTAATTAGGAAAAACATAAAAGCTGTAGTGTGGGTACTTTGGGTTTTGGGGGGGGTAGGTCTGTTTTATTGGTAATTTTGTACATTTTTGTACCGTTTGAATTTTTTTAAGCTCAGACTGTATCACCTTTATTTTTAAATATCAGCAGGTCTATCTAGAGAGATTACAGCTCATTTTTATTTATTTATTTTTTTTGAGGAAGATTAGCCCTGAGCTCACATCTGCTGCCAATCCTCTGCTTTTTGCTGAGGAAGACTGGCCCTGAGCTAACACCCGTGCCCATCTTCCTCTACTTTATATGTGGGATGCCTGCCACAGCATGGCTTGCCAAGCGGTGCCATGTCCGCACCCGGGATCCAAACTGGCAAACCCCGGGCTGCAAAAGCAGAACATGTGAACTTAACCGCTGTGCCTCCGAGCCGGCTCCAATTACAGCTTATTTTTATTTTTATTCTTTGTACTTGACAGTATTAAAAAAAATTCCAGGGGCCGCTCTGTGGCCAAGTGGTTAAGTTCGTGCGCTCTGCTTCGGCAGCCCAGGGTTTCGCCAATTCAGATCCTGGGCATGGACATAGCACCGCTCATCAAGCCATGCTGAGGCAGCGTCCCACATGCCACAACTGGAAGGACCCATAACTAAAAATATACAACTATGTACCAGGGGTCTTTGGGAGAAAAAGGAAAAAAATAAAATCTTTTAAAAGAATTCCAAACTAAATAAGTCATATTATTTTTCAAAAAAGAAACTTGCCAGGTAAGTCTGAAAGATTACACATCCTATACCCCTCCCCCTAAAAACATCCTGACTTAAATGTTATTTCTCTTGTTCATTTAAAAAAAAAAAAAAAAGCTACCATTTCTCCGGTACTTTACTATGTTCCAGGCCTTCCACTAACCCTTTACACGGATCCCCTCATTTAATCTTGGAAATAAACCCTAAGAGCTTAAGGGAATGAACTTAGAATGTTAAGTGGCTCAGCCAGGCCACAAGCTGTCTCCTGCTGCCTTGAACACTAATTTTCTCCCCTCCTGTATCTTGCGAGTCCTCTTCTCCTTCCACGTAACCCACAGGAAACGCTCTTTGTATTTTGCCTAGAGACTAGAGGTTGTACGTAAAATTTAACAAAGTGACCTGACTAAAATAAACGCGTAAGGAAAGAAGTAGAAAGTGGGAGAATGGGGTGGGGGGGCGGGGGCAGAGGTTGAAAAGGGAACAAAGTGGGGAATGTGGGTGCACAGTCGGAGGAGCAGTGAGACATCATCTAGGCATTTCTCACAAATGCTAAAGAAGCAAATCATAGGGCACTCATTCCTGAGGAGTAGCGGTGGATGAACCACTTATTAATGGGGGCTGCTTTACAGACCACAAGTGCTCTGAAGAGCAGAGGGCTGAGAATGTAGCCTGTGTCCTGACCTGAGGCCCTCTGGCCACTTCCTGACAGACAACAGCCATGCATTGGCCCAGTGAACAGCACTTGGCAGCTCTGCGACACATCAACAAGAAGATGAGACCCTAAATCCTTGTCCTGAAGGAGATTACTAAAGGAAGCTCCTCTTCAGTAGATCAGCAAGTCACCAACTGGGTAGTGAGTGACAAACTCGGCCTCCCTGAAGGAACCTGAGACCGCACCCTGCATAGCTCACACCCATGTGACGTACACACACACAGAAACACTCCACTTCTGAGTACCAAAGACAGAATGAGGTGAAGGTAGCAGGGAGAGAAAGGAAAGAGAGAGAGAGAAACGTGACCCCTAACTGTAAAATGTGGAAATAAGGAATTGGACTGAATGACCTATCTTGAAAGTACCTCCTAGCTCTGATATTCTCATATTACCTCACTTAATATTCACAACAACACTATGAGGAAAGTTATTATTATCAACCCAGTTTTAGACAAGGAAATGGAGGCACAGGAAACTTAAGAAACTTCTGCTTGGGGCTGGCCAGTGGCGCAGCGGTTAAGTGTGCACGTTTCGCTTCGGCAGCTTGGGGTTTGCTGGTTCAGATCCCAGGTGCAGACATGGCACCCCTTGACACGCCATGCTGTGGTAGGCGTCCCACACATAAAGTGGACGAAGATGGGCATGGATGTGAGCTCAGGGCCAGTCTTCCTCAGCAAAAAGAGGAGGATTGGCAGCAGAGGTTAGCTCAGGGCTGATCTTCCTCAAAAAAAAAAATAAATAAATAAATAATAAAAGATAATTCCTGATCAGGCTTCTACTGAGGAAAAGAAACCCACACACATTTTACTTATTGGGGAGAGGGTTTCACGTGGCTACCTTCTTACAAAAATCAGCAAACAAGCTTTGCACGCCAGCCCCTTCAAATGACGATTGACATCTGGGGAGCTACATTAGGTGTCATCTCTTTAAGAGCTCCAGATCCCAGAGAAGCAAGGAAGTTAATGTTAGGCTTGTGTTCTCTGGATCTAGACTGCCTGAATCTAGTCTAGCCCTCACTTACTGGCTGTGCCATCTTGGGCAAATCCCTTAATCTTGTCAAAGAAAAACAGGTTCAGGGGCTGGCCCCGTGGCCGAGTGGTTAAGTTCGTGCACTCCGCTGCAGGCAGCCCAGGGTTTCGTTGGTTCGAATCCTGGGTGCGGACATGGCACTGCTCATCAGACCACGCTGAGGCAGCGTCCCACATGCCACAACTTGAAGACCCACAACGAAGAATATACAACTATGTGCTGGGGGGCTTTGGGGAGAAAAAGGAAAAAAATAAAATTAAAAAAAAAAAAAGGAAATCCTCAGATCACACATTTTAAAAAAAAGAAAAACAGGTTCTCTCCCCAAACTAAGCACTGGGCGAACTGTGTATTCTGCACCTTCGCTTGCAGCTTGAGAAAATCTCTGTTGAGAGCAGCCCAGTTAAGATCAGAATCTTTCCTTGGGGCTTTACTTTTACCACTGTTTGTTGGGTTTGTCCTTCTGTGTTACGAATGGTGAAACTACCATTGGGGAATGAAACCTTTTTATTCCAAATAACAGCCACAGATGTAGCCTCATCATTTGCTTCTTAGGTTTATTGTGTTTATGCTTCCAGCAAGAAAAGCCTTCCGACCTCTTGTTCCCCTTGCCTGAAATGCTCTCTGATTGAGAGTCAGTACACCTGGCATTTCGGCCAGCCTGGCCCACATTTCCTCTGTAATGAGACATGTACATTTAATATTTTTAGGACTATGTGAAACAAAAGTTTAGGTAATCTCTACCTAAATTAGTGCTTATTTCTTAAATAATATTTGCCTATTATATGGTTTTCCAACCATCTGCCCCGCCCCCCATGCTTACCCTTGCCACCTGCTGGTCCTTTTGGCAGCCAGTTAATAAGATTTCATATGTTCAACATGTCTAAGAAGTTTTGCTTTGAATAACCTATTATAGATGCTTCCTTCACTGACCTTTAAAATGGGCCCGAAAATAACAGAACCCACCTCATATAAGGGAGACTGCAAAGATGAGAAGAGTTAACATTTGTGAAATGCCTTAACAGAGCCTGGCATTCAGGGACGCCTGCCTGACCTCTGGATGCCTCACAATCACAAAGTGCATGCTGTTGACTGATGGCAATCACAGAACTGTTTCCATTACATTGTTGGCCCCGGTTTTTCTCCCACTGATCGGCAGTTCCAAAAACAGATACATCCATGCCTGATACCAGGAAAGGAAAGGCTGGGATTCTGTGGACATTTTTGAGTACTTTGTAATTAATAAATCACTGAAGCAACAAGGAATATATGTCATTGGTGATTTGTCCTAAACTTCACAGCCTAAGATTTGAGTCTCCAAAGCTAGCAGGTTAATATGACACTATTCCCATCACGATCCAGCGAGTCTCAACGTGGAGGCCTTTTTTCCAAACCCGTGGAGAGATCTTTTGGAATACAGTACAGATACTGGCCCTAGGAGGTTATGAGAATCTAGGTGGGTCAGGAATGGGTAGGACTTGTGTGGTTTGGCTATCCGTAGTCCCTATGAAACCATTCATATAATGGTAAAAGGTTAATAATAATAGCAAAATCTGTTAAGCTCTCAATATTGTTTTAGGCTCTGTGCTAAAAGCTTTATACATATCATTTAATCTTTTTTGAGGTAGGTATTATTATTATCCCCATTTTACAGCAGAGGAAACTGAGACACAGGGAGTTTGATAACTTGGCTGAGGACATGTGAATCTGGAGCTGGGCTCCTGGCCACTCTGCTGGGGCATGGGACTTACTGGTGAACCACGAAACTATTTCAAGCGCTACACTCAAATTATTATTTATTCTACTATATATTTGAAAAACATTAACAAAACAATGAGATACTACTTACACACCTATTAGAATGGCTAAAATCCACAATACCAAGTGCTGACAAGGATGTGGAGCAACAGGAACTCTCATTCATTGCTGGTGGGAATGGACAATGGTACAGCCACTTTGGGAGATAGTTTGGCAGTTTCTTACAAAGCTAAACATTCTCTTACCATACAATCCAGCAATTGCACCCCTTGGTATGTACCCAAAATGAATTGAAAAGTTATGTCCACACAAAAACCTGCACATGAATGTTGATAGCAGATTTATTCATAATTGCCAAAACTTGGAAGCAATCAAGATGTCCTTCAATAATTGAATGGATAAACAAACTATGGTACATCTAGACAATAAAATATTATTCAGTGACAAAAAAAAAAAAAGACTGGGGCCCGCCTGGTGGCGTAGTGGTTAAGTTCCCGACTCTGCTTCAGCAGGCCAGGGTTTGCGGGTTCAGATCCTTGGCAGAGACCTACACATCACTCATCAAGCCACACTGTGGCAGCGTTCCACATTCAAAATAGAGGAAGACTGGCACAGATGTTAGCTCAGCAACAATCTTCCTCAAGCAAAAAGAGGAAAATTGGTAACAGATGTTAACTCAGAGCCAATAGTCCTCATCAAAAAAAAAAAAAAAGAGCTATCAAGCCACCAAACGACACCCAGGAACTTAAAATGCATATTGCTAAGTGAAAGAAGCCAATCTGAAAAGTCTACATCTTGTATGATTGCAACTATATGACACTCTGGAAAAGGCAAAAATATGGAGACAGTAAAAAGAAAGACAAATCAGTGGTTTCCAGGGTTCACAAGGGAGGGATGATTAGGAGGAGCATAAAGGATTTTTAGGGTAGTGAAACCGTTCTGTATGATACTGTAATTGTGGACACACAAAATTATACACTCATCAAAATCCACAGAACTATCTAGCACAAAGAGTGAACTTTCAGGTAAGCTATGAACTTCAGTTAATAATAATGTATCAATATTCATTTTTTTTTAAGATTTTATTTTTTTCCTTTTTCTTCCCAAAGCCCCCCAGCACATAGTTGTATATTCTTCGTTGTGGGTCCTTCTAGTTGTGGCATGTGGGACGCTGCCTCAGTGTGGTCTGATGAGCAGTGCCATGTCTGCGCCCAGGATCCGAACCAACAAAACACTGGGCTGCCTGCAGCGAGGGCGCGAACTTAACCACTCGGACATGGGGCCAGCCCCTCAATATTCATTTTTTTATAAAACACACATTGGGGCCAGCTCAGTGGCATGGTGGTTAAGTTTCTGCGCTTTTTTTTTTCTTTTTTGAGGAAGATTAACCCTGAGCTAACATCTGCTGCCAATCCTCCTCTTTTTATAGAGGAAGACTGACCCTGAGCTAACATCCATGCCCATCTTCCTCTACTTTATATGTGGGATGCCTACCACAGCATGGCTTGCCAAGCGGTGCCATGTCCACACCCAGGATCCGAACCGGTGAACTCCGGGCCACCAAACTGGAACGTGCACACAACTGCTGTGCCACTGGGTTGGCCCCCATGGGCCAGTCTTCTCCACCAAACAAACAAACAAAAACACACCTTAAAACTATCCATTAAACCTGTGTTTCAGCGATATGTTGCTCAGAACACAAATGAAGTAAATAGTGCTGGATAATCCTCCACAAGCAGACCAACAGGACTCAAAGGAGAGATGTCTGGCATGCCCATAAATGATCTATGGACCATACATGTCCAGGAGTGCGGATGGTACTCACAACAGAGCAGAGATCTTCATAGGCTCTAAGCACTGGAAAACATTAATGACAGGCCTTGAATTACTAAGCATGTATTCCCCAGGCAAAACATCAGAGTTTTCTCAGAAAGAAAAATAAGAAGGCTCAGAGAGGAATAAAAAGATCTCCACCTACTGATATTGAGGAGTTACCCTCCCCACCCAGGCATTTCAAAGTGAAGCCCAGAAGAGAAAAAGCCCCACCCATGCCCACAAAACTTTCAATCAGCATCTTCCAACCAGTGACTCACTTTAAAACATAGACAGGCCAGAATCATCACAGGCTTGAGGAAAGCTCTCAGTGGAAGACAGCAAAATAAATGGGGGGGGGGGGGGGAGGAAGAGTGGGGAGAACAATGACTAGAAGAAAACATCAAGAAGTATAATATCCTCGGAGAAAAAGATATGATCTCTAAAGTTCAAAAACAGAATGCCTTGAAAACAATCAATAAGAAAAAGTACTCTTGAAAACTAAAATATTCACAACCAAAAATAAAAGTTTAATAGAAAACTTAGCAGATAAAGTCAAGTAAGCATCCCAGATAGTAATACAAAACGATGAAAGAGAAAATAAGTGGGGCTAGCCTTGTAGCCGAGTGGTTAAGCTCACGCGCTCTGCTGCAACGGCCCAGGGTTTCACCAGTTCAAATCCTGGGCTCGGACATGGCACTGCTTATCGGGCCATGCTGAGGTGGCGTCCCACATGCCACAACTAGAAGGACCCACAACTAAAAATACACAACTATGTACCGGGGGGCTTTGGGAGAAGGAAAAATAAAATCTTTAACAAAAAAAAAAAAGAGAAAAAGGGGGGCTGGCCCCGTGGCCGAGCAGTTAAGTTCGCGCGCTCCGCTGTAGGCGGCCCAGTGTTTCGTTGGTTCGAATCCTGGGCGCGGACATGACACTGCTCATCAAACCACGCTGAGGCAGCGTCCCACATGCCACAACTAGATGGACACACAACGAAGAATGTACAACTATGTACCAGGGGGCTTTGGGGAGAAAAAGGAAAAAATAAAATCTTTAAAAAAAAAAAAAAAGAGAAAAAGGAGACTCCAAGGATTAATTTAGGAGGCACAATATCTGACTAAAGGGAGTTCTAACAGGGTAGTGCAGAGAAGGTGGAGAAAAACAAATTACTTTTGCAAAAAAAAACCCACATGGAAAGGATTTCCCCAAATGCTCAGGAATAAAAGAAAAATCCTTAAAATTCCCAGAGAATAAGAAAACGTTAACCACCCAACAGGAAGAAAAAAAAGACTCAGGACAGTTTGAGGATCAACTAACAAGGAAGGTATGAGGAAATGCATCACCGACATTCCGAGACTCAAAAATTGCAGAACTAAACAGGAACTTCTGTTTCAAGAAAGAAACACTCAAGACAACAAAACAAAAAAATATACTGAAATATCTCAACGTCTCTTTTTAAAGATTTTTTTCCTTTCCCTGCGCAAAGGCCCCGGGTACCTAGCTGTATATTTTAGTTGTGGGTCCTTCTAGTTGTGGCATGTGGGACGTCGCCTCAGCATGGCCTGACGAGCGACTCTATGTGCGCAACTAAAATTCGAACCTATGAAAACCTGAGCCACCGCAACCAACGCGGGAACCTAACCATTCAGCCACGGGACCCGCCAGCGCCCCTCAACTAGCCTTCAGATGGAGAGAGGAAGGCTCACAGTTTCCCATACCAAAGCAAAAGGAAAAAAACACCACTCAGACGGCGTTCTCTCCCTCTTACTTCCCCAGAAAAAGAAGTAGAACGATCATCAACGGCAAGTGGCAGTTGCTGAAAGCAACACCAAGAGCCGGCGGCTTCACGCTCAGAAGAGAACGCTGCGCCTCCTCCTCGTGGTTTCGGGTGCTCTACACGTTCAGAAAAACTTCTCTAGTAACGAACTATAGAAATAATCCCTAAAAGTATAGTCTTGCCGTTGAACACGCAGCCTCTGCTGGGTCTGTGGCAGATGCGCACTTGTACTCATGGCGACATGTTTTTGCCAATTCATCTGCCTTTTCAATATATTTTATTTTATATCTCGTAACAATTCGATCAAACGGCAAAGTTCCCAAACACCATCTACATTTGTAAATCTTCCAGAAACACTTCAAATCAGCAACAGGCCTTATTAACATACGACTTCCTAGCAGCCAATCACACGCTGCACGCATCTGACTCCTTGGGGAAGAGAGCGTGCTACCCCGCCCACCGCGCCAGCCGCCGCCTCGGGGAGCACCGGCCCACTGTAAGTTAAGGAAACGCTGTTCCTGCCACCGGTCAGCGCCGACAGCCTCTCGCCTGCTGGAGAGGTCCGCGGACCTGAAGAGACCCCAGGTTTCCTTTGCCTTGAAAGAGAGAGGAGAGGAGAGGGGAGAAGGAGGGAGAGAGGCGAGACTGAAAGTGTTGTACCCTCCCACCACCACCACCACATCATCATCATGACCATGATGGCTTATTGAATGCCGATTCTCTGACAGGCATTTAATCCGTTGTCTCATTTCATCCTCTAAACTGAAGGAGAAGGGTGTGGTTCTTATGTCTCATTCTTACAGACGCTGGCTATAGCATCTCACACAGCTGAGGGAAGCACAGTTGGAACCTCCGCCTGCCTGGCACTAAATCAAGTCCAGGTTTTTCAGATAAGCCAAAATGATCTTCCTCAAGAGGGCTAGTCTCAATTCATTTCTTTAATAAAGGACTAAATACATCATCCCTCAACATTCAGTCTTGAATGATTCATCTTCCTGGCTTCTAAATCCCAGCGGAAGCCTACCTACCCATTTACTGGTGGTAAAAGTTAATTCCAGTTTCTCCTCCAAGAACATGCTTTATATATGATGGTGTGTAACTGTTTTAGTCATTTAACTTTCTGTTGTAAAAATGCTTCTGCCCCACATCTTCTGGCATGCCAAGAAACACAGTGCCACACAGACATGCACATGGTGTTCTCAATTAACTACATTTTTATTACATCATAGTAACATGACTAAGACCATCAGGTTCATCTCATCCAACCACTTCTAACAGAATCTCCTTAGAGACAGCCAAATCCTCTGTACTTAAATTCCTTCAGAGAAAGGAAGAGTGTTGGGGTAATCTGACCAAATCTGGGATGCATCTCCTGGTGTCAAGGCAGTTCCTCATATCTTGAAGTTAGAAGGTGCTTTCCAGGCACTTTCACCCAAGGACCCTGTATCTAATCTAAGCCTGTCTGGGCTCTTCCACAGCCAAGACTTTTTCATTCTCCATTCTTTCAACCTTTCTGGGGACCCCTCACCATCCATGCCATCCCTTGGCCTCCTGTGAGGAGATTCTCCAAATGCATGTGGGTCTGACCATCACTCCAGCACATTCTAAGACTAAGCTCATGTCACCTCTTCTGGATGCCTTCCCTGACCTTCCCAGATAACAGTGACCACCATGTGCTTTGTGTCCCTAATTATCCTTGCATGTGCTTCTACATAGCTCACTGTGGTACAAATGCATTTACTTCCCCTTACTAAATGGTGAGCTCTTTAAAAGCAGGAACCAGGTCACATTTATCCTTGTATCTCCAACACCTTGCCTGGCACAGCAGATGCCCAGTTAAATCCTGACTAAGTGAATGCATGATGAATCAGTAAATGTATTGTTCCTTCCTTCACTCTGGTTACTGACCTAACTGTTGGAACAACCTGATTTTCCCCTCCCTCCATCTCTACTTGTCCCCCAACAAGCCCAGCCTGTTGTAAGAGAGTGAGGTCCCTATAAGCAAGGTTCTTGGCTCTGTCCTACTGATCATCCTTGGTTTCAAAACATGGATGTGCAGTGAGACCTCTTCTGAGCTGCTGGCTCATATATCCAGCTTCTATTGGACATTCCACTTAGCTGAATCACAGGTATCTCAAAGGTAGCCTACCCAAACTGAATTCTATCAGCTTCCTTCACAAACTTGTTCCTTTTCCAGGCAATGACATCAAATTCAACCTAGTTGCTCCAACCAAAAACATGAGTCATCCTACTCTTTTCTCCCTCCCCTCACCTCAAAGCCACTTGCAGCCAGAGCAAGCATTTAGAAATACAAATCTGGGGCTGGCCCCGTGGCCGAGTGGTTAAGTTCGTGTGCTCGGCTGCGGCAGCCCAGGGTTTCGGCGGTTCGGATCCTGGGCGCGGACATGGCACAGCTCGTTAGGCCACGTTGAGGTGGCATCCCACGTGCCACAACTAGAAGGACCTGCAACTAAGATATACAACTATGTACCAGGGGCATCTGGGGAGATAAAGCAGAAAAAGAAGAAAAAAAAAAAGCTTGGCAACAGTTGTTAGCTCAGGTGCCAATCTTTAAAAAAAAGAAAAGAAATACAAATCTATTCACACCTGTGACATAAGAAATATTGTCCTAGGTATCTGGCACAAGAGCTCCTAAACCTCTTGGAATTTCCTGAGTGATAGAGTGATAAAAGTGTCTTTGGTATGCCGACGAAGTGACTCCCGGTTGAGGGGATTACTAGACAGCTTCAGGATGGGGGCTGGTCATCCAAAAGAACAAGACCAAGTCATGATTAGAGGGTTGAGACCTTCAGCTCCACCACTGCCCCTCACCTCAAACCCCACCCCATCTCTGGGAAGGGCTGAATATTGAACTCAATCACAAAGGGCCAATGATTTAATCAATGCCTATGTAATGGAACCTCCACAAAAACCCCTAACCAATAAGGTTCAGAAAGCTTCCAGATTGGTGAACACACTCAAGTGCTGGGAGGGTGGTGTACCTGAAGAGGGCAGGGAAATTCCTTCTGCATGCCACCACCCCCATGCCTTGCTTTATCTCTTCCATTTGGCTGTTCTTGAACTGTATCCTTTGTAATAAACCAGGAATAGTAAATAAAATGTTTTCGTGAGTTCTGTGAGTCATTCTAGTGAGTTAGTGAACCTGGATAAGGTTAAGAGCAGATTAGAGATGACAGAAAATCCATGAACTTGACAAAAGATCAAGAGAAATTATCCAATCTGAAGGATACAGAGAAAAAAGATGGAAAAAGAAAATTAACAGAGCTTTGGGGACTGTGGGACAATATCAAAAAGTCTGACATAGAGGGGCTGGTAGTTAAAAGTTCCATGTGCTCCACTTCAGCAGTCCAGGTTCACACGTTTGGATCCCTGGTGCGAACCTACTCCACTCATCAGCCATGCTGTGGAAGTATCCCACATACAAACTGGAAGACTGGCACAGATGTTAGCTCAAGACTAATCTTCCTCAAGAGAAAAACAAAAAAAAGGAGGATTGGCAACAAATGTTAGCTCAGGGTGAATCTTCCTCACCGAAAAAAAAAAAAAAAAGATCTGACATAAACATAAGTGAATTTCCACAAGAAGAGAATGGAACAGAAAGAACATCTGAAGAAATAATGGCAGAAAGGTTCCCAAATTTGGTAAGAGATATTAATTTTCACACTGAAGGAGGTAAGCAAACCCCAGGCAGGATAAATATAAAGCAAATCACCCCTAGGCACACCATAGTCAAACCACTAAAAAACAAAAATAAAAAAAAACTCTTGAAGGAAGCCAGAGAACAACAACCCATTACATGCAGGTAAACAGTGACTCAAATGACAGTTGATTTCTCATCAGAAACTATACAGGCCAAAAGACAGTGGCTGAAGCAAAAAACATTCAACTTGAAATTCTACATCCAGTGAATATATTCATCAAGAATCATAGTGAAATAAAGACATTTTTAGATAAAAGAAAGCAGAGAATTTATTACCAGAAGACTTGCAATACAAGAAACATTAAAGAAAGTTCTTCAGGCTGTAGAAGGAAACTTGTATCTTCCGGAAAGAGTGAAGAGTACTAGAACTGGTAAATATGTAGGTAAATGTAAAAGACTATTTTTTCCTCCTAATTTCTTTAAAGTATGAATGACTCTTTAATGTAAAAATTATAAAATTATATTATGGGATTCACAACTCAAACAGATATAATACTTACGGCATCTTTAATACAAAGGAAAGGGGAAGGGAAGAAATGAGCCCATATGGTTGTATGTTTTATGTGAAGTGCTACAGTATTAATTCTAAATAGACTGGGAAAAATTAAAGATACATATTGTAATGACTAGAGCAACCACTAAAAAAATAATGTAGAGAAATACAGCTAAAAAGTCAAGAGCTAAATTAAAATGGAATTTTAAAAACATTTAATTAAGTCAAAAGAAGGCAGAGAAGAAGGAAGAAAGTAATAAAAAACAGAGAACAAACAGAAAACAACATAATAAAATGTTAGTCCTGGGGCCGGCCCGGTGGCGCAGCAGTAAAGTTCACATGTTCCGCTTCTCGGTGGCCTGGGGGTTCGCCAGTTTGGATCCTGGGTACAGACATGCCATGCTGTCTTGGCACTTGCTGTGGTAGGCGTCCCACATATAAAGTAGAGGAAGATGGGCATGGATGTTAGCTCGGGGCCAGGCTTCCTCAGCAAAAAAAGAGGAGGACTGGCAGTAGTTAGCTCAGGACTAAACTTCCTCAAAAAATATAAAATAAATAAAATAACATAAAATAAAATGTTAGTCCTAAATCCAACCATATCAATAATTACATTAAATGTTAATGGACTAAACACTCCAATTAAAAGGCAGAGAGTGTCAGAATGGATTTTAAAACACAAGTCTCAACTTGTCTATATGTCTCTACAGAAGACATATTTTAACTATACAGATACAAATGTTCTGTGCAATGGAAGCAGAAGGAAGCTGAAGTGGCTATATTAACATCAGATAAAGTAGATTCCAAAACAACTAGTATTACCAGAGATAAAGAGGGACATCTCATAATGATAACAGGGTCAATTCATCAGGAAGATGTAACAATTCTAAATATGTACACACCTAATACTAAAATCCTTCCAACAGCCCACGAGGCCGGGTCCAGCTGCAGCCCACCTTGCTAGCTTCACCCCACACCACTCTCTCCCGCCTCTTTGCTTTCTCCTCCACTCAAATCATCCAGACCCTTTTTTTTCTAGCACCTCCCCATACTCAGGGCCTTGGCATCCCTTTAATCCTCCCTTGCCTCCAACTTTTACCTTTTACCTCAACTCCTTTTCTTCCTTAAGGTCTCGGTCTAAATATCACTTTCTCTAAGAAGTTCCCCTTGATTACCCCCAGACAAGCAGACTGAGATATACATGGTGTGTTCCCTCCACCTCCTGCCCTTCTGACTACTTCAGTTACTAACTCATGTCTGTTTCTTCTGCTGGATGACACTCCTGCAAGGTAGGGTTATACATCTTTCCTTGGCTGCTCTAATCCCAAGGCTCAATTAGTATACATGTAATAAAGTAAAAATGAATAAAGTCTGGATTGACTGAGGTTCTGAAACTCATCATTTCGGTTTTAGAACTCACATAATCTGTAGCAACTGGCCTTTTGAATGGGCTGAACTGAGTAGGGTATACAATCAGGAAACAGTTTTTCCCCTCTACTGCCCTCACTTCCACTACACTCTTGTCAGTTGGCTCTCCCTTCGCCTCTCCTGAGATGCGTCTCAGGTAGATTCCATAGTCTTTCAGTCACTCTGAGACATTCGAGCCCAGTCTCATTTCCGGTAATAAACTGTCCAGTCCTGTTAAAATCAAAACCTCTTCCTTGCTTCTCTACTTCTCCTCTGATCTCAAGGCTGCTTCTGGCAGCTCTAGAGCTGAAGCAGGGAGAGAGCCAATGAGATGACACAGGGCAAAGTACAAAGGCTTAACTGAAGTTTTGGCTCACTTTTTGGCTTTGTTCTAATGCCTGTTCTTTTGTGGGAGGGTCTTTTGTCTTAGTGGATCCTTCAGGTACCTCCACGCCACTGCACAGCACCCTAATGCAGGCCAGTGTTTTCGCCTGCTGACTTCTTGCTACATCTCCAGCCTCTCTGTTGGGATTCTTCCTTCCTTCTTTCCTAAGTGAGGTCCCTTTACATGGCTCAGCTATCCTCTACTCAGTCTACTTACCCACCAACTAGTGGAAGTGTGGCAGCTGCAACTGCTGGTCTCTCACGCTCACCCAGCCTTCAAGGACTGCTCCAGATAGGAGGCCGATAGCAGTCTCCCTCACCCCTAAATTCCAGGTAACATGCCAGTTTCTCTTCATGCCACGTTGGTGGCAGTTGGGGTGGGCTGACATGTTTCTACTCTTCAGCAGGCTAGGAGACAGGCTCCCACCTCTCTTGCTAGCAAGCACAATTCTCTCCATGAGGTTCACCTGAAGGGCTTCTTACTTGGCTTGAGGCTAAGAAGGAGGGAAAAGCCACAGCATTCTATTCCTGTGAATGCCGTTTAAAGAATCTTTTCCACTGACACCCTCACCACTATCCCATTGCCTTCTCTTAGACAGGCCTGAGGTGGGTAATGGAGTTGAAGGTCCACAAACCATTTTGGCCCACGGACCATTTTGGCTATCTCCTAGGAAGCCCTGCTTTAGACTCCGGGGGAACCTATCATTCTGTTCTTTACTCTGAGGCTTTAGATGAAATTCCCAGACACAGATGAAGTCATGCTTCATATCCAGTTACGCCTCTCAACCCCATCCCCTGCTCTAGCTTAACGTCAAGAATTTGAAGATGCAGAACATTCAGGAGATGTCTAGAAGATAATAAATGTCCTAAAACTCTGCTTCTCACACTGGAGGGTTTGAATAGATAAACACTAGAAGTCACAGCATGCCTAATTTGAACACCAATTTTTATGTAAAAACACATATGGGTGTGTTATGGGGTAAAACGCAAAATTTTGAGGCGGGGGGAGGACCTTTCAAATAAATTATTGAGCTCACTGTCAGCTACTTCATCGATAGACTGTAGGGGTGGTACATGGAAAAATTTAAGAACTTTTGAGGGAAATACTTTGTGGGATAGTTGGATCCTACAAAAACTGGGGTTACCCTTCTCGAAGTCCTCAGGAATGAGACTGAGGTAAATGGAGAAACATTGGAGAGAAATTAGTCACCCCAACTTTTCCACAAACCAGCTGAGAGAAGCTTAATAAGCTTCCCTTTCAATACTAAGAAGGGAGAGGGGGAATCTGGCAGGACTCTGGTTACTCTGAAAAAAGCAGCTGTGGATCTCAAGATCAGCAGAGGTTTCGTTTGAGAATGGTCTTTTTGTATTTGTTTGTTCTTTTGAAGATTATACCTGAGCTATGGTCGCTATTTCTGTCTGCCCTTTAGGCTGAGGTGGCTGTAGCCTCTAACAAAACAATCTTGAAAATAAAAGCACCAAGTGCCTGGAAGGAGCAAGGAAGGGGAGAGCTGTGAAAGATGGCTCCTCACTCCACCACAGGCCTCAGAAGACCCAGTGGATGGAGTAGATTTGAAGGAGAAGAGGGAATTGGGCAGAATCAAAGGTGGATGGCTGGGGCCTGACGAGAAACCCCAGGAGCCTAATAGTTGGAAGACGTTATGGTTCCCTAACAAAAAGCAAAACAAAACAGCCTCCAATGGTGATTTAAGAACTCTTTTGAACAATATAAGTGCACTGGTAGAGAACATCTCATCTCTAGATTTAACTTCTGATTTCCACAAGAACTCATAGCTTTATGATGTATTTGGTTTCCGTTCTGATGCTATTCAGAAATGTGGACCAAGCTGCATCTGCCATTTCAACATGATACTTACCTTTCTTAAGAATCTTCTTCACTTTCACATAGTTCCCTTGTTTGACATACTCATGAAGCTGAGCTTCCAAGGAATCATTTCTTAAGGAACCAAGCTGAACTGGACAGGGGACTGGAAGAGGAACAGCACGAGACATCCTGTTTCAAAAGGAAGCAACATGCTTATTCTAACTGAATCAGAAATGCAAGGAAGCAACTTAAATTCTTTCACATTTCTTTTACTTCTTGTCTACTTTCATTTATAACAAACAGGACTAGAGAACAATTACATACTGAAATTCTACAAGATTAATGTTTATTCTCAATGTTACTGTTAAAATCAAACTGAATATATTTATCACTAATTCCCAGGACTGGAAAAGTGATGACTACTAGCAAATAAAATTAGAAATATATATGTTTGTTGTGCCATTAAGCTAATTAGGAGAGTATTAACTTTGAAAGGTTGGTACACAAATGCAGTCATTATGTAAGAATGTAGATAGTATAATGTAGTGGGTTGGGTTCACAGTTCAGGCTCTGAAGTTCTGGTCCTGGCTGTGTCACCTCCCTAACTGTGTGACCTTGGAGAAATTATTTAACCTTGACAGGCCTCAATTTCTTCCTCTGTAAATGAGGAGAATAATAACCAGAGGGTTGCTCAGAGGTTTAAACGAGCTATTATGTGTAAAGTGCTTAGAACTGTGTCTGGCACCAAAGGAGTTCTTTGTAGTTGTTAGCTGCTACTGTGCATGATAAGGACCATGCAGAGAAATTCTAACTTTCCACATGTAGCATCCACACCTGACCATCATACAATCAAGTGTTTGTGGTCTATCTACCATGTGTCTCAAATGTGACAGGTGCCGTTTAAGACACCTAAAATTGCATCACTGCCATCACAATGCTCAGTCTAGGAGGGCAGACAAGTGGCACCATGTTGGTGTTCCACAGACAATGGAGAAGAGAAGGAAGCCGCATTCATATGAATCAACAAGCACAGACATCAAGGGCATAACTAAGTGCTACATGGAAAGACACAGAGGGTGTAACATGAGGTAAAGTAAAAGAAAAAGCCATGATGGCTGACACATATGGTGGGTCTTCACCAGCCAGGAGGCTTTTAAGTTACCGAGAAGTAACATTTTCTTAATTTATCCACTGACAAAATGTATAAAATGCGAACTGGAGTGTTTTAAGTTTCCTTTGGTATTTGTTAATATCCACATCAGTGACTACAAACAATATCCTAGTAATCCAAAAATATCACAATGTTCTTAAGCAAACAAAAGTGACTGAGAAAATATTGTTCATTTTAAATACACACTGAAGCTTTTATAGGAAGCTGTCATTCCTCCCCCGCTCCCTCATTCTGCCTCCCGTCTATTTCTAGGTACAAAACAGAGTGGCATATTTCCACTATGATTTACATGGCTGATTGGGGCTGGATTGTATTCACTCCTCCTAAATGTTGAAGCCCTAACCCCTAGTACCTCAGAATGTGACTGTATTTGGAGATAAGGCCTTTAAAGAGGTGATTCAGTTAAAATGAGGCTGATGGAATGGGGCCATAATCCAGTATGACTGGTGTCCATATAAGAAGAGGAAGAGATATCAGGGACAAGAGGGCAGCCGTCTGCAAGCCAAGGAGAAAGGCCTCAGAAGAACCTAACCCTGCTGGCACCTTGATCTTGGACTTCCAGCCTCCAGAACTCTGAGAAAATAAATTTCTGTAGTTTAAGCCACTCATTCTGGAGTATTTTGTTATGGCAGCCCTAGCAAACTAAAACACTAATAATAGCTAGTTATATCATATGAATAGGCATATGGTTTTGTTTAACTTAGTTTAATAAAGGCATGGGACAAGTTTCAATAATTACAAAAAAGAAAGTGGAAAATATTCCTCTTAAAAGGAGAGTCTATAGTTAGTCTCTCCGCTTCATTCATCCACTCGTTGGACTGCGCCTGCACTGAGGGCCTGCTAGTGTGTTATCCTTCCCCCACCTCTGACACTGGGCTGCTGGTGAAAGTCCCCAATATCTTCTTACACCTGGACAAATCCAATGTGCATTTTCAGGCTCTGTCATACTGAAATGTTCACCTGTATGTCACACTGCTGCTCTTTATATTTATGTTATTGTGGTAAAATACATATAATATGAAATTTACCGTTTGTTTGTTTGTTTGTTTTTGAGGCAGATTAGCCCTGAGCTAACATCTGCTGCCAATCCTCCTCTTTTTGCTGAGGAAGACCAGTCCTGAGCTAACATCCGCGCCCATCTTCCTCTACTTTATATGAGGGACGCCTACCACAGCATGGCTGGTCAAGTGGTGCCATGTCCACACCTGGGATCCAAACCAGTGAAATCCGGGCCGCCAAAGTGGAACGTGCGCACTTAACCGCTGCGCCACTGGGCTGGTCCCAGATGTACCCTTTTAAACATTTTTAAGTGTTCAGTTCAATGACACTGGGTATATTCACATTGTGCAACCATCACTTACCATCCATTTCTAGAACTTTTTTCTCATCTTCCCAAACTGAAACTCTATACCCATTAAACACTAATTCCCCATTTTCTCCTCCTCCCAGCCCCTGGCAACCACCATTCTACTTTCTGTCTCTATGAATTAGACTACTATAAGTACTTCCTGTAAGAGGAAACATACAGTATTTGTCCTTTTGTGACTGGCTATTTCACTATGTCCTCAAGGTTCATCCATGTTGTAGCATATGTCAGAATTTCCTTCCTTTTTAAGTCTGAATAATATTCCATTGTACTGAATATATATATTCAATACACACACACACAGATTCCATTTTGTTTATCCCTTCATCCATTGTTGGACACTTGGGTTGATTCCACCTCTGGCTATAATGCTGCTATGATCAACATGGGTGTACAAATATCTCTTCAAACCTGTTTTCAATTCCTTGGGGTATATATCCAGAAGTAGGATTGCTCGATGGTACGGTAATTCTATGTCTGATTTTTTGAGGAACTGCCATACTGTTTTCTATAGTGGCTGCACCATTTTTATATTCCCATGAGCACTGCACAAGGGTTCCAAATTTTTTAGATCCTCATCAACACTTATTTCCTGTTTCTTGATAACAGCCATCTTGATGGTTTTCAATCTCTTTAAAAGTATTTTTCGGGGCCAGCCCCATGGCCGAGTGGTTAAGTTCACGTGCTCTGCTTTGGCGGCCCAGGGTTTCACCAGTTTGGATCCTGGGCGCAGACCTAGCACCACTCATCAAGCCATGCTGAGGCAGCGTCCGACATGGCACAACCAGAAGGACCTACAACTAGAATCTACAACTATGTACTGGGGGACTTTGAGGAAGAAGATGAAAAGAAAAAAAAAAGTATTTTTATTTAATTGCATTTCGTGACATAAAATGTTCAAATAATACAGATAAATAAAACCCCCCAGACTGACTTGAGTTTCATGGGACGTTTTTTTCCCTAAAGTTCCAGAGCACATGCATCCCTGAGGACTTAAGTATGAATTGTGTTCATTATTTACATCCTAATATCCAGTCCCTGAGTATTTCTAAGTCTTACTTCCTTTATTCTTTTCCAGTCACCCTCAGAGCTTATTTAGACCTTATTCTGTTTTAAGAAACTAGCTTCTGGGGAGTACTGGGTCTTAAAATGTTAGCCAAGGTTCTCAACATTGGGGAAGCACTTTTCTAACAAGCTAGCTCCTGCAGCTACTTGATCCTGGTAGTTCCCCCTAGAGTTTTGACTCCAAGTACATTTCACTATTTTAAGATTCAGCAATTCTCCCTCTGTATAACCTCAGCCTCCCACAGCTAGAATAAAAATTAAACCAGCAAATTCATCTGCATGGATAAAATACAGAACTCTTTGAAAAAGAAAGATTAGGGGTTTAACTTCCTGCTCCTTATCACATAATTCTCAGTATTAGAAGATTGGACATCCTCACAAACAGAATAAAACAAGCCACCATGTAAAGTACCCTGCCCTCACTGCAAGAGGTCTCTGTGAACAATAGCTGAAACATTCCCGGAAAATGCAAAAGCACACACCCGGGCATCTGTTTATGAGCATATGACAGACACGTCAAGAAGCCACTTTTTTTTTTTAAAGACTTTATTTTTTTCCTTTTTCTCCCAAAGACCCCCAGTACATAGTTATGTATTTTTAGTTGTGGATCCTTCCAGTTGTGGCATGTGGGATGTTGCCTAAGCATGGCTGGACAAGCGCTGCCATCTCCATACCCAGAATTAGAACAGGGCAAACCCGAAGCAGAGCACACAAACTTAACCACTCAGCCATACGGCCAGCCCCAAGGTGTTAATTAATAGGCCAACCCCAAGGTCTTACCTCATAATGACCATGTTAGAAAGCCACTAAACCCCAAATAAAAGTTAGAGAAAGAAGAACATAAACAAGTAGTCTTCTTTTAAGACCAAGTTTGTCAGGGGAAAGCGCGAACGCAGTCCCCCACTACCACAAATTATGCAGTCGAGTTTCCCACATTTGGGGAAATCGCAGGGGTCAGCACATCCGGAGTGCAATGGGTGAGCCTCGCCCTGGGAAAACCACCTTCGTGATCATGGTATCTCCCCTGCCAGGTAAGTATGAGTTGCTCCCCTCGCCTGGCACCTCACCATCGTCTTCAACACACTATAAAGTCATGGTCAATTATATTCCGAGTTCTTTAGGCCTTAAGTTCGAAATTGAAGGGTTATTTATATGACAGAGATCAGGGTACATCCTTTTGGATATTCAGTGGAAAGTGTTCCCCATGAAGAACTCACTCCAACCGGCAGTCACCGTGTCTTTCATCTACATATCCCCGCCTCTTGTCATCACTGTCGTCACTCGACGTCATTCTGCTTCTCGGAGAAGCGGTGAATTCGCTCTAGCTAGCCCTCAGGACGATCTAAAAGACAATCATCCATAGGGGTATCTGGAAAGGCTTTAAACTTCCTTGCCTTTCCGGGCAGACGCAAAGGTTCTGGCGTGGACTTGTCAGGATGAGTCTGCATTCTGCGCGGCAGGGCAGGGCAGTGTAGGAGGCAGTGGAGAGCGGCCCGCAGAGGGGAAGGCAACACAGTGGTTACCCAGGTCTGAATCGCTGCTCCACTCTGGGACTAGGTCATACTCTCAGTCTGTCTCCATTTCCCCAAATCGTAAAGTTGGCAGTAATACTGCCTGCCTACCTACAAGGTTTCTGTGAGGGCTGAGTAAGAGAAAGGGGGCAAAATGTAGCCTTGATCCCCTCCACCCCTACCCAGGCCATTCCTCTCCTGGACAGGTGCCCCATGTAGCAGGGGACCCAAAGCCGGCTTCGCCAAGATTCAAATCTCTGCAGTTCTCCCCGCAAGGGAAGCAGCATCTGGCCTGGATTTGGTAACAAACCGAGTGCTCCTTCCTTCTTTTCAGACAACAAAAATAGATGACACCTTGTGTTTTCCTTTCTGCCCTTGATGGCTAGGTGCTCTGGGCAAAACAATTGCCTTTGCAGCAACTGTAATATCAAAGGCTTTGGTGATGTAGAGGCAAAACTTTACCTCCACCCTGTTAGGGTCTCTGGCTGGGCCTGAGAATTACATTGGCATAGACAGTTTAACAAGATAAAGGCATACAAATTTATTTAACGTAAGTTTACCTGACACAGGAGCCCTCATAAGAAAATGAACCAAACGAGTGGCAAACCCTAAATGCTTTTATACTAAGTTGAACAAAGAGAGGCAACTGTGGAAAAGTAATATATATGAGGAGGCTAAAGGTAGGTAAGAATTATTTTAACAAGGTCTGTCTGGACAGAATTCTCTCAGCTTTGACTGCCCCTCTCTGGGAATGTTTCTCTTCCCCTGGTATAAGGAAGACATCTTTCACATGAGAATTTGATCTCCCGCTTTCAGGAGGAAAAGAGGAGGTCAGAATGCTCTTCTAATACCTGCTGTTTTTCAAGTGCTTTTACCTCAAAATAATCCTGATGCCAAAGTGGCATATTTTGGAGTGGCATATTCTGGAAACCTTCAGTGGTATTCCCCTCTTAGTTAGCTTTTGTTTTTCTTTTTTTGAGGATCCAAACCAGTGAATCCCGGGCCGCTGAAGCAGAACATGCGCACTTAACCACTGCACCACTAGGCCGGCCCCATGGCATAATTTTTTAAAAAGCTTTGCTTTGTTTTATTTTTTTGGAGGATATTTTTAATTATTACCGTAGTGATAAATTTCCCTTGCAGATAATTAGGAAAAGACAGAAAAGTGTTTTTTAAAAATTAAAATAAACCATAATCCCACTACAAAATCACCAGTTAACAGTTTGCTGTTATATATAGTAAGTCCAATTCTTTGTGTATATATATTTCTAACGTATGTGTTCATATATATTTATGCTTTATAACATTTTTCATTCATTTTGCTATATACCGTCATAGATAATTTATATGATTAAAATTCTATTGCTTCCAGTTTGTTGCCACTATATATATAAATGCAATGAACAGCGTTGTAGATATATCCTTGTGAATAATGACGATTTCTTAGGGTAATTTCTAGTAGTTTTCCCTGTTATTTTAATATTTTAGTCATCTTAAGAAGTGCCTTAAGTGGGGGAGGAGAGGTGATATATGACAAATATTTTTAAATTCTTTAGAAATTACTTTTCCCCCATTTCTTTCATCTTTCAAAGCCCAGATGTCTAATTTCAGAGTTCATAATTTATTATAAGAAGAACTCCAGGGGCCAGCCTTGTGGCTGAGAGATTAAGTTAGTTCGCTCTGCTTCAGCAGCCCAGGGTTTTACCAGTTTGGATCCTGGGCACAGACCTAGCACCACTCACTAAACTATGCTGAGGCAGCATCCCATATAGCAGAGCCATAAGGACCTAGAACTGGAATATACAACTAAGGACTGCGGGGCTAGGGGGAGAAGAAGAAGAAAAAAAGATTGGCAACAGATGTTAGCTCAGGTGCCAATCTTTAAACAAACAAACAAAAATTCAAGTTTGTTAAGTAAGAATGAGAAGGAAGCCTAAATTGCATAATGTTGCATGCAAAAGAAGCAGCATATTAAATTGAATATATAGTATGATCAAAATTATTTCCAAAAAGGCAAAGTTTAAGAGACTTAAAGGAAACATACCAAGATGCAAACGAACTTAATTCCATTAGTGTTAATAGAGAACTATGGACTAATGCATTTTCCCCTAAATATTCTACATGATTATATTACTTCTAAATGAAAAAAATTTAACCCTAATTATATACATCTAGTGCCAAAACATGTTCATACCTTTTGACCTAGAAATTTGTTTTAATTTACCTATAGGAAGTAATTCTAGAGAAAGACAATGCCCAATGCACAAGGGTGTTCATCATAGATTTATTTGCAATTACAAAAGACCAGAATCACCCCTAAACCCTAGATAGCAAAGGAACAGGGAAATGGAGTATTAAGCAAACAGAATAGTAACAAAATAATTAACAACATGAAAAACATTTTTACTATATAAGGTTAAGAGGAAAAAAGGATATAAAATGGTATGTATACTACGCCTGCAATTTTGTAAAAATGTGTATCCTTAAGAAAAATTACTGGAAAGAAATGAACTAAAGTGATATGTTACCTGGTGAGATACAGGTTACAGACTTTCAATAACATTCTTACACTGTTTTTTCTTCATATTAAGGAGAACAAATCCTGGTTGAACCACCACAAGAAGTATTTAGCATAGTATTTAAATAGTTTTGAACACAAGCTTTAGCATCAGATAGACTTAGGTTCAAATTGTGATTTTAACATATTTTAGCTGTCTGTGCTTGAATTTACCCTCTAGGAACAATGTTAATTAGAAATAATTACACTGGGGCCGGCCCCGTGGCCGAGTGGTTAGGTTTGCGCGCTCCGCTGCCGGCGGCCCAGGGTTTCGCTGGTTCGGAACCCGGGTGCGGGCATGGCACCTCTCGTCAGGCCACGCTGAGGCGGTGTCGCACATGCCACAACTAGAGGACCCACAACTAAAATATACAACTATGTACTGGGGGGCTTTGGGGAGAAAAAGCAGGGAAAAAAAAAGAAATAATTATAGTGAATATATATATTCATACACACACACAGAATAAAACAATCAACTACAATGAGTAAGTAACTCAAAGGCCTAAAATAAGCTGAGATGGGGTAGTACAGCCCCTCCCTCAGTACAGTAAATATTTGGCGAGTTCCCGAATACCTGAGGAAGAGTGGCACTGGCACACCTACTGATATCGACCCTGATATCAGTTTCCCCACATTAAACCCAGCATATATGGGGTTAAAACCAAAACACTCATTCCCTGCTTACTCTCTGGCTTCCTAGCTCCAGAATCCACTATCCTCCATGGAGACAAACACCGTCAAGAACAAGCACCTGGATCATCTCTTCCCCACAAAGAGATACAGGCTGGTGGGAAAGCTCCGACCAGCAAGGCCATATACTCCCCCACCCCTACCTAAAACCCCAAATAAAAACCCTTCCTTTCAGCTTTTCGGGGAGTTTGGGATTTCAGTGTTAGCTTGCTCCTTGCTCAGCGCTGTGCAAAAATAAAATTCTTACTTTCTTCCACCACACCCGGTGTCAGAGACTGGCTTGCTGCGCAACGGGTGAGCGAACTCACTTCAGGTTCGGTATCACTACCAAGCTCTCTCAGATCATGGCTGTCCCTGCCAACTCAGATGTTCTGTCTCTACAGACATGCTCCTCAGTCCATGAGTCTCATCCCCACCTCTGAATTTCCACCCATTCATTGGCCTCATGGGGGTTATGTAGGGATTGACGCTCAGAAATATAATGAATGTGGCAGGTATACTCAGTAATTTTTAAAAGCCAACTTTTATATAAGTTCACAAAGAAGTGTGACTGTCAAGAAGTCTATGGCACCAACACAACTGAATCTAAACATCCACTACCAGGAAACTTTCTACAGACAACCTGGTTTGCAGAGAAATGAACTCATTCACTTCAGACACATTTGCCCTGGCCCTGCATTTCCCATCCACTGGGGCATATAAATTGCAATATAAACTACAGTCACTCTATTTGTACATTTGCTAAATATCCTCATCCACAAAGTGTGACCCAGCCCACCTCAATTATACAACGTCATTTCATTATTGAACTACCTTCTTAATTTCATCCCAGAAGATTTGATTTCACAGGAGGAAGGTAACACTTGGCTGTTTCCGTGGTATCCATGAATGCCAGGCTGGCCACAGCTCAGAGACCTCTAGGACTATCTGCGTCCCCCCGAGATTAGATTTCACAGGTACTCAAAGGCTGCTATGCTGAGGGAACTCTATTTCTGATAATCACATTGTCTACTCCAGTATTTTCAGCATTCACAAAGTATCCCTGAGTTTCTATGAGTGCTGCTAATGATAAAAAAAAAAAACCACCTGTTCGCAAGTCATAACTTATATGTATGTATACTTTTCACTTACTCACAGCGACTTAAACTTTTAAGGTGCCAGCTACTAGCCTAGGCACTGGAGATACTAAGAGTCATAACGCAGAGAGAGATTCTGCCTGCAATAAGAGCACAATCTGTAGAGAAACAGACTTGCCAGAACTATAGGAAGAGTGGTGAACGAATAAAAGGGGTAAGGACTAGGTTCAGTGAAGACCAGATTATGACTTTGAACGGTCCTACACGTTTTTGCCTTCATGGGCCTCTTCCTCCATGAAAAAATATATCAAAATTATATGACTGCACTGATAAAAAGATTACTATATTATATATGACATTTTCTTCCACCTAAAATATCACCTTTTTTCTTTCGATTTGAAAAGTGCCTTAGGCACCATGCCTACAGTTCCTACTGTTTAACTCCATCCTGGGTTCAGTGGCAGTTTGGGTGGATCTCAGGCAGTTTCAGGAGAGAAGTTGAATGTTCAAGTATGCATTTTCCAGGTTGAGGGAAGGCAGGGCATTCCAGAAAGAGCAAGCATGTGAGTTTACATAAGTAATACAGCAAGGTCTTCTGGAAACTTTTTCAAAACAAGGGAGAAGCGACGTCAACAGAAGAGAATGTGAGCAACATAACTATTTCAAAATTTTGAGTAGCCACATATAAAATGACAAAGAGTTGAAATTAACTTTAATAACATGTTTTACCATATCCCAACATATCCAAAATGTTACCACTGCAAAATGGAGCCAGTCCAAAAAAAAAAAGAGAGAGAGAGGTAACATTCCCTCTTTTCATACTAAACTTTCAAAATCCTTTAACAAGCCTGCCCTTGCAGTAGCTTGCGTCGCAGTACTTAAAACCTTCACTTCTCCAGCCCAGTGTGATTGATATATCTCCAGTAGCCAATAATTAACTACATACAGGCCCCACAAAGCTGGAAAAACAGTATGACACCAACTAGCGTTACGACACCAAAAACAAAGAAAGAACAAAAGAAAAAGAAGAAAGCCCACTAGAGTACAGACCTACTTTTAAAACACAAAGTAAGCCAGGGGAGAGCGCGAACGCAGTCCCCCACTACCACAAATTATGCAGTCGAGTTTCCCACATTTGGGGAAATCGCAGGGGTCAGCACATCCGGAGTGCAATGGATAAGCCTCGCCCTGGGAAAACCACCTTCGTGATCATGGTATCTCCCCTGCCAGGTAAGTATGAGTTGCACTCAGACCCTGGCACTACCCGTTACTGTGCACACCACTGTAAGGTTCAGGTTACTCCAAAATGACTCCAATTGGCCTTTATCTACATATAGCACCCCAAGACACAGATTTTCATACTATATCTTAGTATCGGTAATAGTAGATAATCATGCATATCCTTCCAGGGAACGCGGTTCCAAAACGCCCGGAGTCTTTCATCTACATACTCCACCTCTCGGCATTACGTCACTCGCAGCTGGTGGATCTGAGCGGGCAGCAGCGCTCCCCGAGGCCAAAGGCTGCGAAGCCTCGGGGCTGCTTTGGAAGATCGGTTCCTCCTCCCACTTGCCCCGACCTAAGTGACGCCTACAGGCTATTTTCCTGATAAAAATCCATCCCTCTCCCAATTTTTGGCGTGGCCGAAGGTCTTCGGATCTCATTGTGTGAAGTCCTCGTGAGCAAACTGACGCGAATGAGCCTTTAGTTGACAGCCAGCCTCACGCCTTCCCTGGACACCATGCTCCACACCAGCCTGGTACCATTTCCTCCTATTCCGAAAGGGGCTGGAGCAGGGAGTCGAATTGAGAATGTCGTGGCTACCTGCTAGCGGGGTGTGTTGCAAAGAGCGAGGGTTTTCTAATCCAAGATCTGGACTGCAATTCAGTGTTCACATTGCATGACTATGGATAAGCTTCTAAGCCTCTGCATCTGTTCCTCTGTTTGTACAGAATGGGGAGGAAGTCTCATCAGATGTCCCACCCACCTCAGGCCCCACTCCTGCCCCTGCCGGTGGTCTGTTAGCACCTAGCCCTGGGCTTCTGAGGATGGACAGATGTCCTCAGGGAATTCACAGGGTCCATTCTTACCTTTCCCCTCTGGATCTTTTCTTTCTCCTTATCTCTGAGAGTTTCACTTTTTTGCTAGATAAGTAATATATCTGAAAAGCCTGTTTTGTTGCTGTTCTGTTTCCCCAACATTTTACGTGTTTTGAACCAAGATAAGCTACTCTTGGCCTCCAGTCTACCTACTGCCAAAAAGGGGAGTCTGACCTTTCCATTTACTTGATCCTTCAGACTCTAGATGCCATTTTACTCCCTAGCCCCTCAGCCACCTCATCTTGCTCCCTTTACACTGCAGCAGAGCACATTTCCTCTATCTGATCCTAGATCCAACAATCATCCCCCCTACTCCCATTTTCCCCAGCACTGCTGGAGGAAGTTGTGACCCTCCTACTCCAAAGTCAAGAAAACTGTAACGACATCTTCATTGCTACTTGGTGCTCCTTTTACACATATCTTTTAAATCCCTCTACCCTGCTGTTTCAAATCTCCAGCTAAAGTAGTGGTTCTCAATGACCACGCTACCACTACCAGGGGTAGTTTTTTGTTGTTTGGTTTTTTGCTTGAGGAAGCTTCTCCTGAGCTAACATCTGTGCCAGTCTTCCTCTATGTTGTATGTGGGATGCTGCCTCAGCGTGCCTTTATGAGCGGTGCAGGTCCTCACCCGGGATCCGAACCGGCAAATCCCGGCTGCTAAAGCGGAGTGCTCGAACTTAACTACTATGCCACCGGGCCAGCCCGCCAAGGGGTAGTTTTGAACACTTGTGGGGACTTTTTCCTTGTGTAGTCATGCCAAGCACTTACATATTAAAATATTTTATTATAACATTTTATTTTTATTTCTCCCTTATATTACAGTTAGGACATTATATCATTTGTGGAAGAAGTATACGCAGCTTATATTTTCTATGAACATCTTCAGGATAGTAAAGGGAACTTCTATTTGTTATAAGACGACCTTGACAGAACTGAGAACCACAACCCTAATCCAATCACACCCATATATCCTTTTTACAGGAGTGAGAATAATTTAGCTGCTTCTTTATTTGAAAAGTACAATGAATTCCCCTTCCCATTAGCGTTTCTCAAAGTGCAAGCTATCACCAGCTGCATCAACATCATCTACTGAATCAGGATGTGTGCGGATGAGACCCGGGTGTGTGCACTTTTAAAACACACTCTCCAGGGAATTCTTACAACTCTGAAGTTTGAGAACCACTGGGCCCAGCCTCTCTGTTGTATCAAAGGAAGAGAGATTGGCTTTCTTATTAAACTTCTGATTCCAAGTAAGCCCCCAATTCCGGCCTCTCTGGCCTCAATCCCTTCCTCTGCCCTGGATTCAGCTCCTCTCCTTTCAAACATACACAGGCGCCCTTTACCCAGAAAAGAAACCTTTCTCAATTGCTTAGTACCCCTACATTATTGTTCTCTCGCTTTCCTTTCATTCACTTGGATCTTAGGGGTTAATTCCTTGGTTTAACATCACATTTGTGGAATAGCTCCTAGATGTCAAACACTGGTCTATGGCTTTACAGATTGACAAGAAGTTTTCACATATTGAGGTATATGGGGTACTTATTTGGTTTAAAGCTGATTTGGCTAGAACTAAAGAAGCCTGATTTACGGCTTATCAAACATATATGGTACATCTACTTTAACCATTAAAGTAAAGAATGTATTAAGCATTATCTTAAAGTAAAAGAATGCACTCTTTGAAGATATGGATGCATACTTCCTTTTCTAAGATGCCAGTATTGGGTAATTGGGTAATCAGTACTCCCGAAGGTAAGTTTCTTTTCCTGGATATCAGGTCATGTTGACCTGTTAATCTGCAACTGAATATCTCTTTGAAACTTTGATGAATATGTATCCTGGGCATGTCTAATGTATGTTCTTTATTCTAAAAAAGTATAAACCTGCACTGATTAACCATGCTTCTCTGGAAGGCTGTCTTTTTTTTTTTTTTTTTCTGAGGAAGATTAGCCCTGAGCCAACTGCTGCCAATCCTCCTCTTTTTGCTGAGGAAGACTGGCCCTGAGCTAACATCCGTGCCCATCTTCCTCTCCTTTATATGTGGGATGCCTACCATAGCATGGCTTGTCAAGCGGTGCCATGTCTGCACCCGGGATCCGAACCGGGGAACCCCAGGCCTCCAAAGCAGAACGTGCACACTTAACCACTGGGCCCCCGGGCCGGCCCCAAGAAAGGCTGTCTTCTTTTATGGAGACTGCCTTCCTGGATTGTAGTCCTCAGCCTGGTTCAAGTAAAATTCACCTTTTCTCTCTTATCTATAAAATGGTTATTTGCATTAACAAGATATTATCTCATTTAATTTTCACCAACGCCTTTTTAGGTCGGTACTATTACTATTATTCCCCATTTTAGAGATGAAGAAAATGAGGCACAAGACAGTTACCTAATTTCCTAAAACCACCCAGTTAGACAGCAGTAGAGCTGGTGAGTCCACACTCTTAACCTCTGCACTCAGTGGCTTACAGACTGATGTATAATCAAGCTGCATTACAGTCAGGGTCTATTAACCTGTGGAGAAAACACTGGGTTAGAAGAACTAAGAGAATTTTTCTGAGAGCAAAGCTGGGAAATCCTCCAGAGCATTTAAAGTCTCTCTGGCATCAGGGAACCTAAGAGAACAAAGGATTAGGACCCTCTCAATGTGATGCGGTCAATGCAACAAATGAAGGTATTCTCAATCCCAGGGACTACGGGGAGCTCCTAAGATGTACTGATTGTTTACTTTGTAAAATGGGTTATAAAAACAGTGTTGGGGCTCACAGCAGGCCGCTCCAAGATCTGCCACAGTGGCATATTGATTACTTTGAAGTTACTTGAGAAAACAGCTGGTGCAAAAAGGGCACTCTGACCCTCCTCTCTCTGTTCCCCCTGAAAGCACAGAATAAATCTCCTGTGCGAATTGTACCCTCTCTGCACGAAGAGATAGAGAGATATCCTTATCACCAGAGCTAGGGACTTCAGGGCCAAGAAGCCCATATAAACAAACTGATACCGACCCTGATAGCAGTTTCCCCACATTAAACCCAGCATATATGGGGTTAAAACCAAAACACTCATCCCCTGCTTATTCCCTGGCTTCCTGGCTCGGGAATCCACTATCCTCCATGGAGACAGAGACCGCCAAGGACAAGTACCTGGATTCATTATCTCCTCCCCTCAAAGAGATACAGGCTGGTGGGAAAGCTGCTGACCAGCAAGGTTACTGGCTCCCTCCTCTCATCAAGTAGTCTCAAGGCCAAAGACAGGCTGGTAGGAAAACTCCGACCAGCAAGGCCATATGCTCCCCCTCCCCTCCCTAAAACCCCAAATAAAAACCCTTCCTTTTAGCTTTTCAGGGAGTTTGGGATTTCAGCGTTAGCTGCCCTCTCTCCTTGCTCAGCACTGTGCAATAATAAAATTCCTACTTTCTTCCACCACACCCGGTGTCAGAGACTGGCTTGCTGCGCAACGGGTGAGTGAACTCACTTGAGGTTTGATATCAAAACCCTCTTACTTCTTTACTAATTTACTGCCTCAAGCCCAAATTCTGCTTAGATTCCTCACTAATTAAGCACCCAAGTCTAAGTTTCTTTGTCCTGTCAATTCCTCATATATTTATTGTTTCCTTGTCTAAAACATACAAAAGCTGCTTGCTTTGGTCATTTCTTCAGGCCCCATTTCTCTGAGACCTAAGTACAAATTAAACTGTTTTTTTCCCCTCCTGTAAATCTGTCTTATGTAGGTTTTTAATTCAACCAGCCAAAAGAACCTGGGAGGCAGGGGGAATTTCCTGCAGCCTGACAATAGCAACTGGTGGTTCCTGAGTAAGTCTGTTTCATCTTCAGCCTCAAACCGATCACCTTGGTCTTCATCACCATTCATTAGAAATTACTAATGTGGGGGCCGGCCCCGTGGCCAAGCGGTAAAGTTCTCACACTCTGTTTCGGGGCCCAGGGTTTCTCTGGTTCAGATCCTGGGCATGGACATGGCACCGCTCACCAAGCCATGCTGAGGCGGCGTACCACATGCCACAAACTAAAAGGACCCACAACTAAAATATGCAACTATGTACTTGGGGTATTTGGGACAAAAAGGAAAAAATAAAATCTTGAAAAACAAATTACTAATGTGGCCAACATGTATTATGCTTCTTTTCTTGCCATTTTCCCCAACTCTACCAAATGCAAAAAATGACTGAATTTTTTCAAAGGTCACTAATGACTACTGATTACGAAAGGGCACATTCTCTTGGACCCCTCAGCACCATCAGCAGCGACCTCTTCTTGGAAAACTTGACTACAATGGTCACCTCTGCTCTTTCCCCAGCTTCTTTCAAAGGTGTCCATTCTCCTCTCTTGCTCTAATAAGGGCAATTCTCCAAAGCCCAGTCTTTGATTGTTGTTTTTCTCAACTTGCATGCCGTTTCCCTAAAAATTTCAGCCACCTTGTTGATGCCAACTACGGTGCAAATATCAGCTAGGCTCCTGACCCAGAAATCCGACAACAAGCATAACAGACAAAGGTCAAAAATGCCGCTCCTTACTGAACTCACCCTAATAGCAACGATAAAAAAGCAGAAAATATACAACCCAAAGCACGCAAATTAACAAACTAGCCTAGTTAAAGATTAACTACCCTTATCAACACAAGTTATCAGGGGAAAGCGCGAACGCAGTCCCCCACTACCACAAATTATGCAGTCGAGTTTCCCACATTTGGGGAAATCGCAGGGGTCAGCACATCCAGAGTGCAATGGATAAGCCTCGCCCTGGGAAAACCACCTTCGTGATCATGGTATCTCCCCTGCCAGGTAAGTATGAGTTGCTCAGCGCGTCGGCATCCAGACCCTTGTACGCACAAGACTTTTTATATACGGTCACTAGAAGAGTCAGTACCCACAAGACGCACTTCAGTATCATTAGATATTCTAAGAAAAAGAAACCTCCATATCGTCTCTAATTTTTTTTCTGACATCTCCAGAATACTAGCATCTCTGAAGATCCAAGCATACATTGCCTCTGTTATTTGCATATCCACGCCTCTGCCCATGTGACATCACTTCCTTTTTCCTCTTTTTCCTCCCTATGTCTAGCTTAGAACACGCTTTAACCTTTGTCTGGGAAATATAGGATACAGCAGCTGTAAATAAAATGCTTTGGAGTTTTTCACACCTATTAAGGAAACTGAAGAGTCTGAGGTTCTTAAGCAACCAAAGACTCTTGCAGCTTCTCACAATGCTGTTTCAATATCCATTTTACCTGCCCAGCAACAATTCCTTCGTGCCTAGGCTACAACCCATTTTTAAAGGAAATAGCAACAAAATAGAAAAAATCTGGAAAAAACACAAAGTTGGAGGACTCATGCTTCTTGATTTCAAAACTTACTACAAAGCAACAGTAATAAAGACAGTAAGGTACGGGCTTAAAGACTAACACGTAGGGACCGGTCCAGTGGCACAGGGGTTAAGTTTGCACATTCTGCTTTAGTGGCCTGGGCTTTGCTGGCTCAGATCCCGGGTGCAGAACTACACACCACTTGTCAAGCCATGCTGTGGCAGGTGTCCCACGTACAAAGTAGAGGAAGATAGGCACAGATGTTAGCTCAGCACCAGGCTTCCTCAGCAAAAAGAGGAGGACTGGCAGCAGATGTTATTAGCTCAGGGCTAATCTTCCTCAAAAAAAAAAAAAAAAAGACAGACATGTAGATCAGTGGGACAGAATTGGAGAATCCAAATACAAACCCTCATACTGACCATCAACTGATTTTTGGCAAGGGTGCCAAAATAATTCAATGGAGGAAAGAACAGTCTTTTCAACAGTAATGCTGGGACAACCTACCTCACACTTCACACAAAAATTAACTTAAAATAGATCAAAGATCTAAACATAAGCCAACTATAAAACACTTACAAGAAAACACAGCCATAAATCTTCATGACTTTAGGTTACAGAATGGTTACATATGACATCAAAAGCACAAGTCAAAGACACCATCAAGAAAGTGAAAAGACAACACACAGAATGGGGGAAAATACTTGTAAATCATGTATCTAATAAGGAAGTTGTTTCCAGAATATATAAAGCATGATTACAACTCAATAAAAACACAAACAGCCTACTATGATATTTAAAAATGGGCAAGGGCCAGCCCAGTGGCATAGGGGTTAAGTGTGCATGCTCCACTTCAGCAGCCCAGGGTTTGCAGGTTCGGATCCCGGCATGGACCTGGCACCATTCATCATACCATGCTGTGGTGGCATCCCACATAAAGTAGAGGAAGATGGGCACAGATGTTAGCTCAGCAACAATCTTCCTCATAAAAAATAAAAATAAATTAAATTAAATAAAAATGGGCAAAAGATTTGAATAGATTTTTCTTCAAAGGAGGGATGCAAATAGCTAATAAGCACATGAAAAGGTGCTTAACATCATTAGTCATCAAGGAAATGCAAATCAAAAGCACCAGGAAATACTACTTCACACCCAGGAGGATGGCTAGAATTAAAATGACAGATAATAACAAGAGTTGATGAGGACGTGGAAAAACTGAAACCTTCATACACTACTGGTGGGAATGTAAAACGGTGCCACCACTTTGGAAAACAGTCTGGCAGTTTCTCAAAAACTTAAACACAGAATTAGCACATGACCCAGCAATTCCACTCGTAGGTATATACCCAAGAGCTATGAAAACATACATCCACACAAAAACTTGCACATGAATGACCATAGCAGCATTATTCATAATAGCCAAAAGGTGGAAACAACCCAAAGGTCTATCAACAGATGAATGAATAAACAAAGGGTATATCTACATAATGAAATACTATTTGGCCATAAAAGAGAATAAAGTACTGATACATGTTACAACATGGATGAACCTTAAAAATGTTATGCTAAATGAAAGATAGCAGTTGCAAAAGACCATGTATTATATGATTTTATTTATATGAAACAGGCAAATTCATAGAGACAAAAAGCTGATTAGTGGTTGCCGGGTTGGAGGAGATGGAGGAGCAGTTTGGGGGGGTGACTGCTAAAGGACACGGGTTTCTTTTGGGGATGATGAAAATGTTCTAAAATTGTGGTGATGACTGCAAAACTCAGTGACTGTACTAAAAACCAGTGAATTGTACCCTTTAAGTGGGTGGATTGTATGATACATGAATTATAACTCATTGAAGCTGTTACCACAAGAGAAAGAAAGAAAATAAATACAGCCTTTGGGAAACCAAGTATCAGGGAAAGCATGAACACAGTTCTCTGCCACACAAATCACACTGCCCCCTGCATCTGAAGATGTCCTGGGTCACCACTAGCTGGGGATGACAACTAGTTGAGCCTCACCTTTCACCAGCTAGGGGACGAGAGTCACTTTCCTGACCCTCGCTTTTCCTGGTCCTCATCCACCCTTCTACTCATGCTCTGGAGGTTCTCCGCCCTCAAAGGGCTAACTGATTTTTCTCCACTTCAGCTAGAGGAATCTAACTCAATAAAACAGAGCACAGTGACAGCATTCCGGAAAACGACATAGATGTTGAGGGCTACGAGAGAGTCTTCAGGTGCTACAAAAGTAGGACGCTTTTGTTTTCAAGTTTTACTACTGATGACGACACTGCCCACAGGTCTCCAAAGAGCTGGCCCAAGCAGGGAACCGACGTGGGCGGTAAGATAGAGGACTGATTACAAAGAGGAGAGGCTAGCCACAACTAGAAGGACCTGCAACTAAGATATACAACTATGTACCAGGGGGGATTTGGGGAGATAAAGCAGAAAAAAAAGAAAGATTGGCAACAGTTGTTAGCTCAGGTGCCAATCTTTAAAAAAAAAAAAGAGGAGAGGCTGGTTTTCTCTTCAAATGTACCATAAGCTATCCTTCCCAAAGACTGCTATTCTCTTCCAGCTTTTCAGGTTGTTTTTTGCTCCCAACATTTTAGAATTTCTCTACAGGAAGCACTCAGGATAGCTTTTTGCTTTTAATAGTAACACCTCAGCTTTGTAACTCATAAGATTCGGCTCCAGGCAATAAATGGGTGAATTGTATGGTATATGAATTATACCTCAATAAAGGTGTTACCAAAAAATTAACATATATGTTTGTATTTACATACATATATATAAAACCACCTTCAAAGGGACACAGGAGACTACAATTGAGGATCCACATCTTTCTATTACAGTCTGTTGTGCCATATAATGTGTCCCCCACCCCCCTCCCCAAATAGACTCCTGATTGTGACAAGGACTATGTCCACTAGTATCTGCATTCCCCTCATCCACCATGAAGCTTTGTACACAGTAAGTACCTCAAGCATGCTGGCTGAGGTGAATGAACTGGGTATCAAACCTAGGAGGCACTTCCAAAAAGATTTTCTTAACCTGATCTGACCAATGGCTGTAGGACTAATATTCATGCATTGCCTTCTGAAATGACATTTTGAATGGATTAGTCTTGGGTTCTGATATAGTTGTTTGAAAAAGGGGGAATAAAAAAAGCATACAGAACGAGGTTTCCATACTGTAGCAAAGTTAAACATGTATTCCCAATAACACAAGCTCATTCCACCATGACTCAGAGAAAAAGTCTCCACATACCCTAGCCTCTCTATTCTTTTTGTGAAGCTTTTTATATTAGACATGGGCCAACACCTGCCTCAATCTCTGGAGCCTGGAGTCACTTCTTTTTTTTTTTCTTTTAATTTTTAAAAGTTTTTTCTCCCCAAAGCCTCCTGGTACATAGTTGTGTATTTTTAGTTGTGGGTCCTTCTAGTTGTGGCATGTGGGATGCCACCTCCACATGGCTTGATGAGGGGTGCCATGTCCATGCCCAGGATCCGAACTGACGAAACCCTGGACCCCAAAGTGGAGTGCGCGAACTTAACCACTGGGTCACCCGGTCAGCCCCCTGGAGTCATTTCTTTATCACTGCTAGTCTGTGGAGCCAAGAAGATTGACTCCAAGGTGAAAAGTAACTATCGGAACTACTAAGATAGCAGTAATACCCTGGTAAAATCACTAGGGAGTTGTATCAGAAGTTGGTCTGGTTTCTGTGAGTCAGTTTTAGGACACAGTAACACCCGTGGGTGACCTTGAGAGCAGCCTAGACAGTGCCGATATTGCTGTCTCGCCGTCTCTCTGTCTGGCATTCAGAGTTACCTCACCCACTAGGCTGTGGTCCTCTAGAGTAGGGTTTTCCTTATTTCTTTTAAAATAGTTGAGATATAAGTCAGAGGGAGAAAGTCAAATACCGTATGATTTCACTCAGAAGTAGAAGATAATAACAACGACAAACAAACACACAGCAATGGAGACTGGATTGGTGGTGACCATAGCGGAAGGGGTAGGGGGAGAAGGGGTGATTAAGCTTACATGTGAGGTGACGGACTATAGTTTTCGGGTGGTGAACGTGATGTAATCAACACAGAATTCGAAATATATTACGATGTACATCTAAAGCTATATAATGTTATAATCCAATGTTATGGCAATAAAAAAATAAATAATAAAATAGTTGAGATAATACAACATATACTTACTGCATATATTATTTTATCAATTAACTTTATTCTCTCTCATTAAAAACATAGGAAACATAATTTTATGTTATTTTATTTTTTTTAAGATTTTATTTTTTTCCTTTTTCTCCCCAAAGCCCCCAGGTACATAGTTGTATATTCTTAGTTGTGGGTCCTTCTAGTTGTGGCATGTGGGACGCCGCCTCAGCGTGGCTCCACGAGCGGTGCCATGTCCTCGCCCAGGATTCGAACCGATGAAACCCTGGGTCACCTGCAGCAGAGCATGCGAACTTAACCACTCAGGCACAGGGCCAGCCCTGGAAGCATAATTTTAAATTTATGCATGATAGTCCATTTTAAGGATGGCCCATAATTCATATAATCATCCCCCTATTGCTGGACATTTAGGTTGATTCAATTTTTCACTACTGTAAATAATTCTCGGTTCTGTGTAGAGATGGTGTATTGAAAACCTATAAATTTCACTCTCTCCCAAAACCTCACAAAAACTGTAGTAAAGCAATTTCTAAAAAGGCAACAATTCCCAAGAATGGAGAGGACAGAGGGGACAGCAACAACATAATTTTGACAGTTATAAATGATAAATGACTCAACTAGACCTGGGATACTAAAATTTTAAACTAGTTCTGGGGAAAACTAAAAAGTAACCCAACAGACACTGCAAAATCCTCAAAAAACCCCAGATTTAACAGTACCAGAACCTCTAGAACCAGGTGAAATGAGGGGAATACTAAGAAACCAGGTTGATGGAAAGCTATTTCAGAAGAGATGTCCAAACCCCTGTCTCCCCGCACTGCTGGGGAACTACTCACCCTGGCACTATCTAGAGTGGTGAGAAAGACTGGAGGAGGGTACAACTGAGACGCTCTGGAGAAGACCCTAAGTGCAGACGAAAGCATAAACATTTACTGAAAAGAGGACATACATACGCATTCCAAAGGCTGAACTCAGCACTGAGACCTCCTCCCTCTAGCCTCCATTTGGTTTCCAGAACACTGGCAAACAAGCCCTAACCTTCCAGGATACTGGAAGTTTCCTCTGAGGAATGTGAAGACCCTGAAGAAAGTCCCAAAGATGTTGACATGGGCTTCCTCTACAAAGACTGAGGCATATGAATCCGCAGGCAAGCAGAAAGGGGGTCACTTCACCTCGGCCCTCAGGGCTTCCAATCATCTCCCTGCTTGTTAATACAAGGAAGACAATCAAGGACTACTGAACCACCAAGGATGACCAGACACCTGACAAAGCCTCTAACATGAAAGACAGTAGCTAAATCAACTAACCAAAAGACAATTTGGAGGGGGGCTGGCCCCGTGGCCGAGCAGTTAAGTTCGCGCGCTCCGCTGCAGGCGGCCCAGTGTTTCGTTGGTTCAAATCTTGGGCGCGGACAGGACACTGCTCATCAGACCACGCTGAGGCAGCGTCCCACATGCCACAACTAGAAGGACCCACAACAAAGAATATACAGTTATGTACCGGGGGCTTTGGGGAGAAAAAGGAAAAAAAAAAAGACAATTTGGAGGAAAATGACTATGCGAAGGGAAGAAAACTAAAAAAAGAAAACAAAAACTATCATTAAAATCCTCAGAGAGATAAGAGAAGACCTTGCATCTGAAAAACAAGTACTACAAGAAGCTATACAAAACAGAAACCAAGAACAAAAAAAGAGGTCTTAGTGATATAATTGTAGAGAGAAAAAACTGAATACATGGGTTGAGCAAAAAAGACAGATGGAAAACAGAATTTTTTTTTTTCATTAGAGAACTATTGTAGGAGTTCTAATATCCAAATATGGAGAGTTATAGAAAAACTAAAAACTAAGAAGAAGGAATCATCAATGAAATAATACAAGAGAATTTCCCACCATGGAAGGTTTTCTGGTTGAAAGGGCCCTCCCCAAGCACCCCATACAATGAAGGGGTATAAGAAGCACTAAGGCACATCGTTAGGAAACTACAGAACAATGAAAATAAAGAGATGATTCTTCAACTTTTCTGAGAATGAAACATCTGTCACATGTCACATAAAAAGGATCAGGAATCAGAAAGACTTCTCAATAGCCTCTGGAGGCTGGAAGTCAACAAAGCAATGCCTTTGAAGTTGTGAAGGAAAACTTAACTCCAACCTTAGAATCTGATACTCATTTAAACTATCACACTCACACAGTAAGCTGAAAAAGCAATGGGTGTAGACAGAAGAAAAACAGAAGTAGATATGTCTCCAGAAAGAGTATCTTCAGGAAAACAAAAACCATTTAAACTAATAAGATCACCTGACAAGACTAACCTTGTAGAAAACAGGAGGCTATTGGAAGATGTGGGAAGAATTAGGAATGCATGAAAGAAAAATAACCAAGTGAAAAAAGGTAAAACTAAACAGAGGGAAAATAAAACTAACCAAAGGAAAAACAAAACTAAAGGAAAGTTAATGACATTCAGTGACCATGCTCTGCTGTGAATAATGTCTGAATATAAACACTGAATGTTCAAATAAACGTTGAATTTGATTTAACCAAATGGTTTTTAAACTATATTAGAAAAAGAGAGAAGAGACGGTGGTGCAAGAGAGCTAAATCCTCATTTACCATTTATCGAAAATAGACAACGTCAAAAATGAACGAATCAAAGGATAATATAATACATATTCATTTATAAACACGGAGGTTTGTAAATGTCAGACAAATCAAATTTTCGTTGTTTTAGAGTGGAAAGTGTCTCCATCTGAAGAGGACCTGGAAATGGGAAGAGGTGGGCAAAGAACTCGGCTTGTAGCCTAAAAAAATTATGTAACTTTTTAAATGAAGTGTACGTGTTACTTTGATATAAACTTAAAAAGCATGTTGCAAAATATCTGCACTTTGTCTCCCTCATCATTGAGTTTTAAACAAAGTCCCAGAAATAGTACTCAGGTGACTATTTTTTTTGAGGAAGATTAGCCCTGCCGCCAATCCTCCTCTTTTTTTTCGCTGAGGAAGACTGGCCCTGAGCTAACATCCATGCCCATCTTCTTCTACTTTATACGTGGGGTGCCTGCCACAGCATGGTTTGATAAGCAGTGTGTAGGTCCACACCCGGGATCCGAACTGGTGAACCCCCAGGCTGCCGAAGTGGAGTGTGCAAACTTAACTGCTGCGCCACCAAGCCAGGCCCTCAGGTGACTATTGTTAATCATCAGGTGAGTATTTAAATTTATAAGCCAAGTATATGCCAGGCCCCTTGAGACACTGTAAACCTGGTCAGATTGCTGAGGGTCAGGAGAGACTGGAAGTATAGATAGACAAAGATTATTTTTAGGAAGCAGCAGCAGGAACTGCTTCTCCAAGACAGGTGAGCACGAGTGTGGAAGTCACTGAAAATCCTCAGAATAGTAGATTTGGGAATTAGGAAGGACCAGAACATACCATACCATGAAACTGAAACACAATCAGCAGCACAAAAAGGAGGAATAGTCGCCTGCAGATACAGTCCACTTGCCACCACTAAGTTCTCCAAGACACTGCTAAGAGGCCTTTAGAAACACCCTGACACAATCCAGGTGTAGCATCCAATAATAAAGGAGAGCCAAATTTGTTCAACTTAACTGTCTGAAGTAGAAAGGATTAACAGAAGACTGTAGCCTCCTAAAACAGGTTCAAACGTCCCAAATTGGCTGCAGTGAAGAGAAAAATAGCTGTTTAAGAGGGTAATATATCCTGGTTATTTCTTTTCTTTTCTTTTTTTTTTTTTGAGGAAGATTAGCCCTGAGCTAACTGCTGCCAATCCTCCTCTTTTTGCTGAGGAAGGCTGGCCCTGAACTAACATCCATGCCCATCTTCCTCTACTTTATACATGGGACGCCTACCACAGCATGGTGTGCCAAGCAGTGCCATGTCCACACCCAGGATCCGAACCGGCAAACCCCGCTGAAGCAGAACATGCGCACTTAACCGCTGTGCCACCGGGCCGGCCCCAATCCTAGTTATTTCAACGCCCTCAAGAGTCCAGATTTCCAAATGACCTAGAGAACAACAAACCAGCCAGAAATAAACCTTAATCCTTCTTTTCACCAGAGATAAAATCAGGAGAAACAGCGATAAGGATAGCATTTATTCTATCGCTACAAATTAGGTGGTCCAGGCTTGAGAAAAACAGAGTAAAAATACAGTTGAGAGTTCAGAGCATCCCTGTGGCCGGAACTTAACATCAGCCTGGGAAACCAGGTCACCGCCTACCCTTCAACAAACCTTAAGACCTTCCCAAACTTTTAGTCGAAACACAAAAGTCAGGGCAGAGCAGAAGGCAGTCTCCCACTACCAAATCATGCAGTCCAGCTTCCCACATTTAGGGAAATCACAGGGATCAGGATATCCAGAATACAATAAATAAGCTTTGCCCTGAGAAAAATCATCTTCATGATCACAATATCTCCCCTGTGACAAGTATGAGATTTTAAGGCCCGTGGCCTTCATAGCCCAGGGTACATACCACCATTTAGGTAGGCTTCTAATGTAAACTTTCACCTAAAAGTTCCATAACGTGGCATAAAATTAAATCAAACATCCTGAACTCTTGAGAGGACTGGTAGTCTGAAAGTTCCCCAAACCACATGTTGAAAGACACAAGGGTGGGAGAAGCGACCTGTCCCAGTTTGCACCAGAATTCTTTTTAAACTTTTTTTTTCCTTTTTGAGGAAGATTAGCCCTCAGCTAACTACTGCCAGTCCTCCTCTTTCTGCTGAGGAAGCCTGGCCCTGAGCTAACATCCGTGCCCATCTTCCTCTACTTTATATGTGGGATGCCTACCGCAGTATGGCGTGCCAAGCGGTGCCATGTCCGCACCCGGGATCCGGAAACAGCAAACCCGGGGTTGCTGAGAAGTGGAACGTGTGAACTTAACCGCTGCGCCACTGGGCCGGCCCCCAGAATTCTTTTCTTAAAGATTCTATTTTTCCCTTTTCTCCCCAAAGCCCCCTGGTACATAGCTGTATATTTTAGTTGTGGGTCCTTCTAGTTGTGGCATGTGGGACGTTGCCTCAGCATGGCCTGATGAGCGGTGCCATGTCTGCACCCAGGATCCAAACCGGGGAAACCCTGGGCCACCTGAAGTGGAGCGCGTAAACTTAACCACTCGGCCTCTGGCCGGCCCCTGCACCAGAATTCTTCATCTACATATCACACACCTCCACGATGATGTCTTGCGCTATGCCCGGAAACTGCCTTTCCTCTGGCTTTGGAAAAGAAAACGCGGCCTGTGAGGAGCCTATTAGCATGTGATAACTCAGATTCTGTTTTGCGGCCTGCTAGAAACTATAGACTTTTCTTTCATAAGTGTTGAAATCAGATGCATAGCTTCTGAGTGTGAATCACAGGTAACTGTAATAATAACAAAAACAATAACAATGATAATAATAGTAGTAACACATGTAATACGTACTATATGGCAGGCACTGTTCTAAGCCTTTTACAAATGATAACCAATTTAATTTTCATAACTCCCCTATGAGGTAGGTACTATTGTTATCTCCATCTTTACAGATGTGGAAACTGAGGCACGGAAAGGTTAAGTAAATTTCAGTGTCACACTGTATTTGTGGATTCCAGCCCAATTCCACTTGATGAATGCATCCTCAAACACTTAGACTGACCTGCCTATCTCTCTCTCTCTTTCTTGCTTTCAATCATTCAACAAACATTTGCCATATTCCCACTGTTGGGGCTATATGGGTGGTAGGATGTATAAGACTCAATCCTGACTCCAAAGAACCCAGAGGCTAGGAGGAAGATAAGGCAAATTAAAGTGAAAAAACTGTGAAATTTTCCCTGACTTTCCTCCTTACCTCTCATCTCAAGTCAGAATTCCCAGCCACTAGCCTGTAATGGTTCCTTGAAGCAGGGGGCTTCAGCCAAGGATGGCTCCTTCCCAATCCTGGCTGCTCTACAGAAATAAGAGATTACTTTTTCAGAGGGAATTGGGGCAGGCTCCCTGGAAGGGATGACATTTGAGACAAGTTCTGAGTGGGGAGATGTAATATGACAGTATTTACGAAGGGAGAGTAAAAGATCTGCAAAGAAATACCAGATAAACAGATGGGGTAGGAGGTTAAGGGAGGGTTATTTACGTGTGCTATTTATCAAGAAACCTATTTATGTGTTATTAAAATAAATGTTCAGGAATGAAATAAAAGGGGGGTAGGATCTGGTTATGCAAAGATGGGCAAGGCAGGCCATGAGGAATCTGTCCTACCTAAATACAGCACATGTTGTTCCTAGAGCTGGGAGGTGAGAGGTACCTGTTCGTGGAGAACAGGCTCGAAAGGAACGTTAAGGTGTGATAGTAAGGAACTCTGAATGCTAGATTTCCCAGCTTAGGCTTTGGTTGTTACACAACGGAGTCTTTTGAAGGATTCTGAGCAGGAAAATTAGAGGTTATAGAAAAATTAATCTGCCCACGGTACTAAGGACAGTTTGAGAGAGAAAGGAAACAAAGAGCTATCAGTTAGGAGATTAACCAAGAGAAAGGGGGAGAAAGAGCCCTGTGGAAGCCCGTAAATGTGGCCAAAAAGATGGGTCAAAGTCAGGGCACTACACTTAGAAGGGCTCCACATCTGGTTTAATACTCTGCTATCAACATTGTGAAATTCTTGATAATTTTTAATAGGGAGCTCTCATTTCCATTTTACATCAGGCCCACAAATTACCCAGCCATGGGAGGAAAGATGATGAAGTGCATTTTGGATACATGGAGCAAGAGCACTAATTAAGAAGAAGAAAACAACCAGGGCCAGCCCGGTGGTGCAGCCGTTAAGTTTGCACGTTCTGCTTCTCAGTGGCCCATGATTCGCCTGTTCAGATCCCGGGTGCGGACATGGCGCTGCTTGGCAAAAGCCATGCTATGGTAGGCGTCCCACATATAAAGTAGAGGAAGATGGGCACGGATGTTAGCTCAGGGCCAGTCTTCCTCAGCAAAAAGAGGAGCATTGGCAGCAGTTAGTGCAGGGCTAATCTTCCTCAAAAAAACCAAAACCAAAACAAACGAAAAAAATCAATACCATTTACAAGTGGTAAATACTTCACATTTTCCTGCCACTCACATTTCTCCCTGCTCTACATAATCTATAACATCAATAAATTAATTCTTTTTATAAGTGGAAGGAGTAAAATCATAACATTTTCTTTTAAAACCCCAAAGCCTTGCTACTATCTCCATTTTTCCAAACAAGGAGTCAACAAATAATAAAGGTGCATGACTTAAAGTTACCAAGGGAACAGACTGAATAATTAGAAATTGTTGCATAAATATAATAAAAGGATAGAAGGGGCTGGTCCGGTGGCGCAGTGGTTAAGTCTGCATGTTTCGCTTCAGCGGCCCAGGGTTCGTCGTTCGGATCTCTGGTGCGGACATGGCACCGCTTGACAAGCCATGCTGTGGTAGGCGTCCCACATATAAAGTAGAGGAAGATGGGCATGGATGTTAGCTCAGGGCCAGTCTTCCTCAGCAAAAAGAGGAGGATTGGCAGCAGATGTTAGCTCAGGGTTAATCTTCCTCAAAAATAAAAAGGATAGAAGAGGGAAGACACCATGGTGGAGAATATCAGCTAAATCCTTAGTATAAATACCAGCACAAACATAATATTTATTGAGGTAACTACGAAGAAACAACTAATAGAGTTTTAAAAGTAGTACTCCTGGGGAGAGGGAATGCAGCAGGGTGAGAAAAGGTGGATCAGGGGAGTATTTTTCGGGTTGAGCGCTTCTATATGATATTTTTTTGTTTTTTGCTTTTTTTTTAAAGATTTTATTTTTCCTTTTTCTCCCCAAAGTCCCCCAGTGCATAGTTGTGTACTTTTAGTTGTGGATCCTTTTAGTTGTGGCATGTGGGATGCCGCCCCAGCATGGCCTGATGAGCAGTGTCATGTCCGCACCCTGGATCTGAACTGGCAAAACTCCGGGCCGCCAAAGCGGAGCGCATGAACTTAACTGCTGTGCCCCAGGGCCAGCCCCTGTATGATGTTTTTAAAACCACACGTGCATAATGTTACTTTAATAAAAATAAAATTATATTGGGAAAAAAACAAAAACAAAAAGCAAGGTCTAGGAGAGAACACAAAAGAAGACTGTCCCTAGCACAGATTATACTGCAGTCTAGTTTCCCATTTTCAGGGAAATCTAACAATACAGTTCATGAGACACACCTGAAAAGGAGTGAAAAATCCCTCTGAAATCTTAACTACTCAGTTCAGGAAAGTAAATTATAAACTCCCAGCCTTTTGGGAAATAATCTTTCACACTCAGCAAACTGAAGACAGTCTCTTAAATTCTTTACCCCCTTTTATCCTCTGCCCTGGGTGCATCCCTTTGCTCAATCTTCCCCAGATACCTCTTCTTTGGTTCAAACTTTGGTAACAATTATGTACAAAAACAGCCCTCTAGCATCGATAGAGAAGTACACTGCATTCTGCTACACAACTTGGTACTTGGTGAACGACCACACAAGCAGTAACGTATGTCAAGATATATGTACTATGGTTTAAAATAGGATGAAACAACAGGAAGCGCAAACGCACTCCCCCACTACCACAAACTATGCAGTCCAGTTTCTCACATTCCCTTATATTCCAAACACTCAACGCATACTGTCACTCTTCATGCAAGCTCTAGATCGTCACTTAACGAAATAAAGACTTCTCCAAACTGTAAATGCCAGATAATAGCGTTTTGGATACTGGAACATTTGCAATAATCATACTGTATGTACAATGTGAACAAGATCAGCAGACACTGCACTTATTTACATACTCCAAACACCTGAAAAAGTGACGTCATTCTATAGTTCCTGACAAATCTATCTGCGGTTTTTATGGATGTAGTAGGCTGAATAATAGCTCACCAAAAATGTCCATGTCCTAATTCTTGAACCTGTGACTATGTTACCTTGCTTTGTGGCAAAAGAGATTTTGCAGATGTGACTAAGGATTTGAAATAGGGTGAGCATCTCAAATTATCCAGATAGGCCTAGTATAATCACAGTCCTTTATAATTAAGGAAGCAGGAAGACCAAAAGAAGAGGTCTAAGGACAGAAGAGACGTCAACAGAAACAAAATGCTAACTCACCAGACTTTGAAAGTGGAGTAACAAAACCTCAAGCAAGAAAATGCATACTGAGTAGCAGCCTCTTTAAGCCTAGAAAAGTTAAAAAGATGGCTCCCTAGAAAAAAAAAAAAAAAAGCAGCCCTGAACTTCAAAGCTTCTGACTTGCAGAACAGCATAAGCATTTCACCTACTTCCTTAAAGTTACCAGATACTGCTACAGAACAAGAGCAGTAGACTGTAAGACAAAAAGCAACAGAAAGTATCTTTCATTTACACATGCTAAATCAGGGGAAAGCGCGAACGCAGTCCCCCACTACCACAAATTATGCAGTCGAGTTTCCCACATTTGGGGAAATCGCAGGGGTCAGCACATCCGGAGTGCAATGGATAAGCCTCGCCCTGGGAAAACCACCTTCGTGATCATGGTATCTCCCCTGCCAGGTAAGTATGAGTTGCTGGCATCGCCTGGCACCTCACCCTCAGATTCAAATCACTCTAAAGATAGGATCACTTTTCTCATGCATTCTACCGACCCTCATACTTCAAGAATAAAGAGTCTCCAAACTATAAATACCATGCAGCATATTTTGTATACCTCGATATTGCCAAAACCTTAGGAAATATATGCCTAGTGTGAGCACGACCAGCAGTCACTGCGCTTATCTACATATTCCACACCCCTTTTCTTCGCGGATCTGTTTTAGCACGTCCTTTTCCTAGCATAGTTACAGCAGTGCTGTTCAAACAAAACTAAAGGTAAAGACGCTCTAAAAATACATAAATTAGTTCCTTCCTTCAAGAGCTTGGAGCTAAATGACGTCACTGTGATGTCTGGCACATTTCAGCAAGCTGCTATCCACGTAACCGAAAGAGCAAGTCTGAAAAGATGAAATTTGGCAAAACTACACTTGAAAATCCAGTCCATGTATTGCTAAAAATAGACTGTCGGTTCAAACCTTTGAGCACAAGCACAAAATATGCTCTCTTTCAAATATGCAGCAAATGATCACCCTTACGTGAAAGATCAGTTGCACAAAAGCTAATTCTAATTTTGAACCGAGACAACTAGGGGAAAGCTCACACAGTACGACCTCTGCACACACACACATTTGGAGAAGTCCCAGGGGTCCGCACAGGAGGAGTGTGATGACGGCCTTCACCAGAAACTACCTCCGGGATCAGAGTGTCTCCTCTCCCAAGCAAGAATAAGCTGTGTTTCCATTTATCCTTAAACCCTCCCGTGCTCAATACTGCATCCACAGGATCATCCATTTGCTTTTTCATGGGTGTCTCAGAAATCCAGAATAAGACTACTGCAGAATCCATCCTGAAAGACTCCTGATCCCTGCTAGACTCCTATTAGACTCCTCATCAGAGCAAATCCTGTCTCAGGCAATAGTTAATAACTCACATATTCCACATGCACATAATAAATATTATCAGTCTTCTCAATCCTCTCCTTCCTTCTTCACCGTACATTAGAATTGGAGTTTCCAAGTTTAACTGTTCCTCAGTGGTCTCTCCAAGATCAAACTAGAACTACCCTATTTCTCAAGTCTTTCTGTCTTGCAGAATGACTCTTCTGGTGTTCTCTCCTGTCCCAAAATAAATTAGCCAGAGTCTTGTATCTTTAAAACAGGAGAAATAATGCTGTTAAAAAAAAATCTTATTAAAGATTAACAAGCAATAACTAAGAACATGGAGGTGTCTAAGATAGAGAAAAAAATACAGGGGCAGAGGGAGGAAGGGACTCTAACAGAGAGGTGCAACTATTCCTGAAGTCTGACCTTTTGTCAGTCTACCAGTTTGATATATATAGACTTTCTCCCTCTAAAGAAGTATTATGTAGTTTGTGTATATATACATATATATATATACACACACAGATACAAATAAACATACATATATGTTTTTATAATCTCTAAACGAAATATCTACATTTTGTTTTGTGAAATAAAAGTTAAGATAACTTGAAATCTGGTTGGGAACCACTCACATAAGGGAAAAAGGTGATATCTACGAACTAGACTATTGTTACCATCAAAGGATTCAAATTCAAAAGGCCATTTTCAGAAGATTCGTGACTAGCAGTGCTTTCTTAAACAAATAACACAGAGCCCTTAAAGAAGCCATAGTCTTCACAAGGCTAATTTCAATATTCACAAGAACTTCATTGTTATTGGCTTAGTTATCAAAAAATTTGTCCAAGACGGTCTGCCTTAGGGCAAAAAGGTAATCGTCCTTCACCCTCTTGTAGCTCAAGGAGGTTAAAGAAAACATTAGTGCTATAATCCTCACAGAAGCCCTGCAGACCCTAATAACTTTTTAGGAGAGCCACAACACTTCTTTCATTAGAAAAATATAAGGAACTGTATGTTTCTTATGTATGTTAAATACTAACAGAAGTTAGCACATAAAAAGTGCAGAAGCTGCTGCTTCTGCTGCCTTTTTTTTTTTTTAGAGAAAGATTAGGCCTGAACTAACATCTGTGCCCATCTTCCTCTACTTTATATGTGGGACGCCTACCACAGCATGGCTTGCCAAGTGGTCATGTCTGCACCGGGGATCCCAACCGGCGAACCCCGGGCTGCCAAAGCGGAACATGCTAACTTAACCACTGAACCACCGGGCCGGCCCCAGAAACTTCTTAGGCCATGTTACAAAGGTTGCAAAACTCTGTTGCCAAAAGCAGACAAAGAAGACATAATACTCTCACAGATTAATCTCATTCATAAACAAAAATGCAAACTCAACTAAATCTATAAAGTCCTTATGAACTGATTAAGAGAACATACACAATAACTAACTAAATAACTAACTAACCCAATAAACTAGGTTTTATACCAGGAATATAGGACCTAAGTACATCAAAGTATATGATAAAGGTAGCATTCCAAATAGGTGGGGAAAAATTGATTACCCCAAAAAGAGTGCTTAGAAAATTGGCTCACCACTGGAAAGAAAGAAAAAATTGCTTCCTTCCTCCTATTTTACATTTAAAAAATCAGATAGATTAAAATAGCAAAATTAAATTGTAAGCCATATGTAGAAAAAATACAGATGATTATGTTTATAATTTTGAAAAAAAAAAAGACTTTCTAAGCATGTTACCAAAGACAGAATTAAATACAAACTTTGACTGGATTTGCATACACAAAACCTCAATAAAGTGGAAAACTTTATAAAGTTTAAATTAACATGATGGGGCTGGCCCAGTGGCGCAGTGGTTAAGTTTGCACATTCTGCTTCAGCGGCCCAGGGTTGCCAGTTTGGTTCCCAGGGTGGACGAGGCACTGCTTGGCAAGCCATGCTGTGGCAGGCATCCCACATATAAAGCAGAGGAAGATGGGCACAGATGTGAGCTCAGGGCCAGTCTTCCTCAGCAAAAAGAGGAGGATTGGCTGTAGATGTTAGCTTAGGGATAATCTTCCTCAAAAAAATAAATAAATAAATACACATGACAAAGTGGGAAGATATTTACAATATAGCAATTAGGCAAATATCCTGTATGATAGAATATGCATATGAGAGAGGGTAGGCAGCATACGGACTAAGAGCGTAAGTTTTTTGTTTTGTTTTGTTTTGTTTTGTTTTAAGGATTTTATTTTTCCTTTTCCTCCCAAAGCCCCCTGGTACATAGTTGTGTATTTTTAGTGGGTCCTTTTAGTTGTGGCATGTGGGATGCTGCCTCAGTATGGCTCGATGAGCGGTGCCATGTCCATGCCCAGGATTCAAACTGGCCAAACCCTGGGCTGTTGAAACAGAGCACGTGAACTTAACCACTCTGCAACAGGGCCAGCCCCTAGAGCGTGAATTTTGATGTCAGACGAAGCTGAGCAGAATACCTGGCCCATAGTAAGCACAATAAATATTAGTTATTGTTTCTGATAATAAAAAGACATTGACGTATTACAGATACATATTTTAAATTAAAAGCAGCCCTGTTAAAAAGTGGAAAGGATGTATACCCATGTTCATAGCAGCATTACTCACAACAGCCAAGAGGTGGAAGCAACCCAAGCGTCCATCCACAGATGAACAGATAAACACAATGAGGTGGTACATACATACAATGGAATATTATTCAGCCTTAAAAAGGGAGGACATTCTGACATGCTGCAACATGGATGAACCTTGAGGACGTTACACTAAGTGAAATAAATCAGTCACAAAAAGGCAAATACTATATGACTCCACTTATAAAAGGCATCAAGAATAGTCAGACTCATAGAACCAGAAAGTAGAATGGTGGTTGCCAGTGGCTGGGGGAAAGGGAAATCTGGAGTTCTTGTTTAACGATTACAGAGTTTCATGTTTGCAAGATAAAGTTCTGGAGATCGGTTGCACAGAATTGTGAATATAATTAACACTACTGAAACGTACACTTAAAAATGGTTAAGATGGTACATTTTACGTTATGTGCATTTTATCACTACTAACAATTAAAAGTGGGCAAAAGATAGGAGATAGTTACAATGATATATTTGGCCAATAAAATTACATGAAAAGATTTTTAACCTCTCTTAGTAATAAAAGACAATAACCATTTAAAGTCAGTTATACTTCAATAAAAAAAGAAAAAAAAACATGTAAAGACTGCTTTAAGGGCTAGTGCTGGGGTGGGGGTAGGAAAACCAGCCCTCATACACTGTTAGTAGTGTTAATTGGTGCAAATATTTGGCAATATGACTTAAAATGAAAATGTGCATACTCTTTGATCCAGGAATTCTACTTCCAGAAATGTATTCTGAGAGAGAGAGAGACTGAGCTCACTACTTCATTACAGCAAAAAACTGGAAATAATTCAACTGTCCAATTATAGGTTACCGATTAGAAAGATTGCCCTTAGGACAGAATAGTATGCAATCATTAAACTTAATTTTCAAATAATTTTTAATCACATGGGAGAAAGCTTTTGGCAAAATATTAAGTGAAAAACAAGATACACAAATTTCTTCATAATTTAATCAGAAGTATGTAAAATAAATAAATTATATGAACTTGTAGAAAGATTAAAATAAACCAAAATGTTAATATTATCTTTGAGTTGAAGAAAAAGTTTATGAATCAGTTTTATTTTCTTCTTTATATTTTCTGTATTTTATTTGTTTTCTACAAGTAGATACTTGCTACAAGTACATATTTTCTACCATATTTAAGAGTACAAAATAGAAAAACATAGGGAAAGAGAAGCAGGTCAATTATCTAATCATCTATTCTTTTAACAAATATCTGCTGAGCACTTACTGTAGCCTTACAATGGGTTAGGGGCTCTAGGAAAACAATAGTGAGTAAAGCCCACATGGTCCACACTCTACTGAAGCTTTCCGTTTAGCTGGGGAGACATATGTTAAATAAATGACCACACGAAGGATCTGGTGCTATGAGAGCCTTAAAGGGGAGACTTTACCTAGTTTTGAGGGGGTTTCTTGGAGGTAGAGGTTCAGGGTCAGAGAAGGGGTCAATGAAGGATAAACAGTAGCTAACAGGGTGAAGCAGGGAGAGTTAATATTATAGCCACGTGCAAAGGCTCTGTTGTGGGGTAAAGTCTGGCACACACAAGGAATTAGGGGCCAGAGTGGCTGAAGTGTAGAGACTAAACGGGAGGGAGGAAAAGGATGCTGCTAAAGAGGTAAACGGGAGTCAGACCATGCAAGGCTTTTTGTAAACCTTAAGAAATTTGGTCTCTATCCTAAAAGCAAAATACGGAGTGACAAGAACTGAAACGTACTTGCTGCAGCACTGAAGAACAGACTAGAGGGGAGATGACAAGATGCAGAGACTACTAAAAGGCTCTTGCAGTACCTATATGAGAAATGGTGGGAGCTTGGTCTAGGGAGGGAGACATGAACATAATCTAAATATTTTAGAGAGAAAATTGATAGGATTTGTGGATACACTGAACACAGGGAGTGAAAGGGGAAGAGGTATTGAGGATGATTCCTAGGTTTCTGGTTTGTGCAGATGGAAGGATGGATATTCAGTTCTTGGAAGCAGGGAATGCAGGAAGAGGACAAGGCTGGCAGTGGTCTGAAGATAATGAGTTAGGTTTAAGATAGGCTGAATTGGAAACTTTTTTTATTATCATTTTTATTATTGTCGAGGAGGCAATTAGGTATTTGCATATGGAAGTCAGAGAACAGGTCAGGGCTAGAAACATAAATTTAAGAATCACTGGCATATAGTCACTGAACCGTGAATGTGAATCAGATAGCAGAGAGAAATACAGAGAGGGAGAGAATGAGGGAGAACAAGAGAGGAAAGAACAAATCAGAGTAGTCAGCTCTGCTATAGGGGCCTCAAAAGAACTCTAACATTTCATGCCCGGAGCATGAGCTTGCAAGGGAGACACAAAAGCCAGATGGGCAGGAAGGAAATCAGGAATGTGACATCACAGAAGTCAAGTGAGAAGAATGTTTCAAGAAAGTCTGCGGACAACAAATATATATTGAACTTCTACTATGTATAAGGCCTTGTGCAATTGATATTGCTACTCCAGATATATATGTTTGAGGCCTTAAGCCTTATCATAACCACGTCTAAAGCTAAGCTTTGATTTGGGGTTTTTTCTCAGTCCAAGCAGCATTCATTTCTCTCTCCTAATCCCTAATCCCCTTGAACATGCAAGGTCACCATTTTTAAAAGTTCTATGTTCTTAGACTAAAAGAAAACAAACTTTTCCTCAACTATAAGAGAAATATTCATATTACTCCTCTCCCATATCTCTAGAAAATAGCCCAGTCACCATGAAAATGTCTCCTTATTTAAACACTTAGATTAACTGCAGATATTGACAGCAATAGCTCATTCCTATCCTTAGAAAGGACAGGAAATGTAACACAAGTCAGAAATACCCAATAATGATCCTGAGTGATTACAGACACCACGAGGGCAGAGTCTTGTTTGCCCTGTCATCCTGCACATTACTAGCATTTAATAAATATTTAATCTTGCCTAAGTGATCCAATCTTCGATGTGCTAATTTTAAATAGGGATCCCTGTAAACTGTTCACAAGATATTATAATCATCAAGTCAAATAAAATAAAATATATAAAAGCACTTTTATTTGGCCCTTTACAACTGTAGGCATTAAAGAAAAAGTTTCACAGTATTAGCACTCTGCTGAGCTAGGTGTTCAACAAGACTTTATTCAACTGCATACACATTAGAATATTTTAAAATGGAGAAAGAAACTAAGGTTTATTATACACCTTTTCTGTGATAAATATTTTATATCTGTTTATTTAATATTTCCAACAACCCCATGAAATATTATCTACTTGCAGGTGAGAAAACTCAGTAACTTACTGAAAGTTTCACAGGTGGTAACTTCCAGAGATGTGATATAAGCCCAAATTTGTATGACTTCACAGCTCATGCTCATTTGCCTATAGCAGTGCCTCTCAAACTTTTTCATCAAGTAACCCCAAATTACAAACGAAAATAAAAACATTCTCAGGAGGCTTTGGGAGACTACCGAAGGATCCAGTTTAAACTGGATCTTTCTTCAAAGTCTTATGTTCATCTTAAAATTTATTTTTGTATTTGCATTTTACTCTACACTTCATTAATGCTTGTTTAACAGAAAATGTTTTAAATGGTTTACCTGTTAAATCATTCAATTCTTCCCTCTCTAAAGAAAATATGTGAGAAGACCTGACACCATAGGAAGGTGCACCTTCCATAAAAATCCCATAGCTTTGTTTAGTTCTTGGTACCTGGCCTCAAAACCTGGATTGCAGTTGGAATATAGAGCAAACTGCATTAAAGAAATCTTAAGATGATGACGAAAACAATAATTATAAACAACCCAAGGGTCACAATACCAACACATAATTGTATAGCTACAGAGTCGACTAGTTTCTTAACTCTCCACTGCCAATGAAACAAAATTCAAAACACGACCGATTCCATTCAGTTCGACCAAACTAACTGAAGAGCCATCGCTGAATATAACACCGTCTCTTCACCCAAGACTCTGGTTGCCTTATAAGGATAAGCACGAATTTTCCCTACGGACAACATTTATGCAATGCCCAACGTGCCCCCAGATGCGGATCATACCAGAAGTTAAGCAATGTACCAAGTGGCAAACAAACCACATTTTGACCAGTCCTACCAGACTTTCCTTGCCCTACCAAATGAAGGACAAATACTTCTTGCATTCCCCACCCCCCACCCCAAGAGGAGCTCAGAATTTGGGGGTAGCTCGGGGTGGAAAAATGGGTACCAGGTTTTAATTTTGGCTTTAAGAAAACTGTGTTCTGAGCTTCCATGTCCCTATCTTCCTCGCGGCATGGTTGTAAGCATTTGAAATGCGTGGTATTTGCTAGCGTGCTCAACATGTTTCCTCCCTCAGATCTTATATACTTAAAGGCTCTGATTTGCCCTTAAAAAATCTTTCTTAAGATTTAAGCAAGAAAGAAAAGCCAAGGCTAAGAATCATCGCACAAGGTAGGCAATGAATTACTCCCGTAAATAAAACATACTAGGCAAGGGAACACTTCGTAACCACCTTCCAAACCGCCTCTCAATTCCCTCCGAGTTCTCTATTTTAGAAGCGGTCCCTTCCCAACTCTGTACCAGAGCAGGACCTCTTGAGCAGCCCAACCACTTCCTCTCAGGCCCGGGGGGACCCCATGCCCAGCGCGACACGTGGACATTACTTGCTTACGTTTCCAGCTACTTCTTAAGTTAGGCAGGCCGTGAAGAACTAACGGTCTCATAAACCACCATGCTCCAGACTGCACTCGCGGGCTGGCGTGGGTGGGGGTGGCGATCGGGCGCCTAGTTCTTCCTGCGCGCTGGGGGGCTGGCCCACAATCCCTCGCGAGGGCGAGGGCGGGAAACGCGAGGGGGGCAGGCGGGGGGACAGGGGGCGAGAAGAGCCAAGAGACTGGAACCCTCTAATGAGGACGCAGATTCTTCCTTTTAGACCATTCCATACCCGAAACCCGTAACTGCCTAGTGTGTATGTGTTACTCCCACTCGGGGATATCATTCCTATTAACAACCCTGAGGTTTCCACCCAACGGTCCAGGACGCAGGGGAGGAAATGTGGTGTGTAGGGTTCACTGGGCCTGGCTCTCCATCCTGCGGTCTCCATCCATCCATCCTTTTATTGTCAGGATGTACGTTTGATGGGTAAACCTTAAGTGCGATTTGGAAGAATCACAATGGAAATGCTGTGGACCTGTGAAAACTTGATACGCTTCCACAGAGCCCCAAGGCCCAAGGCCACATGCAGCCAGGCCTTAGACCCCGCCCCTTCCGCCTTACGTCTGACGTCACTCGGCGCGGCCGAGAGCGGGCGATCCGGGTTTGGCTGCCCGGGTTTTCGCGGCTCTGCGTGTGCGCGGCTGCGCGCGTGGAGACCGGCTTTGAAATGCAGCGGGATTTAGGGAGTTTCCCTCTGTCCCCAGGGGTGCGGGTGAAGCTGGTGTCTGCAGGTTTCCAGACTGCTGAGGAACTCCTAGAGGTGAAACCCTCCGAGCTCAGCAAAGGTAACGACCCCCGACGGCAAGCCGAGGCGCACTGGCCGCCGTCTCTGCCGCCTTCATCTCCATCTCCATCTCCATCCTCCCGCCTTCAGGCTTCAGCCGGTCTCCGCCAGGTTCTGCTGCCGCCCGCCGCTGCGTTTACGACGTGAAACGGTTCCGTGACTCCACGTAAACATGGTTTGAATGGTTAGAACTGTGGTCTCGAAAACAGTTACTAATTGCTTTCTCTGCCAGTGCCTGCTGAATGCCCTGAGGATTATCTCGTTTATATTCTAAAGAACCTTCTCACGTGTATTATGTCCAATATAGATGGAGGAACTGATGCTTGGGGAAGTTAAATAACATTTCCTGATGCCTGGGCTAGGTAGTTATGGGGCCAAGATTGGACCCCAGACAAGCTGCCTTGTTTTCGCTGTTTCAAAATCCAAGGGGTGAGGATTAAATTTGAGAAATGCAGGATTCGAGATAGTGATGCGGGGTTGGTGAGCCAAGGAATCGAAAGAAAGATTTCTTGGACTCTCAAGGTCTGGCAGTAGTGCTCTTTTATTTAGAGAATGATATGGAATATCATGGGGACAGGACCCATGGGCAGTGAAGAGCTGCTGCCCTGAGTTGAGGGTTAGGGCTAAATTTACAAGGCACGGGTATGTGACTTATTTTACTGGAAAAAGAAAAGATGATGTAAAAAGTCATTAAATGATTTCAGTGCAGATGGGGTCTGGTTATTGTGCGGTCATATAATTTTAGATACGAATCTGGTCATATAGATCGGCATGTAGGTGAGGATGCTGGGCTTCTCTCCCTGGGGCAGCCCTAATTCATACCATAAAAATCCACCGGGTCACATAGATCTGCATGTAGGCCAGGTCACCTTGGGTTTCTCTACCTGGGGCAGCCTTAATCCACATCAATAGGACTAGAGATAGTAAGAGTGAGAAAGGGAATAGAATCCCCAGAACTTGGAGAAAGCAGTAGAAAGAAGACATCGCTTTTCTTATGTAATTCACTGAAAAAAAACAAAACCTCACATTCCAGAACACTAGATTGTTTGTTGGTGGGAACCACTGTATCCTGAGGTACAAAATGAAGCCGTCTGCGGTCAGTCTCACTGTGCACATTATACTACAGTTTGCCGAGAACTGTGCTATTAAGATAGAACAGAATTTTAAATCATTGCCCTTAACAATGAAAAATAAGGAGTTTCCAACTTGCCGCTCAAGAATAAATGTTGTACACCCAATGTTAACTATTTGTTTTAAATCTTTCACTGCCGAGTATGCTATATTGTTGGATAGGAATGAAACTGTGTAGTTGAGGAAGCATAAGTGTATTGTTTAAAATATTTGTGCTTCAAATAATTGTTCTCATTAAATAGTTTGGAGTGATACATGAATTTTTCATACTAGCGTTTCCATGAAAAATTTTTATTATGAATGATACATGCCTATGCACTTCTAAAGTTGCATCCCGTTTTAGTCCATTAAAGAGGCCATTTTCATTCTCTGCGAGAAAATAATTTGTATGCCTCAGACAACAAGATAACTATGGCTTCTTAAGACCAATAGGGATAGTAAAAGGACTCAGTGCTAGTACATTTTTATTTCTACCTCCTGAGATACTCTTGTAGGTACTCAGAAATGCTTTAGAGGTTTAGGTTTCTGAGGTAATAAAAAAATCTTTTAAGTATGTGGAGACTGAGAAAATATAAGTAAATGTCTTTATTAACTTGAGAAATTAAATAGTGAAAAGTTACATTTTTATGTTTCTCTTGACATCACTCTTGTTATCTAATAATTAAAATTAATGAGGACAACCTACTAGCCTGTTCGACTGTGTTAAATCTCTAAAATCAGGTTTGTTTGTTTTTTTATTTTATTTTCAGAAGTTGGGATATCTAAAGAGGAAGCCTTAGAAACTCTGCAAATTGTAAGAAGAGAATGTCTCACAAATAAACCAAGATGTGTTGGTACAGCTGAGTCAGGCAAGAAGTGCACAGCACTGGAACTGCTTGAGCAGGAGCATACCCAGAACTTCATAATTACCTTCTGTTCAGCACTAGATAATATTCTTGGGGGCGGAGTACCCTTGACCAAAACAACAGAAATTTGTGGTGCACCAGGTGTTGGAAAAACACAATTATGGTAAAATAAAATGTTCCCCTCTTAAGGGTGGGCCTAGCTAACGTTTATGTAAGTAATAGAGTATTGTGCTGTGGTTCTACAGTCAGGAAAGCAAAAAAGCCAGGTGTGTGCTCTTAATTGTGAGTGTGTGTACGCGTGCATCAAACAAAAATCAACCATTGGTGTTACTTAAGCACTCTATCTTGATAAATTGATAAAATTATTTTGATAACAAAAAAATGTTTCTTTTGGGGCTGGCCTGTGGCTGAGTGGTTAAGTTTGCACACTCTGCCTCTACCTCTTGGATCCTGGGCATGGACCTACACACCTTTCATCAAGCTGTGCTGCAGTGGCATCCCACATAGAAGAACTGTAATGACTTAAGACTAGAATATACAACCATGTACTGGGGCTTTGGGGCAGAAAAAAAGAGGAAGATTGGCAACAGATGTTAGGTCAGAGCCAGTCTTCCTCACCAAAAAAAAATTTCTTTTGCAACATGGTAAGTAGTCATTAGAGTAAAAAGGCAATCTTTTACTTTTTTATATAATTAATTCCTGCGAATATATTTGAAAGTCAAATGTTTGAAAGTATGTTTTTGTATAATAAGAAAGTTGTTCCTTTCCCAGAGGCCTAAAAACCACAAAATAATCTTTCATCATGGTTTTATAGGCATACCCTTCCCCTAATCCAAGCATCGATTGATTCAAATATATTTGGAGCCATGGAAAGTCACCCACCTTTGTTGCCTTGGGGTGTATATTTGCATTTATAAAACATTTAGTGGCACCTAATGGGTGGTGATCTGGAGTCTGAAAAACATTGTCTTAGATGATCATGATAATGATTTGGTCATTTGACTTTCTCTTGACAGTATGCAGTTGGCAGTAGATGTGCAGATACCAGAATGTTTTGGAGGAGTGGAAGGTGAAGCAGTATTTATTGATACAGAAGGAAGTTTTATGGTTGATAGAGTGGTAGACATTGCTAATGCCTGCATTCAGCACCTTCAGCTTATAGCAGGAACACATTTGGGAGAGGGTAAGTTAGCAAGTGATTCTGTTTTTTCTGTATAATAAAAGTAATTTACGTTTGTACCCATCTCAAGCCTCAGCAAGAGAGCATTTGGAACGTGAAGCTTAATGACTTGATAATGTATGGGTGTTAAACTCTCATATCTCCCTTACAAAAATGAGAAATGCCACAACCTGGACTGGCGTTTTCTTTCCCTTTTATGGCCCTCACTTCGTGCTGCAGGAGCTCTGTAGCTAAACCTGTGTATGTATTTCAGTGCATGACTTCAAATCATCGTGCTCTGACCTGCCAAGTATGAACTAATGTTGGACACCTTAATAAAAAGTAAATGTTGTCTCAGTGCTTTCAGTGTATTCAGTGCATTCAGTGTATGTTGACTTCCACACAACTTTTCCCGAAAGTCAAGGGTAGCTTTGAAAAACCATGTCTGGAAATGTTTGGAACGTTAAGTGGATTGACCTTATGGGGCTCTGAGTAGTATGTAATTGACTTCATGTCTGTGTTAATTGTATTGGTAAAGTGTTTGGGAAGTTTTTTTGCATTTGTTATATGGAAATAAAGTGATTAAAAAAATTTTTTTAGGGCAATTTTAATTCAACCTTTCAATTATTTCTAAAATGGCTTCTGGTTTGTTTGTTTTATCTTACTTTATTTTTTGATACGCAATCCTTACTCTTTTCTCTAGAAGTTTTAAACAACGTAATACTCTTCGTAAGATGCTTGTATAGTCCTGTGCTTAATGGGGATATATTCTGAGAAACCCATCATTAGACGATTTCGTCATTGTGCAAAAATCATAAAGGGTACTTACACAAACCTAGATGGTATAGCCTACTACACACTTAGGCAGTATGTTACTAATCTTATAGCATCACGATTGTATATGTAGTTCATCGTTGATGGAAACATCATTATACAGTGCATGACTGTATTCCCTTTGAATGAGTGTAATCAGCTGGATCTCTTTTTTTTTTTAAATATTGACACGAGCTAACATCTGTTGCCAATCTTTTTTCTTTCTTTCTTTCTTCTTTTTCTCCCCAAAGCTCCCCAGTACATAGTGGTATATTCTAGTTGTAGGTCCTTCTGGTTGTGCTATGTGGGACACCGCCTCAGCATGGTCTGACAAGTGGTGTCATGTCCGCGCCCAGGATCCAAATCAGCAAAACTCTGGCCGCTGAAGCAGAGCACGCGAACTCTACCTCTCGGCCACGGGGCCGGCCGTTGGATATCTTTATTTTCCATGAGAGTACTAGGTGTTCCTTTTAACTAATGACCAGTGTATCTACTGAAAGTCCTTAAAGCTACTCATATTACAATGTGTATTTGTAATAGTGTCTTAAAATCTTATTGTAAATATTGTAGGTATGGTACTAGGATAGAGAGTATTTAATGATTGGTGTGTGATTAAGCTGTTATTTTTTGGGTAAAATGAACTTTTTAGGGGCCAGCCCTGGTGGCCTAGTGGTTAAATTTGGCTCTCTCTGCTTTGGCAGCCCGTGTTCAGTTCCCAGGTGCAGAACTACACCAGTCATGGCCATGCTGTGGTGGCAACCCACATACAAAATAGAAGATTGGCAACAGATGTTAGCTCAGGATGAATCTTCCTCATCAAAGGAAAAAGAACTTTTTAAATGTATATTTGCAATAGGCAATGTTTTCTGAAATTTAATTTCTTGGGCTTTTTTTTCAATGTTAAAACTTAAGTACATTTTAAAATGCAATAGTTTTAAATTGGTTTCTCTCTGAAATATGTACCAAACCAAACGGGTTATTTTTTTAAATTCAATCTAAGGACAGAATTTTTGTTGTTGTTGTTTCTAGTTAAATAACAAGTTATACTACAACGTTTAAGAGGGAAAAAAATGCTTCTTTTGAGCATTATTCCTTTTAACTCTTAATTTGTAGTCCTGTGGAAAAAACAAGAGGAATTCCATTATGTTACTTCTATTCAATGGAAATTAGCTAGAAATATGAAGACCGCAGGCATTAAAACTCTAGTCGTGTATGTGTATAAACAATTTCTAGATAGCCTAGTATATAAGGAAACAATGGAAAGATAAAAATAAGAGACCAGGAATGATGAAATGATAGTTTATAATAATTTTGCTACAGTTTTGTCTTTCAATTAAAGTGAATGGTTTTGCTATTTACAGTGAAGCATTTTGTTATTCAAAGACATTGTTTTCCCACAGTCACCAATAAATCAAAACAGGTAAAACTAATTATTTTAATAGCGTTTTGTTGTTTATTTCAGAGTACTCAAAAGCTTTGGAGGATTTCACTCTTGAAAATATTCTTTCCCATATTTATTATTTTCGTTGTCGTGACTACACAGAGCTACTGGCACAAGTTTATCTCCTTCCAGACTTCCTTTCAGAACACTCAAAGGTATGACTCAAACTACTGAAATATAACTAATCAAGTATGTTTGAAGGTGTTTGATTAGCACAAAAAATAAGTAAATAGTTCAGTGGCATGAGCCAATTCTGAAAATCTCTTCCTTGTCCTACAATTTTATGTTTACCTTTTATAGCATATATATACACACACACACACACATATGTGTATATGTAAAAATAAATATATATATAAATGCCCAAAGTAAGAAATTGAAATAATAAAGAGGTTCCACCTCCAGTAAGGGTGGAATAGCTCCTATCAAACAAACTGTATAGGAAGGTATAAAATGAAAAAGAAAACCTCCCTTTTGCTACTGTTTCCTAGTGCCTCTCTCCAAAGTTGACTACTATTAATACTTTCTTGTGTGTCTTCTCAAAAGCATTTTTTTTATAGATATTGCACTATCTATCTACCCATTTTTAACATTTCTTAATAGGATAATAATGTAATATTTTCTATACCTTCCATCTTGGATTAGTGTTTTGCATGTATTTTGGTACCAACACATATGGATAGACCTCATTCTTTTTTCAGCTGCATATTATTTCATTTTAAGAAGGTACCTTTCAGCTGTTGGTAGGAATGTAAAATGGTATAGTTGCTGTAGAAAAAAATATGAAGGTTCCTCAAAAAACTGAAATTGGGATTACTGTATCATCCAGCAGTTCTGTGTCTGGGTATATAAGTAAAGAATTGAAAGTAAGGTCTTAGAGAGATATTTGTACACCTATGTTCATAGCAACATTATTCATAATAGGTAAAATGTGGAAGCAACCCAAGTATCCATTGATGGATGAATAGATAAGCAAAATGTAGTACATACGTACAATGAAATATTATCCAGCCTTAAAAAGGAAAGAAATTCTGGGGCCAGCCCCAAGGCTGAGTGGTTAAGTTCACGCGCTCTGCTTCAGGAGGCCCAGTGTTTCTCCAGTTCAGGTCCTGGGCACTGACATGGCACTGCTCATCAGGCCATGCTGAGGCAGCGTCCTGCATGCCACAACTAGGAGGATCCACAACTAAAATATGCGACTATGTTCTGGGGGGATTGGGGGGAAAAAGCAGGAAGAAAAAAAGAAATTAATTCTGACATATGCTACAACACAGGTCTTGAGGACATTATGCTAAGTGAAATAAGCCAGTCACAAAAAAAGACATACCATATGATTCTACTTATATGAGGTATCAAGAGTAGTCAAACTCATAGAGACAGAAAGTAGAATGTTGGTTGCCAGGGCCTCGGGGGAAGAGGAGAATGGAAAGTTATTGTTTAATGAGTATGGAGTTTTAGTTTTACAAGATGAAAAGTGTTCTGGAGATGGTAACATGGCACTATGAATGTATTTAATATCATAAAACTGTGCACTTAAAAATGATTAAGATGGTAAATTTTACGTTATGTGTGTTTTACCACAATAAAAAAAAATTGAGAGGAAAAAGTAGGTACCTTAATTTATTTAACCAGTCCTCTGTTGTTGGACTTTTAGATGCTATTATCAAGAATGGTTTGGAGATAATCGTTATACATATATCTTGGGGTGCACTTGTATGTTTATGGGATAAATTCTAAGTATTAAAATCGTAATATTAAAGAGTATGTGCATCTTTAATTTTGATAAACATTATACATGACAAAGACACTCCTTGACAAAACTTTAGTCAGCCTTCTCTGAGCCCTCTTTTGAAATAAGTCTGGACTTTGACCCACATCCTGTCTTTGGCCTGACCAGCCCAGTTCATTACAGTCATGAGCTGCATAATGATGTTTTGGTCAATGACAGAGCACATATACAACAGTGGTCCCATAAGATTAGTGCCATATAGCTTAGGTCTGCAGGAGGCTATACCATCTAAGTTTGTGTAATACTGTATGATGTTCACACAGTGATGAAATTGCCTAAGGATGCATTTCTCAGAATGTATCCCCTTTAAGTGACACATGACTATATTGTGAATAATGCTGCTATGAATATGGATATATGATAGTAAACAATCCTGTTAAGTTAGTTTAGAGAGAATATCCCACCCTTAATATCTGATCACCCTTGATATCTGAAGTTCCTCGTTCCCCACCTTTGATGTATATGACTTTGGCCTGCCTATAACAAGAATCCTGTTAGGTCAGTTGAGCAAGAATCCCCCTGCTCTTGATGTCATCTCTTAGTAATGTTCCATTCACTGACATCCTTGCCCTGCTCCTTGGCTATGAACTTGTCTTTGTTGTGTTTGGGGTGGAGCCTGATCTCTCTCGCCTATTGCGATACCCCTATTGCAATATTCTTGAATGAAGTCTTTCTGTTTAACACAAATTGCCCTTCAAAAAGGTTGTACCAGTGGATCAAAAAACAAGATCCAACTATGTTTTGTCTACAAGAAACCCACTTTAAATATAAAGATACGTGTAGATTTTTTTTTTTTTTCCCTGGCAGTAGTGCTCTTTTATTTAGAGAATAGTATGGAATAGCATGGGGACAGGACCCATGGGCAGTCAGAGCTGCTGCTGCAGATACGTGTAGATTAAAAATAAATGATTAGAGGGGCCGGCCCCATGGCCGAGTGGTTAAGCGTGTGCACTCTGCTTCAGCGGCCCAGGGTTTTGCCGGTTCGGATCCTGAGCGTGGACATGGCACCGCTCATCAGGCCATATTGAGGCGGCATCCCACATGCCACAACTAGAAGGACCCACAACTAAAAGTATACAACTATTTACTGGGGGGATTTGGGGAGAAAAAAGCAAAAAAAACCAACAAAAGATTGGCAAGTTGTTAACTCAGGGGCCAATCTTTAAAAAAAATAAAAAATAAATGATTGGAGAAAGAGATACCATTCTAATACCAATTGAAAGAAAGCGGGAATAGCTATATTTACTTTAGAGAACAGACTTCAGACCAAGGAAAGTTATCAGGGATAAAAAGGGAAATTACATAATGAGAAAGGGGCCAATTCTCCAAAAACACATAACAATCCATAACTTGTGTGTGCCTGACAACAGAGCATCAAACTGCATGAGGCAAAAAATGGCAGGACTGCATGGAGAAATGGATGGATTCACTATTATATTTGGAGACATCAAGACCTTTCAGAAAAGGACAGATCCAACAGGCAGAAAACCAGTAAGGACATACTTAAACTCAGTAACACAGTCAACTGGATATAATGGGTATCCATAGACTGCTTTTCCCAACAACAGCAGAATACACACTCTTCTTACAATAAATTGTAAGAAAGTTTACATGGAACTTTCACCAGGATAGACATTGTCACAAAACTATCAAATCTCTTGTCTGTTCTCCTAAGGACCTATTTATTTTTCCAAAAAGTCATTTGTTTTCCCTTAAGTACTCTTTCTCCATTCTGTGGATTTTCTTTTCACTTTCTCAATAGTGTCCTTTGATGCACAAAGGTTTTAAATTTTGGTGAAGTCCCATTTGTCTATTGGTGGTGGTGGTGATTTGTGTTTTTGGTGTCATTTATAAGAATCCATTGCCAAATCCAAGGTCATGAAACTTTACATGTACATGTACATAGGAGCCTTCACAAAAAAATGAAATACAAAGTGCCCAGAGCAGAAAGCTTTTATACCTTTTAGACAAAAACAAATTTGTGAAGAATTGGTAAGACAAAGGGTTTTGGGTTAGAGGTGGTAAATTGTGAAGGAATAACTTGTAAGATAAGGATTAGATTAACAAGGTTTGTTTATACAGACTTCTCAGCCATAAATTACCTGTCTCTGGTGGTAAGGATGTCTCCCTTCTGATACTGGGAGGGTACCTTTCACACAGGAGATTTATGTCTTTTCAGGGAAGAAGAGCAAGGTCGGGGAGGTTAAAGTGACCTTCCTCCTCCTGCCATTTTCACAAACTCCTTCAACGTAAGATGTTCAGTATGCTAGGGTGCCTTATTTTGGGACACTGCCTCAACATGGCCTGATGAACGGTGCCATGTCCGCGCCCAGGATCCGAACCAGTGAAACCCTGGGCCGCCGAAACAGAGCACTTGAACTCAATGATTTTCGCCACGGGGCCAGCCCTGGATGTATATATATGTATTCTAATGCTAGTATCACACTGTTTTCATTACTGTAGCTTCATAGTATGTTTTGAAATTGAGATATGTGAGTCCTCCAACTTTGTTCTTTCTTTTCAAGGTTGTTTTGGCTATTCTGGGTCCCTTGCAATTCCATATGAATTTGATCCATATGAATGGAGGCTTGTCCATTTCTGCAGAAATACAGTTGGAATTTTGACTGAAATTATACTGAATCTGTAGATTGAGTATATTGATATTTTAATATTAAGTCTTCTAATCCATGAACACAGGATATCAGTCTGTTTATTTAGGTCTTCTTTAACTTCTTTCCACAATGCTTTATAGCTTTTAATGTACAAGTATTCCTAAGTATTTTATTCTTTTCGATGCCATTGTAAATGAAATTGTTTTTTTAAATTTCATTTTTGGATTGTTTATTGCCAGTATATAGAAATACAACTGATTTTTTTTCTGCTTTTTCTCCCCAAATGCCCCCAGTACATAGTTGTATATTTTAGTTGTGGGTCCTTCTAGTTGTGGCATGTGGGACACCGCCTCAGCGTGGCCTGATGAGCAGTGCCATGTCTGCACCTAGGATCCGAACCAGCAAAACCCGGGGCCGCCGAAGCGGAGCACACGAACTTAACCACTCGGCCACGGGGCCGGCCCCACAGCTGATTTTTATAAGTTGATCTTGTATACCTCAACTTTGCTGAATTTATTGATTAGTTTTAGTAATTTTTTGTGGATTCTTTAGGATTTTTTATATATAAGGTTGTGTCATCTATGAATAGAGATTTTAGACTTTACTTTCAATTTGGATGCTTTTTATTTCTTTTTCTTGCCTAATTGCTCTGGCTAGAACTTCTAGTACAATTTTGAGGAACAGTGATAAAAACAGGCATCCTTGTCTTATTCCTGCTCGTTGGGAGAAAGCTTTCAGTCTATCACCATTAAGTACAGTTGAGGGGCCGGCCCAGTGGTGCAGCGGTTAAGTTTGCACATTCTGCTTCAGCGGGCTGGGGTTTGCTGGTTTGGATCCCAGGTGCGGACATGACACTGCTCATCAAGCCATGCTGTGGTAGGCGTCCCACATAGAAAGTAGAGGAAGATTGGCACAGATGTTAGCTCAGGGCTGATCTTCCTCCAAAAAAAAAAATACAGTTGATCATCGTTGTTTGCATATTTTGTAATTGTGAATTCACCTACTTGCTAAACTTTATATGTAATCCCAAAATAAATACAACATTTCCACAGTCATTTGTAGATGTATTAGGCAGCTCTGGCTGCCATAATAAAAATACCAAGACTGGCTGGCTTTAACAACAAAAATTTATTTTCTCATAGTTTGGAGGGTAGAAGTCCAAGATTAAGGTTCCAGCTGATTCTGTTTCTGGCAAGGGCTCTCTTCCTGGCTTACAGAAGGCTGCCTTCTTGCGGTTTTTCACATGGCAGATCAAGAAAGAGTGAGTTCTCTGGGGTCTCTTCTTCTAAGGACACTAATCCTGTCAGATCAGGGCCTCACCCTTAATGACCTCAATTGACCTTAATTACTTCCTTAGAAGTCCTATCTCCAAATATAGTTACATTGGGGGTTAGAGCTTCAACATATGAATTTTGTATGTGAGGACACAATTCAGTGCATAGTAGTGGACAAGCATAGAGTGGCAAAAATTTGAGTCTCCCAATACACATTTTCCCAGCTGAGGTTGAACAAGGTGATTCTCTGCATTCTTGTTTCAGTTCTCCTACTGTAAACAGGGTCCTCTTCATGATTTATTTAATGCCATATTTTTTTTTATTTTTGTGCTTTTGTTGGTGATTTTACTGTTTAACATGGCCCTCAAGCATCATTCTGAAGTGCTATCTGTTGTTCCTAAGTGCAAGAAGGCTGTGATCTGTGTTAGGGAGAAAATACATACATTAGAATAAGCATCGTTCCTGCATGAGTTATGGTGCTGTTGGCTGCAACTTCAGTGTTAGTGAATCAACGATATATGTTAAATGTCTTTAAATAGAAATACACATAAGGTTTTATATTGATCAGTTAACAAAAATGTGACCAGAAGCTCGCAGAAACTTAACCCTCTATTTCCCCTAGGAGCAATGGTTCAATATTCCCTCATCCAGCTTTCCTGGTGACTTTGTAGAACGTAACTGCAAATTACGGGAATTGACTTTATGATATTAGCTGTGGGCTCCTTTTCAGGTTGAGGAGGCTCTCTTCTATTCCTAGTCTGTTGATTGTTTTTATTATGAAAGGTGTTGGGTTTTGTCAAATGCTTTTTCTACATCAATTGAGATGATCATGTGGGTTCCCCCACATCATTCATATTGTGTATTTCATTGATTGATGTTCCTATGTTGAACCACCTTTGCATTCCCAGATTAAGTCCCACTTGATCATGGTATATAATCCTTTTAATATGCTGCGGAATTCGGTTTGCAAGTATTTTATTGAGGATTTTTGCATCTGTAATTGGTCTGTAGTTGTCTTTGCTGGTGATGTCTTTGGCTTTGGTATCAGTGTAATACTGGCTTCATAGAGTAAGTTAGGAAGTGTTCCCCCCTCTATTTTTTGAAAAATTTGGAGAAGGATTGGTGTAAATTCTTTAAACATTTAATAGCATTCACCAGTGAAGCCATCTGGTCCTGATCTTTTCTCTGTTGGAAGGTTTTTGATTATTGATTCAGTATCTTTGCTTGTTATAGGTCTATTCAGATTTTCTGTTTCTCCAGTCGGTTTTGGTAGTTTGTGTCTTTCAATGAATTTGTCCATTTCATCTAGGTTATTTAATTTTTTGACATATGAATGTTCATTATATTCTCTTTAATTGTTTTTATTTCTATAAGGTTGGTAGCAGTGACCCCACTTTCATTCTTGATTTGAGTAATTTGAGTCTTTTCTCTTTTTTTCTTAGTTAGTTTAATTAAAGGTTTGTCAATTTTACTGATCTTTTCAAAGAATTAACTTTTCATTTCATTGATTTCCCCTGTGGTTTCTCTCTTGTCTGTTTTGATTATTTCCACTCTGATCTTATTGCTTCCTTTCTTCTGCTTTCTTTGGGTTTAGTTTGCTGTTCTTTTTCTAGTTTTGCATAAGTTTAGGTTATTGGTTTGAGATCTTTCTCTTTCTTTTTTTTTACATATAGTTGTTTAGAGCTATACAGATTCCTCTGAGCACTTCATAGCATCCTATAAGTTTTGGTATATTGTGTTTTCATATTCATTCATTCTTAAGTATTTTCTAATTCCCCTTGTTATTTCTTTTTTGACTTATTGGTTATTTAAGAGTATGTTGTTTAATTTCCATATATTTGTAAATTTTCCAAATTTCCTTTTGCTGTTTGTTTCTAATTTCATTCCATTCTGGTCTGAGAAGATATTTTATATGATTCTATCTTTGTAAATTTATTGAGATTTATTTTGTGACCTAACGTCTGGTCTGTGCAGGAGAATGTTCCACGTGCACTTGAGAAGAATGTATGTTCTGCTCTTGTTGAGTGGAGGGTTTTATATATATATCTGTTAGTTCTAATTGGTTTATGGTGTTCCTAAGTCTTCCCTTTCCTTGTTTATCTTTTGTCTAGTTCTATCCATCATTGAATGTGGGGTGTTGAGATCTCCAATTATTATTGTAGAACTGTCTGTCTGTCTTTTTTTTTTTTAAGATTTTATTTTTCCTTTTCTCCCCAAAGCCCCCTGGTACACAGTTGTGTATTTTATTTTTCAGTTGTGGCTCCTTCTAGTTGTAGCATGTGGGATGCTGCCTCAGCATGGCTTGATGAGCAGTGCCATGTCCACGCCCAGGATCCGAACCAGCAAAACACTGAGCCACTGAAGCGGAACACGCAAATTTAACCACTTGGCCACTGGGCCAGCCACAGAACTGTCTTATTTCTTCCTTTAATTTTGTCAGTTTTTGCTTTATATATTTTAGGATGCTCTTGTTAGGTATATATATTTATAATCGTTATGTCTTCTTGATAGATTGACCCTTTTATTATGATACAATGTCCTTCTTCATCTCTTATAACAATTTTTGTCTTAAAGTCTCTTTTATCCGTTATTCGTATGGCCACTACAACTCTCTTTTGGTTACTTTTTCAGGGAATATCTTTTTCCATCCTTTCATTCTTAACTTGTATCTTAGGACCTAAAATGAATCTCCTGTAGAAAGCCTATAGTTGGATCATTTTTTAAATCCATTCTGCCAATCTCTGCCTTTTAATTGGAGAGTTTAATCCCTTTACATTTTATCTTCTTACTTATAAGAAGGCACTTGTGCCATTTTGCTATTTGTTTTATATATGTCTTATATCTTGTTTCCCAGTTTCTCCATTACTACCTTCTTTTTTTTTGTTAGATATTTTCTAGTGTTTAATTTTGATTCTTTTCTCCTTTCTTTTACTGTATATTTTTAAGCTATTTTCTTAGTTGCCCTGGTGATTACAATTAACATCTTAATTCATAGTAATCTAGTTTGAATTAATACCAACTTAGTTTCGCCAGTATACAAAAATTTTGCTGCTATATAGCTCCATTTATCCTCCTTTATGTTGTTATTGTCACAAATGACATCTTTAAACATTGGATGCTCATCAACATAGGTTTATAATTACTGTTTTGTATAGCTGTCTTTTAAATAAAAAAGAAAATAAGAGGGGCTGGCCTGGTGGTGCAGCAGTTAAGTGCTCACATTTCGCTTTGGTGGCCCAGGGTTCACCAGTTCAGATCCCGGATGCGGACATGGCACCACGTGGCAAGCCCTGCTGTGGTAGGCATTCCACGTGTAAAACAAAGTAGAGGAAGATGGGCACGGATGTTAGCTCAGGGCCAGTCTTCCTCAGAAAAAGAAGGAGGATTGGCAGCAGTTAGCTCAGGGCTAATCTTCCTGGAAAAAAAAAGAAAGAAAAAAGAAAGTAAGAGTAGGTACAAACTAAAACATTAATGCTGACTTTTATTTTATTTATTTATTTATTTATTTATTTATTTATTTATTTATTTTTTGAGGAAGATTAGCCCTGAGCTAACTGCTGCCAGTTCTCCTCTTTTTGCTGAGGAAGACTAGCCCTGAGCTAACATCTGTGCCCATCTCCCTCTGCTTTCTATGTGGGACGCCTACCACAGCATAGCTTGGCAAGTGGTGCCATGTCTGCACCCGGGATCTGAACCGGTGAACCCTGGCCCACCGAAGCAGAACATGCACACTTAACCGCTCTGCCGCTGGACTGGCCCCTAATGCTGACTTTTAGATTTACTTACATAGTTATATTTACTGGTGTTCTTTATTTCTGTGTGTGGATTTGAGTTACTAACTAGTGTCCTTTCATTTCAGCCTGAAGGACTCTGTTTAGCATTTCTTGTAGGATAGATCTACTAGTGATGAGCTCTCATTTTTTGTTTACCTGGTAATGTCTTAATTTCTGCTTCATTTTTGAAGAATACTTTTGCCAGATATACAGTTCTTCATTGGGAGTTTTTTTCTTTCAACAATGTGAATACGTCATCCTACCACCTTCTGGCCTTTGAGAACCACTGAATAAATATATATATAATCTGATTCTTCTTTCTTCTCTTGGTATGCTGGTAAATGTTTAATGACTGGCTTTCCAGGAAAAAAATGTACACACATATATACATACGTAAGTTTATTATAAAGTTGCTGATATAAACCATTTAAAAGTAATAATAAAAGGTACAGTACTCTACTATAAATACCATATAGCCAGTTGAGTCTTACAGAAAGCTTTTGTTGGTTTCAGGTTTTTATTGAGGTTAAATTCACCTAATAAAATTTACCATTTTAAAGTGAAAATTCAGTGCAGTTAGTACATTCATAATGTTGTGCAATCACTACCTCGATCTAGTTCCAAAACATTTTCATAACCCTAAAAGGAAACTTATACCCATTAAGGATTTGCCTTCTATTCCTCCCTCCCTGCAAAGCCCCTGGCAACCACCAATCTGCATTCTGTCTCTATGAATTTACCTATTCTGGATGTTGCATAAAAATGGAATCATGATATGTGACCTTTTTTGTCTGACTTTTTCACTTAGCATAATGTGTTCAAAGTTCATCCACTTTGTAGCGTGTGTCAGTACTTCATTCCTTTTTATGGCTGAGTAAAGTGAAACTGTTATGAAAATGTTTATCATCTATAAGTAAACTTCCTTGATTGGAATTTAAGACAAACCTGCCTCAAGATGAATTCTGTGTTATAACAGAGTCTGTAATGGTTAATTGCCCTATGGTATATTTAAAGTTAAGGGAAAAAGAATACCAAGAATTAAGTTTTTGAAGAAGATATTATAATTTAATATTTGAATAGGTTTTTTTTAATATAAAAAGAATCCTGGAGGTAAAAGTGACATATTTAATTGAGAATTTGCTTTACTAAAACTTCAAATGTGCTTTGTATCAGTATAAAATACCTCTGTAGACTGTTTAGTGGCAAATTATAAGAAAATTGTAATTGTTCCTTTTTCTTTTTGTTGAATTACTTTTTTAAGTTGATAAATTATCAAACCAGAGTACATTTTAATTATTGGTGATTAGTGCAGAAAGCATTGAATGAATACATTTATAACTCTCCAAAATAAAACCTTTGGAGATTTGGAAGTAGAACCCTAGATTTTAAGGGGTTTTTTTCTGCAATAGTCTATGCTTTTGTATGCCATTTTTATTATTTTCTTTTTAATACCAAACCTCATATTATCTCTTCTGTATTTAGGTTCGATTAGTGATAGTGGATGGTATTGCTTTTCCTTTTCGTCATGACCTAGATGACCTATCCCTTCGTACTCGATTGTTAAATGGCCTAGCCCAGCAAATGATCAGCCTTGCAAATAATCACAGATTAGCTGTAAGTATTATTAGTTAAGAGGATTTTCTGGTAAAGTCAAGATTGTATAAAACATTAATGTCTAGAAATAGCAAAATGGAGTTTGCTTGACTAAAAGCAAACAATATAGACATAGAATTTTGAATGTATGTTTGTTTTGGTTTGGTTTCTGTAAAAAATCCACTTGTAAGTGTTGTTTATCAGTTTTCCTGGAAAATAACAAGCATAATCAAGATGCCATATTTTTAAAATGGACTTTGATAAAGAAATGCCACCTTTGGTAATTGCAGTGTTTTCTTTGAATATACTTGATTTTTTCAGGTAAGCTCTTCCAATAGCCCCATTTTTCTTTTACTCTGAGTCCTTGATTATCACATAGTCTAAAATCACAGACTCAGACAGATAGAAAAATTACATGTTATAAATAACCTAGATGTGTGGAGATGGAGCTAACTTCTAGATTTGAATTGTGAAGAGAGAGGTAAAAATAAGCGTAGAAGTAAAGAGAAAAAGGAGTGAGGAAAAACTCTTTTTTTTTTTTTTTACTGCCTGTTTGCTATCACTTCCCATTCTGCAACCTTATCCCACCACTGACACAAATATACATGCTTGTCTGGGAGGGAAATGGGAGAAGTTCAAACTGCTTAAGTTGATTTTCTTATCTTTACCCCCATTAGAGAGTCCTTAGTACATACCTATAATACATCATAAAGAAAGAAAGAACTTCTTGATAAAATCATTTCAAAACATCTTTTCTTTTGAGTTTTTAGATTTTTTTTTTGCCGTATGCTGAAAATCATACTGTCCTGTCTTTGAATTATTTCTTGCCATTAATTTGTAATTTAGCGTTTTGTTAATATCAGTGAAGAACCTCCAGTAGGGGGCACTCAAGACTAATGGGTTGCATAATTCCTTAGGTTTTTGTTTTTGTTTTGTTTTTTTTTTTAAAGATTTTTATTTTTTCCTTTTTCTCCCCAAAGCCCCCGGTACATAGTTGTATATTCTTCGTTGTGGGTCCTTCTAGTTGTGGCATGTGGGACGCTGCCTCAGCGTGGTTTGATGAGCAGTGCCATGTCCGCGCCCAGGATTCGAACCAACGAAACACTGGGCCGCCTGCAGCAGAGCACGTGAACCCAACCACTCGGCCACGGGGCCAGCCCCCTTAGGTTTTTGTTTTTAACAAAAGTAGCTTCATCTTTTCTGACTAAAAAAGTGATCCAAACAATAACATGGAATACTATGCAAGGTTTAAGAAGAGTAATGTAAATATACACTCACTAACATGGAACAAGATATATCCAGATATATGATTAAGTGAAAAAATTCAAGTTGCATAATAATATATTTAGTGTGATCCCACTTTTGAGAAAAATAAAAATTATGTACGTGCCATTATATTTCTATATATGAAGGAAAAGATCTGAAAGGACCAAAACATTCACAGTGGCTACTTCTAGAGATAGGATTTTGTAGGGTTGAGGGCATTCTTTCCCCTCTTACTTTATAAATTTTTCCTTGCTTGATTTTTAATTTCCCAGTTAGCATTTATAGAAACATGTATGACCTTTGATCATGAATACAGTTTACAATTTTAAGTTCTATATGCTTGCTGTAAAAAAATTTCTGAACAAAGATGTAGATAGTAAGTAATTATCTATTACCCAGAGATGATTATTGTTGAGTTTGGTGTACATATTTTTCCACACTTATTCTTTGCACATCTAAACATATTTTTAAAGTGAAATCAAATTATGCATGCTGTTATACAAAGCAATTTTTTGTTTTCATTTAATATTTTGTGAATATCTTCCTATCCATATATACTACTTTATATGTCTACCTTACCTTAACAGCTCCATGGTATTCCATTCTATGATTGTGGCATAATTTTTTAACCACCTCGCTATTGATTGTCTTTAAAGCTAGCTCCAGTTTTTCACCGTTTAAAATATTTCAATCAACAACTCTATATATGCTGCTTTGTCCATTTGTCCCGTTATTTCTGAAAGTATTAAGCCCAAGGGATATCTCTATTTTTAAACATGTTGATATATATTATCAAATTGCCCTCAGAAATTGTATTCCACAGTATATTCTCTACAGCAATGAATGGGAATTCTTGTTTTCTTTCATCTTTACCAATTTTGAGTCTTTTAAATCTTTGCCAAACTGATAGGGAAAGAGTCCTTTTAGAGATGCATTTATTTGATTATTAGCAGAATGTTTTTTAACAGCTTTATTGAGATATAATTATCATACGATAAAATTCACTCTTTTAAAGTGTACAGTTCAGTGGTTTTTAATATATTCACAGAGTTGTGCAGCCGTCACTATCTAATGTTAGAATATTTCCTTCACCCCCCCAAAAAAATACCCGTTAGCCATCACTCCCCATTGCACCCTCCCTTTACCACCAACAACCACTAGTCTGCTTTCTGTCTCTCTGGATTTGTCTTTTCTGGATATTTTATATAAATAGAATCATGCAGTATGTGGTCTTTTATGTATGGCTTCTTTCACTTTGCGTAATGTTTTCAAGATTCATCCACGTTGTAGCATGTATCAGTATTCAAATAACTTTGCATTTTATCGCTGTACCACATTTTATCTATGCATCAACTGAAGGACATTTGGGTAGCAGAAGTATTTTTAAAGCAATGCAGTTAATAATGTCAAGGTGATTGTTACTTCACTATTTTAAAGACTCATTTTTTAGGAGCTTGGAGTAATCACACAGTAATTTTCATTTGTATCATGGTAAACCCAACGTTTTTTGCAGAAGTAGTGTAATTATTTTATAAATATTTGCTAACAGTGCAAATTCTAATTTTGGGATGTGGAACAGCTGATAAGCCAGTATGTCTAGTTACATTTTCCTCAAAATGTGTAATGGATAAACTAAATACTCTCTAAACCAGTGCTGTCTGAGAGAACTTACTGTAAAAATGAAAATGCCCGTCTAATGCAGTAGTTGCATGGCTGTCGAGCACTTGAAATATGACCAGTGTTACTGAGGAACTGAATTTTTAGTTTTAATTAATTAAAACTTTTTTTCCCAAAGATTGGCCCTGAGCTAACATCTGTTACCAATCTTCTTTTTTGCTTCTTCTTCTTCTTCTTCTCCTCCCCAAAGTCCCCCAGTAGATAGTTGTATATTCTAGTTGTAGGTCCTTCTAGTTCTGCTTTGTGGGATGCCGCTTCAGCATCGTTGATGAGCAGTGCTAGGTTGGTGCCCAGGATCCGAACCAGCAAAACCCTGGACTACAACAGTGGAGCATGGGAATGTAACCACTTGGCCATGGGGCTGGCCCCTAATTTAACTTGAAAAAGCTCTATGTGGCTAATGGCTGCAAAATTGGATAGTGCACTCTAACCAAAAAGTGTTAGTGTAAGTAAATATCCCAGTTGCTAAAGCTTAAACACTTGGTAGTATGTACATAAAGGGTATTGTTTAGCATGTTGGGGATGCCAGTTAGTAATATATTTCAGTTAATTACCAATTTAAATTCCTGCTTAGCTTGTTCTAAGATGCCTGGTATGAAGTAAACGTGGGGAAGCCACTATGGCTCTTAAGGGAAGAGGACCTAGAAGAAAGTCATGCCATCCATTTTTGGTGCCTAACTGAGATCTAAATGGATCACAGATTTTTCCTTTGTAGATAAACAAAAATTTTGGGGTGTTCCCACTGTAGTAAGAACAGCCAAATAGCCTTTTATTTCTCAGTTTTCTTATAGAATTGATGACTTTTTCAGAGTAGGTACCTTTTCTCATTGCTTTTCATAGAAGTTCTTTGTCCGTTCCAGCTTGCAGTAGTATCTATCTTATTTCTGAAGGGAAGATCTGTATTGGACAAATATTTTAAATAACCATTTCTGGAGAATTTTGGATGATAAGGTACCAAATAATCTGACTTTTACTGTATTAAGTCAGCCTTAAACACTTGTTTTCTCTAATTTAAAATTAGTGTTTCGAAACATGTAGTCTTTTCTTTCTTTCTTTTTTTTTGAGGAACATTAGCCCTGAGCTAACATCTGCTGCCAATCCTCCTCTTTTTGCTGAGGAAGACTGGCCCTGAGCTAACAGCCATGCTCATCTTCCTCTACTTTAGATGTGGGACGGCTGCCACAGCATGGCATGCCAAGAGGTGCCGTGTCTGTAGCCGGGATCCAAACCTGCAAACCCCAGGCCACCAAAGCGGAACGTGTGCACTTAACCGCTGCACCACTGGGCCAGCCCCTGGAATCTTTTCTATAGGCCACTATTTAATCCAAAAGAATTCACAATATTTTTAGCTTTGAGGGCCATCTGTGAGTAAAGCCACACCTGTATCTGTTACCAGCAGACTAACAGTCATACTTTGGGGTCATTTGACCTGATTACTGGGTTTTATTTTTTCCCAGTTCTTTTACTTACACTGTACTTTCTTTATGATTTTAGCTCTCTTCTCGTAATTCTTTGCTTCAGTTTCTTTTTTCTGTAAAATTACAAATGGTAATACTGTTATTTGTCTCTTCCCTAAAAATGTAAACAGTGAGTTATTTATTAAGGATTTCATATCCTTTGAATAAGTATATTCTAGAGTGGCAACAGTGGTAAAGAACACTCAGGCTTTCTAAGCTTCTGATTCCTCATGTGTTAAACTGGAATAACAATATAATAATAATACCTTATTCATAGAGTAGTTGTGAAGATTAGGTGAAATAATAAAGGTAAACCACTTAACATAGTTTCTGGCATAAATTAAGTACTCAATGTTATGTTAATTAATATTAAGTAATAAATGTTTGTTACCACTACTGATGTTGTTATTGCTCTGGTTGTTTCTATTGGCTTATACAAAACTTAAAAGTGAGGTTTTTCCAATGCTCCTAGTTACAAAATTCTTACACATAGTCTCTTTAGACCTTTATGTATTATCTATTATATTTTTATTCTTCTATTTTCACAATAAGAACTTTGTTCTTGTCTGTTAAAAAATGTTTTCTGTTCAATAGAATCATGTTTTCAGACAGCTACTCATTTTTATGGGTAAATTAAAAATTTATCATAAAACTTTTTATTACCTAAATATGTCTTTCTTTAAATTATGTTCAGAATACTGAAGTTGCATTTTTGGGGGAGACTCACCTAATTTTTTCACATTTTGTTTTGTAGGTAATTTTAACCAATCAGATGACAACAAAGATTGATAGAAATCAGGCCTTGCTAGTTCCTGCATTGGGTGGGTAATTAATCAAATAAGCATTTTTAGTTAAACACATTTTTTTCCTCCCTCTTTCATTTGATGCTTGTTGAGTACTGTAAGCTCCACGAAAGCAGAGCCTGTATCTGTCTTGTTCACTGATAAATATAAACATGGAGCACAGTGCCCTTAGATACTAATTTTTCCTTTCAGTTATTTAGTAAACATTTGTTGAGCATCTATCTGGCAACTATTATATCAGGTTCTCAGCATATAAATATTTGTAAGATGACTCTTGCCCTCAGAAAGCTCAGTCTTAGGCAGGAGCATGGTGAATCCATTTAAATACAAGTCACACTACAGTGAATAGACTTATGAGTCTCTTCCCAACCTCTGTCATGGTTTTGTTTGAACACAATGCTTCAAGATTTATTTCTACTAAAATCTTTAAGAATATTCTGTCAGAATTTTTGCTTTTCTTCTGGTGTTTAGAAATGTGTCAGTAGGCCTGATGATATGAGAGACTGACAAGTATGTTGACTCAACGTATAAAGTTTTCTAAAAGCAAATAGAGGATGATGTGCAGTATTTCCATAGATGGGTAAAAATTTATTAATCTCAGGATGTTTCCCATGTACAGGTTTTTTGAAACCAAGTGTACTCTCATTATATTAAATTAAGTAAAGTAAAACTGCATTTGGTCAGAGGAATTCTGAGAGACTTATGACCTAGTCAGTAAGACAACATACAACTATTATGGTTTTTTTCCCTCAGGGGAAAGCTGGGGACATGCTGCTACAATACGGCTTATTTTTCATTGGGACCAAAAGCAAAGGTCAGTATAGAACAAATTAAGGATTCTGAATATTGGGTTAATTACGCTGAACACTCACTAGTTTCTTAGAGCCAGTCCAGTGCATGAGATCTACAGTGCCCCAGGAACTAAAGCTTTTGTGGCCTTCTCCTTGATCACCTAGAGCAGACATGGAAACATGTTGTTATACTACACGTTTAGCTCCATAGGAAATTCTTTGGAATAGTTAAATGATGGGGTGCACCTGAAATGAGTAGGTGGCCAAGGAATGCTACCTTCTAAAGCTCCTTGAAATCACGTACCATTTATTAGCCACACAGAAGGAGGTGGGTACTCTGTGTTCCTGGAAGGAATTGAAAGAAGAATAAAATCAAGACAAAAGGGAAACTTTTGAGGTTCACTTTAGGACTAATTTAGATGGAAAATAGGATGGTTTTTTTAGTTGGTTAGTATATTTCTCGTATGAAATTGTTTCTATTTTTGTTTTCTTATCCTACTTTTGTCATCCAGTTACTTACCTGCCCTTCACAAGTATTGTTCTTTAAAATAAAACTATGGCAACATGAAACCTTTGTTGTTTGTTTTTAAAGCTGCTGAGCAAGTGAACAAAGCGGTTTTCATTTTCTTTAAAATAGGCAATTGAAAGCTGTAGAGTCTTTTATTCTCTACTTCTAGAAATGTCGAATTTATGCCAGCCTCTCTGCTTTGAGATTAATTGGTATAACCTAGAGAACTAGGTTTGGAAATACTATAATAAAAATGGAAAATTGAGAAAGTGTGTGGGCAAAGATGGAAAAAAGGGTTGCTTAAATACATATTGGGTCTGGGCAGTGATATTTCCTTTTTTTCTTTTTGAGGAAGATTAGCCCTGAGCTAACTACTGCCAATCCTCCTCTTTTTGCTGAGGAAGACTGGCCCTGAGCTAACATCCATGCCCATCTTCCTCTACTTTATACGTGGGATGCCTACCACAGCATGGCTTTTTGCCAAGCGGTGCCATGTCCGCACCCGGGATCTGAACCCGTGAACCTCAGGCTGCAGAGAAACAGAATGTGTGAACTTAACCACTACACCACCGGGCCGGCCCCTATCTGCATTTTTTTGTTCTTCTACAAACTGAAAAACATCATGCCTGACCAAGTTAAGTTTTACTGACTGAGCTCTAGCAGAACCGATCACACTTACATAAATTTTTTGCAGCTAATTCATGCAGTTTGTGTCTCTTTTAAAGATGGCATTTCCAAAGAGCTCAGGTAACTCTTTTTTTTCCCTAATACACAGTGCTTTACAATTGACTCCCACCCCCACCCCCAATTCTGTAAATAAGTCGTTGTATAGTGCACTTACAAAAGGAATTCTTTTCTCAGCAACAAACCCTATTGTAAAGATTTGGCAACAGTTCTCCAGATGAGAGTCTTTTGAACACATTGCTTATACTTTCCCAGATTTTGGTTTTCTGTAAAGTGCATCCCACTATTTAATGTTCTTAGGAATTCCCCTTAAGCTAGTATATCATAGTAGTCTTCCACTTTGATTCTCCTATTAAATACTCACTAATAGAATAAATCTAAGAAATAAGAAAAATAATAGGAGCAGAGCAAGATGTTTCATTTTTTTATGTATTCATCAGAAGGAGAAGCTTCCTTCTTTGTCAAATTCAAAAAGTTAGCATTCGTTAGGTACCTGTGAGATCAGAAAATCATGGTTACTTTTTAAGAGTTAACCATTTTATGACTTAAGCTTCTTTTTTTTTTGAAAGTTTTTTTTTTTCCTTTTTCTCCCAAAGCCCTCCAATACATAGTTGTGTATTTTTTAGTTGTGGGTCCTTCTAGTTGTGGCACGTGGGATGTCGCCTCAGCATGGCCTGATGAGCGGTGCCATGTCCGCGCCCAGGATCTGAACCAGTGCAATCCTGGGCCCCTGAAGCGGAGCACACAGACTTAACCACTCGGCCATGGGGCCAGCCGCTGACTTGAGCTTCTGACTTATCCTTCCCAAGAAATTAGAGAATGGTATAGAACACTAACATTGAATAGATAGATTTAGGGGAAATCTGTTCTATAAAAATTTTCGTGTATCCCACACTGTCATTTCAGTGCGTGCTTGCTTGTGTTTAATTGGGCACTTTGTATACAACATTTCATATAATCCCTTCAATAACTCTTTGAAGAATCTACACCTATGGTCATTAACAGTGAGAAGACCAAGGCCCAGAAAGATTAAGTAGTAAATAATTGCTACCATTTATTGAATATTTATTAACTGTTCTTTGTTGTGCTAAGCACTGTGTGTGTGTTTGTGTATATGTGTGTGTGTGTGTGTATGTGTTTGTGTCTGTATATATTATTTCATTTTATTTTCCAAATAACTCTATGGAATAGGTAGTAGTATCTACATTTTATAGCTGACTCTATAATAGAGTCCATTCCTTTTCTCCTATAATTGCTGTTTCTAGTATTCATTGATTACCAGCAGATCTAAAGGTATAGTTCTAATCCTCTTTTTTGGTAAAATCCTTTTTCTCTAAACTTCTTTTTTTTCCACAGTCTGTAGATATATGGTCAGGAATGTGCATACTTTGTTATAATCAGAATAAGTTGGCCTCATTTAATAGAATTAAAATAGTTTTGTTCTTCATTGTTTGAAACCGGATACCTTTAAGTCATTCAAGTTGCATGAAATCTTGTATGCGTTTTAAAATTTAGTTTATCTTGAAAGGATGGAAATAGAACTTCATACTAGGGGAAAATAGTTATAAAAATGAACACTTCCAGTTTGAGCAGAAAACTAAAAACCTTGACTAGCCAAATTTATATTGACATTTAACCTAAGTGTCTTACCTCATGCCCCAACCTTCACCAGAAACACCTGATTTTTACTCTTTGACTAATGATGGAATAACATTCCAACTGTTACTAAACGAATTAACTTTTGTCTCTGTCTTGTATATTGTGTGGGTTTTCCTCCAATTTGCATATTCATGATAATATGAGGCCGAGATTGTTCGGAATTATACTACTCTTTGCCAAGAAGATCTGGTGGTAGAGTGGAGTAATATATCAACACCCCCACACAATGTTTCATATGTGTGCTCAGCTTTAGAGCACAAATTGTGCTTCTGTCTTGTTTCTTCCTGACCCAAACTATGTAGTTCAGCCATATGTTAAGCTTCATCTCTGCTGGGGCCATGAGCCAAGTGATTCTTTGGTTTAGTTTGTTGTTTAAAAAGATCTCTCAAGATGCAGACATGAAATAAGAAAATTTTATTTTTACTGATAAATTTGAGGAAGATTTTCAACCTGAATGCTTAATGCCCATTTGACTTTAGGATTCTTAATAACCATGTAAATGCTTCTTAAAAGCTTAGTTACTTTTTAATAATTTTCTCAGAAAAGTCAGATGCACTAGGTACCTTTTTGGCCATATGGTGATATGGGGTGATTTAGGTACTAGTTTTTGAGAGAGTTTGCTAATTTTTATTTTATTGAATCAAAAAAAGGGAGTGATTTTTTTTTTTAGTAAGGTGGGTTAAAATACACCATGCCCCTATTTTCTGTTATATTTTGCATTAAAGATAGAATATCAACCCTAAAGCAGTATAAAAATGTATAATCTCACTCCCTAACACAACTATTCTTGTATTACATATTACTTAGCAGTTGTTTTATTTATGTATATAGTTATAATTATAAAATATATGACATTTTAGTTTCTACTGTTTTTATCCTGAAAGTATAAACCTAAAGCATGAAGCTAATGGACCATGGTCTCTGATTGCTTCTCTTTTGATTTGTGCCAGAGCAGAGGAGCAATTTCAAAATTAAGAGAGTAAAAGGGTCATAAATCAAGATGTCTTTTTTGAATTGTCTTCCAAAACAAATCAACATTGTATTATATGTAAGTAAATGACCCTTTTAATTCTGGGAGTCTGTGATTTTCCTCTAAGTTAGAATCTGCATTTTCTGCAATTATATTAGAGTTTTTAAAAATTGTGGTAAAGTATACGTAGCATTAAATTTACCGTTTTAACCATTTAAAGTGTACAGTTGAGTGGCATGAAGTGCTTTTACATTATTGTGCAGTCATCACCACCATCTCCAGAACTTTTTCATCTTCCCAAACTGAAACTCCATACCCATTAGACACTAGCTCACCATTCTCCCCTCCAACCAGCCTCTGGCAACCACCATTCTACCTTCTGTCTCTATGAATTTAACTACTCTAGGCACCTCATGTAGGTGGAATCATACAGTATTTGTCCTATTGTGACTGGCTTTGTTTCACTTAGCATAATGTCTTCAGGTTCATTGTAGCGTGTGTCAGAATTTCTTTTTAAGACTGAATAATATTCCCTTGTATGTATATACCACATTTTGTTTATCTCTTCTTCTGTCAGACACTTGGGTTCCTTCTACCTTTTGGCTATTGTGAATAAATTATGTCAGTTTTAAAGTAATTTTAAAAGGCACTTCAAAAGTTTTTGCTTATATTTGTTGCTGTTATGGTATTTGAACTTAGCTAATAAGAGCTTGGAGTTTTATTTCTCAACTACTTTCAGCTTTCAGTTTTATATTATTTACTTTGTAGAGTACATAATAAAATCCTACCTAAACAGACCTTGTTCTGTCATGACAGTGATTTTTCTGGACATAATCATTTTGAAAGAATGTGTCTTCCTGGCTTGTTTGTATTAGTATAATATGAGTGTGTGTTCCTCATTTATATTCCAAGAAATCATCTTAATACTTATGTTAGAACACAAAAAATACACAATTACTGCAGAAAATTTGGAAGATATAAACAAAAAAACAACCTTTACCTTGTATTGACAACTTAACTTTTTTATTGTAGTCTTCTAGTAATTTTTCTACATATGTGTGTATACATACTTGTGGGATCATGCAGTGTAACTTTTACTTAATATATTATTTTTCTATCATAAATATTTTCTCCCACTTTATTTACTTAAGCATAAATAGTATCTTGTCATGTATAAAATAATTTATTTGAATTGGACTTTTAGGTTGCTTTAAAATTTCATTTATGTAAAGAACTCTGTTGATATTATTACATGCATACATATAGCTGTTGTTAGAAGGGAGTGGTTTCTATATTTCTTTGCTTTCTCTGTCCTTAGAGAACAAATAATAGAATTATAGTAAAAAACTATAAATTTAAATTATGAAATTAGTCATCTGAACTTATTAATTACAATCATGTGTCTGTGTATATTTATTCTTTTTCTCTAAGCAGGTTGGCAACATTGTACAAATCACCAAGCCAGAAGGAATCTGCAGTACTGTTTCAAATCACAGTCAGTATTATTTGATTAGAGTGCATTTTGGTGTTGGTGGGCAGTAATTATCTGAAGAGAACATTTACAAATTGCCTTTGTTAACTTCTGTAGGCAGCAAGCATATTTGAGGACAGCTTTTGATACTTAGAATGTTATTCCCAAAATAGTAGTATATATACAGAATACTCTAGTCACAATTGGACTGAAATTTATTCTTAAGAACAGAGGAAATACTTATTTGTAGGGTAGTGTGTTCCATGCCATATGTAATGTCAGGATATTAAAGATTTTAAAAGTGAAAGTTGTTAAAGATTTTCAGAAAAGAAAAAATACCAACGTTACTCATTTTGGTCTGTAGATATTACAGATCTATTGTGGCCACCAAATATATCTCGCTTTAAAATGTTAATTTTTTCTGTAATTTTGCATCATTAGAACAGACATTTTTGGCTGAAATACACATATTTATCAATAGTGTCAAACCAAATATATTCTTGGCATCTCTTTTTTTAAGGACAAAAACAGAAATAGAGATTCTGAAACTGAATTATCTACTTAGTTTTTGCACTCTCCAGGTACATTTAATTGGAAAACTTTAGAGTATTTAATTGTGAAAATAAATTTGTAAAGAGCCCTTAAGTAATTAGTACATGTTACTTCCTTTCAGCTCTTCCAGTAGAGCCACCATAAAGTTTGTTAGGATTGTCTTTTAGAGAACGTTTTTATAACACAATGTTATTTCTGTGTGTGTGTATGTGTATGTATAAACAAATAGATGTAAAATACTCTAGATATAAAATACTCCACTGCAGCCCTGACCTGGATACCTATCGATGAGGTTTATCCTCTTTAGGCACAGTGGTTGATAACTTCTATCCTGAGAATAAAGTAGCTCTCCTATTAATTACTTTAAAATATTAGAAAACCAATCATTATTTTAGATGTTCTAAAAGCATACTTGTATATTTTTTCATCTTGCAGCCTCAAGGATTTAGAGATGCTGTTGTTGCTACTTCATGTTCATTGCAAACAGAAGGTTCATTGAATTACCGAAAACGGTCACGAGAATCAGAGGAAGAACAGGAATCCAAAGACTAGTCTCAAAGTATACAAATGTATTGATGCTGTGAGATAAATGTATACAAGTAGTAGACTTATTAAAATATAAATACACACTATGGCATGAATGAATCAGGAATATATGAAATGAGTGGGAAAAATACTTAATGAATATGATGTTATGAAAGAGTTTTTCTAAAGCGGTGTTCTATAATTAAATTTTGCCCTGTTTTCATTTTTAGTATCATTCAGTAGAGATGATACAGGTATTGTATTATGCTTATCTCATGTGGCCAATATGAATTTACTATTCAGACTTTTGTTTCCTCCCTCTTTTGCTAATTGCCCAGAAATTGCTAGGAAGAAAAGATATTTTTCACATTCCTATTTTATTCTCCTCTTTAAATATAGCTTTGATAATTCTTAAAAATGACCCGTTTTTACTATTATAAAGAAAGGCTAGCACCATGAGTCAGCATGTCATTATATTCAGTTTTATGGGTAGTATACAAATTTTAGTTGACCAGTCTGGTTTTAGTGATCCCAATCCTAAAATCTAAGCTATTTGTTTATTATTTATGTTATTTTTTAATGTTAAAGGAGGGACTTTGGAGCTGTTACCCCATCAAGAAATTGTCTGGAACATTTATCTTCCAGAATAGTCAAGTTGATAAGCTCACAGTTAGTTGTTTCTACATTTTTGAAATAAGGTGTATTGACCTTTTCCTTTAATAATCTCAATATTGCTTGAATAAGTTTAAAATTTGGATTCTTGAATTGTTTCGAAATCATCTAAGAATGTTTTGGCACCTGGTTCTTTTTTATTTTTAAAGATTGGCACCTGAGCTAACATCTGTTGCCACTTCTTTTTTTTTTCTTCTCCCCAAAGTCCCCCAGTACATAGTTGTATCTTCTAGTTGTAAGTTGTTCTGGCTCTGCTATGTGGGACGCTGCCTTAGCATGGCCTGATGAGTGGTGCTGGGTCCTCACCCAAGATCCGAACTGGTGAAACACTGGCCCGCTGAAGCAGAGCACGCAAACTTAACCACTCTGCCATGGGGCTGGCCCCTACCTGGTTCTTCTTAGTAACCTCTCAGTTCATTCATAGAATTTACTTTGATTCCCAGTAGAAGAAAATTATTTAAGTAACTTAATATTGTATACTGTGACAGGCATATTTTCCAGATTTTAGTGGTGGTATTTCCTGTCTCAGATTGAACACTAAAATTTATAAAATTTTAAACACATAATTATTCTGTAATTTACTATACATAGAATAACCATAGTTGGTCAGGGCTTTTTTGAGAGTGAAAGTGGGTACTGTTAACAATTATACGAGGACAGTGGACATAAACTGGGCCTGTCCCGGGCAAATCAGGCATATGGTCACCCTAATTATGTAGGAATAATTTCAAATGACTAGTTTAGGATGACTGATTGTAACTACTTTATTTTTATTTTATTTTATTAAAAATTTTTTTTCTTCTTCTCCCCAAAGCCCCCCAGTACATAGTTGTATATTCTAGTCGTAGGTCCTTCTGGTTCTGCTATGTGTGACGCTGCCTCAGCATGGCCTGATTAGCGGTGCCATGTCCGCACCCAGGATCCGAACCAGCAAAACCCTGGGCCACTGAAGTGGAGCACATGAACCCAACCACTTGGCCACAGGGCTGGTCCCTAACTATTTTATTTTTGAGGGCTTTAAGGTATATATTTTTATTATAATTAATGCAGTCATTATAAAAAATTACCCATCATTTTATATTCTATTTGCTCAGATCATAACATCAAGAGAGGGAGGAGTCGTAAGTGATAAATATCAGTGTTACCAGGCATAAGATATTGTAGAATATCATTTTATTAAGTGTTAGAACACTGTACTTTAAAGAACTGTCCCTGAATATAAAGTTTTTTTGTATGTGACTCTTTTTCAATAAAATTTACATACCATAGCCTTCCAAAGTTGTTGCTATTGCTGAAAAGAATTTATTTATTTATTTATTTATTTATTTATTTATTTTTTTAAAGATTTTATTTTATTTTTTCCTTTTTCTCCCCAAAGCCCCCGGTACATAGTTGTGTATTCTTCATTGTGGGTTCCTCTAGTTGTGGCATGTGAGATGCTGCCTCAGCGTGGTCTGACGAGCAGTGCCATGTCCGCGCCCAGGATTCGAACCGACGAAACACTGGGCCGCCTGCAGCAGAGCGCTCGAACCCAACCACTCGGCCACGGGGCCAGCCCCAAAAAGAATTTATTTTTTGAGTTATAATATACACTTAAATCTTAGTCTGCATGGACTGCAATAACAAAATACCATAGACTTAAACAACAGAGTTTTCTCACAGTATTAGAGGCTAGAAGTCTGAGATGAGTGTGCCAGCATGGTCTGGTTCTGGTGAAGGTTCTCTTTTTTGCTTGCAGACAGCTGCCTTCTTGCTGTGTGCTCAGAAGGCCTTTCCTCAGTGGATGCACATGGAGAGAGAGATCTTTCTCTCTTCATTTTATAAAGCCCCAATCCTATCAGATTAGGATTCCACCTTTATGACCTCATTTAACATTATTTACCTCCTAAAAGCCCTATTGCCAAATACAGTCAGTCATATTGGAGGTTAGGGTTTCAACATGTGAATTTTGGGGAGGACATAATTCTCTCCATAGCATTCTGCTCCTGACCCCTCAAAATTCATGTCCTTCTCACATGCAAAATATGTTCATTCCATCCCCACAGCCCCTAAAGTCTTAACTCATTCCAGCATCAATTCTGAAGTTCAAAGTCTCATTTAAATATCCTTTAAATCATATATGGGGTGAGATTAAGGTACAATTCTTTCTGAGGCATAATTCCTCTTCATCCGTGAACCTGTGAAACCAAAGTGTTTCCAAAATACGATGGTGAGACAGTGGTAGGACAGACATTCCCAATCTAAAAGGGAGAAATCAGATGGAAGAAAAGATTGATGGGTCCCAAGCAAGTCCAAAACTTAGCAAGGCAAATTCCGTTAAATCTTAAGGCTTGACAATAATCCTCTTTGGTTTGATACTCTGCCTTCCAGGCCCACTGGAGTGTCAGCATCACCCCCTACAGCTCTAGGCAGGAGACCTACTCCCAGGGTCTGCTGGGAGGTCCTGCCCCTCATGGCCTCTGGCAGAGGCCATCTGGTCTGTTGAAACTGAGGCATAGTCCTGATGACCCCTGAATCACCTTCAGGGTCATTTTTCACTTTTTTCTTTCTTTTTTTTCTTTTTGTTTTTTTTTTTTAGAGGAAGATTAGCCCTGTGCTAACATCTGCCAATCCTCCTCTTTTTGCTAAGGAAGATAGGCCCTGAGCTAACATCCATGCCCATCTTCCTCTACTTTATATGTGGGACGCCTGCCACAGCATGGCTTGACAAGCGGTACATAGGTCCACACCCAGGATCTGAACTGGCAAACCCCGGGCCGCTGAATCGGAACATGCGAACTTAACCACTACAGCACCGGCTGGCCCCTCATTTTTTGCTTTTTCCTGAAGAGTTTTTCTCACTTTTCTTAAAGAATAGCGTGTTTACTGCAAAATAGCTATATCCAGTCCTGTCACATTCAAGAAGTCCAACATCCTGCCTTCATTTTGTCCCGTCTCCATCCCCATCAGTTCAAACTGTCATTGTTTCTGCTCATATAATCCCATAAATTATTTATAGAGTGATGGTCTAGGCACACACTGGGTGTTCTCTTCAGAGCAGCTATCTAATTTTTTCAATGTGGATAGGCTGAGAATTTTCCAAACCTTCAGTTTCTGGTTCCTTTTTGCTTAACAATTCCTTCTTCAATTCATATCTCTCATTTTGCATTTTACTGTAAGCAGGAGGAACCAAGCCACTCCATCAATGCTTTGCTTATAAACCTCAGCTAAATATCCAGTTCCATCACTTACATGTTCCGTCTTCCACAAAACACTAGAAAGCAGTTCAGCCAAGTTCTTTGCCATTTTATAACAAGGATCACCTTTCTTCCAGTTTCCAATAACGTGTTCCTCATTTTCATCTGAGACCTCACCAGAATCCCCCTTAACATCCATAAACTCTTCTGGCCTCCATCCACTACCCAGCTCTAAAGTCTCTTCCACATTTTTAGGTATTCCTTACAGTAGTACCCACTTCTCAGTACTAAAATCTGTAGTAGCTTGTGCTGTCATAGCAAAATACCATAGATTGGGTGGCTTAAAAGAACTTTATTTTCTCACAGTTCTGGAGGCTAGAAGTCTAAGATCAAGGTGCTAGCATAGTTGGTTTCTGGTGAGAGTTTTCCTCCTGGCTTGCAGATGGCTACTGCCTTCTGGCGTGTTCTTACATGACAGGGAGAGAGATTGAGAGTGTGAGCAAGCAAGCTCTCAGGCACCTCTTCTTTTAAGGGCACTAATCCTATCATGAGGGCCCTGCTCTTATGACCTCAAATAACCTTGATTGCCTCCTAAAAGCTCTATCTCCAAATATAGTCATGTTGGAGGTTAGGACTTTGACATATAAATTCTGGGAAGACAGTTCAGTCCGTAGCACTATAAGAAACCTAAAATATGTACATGTAAAATTTTTCAAAATTATATTGTAACCTGCTTTTTAAAAATCCTAATATATCCTCATGTGCTCTGCATAGTTAAAATTTTTCTATGATAGTTTTTAGTGATTGTGCATAATTTTTAAATTTCTTTTTGGAGTTTTAGTTATTACTATATTTTTTGTTATAAACACTGTAATAGTGTAAATTCCTTTTTAAAGAAATTGAAATTATGATTTGTATTTCCTATCGCTGCTGTAATAAATTACAACACATTTAGTGGCTTAAAAGAACACAAGTCTGAAATCAGTTTTACAGGGCTAAAATCAAGGTGCCACAAGCCTGCATTCCTTCTGGAGGGTCTAGGGCAAAATCTATTTCCTTGCCTTTTCTAGTTTCTAGAGGCTGCCTGTATTCCTTGGCTCATAACCCATCTTCAGAGACATCAGTGTAGCATCTTCCAGTCTCTTTCTTTCTCTGTTTGCATCGCCTTTTTCTCACTCTGTGTCCTCCTGCCTCCCTCTCATAAGGACACTTGCGATTACGTTTAGGGCCCAGTCAGATAATCCAAGATAATCTCCCCATCTCAAGGTTCTTAATTTAATCACATCTGCAAAGTCCCTTTTGGCATATAAATTAGCACTCACAAATTCCAAGGATCAGGTTGTAAATATCTTTGGGGAGCCATTATTCAGCCCCTCAAATCATGTGGTAACATGATTCAAGAAATAATGATCCTTGGATGATTCATATGCACATTAAAGTTTGAAAAGCACCGGGACAGACTTGTTACCATTTTTTAACTGTCTTCATAGACGGTCTTTCTCATTTATGAGACTGAAGGAAAAGAAAGGATATGAGAAAGTAGTTCTTAGCTTTTGGAAAGGTTTATTTTTCAAGGAGTATTATTTTCTTAATTACAAAATATGTGGTAGAATATAAAAAGTTTATACTCTAGTAAGTGTACTGTAAGTATATATAGTATACGATAGCAAGTATAGTATACTTACTAAAGTATAAACTTTTTTTTCCAGTCTTTTCTGTTACTTGGTTTTAACTCATGGTATGATAGAATATCTGTCATCCAACAGTTCATATGAGTTTGCTACGTAATCCTATCAGTAAATTAGTTAAAGTCTCATCTCCTGGCCAACCAGGAATTAAATCCATCTTTTATCCTGGGGTTAGACAGTGTGGTAAATACAAAAGATGTATATTGGCTTTTACTCTTTTCATGTCATTGCTGTGATCACCGTTTTTGGTAATTCATTTATACACATAAATATATTTGCACACAAAAAACGTTTATTTCCACGGTGTTTTTTATGTCAGTTCCATGTTTTACAATGCCCTGGCCACAGTTAGTACAGCACAGGCCATTAATATAGGTTACTTTAAAAATATTCATTCTGGGAAGAGTAAACAAATACTAGCAATTCAAAATTTGCTCTGCTTTGAGAAATCCTTTACACTCTGATGTGCTTGGAAAATCAATTTGATTCCAAATAAGTTACTAAAAATATAAAAATATTAAGGTATAGAATTAAAAGCTCAGATGATCTAACTCAGGATTTGGGGCTTTTTTTTTTAAACAATCAGGAACTGAAACTTTATTTCCACCTTTTTAGTCTTTTTTAGCCCCCCAGTACATAGTTGTGTATTCTAATTGTAGGTCCTTCTAGTTGAGCTATGTGGGACACCACCTCAGCGTGGCCTGATGAGTGGTGCTATGTCTGCGCCCAGGATCCGAACCGGTGAAACCCTGGGCCGTTGAAGCAGAGGGCAGAGCAAGCGAACTTAACCTCTTGGCCACAGGCTGGCCCCCTGGGCTTGTCTTTGTTTATTTTTAGGATACAGGCTTAAGGTGTCAAATGCAATGATTATACACTTTTATTGCTTGAGGAAACCTTAAAGATCATCCCACCAATACCTTTAACTAATATATAAATCTCAAATTTTTCAAACTTGCAGATAATTTTTTAAACTAATTCTTTCTTGGGTTTACAAACATTTTACCCCTTATTGAAGGTGTATTTTTTTCCCAGAGTATTATGACTTTTAGGTTCAATTTTGGGGACATACAGCTTAAAACATACTCATATAGTGCCTTATGATTTTGAAACATTTTTACATCATTTAATTTGATCTGTCTAGCCACTCTGTAAGGTAGACAAGATAGGCTGGCCTGTCTGCTTTTGTTCTTTCCGTCCATGTATCCATCCATCCATCTAATGCCTAACATATACACGTTTAACAACTACTTGTCAAATAAATAAATATTTCAAGTAAGATTTAGAATAAATTCTGTTTTTCAAATGGTCAGATAAGACTACTATTTGGTCATGCATAGAATGGTGTTTCTGAGCAATTTTTATTATAAAATGAATATATAATTTACTAGTGGTTTTTTTCTTTACTCTTTTAAAATTGTGACAAAATAGATATAAAATTTGCCATTTTAACCATTTTTTAAAATTTTTATTTTATTTATTTATTTTTTTAAGGAAGATTAGCCCTGAGCTAACATCTGCTGCCAATCCTCCTCTTTTTGCTGAGGAAGACTGGCCCTGAGGTCACATCCATGCCCATCTTCCTCTACTTTATATGTGGGACACCTGCCACAGCATGGCTTGCCAAGCGGTGCCACGTCCGCACCCGGGATCCAAACAGGCAAACCCTGGGCCGCCAACGCGGAACATGCGAACTTAACTGCTGTGCCACTGGGCCAGCCGTATATTTCTTATAAGTGGAAACATACAATATTTTCCCTTTTATGTCTGGTTTATTTCACTTACCTTAATGTCTTCAAGGTTCATCCATGTTGTAGCATGTCTAAGAATTTCAGTGATTTTTATGGCTGAATAATACACCATATTTTGTTTATCCATTCATCTGCTGATGGACATTTGGGTTGTTTCTAATAGTGTTTAATGGTTTATAAATTTATATGAGTAACACTTTTTCGTTTTCTGAAACTTTTATTGACTTTTATTATCAAATTTGGGCCAGTTGATTTTTCTTTGGAATATTTTCAAGCTGTTCCTAATAGCTTAAATGTTATCCCTAGTAGATTTATTTTAATTTCTTAGGTCAGCTATTTTTATTTTCTAATTACCCTATTTTATTTTTATTAATAATTTCTTACTAAAATGTTTACAATTATTTACCAGTGATAAAATTACAGTATAATGTGGTAGAAAGAACATAGGACTAAAGTCAGAAGACCTGCCTTCTAATTCCAGCTGAGACATAATAAGCCATGTCAATTTTGGCACCTTTATTTTCTCATGCCTTTCCCTTGTTTATAATAACAAGATGGGACTAAATGATTGCTAAATTCATTGGTCGCAATTTTGTGGTTTCTGCTTTTGTAGAGGCATTATTAAATATTCACTGTAAATGAATAATACTGGAAATGTGGAATAGAGTGACATTTACACATTTTTTAAATTTCAAAATCAATAATACGAGGGTTTCCATTCCAATACATTGCATTTCAGTTTTGAGACATAATGTTAAAATGTTCTATTGCTTTAAAAAAAACATTGAGTTGCAGAAGAGAGGCTGCCTGTTCATAATATGTATTTTTAGTTAACGTCAGTGCCTAAATTTACTGTTACTGTTAAAATTTACAGAACATTTTGCTCCCTCAGAACTGATTTTGGCATAAAACGTGTTGACAAGATTTCGTGTATTTTTGACCGCAGTATATTCCCTTGCCTGTTTTCAGACTTAGTTCACCATTAACATAGGCCTTTTTGTGTTTCGGCTATCCATTTGACTCTCATGTGTAGTAAGATGTGAGTTTTTAAGCACACTATTACTGTGATAGTGATTTTATGTGTATCTTATTTTACGAGAATATGGAAGTTACGTTCACTCAGAAGGGCTTAAGTACTCATGGACGTTATGTCCTACCTACTTTCAAAATAAAAAAATTAACACAGATAAAAGGCAAAAGTGAAGTAGCAAAGTAAAGAGAATTTGTAGTAAGAAGTCATGTAAACCAAGGCAAAGAGAAAAAACAAATGGTTATATAACTCTCTTGGTCTAATGATAGGAAGTATAGTTCTTATCATTAGTTCTTCAAGAGAAAAAATATTTTTCTCGTCTTTGTTCTTTATTTGTTTTTTAATTAAATTTTTTTTTACTAAGTAATGTTTGCACAAGATTTAAAATTCATTGAAAAGTAAGTTTTCTTTCCTCCTCTGTCCCTTAGTCACTCAGTTCATTTTTGTGAGGCAACCGTCATTACCAGTTTCTTGTGTGACCTTCCAGAGCTATTCCCTGTATCTAAAATGTAAACATATTTTTTCTTCAACACCCAATCTTAACCCAAAACTTCAACACCCAAATCTATTCCCTATTTTTGTAGTGGTACATATAGAATTTTCTCAATTAAAAATTGCTGTGTGATTTTCCATTATACGAATATATTATTATTTAATCATTCTTTTATTGATGGATATTTAGGTTAATCAAATTTTTAGTGAGGATATAAGGAATTGGTTAGAGTGCTTATGCACTTAAAATTTTGATAGATGTTGCCCATATCATCCTCCAGAAAGACTACCATAATTTTTACCTCCACTAGTGATTTTGAAAGTAGTTGTTTCTCCATGCCTTTGACAACACAATATTTTATCTTTTTTGCCAATTTGATAAGTTCATAAAAATGACATCTCATAGAGTGATATTACGTTTTCTTGTTTTTTTATCTTTTTGTAAGTGAGGTCAGCATCTTTTCATTTGCTCACAAGTTGCTCTATCTTCTTTTCTATCAACTGGCTGTTCATATTTTTTGTCTATTTTTTACTGGGTGGTTGGTCTTATTAATCTGTAAGAGTTCTTTGCATCTTTCGGAAAGTATTAGACCTTTGTGATATGGCAGATATTTTTCCCAGTTTGTCTTTTTTTTTTTTTTTTTTGCCTCGTAGAAATCTGATTTTTATATAGTCAGTTTTTCTCTTTTGTTTCTGAGTTTTGTGTCCTATTTAGACTTTTTCACTCCATGATTATTAAATTCTCCCATTTTTTTCTTGTAGAACTTTCAACAGGTGTTACTTTATGTTTAAATCTCTCCATCAGGAATTTATTTGGATGTTAGCCATGGTGTTGAGTCTAGAATTTCACTGAGGGTCTCCGATTGAAGGGCACTCAGAGATATCTCAGAAGGCAGTTATATGAAAAATGCCACTGTAGTCTATCCCTGTATCGGCCAAACTCTGATGGCAAGTTCTGTAGAGGACAATTAGTAGAATATAGTAGTAGTACAGCTAATACAGTTTCCTTCGTGAATTTTGGGGCTTCTTGATTCATTTATTTTTAACGAATATTAATTTTTTTGTTCAAATCAGCCAGACTGGCTTCTGTTATAATGAAAGAACTCCTTTGGATGTCTACTTTTCTCTCCAACCTTGAAAGAATTATACTAGTTCCTTATTTCAGTTGTCATGTTAATCCTTTTTTGTGTCCCAAATGAAAATATTAAGCTCTGTCACCCATGCTCCAAACCCACTGCAGTCCATTTTTAATTAACATTTCACAGTTCTATCAAATACTTGACGTATATAAAACCAAACCTATTTTTCCCTAAACTGATTTTCTTTTTCTACTTAATTTCTCTTAATGTCAGAACTTTTCTCAAAGACTTACTCTCATAATGACTACACATCTAATCAGTTGCCAAATTATTAATTCTATAGGAAGCACACTCAAGTGTCAGCAAGTTGTACTCCAAGAACTTGGAAATTAGAGAAATAAATTTGCTCTCAGAGTTAAAATACAAAATCTTCAAGACCTCTTACTAATAGCAACTAACACTTATCTCTGATTACCACACGCCAGGGACTGTGCTAAGTCCTTTATATGTATTCTCATAAATAGCCCATTCAGTAACTTTGTTGAGGGGAGGTATTTTTATCCTCAGAGAAGTTATTATTCTATTAGTTAGGATTCTTCAGTTGTAAATAATGGAAACTTACTGGCAATTTAAACTAAGAAGAATTATTGGAAAGATATCAAAAACTTATAGAAACAATAGGAAGGCGGAAGAAGCCAGCTTGGAAATGCACCTAGTTAGTTCCAGAGCCCCAGACAGCAGGGACCATAGGACGGTCTCATGGTGGAAGCCCACTGAGATGAATGAACTGTCACCCTTCATCTATCCTTATTTCTTGTTCAAGATTCAAAATTAGGGGAGAAAGTATTCTATTGACCTAACTTATGTCAGTATCTGACCCCAGGATGTGATATAACCTGGGAGAAAAATTCTCTAGGTGACCTTTGGCTTTTGCAAGAGGAGGCCAGGAATCTGGTTTTAACACACTATCAAAACTACTTACAAATGGAGGAGATGTAATTTCCTCAAAGAGATTGAGATGCTGCTAGGAAAGGGGGATAGCTGCTGGGCAACCAAAAACAAGGAATGTATATTGTAATTTGTGACTTGCTTAAAGTCATACCATCAGGAAACAGCCTATCAGGGACTCAAAAATTAAGTCTAACTCCAAAGCCCACGCTTTTACTTATATTAATGAAGTGGTTCTCAATTTGGGATGATTTTGCCTCCCGGGGGACATTTGGCAATGTGGAGGTATTTTGGTCATCACAACTCTAGAGACAGGTGCCACTGGCATCTAGTGGGTAAAGGTCAGGTATGCTGCTAAATATCCTAAATGAGCATTATAGCCCCCCATAACAAAGAATTATTTGGCATAAATTATCAATATGGCTGAAGATAGAAACTCTAACCTGAGAAAATATGGCAAGGGGCCATATTCTTAAAAGGCGTCAATCGGAAGTGTTGGTAAGCAATACATTAGGGTAGAAAAAGGAGGATCAAAATGGAGCAAACTTTGGTGTAACCACTCAAGCCCTGTTGAAGGGAATGAGAGTCCTCCTTAGATTGGTCCTAATCCCTGACGCTTATTGTGGAAATGGTTGCATCAGGCTATCTCAGGTTGATGCTACTAAATATTTGAATCATAATGAATTCTTACCTGATTCCATGCACAGCAATTATCCACTGTTTATAATTGGATTTCCAAGGTACTTTGGTTATAGCCAGATCATGGAAGTAATAGTTTCCACTGTAAATTCATATGTTGTCATTGTGATTTTTATACATCAGTTTCTTATGAGATTTGTTAGTGTTAGTTAATATCCCTCCATGGAATTAAGTTTGAAACACTCAAATTTCTTTGTTCCCCTCAGTTTTATTGAGATAGAATTGACATACCTCACTGTATAAGTTTAAAGTGTACAGCCTAATGGTTTGACTTACATATATTCTGAAGTGATTACTACAAGTTTAGTTAGCATCCATTATCTCATATAGATACAATAAAAAGAGAAAGCAAAAAAGGAAAAAACAATTTTTTTCTTATGATGAGAACTCTCAGGATTTACTCTGTTAACAACTTTCATATATATCATGCAGTGGTGTTAACTATAGTCATCATAGTGTACTTTACACCCCTAGTACTTATTTATCTTGTAACTGGAAGTTTGTGCCTTTTGACCACCTTTCTCCAATTCCCCCTCCGTCATCACCCCCTACCCCCACCTCTGGTAACCACAAATCTGATCTCTTTTTCTATGAATTTGTTTGTTTTTTAGATTCCACATATAAGTGAGATCATACAGTACTGTATTTGTCTTTGTCTGATTTATTTCATTCAGCATATATACATAGCAGATATAGATATAGATATCACAACTTCCTTATCCATTCATCCATTGAAGGACACTTAGGTTATGGAACACTGAAATTCCTGGGCCACCAAGTTCAAATTGCTAATCTTTGTCATAAATTCATGCAGATAAATGTCACTATGGTAGTTTTAAAATGAATTCTTTGACACTCCTGCCATCAGGAGGTAGGGTGTGTTATGTCCCTTTTTCTTGAATCTGAATGGGCCTATTACTGCTTTGACCAACTGAGTACTACAGAAGTAATGCTATTGACTTATGACACCAGGTCATAAAAGGCTATGCACCTTCTGTCTTATTCACTGGAACACTCACTCTTGGAACCCTAAGCCACCATGTAAGACATCTGATTACCCTAAGGCCATCATATTGGATATATTATGTGTAGGCATTCCAGTTGACAGCCCCAGCTGAGCTTGCAGTCAACAACTAGCCTCAACTGCTAGTTTGGCAACACATGCAAATTAATATCTTGAAAACAATTTACATATTAGTCATTTTTCCACTCAATTTTTTTCAATATAAAAGAAAAAACGTATAATGTGAGTGAACCTTCAGACGACTATCCCCAACAAACTGCCATCTGACTGCAACCTCATGATACCTGCAAGTGAGAACCACCTAACTGAGCCCAGTCAAACTACAGAGCTGTGAAATATTGTAAAGTGGTTTTTGTTTTAGTCATTAAGTTTTAAGGTATTTGTTATGTAACAGTAGATAGAATAGCCACTCGAGAGCCTCTTTTCGTGAGTTGCCAGCTCTTCCCAAGTTGTGTCTTCAGGTTTCTCCTTAGAATTTCAGATCTTCCTGTACAATCTTTTTGTTTCTTCTGTTCATCTTCATACCCACTGATGCTATTCTCCTCTGTACTCTCACTATCTCCCATTCCCCAACTTATCTTTCAGCCTTCAATCTCTCTTCTTTAATCCACCCTGCAGTCATCTGAAAGAATGTTTGTATATTAAATTTTCTTTTTTGTTTTTCAAGTTACCTTGAAAATAATCACCTTTTTTTCTCCACAGGGAAAGATTCATCCTGAGCTAACATCTGTTGCCAATCTTCCTCTTTTTTTTTCCTCTCCCCAAAGACCAAGAGCATGGTTGCATATCCTGGTTCTAAGTCCTTCTAGTTCTTCTGTGTGAGCCACTGCCACAACATGGTAACTGGCAGATGGGTGGTGTGGTTCCGTGACCAGAAACAAACCCTGGCCACTGAAGCAGTGAGAGTGCTGAACTTTAACCACTAGGCCATCAGGGCTGGCTCTAAATTTTCTTAAAACATGGTTTTCATCATGTTCCATTCAAATTCAATATTTTTGCTGATACTTGGAACAAATAATTGTAATTCCATCTCCCAGTACAGCTTAGATCTAACCTTGAACTTTTGCCCATGCCTATAGGTTTTATACCTTAAAGAGTCATGAAATTATTCTTTACAGAGATGTGAAATTCCGGGATTTTATGTGACACTTTTAAAAATAGTTTTATACATGAAGGACCCAAGTTTATTTTGCATAGATATTTTGATTTGCTGCCTTTGTGCAAATAACGGCAATGTATTGTACAGTTATTTAGGTATATGGAGGTTCATCAAATCTTAATAGTCCTCAACTTGCAGAATTACTGGAAACCACGTGTGCTGTATTGGTGCCAGATATGTCATTTATAGATCACTCTTTCATGAGGCAGCAAACTGCTTCATATGCCCAAATCGTTTCCTTTCTGGAGGAGATACATTGTGTCAGCATGGTTACCATGTGTGGTAATTGATAATGTCTGTGCCACATGGCTTACTTCTACCCTTGTCCAACACAGCTCTTCTACCACCTATGATTACCATATGTCACAGCACTCTAGGTTAATGGAATCATTTCCATCTTCCCTTCTAGTCACAAATGTCACTGTGGCTCAGTTCCATCAGCTCCACACTCAACTAAGAATAAAGTGTTCACTACTATCTGAGCATAGAGGACACCTTTGTAAAGAGTTTGCATATTTAGGTGCCTGTTTCCTTTTCATTTTAAAAAACAGTTAGATTTTTTGATGAATGCTCCAGAGTGGGGAATGAGCATCTGCTGACTAAAATAGAACATGATCAATATCCCTCTCAATTCTTGCATGTACTTATTGTAAGTAAATATATAAGGGGAATTAAAATTTTGATGATAATAATCTAGACTTTTTACCACCATAAAGCACTTCTTGGTTTTTGTAAAGTGAAAACTAGTAGCAAGATATTGAAGTGGATTTTTTTAAATTGTCAATTCATTTTAGAGGAACCATTCATTATGGAAGGAATATGCCACATGTTAGCTATTTATAGTACCTTCATCAGAAATTACCATCAACTTCTGCCCTCTTCCTCTTTCATAAGCATGTCATAACAAGTTCAAAAATAATTTTGGTTCTTCAAAGAACTATGCTTGATAAAAACAAAGATTGTTATCATTAATGGTTAAAACAGAGGGGCTGGCTTGGTGGTGTAGTGGTTAAGTTCATGTGCTCTGCTTTGGCAGTGTGGGGTTTGCAGGTTTGGATCCTGGGCGCGGACCTATGCACCACTCATCAAGCCATGCTGTGGTGGTGGCCCACATACGAAATATCAGAAGATTGACACAGATGTTAGCTCAGGGACAATCTTCCTCACCCCCCCAAAAAAAAATCAAGAGAAAATGTGGGGCCGGCCCAGTGGTGCAGCGGTTAAATTCACATGTTCTGCTTCGGCAGCCTGGGGTTTGCCAGTTCGGATCCCAGGTGCGGACATGGCACTGCTTGGCAAGCCATGCTGTGGTAGGCGTCCCACATATAAAGTAGAGGAAGATGGGCACGGTTGTTAGCTCAGGGCCTATCCTCCTCAGCAAAAAGTGGACGATTGGCAGCAGATGTTAGCTCAGGGCTAATCGTCCTCAAAAAAAAAAAAAAGAACCCGTTTTGAGGCCTTCTTTGCTTTTTAAAACTGATGAAAATAGTGCATGTGGGCCTGTTATAACCTAATGTGAATTTTAATTTTGACAGCTTTGGAATCTTGCTACAATGTGACCATATTAGCCAGCAAGAGAAAAGGAATAAAAATTAATATAGCAGTAATGTTTTTGGCAGCAAGTGGAGATGATTTTAAAATTACATTATTGATCTAGGATGTAGCTAGGGTAGTATATTGAGGAAAAAGGAGGAAGAAATTCTTATTTAAAAACATTTCTTTATGCTGAGTTTTTTCAGTTGTCAGGTATTCTGTTGCTCCCTACTAGTCCATTTGACAACACAATCAAATTAATATCTTAAGAAGTACTTACTTATCCTTCTATTCAATTTTTAAAATATGAATGAAAAAGTACACATTTTTATATTTGCAACTTAACATTCATCATTAGGCTTAGCCTTAAACATGTCTAGATCTGAGAGATATGTGTATATACTTTGTTGTTATTACACTTTCTCAAAGTATAAAACGCCAATATTTTATGTAAACATAAAGTATGTTTTATCATTTGAGATATGATGTCAGCTTCAAATCAATAATTTTTTATAAATAGCAAAAACAAAATTGAGGCTTCTTTTGGAAATAGTATTCCTATTTTTACCTATAAAGATATAAAAGAGGCAACTTTAGGATAGACAGAATATTCTAGACTTGCATAACCAAGCAAATATTAACCGGAGATAAATTGAGACGTGAATAGATCTTTCTTATCCTATTCTTACAAGCACCAATTATTCACC